>NW_026947501.1:6730833-8077000 GCF_034190915.1 Cavia porcellus | reverse complement strand
CTCCATCCTACATTGCCACTCACTGCCTATCCTAATTCAGACCCTCGGATTCACACCTACCTGTGAAGTTTTTCTCACTCCTACTAGTGAATGTAATGTTACACACCAATACAATGCACACCACCCCGTGATGTTTTTCTCACTCCTACTAGTGAATATAATGTTACACAACCATACAATGCGCACCACCCCGCGATGTATTTCAGAAACCTATCCTACATTGCCACTGCATGTTCCCTGACCTCCCCATGCTGACCACCACGCGGTGCTTTTCTCCATCCTTCATTGCCACTCACTGCCTATCCTAATTCAGACACTCCGATTCACCCACCCCGTGATGTTTTTCTCACTCCTACTAGTGAATGTAATGTTACACAGCCATACAATGCGCACCACCCCGCAATGTTTTTCAGAAACCTATCCTACATTGCCACTGCATGTTCCCTGACCTCCCCATGCTGACCTCCCTGCGGTGCTTTTCTCCATCCTACATTGCAACTCACTGGCTATCCTAATTCAGACCCTCCGATTCACACCAGCCCGTGATGTTTTTCTCACTCCTACTTGTGAATGTAATGTAACACACCCATACAATGCGCACCACCCCGTGATGTTTTTCAGAAACCTATCCTACATTGCCACTGCATGTTCCCTGACCTCCCCATGCTGACCACCCCTTGGTGCGTTTCTCCATCGTACATTGCCACTCACTGCCTATTCTATTTCAGTCCCTCCAATTCACACCACCCCGTGATGTTTTTATCACTCCTACTAGTGAATGTAATGTTACACACCCATACAATGCGCACCACCCCACGCTGTTTTTCTCACTCCTACTAGTGAATGTAATGTTACACACCCATACAATTCGCACCACTCGGCGATGTTTTTCAGAAACCTATCCTACATTGCCACTGCATGTTCCCTGTCCTCCCCATGCTGACCAACCCACGGTGCTTTTCTCCATCCAACATTGCCATTCACAGCCTATCCTAATTCAGACCCCCCGATTCACACCACCCCGTGATGTTTTTCTCATTCCTACTAGTGAATGTAATGTTACACACACATACAATGCGCACCACGCTGCGATGTTTTTCAGAAACCTATCCTACATTGCCACGGCATGTTCCCTGACCTCCCCATGCTGACCACCCCGCGGTGCTTTTCTCCATCCTATATTGCCACTCACTGCCTATCCTAATTCAGACCCTCCGATTCACACCACCCCGTGATGTTTTTCTCACTCCTACTAGTGAATGTAATGTTATACACCCATACAATGCGCACCACCCCACGATTGTTTCTCACTCCTACTAGTGAATGTAATGTTACACACCCAAACAATGCGCAGCACCCCGCGATGTTTTTCAGAAAGCTATCCTACATTGCCACTGCATGTTCCCTGACCTCCCGATGCTGACCACTCGGCGGTGCTTTTCTCCATCCTACATTGCCACTCACAGCCTAACCTAATTCAGACCCTCCGATTCATACCACCCCATGATGTTTTGCTCACTCCTACGAGAGAATGGAATTTTACACACCCATAAAATGCGCACCACCCCGCGATGTTTTTCAGAAACCTATCCTACATTGCCACTGCATGTTCCCTGACCTCCACATGCAGACGAACCCGCGGTGCTTTTCTCCATCCTACATTGCCACTCACTGCCTATCCTAATTCAGACCCTCCGATTCACACCACCCCCTGATGTTTTTCTCAGTCCTCCAGTGAATGTAATTTTACACACCCATACAATGCGCAACACCCCGAGATGTTTTTCAGAAACCTATCCTACATTGCAACTGCATGGTCCCTGACCTCCACAAGCTGACCAACCCGCGTTGCTTTTCTCCATCCTACATTGCCACTCACTGCCTATCCTAATTCAGACCCTCGGATTCACACCACCCCGTGATGTTTTTCTCATTCCTACTAGTGAATGTAATGTTACACACCAATACAATGTGCACCAACCCGTGATGTTTTTCTCACTCCTACTAGTGAATGTGATGTTACACACCCATACAATGCGCACCACCCCGCGATGTTTTTCATAATCCTATCCTAAATTGCCAGTGCATGTTCCCTGTTCTCCCCATGCTGACCACCCCGTGGTGCTTTTCTCCATCCTACATTGCCAGTCACTGCCTATCCTATTTCAGTCCCTCCGATTCACACCACCCCGTGATGTTTTTATCACTCCTACTAGTGAATGTAATGTTACACACCCATACAATGCACACCACCCCACGATGTTTTTCTCACTCCTACTAGTGAATGTAATGTTACACACCCATACAATGCGCACCACCCCGCGATGTTTTTCAGAAATATATCCTACATTGCCACTGCATGTTCCATGACCTCCACATGCGGACCACCCCACGGTGCTTTTCTCCATCCTACATTGCCACTCACTGCCTATCCTCATTCAGACCCTCCGATTCACACAACCCCGTGATGTTGTTCTCACTCCTACTAGTGAATGTAATCTTACACACACATGCAATGCGCACCACTCGGCAATGTTTTTCAGAAACCTATGCTACATTGCCACTGCATGTTCCCTGACCTCCCCATGCTGACCACCCCGCGGTGCTTTTCTCCATCCAACATTGCCATTCACTGCCTATCCTAATTCAGACCCTCCGATTCACACCACCCCGTGATGTTTTTCTAATTCCTACTAGTGAATGTAATGTTACACACCCATACAATGCGCACCACCCCGCGATGTTTTTCAGAAACCTATCCTACATTGCCACTGCATGTTCCCTGACCTCCCCATGCTGACCAACCCGCGGTGCTTTTCTCCATCCTACATTGCCACTCACTGCCTATCCTAATTCAGACCCTCCGATTCACCCACCCCGTGATGTTTTTCTCACTCCTACTAGTGAATGTAATGTTACAAACCCATACAATGCGCACCACTTGGCGATGTTTTTCAGAAACCTATCCTACATTGCCACTACATGTTCCCTGACCTCACCATCCTGACCACCCTGCGGTGCTTTTCTCCATCCTACATTGCCACTCACTGCCTATCCTAATAGAGACCCTCCGCTTCACACCACCCCATGATGTTTTTCTGACTCCAACTAGTGAATGTAATGTTACACACCAATACAATGCGCACAACTTGGCGATGTTTTTCAGAAACCTATCCTACATTGCCACTACATGTTCCCTGACCTCCCCATGCTGACCACCCCGCGGTGCTTTTCTCCATCCTACATTGGCACTCACTGCCTATCCTAATACAGACCCTCCGGTTCACACCACCCCATGATGTTTTTCTGACTCCAACTAGTGAATGTAATATTACACACCCATATAATGCGCACCACCCCGGGATGTTTTTCAGAAACCTATCCTACATTGCAACTACAAGTTCCCTGACCTCCCCATGCTGACCACCCCTTGGTGCGTTTGTCCATCGTACATTGCCACCCACTGCCTATCCTAATTCAGACCCTCCGATTCACACCAGCCCGTGATGTTTTTCTCACTCCTACTAGTGAATGTAATGTTACACACCCATACAATGATCACCACTCGGCGATGTTTTTCAGAAACCTATCCTATATTGCCACTGAATGTTTCCTGACCTCCCCATGCTGACCACCCCGTGGTGCTTTTCTCCATCCTACATTGCCACTCACTGCCTATCCTATTTCAGTCCCTCCGATTCACACCACCCCGTGATGTTTTTCTCACTCCTACTAGTGAATGTAATGTTACACACCCATACAATGCGTACCACCCTGGGATGTTTTTCAGAAACCTCTCCTACATTGCCACTGCATGTTCCCTGTCCTCCCCATGCTGACCAACCCACGGTGCTTTTCTCCATCCTACATTGCCACTCACTGCCTATCCTATTTCAATCCCTCCGATTCACACCACCCCGTGATGTTTTTCTCACTCCTACTAGTGACTGTAATGTTACACACCCATACAATGCGCACCACCCCACGATGTTTTTCTCACTCCTACTAGTGAATGTAATGTTACACACCCATATAATGCGCACCACCGCGCGATGTTTTTCAGAAACCTATCCTACATTGCAACTGCATGTTCCCTGACCTCCTCATGCTGACCACCCCGCGGTGCTTTTCTCCATCCTACATTGCCACTCACTGCCTATCCTAATTCAGCCCCTCCGATTTATCCACCCCGTGATTATTTCTCACTCCTACTAGTGAATGTAATGTTACACACCCATACAATGCGCACCACTCCGTGATGTTTTTCAGAAACCTATCCTACATTGCCACTGCATGTTCCCTGACCTCGCCATGCTGACCACCCTGCAGTGCTTTTCTCCATCCGGCATTGCCACTCACAGCCTATCCTAATTTAAACCCTCCGATTCACACCACCCCGTGATGTTTTTCTCACTCCTACTAGTGAATGTAATGTTACACACCCATACAATGCACACCACCCCGCGATGTTTTTCAGAAACCTATCCTACATTGCCACTGCATGTTCCCTGACCTCCCCATGCTGACCACCCTGCGGTGCTTTTCTCCACCCTACATTGCCACTCACTGCCTATCCTAATTCAGACCCTCCGATTCACACCACCCATGATGTTTTTCTCACTCCTACTAGTTAATGTAATGTTACACACCCATACAATGTGCACCACCCCGCGATGTTTTTGAGAAACCTATCCTACATTGCCACTGCATGTTCCCTGTCCTCCCCATGCTGACCACCACTTCGTGCTTTTCTCCATCCTATATTGACACTCACTACCTATCCTAATTCAATCCCTCTGATTCACACCACCCCGTGATGTTTTTCTCACTCCTACTAGGGAATTTAATGGTACACACCCATACAATGAGCACCACCCCGTGATGTTTTTCTCACTCCTACTAGTGAATGTAATGTTACACAGCCATACAATGCGCACCACCCCGCGATGTTTTTCAGAAACCTATCCTACATTGCCACTGCATGTTCCCTGACCTCCCCATGCTGACCACCCCGCGGTGCTTTTCTCCATCCAACATTGCCACTCACTGCCTATCCTAATTCAGACCCTCCGATTCACACCACCCCGTGATGTTTTTCTCTCTCCTACTAGTGAGTGTAATGTTACACACCCATCCAATGCGCACCACCCCGCGATGTTTTTCAGAAACCTATCCTACTTTGCCATTACATGTTCCCTGACCTCCCCATGCTTACCACCCGTGGTGCTTTTCTCCAACCTACATTGCCACTCACTGCCTATCCTAATTCATACCCTCTGATTCACACCACCCGTGATGTTTTTCTCACTCCTACTAGTGAATGTAATGTTACACACCCATACAATGCGCACCACCCCGCGATGTTTTTGAGAAACCTATCCTACATTGCCACTGCATGTTCCCTGTCCTCCCAATGCTGACCACCCCGTGGTGCTTTTCTCCATCCTACATTGCCACTCACTGCTTATCCTATTTCAGTCCCTCCGATTCACACCACCCCGTGATGTTTTTATCACTCCTACTAGTGAGTGTAATGTTACACACCCATACAATGCGCACCACCCCACGATGTTTTTCTCACTCTTACTAGTGAATGTAATGTTACACACCCATAGAATGCGCACCACCCCGCGATGTTTTTCAGAAACATATCCTGCATTGCCACTGCATGTTCCCTGACCTCCACATGGTGACCATCCCGCGGTGCTTTTCTCCATCCAACATTGCCACTCACTGCCTATCCTAATTCAGACCCTCCGATACATACCACCCCGTGATGTTTTTCTCACTCCTACTAGTGAATGTAATGTTACACACCCATACAATGCACACCACCCCGCGATGTTTTTCAGAAACCTATCCTACATTGCCACTGCATGTTCCCTGACCTCCCCATGCTGACCACCCCACGGTGCTTTTCTTCATCCTATATTGCCACTCACTGCCTATCCTAATTCAGTTCCTCCGATTCACACCACCCCGTGATGTTTTTCTCACTCCTACTAGTGAATGTAATGATACACACCGATACAATGCGCACCAACCCACGATGTTTTTCTCACTCCTACTAGTGAATGTAATGTTACACACCCATAAAATGCGCACCACCCCGCGATGTTTTTCAGAAACCTATCCTACATTGCCACGGCATGTTCCCTGACCTCCCCATGCTGACCACCCCGCGGTGCTTTTCTCCATTCTACATTGCAACTCACTGCCTAACCTAGTTCAGCCACTCCGATTCACACCACCCCATGATGTTTTTCTCACTCCTACGAGAGAATGGAATTTTACACACCCTTAAAATGCGCACCACACCGCGATGTTTTTCAGAAACCTATCCTACATTGCCACTGCATGTTCCATGACCTCCACATGCTGACCAACTCGCAGTGCTTTTCTCCATCCTACTTTGCCACTCACTGCCTATCCTAATTCAGACCCTCCGATTCACACCATCCCATGATGTTTTTCTCACTCCTACTAGTGAAGGTAATTTTACACACCCATACAATGCGCACCACCCCGAGATGTTTTTCAGAAACCTCTCCTACATTGCTACTGCATGGTCCCTGACCTCCACAAGCTGACCAACCCGCGGTGCTTTTCTCCATCCTACATTGCCACTCACTGCCTATCCTAATTCAGACCCTCGGATTCACACCTACCTGTGAAGTTTTTCTCACTCCTACTAGTGAATGTAATGTTACACACCAATACAATGCACACCACCCCGTGATGTTTTTCTCACTCCTACTAGTGAATATAATGTTACACAACCATACAATGCGCACCACCCCGCGATGTATTTCAGAAACCTATCCTACATTGCCACTGCATGTTCCCTGACCTCCCCATGCTGACCACCACGCGGTGCTTTTCTCCATCCTTCATTGCCACTCACTGCCTATCCTAATTCAGACACTCCGATTCACCCACCCCGTGATGTTTTTCTCACTCCTACTAGTGAATGTAATGTTACACAGCCATACAATGCGCACCACCCCGCAATGTTTTTCAGAAACCTATCCTACATTGCCACTGCATGTTCCCTGACCTCCCCATGCTGACCTTCCTGCGGTGCTTTTCTCCATCCTACATTGCAACTCACTGGCTATCCTAATTCAGACCCTCCGATTCACACCAGCCCGTGATGTTTTTCTCACTCCTACTTGTGAATGTAATGTAACACACCCATACAATGCGCACCACCCCGTGATGTTTTTCAGAAACCTATCCTACATTGCCACTGCATGTTCCCTGACCTCCCCATGCTGACCACCCCTTGGTGCGTTTCTCCATCGTACATTGCCACTCACTGCCTATTCTATTTCAGTCCCTCCAATTCACACCACCCCGTGATGTTTTTATCACTCCTACTAGTGAATGTAATGTTACACACCCATACAATGCGCACCACCCCACGCTGTTTTTCTCACTCCTACTAGTGAATGTAATGTTACACACCCATACAATTCGCACCACTCGGCGATGTTTTTCAGAAACCTATCCTACATTGCCACTGCATGTTCCCTGTGCTCCCCATGCTGACCAACCCACGGTGCTTTTCTCCATCCAACATTGCCATTCACAGCCTATCCTAATTCAGACCCCCCGATTCACACCACCCCGTGATGTTTTTCTCATTCCTACTAGTGAATGTAATGTTACACACACATACAATGCGCACCACGCTGCGATGTTTTTCAGAAACCTATCCTACATTGCCACGGCATGTTCCCTGACCTCCCCATGCTGACCACCCCGCGGTGCTTTTCTCCATCCTATATTGCCACTCACTGCCTATCCTAATTCAGACCCTCCGATTCACACCACCCCGTGATGTTTTTCTCACTCCTACTAGTGAATGTAATGTTATACACCCATACAATGCGCACCACCCCACGATTGTTTCTCACTCCTACTAGTGAATGTAATGTTACACACCCAAACAATGCGCAGCACCCCGCGATGTTTTTCAGAAAGCTATCCTACATTGCCACTGCATGTTCCCTCATCTCCCGATGCTGACCACTCGGCGGTGCTTTTCTCCATCCTACATTGCCACTCACAGCCTAACCTAATTCAGACCCTCCGATTCATACCACCCCATGATGTTTTGCTCACTCCTACGAGAGAATGGAATTTTACACACCCATAAAATGCGCACCACCCCGCGATGTTTTTCAGAAACCTATCCTACATTGCCACTGCATGTTCCCTGACCTCCACATGCAGACGAACCCGCGGTGCTTTTCTCCATCCTACATTGCCACTCCCTGCCTATCCTAATTCAGACCCTCCGATTCACACCACCCCCTGATGTTTTTCTCAGTCCTCCAGTGAATGTAATTTTACACACCCATACAATGCACACCACCCCACGATGTTTTTCTCACTCCTACTAGTGAATGTAATGTTACACACCCATACAATGCGCACCACCCCGCGATGTTTTTCAGAAATATATCCTACATTGCCACTGCATGTTCCATGACCTCCATGTGCGGACCACCCCACGGTGCTTTTCTCCATCCTACATTGCCACTCACTGCCTATCCTCATTCAGACCCTCCGATTCACACAACCCCGTGATGTTGTTCTCACTCCTACTAGTGAATGTAATCTTACACACACATGCAATGCGCACCACTCGGCAATGTTTTTCAGAAACCTATGCTACATTGCCACTGCATGTTCCCTGACCTCCCCATGCTGACCACCCCGCGGTGCTTTTCTCCATCCAACATTGCCATTCACTGCCTATCCTAATTCAGACCCTCCGATTCACACCACCCCGTGATGTTTTTCTCATTCCTACTAGTGAATGTAATGTTACACACACATACAATGCGCACCACTCGGCGTTGTTTTTCAGAAACCTATCCTACATTGCCACTGCATGTTCCCTGACCTCCCGATGCTGACCACCCCGCGGTGATTTTCTCCACCCTGCATTGCCACTCACTGCCTATCCTAATTCATATCCTCTGATTGACACCCCCCCGTGATGTTTTTCTCTCTCCTACTAGTGAATGTAATGTTACACACCCATACAATGCGCACCACCCCTCGATGTTTATCAGAAACCTGTCCTACATTGCCACTGCATGTTGCCTGACCTCCCCATGCTGACCACCCCGCGGTGCTTTTCTCCATCCTATATTGCCACTCACTGCCTATCCTAATTCACTTCCTCCGATTCACACCACCCCGTGATGTTTTTCTCACTCCTACTAGTGAATGTAATGTTACACACCGATACAATGCGCACCAACTCACGATGTTTTTCTCACTCCTACTTGTGAATGTAATGTTACACACCCATAAAATGCGCACCACCCCGCGATGTTTTTCAGAAACCTATCCTACATTGCCACTGCATGTTCCCTGACCTCGCCATGCTGACCACCCCGCGGTGCTTTTCTCCATCCTACATTGCAACTCACTGCCTATCCTAATTCAGACCTTCCGATTCACCCATCCCGTGATGTTTTTCTCACTCCTACTAGTGAATGTAATGTTACACACCCATACAATGCACACCTCTCTGCTATGTTTTTCAGAAACCTATCCTACATTCCCACGGCATGTTCCCTGACCTCCCCATGCTGACCACCCCGCGGTGCTTTTCTCCATTCTCCATTGCAACTCACTGAATATCCTAATTCAGACCCTCCGATTCACACCACCCCGTGATGTTTTTCTCACTCCTCCTAGTGAATGTAATGTTATACACCCATACAATGCGCACCACCTCACGATCTTTTTCTCATTCCTACTAATGAATGTAATGTTACACAACCATACAATGCGCAACACCCTGCGATGTTTTTCAGAAACCTATCCTACATTGCCACTGCATGTTCCCTGACCTCCCAATACTGACCACCCCGCCGTGCTTTTCTCCATCCTACATGGCCACTCACTGCCTATCCTAATTCAGACCATCCGAATCACACCACCCCGTGATGTTTTTCTCACTCCTACTAGTGAATGTAATGTTACACACCCATACAAAGCACACCACCCCGCGATGTTTTTCAGAAAGCTATCCTACATTGGCACTGCATGTTCCCTGACCTCCCCATGCTGACCACTCGCGGTGCTTTTCTCCATCCTACATTGCCACTCACTGCCTAACCTAGTTCAGACACTCCGATTGACACCACCCCATGATGTTTTTCTCACTCCTACGAGAAAATGGAATTTTACACACCCATAAAATGCGCAGCACCCCGCGATGTTTTCAGAAACCTATCCTACATTGCCACTGCATGTTCCCTGACATCCACATGCTGACCAACCCGCGGTGCTTTTCTCCACCCTACATTGCCACTCACTGCCTATCCTAATTCAGACCCTCCGATTCACACCACCCCCTGATGTTTGTCTCACTCCTACTTGTGAATGTAATGTTACACACCCATACAATTCGCACCAGCCCGCAATGTTTTTCAGAAACCTATCCTACATTGCCACTGCATGTTCCCTGACCTCCCCATGCTGACCTCCCTGCGTTGCTTTTCTCCATCCTACATTGCAACTCACTGGCTATTCTAATTCAGACCCTCCGATTCACACCAGCCCGTGATGTTTTTCTCACTCCTACTAGTGAATGTAATGTTACACACCCATACGATGCGCACCACCAAATGATGTTTTTCAGAAACCTATCCTACATTGCCACTGCATGTTCCCTGACCTCCCCATGCTGAGCACCCCTTGGTGCTTTTCTCCATTGTACATTGCCACTCACTGCCTATCCTAATTCAGACCCTCCGATTCACACCATCCCATGTTGTTTTTCTCACTCCTACTAGTGAATGCAATTTTACACACCCATACAATACGCACCACCCCGAGATGTTTTTCAGAAACCTCTCCTACATTGCCACTGCATGGTCCCTGACCTCCACAAGCTGACCAACCCGCGGTGCTTTTGTCCATCCTACATTGCCACTCACTGCCTATCCTAATTCAGACCCTCCGATTCACACCACCCCGTGATGTTTTTCTCACTCCTACTAGTGAATGTAATGTTACACACCGATAAAATGCAAACCAACCCACGATGTTTTTCTCACTCCTACTAGTGAATGTAATGTTACACACCCATAAAATGCGCACCACCCCGCGATGTTTTTCAGAAACCTATCCTACATTGCCACTGCATGTTCCCTGACCTCCCCATGCTGACCACCCCGCGGTGCTTTTCTCCATCCTACATTGCAACTCACTGCCTATCCTAATTCAGACCTTACGATTCACCCACCCCGTGATGTTTTTCTCACTCCTACTAGTGAATGTAATGTTACACAACCATACAATGCACACCACTCCGCGATGTTTTTCATAAACCTATGCTACATTTCCACAGCATGTTCCCTGACCTCCCCATGCTGACCACCCCGCGGTGCTTTTCTCCATCCTACATTGCAACTCACTGCCTATCCTAATTCAGACCCTCCGATTCACACCACCCCGTGATGTTTTTCTCACTCCTACTAGTGAATGTAATGTTATACACCCATACAATGCGCACCACCCCACGATTGTTTCTCACTCCTACTAGTGAATGTAATGTTACACATCCAAACAATGTGCAGCACCCCGCGATGTTTTTCAGAAAGCTATCCTACATTGCCACTACATGTTCCCTGACCTCCCGATGCTGACCACTCGGCGGTGCTTTTCTCCATCCTACATTGCCACTCACAGCCTAACCTAATTCAGACCCTCCGATTCATACCACCCCATGATGTTTTGCTCACTCCTACGAGAGAATGGAATTTTACACACCCATAAAATGCGCACCACCCCGCGATGTTTTTCAGAAACCTATCCTACATTGCCACTGCATGTTCCCTGACCTCCACATGCAGACGAACCCGCGGTGCTTTTCTCCATCCTACATTGCCACTCACTGCCTATCCTAATTCAGACCCTCCGATTCACACCACCCCCTGATGTTTTTCTCAGTCCTCCAGTGAATGTAATTTTACACACCCATACAATGCGCAACACCCCGAGATGTTTTTCAGAAACCTATCCTACATTGCAACTGCATGGTCCCTGACCTCCACAAGCTGACCAACCCGCGTTGCTTTTCTCCATCCTACATTGCCACTCACTGCCTATCCTAATTCAGACCCTCGGATTCACACCACCCCGTGATGTTTTTCTCATTCCTACTAGTGAATGTAATGTTACACACCAATACAATGTGCACCAACCCGTGATGTTTTTCTCACTCCTACTAGTGAATGTGATGTTACACACCCATACAATGCGCACCACCCCGCGATGTTTTTCAGAAACCTATCCTAAATTGCCAGTGCATGTTCCCTGTTCTCCCCATGCTGACCACCCCGTGGTGCTTTTCTCCATCCTACATTGCCAGTCACTGCCTATCCTATTTCAGTCCCTCCGATTCACACCACCCCGTGATGTTTTTATCACTCCTACTAGTGAATGTAATGTTACAGACCCTTACAATGCACACCACCCCACGATGTTTTTCTCACTCCTACTAGTGAATGTAATGTTACACACCCATACAATGCGCACCACCCCGCGATGTTTTTCAGAAATATATCCTACATTGCCACTGCATGTTCCATGACCTCCATGTGCGGACCACCCCACGGTGCTTTTCTCCATCCTACATTGCCACTCACTGCCTATCCTCATTCAGACCCTCCGATTCACACAACCCCGTGATGTTGTTCTCACTCCTACTAGTGAATGTAATCTTACACACACATGCAATGCGCACCTCTCGGCAATGTTTTTCAGAAACCTATGCTACATTGCCACTGCATGTTCCCTGACCTCCCGATGCTGACCACCCCGCGGTGCTTTTCTCCATCCAACATTGCCATTCACTGCCTATCCTAATTCAGACCCTCCGATTCACACCACCCCGTGATGTTTTTCTCATTCCTACTAGTGAATGTAATGTTACACACACATACAATGCGCACCACTCGGCGTTGTTTTTCAGAAACCTATCCTACATTGCCACTGCATGTTCCCTGACCTCCCGATGCTGACCACCCCGCGGTGATTTTCTCCACCCTGCATTGCCACTCACTGCCTATCCTAATTCATATCCTCTGATTGACACCCCCCCGTGATGTTTTTCTCTCTCCTACTAGTGAATGTAATGTTACACACCCATACAATGCGCACCACCCCTCGATGTTTATCAGAAACCTGTCCTACATTGCCACTGCATGTTGCCTGACCTCCCCATGCTGACCACCCCGCGGTGCTTTTCTCCATCCTATATTGCCACTCACTGCCTATCCTAATTCAGTTCCTCCGATTCACACCACCCCGTGATGTTTTTCTCACTCCTACTAGTGAATGTAATGTTACACACCGATACAATGCGCACCAACTCACGATGTTTTTCTCACTCCTACTTGTGAATGTAATGTTACACACCCATAAAATGCGCACCACCCCGCGATGTTTTTCAGAAACCTATCCTACATTGCCACTGCATGTTCCCTGACCTCCCCATGCTGACCACCCCGCGGTGCTTTTCTCCATCCTACATTGCAACTCACTGCCTATCCTAATTCAGACCTTCCGATTCACCCATCCCGTGATGTTTTTCTCACTCCTACTAGTGAATGTAATGTTACACACCCATACAATGCACACCTCTCTGCTATGTTTTTCAGAAACCTATCCTACATTCCCACGGCATGTTCCCTGACCTCCCCATGCTGACCACCCCGCGGTGCTTTTCTCCATTCTCCATTGCAACTCACTGAATATCCTAATTCAGACCCTCCGATTCACACCACCCCGTGATGTTTTTCTCACTCCTCCTAGTGAATGTAATGTTATACACCCATACAATGCGCACCACCTCACGATCTTTTTCTCATTCCTACTAATGAATGTAATGTTACACAACCATACAATGCGCAACACCCTGCGATGTTTTTCAGAAACCTATCCTACATTGCCACTGCATGTTCCCTGACCTCCCAATACTGACCACCCCGCCGTGCTTTTCTCCATCCTACATGGCCACTCACTGCCTATCCTAATTCAGACCATCCGAATCACACCACCCCGTGATGTTTTTCTCACTCCTACTAGTGAATGTAATGTTACACACCCATACAAAGCACACCACCCCGCGATGTTTTTCAGAAAGCTATCCTACATTGGCACTGCATGTTCCCTGACCTCCCCATGCTGACCACTCGCGGTGCTTTTCTCCATCCTACATTGCCACTCACTGCCTAACCTAGTTCAGACACTCCGATTGACACCACCCCATGATGTTTTTCTCACTCCTACGAGAAAATGGAATTTTACACACCCATAAAATGCGCAGCACCCCGCGATGTTTTCAGAAACCTATCCTACATTGCCACTGCATGTTCCCTGACATCCACATGCTGACCAACCCGCGGTGCTTTTCTCCACCCTACATTGCCACTCACTGCCTATCCTAATTCAGACCCTCCGATTCACACCACCCCCTGATGTTTGTCTCACTCCTACTTGTGAATGTAATGTTACACACCCATACAATTCGCACCAGCCCGCAATGTTTTTCAGAAACCTATCCTACATTGCCACTGCATGTTCCCTGACCTCCCCATGCTGACCTCCCTGCGGTGCTTTTCTCCATCCTACATTGCAACTCACTGGCTATTCTAATTCAGACCCTCCGATTCACACCAGCCCGTGATGTTTTTCTCACTCCTACTAGTGAATGTAATGTTACACACCCATACGATGCGCACCACCAAATGATGTTTTTCAGAAACCTATCCTACATTGCCACTGCATGTTCCCTGACCTCCCCATGCTGAGCACCCCTTGGTGCTTTTCTCCATTGTACATTGCCACTCACTGCCTATCCTAATTCAGACCCTCCGATTCACACCATCCCATGTTGTTTTTCTCACTCCTACTAGTGAATGCAATTTTACACACCCATACAATACGCACCACCCCGAGATGTTTTTCAGAAACCTCTCCTACATTGCCACTGCATGGTCCCTGACCTCCACAAGCTGACCAACCCGCGGTGCTTTTGTCCATCCAACATTGCCACTCACTGCCTATCCTAATTCAGACCCTCCGATTCACACCACCCCGTGATGTTTTTCTCACTCCTACTAGTGAATGTAATGTTACACACCGATAAAATGCAAACCAACCCACGATGTTTTTCTCACTCCTACTAGTGAATGTAATGTTACACACCCATAAAATGCGCACCACCCCGCGATGTTTTTCAGAAACCTATCCTACATTGCCACTGCATGTTCCCTGACCTTCCCATGCTGACCACCCCGCGGTGCTTTTCTCCATCCTACATTGCAACTCACTGCCTATCCTAATTCAGACCTTACGATTCACCCACCCCGTGATGTTTTTCTCACTCCTACTAGTGAATGTAATGTTACACAACCATACAATGCACACCACTCCGCGATGTTTTTCATAAACCTATGCTACATTGCCACAGCATGTTCCCTGACCTCCCCATGCTGACCACCCCGCGGTGCTTTTCTCCATTCTACATTGCCACTCACTGCCTATTCTAATTCAGACCCTCCGATTCACACCACCCCGTGATGTTTTTCTCACTCCTACTAGTGAATGTAATGTTATACACCCATACAATGCGCACCACCCCACGATTGTTTCTCACTCCTACTAGTGAATGTAATGTTACACATCCAAACAATGTGCAGCACCCCGCGATGTTTTTCAGAAAGCTATCCTACATTGCCACTACATGTTCCCTGACCTCCCGATGCTGACCACTCGGCGGTGCTTTTCTCCATCCTACATTGCCACTCACAGCCTAACCTAATTCAGACCCTCCGATTCACACCAACCCCTGATGTTTTTCTCAGTCCTCCAGTGAATGTAATTTTACACACCCATACAATGCGCAACACCCCGAGATGTTTTTCAGAAACCTATCCTACATTGCAACTGCATGGTCCCTGACCTCCACAAGCTGACCAACCCGCGTTGCTTTTCTCCATCCTACATTGCCACTCACTGCCTATCCTAATTCAGACCCTCGGATTCACACCACCCCGTGATGTTTTTCTCATTCCTACTAGTGAATGTAATGTTACACACCAATACAATGTGCACCAACCCGTGATGTTTTACTCACTCCTACTAGTGAATGTGATGTTACACACCCATACAATGCGCACCACCCCGCGATGTTTTTCAGAAACCTATCCTACATTGCCAGTGCATGTTCCCTGTTCTCCCCATGCTGACCACCCCGTGGTGCTTTTCTCCATCCTACATTGCCAGTCACTGCCTATCCTATTTCAGTCCCTCCGATTCACACCACCCCGTGATGTTTTTATCACTCCTACTAGTGAATGTAATGTTACACACCCATACAATGCACACCACCCCACGATGATTTTCTCACTCCTACTAGTGAATGTAATGTTACACACCCATACAATGCGCACCACCCCGCGATGTTTTTCAGAAATATATCCTACATTGCCACTGCATGTTCCATGACCTCCACATGCGGACCACCCCACGGTGCTTTTCTCCATCCTACATTGCCACTCACTGCCTATCCTCATTCAGACCCTCCGATTCACACCACCACGTGATGTTGTTCTCACTCCTACTAGTGAATGTAATCTTACACACACATGCAATGCGCACCACTCGGCAATGTTTTTCAGAAACCTATCCTACACTGCCACTACATGTTCCCTGACCTCCCCATGCTGACCACCCCGCGGTGCTTTTCTCCATCCAACATTGCCATTCACTGCCTATCCTAATTCAGACCCTCCGATTCACACCACCCCGTGATGTTTTTCTCATTCCTACTAGTGAATGTAATGTTACACCAACATACAATGCGCACCACTCAGCATTGTTTTTCAGAAACCTATCCTACATTGCCACTGCATGTTCCCTGACCTCCCCATGCTGACAGCCCCGAGGTGCTTTTCTCCATCCTACATTGCCACTCACTGCCTATCCTAATTCAGACCCTCCGAATCACACCACCCCGTGATGTTTTTCTCACTCCTACTAGTGAATGAAATGTTACACACCCATACAATGCACACCACCCCGCGATGTTTTTCAGAAACCTATCCTACATTGCCACTGCATGTTCCCTGACCTCCCGATGCTGACCACTCCGCGGTGCTTTTCTCCACCCTGCATTGCCACTCACTGCCTATCCTAATTCAGATCCTCTGATTGACACCCCCCCGTGATGTTTTTCTCTCTCCTACTAGTGAATGCAATTTTACACACCCATACAATGCGCACCACCTCACGATCTTTTTCTCATTCCTACTAATGAATCTAATGTTACACAACCATACAATGCGCAACACCCTGCGATGTTTTTCAGAAACCTATCCTACATTGCCACTGCATGTTCCCTGACCTCCCAATACTGACCACCCGCCGTGCTTTTCTCCATCCTACATTGCCACTCACTGCCTATCCTAATTCAGACCCTCCGATTCACACCACCCCGTGATGTTTTTCTCACTCCTACTAGTGAATGTAATGTTATACACCCATACAATGCGCACCACCCCACGATTGTTTCTCACTCCTACTAGTGAATGTAATGTTACACACCCAAACAATGCGCAGCACCCCGCGATGTTTTTCAGAAAGCTATCCTACATTGCCATTGCATGTTCCCTGACCTCCCGATGCTGACCACTCGGCGGTGCTTTTCTCCATCCTACATTGCCACTCACAGCCTAACCTAATTCAGACCCTCCGATTCATACCACCCCATGATGTTTTGCTCACTCCTACGAGAGAATGGAATTTTACACACCCATAAAATGCGCACCACCCCGCGATGTTTTTCAGAAACCTATCCTACATTGCCACTGCATGTTCCCTGACCTCCACATGCAGACGAACCCGCGGTGCTTTTCTCCATCCTACATTGCCACTCACTGCCTATCCTAATTCAGACCCTCCGATTCACACCACCCCCTGATGTTTTTCTCAGTCCTCCAGTGAATGTAATTTTACACACCCATACAATGCGCAACACCCCGAGATGTTTTTCAGAAACCTATCCTACATTGCAACTGCATGGTCCCTGACCTCCACAAGCTGACCAACTCGCGTTGCTTTTCTCCATCCTACATTGCCACTCACTGCCTATCCTAATTCAGACCCTCGGATTCACACCACCCCGTGATGTTTTTCTCATTCCTACTAGTGAATGTAATGTTACACACCAATACAATGTGCACCAACCCGTGATGTTTTTCTCACTCCTACTAGTGAATGTGATGTTACACACCCATACAATGCGCACCACCCCGCGATGTTTTTCAGAAACCTATCCTAAATTGCCAGTGCATGTTCCCTGTTCTCCCCATGCTGACCACCCCGTGGTGCTTTTCTCCATCCTACATTGCCAGTCACTGCCTATCCTATTTCAGTCCCTCCGATTCACACCACCCCGTGATGTTTTTATCACTCCTACTAGTGAATGTAATGTTACACACCCATACAATGCACACCACCCCACGATGTTTTTCTCACTCCTAGTAGTGAATGTAATGTTACACACCCATACAATGCGCACCACCCCGCGATGTTTTTCAGAAATATATCCTACATTGCCACTGCATGTTCCATGACCTCCACATGCGGACCACCCCACGGTGCTTTTCTCCATCCTACATTGCCACTCACTGCCTATCCTCATTCAGACCCTCCGATTCACACCACCCCGTGATGTTGTTCTCACTCCTACTAGTGAATGTAATCTTACACACACATGCAATGCGCACCACTCGGCAATGTTTTTCAGAAACCTATGCTACATTGCCACTGCATGTTCCCTGACCTCCCCATGCTGACCACCCCGCGGTGCTTTTCTCCATCCAACATTGACATTCACTGCCTATCCTAATTCAGACCCTCCGATTCACACCACCCCGTGATGTTTTTCTCATTCCTACTAGTGAATGTAATGTTACACACACATACAATGCGCACCACTCGGCGTTGTTTTTCAGAAACCTATCCTACATTGCCACTGCATGTTCCCTGACCTCCCGATGCTGACCACCCCGCGGTGATTTTCTCCACCCTGCATTGCCACTCACTGCCTATCCTAATTCATATCCTCTTATTGACACCCCCCCGTGATGTTTTTCTCTCTCCTACTAGTGAATGTAATGTTACACACCCATACAATGCGCACCACCCCTCGATGTTTATCAGAAACCTGTCCTACATTGCCACTGCATGTTGCCTGACCTCCCCATGCTGACCACCCCGCGGTGCTTTTCTCCATCCTATATTGCCACTCACTGCCTATCCTAATTCAGTTCCTCCGATTCACACCACCCCGTGATGTTTTTCTCACTCCTACTAGTGAATGTAATGTTACACACCGATACAATGCGCACCAACTCACGATGTTTTTCTCACTCCTACTTGTGAATGTAATGTTACACACCCATAAAATGCGCACCACCCCGCGATGTTTTTCAGAAACCTATCCTACATTGCCACTGCATGTTCCCTGACCTCCCCATGCTGACCACCCCGCGGTGCTTTTCTCCATCCTACATTGCAACTCACTGCCTATCCTAATTCAGACCTTCCGATTCACCCATCCCGTGATGTTTTTCTCACTCCTACTAGTGAATGTAATGTTACACACCCATACAATGCACACCTCTCTGCTATGTTTTTCAGAAACCTATCCTACATTCCCACGGCATGTTCCCTGACCTCCCCATGCTGACCACCCCGCGGTGCTTTTCTCCATTCTCCATTGCAACTCGCTGAATATCCTAATTCAGACCCTCCGATTCACACCACTCCGTGATGTTTTTCTCACTCCTCCTAGTGAATGTAATGTTATACACCCATACAATGCGCACCACCTCACGATCTTTTTCTCATTCCTTCTAATGAATGTAATGTTACACAACCATACAATGCGCAACACCCTGCGATGTTTTTCAGAAACCTATCCTACATTGCCAGTGCATGTTCCCTGACCTCCCAATACTGACCACCCCGCCGTGCTTTTCTCCATCCTACATGGCCACTCACTGCCTATCCTAATTCAGACCATCCGAATCACACCACCCCGTGATGTTTTTCTCACTCCTACTAGTGAATGTAATGTTACACACCCATACAAAGCACACCACCCCGCGATGTTTTTCAGAAAGCTATCCTACATTGGCACTGCATGTTCCCTGACCTCCCCATGCTGACCACTCGCGGTGCTTTTCTCCATCCTACATTGCCACTCACTGCCTAACCTAGTTCAGACACTCCGATTGACACCACCCCATGATGTTTTTCTCACTCCTACGAGAAAATGGAATTTTACACACCCATAAAATGCGCACCACCCCGCGATGTTTTTCGGAAACCTATCCTACATTGCCACTGCATGTTCCCTGACATCCACATGCTGACCAACCCGCGGTGCTTTTCTCCACCCTACATTGCCACTCACTGCCTATCCTAATTCAGACCCTTCGATTCACACCACCCCCTGATGTTTGTCTCACTCCTACTTGTGAATGTAATGTTACACACCCATACAATTCGCACCAGCCCGCAACGTTTTTCAGAAACCTATCCTACATTGCCACTGCATGTTCCCTGACCTCCCCATGCTGACCTCCCTGCGGTGCTTTTCTCCATCCTACATTGCAACTCACTGGCTATTCTAATTCAGACCCTCCGATTCACACAAGCCCGTGATGTTTTTCTCACTGCTACTAGTGAATGTAATGTTACACACCCATACGATGCGCACCACCAAATGATGTTTTTCAGAAACCTATCCTACATTGCCACTGCATGTTCCCTGACCTCCCCATGCTGAGCACCCCTTGGTGCTTTTCTCCATTGTACATTGCCACTCACTGCCTATCCTAATTCAGACCCTCCGATTCACACCATCCCATGATGTTTTTCTCACTCCTACTAGTGAATGGAATTTTACACACCCATACAATACGCACCACCCCGAGATGTTTTTCAGAAACCTCTCCTACATTGCCACTGCATGGTCCCTGACCTCCACAAGCTGACCAACCCGCGGTGCTTTTGTCCATCCTACATTGCCACTCACTGCCTATCCTAATTCAGACCCTCCGATTCACACCACCCCGTGATGTTTTTCTCACTCCTACTAGTGAATGTAATGTTACACACCGATAAAATGCAAACCAACCCACGATGTTTTTCTCACTCCTACTAGTGAATGTAATGTTACACACCCATAAAATGCGCACCACCCAGCGATGTTTTTCAGAAACCTATCCTACATTGCCACTGCATGTTCCCTGACCTCCCCATGCTGACCACCCCGCGGTGCTTTTCTCCATCCTACATTGCAACTCACTGCCTATCCTAATTCAGACCTTACGATTCACCCACCCCGTGATGTTTTTCTCACTCCTACTAGTGAATGTAATGTTACACAACCATACAATGCACACCACTCCGCGATGTTTTTCATAAACCTATGCTACATTGCCACAGCATGTTCCCTGACCTCCCCATGCTGACCACCCCGCGGTGCTTTTCTCCATTCTACATTGGCACTCACTGCCTATTCTAATTAGACCCTCTGATTCACACCACCCCGTGATGTTTTTCTCACTCCTACTAGTGAATGTAATGTTATACACCCATACAATGCGCACCACCCCACGATTGTTTCTCACTCCTACTAGTGAATGTAATGTTACACATCCAAACAATGTGCAGCACCCCGCGATGTTTTTCAGAAAGCTATCCTACATTGCCACTGCATGTTCCCTGACCTCCCGATGCTGACCACTCGGCGGTGCTTTTCTCCATCCTACATTGCCACTCACAGCCTAACCTAATTCAGACCCTCCGATTCACACCAACCCCTGATGTTTTTCTCAGTCCTCCAGTGAATGTAATTTTACACACCCATACAATGCGCAACACCCCGAGATGTTTTTCAGAAACCTATCCTACATTGCAACTGCATGGTCCCTGACCTCCACAAGCTGACCAACCCGCGTTGCTTTTCTCCATCCTACATTGCCACTCACTGCCTATCCTAATTCAGACCCTCGGATACACACCACCCCGTGATGTTTTTCTCATTCCTACTAGTGAATGTAATGTTACACACCAATACAATGTGCACCAACCCGTGATGTTTTACTCACTCCTACTAGTGAATGTGATGTTACACACCCATACAATGCGCACCACCCCGCGATGTTTTTCAGAAACCTATCCTACATTGCCAGTGCATGTTCCCTGTTCTCCCCATGCTGACCACCCCATGGTGCTTTTCTCCATCCTACATTGCCAGTCACTGCCTATCCTATTTCAGTCCCTCCGATTCACACCACCCCGTGATGTTTTTATCACTCCTACTAGTGAATGTAATGTTACACACCCATACAATGCACACCACCCCACGATGATTTTCTCACTCCTACTAGTGAATGTAATGTTACACACCCATACAATGCGCACCACCCCGCGATGTTTTTCAGAAATATATCCTACATTGCCACTGCATGTTCCATGACCTCCACATGCGGACCACCCCACGGTGCTTTTCTCCATCCTACATTGCCACTCACTGCCTATCCTCATTCAGACCCTCCGATTCACACCACCACGTGATGTTGTTCTCACTCCTACTAGTGAATGTAATCTTACACACACATGCAATGCGCACCACTCGGCAATGTTTTTCAGAAACCTATCCTACACTGCCACTACATGTTCCCTGACCTCCCCATGCTGACCACCCCGCGGTGCTTTTCTCCATCCAACATTGCCATTCACTGCCTATCCTAATTCAGACCCTCCGATTCACACCACCCCGTGATGTTTTTCTCATTCCTACTAGTGAATGTAATGTTACACCCACATACAATGCGCACCACTCGGCATTGTTTTTCAGAAACCTATCCTACATTGCCACTGCATGGTCCCTGACCTCCACAAGCTGACCAACCCGCGGTGCTTTTCTCCATCCTACATTGCCACTCACTGCCTATCCTAATTAAGACCCTCGGATTCACACCTACCCGTGATGTTTTTCTCACTCCTACTAGTGAATGTAATATTACACACCAATACAATGCGCACCACCCCGTGATGTTTTTCTCACTCCTACTAGTGAATGTAATATTACACACCAATACAATGCGCACCACCCCGTGATGTTTTTCTCACTCCTACTAGTGAATATAATGTTACACAACCATACAATGCGCACCACCACGCGATGTATTTCAGATACCTATCCTACATTGCCACTGCATGTTCCCTGACCTCCCCATGCTGAACACCACGCGGTGCTTTTGTACATCCTACATTGCCACTCACTGCCTATCCTAATTCAGACCCTCCGAATCACCCACCCCGTGATGTTTTTCTCACTCCTACTTGTGAATGTATTGTTACACACCCATACAAAGCGCACCACCCCGTGATGTTTTTCAGAATCCTATCCTACATTGCCACTGCATGTTCCCTGACCTCCCCATGCTGACCACCCCTTGGTGCCTTTCTCCATCGTACATTGCCACTCACTGCCTATTCTAATTCAGACCCTCCGATTCACAGCACCCCGTGATGTTTTTCTCACTCCTACTAGTGAATGTAATGTTACACACCCATACAATGCGCACCACCACAAGATGTTTTTCAGAAACCTATCCTACATTGCCACTGCATGGTCCCTGACCTCCACAAGCTGAACAAACCGCGTTGCTTTTCTCCATCCTCCATTGCCACTCACTGCCTATCCTAATTCAGACCCTCGGATTCACACCACCCCGTGATGTTTTTCTCATTCCTACTAGTGAATGTAATGTTACACACCAATACAATGCGCACCAACCCGTGATGTTTTTCTCACTCCTACTAGTGAATGTAATGTTACACACCCATACAATGCGCACCACCCCGCGATGATTTTCAGAAACCTATCCTACATTGCCAGTGCATGTTCCCTGTTCTCCCCATGTTGACCACCCCGTAGTGCTTTTCTCCATCCTACATTGCCACTCACTGCCTATCCTATTTCAGTCCCTCCAATTCACACCACCCCGTGATGTTTTTATCACTCCTACTAGTGAATGTAATGTTACACACCCATACAATGCGCACCACCCCACGATGTTTTTCTCACTCCTACTAGTGAATGTAATGTTACACACCCATACAATGCGCACCACTCGGCGATGTTTTTCAGAAACCTATCCTACATTGCCACTGCATGTTCCCTGTCCTCCCCATGCTGACCAACCCACGGTGCTTTTCTCCATCCAACATTGCCATTCACTGCCTATCCTAATTCAGACCTTCCGATTCACCCACCCCGTGATGTTTTTCTCACTCCTACTAGTTAATGTAATGTTACACACCCATACAATGCACACCACTCCGCGATATTTTTCAGAAACCTATCCTACATTGCCACTGCATGTTCCCTGACCTCCCGATGCTGACCACCCCGCGGTGCTTTTCTCCATTCTATATTGCCACTCATTGCCTATACTAATTCAGTTCCTACGATTCACACCACCCCGTGATGTTTTTCTCACTCCTACTAGTGAATGTAATGTTACACACCGATACAATGCGCACCAACCCACGATGTTTTTCTCACTCCTACTAGTGAATGTAATGTTACACACCCATACAATGCGCACCACCCCATGATGTTTTTCAGAAACCTATCCTACATTGCCACTGTATGTTCCCTGACCTCCCCATGCTAACCACCCCTTGGTGCGTTTCTCCATCGTACATTGCCACTCACTGCCTATTCTAATTCAGACCCTCCGATTCACACCACCCCGTGATGTTTTTCTCACTCCTACTAGTGAATGTAATTTTACACACCCATACAATGCGCACCACCCCAAGATGTTTTTCAGAAACCCAACCTACATTGCCACTGCATGGTCGCTGACCTCCACAAGCTGAACAAACCGTGTTGCTTTTCTCCATCCTCCATTGCCACTCACTGCCTATCCTAATTCATACCCTCGGATTCACACCACCCCGTGATGTTTTTCTCATTCCTACTAGTGAATGTAATGTTACACACCAATACAATGCGCACCAACCCGTGATGTTTTTCTCACTCCTACTAGTGAATGTAATGGTACACACCCATACAAGGCGCACCACCCCGCGATGTTTTTCAGAAACCTATCCTACATTGCCAGTGCATGTTCCCTGTTCTCCCCATGTTGACCACCCCGTGGTGCTTTTGTCCATCCTACATTGCCACTCACTGCCTATCCTATTTCATTCCCTCCAATTCACACCACCCCGTGATGTTTTTATCACTCCTACTAGTGAATGTAATGTTACACATCCATACAATGCGCACCACCCCACGATGTTTTTCTCACTCCTACTAGTGAATGTAATGTTACACACCCATACAATGCGCAACACTCGGCGATGTTTTTCAGAAAGCTATCCTACATTGCCACTGCATGTTCCATGTCCTCCCCATGCTGACCAACCCATGGTGCTTTTCTCCATCCAACATTGCCATTCACTGCCTATCCTAATTCAGACCCTCCGATTCACACCACCCCGTGATGTTTTTCTCACTCCTACTAGTGAATGTAATGTTACACACCCATACAATGCACACCAACCCGCGATGTTTTTCAGAAACCTATCCTACATTGGCACTGCATGTTCCCTGACCTCCCAATGCTGACCACCCCACGGTGCTTTTCTCCACCCTACATTGCCACTCACTGCCTATCCTAATTCAGATCCTCTGATTGACACCCCCCGTGACGTTTTTCTCTCTCCTATTAGTGAATGTAATGTTACACACCCATACAATGCGCACCACCCCTCGATGTTTATCAGAAACCTGTCCTACATTGCCACTGCATGTTCCCTGACCTCCCCATGCTGACCACCCCGCGGTGCTTTTCTCCATCCTATATTGCCACTCATTGCCTATCCTAATTCAGTTCCTCCGATTCACACCACCCCGTGATGTTTTTCTCACTCCTACTAGTGAATGTAATGTTACACACCGATACAATGCGCACCAACTCACGATGTTTTTCTCCCTCCTACTAGTTAATGTAATGATACACACCCATAAAATGGGCACCACCCCGCGACGTTTTTCAGAAACCTATCCTACATTGCCACTGCATGTTCCCTGACCTCCCCATGCTGACCACACCGCGGTGCTTTTCTCCATCCTACATTGCAACTCACTGCCTATCCTAATTCACACCTTCCGATTCACCCACCCCGTGATGTTTTTCTCAATCCTACTAGTGAATGTAATGTTACACACCCATACAATGCACACCACTCCGCTATGTTTTTCAGAAACCTATCCTACATTGCCACGGCATATTCCCTGACCTCCCCATGCTGACCACCCCGCGGTGCTTTTCTCCATTCTACATTGCAACTCACTGAATATCCTAATTCAGACCCTCCGATTCACACCACCCCGTGATGTTTTTCTCACTCCTCCTAGTGAATGTAATGTTATACACCCATACAATGCGCACCACCTCACGATCTTTTTCTCATTCCTACTAATGAATATAATGTTACACAACCATACAATGCGCAACACCCTGCGATGTTTTTCAGAAACCTATCCTACATTGCCACTGCATGTTCCCTGACCTCCCAATACTGACCACCCCGCCATGCTTTTCTCCATCCTACATTGCCACTCACTGCCTATCCTAATTCAGACCATCCGAATCACACCACCCCGTGATGTTTTTCTCACTCCTACTAGTGAATGTAATGTTACAAACCCATACAAAGCACACCACCCCGCGATGTTTTTCAGAAAGCTATCCTACATTGGCACTGCATGTTCCCTGACCTCCCCATGCTGACCACTCGCGGTGCTTTTCTCCATCCTACATTGCCACTCACTGCCTAACCTAGTTCAGACACTCCGATTGACACCACCCCATGATGTTTTTCTCACTCCTACTTGTGAATGTAATGTTACACACCCATACAATGCGCACCAGCCCACAATGTTTTTCAGAAACCTATCCTACATTGCCACTGCATGTTCCCTGACCTCCCCATGCTGACCTCCCTGCGGTTCTATTCTCCATCCTACATTGCAACTCACTGGCTATCCTAATTCAGACCCTCCAATTCACACCAGCCCGTGATGTTTTTCTCACTCCTACTAGTGAATGTAATGTTACACACCGATAGGATGTGCACCACCCCATGATGTTTTTCAGAAACCTACCCTACATTGCCACTGCATGTTCCCTGACCTTCCCATGCTGTCCACCCCTTGGTGCTTTTCTCCATTGTACATTGCCACTCACTGCCTATCCTAATTGAGACCCTCCGATTCACACCACCCCGTGATGTTTTTGTCACTCCTACTAGTGAATGTAATGTTACACACCCATACAATGCGCACCCCCCCGGGATGTTTTTCAGAAACCTATCCTACATTGCCACTACATGTTCCCTGACCTCCCCTTGCTGACCATCCCGCGGTGCTTTTCTCCATCCTACATTGCAACTCACAGCCTATCCTAATTCAGACCCTCCAGTTCACACCACCCCGTGATGTTTTTCTGACTCCAACTAGTGAATGTAATGTTACACACCCATACAATGCGCACCACCCCGGGATGTTTTTCAAAAACCTATCCTACATTGCAACTGCATGTTCCCTGACCTCCCCATGCTGAACACCCCGCGTTGCTTTTCTCCATCCTACATTGCCACTCACTGCCTATCCTAATTCAGACACTCCGATTCACCCACCCCGTGATGTTTTTCTCACTCCTACTAGTGAATGTAATGTTACACACCCATACAATGCGCACCACCCCGCGATGTTTTTCAGAAACCTATCCTACATTGCCAGTGCATGTTCCCTGTTCTCCCCATGCTTACCACCCCGTAGTGCTTTTCTCCATCATACATTGCCACTCACTGCCTATCCTATTTCAGTCCCTCCAATTCACACCACCCTGTGATGTTTTTATCACTCCTACTAGTGAATGTAATATTACACACCCATACAATGCGCACCACACCACGATGTTTTTCTCACTCCTACTAGTGAATGTAATGTTACACACCCATACAATGCGCACAACTCGGCGATGTTTTTCAGAAACCTATCCTACATTGCCACTGCATTTTCCCTGTCCTCCCCATGCTGACGAACCCACGGTGCTTTTCTCCATCCAACATTGCAATTCACTGCCTATCCTAATTCAGACCCTCCGATTCACACCACCCCGTGATGTTTTTCTCATTCCTACTAGTGAATGTAATGTTACACACACATACAATGTGCACCACTCGGCGATGTTTTTCAGAAACCTATCCTACATTGCCACTGCATGTTCCCTGACCTACCCATGCTGACCACCCCGAGGTGCTTTTCTCCATCCTACATTGCAACTCACTGCCTATCCTAATTCAGACCTTCCGATTCACCCACCCCGTGATGTTTTTCTCACTCCTACTAGTGAATGTAATGTTACACACCCATACAATGCACACCACTCCGCCATGATTTTCAGAAACCTATCCTACATTGCCACTGCATGTTCCCTGACTTCCCCATGCTGACCACCCGGCGGTGCTTTTCTCCATCCTATATTGCCACTCACTGCCTATCCTAATTCAGTTCCTCCGATTCACACCACCCCATGATGTTTTTCTCACTCCTACTACTGAATGTAATGTTACACACCGATACAATGCGCACCAACCCACGAAGTTTTTCTCACTCCTACTTTTGAATGTAATGTTACACACCCATAAAATGCGCACCAGCCCGCGATTTTTTTTTAGAAACCTATCCTATATTGCCACTGCATGTTCCCTGACCTCCCCATGCTGACCACCCCGCGGTGCTTTTCTCCATCCTAGATTGCAACTCACTGCCTAACCTAATTCAGACCTTCCGATTCCCCCACCCCGTGATGTTTTTCTCACTCCTACTAGTGAATGTAATGTTACACACCCATACAATGCACACCACTCCGCGATGTTTTTCATAAACCTATCCTACATTGCCACTGCATGTTCCCTGACCTCCCCATGCTGACCACCCCGCGGTGCTTTTCTCCACCCTACATTGCCACTCACTGCCTATCCTAATTCAGACCTTCGGATTCACACCTACCCGTGATGTTTTTCTCACTCCTACTACTGAATGTAATATTACACACCAATACAATGCTCACCACCCCGTGATGTTTTTCTCACTCCTACTAGTGAATATAATGTTACACAACCATACAATGCGCACCACTACGCGATGTATTTCAGATACCTATCCTACATTGCCACTGCATGTTCCCTGACCTCCCAATGCTGACCACCACGCGGTGCTTTTGTACATCCTACATTGCCACTCACTGCCTATCCTAATTCAGACCCTCCGATTCACCCACCCCGTGATGTTTTTCTCACTCCTACTTGTGAATGTAATGTTACACACCCATACAATGCGCACCACCCCGTGATGTTTTTCAGAAACCTATCCTACATTGCCACTGTAGGTTCCCTGACCTCCCCATGCTGACCACCCCTTGGTGCATTTCTCCATCGTACATTGCCACTCACTGCCTATTCTAATTCAGACCCTCCGATTCACACCACCCCGTGATGTTTTTCTCACTCCTACTAGTGAATGTAATTTTACACACCCATACAATGCGCACCACCCCAAGATGTTTTTCAGAAACCCAACCTACATTGCCACTGCATGGTCCCTGACCTCCACAAACTTAACCAACCGCGTTGCTTTTCTCCATCCTCCATTGCCACTCACTGCCTATCCTAATTCATACCCTCGGATTCACACCACCCCGTGATGTTTTTCTCATTCCTACTAGTGAATGTAATGTTACACACCAATACAATGCCCACCAACCCATGATGTTTTTCTCACTCCTACTAGTGAATGTAATGTTACACACCCATACAAGGCGCACCACCCCGCGATGTTTTTCAGAAACCTATCCTACATTGCCAGTGCATGTTCCCGGTTCTCCCCATGTTGACCACCCCGTGGTTCTTTTGTCCATCCTACATTGCCACTCACTGCCTATCCTATTTCAGTCCCTCCAATTCACACCACCCCGTTATGTTTTTATCACTCCTACTAGTGAATGTAATGTTACACATCCATACAATGCGCACCACCCAACGATGTTTTTCTCACTCCTACTAGTGAATGTAATGTTACACACCCATACAATGCGCACCACTCGGCGATGTTTTTCAGAAAGCTATCCTACATTGCCACTGCATGTTCCCTGTCCTCCCCATGCTGACCAACCCATGGTGCTTTTCTCCATCCAACATTGCCATTCACTGCGTATCCTAATTCAGACCCTCCGATTCACACCACCCCGTGATGTTTTTCTCACTCCTACTAGTGAATGTAATGTTACACACCCATACAATGCACACCACCCCGCGATGTTTTTCAGAAACCTATCCTACATTGCCACTGCATGTTCCCTGACCTCCCAATGCTGACCACCCCACGGTGCTTTTCTCCACCCTACATTGCCACTCACTGCCTATCCTAATTCAGATACTCTGATTGACAACCCCCGTGACGTTTTTCTCTCTCCTACTAGTGAATGTAATGTTACACACCCATACAATGCGCACCACCCCTCGATGTTTATCAAAAACCTGTCCTACATTGCCACTGCATGTTCCCTGACCTCCCCATGCTGACCACCCCGCGGTGCTTTTCTCCATCCTATATTGCCACTCACTGCCTATCCTATTTCAGTTCCTCCGATTCACAGAACCCCGTGATGTTTTTCTCACTCCTACTAGTGAATGTAATGTTACACACCGATACAATGCGCACCAACTCACGATGTTTTTCTCCCTCCTACTAGTGAATGTAATGTTACACACCCATAAAATGCGCACCACCCCGCGACGTTTTTCAGAAACCTATCCTACATTGCCACTGCATGTTCCCTGACCTCCCCATGCTGACCACCCCGCGGTGCTTTTCTCCATCCTACATTGCAACTCACTGCCTATCCTAATTCACACCTTCCGATTCACCCACCCCGTGATGTTTTTCTCACTCCTACTAAAGAATGTAATGTTACACACCCATACAATGCACACCACTCCGCTATGTTTTTCAGAAACCTATCCTACATTGCCACGGCATATTCCCTGACCTCCCCATGCTGACCACCCCGCGGTGCTTTTCTCCATTCTACATTGCAACTCACTGAATATCCTAATTCAGACCCTCCGATTCACACCACCCCGTGATGTTTTTCTCACTCCTCCTAGTGAATGTAATGTTATACACCCATACAATGCGCACCACCTCACGATCTTTTTCTCATTCCTACTAATGAATGTAATGTTACACAACCATACAATGCGCAACACCCTGCGATGTTTTTCAGAAACCTATCCTACATTGCCACTGCATGTTCCCTGACCTCCCCATACTGACCACCCCGCCGTGCTTTTCTCCATCCTACATTGCCACTCACTGCCTATCCTAATTCAGACCATCCGAATCACACCACCCCGTGATGTTTTTCTCACTCCTACTAGTGAATGTAATGTTACACACCCATACAAAGCACACCACCCCGCGATGTTTTTCAGAAAGCTATCCTACATTGGCACTGCATGTTCCCTGACCTCCCCATGCTGACCACTCGCGGTGCTTTTCTCCATCCTACATTGCCACTCACTGCCTAACCTAGTTCAGACACTCGGATTGACACCACCCCGTGATGTTTTTCTCACTCCTACGAGAGAATGGAATTTTACACACCAATAAAATGCGCACCACCCCGCGATGTTTTTCAGAAACCTATCCTACATTGCCACTGCATGTTCCCTGACCTCCACATGCTGACCAACCCGCGGTGCTTTTCTCCACCCTACATTGCCACTCACTGCCTATCCTAATTCAGACCCCCCGATTCACACCACCCCCTGATGTTTGTCTCACTCCTACTTGTGAATGTAATGTTACACAACCATACAATGCGCACCAGCCCGCAATGTTTTTCAGAAACCTATCCTACATTGCCACTGCATGTTCCCTGACCTCCCCATGCTGACCTCCCTGCGGTGCTTTTCTCCATCCTACATTGCAACTCACTGGCTATTCTAATTCAGACCCTCCGATTCACACCACCCCCTGATGTTTTTCTCACTCCTACTAGTGAATGTAATGTTTCACACCCATAGGATGCGCACCACCCCATGATGTTTTTCAGAAACCTACCCTACATTGCCACTGCATGTTCCCTGACCTCCCCATGCTGACCACCCCTTGGTGCTTTTCTCCATTGTACATTGCCACTCACTGCCTATCCTAATTCAGACCCTCCGATTCACACCACCCCGTGATGTTTTTCTCACTCCTACTAGTGTATGTAATGTTACACACCCATACAATGCGCACCACTTGAGGATGTCTTTCAGAAATCTATCCTATATTGCCACTGCATGTTCCCTGACCTCCCCAGGCTGACCACCCCGCGGTGCTTTTCTCCATCCTGCATTGCCACTCACTTCCTATCCTAATTAAGACCCTCCGATTCACACCACCCCGTGATGTTTTTGTCACTCCTACTAATGAATGTAATGTTACACACCCATACAATGTGCACCCCCCCGGGATGTTTTTCAGAAACCTATCCTACATTGCCACTACATGTTCCCTGACCTCCCCTTGCTGACCATCCCGCGGTGCTTTTCTCCATCCTCCATTGCAACTCACTGCCTATCCTAATTCAGGCCTTCCAATTAACATCACCCCATGATGTTTTTCTCACTCCTACTAGTGAATGTAATTTTACACACCCATACAATGCGCACCACCCCAAGATGTTTTTCAGAAACCCAACCTACATTGCCACTGCATGGTCCCTGACCTCCACAAGCTGAACAAACCGCGTTGCTTTTCTCCATCCTCCATTGCCACTCACTGCCTATCCTAATTCATACCCTCGGATTCACACCACCCCGTGATGTTTTTCTCATTCCTACTAGTGAATGTAATGTTACACACCAATACAATGCGGACCAACCCGTGATGTTTTTCTCACTCCTACTAGGGAATGTAATGTTACACACCCATACAAGGCGCACCACCCCGCGATGTTTTTCAGAAACCTATCCTACATTGCCAGTGCATGTTCCCTGTTCTCCCCATGTTGACCACCCCGTGGTGCTTTTGTCCATCCTACATTGCCACTCACTGCCTATCTTATTTCAGTCCCTCCAATTCACACCACCCCGTGATGTTTTTATCACTCCTACTAGTGAATGTAATGTTACACATCCATACAATGCGCACCACCCCACGATGTTTTTTTCACTCCTACTAGTGAATGTAATGTTACACACCCATACAATGCGCACCACTTGGCGATGTTTTTCAGAAAGCTATCCTACATTGCCACTGCATGTTCCATGTCCTCCCCATGCTGACCAACCCATGGTGCTTTTCTCCATCCAACATTGCCATTCACTGCCTATCCTAATTCAGACCCTCCGATTCACACCACCCCGTGATATTTTTCTCACTCCTACTAGTGAATGTAATGTTACACACCCATACAATGCACACCACCCCGCGATGTTTTTCAGAAACCTATCCTACATTGGCACTGCATGTTCCCTGACCTCCCAATGCTGACCACCCCACGGTGCTTTTCTCCACCCTACATTGCCACTCACTGCCTATCCTAATTCAGATCCTCTGATTGACACCCCCCCCGTGACGTTTTTCTCTCTCCTATTAGTGAATGTAATGTTACACACCCATACAATGCGCACCACCCCTCGATGTTTATCAGAAACCTGTCCTACATTGCCACTGCATGTTCCCTGACCTCCCCATGCTGACCACCCCGCGGTGCTTTTCTCCATCCTATATTGCCACTCACTGCCTATCCTAATTCAGTTCCTCCGATTCACACCACCCCGTGATGTTTTTCTCACTCCTACTAGTGAATGTAATGTTACACACCGATACAATGCGCACCAACTCACGATGTTTTTCTCCCTCCTACTAGTGAATGTAATGATACACACCCATAAAATGCGCACCACCCCGCGACGTTTTTCAGAAACATATCCTACATTGCCACTGCATGTTCCCTGACCTCCCCATGCTGACCACACCGCGGTGCTTTTCTCCATCCTACATTGCAACTCACTGCCTATCCTAATTCACACCTTCCGATTCACCCACCCCGTGATGTTTTTCTCAATCCTACTAGTGAATGTAATGTTACACACCCATACAATGCACACCACTCCGCTATGTTTTTCAGAAACCTATCCTACATTGCCACTGCATGTTCCCTGACCTCCCCATACTGACCACCCCGCCGTGCTTTTCTCCATCCTACATTGCCACTCACTGCCTATCCTAATTCAGACCATCCGAATCACACCACCCCGTGATGTTTTTCTCACTCCTACTAGTGAATGTAATGTTACACACCCATACAAAGCACACCACCCCGCGATGTTTTTCAGAAAGCTATCCTTCATTGGCACTGCATGTTCCCTGACCTCCCCATGCTGACAACTCGCGGTGCTTTTCTCCATCCTACATTGCCACTCACTGCCTAACCTAGTTCAGACACTCCGATTGACACCACCCCATGATGTTTTTCTCACTCCTACTTGTGAATGTAATGTTACACACACATACAATGGGCACCAGCCCGCAATGTTTTTCAGAAACCTATCCTACATTGCCACTGCATGTTCCCTGACCTCCCCATGCTGACCTCCCTGCGTTTCTATTCTCCATCCTACATTGCAACTCACTGGCTATCCTAATTCAGACCCTCCAATTCACACCAGCCCGTGATGTTTTTCTCACTCCTACTAGTGAATGTAATGTTACACACACATAGGATGCGCACCACCCCATGATGTTTTTCAGAAACCTACCCTACATTGCCACTGCATGTTCCCTGACCTCCCCATGCTGTCCACCCCTTGGTGCTTTTCTCCATTGTACATTGCCACTCACTGCCTATCCTAATTCAGAACCTCCGATTCACACCACCCCGTGATGTTTTTCTCACTCCTACTAGTGAATGTAATGTTACACACCCATACAATGCGCACCACTTGAGGATGTTTTTCAGAAATCTATCCTATATTGCCACTGCATGTTCCCTGACCTCCCCAGGCTGACCACCCCGCGGTGCTTTTCTCCATCCTGCATTGCCACTCACTTCCTATCCTAATTAAGACCCTCCGATTCACACCACCCCGTGATGTTTTTGTCACTCCTACTAGTGAATGTAATGTTACACACCCATACAATGCGCACCTCCCCGGGATGTTTTTCAGAAACCTATCCTGCATTGCCACTACATGTTCCCTGACCTCCCCTTGCTGACCATCCCGCGGTGCTTTTCTCCATCCTACAATGCAACTCACAGCCTATCCTAATTCAGACCCTCCGGTTCACACCACCCCGTGATGTTTTTCTGACTCCAACTAGTGAATGTAATGTTACACACCCATACAATGCGCACCACCCAGGGATGTTTTTCAGAAACCTATCCTACATTGCAACTGCATGTTCCCTGACCTCCCCATGCTGAACACCCCGCGTTGCTTTTCTCCATCCTACATTGCCACTCACTGCCTATCCTAATTCAGACACTCTGATTCACCCACCCCGTGATGTTTTTCTCACTCCTACTAGTGAATGTAATGTTACACACCCATACAATGCGCACCACCCCGCGATGTTTTTCAGAAACCTATCCTACATTGCCAGTGCATGTTCCCTGTTCTCCCCATGCTTACCACCCCGTAGTGCTTTTCTCCATCCTACATTGCCACTCACTGCCTATCCTATTTCAGTCCCTCCAATTCACACCACCCCGTGATGTTTTTATCACTCCTACTAGTGAATGTAATGTTACACACCCATACAATGCGCACCACCCCAAGATGTTTTTCAGAAACCTATCCTACATTGCCACGGCATGGTCCCTGACCTCCCGATGCTGACCACCCCGTGGTGCTTTTCTCCATTCTATATTGCCACTCACTGCCTATACTAATTCAGTTCCTCCGATTCACACCACCCCGTGATGTTTTTCTCACTCCTACTAGTGAATGTAATGTTACACACCGATACAATGCGCACCAACCCACGATGTTTTTCTCACTCCTACTAGTGAATGTAATGTTACACACCCATACAATGCGCACCACCCCATGATGTTTTTCAGAAACCTATCCTACATTGCCACTCTATGTTCCCTGACCTCCCCATGCTGACCACCCCTTGGTGCGTTTCTCCCTCGTACATTGCCACTCACTGCCTATTCTAATTCAGACCCTCCGATTCACACCACCCCGTGATGTTTTTCTCACTCCTACTAGTGAATGCAATTTTACACACCCATACAATGCGCACCACCCCAAGATGTTTTTCAGAAACCCAACCTACATTGCCACTGCATGGTCCCTGACCTCCACAAGCTGAATAAACCGCGTTGCTTTTCTCCATCCTCCATTGCCACTCACTGCCTATCCTAATTCATACCCTCGGATTCACACCACCCCGTGATGTTTTTCTCATTCCTACTAGTGAATGTAATGTTACACACCAATACAATGCCCACCAAACCATGATGTTTTTCTCACTCCTACTAGTGAATGTAATGTTACACACCCATACAAGGCGCACCACCCCGCGATGTTTTTCAGAAACCTATCCTACATTGCCAGTGCATGTTCCCTGTTCTCCCCATGTTGACCACCCCGTGGTGCTTTTGTCCATCCTACATTGCCACTCACTGCCTATCCTATTTCAGTCCCTCCAATTCACACCACCCCGTGATGTTTTTATCACTCCTACTAGTGAATGTAATGTTACAGATCCATACAATGCGCACCACCCCACGATGTTTTTCTCACTCCTACTAGTGAATGTAATGTTACACACCCATACAATGTGCACCACTCGGCGATGTTTTTCAGAAAGCTATCCTACATTGCCACTGCATGTTCCCTGTCCTCCCCATGCTGACCAACCCATGGTGCTTTTCTCCATCCAACATTGCCATTCACTGCCTATCCTAATTCAGACCCTCCGATTCACACCACCCCGTGATGTTTTTCTCACTCCTACTAGTGAATGTAATGTTACACACCCATACAATGCGCACCACACCAAGATGTTTTTCAGAAACCTATCCTACATTGCCACTGCATGGTCCCTGACCTCCCGATGCTGACCACCCCGCGGTGCTTTTCTCCATTCTATATTGCCACTCACTGCCTATACTAATTCAGTTCCTCCGATTCACACCACCCCGTGATGTTTTTCTCACTCCTACTAGTGAATGTAATGTTACACACCGATACAATGCGCACCAACCCACGATGTTTTTCTCACTCCTACTAGTGAATGTAATGTTACACACCCATACAATGCGCACCACCCCATGATGTTTTTCAGAAACCTATCCTACATTGCCACTGTATGTTCCCTGACCTCCCCATGCTGACCACCCCTTGGTGCGTTTCTCCATCGTACATTGCCACTCACTGCCTATTCTAATTCAGACCCTCCGATTCACACCACCCCGTGATGTTTTTCTCACTCCTACTAGTGAATGTAATTTTACACACCCATACAATGCGCACCACCCCAAGATGTTTTTCAGAAACCCAACCTACATTGCCACTGCATGGTCCCTGACCTCCACAAGCTGAACAAACCGCATTGCTTTTCTCCATCCTCCATTGCCACTCACTGCCTATCCTAATTCATACCCTCGGATTCACACCACCCCGTGGTGTTTTTCTCATTCCTACTAGTGAATGTAATGTTACACACCAATACAATGCCCACCAACCCATGATGTTTTTCTCACTCCTACTAGTGAATGTAATGTTAAACACCCATACAATGCGCACCACTCGGCGATGTTTTTCAGAAAGCTATCCTACATTGCCACTGCATGTTCCCTGTCCTCCCCATGCTGACCAACCCATGGTGCTTTTCTCCATCCAACATTGCCATTCACTGCCTATCCTAATTCAGACCCTCCGATTCACACCACCCCGTGATGTTTTTCTCACTCCTACTAGTGAATGTAATGTTACACACCCATACAATGCACACCAACCCGCGATGTTTTTCAGAAACCTATCCTACATTGCCACTGCATGTTCCCTGACCTCCCAATGCTGACCACCCCACGGTGCTTTTCTCCACCCTACATTGCCACTCACTGCCTATCCTAATTCAGATACTCTGATTGACAACCCCCGTGACGTTTTTCTCTCTCCTACTAGTGAATGTAATGTTACACACCCATACAATGCGCACCACCCCTCGATGTTTATCAGAAACCTGTCCTACATTGCCACTGCATGTTCCCTGACCTCCCCATGCTGACCACCCCGCGGTGCTTTTCTCCATCCTATATTGCCACTCACTGCCTATCCTATTTCAGTTCCTCCGATTCACACCACCCCGTGATGTTTTTCTCACTCCTACTAGTGAATGTAATGTTACACACCGATACAATGCGCACCAACTCACGATGTTTTTCTCCCTCCTACTAGTGAATGTAATGTTACACACCCATAAAATGCGCACCACCCCGTGACGTTTTTCAGAAACCTATCCTACATTGCCACTGCATGTTCCCTGACCTCCCCATGCTGACCACCCCGCGGTGCTTTTCTCCATCCTACATTGCAACTCACTGCCTATCCTAATTCACACCTTCCGATTCACCTACCCTGTGATATTTTTCTCACTCCTACTAGTGAATGTAATGTTACACACCCATACAATGCACACCACTCCGCTATGTTTTTCAGAAACCTATCCTACATTGCCACGGCATATTCCCTGACCTCCCCATGCTGACCACCCCGCGGTGCTTTTCTCCATTCTACATTGCAACTCACTGAATATCCTAATTCAGACCCTCCGATTCACACCACCCCGTGATGTTTTTCTCACTCCTCCTAGTGAATGTAATGTTATACACCCATACAATATGCACCACCTCACGATCTTTTTCTCATTCCTACTAATGAATGTAATGTTACACAACCATACAATGCGCAACACCTTGCGATGTTTTTCAGAAACCTATCCTACATTGCCACTGCATGTTCCCTGACCTCCCCATACTGACCACCCCGCCGTGCTTTTCTCCATCCTACATTGCCACTCACTGCCTATCCTAATTCAGACCATCCGAATCACACAACCCCGTGATGTTTTTCTCACTCCTACTAGTGAATGTAATGTTACACACCCATACAAAGCACACCACCCCGCGATGTTTTTCAGAAAGCTATCCTACATTGGCACTGCATGTTCCCTGACCTCCCCATGCTGACCACTCGCGCTGCTTTTCTCCATCCTACATTGCCACTCACTGCCTAACCTAGTTCAGACACTCGGATTGACACCACCCCATGATGTTTTTCTCACTCCTACGAGAGAATGGAAATTTACACACCCATAAAATGCGCACCACCCCGCGATGTTTTTCAGAAAACTATCCTACATTGCCACTGCATGTTCCCTGACCTCCACATGCTGACCAACCCGCGGTGCTTTTCTCCACCCTACATTGCCACTCACTGCCTATCCTAATTCAGACCCCCCGATTCACACCACCCCCTGATGTTTGTCTCACTCCTACTTGTGAATGTAATGTTACACAACCATACAATGCGCACCAGCCCGCAATGTTTTTCAGAAACCTATCCTACATTGCCACTGCATGTTCCCTGACCTCCCCATGCTGACCTCCCTGCGGTGCTTTTCTCCATCCTACATTGCAACTCACTGGCTATTCTAATTCAGACCCTCCGATTCACACCACCCCGTGATGTTTTTCTCACTCCTACTAGTGAATGTAATGTTATACACCCATACAATGCGCACCACCCCACGATTTTTTCTCACTCCTACTAGTGAATGTAATGTTACACACCCCAATAATGCGCACCACTCCGCGATGTTTTTCACAAAGCTATCCTACATTGCCACTGCATGTTCCCTGACCTCCCGATGCTGACCTCTCGGCGGTGCTTTTCTCCATCCTACATTGCCACTCACTACCTAACCTAATTCAGACCCTCCGATTCACACCACCCCATGATGTTTTGCTCACTCCTACGAGAGAATGGAATTTTACACACCCATAAAATGCGCACCTCCCCGGGATGTTTTTCAGAAACCTATGCTACATTGCCACTGCATGTTCCCTGACCTCCACATGCTGACCAACCCGCGGTGCTTTTCTCCATCCTACATTGCCACTCACTGCCTATCCTAATTCAGACCCTCCGATTCACAACACCCCCTGATGTTTTTCTCACTCCTACTTGTGAATGTAATGTTACACACCCATACAATGCGCACCAGCCCGCAATGTTTTTCAGAAACCTATCCTACATTGCCACTGCATGTTCCCTGACCTCCCCATGCTGACCTCCCTGCGGTTGTATTCTCCATCCTACATTGCAACTCACTGGCTATCCTAATTCAGACCCTCCAATTCACACCAGCCCGTGATGTTTTTCTCACTCCTACTAGTGAATGTAATGTTACACACCCATAGGATGCGCACCACCCCATGATGTTTTTCAGAAACCTACCCTACATTGCCACTGCATGTTCCCTGACCTCCCCATGCTGACCACCCCTTGGTGCTTTTCTCCATTGTACATTGCCACTCACTGCCTATCCTAATTCAGACACTCCGATTCACACCACCCCGTGATGTTTTTCTCACTCCTACTAGTGAATGTAATGTTACACACCCATACAATGCGCACCACTTGAGGATGTCTTTCAGAAATCTATCCTATATTGCCACTGCATGTTCCCTGACCTCCCCAGGCTTACCACCCCGCGGTGCTTTTCTCCATCCTGCATTGCCACTCACTTCCTATCCTAATTAAGACCCTCCGATTCACACCACCCCGTGATGTTTTTGTCACTCCTACTAGTGAATGTAATGTTACACACCCATACAATGCGCACCCCCCCGGGATGTTTTTCAGAAACCTATCCTACATTGCCACTACATGTTCCCTGACCTCCCCTTGCTGACCATCCCGCGGTGCTTTTCTCCATCCTACATTGCAACTCACTGCCTATCCTAATTCAGACCCTCCGGTTCACACCACCCCGTGATGTTTTTCTGACTCCAACTAGTGAATGTAATGTTACACACCCATACAATGCGCACCACCCCGGGATGTTTTTCAGAAACCTATCCTACATTGCAACTGCATGTTCCCTGACCTCCCAATGCTGACCACACCGCGTTGCTTTTCTCCATCCTACATTGCCACTCACTGCCTATCCTAATTCAGACACTCCGATTCACCCACCCCGTGATGTTTTTCTCACTCCTACTAGTGAATGTAATGTTACACACCCATACAATGCGCACCACTTGAGGATGTTTTTCAGAAATCTATCCTATATTGCCACTGCATGTTCCCTGACCTCCCCAGGCTGACCACCCCGCGGTGCTTTTCTCCATCCTGCATTGCCACTCACTTCCTATCCTAATTAAGACCCTCCGATTCACACCACCCCGTGATGTTTTTGTCACTCCTACTAGTGAATGTAATGTTACACACCCATACAATGCGCACCCCCCCGGGATGTTTTTCAGAAACCTATCCTGCATTGCCACTACATGTTCCCTGACCTCCCCTTGCTGACCATCCCGCGGTGCTTTTCTCCATCCTACAATGCAACTCACAGCCTATCCTAATTCAGACCCTCCGGTTCACACCACCCCGTGATGTTTTTCTGACTCCAACTAGTGAATGTAATGTTACACACCCATACAATGCGCACCACCCCGGGATGTTTTTCAGAAACCTATCCTACATTGCAACGGCATGTTCCCTGACCTCCCCATGCTGAACACCCCGCGTTGCTTTTCTCCATCCTACATTGCCACTCACTGCCTATCCTAATTCAGACACTCTGATTCACCCACCCCGTGATGTTTTTCTCACTCCTACTAGTGAATGTAATGTTACACACCCATACAATGCGCACCACCCCGCGATGTTTTTCAGAAACCTATCCTACATTGCCAGTGCATGTTCCCTGTTCTCCCCATGCTTACCACCCCGTAGTGCTTTTCTCCATCCTACATTGCCACTCACTGCCTATCCTATTTCAGTCCCTCCAATTCACACCACCCCGTGATGTTTTTATCACTCCTACTAGTGAATGTAATGTTACACACCCATACAATGCGCACCACCCCAAGATGTTTTTCAGAAACCTATCCTACATTGCCACGGCATGGTCCCTGACCTCCCGATGCTGACCACCCCGTGGTGCTTTTCTCCATTCTATATTGCCACTCACTGCCTATACTAATTCAGTTCCTCCGATTCACACCACCCCGTGATGTTTTTCTCACTCCTACTAGTGAATGTAATGTTACACACCGATACAATGCGCACCAACCCACGATGTTTTTCTCACTCCTACTAGTGAATGTAATGTTACACACCCATACAATGCGCACCACCCCATGATGTTTTTCAGAAACCTATCCTACATTGCCACTCTATGTTCCCTGACCTCCCCATGCTGACCACCCCTTGGTGCGTTTCTCCCTCGTACATTGCCACTCACTGCCTATTCTAATTCAGACCCTCCGATTCACACCACCCCGTGATGTTTTTCTCACTCCTACTAGTGAATGCAATTTTACACACCCATACAATGCGCACCACCCCAAGATGTTTTTCAGAAACCCAACCTACATTGCCACTGCATGGTCCCTGACCTCCACAAGCTGAATAAACCGCGTTGCTTTTCTCCATCCTCCATTGCCACTCACTGCCTATCCTAATTCATACCCTCGGATTCACACCACCCCGTGATGTTTTTCTCATTCCTACTAGTGAATGTAATGTTACACACCAATACAATGCCCACCAAACCATGATGTTTTTCTCACTCCTACTAGTGAATGTAATGTTACACACCCATACAAGGCGCACCACCCCGCGATGTTTTTCAGAAACCTATCCTACATTGCCAGTGCATGTTCCCTGTTCTCCCCATGTTGACCACCCCGTGGTGCTTTTGTCCATCCTACATTGCCACTCACTGCCTATCCTATTTCAGTCCCTCCAATTCACACCACCCCGTGATGTTTTTATCACTCCTACTAGTGAATGTAATGTTACAGATCCATACAATGCGCACCACCCCACGATGTTTTTCTCACTCCTACTAGTGAATGTAATGTTACACACCCATACAATGTGCACCACTCGGCGATGTTTTTCAGAAAGCTATCCTACATTGCCACTGCATGTTCCCTGTCCTCCCCATGCTGACCAACCCATGGTGCTTTTCTCCATCCAACATTGCCATTCACTGCCTATCCTAATTCAGACCCTCCGATTCACACCACCCCGTGATGTTTTTCTCACTCCTACTAGTGAATGTAATGTTACACACCCATACAATGCGCACCACACCAAGATGTTTTTCAGAAACCTATCCTACATTGCCACTGCATGGTCCCTGACCTCCCGATGCTGACCACCCCGCGGTGCTTTTCTCCATTCTATATTGCCACTCACTGCCTATACTAATTCAGTTCCTCCGATTCACACCACCCCGTGATGTTTTTCTCACTCCTACTAGTGAATGTAATGTTACACACCGATACAATGCGCACCAACCCACGATGTTTTTCTCACTCCTACTAGTGAATGTAATGTTACACACCCATACAATGCGCACCACCCCATGATGTTTTTCAGAAACCTATCCTACATTGCCACTGTATGTTCCCTGACCTCCCCATGCTGACCACCCCTTGGTGCGTTTCTCCATCGTACATTGCCACTCACTGCCTATTCTAATTCAGACCCTCCGATTCACACCACCCCGTGATGTTTTTCTCACTCCTACTAGTGAATGTAATTTTACACACCCATACAATGCGCACCACCCCAAGATGTTTTTCAGAAACCCAACCTACATTGCCACTGCATGGTCCCTGACCTCCACAAGCTGAACAAACCGCATTGCTTTTCTCCATCCTCCATTGCCACTCACTGCCTATCCTAATTCATACCCTCGGATTCACACCACCCCGTGATGTTTTTCTCATTCCTACTAGTGAATGTAATGTTACACACCAATACAATGCCCACCAACCCATGATGTTTTTCTCACTCCTACTAGTGAATGTAATGTTAAACACCCATACAATGCGCACCACTCGGCGATGTTTTTCAGAAAGCTATCCTACATTGCCACTGCATGTTCCCTGTCCTCCCCATGCTGACCAACCCATGGTGCTTTTCTCCATCCAACATTGCCATTCACTGCCTATCCTAATTCAGACCCTCCGATTCACACCACCCCGTGATGTTTTTCTCACTCCTACTAGTGAATGTAATGTTACACACCCATACAATGCACACCAACCCGCGATGTTTTTCAGAAACCTATCCTACATTGCCACTGCATGTTCCCTGACCTCCCAATGCTGACCACCCCACGGTGCTTTTCTCCACCCTACATTGCCACTCACTGCCTATCCTAATTCAGATACTCTGATTGACAACCCCCGTGACGTTTTTCTCTCTCCTACTAGTGAATGTAATGTTACACACCCATACAATGCGCACCACCCCTCGATGTTTATCAGAAACCTGTCCTACATTGCCACTGCATGTTCCCTGACCTCCCCATGCTGACCACCCCGCGGTGCTTTTTCCATCCTATATTGCCACTCACTGCCTATCCTATTTTAGTTCCTCCGATTCACACCACCCCGTGATGTTTTTCTCACTCCTACTAGTGAATGTAATGTTACACACCGATACAATGCGCACCAACTCACGATGTTTTTCTCCCTCCTACTAGTGAATGTAATGTTACACACCCATAAAATGCGCACCACCCCGTGACGTTTTTCAGAAACCTATCCTACATTGCCACTGCATGTTCCCTGACCTCCCCATGCTGACCACCCCGCGGTGCTTTTCTCCATCCTACATTGCAACTCACTGCCTATCCTAATTCACACCTTCCGATTCACCTACCCCGTGATATTTTTCTCACTCCTACTAGTGAATGTAATGTTACACACCCATACAATGCACACCACTCCGCTATGTTTTTCAGAAACCTATCCTACATTGCCACGGCATATTCCCTGACCTCCCCATGCTGACCACCCCGCGGTGCTTTTCTCCATTCTACATTGCAACTCACTGAATATCCTAATTCAGACCCTCCGATTCACACCACCCCGTGATGTTTTTCTCACTCCTCCTAGTGAATGTAATGTTATACACCCATACAATATGCACCACCTCACGATCTTTTTCTCATTCCTACTAATGAATGTAATGTTACACAACCATACAATGCGCAACACCTTGCGATGTTTTTCAGAAACCTATCCTACATTGCCACTGCATGTTCCCTGACCTCCCCATACTGACCACCCCGCCGTGCTTTTCTCCATCCTACATTGCCACTCACTGCCTATCCTAATTCAGACCATCCGAATCACACAACCCCGTGATGTTTTTCTCACTCCTACTAGTGAATGTAATGTTACACACCCATACAAAGCACACCACCCCGCGATGTTTTTCAGAAAGCTATCCTACATTGGCACTGCATGTTCCCTGACCTCCCCATGCTGACCACTCGCGCTGCTTTTCTCCATCCTACATTGCCACTCACTGCCTAACCTAGTTCAGACACTCGGATTGACACCACCCCATGATGTTTTTCTCACTCCTACGAGAGAATGGAAATTTACACACCCATAAAATGCGCACCACCCCGCGATGTTTTTCAGAAAACTATCCTACATTGCCACTGCATGTTCCCTGGCCTCCACATGCTGACCAACCCGCGGTGCTTTTCTCCACCCTACATTGCCACTCACTGCCTATCCTAATTCAGACCCCCCGATTCACACCACCCCCTGATGTTTGTCTCACTCCTACTTGTGAATGTAATGTTACACAACCATACAATGCGCACCAGCCCGCAATGTTTTTCAGAAACCTATCCTACATTGCCACTGCATGTTCCCTGACCTCCCCATGCTGACCTCCCTGCGGTGCTTTTCTCCATCCTACATTGCAACTCACTGGCTATTCTAATTCAGACCCTCCGATTCACACCACCCCGTGATGTTTTTCTCACTCCTACTAGTGAATGTAATGTTATACACCCATACAATGCGCACCACCCCACGATTTTTTCTCACTCCTACTAGTGAATGTAATGTTACACACCCCAATAATGCGCACCACTCCGCGATGTTTTTCACAAAGCTATCCTACATTGCCACTGCATGTTCCCTGACCTCCCGATGCTGACCTCTCGGCGGTGCTTTTCTCCATCCTACATTGCCACTCACTACCTAACCTAATTCAGACCCTCCGATTCACACCACCCCATGATGTTTTGCTCACTCCTACGAGAGAATGGAATTTTACACACCCATAAAATGCGCACCTCCCCGGGATGTTTTTCAGAAACCTATGCTACATTGCCACTGCATGTTCCCTGACCTCCACATGCTGACCAACCCGCGGTGCTTTTCTCCATCCTACATTGCCACTCACTGCCTATCCTAATTCAGACCCTCCGATTCACAACACCCCCTGATGTTTTTCTCACTCCTACTTGTGAATGTAATGTTACACACCCATACAATGCGCACCAGCCCGCAATGTTTTTCAGAAACCTATCCTACATTGCCACTGCATGTTCCCTGACCTCCCCATGCTGACCTCCCTGCGGTTGTATTCTCCATCCTACATTGCAACTCACTGGCTATCCTAATTCAGACCCTCCAATTCACACCAGCCCGTGATGTTTTTCTCACTCCTACTAGTGAATGTAATGTTACACACCCATAGGATGCGCACCACCCCATGATGTTTTTCAGAAACCTACCCTACATTGCCACTGCATGTTCCCTGACCTCCCCATGCTGACCACCCCTTGGTGCTTTTCTCCATTGTACATTGCCACTCACTGCCTATCCTAATTCAGACACTCCGATTCACACCACCCCGTGATGTTTTTCTCACTCCTACTAGTGAATGTAATGTTACACACCCATACAATGCGCACCACTTGAGGATGTCTTTCAGAAATCTATCCTATATTGCCACTGCATGTTCCCTGACCTCCCCAGGCTTACCACCCCGCGGTGCTTTTCTCCATCCTGCATTGCCACTCACTTCCTATCCTAATTAAGACCCTCCGATTCACACCACCCCGTGATGTTTTTGTCACTCCTACTAGTGAATGTAATGTTACACACCCATACAATGCGCACCCCCCCGGGATGTTTTTCAGAAACCTATCCTACATTGCCACTACATGTTCCCTGACCTCCCCTTGCTGACCATCCCGCGGTGCTTTTCTCCATCCTACATTGCAACTCACTGCCTATCCTAATTCAGACCCTCCGGTTCACACCACCCCGTGATGTTTTTCTGACTCCAACTAGTGAATGTAATGTTACACACCCATACAATGCGCACCACCCCGGGATGTTTTTCAGAAACCTATCCTACATTGCAACTGCATGTTCCCTGACCTCCCAATGCTGACCACACCGCGTTGCTTTTCTCCATCCTACATTGCCACTCACTGCCTATCCTAATTCAGACACTCCGATTCACCCACCCCGTGATGTTTTTCTCACTCCTACTAGTGAATGTAATGTTACACACCCATACAATGCGCACCACCCCACGATGTTTTTCTCACTCCTACTAGTGAATGTAATGTTACACACCCATACAATGCGCACAACTCGGCGATGTTTTTCAGAAACCTATCCTACATTGCCACTGCATGTTCCCTGTCCTCCCCATGCTGACGAACCCACGGTGCTTTTCTCCATCCAACATTGCCATTCACTGCCTATCCTAATTCAGACCCTCCGATTCACACCACCCCGTGATGTTTTTCTCATTCCTACTAGTGAATGTAATGTTACACACACATACAATGCGCACCACTCGGCGATGTTTTTCAGAAACCTATCCTACATTGCCACTGCATGTTCCCTGACCTCCCCATGCTGACCACCCCGAGGTGCTTTTCTCCATCCTACATTGCAACTCACTGCCTATCCTAATTCAGACCTCCCGATTCACCCACCCCGTGATGTTTTTCTCACTCCTACTAGTGAATGTAATGTTACACACCCATACAATGCACACCACTCCGCCATGATTTTCAGAAACCTATCCTACATTGCCACTGCATGTTCCCTGACTTCCCCATGCTGACCACCCCGCGGTGCTTTTCTCCATCCTATATTGCCACTCACTGCCTATCCTAATTCAGTTCCTCCGATTCACACCACCCCATGATGTTTTTCTCACTCCTACTAGTGAATGTAATGTTACACACCGATACAATGCGCACCAACCCACGATGTTTTTCTCACTCCTACTAGTGAATGTAATGTTACACACCCATAAAATGCGCACCACCCCGCGATTTTTTTTCAGAAACCTATCCTATATTGCCACTGCATGTTCCCTGACCTCCCCATGCTGACCACCCCGCGGTGCTTTTCTCCATCCTAGATTGCAACTCACTGCCTAACCTAATTCAGACCTTCTGATTCCCCCACCCCGTGATGTTTTTCTAACTCCTACTAGTGAATGTAATGTTACACACCCATACAATGCACACCACTCTGCGATGTTTTTCATAAACCTATCCTACATTGCCACTGCATGTTCCCTGACCTCCCCATGCTGACCACCCCGCGGTGCTTTTCTCCATTCTACATTGCCACTCACTGCCTAACCTAATTCAGACCCTCCGATTCACACCACCCCGTGATGTTTTTCTCACTCCTACTAGTGAATGTAATGTTATACACCCATACAATGCGCACCACCCCACGATTTTTTCTCATTCCTACTAGTGAATGTAATGTTACACACCCAAACAATGCGCACCACCCCGCGATGTTTTTCAGAAAGCTATCCAACATTGCCACTGCATGTTCCCTGACCTCCCCATGCTGACCACTCGGCGGTGCTTTTCTCCATCCTACATTGCCACTAACTGCCTAACCTAATTCAGACCCTCCGATTCACACCACCCCATGATATTTTTCTCACTCCTACGAGAGAATGGAATTTTACACACCCATAAAATGCACACCACCCCGCGATGTTTTTCAGAAACCTATCCTACATAGCCACTGGATGTTCCCTGAACTCCACATGCTGACCAACCCGCATTGCTTTTCTCCATCCTACATTGCCACTCACTGCCTATCCTAATTCAGACCCTCCGATTCACACCACCCCCTGATGTTTTTCTCACTCCTACTTGTGAAAGTATTGTTACACACCCATACAATGCGCACCAGCCCGCAATGTTTTTCAGAAACCTATCCTACATTGCCACTGCATGTTCCCTGACCTCCCCATGCTGACCTCCTTGCGGTGCTTTTCTCCATCCTACATTGCAACTCACTGGCTATCCTAACTCAGACCCTCCGATTCACACCAGACCGTGATGTTTTTCTCACTCCTACTAGTGAATGTAATGTTACACACCCATAGGATGCTCACCACCCAATGATGTTTTTCAGAAACCTACCCTACATTGCCACTACATGTTCCCTGACCTCCCCATGCTGACCACCCCTTGGTGCTTTTCTCCATTGTACATTGCCACTCACTGCCTATCCTAATTCAGACCTTCCGTTTCACACCACCCCGTGATGTTTTTCTCACTCCTACTAGTGAATGTAATGTTACACACCCATACAATGCGCACCACTTGACGATGTTTTTCAGAAACCTATCCTACATTGCCACTGCATGTTCCCTGACCTCCCCATGCTGACCACCCCGCGGTGCTTTTCTCCGTCCTACATTGCCACTCACTGCCTATCCTAATTCAGACCCTCCGATTCACACCACCCCGTCATGTTTTTGTCACTCCTACTAGTGAATGTAATATTACACACCCATACAATACGCAAACCCCTGGATGTTTTTCAGAAACCTATCCTACATTGCCACTACATGTTCCCTGACCTCGCCTTGCTGACCACCCTGCGGTGCTTTTCTCCATCCTACATTGCAACTCACTGCCTATCCTAATTCAGACCCTCCGGTTCACACCACCCTGTGATGTTTTTCTGACTCCAACTAGTGAATGTAATGTTACACACCCATACAATGCGCACCACCCCGGGATGTTTTTGAGAAACCTATACTACATTGCAACTGCATGTTCCCTGACCTCCCCATGCTGTCCACCCCGCGTTGCTTTTCTCCATCCTACATTGCCACTCACTGCCTACCCTAATTCAGACCCTCCAATTCACACCACCCCGTGATGTTTTTCTCACTCCTACTAGTGAATGTAATGTTACACACCCATACAATGCGCACCACTCGGCGATGTTTTTCAGAAACATATCCTATATTGCCACTGAATGTTCCCTGACCTCCCCATGCTGACCACCCCGCGGTGCTTTTCTCCATCCTACATTGCCACTCACTGCCTATCCTATTTCAGTCCCTCCGATTCACACCACCCCGTGATGTTTTTCTCACTCCTACTAGTGAATGTAATGTTACACACCCATACAATGCGCACCACCGCGCGATGTTTTTCAGAAACCTATTCTACATTGCCACTGCATGTTCCCTGTCCTCCCCTTGCTGACCAACCCGCGGTGCTTTTCTCCATCCTACATTGCCACTCACTGCCTATCCTATTTCAGTTCCTCCGATTCACACCACCCCGTGATGTTTTTCTCACTCCTACTAGTGAATGTAATGTTACACACCCATACAATGCGCACCACCCCGAGATGTTTTTCAGAAACCTATCCTTCATTGCCACTGCATGGTCCCTGACCTCCACAAGCTGACCAACCCGCAGTGCTTTTCTCCATCCTACATTGCCACTCACTGCCTATCCTATTTCAGTCCCTCCGATTCACACCACCCCGTGACGTTTTTCTCACTCCTACTAGTGAATGTAATGTTACACACCCATACAATGCGCACCACCCCGCGATGTTTTTCAGAAACCTATCCTACATTGCCAGTGCATGTTCCCTGTTCTCCCCGTGCTGACCACCCCGAGGTGCTTTTCTCCACCCTACATTGCAGCTCACTGCCTATCCTAATTCAGACCTTCCGATTCACCCACCCCGTGATGTTTTTCTCACTCCTACTAGTGAATGTAATGTTACACACCCATACAATGCACACCACTCCGCGATGTTTTTCAGAAACCTATCCTACATTGCCACTGCATGTTCCCTGACCTCCCGATGCTGAATACCCCGCGGTGCTTTTCTCCATCCTATATTGCCACTCACTGCCTATCCTAATTCAGTTCCTCCGATTCACACCACCCAGTGATGTTTTTCTCACTCCTACTAGTGAATGCAATGTTACACACCGATACAATGCGCACCAACCCACGATGTTTTTCTCACTCCTACTAATGAATGTAATGTTACACACCCATAAAATGCGCACCACCCCGCGATGTTTTTCAGAAACCTATCCTTCATTACCACTGCATGGTCCCTGACCTCCACAAGCTGACCAAACCGCGTTGCTTTTCTCCATCCTCCATTGCCACTCACTGCCTATCCTAATTCAGACCCTCGGATTCACACCACCCCGTGATGTTTTTCACATTCCTACTAGTGAATGTAATGTTACACAACAATACAATGCGCACCAACCCGTGATGTTTTTCTCACTCCTACTAGTGAATGTAATGTTACACACCCATACAATGCGCACCACCCCGCGATGTTTTTCAGAAACCTATCCTACATTGCCAGTGCATGTTCCCTGTTCTCCACATGCTGAGCACCCCGTGGTGCTTTTCTCCATCCTACATTGCCACTCACTGCCTATCCTTTTTCAGTCCCTCCGATTCATACCACCCCGTGATGTTTTTATCACTCCTACTAGTGAATGTAATGTTACACACCCACACAATGCGCACCACCCCACGATGTTTTTCTCACTCCTACTAGTGAATGTAATGTTACACACCCATACAATGCGCACCACTCGGCAATGTTTTTCAGAAACCTATCCTACATTGCCACTGCATGTTCCCTGTCCTCCCCATGCTGACCAACCCACGGTGCTTTTCTCCATCCAACATTGCCATTCACTGCCTATCCTAATTCAGACCCTCCGATTCACACCACCTATTGATGTTTTTATCATTCCTACTAGTGAATGTAATGTTACACAATCATACAATGCGCACCACTCGGCGATGTTTTTCAGAAACCTATCCTACATTGCCACTGCATGTTCCCTGACCTCCCCATGCTGACCACCCCGAGGTGCTTTTCTCCACCCTACATTGCAACTCACTGCCTATCCTAATTCAGACCTTCCGATTCACCCACCCCGTGATGTTTTTCTCACTCCTACTAGTGAATGTAATGTTACACACCCATACAATGCACACCACTCCACGATGTTTTTCAGAAACCTATCCTACATTGCCACTGCATGTTCCCTGACCTCCCGATGCTGAAAACCCCGCGGTGCTTTTCTCCATCCTATATTGCCACTCACTGCCTATCCTAATTCAGTTCCTACGATTTACACCACCCAGTGATGTTTTTCTCACTCCTACTAGTGAATGCAATGTTACACACCGATACAATGCGCACCAACCCCCGATGTTTTTCTCACTCCTACTAATGAATGTAATGTTACACACCCATAAAATGCGCACCACCCCGCGATGTTTTTCAGAAACCTATCCTACATTGCCACTGCATGTTCCCTGACCTCCAAATGCTGACCACCCCGCGGTGCTTTTCTCCATCCTACATTGCAACTCACTGCCTATCCTAATTCAGACCTTCCGATTCACAAACCCCGTGATATTTTTCTCACTCCTCCTAGTGAATGTAATGTTACACACCCATACAATGCACACCACTCCGCGATGTTTTTCAGAAACCTATCCTACATTGCCACGGCATGTTCCCTGACCTCCCCATGCTGATCACCCCGCGGTGCTTTTATCCATTCTACATTGCCACTCACTGCCTATCCTAATTCAGACCCTCCGATTCACACCACCCCGTGATGTTTTTCTCACTCCTACTAGTGAATGTAATTTTATACACCCATACAATGCGCACCACCCCACGATATTTTCTCACTCCTACTAGTGAATGTAATGTTACACACCCAAACAATGCGCACCACTCCGCGATTTTTTTAAGAAAGCTATCCTACATTGCCACTGCATGTTCCCTGACCTCCCCATGCTGACCACTCGGCGGTGCTTTTCTCCATCCTACATAGCCACTCACTGCCTAACCTAATTCAGACCCTCCGATTCACACCACCCCATGATGTTTTTCTCACTCCAACTTGTAAATGTAATGTTACACACCCATACAATGCGCACCAGCCCGCAATGTTTTTCAGAAACCTATCGTAAATTGCCACTGAATGTTCCCTGACCTCCCCATGCTGACCTCCCTGCGGTGCTTTTCTCCATCCTACATTGCAACTCACTGGCTATCCTAATTCAGACCCTCCGATTCACACCAGCCCGTGATGTTTTTCTCACTCCTACTAGTGAATGTAATGTTACACACCCATAGGATGCGCACCACACCATGATGTTTTTCAGAAACCTATCCTACATTGCCACTGCATTTTCCCTGACCTCCCCATGCTGACAACCCCGCGGTGCTTTTCTCCATTGTACATTGCCACTCACTGCCTATCCTAATTCAGACCCTCCGATTCACACCACCCCGTGATGTTTTTCTCACTCCTACTAGTGAATGTAATGTTACACACCCATACAATGCGCACCACTTGACGATGTTTTTCATAAATCTATCCTATATTGCCACTGCATGTTCCCCGACCTCCCCATGCTGACCACCCCGCGTTGCTTTTCTCCATCCTACATAGCCACTCACTGCCTATCCTAATTCAGACCCTCCGATTCACACCACACCGTGATGTTTTTCTCACTCCTACTAGTGAATGTAATGTTACACACCCATACAATGCGCACCACTTAGCGATGTTTTTCAGAAACCTATCCTACATTGCCACTGCATGTTCCCTGACCTCCCCATGCTGACCACCCCGCGGTGCTTTTCTCCATCCTACATTGCCTCTCACTGCCTATCCTAATTCAGACCCTCCGATTCACACCACCCCGTGATGTTTTTGTCACTCCTACTAGTGAATGTATTGTTACACAACCATACAATGCGCACCACCCCGGGATGTTTTTCAGAAACATATCCTACATTGCCACTACATGTTCCCTGACCTCCCCTTGCTGACCACCCCGCGGTACTTTTCTCCATCCTACATTGCCACTCACTGCCTAGCCTATTTCATTCCTCCGATTCACACCACGCCGTGATGTTTTTCTCACTCCTACTAGTGCATGTAATGTTACACACCCATACAATGCTCACCACCCCACGATGTTTTTCTCACTCCTACTAGTGAACGTAATGTTACACACACATACAATACGCACCCCCCCTCGATGTTTTTCAGAAACCTATCCTACATTGCCACTGCATGTTCCCTGACCTTGCCATGCTGTCCACCCCGCGGTGCTTTTCTCCATCCTACATTGCCACTCACTGCCTATCCTAATGTAGACCCTCCGATTGACACCACCCCGTGATGTATTTTCTCACTCCTCCTAGTGAATGTAATGTTACACACCCATACAATGCGCACCACTCGGCGATGTTTTTCAGAAACATATCTATATTGCCACTGACTGTTCCCTGACCTCCCCATGCTGACCACCCCGTGGTGCTTTTCTCCATCATACATTGCCACTCACTACCTATCCTATTTCAGTCCCTCCGATTCACACCACCCCGTGATGTTTTTCTCACTCCTACTAGTGAATTTAATGTTACACACCCATACAATGCGCACCACCCCACGATGTTTTTCAGAAACCTATCCTACATTGCCACTGCATGTTCCCTGTCCTCCCTATGCTGACCAACCCGCGGTGCTTTTCTCCATCCTACATTGCCACTCACTGCCTATCCTATTTCAGTCCCTCCGATTCACACCACCCCGTGATGTTTTTCTGACTCCAACTAGTGAATGTAATGTTACAAACCTATACAATGCGCACCACCACGTGATGTTTTTCAGAAACCTATCCTACATTGCAACTGCATGTTCCCTTACCTCCCCATGCTGAACACCCTGCGGTGCTTTTCTTCATCCTACATTGCCACTCACTGCCTATCCTAATTCAGACCCTCCGAATCAACCAGCCCGTGATGTTTTTCTCACTCCTACTAGTGAATGTAATGTTACACACGCATTCAATGCGCACCACCCCGCGATGTTTTTCTCACTCCTACTAGTGAATGTAATGTTACACACCCATACAATGCGCACCACCCCGCGATGTTTTTCAGAAACCTATCCTACATTGCCACTGCATGTTCCCTGACCTCCCCATGCTGACCACACCGCGGTGCTTTTCTCCACCCTACATTGCCACTCACTGCCTAACCTAATTCAGACCCTCCGATTCACACCACCCCGTGATGTTTTCTCACTCCTACTAGTGAATCTAATGTTACACAACCATACAATGCGCACCACCCCGCAATGTTTTTCAGAAACCTATCCTACATTGCCACTGCATGTTCCCTGACCTCCCCATGCTGACCACACCGCGGTGCTTTTCGCCATCCTACATTGCCACTCACTGCCTATCCTATTTCTGTCCCTCCAATTCACACCACACCGTGATGTTTTTCTCACTCCTACTAGTGAATGTAATGTTACAAACCCATACAATGCGCACCACCCCACGATGTTTTTCTCACTCCTACTAGTGAATGTAATGTTACACACCAATACAGTGCGCACCGCCCCGCTATGTTTTTCAGAAACGTATCCTATATTGCCACTGCATGTTCCCTGACCTCCACATGCTGACCACCCCGCGGTGCTTTTCTCCATCCTACATTGCCACTCACTGCCTATCCTAATTCAGATCCTCCGATTCACACCACCCCGTGATGTTTTTCTCACTCCTACTAGTGAATGTAATGTTACACACCAATACAATGGGCACCACTTGGCGATGTTTTTCAGAAACCTTTCCTACATTGCCACTGCATGTTCCCTGACCTCACCATGCTGACCACCCCACGGTGCTTTTCTCCATCCTACATTGCCACTCACTGCCTATTCTAATTCAGACCCTCCGATTCACACCACCCCGTGATATTTTTCTCACTCCTACTAGTGAATGTAATGTTACACACCCATACAATGCGCACCACCCCGCGATGTTTTTCAGAAACCTATCCTACATTGCCACTGCATGTTCCCTGACCTCCCCATGATGACCACCCCGCAGTGCATTTCTCCATCCTACATTTCAATCACTGCCTATCCTAATTCAGACCCTCCGATTCACACCACCCCGTGATGTTTTTCTGACTCCAATTTGTGAATGTAATGTTACACACCCATACAATGCGCACTACCCTGCGATGTATTTCAGAAACCTATCCTACATTGCCACTGCATGTTCCCTGACCTCCCCATGCTGACCACACCGCGGTGCTTTTCTCCACCCTACATTGCCACTCACTGCCTATCCTAATTCAGACCCTCCGAATCACCCACCCCGTGATGTTTTTCTCACTCCTACTAGTTAATGTAATGTTACACACCCATACAATGCGCACGACTCCGCGATGTTTTTCAGAAACCTATCCTACATTGCCACTGAATGTTCCCAGACCTCCCCATGCTGACCACCCCGCGGTGCTTTTCTCCATCCTACATTGACACTCACTGCCTATCCTAATTCAGACCCTCCTATTTACACCACCCCTTGATGTTTTTCTGACTCCAACTAGTGAATGCAATGTTACACACCGATACAATGCGCACCAACCCCCGATGTTTTTCTCACTCCTTCTAATGAATGTAATGTTACACACCCATAAAATGCGCACCACTCCGCGATGTTTTTCAGAAACCTATCCTACATTGCCACTGCATGTTCCCTGACCTCCAAATGCTGACCACCCCGCGGTGCTTTTCTCCATCCTACATTGCAACTCACTGCCTATCCTAATTCAGACCTTCCGATTCACAAACCCCGTGATATTTTTCTCACTCCTACTAGTGAATGTAATGTTACACATTCATACAATGCACACCACTCCGCGATGTTTTTCAGAAACCTATCCTACATTGCCACGGCATGTTCCCTGACCTCCCCATGCTGATCACCCCGCGGTGCTTTTATCCATTCTACATTGCCACTCACTGCCTATCCTAATTCAGACCCTCCGATTCACACCACCCCGTGATGTTTTTCTCACTCCTACTAGTGAATGTAATTTTATACACCCATACAATGCGCACCACCCCACGATATTTTCTCACTCCTACTAGTGAATGTAATGTTACACACCCAAACAATGCGCACCACTCCGCGATGTTTTTAAGAAAGCTATCCTACATTGCCACTGCATGTTCCCTGACCTCCCCATGCTGACCACTCGGCGGTGCTTTTCTCCATCCTACATAGCCACTCACTGCCTAACCTAATTCAGACCCTCCGATTCACACCACCCCATGATGTTTTTCTCACACCAACTTGTAAATGTAATGTTACACACCCATACAATGCGCACCAGCCCGCAATGTTTTTCAGAAACCTATCGTAAATTGCCACTGAATGTTCCCTGACCTCCCCATGCTGACCTCCCTGCGGTGCTTTTCTCCATCCTACATTGCAACTCACTGGCTATCCTAATTCAGACCCTCCGATTCACACCAGCCCGTGATGTTTTTCTCACTCCTACTAGTGAATGTAATGTTACACACCCATAGGATGCGCACCACCCCATGATGTTTTTCAGAAACCTATCCTACATTGCCACTGCATGTTCCCTGACCTCCCCATGCTGACAACCCCGCGGTGCTTTTCTCCATTGTACATTGCCACTCACTGCCTATCCTAATTCAGACCCTCCGATTCACACCACCCCGTGATGTTTTTCTCACTCCTACTAGTGAATGTAATGTTACACACCCATACAATGCGCACCACTTGACGATGTTTTTCATAAATCTATCCTATATTGCCACTGCATGTTCCCCGACCTCCCCATGCTGACCACCCCGCGTTGCTTTTCTCCATCCTACATAGCCACTCACTGCCTATCCTAATTCAGACCCTCCGATTCACACCACACCGTGATGTTTTTCTCACTCCTACTAGTGAATGTAATGTTACACACCCATACAATGCGCACCACTTAGCGATGTTTTTCAGAAACCTATCCTACATTGCCACTGCATGTTCCCTGACCTCCCCATGCTGACCACCCCGCGGTGCTTTTCTCCATCCTACATTGCCTCTCACTGCCTATCCTAATTCAGACCCTCCGATTCACACCACCCCGTGATGTTTTTGTCACTCCTACTAGTGAATGTATTGTTACACACCCATACAATGCGCACCACCCCGGGATGTTTTTCAGAAACATATCCTACATTGCCACTACATGTTCCCTGACCTCCCCTTGCTGACCACCCCGCGGTACTTTTCTCCATCCTACATTGCCACTCACTGCCTATCCTATTTCAGTCCCTCCGATTCATACCACCCCGTGATGTTTTTATCACTCCTACTAGTGAATGTATTGTTACACACCCATACAATGCGCACCACCCCGGGATGTTTTTCAGAAACATATCCTACATTGCAACAGCATGTTCCCTGACCTCCCCATGCTGACCACCCCGCGTTACTTTTCTCCATCCTACATTGCCACTCACTGCCTATCCTAATTCAGACCCTCCGATTCACCCACCCCGTGATGTTTTTCTCACTCCTATTAGTGAATGTAATGTTACACACCCATAAAATGCGCACCACTCCGCGATGTTTTTCAGAAACCTATCCTATATTGCCACTGAATGTTCCCTGACATCCCCATGCTGACCACCCCGCGGTGCTTTTCTCCATCCTACATTGCCACTCACTGCCTAACCTAATTCAGACCCTCCGATTCACACCACCCCATGATGTTTTTCTCACTCCAACTTGTAAATGTAATGTTACACACCCATACAATGCGCACCACCCCACGATGTTTTTCTCACTCCTACTAGTGAATGTAATGTTACACACCCATACAATGCGCACCACCCCGAGATGTTGTTCAGAAACCTATCCTACATTGCCACTGCATGTTCCCTGACCGCCACATGCTGACCACCCCGCGGTGCTTTTCTCCATCCTACATTGCCACTCACTGCCTATCCTAATTCAGACCCTCCGATTCACACCACCCCATGATGTTTTTCTCACTCCAACTTGTAAATGTAATGTTACACACCCATACAATGCGCACCAGCCCGCAATGTTTTTCAGAAACCTATCGTAAATTGCCACTGAATGTTCCCTGACCTCCCCATGCTGACCTCCCTGCGGTGCTTTTCTCCATCCTACATTGCAACTCACTGGCTATCCTAATTCAGACCCTCCGATTCACACCAGCCCGTGATGTTTTTCTCACTCCTACTAGTGAATGTAATGTTACACACCCATAGGATGCGCACCACACCATGATGTTTTTCAGAAACCTATCCTACATTGCCACTGCATTTTCCCTGACCTCCCCATGCTGACAACCCCGCGGTGCTTTTCTCCATTGTACATTGCCACTCACTGCCTATCCTAATTCAGACCCTCCGATTCACACCACCCCGTGATGTTTTTCTCACTCCTACTAGTGAATGTAATGTTACACACCCATACAATGCGCACCACTTGACGATGTTTTTCATAAATCTATCCTATATTGCCACTGCATGTTCCCCGACCTCCCCATGCTGACCACCCCGCGTTGCTTTTCTCCATCCTACATAGCCACTCACTGCCTATCCTAATTCAGACCCTCCGATTCACACCACACCGTGATGTTTTTCTCACTCCTACTAGTGAATGTAATGTTACACACCCATACAATGCGCACCACTTAGCGATGTTTTTCAGAAACCTATCCTACATTGCCACTGCATGTTCCCTGACCTCCCCATGCTGACCACCCCGCGGTGCTTTTCTCCATCCTACATTGCCTCTCACTGCCTATCCTAATTCAGACCCTCCGATTCACACCACCCCGTGATGTTTTTGTCACTCCTACTAGTGAATGTATTGTTACACAACCATACAATGCGCACCACCCCGGGATGTTTTTCAGAAACATATCCTACATTGCCACTACATGTTCCCTGACCTCCCCTTGCTGACCACCCCGCGGTACTTTTCTCCATCCTACATTGCCACTCACTGCCTAGCCTATTTCATTCCTCCGATTCACACCACGCCGTGATGTTTTTCTCACTCCTACTAGTGCATGTAATGTTACACACCCATACAATGCTCACCACCCCACGATGTTTTTCTCACTCCTACTAGTGAACGTAATGTTACACACACATACAATACGCACCCCCCCTCGATGTTTTTCAGAAACCTATCCTACATTGCCACTGCATGTTCCCTGACCTTGCCATGCTGTCCACCCCGCGGTGCTTTTCTCCATCCTACATTGCCACTCACTGCCTATCCTAATGTAGACCCTCCGATTGACACCACCCCGTGATGTATTTTCTCACTCCTCCTAGTGAATGTAATGTTACACACCCATACAATGCGCACCACTCGGCGATGTTTTTCAGAAACATATCTATATTGCCACTGACTGTTCCCTGACCTCCCCATGCTGACCACCCCGTGGTGCTTTTCTCCATCATACATTGCCACTCACTACCTATCCTATTTCAGTCCCTCCGATTCACACCACCCCGTGATGTTTTTCTCACTCCTACTAGTGAATTTAATGTTACACACCCATACAATGCGCACCACCCCACGATGTTTTTCAGAAACCTATCCTACATTGCCACTGCATGTTCCCTGTCCTCCCTATGCTGACCAACCCGCGGTGCTTTTCTCCATCCTACATTGCCACTCACTGCCTATCCTATTTCAGTCCCTCCGATTCACACCACCCCGTGATGTTTTTCTGACTCCAACTAGTGAATGTAATGTTACAAACCTATACAATGCGCACCACCACGTGATGTTTTTCAGAAACCTATCCTACATTGCAACTGCATGTTCCCTTACCTCCCCATGCTGAACACCCTGCGGTGCTTTTCTTCATCCTACATTGCCACTCACTGCCTATCCTAATTCAGACCCTCCGAATCAACCAGCCCGTGATGTTTTTCTCACTCCTACTAGTGAATGTAATGTTACACACGCATTCAATGCGCACCACCCCGCGATGTTTTTCTCACTCCTACTAGTGAATGTAATGTTACACACCCATACAATGCGCACCACCCCGCGATGTTTTTCAGAAACCTATCCTACATTGCCACTGCATGTTCCCTGACCTCCCCATGCTGACCACACCGCGGTGCTTTTCTCCACCCTACATTGCCACTCACTGCCTAACCTAATTCAGACCCTCCGATTCACACCACCCCGTGATGTTTTCTCACTCCTACTAGTGAATCTAATGTTACACAACCATACAATGCGCACCACCCCGCAATGTTTTTCAGAAACCTATCCTACATTGCCACTGCATGTTCCCTGACCTCCCCATGCTGACCACACCGCGGTGCTTTTCGCCATCCTACATTGCCACTCACTGCCTATCCTATTTCTGTCCCTCCAATTCACACCACACCGTGATGTTTTTCTCACTCCTACTAGTGAATGTAATGTTACAAACCCATACAATGCGCACCACCCCACGATGTTTTTCTCACTCCTACTAGTGAATGTAATGTTACACACCAATACAGTGCGCACCGCCCCGCTATGTTTTTCAGAAACGTATCCTATATTGCCACTGCATGTTCCCTGACCTCCACATGCTGACCACCCCGCGGTGCTTTTCTCCATCCTACATTGCCACTCACTGCCTATCCTAATTCAGATCCTCCGATTCACACCACCCCGTGATGTTTTTCTCACTCCTACTAGTGAATGTAATGTTACACACCAATACAATGGGCACCACTTGGCGATGTTTTTCAGAAACCTTTCCTACATTGCCACTGCATGTTCCCTGACCTCACCATGCTGACCACCCCACGGTGCTTTTCTCCATCCTACATTGCCACTCACTGCCTATTCTAATTCAGACCCTCCGATTCACACCACCCCGTGATATTTTTCTCACTCCTACTAGTGAATGTAATGTTACACACCCATACAATGCGCACCACCCCGCGATGTTTTTCAGAAACCTATCCTACATTGCCACTGCATGTTCCCTGACCTCCCCATGATGACCACCCCGCAGTGCATTTCTCCATCCTACATTTCAATCACTGCCTATCCTAATTCAGACCCTCCGATTCACACCACCCCGTGATGTTTTTCTGACTCCAATTTGTGAATGTAATGTTACACACCCATACAATGCGCACTACCCTGCGATGTATTTCAGAAACCTATCCTACATTGCCACTGCATGTTCCCTGACCTCCCCATGCTGACCACACCGCGGTGCTTTTCTCCACCCTACATTGCCACTCACTGCCTATCCTAATTCAGACCCTCCGAATCACCCACCCCGTGATGTTTTTCTCACTCCTACTAGTGAATGTAATGTTACACACCCATACAATGCGCACGACTCCGCGATGTTTTTCAGAAACCTATCCTACATTGCCACTGAATGTTCCCAGACCTCCCCATGCTGACCACCCCGCGGTGCTTTTCTCCATCCTACATTGACACTCACTGCCTATCCTAATTCAGACCCTCCTATTTACACCACCCCTTGATGTTTTTCTGACTCCAACTAGTGAATGCAATGTTACACACCGATACAATGCGCACCAACCCCCGATGTTTTTCTCACTCCTTCTAATGAATGTAATGTTACACACCCATAAAATGCGCACCACTCCGCGATGTTTTTCAGAAACCTATCCTACATTGCCACTGCATGTTCCCTGACCTCCAAATGCTGACCACCCCGCGGTGCTTTTCTCCATCCTACATTGCAACTCACTGCCTATCCTAATTCAGACCTTCCGATTCACAAACCCCGTGATATTTTTCTCACTCCTACTAGTGAATGTAATGTTACACATTCATACAATGCACACCACTCCGCGATGTTTTTCAGAAACCTATCCTACATTGCCACGGCATGTTCCCTGACCTCCCCATGCTGATCACCCCGCGGTGCTTTTATCCATTCTACATTGCCACTCACTGCCTATCCTAATTCAGACCCTCCGATTCACACCACCCCGTGATGTTTTTCTCACTCCTACTAGTGAATGTAATTTTATACACCCATACAATGCGCACCACCCCACGATATTTTCTCACTCCTACTAGTGAATGTAATGTTACACACCCAAACAATGCGCACCACTCCGCGATGTTTTTAAGAAAGCTATCCTACATTGCCACTGCATGTTCCCTGACCTCCCCATGCTGACCACTCGGCGGTGCTTTTCTCCATCCTACATAGCCACTCACTGCCTAACCTAATTCAGACCCTCCGATTCACACCACCCCATGATGTTTTTCTCACACCAACTTGTAAATGTAATGTTACACACCCATACAATGCGCACCAGCCCGCAATGTTTTTCAGAAACCTATCGTAAATTGCCACTGAATGTTCCCTGACCTCCCCATGCTGACCTCCCTGCGGTGCTTTTCTCCATCCTACATTGCAACTCACTGGCTATCCTAATTCAGACCCTCCGATTCACACCAGCCCGTGATGTTTTTCTCACTCCTACTAGTGAATGTAATGTTACACACCCATAGGATGCGCACCACCCCATGATGTTTTTCAGAAACCTATCCTACATTGCCACTGCATGTTCCCTGACCTCCCCATGCTGACAACCCCGCGGTGCTTTTCTCCATTGTACATTGCCACTCACTGCCTATCCTAATTCAGACCCTCCGATTCACACCACCCCGTGATGTTTTTCTCACTCCTACTAGTGAATGTAATGTTACACACCCATACAATGCGCACCACTTGACGATGTTTTTCATAAATCTATCCTATATTGCCACTGCATGTTCCCCGACCTCCCCATGCTGACCACCCCGCGTTGCTTTTCTCCATCCTACATAGCCACTCACTGCCTATCCTAATTCAGACCCTCCGATTCACACCACACCGTGATGTTTTTCTCACTCCTACTAGTGAATGTAATGTTACACACCCATACAATGCGCACCACTTAGCGATGTTTTTCAGAAACCTATCCTACATTGCCACTGCATGTTCCCTGACCTCCCCATGCTGACCACCCCGCGGTGCTTTTCTCCATCCTACATTGCCTCTCACTGCCTATCCTAATTCAGACCCTCCGATTCACACCACCCCGTGATGTTTTTGTCACTCCTACTAGTGAATGTATTGTTACACACCCATACAATGCGCACCACCCCGGGATGTTTTTCAGAAACATATCCTACATTGCCACTACATGTTCCCTGACCTCCCCTTGCTGACCACCCCGCGGTACTTTTCTCCATCCTACATTGCCACTCACTGCCTATCCTATTTCAGTCCCTCCGATTCATACCACCCCGTGATGTTTTTATCACTCCTACTAGTGAATGTATTGTTACACACCCATACAATGCGCACCACCCCGGGATGTTTTTCAGAAACATATCCTACATTGCAACAGCATGTTCCCTGACCTCCCCATGCTGACCACCCCGCGTTACTTTTCTCCATCCTACATTGCCACTCACTGCCTATCCTAATTCAGACCCTCCGATTCACCCACCCCGTGATGTTTTTCTCACTCCTATTAGTGAATGTAATGTTACACACCCATAAAATGCGCACCACTCCGCGATGTTTTTCAGAAACCTATCCTATATTGCCACTGAATGTTCCCTGACATCCCCATGCTGACCACCCCGCGGTGCTTTTCTCCATCCTACATTGCCACTCACTGCCTAACCTAATTCAGACCCTCCGATTCACACCACCCCATGATGTTTTTCTCACTCCAACTTGTAAATGTAATGTTACACACCCATACAATGCGCACCACCCCACGATGTTTTTCTCACTCCTACTAGTGAATGTAATGTTACACACCCATACAATGCGCACCACCCCGAGATGTTGTTCAGAAACCTATCCTACATTGCCACTGCATGTTCCCTGACCGCCACATGCTGACCACCCCGCGGTGCTTTTCTCCATCCTACATTGCCACTCACTGCCTATCCTAATTCAGACCCTCCGATTCACACCACCCCGTGATGCTTTTCTCACTACTACTAGTGAATGTAATGTTACACACACATACAATGCGCACCATTCAGCGATGTTTTTCAGAAACCTATCCTAGATTGCCACTGCATGTTCCCTGACCTCCCCATGCTGACCACCTCGCGGTGCTTTTCTCCATCCTACATTGCCACTCACTGCCTATCCTAATTCAGACCCTCCGATTCACACCACCCCGTGATGTTTTTATCACTCCTACTAGTGAATGTAATGTTACACACCCATACAATGCGCACCACCCCACGATGTTTTTCTCACTCCTACTAGTGAATGTAATGTTACACACCCATACAATGCGCACCACTCGGCGATGTTTTTCAGAAACATATCTATATTGCCACTGACTGTTCCCTGACCTCCCCATGCTGACAACCCCGTGGTGCTTTTCTCCATCCTACATTGCCACTCACTACCTATCCTATTTCAGTCCCTCCGATTCACACCACCCCGTGATGTTTTTCTCACTCCTACTAGTGAATTTAATGTTACACACCCATACAATGCGCACCACCCCACGATGTTTTTCAGAAACCTAACCTACATTGCCACTGCATGTTCCCTGTCCTCCCTATGCTGACCAACCCGCGGTGCTTTTCTCCATCCTACATTGCCACTCACTGCCTATCCTATTTCAGTCCCTCCGATTCACACCACCCCGTGATGTTTTTCTGACTCCAACTAGTGAATGTAATGATACAAACCTATACAATGCGTACCACCCCGCGATGTTTTTCCGAAACCTATCCTACATTGCAACTGCATGTTCCCTGACCTCCCCATGCTGACCACCCTGCGGTGCTTTTCTTCATCCTACATTGCCACTCACTGCCTATCCTAATTCAGACCCTCCGAATCAACCACCCCGTGATGTTTTTCTCACTCCTACTAGTGAATGTAATGTTACACACCCATACAATGGGCACCACTCCGCGAGGTTTTTCAGAAACCTATCCTACATTGCCACTGAATGTTCCCTGACCTCCCCATGCTGACCACCCCGCCGTGCTTTTCTCCATCCTTCATTGCGACTCACTGCCTATCCTAATTCAGACCCTCCGATTCACACCACCCCGTGATTCTTTCCTCACTCCTACTAGTCTATGGAATGTTACACACCCAGACAATGCACACCACCCCGCGATTTTTTTCAGAAACCTATCCTATATTGCCACTGCGTGTTCCCTGACCTCGCCATGCTGACCTCCCCGCGGTGCTTTTCTCCATCCTACATTGCCACTCAGTGCCTATCCTAATTTAGACCCTCCGACTGACACCACCCCGTGGTGTTTTTCTCACTCCTACTAGTGAATGCAATGTTACACACCCATACAATGCACACCACCCCGCGATGTTTTTCAGAAACCTATCCTACATTGCCACTGCATGTTCCCTGACCTCCCCATGCTGACCACACTGCGGTGCTTTTCTCCACCGTACATTGCCACTCACTGCCTAACCTAATTCAGACCCTCCGATCCACACCACCCCGTGATGTTTTTCTCACTCCTAGTAGTCAATGTAATGTTACACAACCATACAATGCGCACCACCCCGCGATGTTTTTCAGAAACCTATCCTACATTGCCACTGCATGTTCCCTGACCTCCCCATGCTGACCACACCGCGGTGCTCTTCTCCACCCTACATTGCCACTCACTGCCTAAACTAATTCAGACCCGCCGATTCACACCACCCCGTGATGTTTTTCTCACTCCTACTAGTCAATTTAATGTTACACACCCATACAATGCGCACAACCCAGTGATGTTTTTCTCACTCCTACTAGTGAATATAATGTTACACGCCCATACAATGCGAACCACCCCGCGATGTTTTTCAGAAACCTATCCTACATTGCCACTGCATGTTCCCTGTCCTTCCCATGCTGACCACACCGCGGTGCTCTTCTCCACCCTACATTGCCACTCACTGCCTAAACTAATTCAGACCCGCCGATTCACACCACCCCGTGATGTTTTTCTCAGTCCTACTAGTGAATGTAATGTTACACACCCATACAATGCGCACCACCCCACGATGTTTTTCTCACTCCTACTAGTGAATGTAATGTTACATACCCATACAATGCGCACCACCCCGCGATGTTTTTCAGAAACCTATCCTATATTGCCACTGCATGTTCCCTGACCTCCACATGCTGACCACCCTGCGGTGCTTTTCTCCATCCTACATTGCCACTCACTGCCTAGCCTAATTCAGACCCTTCGATTCACACCACCCCGTGATGTTTTTCTCACTCCTACTAGTGAATGTAATGTTACACACCCATACAATGGGCACCACCCTGCGATGTATTTCAGAAACCTATCCTACATTGCCACTGCATGTTCCCTGACCTCCCCATGCTGACCACCCCACGGTGCTTTTCTCCATCCTACATTGCCACTCACTGCCTATCCTATTTCAATGCCTCCGATTCACACCAACCCGTGATGTTTTTCTCACTCCTACTAGTGAATGTAATGTTACACACCCATACAATGCGCACCACCCCATGATGTTTTTCTCACTCCTACTAGTGAATGTAATGTTACACACCCATACAATGCGCACCACCCTGCGATGTTTTTCAGAAACCTATCCTACATTGCCACTGCATGTTCACTGGCCTCCACATGCTGACCACCCCGCGGTGCTTTTCTCCATCCTACCTTGCCACTCACTGCCTATCCTAATTCAGACCATCCGAATCACCCACCCCGTGATGTTTTTCTCACTCCTACTAGTGAATGTAATGTTACACACCCATACAATGCGCACCACTCCGCGATGTTTTTCAGAAACCTATCCTACATTGCCACTGAATGTTCCCAGACCTCCCCATGCTGACCACCCCGCGGTGCTTTTCTCCATCCTACATTGCACTCACTGCCTATCCTAATTCAGACCCTCCTATTCACACCACCCCTTGATGTTTTTCTGACTCCAACTAGTGAATGTAATGTTACACACCTATACAATGCGCACCACCCCGTGATGTTTTTCAGAAACCTATCCTACATTGCAACTGCATGTTCCCTGACCTCCCCATGCTGACCACCCCGCGGTGCTTTTCTCCATCATACATTGCCACTCACTGCCTATCCTAATTCAGACCCTCCGAATCACCCACCCCGTGATGTTTTTCTCACTCCTACTAGTGAATGTAATGTTACACACCCATACAATGCGCACCACTCAGCGATGTTTTTCAGAAACCTATTCTATATTTCCACTGAATGTTCCCTGACCTCCACATGCTGACCACCCCGCGGTGCTTTTCTCCATCCTACATTGCCACGCACGGCCTAGCCTATTTCATTCCTCCGATTCACACCACGCCGTGATGTTTTTCTCACTCCTACTAGTGCATGTAATGTTACACACCCATACAATGCTCACCACCCCACGATGTTTTTCTCACTCCTACTAGTGAACGTAATGTTACACACCCATACAATACGCACCCCCCCTCGATGTTTTTCAGAAACCTATCCTACATTGCCACTGCATGTTCCCTGACCTCGCCATGCTGTCCACCCCGCGGTGCTTTTCTCCATCCTACATTGCCACTCACTGCCTATCCTAATGTAGACCCTCCGATTGACACCACCCCGTGATGTATTTTCTCACTCCTCCTAGTGAATGTAATGTTACACACCCATACAATGCGCACCACTCGGCGATGTTTTTCAGAAACATATCTATATTGCCACTGACTGTTCCCTGACCTCCCCATGCTGACCACCCCGTGGTTCTTTTCTCCATCATACATTGCCACTCACTACCTATCCTATTTCAGTCCCTCCGATTCACACCACCCCGTGATGTTTTTCTCACTCCTACTAGTGAATTTAATGTTACACACCCATACAATGCGCACCACCCCACGATGTTTTTCAGAAACCTATCCTACATTGCCACTGCATGTTCCCTGTCCTCCCTATGCTGACCAACCCGCGGTGCTTTTCTCCATCCTACATTGCCACTCACTGCCTATCCTATTTCAGTCCCTCTGATTCACACCACCCCGTGATGTTTTTCTGACTCCAACTAGTGAATGTAATGTTACAAACCTATACAATGCGCACCACCACGTGATGTTTTTCAGAAACCTATCCTACATTGCAACTGCATGTTCCCTTACCTCCCCATGCTGAACACCCTGCGGTGCTTTTCTTCATCCTACATTGCCACTCACTGCCTATCCTAATTCAGACCCTCCGAATCAACCAGCCCGTGATGTTTTTCTCACTCCTACTAGTGAATGTAATGTTACACACCCATTCAATGCGCACCACCCCGCGATGTTTTTCTCACTCCTACTAGTGAATGTAATGTTACACACCCATACAATGCGCACCACCCCGCGATGTTTTTCAGAAACCTATCCTACATTGCCACTGCATGTTCCCTGACCTCCCCATGCTGACCACACCGCGGTGCTTTTCTCCACCCTACATTGCCACTCACTGCCTAACCTAATTCAGACCCTCCGATTCACACCACCCCGTGATGTTTTCTCACTCCTACTAGTGAATCTAATGTTACACAACCATACAATGCGCACCACCCCGCAATGTTTTTCAGAAACCTATCCTACATTGCCACTGCATGTTCCCTGACCTCCCCATGCTGACCACACCGCGGTGCTTTTCGCCATCCTACATTGCCACTCACTGCCTATCCTATTTCAGTCCCTCCAATTCACACCACACCGTGATGTTTTTCTCACTCCTACTAGTGAATGTAATGTTACAAACCCATACAATGCGCACCACCCCACGATGTTTTTCTCACTCCTACTAGTGAATGTAATGTTACACAACAATACAGTGCGCACCGCCCCGCTATGTTTTTCAGAAACGTATCCTATATTGCCACTGCATGTTCCCTGACCTCCACATGCTGACCACCCCGCGGTGCTTTTCTCCATCCTACATTGCCACTCACTGCCTATCCTAATTCAGATCCTCCGATTCACACCACCCCGTGATGTTTTTCTCACTCCTACTAGTGAATGTAATGTTACACACCAATACAATGGGCACCACTTGGCGATGTTTTTCAGAAACCTTTCCTACATTGCCACTGCATGTTCCCTGACCTCACCATGCTGACCACCCCACGGTGCTTTTCTCCATCCTACATTGCCACTCACTGCCTATTCTAATTCAGACCCTCCGATTCACACCACCCCGTGATATTTTTCTCACTCCTACTAGTGAATGTAATGTTACACACCCATACAATGCGCACCACCCCGCGATGTTTTTCAGAAACCTATCCTACATTGCCACTGCATGTTCCCTGACCTCCCCATGATGACCACCCCGCAGTGCATTTCTCCATCCTACATTTCAATCACTGCCTATCCTAATTCAGACCCTCCGATTCACACCACCCCGTGATGTTTTTCTGACTCCAATTTGTGAATGTAATGTTACACACCCATACAATGCGCAGTACCCTGCGATGTATTTCAGAAACCTATCCTACATTGCCACTGCATGTTCCCTGACCTCCCCATGCTGACCACACCGCGGTGCTTTTCTCCACCCTACATTGCCACTCACTGCCTATCCTAATTCAGACCCTCCGAATCACCCACCCCGTGATGTTTTTCTCACTCCTACTAGTGAATGTAATGTTACACACCCATACAATGCGCACGACTCCGCGATGTTTTTCAGAAACCTATCCTACATTGCCACTGAATGTTCCCAGACCTCCCCATGCTGACCACCCCGCGGTGCTTTTCTCCATCCTACATTGACACTCACTGCCTATCCTAATTCAGACCCTCCTATTTACACCACCCCGTGATGTTTTTCTGACTCCAACTAGTGAATGTAATGTTACACACCTATACAATGCGCACCACACCGCGATGTTTTTCAGAAACCTGTCCTATATTGCCACTGCATGTTCCCTGACCTCCACATGCTGACCACCCCGCGGTGCTTTTCTCCATCCTACATTGCCACTCACTGCCTATCCTAATGTAGACCCTCCGATTGACACCACCCCGTGATGTTTTTCTCACTCCTACTAGTGAATGTAATGTTACACACCCATACAATGCGCACCACTCGGCGATGTTTTTCAGAAACATATCTATATTGCCACTGACTGTTCCCTGACCTCCCCATGTGACCACCCCGTGGTGCTTTTCTCCATCCTACATTGCCACTCACTACCTATCCTATTTCAGTCCCTCCGATTCACACCACCCCGTGATGTTTTTCTCACTCCTACTAGTGAATTTAATGTTACACACCCATACAATGCGCACCACCCCACGATGTTTTTCAGAAACCTATCCTACATTGCCACTGCATGTTCCCTGTCCTCCCTATGCTGACCAACCCGCGGTGCTTTTCTCCATCCTACATTGCCACTCACTGCGTATCCTATTTAAGTCCCTCCGATTCACACCACCCCGTGATGTTTTTCTCACTCCTACTAGTGAATGTAATGTTACACACCCATACAATGCGCACCACCACGCGATGTTTTTCAGAAACCAATCCTACATTGCCACTACATGTTCCCTGACCTCCCCATACTGACCACCCCGCGGTGCTTTTCTCCATCCTACATTGCCACTCACTGCCTATCATAATTAAGACCCTCCTATTCACACCATCCCGTGATGTTTTTCTGACTCCAACTAGTGAATGTAATGTTACAAACCTATACAATGCGCACCACCCCGCGATGTTTTTCAGAAACCTATCCTACATTGCAACTGCATGTTCCCTGACCTCCCCATGCTGACCAACCTGCGGTGCTTTTCTTCATCCTACATTGCCACTCACTGCCTATCCTAATTCAGACCCTCCGAATCAACCACCCCGTGATGTTTTTCTCACTCCTACTAGTGAATGTAATGTTACACACCCATACAATGCGCACCACCCCGCGATGTTTTTCTCACTCCTACTAGTGAATGTAATGTTACACACCCATACAATGCGCACCACCCCGCGATGTTTTTCAGAAACCTATCCTACATTGCCACTGCATGTTCACTGGCCTCCAAATGCAGACCACCCCGCGGTGCTTTTCTCCATCCTACCTTGCCACTCACTGCCTATCCTAATTCAGACCCTCCGAATCACCCACCCCGTGATGTTTTTCTCACTCCTACTAGTGAATGTAATGTTACACACCCATACAATGCGCCCCACTCCGCGATGTTTTTCAGAAACCTATCCTACATTGCCACTGAATGTTCCCAGACCTCCCCATGCTGACCACCCCGCGGTGCTTTTCTCCATCCTACATTGCCACTCACTGCCTATCCTAATTCAGTTCCTCCGATTCACACCACCCAGTGATGTTTTTCTCACTCCTACTAGTGAATGCAATGTTACACACCGATACAATGCGCACCAACCCACGATGTTTTTCTCACTCCTACTAATGAATGTAATGTTACACACCCATAAAATGCGCACCACCCCGCGGTGTTTTTCAGAAACCTATCCTTCATTACCACTGCATGGTCCCTGACCTCCACAAGCTGACCAAACCGCGTTGCTTTTCTCCATCCTCCATTGCCACTCACTGCCTATCCTAATTCAGACCCTCGGATTCACACCACCCCGTGATGTTTTTCACATTCCTACTAGTGAATGTAATGTTACACAACAATACAATGCGCACCAACCCGTGATGTTTTTCTCACTCCTACTAGTGAATGTAATGTTACACACCCATACAATGCGCACCACCCCGCGATGTTTTTCAGAAACCTATCCTACATTGCCAGTGCATGTTCCCTGTTCTCCACATGCTGAGCACCCCGTGGTGCTTTTCTCCATCCTACATTGCCACTCACTGCCTATCCTATTTCAGTCCCTCCGATTCATACCACCCCGTGATGTTTTTATCACTCCTACTAGTGAATGTAATGTTACACACCCATAGGATGCGCACCACCCCATGATGTTTTTCAGAAACCTATCCTACATTGCCACTGCATGTTCCCTGACCTCCCCATGCTGACAACCCCGCGGTGCTTTTCTCCATTGTACATTGCCACTCACTGCCTATCCTAATTCAGACCCTCCGATTCACACCACCCCGTGATGTTTTTCTCACTCCTACTAGTGAATGTAATGTTACACACCCATACAATGCGCACCACTTAGCGATGTTTTTCAGAAACCTATCCTACATTGCCACTGCATGTTCCCTGACCTCCCCATGCTGACCACCCCGCGGTGCTTTTCTCCATCCTACATTGCCTCTCACTGCCTATCCTAATTCAGACCCTCCGATTCACACCACCCCGTGATGTTTTTGTCACTCCTACTAGTGAATGTATTGTTACACACCCATACAATGCGCACCACCCCGGGATGTTTTTCAGAAACATATCCTACATTGCCACTACATGTTCCCTGACCTCCCCTTGCTGACCACCCCGCGTTACTTTTCTCCATCCTACAGTGCCACTCACTGCCTATCCTATTTCAGTCCCTCCGATTCATACCACCCCGTGATGTTTTTATCACTCCTACTAGTGAATGTATTGTTACACACCCATACAATGCGCACCACCCCGGGATGTTTTTCAGAAACATATCCTACATTGCAACTGCATGTTCCCTGACCTCCCCATGCTGACCACCCCGCGTTACTTTTCTCCATCCTACATTGCCACTCACTGCCTATCCTAATTCAGACCCTCCGATTCACCCACCCCGTGATGTTTTTCTCACTCCTATTAGTGAATGTAATGTTACACACCCATAAAATGCGCACCACTCCGCGATGTTTTTCAGAAACCTATCCTATATTGCCACTGAATGTTCCCTGACATCCCCATGCTGACCACCCCGCGGTGCTTTTCTCCATCCTACATTGCCACTCATTGCCTAACCTAATTCAGACCCTCCGATTCACACCACCCCATGATATTTTTCTCACTCCAACTTGTAAATGTAATGTTACACACCCATACAATGCGCACCACCCCACGATGTTTTTCTCACTCCTACTAGTGAATGTAATGTTACACACCCATACAATGCACACCACCCCGCGATGTTGTTCAGAAACCTATCCTACATTGCCACTGCATGTTCCCTGACCGCCACATGCTGACCACCCCGCGGTGCTTTTCTCCATCCTACATTGCCACTCACTGCCTATCCTAATTCAGACCCTCCGATTCACACCACCCCGTGATGCTTTTCTCACTACTACTAGTGAATGTAATGTTACACACACATACAATGCGCACCATTCAGCGATGTTTTTCAGAAACCTATCCTAGATTGCCACTGCATGTTCCCTGACATCCCCATGCTGACCACCTCGCGGTGCTTTTCTCCATCCTACATTGCCACTCACTGCCTATCCTAATTCAGACCCTCCGATTCACACCACCCCGTGATGTTTTTATCACTCCTACTAGTGAATGTAATGTTACACACCCATACAATGCGCACCACCCCACGATGTTTTTCTCACTCCTACTAGTGAATGTAATGTTACACACCCATACAATGCGCACCACTCGGCGATGTTTTTCAGAAACATATCTATATTGCCACTGACTGTTCCCTGACCTCCCCATGCTGACAACCCCGTGGTGCTTTTCTCCATCCTACATAGCCACTCACTACCTATCCTATTTCAGTCCCTCCGATTCACACCACCCGTGATGTTTTTCTCACTCCTACTAGTGAATTTAATGTTACACACCCATACAATGCGCACCACCCCACGATGTTTTTCAGAAACCTAACCTACATTGCCACTGCATGTTCCCTGTCCTCCCTATGCTGACCAACCCGCGGTGCTTTTCTCCATCCTACAGTGCCACTCACTGCCTATCCTATTTCAGTCCCTCCGATTCACACCACCCCGTGATGTTTTTCTCACTCCTACTAGTGAATGTAATGTTACACACCCATACAATACGCATCACCCCGCGATGTTTTTCAGAAACTAAGCCTACATTGCCACTACATGTTCCCTGATCTCCCCATACTGACCACCCCGCGGTGCTTTTCTCTATCCTACATTGCCACTCACTGCCTATCATAATTCAGACCCTCCTATTCACACCACCCCATGATGTTTTTCTGACTCCAACTAGTGAATGTAATGATACAAACCTATACAATGCGTACCACCCCGCGATGTTTTTCCGAAACCTATCCTACATTGCAACTGCATGTTCCCTGACCTCCCCATGCTGACCACCCTGCGGGGTTTTCTTCATCCTACATTGCCACTCACTGCCTATCCTAATTCAGACCCTCCGAATCAACCACCCCGTGATGTTTTTCTCACTCCTACTAGTGAATGTAATGTTACACACCCATACAATGGGCACCACTCCGCGAGGTTTTTCAGAAACCTATCCTACATTGCCACTGAATGTTCCCTGACCTCCCCATGCTGACCACCCCGCGGTGCTTTTCTCCATCCTTCATTGCGACTCACTGCCTATCCTAATTCAGACCCTCCGATTCACACCACCCCGTGATTCTTTCCTCACTCCTACTAGTCTATGGAATGTTACACACCCAGACAATGCACACCACCCTGCGATTTTTTTCAGAAACCTATCCTATATTGCCACTGCGTGTTCCCTGACCTCGCCATGCTGACCTCCCCGCGGTGCTTTTCTCCATCCTACATTGCCACTCAGTGCCTATCCTAATTTAGACCCTCCGACTGACACCACCCCGTGATGTTTTTCTCACTCCTACTAGTGAATGCAATGTTACACACCCATACAATGCACACCACCCCGCGATGTTTTTCAGAAACCTATCCTACATTGCCACTGCATGTTCCCTGACCTCCCCATGCTGACCACACTGCGGTGCTTTTCTCCACCGTACATTGCCACTCACTGCCTAACCTAATTCAGACCCTCCGATCCACACCACCCCGTGATGTTTTTCTCACTCCTAGTAGTCAATGTAATGTTACACAACCATACAATGCGCACCACCCCGCGATGTTTTTCAGAAACCTATCCTACATTGCCACTGCATGTTCCCTGACCTCCCCATGCTGACCACACCGCGGTGCTCTTCTCCACCCTACATTGCCACTCACTGCCTAAACTAATGCAGACCCGCCGATTCACACCACCCCGTGATGTTTTTCTCACTCCTACTAGTCAATTTAATGTTACACACCCATACAATGCGCACAACCCAGTGATGTTTTTCTCAGTCCTACTAGTGAATATAATGTTACACGCCCATACAATGCGAACCACCCCGCGATGTTTTTCAGAAACCTATCCTACATTGCCACTGCATGTTCCCTGTCCTTCCCATGCTGACCACACCGCGGTGCTCTTCTCCACCCTACATTGCCACTCACTGCCTAAACTAATTCAGACCCGCCGATTCACTCCACCCCGTGATGTTTTTCTCAGTCCTACTAGTGAATGTAATGTTACACACCCATACAATGCGCACCACCCCACGATGTTTTTCTCACTCCTACTAGTGAATGTAATGTTACATACCCATATAATGCGCACCACCCCGCGATGTTTTTCAGAAACCTATCCTATATTGCCACTGCATGTTCCCTGACCTCCACATGCTGACCACCCTGCGGTGCTTTTCTCCATCCTACATTGCCACTCACTGCCTATCCTAATTCAGACCCTCCGATTCACACCACCCCGTGATGTTTTTCTCACTCCTACTAGTGAATGCAATGTTACACACACATACAATGGGCACCACCCTGCGATGTATTTCAGAAACCTATCCTACATTGCCACTGCATGTTCCCTGACCTCCCCATGCTGACCACCCCACGGTGCTTTTCTCCATCCTACATTGCCACTCACTGCCTATCCTATTTCAATGCCTCCGATTCACACCAACCCGTGATGTTTTTCTCACTCCTACTAGTGAATGTAATGTTACACACCCATACAATGCGCACCACCCCATGATGTTTTTCTCACTCCTACTAGTGAATGTAATGTTACACACCCATACAATGCGCACCACCCTGCGATGTTTTTCAGAAACCTATCCTACATTGCCACTGCATGTTCACTGGCCTCCACATGCTGACCACCCCGCGGTGCTTTTCTCCATCCTACCTTGCCACTCACTGCCTATCCTAATTCAGACCATCCGAATCACCCACCCCGTGATGTTTTTCTCACTCCTACTAGTGAATGTAATGTTACACACCCATACAATGCGCACCACTCCGCGATGTTTTTCAGAAACCTATCCTACATTGCCACTGAATGTTCCCAGACCTCCCCATGCTGACCACCCCGCGGTGCTTTTCTCCATCCTACATTGCACTCACTGCCTATCCTAATTCAGACCCTCCTATTCACACCACCCCTTGATGTTTTTCTGACTCCAACTAGTGAATGTAATGTTACACACCTATACAATGCGCACCACCCCGTGATGTTTTTCAGAAACCTATCCTACATTGCAACTGCATGTTCCCTGACCTCCCCATGCTGACCACCCCGCGGTGCTTTTCTCCATCATACATTGCCACTCACTGCCTATCCTAATTCAGACCCTCCGAATCACCCACCCCGTGATGTTTTTCTCACTCCTACTAGTGAATGTAATGTTACACACCCATACAATGCGCACCACTCCGCGATGTTTTTCAGAAACCTATCCTATATTTCCACTGAATGTTCCCTGACCTCCACATGCTGACCGCCCCGCGGTGCTTTTCTCCATCCTACATTGCCACGCACTGCCTAGCCTATTTCATTCCTCCGATTCACACCACGCCGTGATGTTTTTCTCACTCCTACTAGTGCATGTAATGTTACACACCCATACAATGCTCACCACCCCACGATGTTTTTCTCACTCCTACTAGTGAACGTAATGTTACACACCCATACAATACGCACCCCCCCTCGATGTTTTTCAGAAACCTATCCTACATTGCCACTGCATGTTCCCTGACCTCGCCATGCTGTCCACCCCGCGGTGCTTTTCTCCATCCTACATTGCCACTCACTGCCTATCCTAATGTAGACCCTCCGATTGACACCACCCCGTGATGTATTTTCTCACTCCTCCTAGTGAATGTAATGTTACACACCCATACAATGCGCACCACTCGGCGATGTTTTTCAGAAACATATCTATATTGCCACTGACTGTTCCCTGACCTCCCCATGCTGACCACCCCGTGGTGCTTTTCTCCATCATACATTGCCACTCACTACCTATCCTATTTCAGTCCCTCCGATTCACACCACCCCGTGATGTTTTTCTCACTCCTACTAGTGAATTTAATGTTACACACCCATACAATGCGCACCACCCCACGATGTTTTTCAGAAACCTATCCTACATTGCCACTGCATGTTCCCTGTCCTCCCTATGCTGACCAACCCGCGGTGCTTTTCTCCATCCTACATTGCCACTCACTGCCTATCCTATTTCAGTCCCTCCGATTCACACCACCCCGTGATGTTTTTCTGACTCCAACTAGTGAATGTAATGTTACAAACCTATACAATGCGCACCACCACGTGATGTTTTTCAGAAACCTATCCTACATTGCAACTGCATGTTCCCTTACCTCCCCATGCTGACCACCCTGCGGTGCGTTTCTTCATCCTACATTGCCACTCACTGCCTATCCTAATTCAGACCCTCCGAATCAACCAGCCCGTGATGTTTTTCTCACTCCTACTAGTGAATGTAATGTTACACACCCATTCAATGCGCACCACCCCGCGATGTTTTTCTCACTCCTACTAGTGAATGTAATGTTACACACCCATACAATGCGCACCACCCCACGATGTTTTTCTCACTCCTACTAGTGAATGTAATGTTACACACCAATACAGTGCGCACCACCCCGCTATGTTTTTCAGAAACGTATCCTATATTGCCACTGCATGTTCCCTGACCTCCACATGCTGACCACCCCGCGGTGCTTTTCTCCATCCTACATTGCCACTAACTGCCTATCCTAATTCAGATCCTCCGATTCACACCACCCCGTGATGTTTTTCTCACTCCTACTAGTGAATGTAATGTTACACACCAATACAATGGGCACCACTTGGCGATGTTTTTCAGAAACCTATCCTACATTGCCACTGCATGTTCCCTGACCTCACCATGCTGACCACCCCACGGTGCTTTTCTCCATCCTACATTGCCACTCACTGCCTATTCTAATTCAGACCCTCCGATTCACACCACCCCGTGATATTTTTCTCACTCCTACTAGTGAATGTAATGTTACACACCCATACAATGCGCACCACCCCGCGATGTTTTTCAGAAACCTATCCTACATTGCCACTGCATGTTCCCTGACCTCCCCATGATGACCACCCCGCAGTGCATTTCTCCATCCTACATTTCAATCACTGCCTATCCTAATTCAGACCCTCCGATTCACACCACCCCGTGATGTTTTTCTGACTCCAATTTGTGAATGTAATGTTACACACCCATACAATGCGCACTACCCTGCGATGTATTTCAGAAACCTATCCTACATTGCCACTGCATGTTCCCTGACCTCCCCATGCTGACCACACCGCGGTGCTTTTCTCCACCCTACATTGCCACTCACTGCCTATCCTAATTCAGACCCTCCGAATCACCCACCCCGTGATGTTTTTCTCACTCCTACTAGTGAATGTAATGTTACACACCCATACAATGCGCACGACTCCGCGATGTTTTTCAGAAACCTATCCTACATTGCCACTGAATGTTCCCAGACCTCCCCATGCTGACCACCCCGCGGTGCTTTTCTCCATCCTACATTGACACTCACTGCCTATCCTAATTCAGACCCTCCAATTTACACCACCCCGTGATGTTTTTCTGACTCCAACTAGTGAATGTAATGTTACACACCTATACAATGCGCACCACACCGCGATGTTTTTCAGAAACCTGTCCTATATTGCCACTGCATGTTCCCTGACCTCCACATGCTGACCACCCCGCGGTGCTTTTCTCCATCCTACATTGCCACTCACTGCCTATCCTAATGTAGACCCTCCGATTGACACCACCCCGTGATGTTTTTCTCACTCCTACTAGTGAATGTAATGTTACACACCCATACAATGCGCACCACTCGGCGATGTTTTTCAGAAACATATCTATATTGCCACTGACTGTTCCCTGACCTCCCCATGCTGACCACCCCGTGGTGCTTTTCTCCATCCTACATTGCCACTCACTACCTATCCTATTTCAGTCCCTCCGATTCACACTACCTCGTGATGTTTTTCTCACTCCTACTAGTGAATTTAATGTTACACACCCATACAATGCGCACCACCCCACGATGTTTTTCAGAAACCTATCCTACATTGCCACTGCATGTTCCCTGTCCTCCCTATGCTGACCAACCCGCGGTGCTTTTCTCCATCCTACATTGCCACTCACTGCGTATCCTATTTAAGTCCCTCCGATTCACACCACCCCGTGATGTTTTTCTCACTCCTACTAGTGAATGTAATGTTACACACCCATACAATGCGCACCACCACGCGATGTTTTTCAGAAACCAATCCTACATTGCCACTACATGTTCCCTGACCTCCCCATACTGACCACCCCGCGGTGCTTTTCTCCATCCTACATTGCCACTCACTGCCTATCCTAATTCAGACCCTCCTATTCACACCAAGCCGTGATGTTTTTCTGACTCCAACTAGTGAATGTAATGTTACACACCTATACAATGCGCAGCACCCCGCGATGTTTTTCAGAAACCTATCCTACATTGCAACTGCATGTTCCCTGACCTCCCCATGCTGACCACCCCGCGGTGCTTTTCTCCATCATTCATTGCCACTCGCTGCCTATCCTAATTCAGACCCTCCGAATCACCCAACCCGTTATGTTTTTCTCACTCCTTCTAGTGAATGTAATGTTACACACCCATACAATGCGCACCACTCGGCGATGTTTTTCAGAAACCTATCATATATTGCCCCTGAATGTTCCCTGACCTCCACATGCTGACCACCCTGCGGTGCTTTTCACCATCCTACATTGCCACTCACTGCCTATCCTATTTCAGTCCCTCCGATTCACACCACCCCGTGATGTTTTTCTCACTCCTACTAGTGAATGTAATGTTACACACCCATACAATGCGCACCACCCCACGATGTTTTTCTAACTCCTACTAGTGAATGTAATGTTACACACCCATACAATACGCACCCCCCCTCGATGTTTTTCAGAAACCTATCCTACATTGCCACTGCATGTTCCCTGACCTCCCCATGCTGTCCACCCCGCGGTGCTTTTCTCCATCCTACATTGCCACTCACTGCCTATCCTAATGTAGACCCTCCGATTGACACCACCCCGTGATGTTTTTTCTCACTCCTACTAGTGAATGTAATGTTACACACCCATACAATGCACACCACCCCGCGATGTTTTTCAGAAACCTATCCTACATTGCCACTGCATGTTCCCTGACCTCCCCATGCTGACCACACCGCGGTGCTTTTCTCCACCCTACATTGCCACTCACTGCCTAACCTAATTCAGACCCTCCGATTCACACGACCCCGTGATGTTTTCTCACTCCTACTAGTGAATGTAATATTACACAACCATACAATGCGCACCACCCCGCAATGTTTTTCAGAAACCTATCCTACATTGCCACTGCATGTTCCCTGACCTCCCCATGCTGACCACACCGCGGTGCTTTTCTCCACCCTACATTGCCAATCACTGCCTAACCTAATTCAGACCCTCCGATTCACACCACCCCGTGATGTTTTTCTCACTCCTACTAGTGAATTTAATGTTACACCCCCATACAATGCGCACCACCCAGTGATGTTTTTCTCACTCCTACTAGTGAATACAATGTTACACACCCATACAATGCGAACCACCCCGCGATGTTTTTCAGAAACCTATCCTACATTGCCACTGCATGTTCCCTGTCCTTCCCATGCTGACTACGCCGCGGTGCTTTTCGCCATCCTACATTGCCACTCACTGCCTATCCTATTTCAGACCCTCCGATTCACACCACCCCGTGATGTTTTTCTCACTCCTACTAGTGAATGTAATGTTACAAACCCATACAATGCGCACCACCCCACGATGTTTTTCTCACTCCTACTAGTGAATGTAATGTTACACACCCATACAGTGCGCACCACCCCGCTATGTTTTTCAGAAACGTATCCTATATTGCCACTGCATGTTCCCTGACCGCCACATGCTGACCACCCCGCGGTGCTTTTCTTCATCCTACATTGCCACTCACTGCCTATCCTAATTCAGACCCTCCGATTCACACCACTCCGTGATGTTTTTCTCACTCCTACTAGTGAATGTAATGTTACACACCCATACAATGCGCACCACCCCGCGATGTTGTTCAGAAAACTATCCTACATTGCCACTGCATGTTCCCTGACCTCCCCATGCTGACCACCCCGCAGTGCATTTCTCCATCCTACATTTCACTCACTGCCTATCCTAATTCAGACCCTCCGATTCACACCACCCCGTGATGTTTTTCTCACTCCTACTAGTGAATTTAATGTTACACACCCATACAATGTGCACCACCCCGTGATGTTTTTTTCTCACTCCTACTAGTGAATGTAATGTTACACACCCATACAATGCACACCACCCGCGATGTTTTCTCAGAAAAATATCCTACATTGCCACTGCATGTTCCCTGACCTCCCCATGCTGACCACACCGCGGTGCTTTTCTCCACCCTACATTGCCACTCACTGCCTAACCTAATTCAGACCCTCCGATCCACATGACCCCGTGATGTTTTTCTCACTCCTAGTAGTCAATGTAATGTTACACAACCATACAATGCGCACCACCCCGCGATGTGTTTCAGAAACCTATCCTACATTGCCACTGCATGTTCCCTGACCTCCCCATGCTGACCACACCGCGGTGCTCTTCTCCACCCTACATTGCCACTCACTTCCTAACCTAATACAGACCCTCCGATTCACACCACCCTTGATGTTTTTCTCACTCCTACTAGTGAATTTAATGTTACACACCCATACAATGCGCACCACCCAGTGATATTTTTCTCACTCCTACTAGTGAATACAATGTTACACACCCATACAATGTGCACCACCCCGTGATGTTTTTTTCTCACTCCTACTAGTGAATGTAATGTTACACACCCATACAATGCACACCACCCCGCGATGTTTTCTCAGGAACATATAATACATTGCCACTGCATGTTCCCTGACCTCCCGATGCTGACCACCTCGCGGTGCTTTTCTCCATTCTACATTGCCACTCACTGCCTATCCTAATTCAGACCCTCCGATTCACACCAAAACGTGATGTTTTTCTCACTCCTACTTGTGAATGTAATGTTACACACCCATACAATGCGCACAACCCCGCGATGTTTTTCAGAAACCAATCCTACATTGCCACTGCATGTTCCCTGACCTCGCCATGCTGACCACCCCGCGGTGCTTTTCTCCATACTACATTGCCACTCACTGCCTATCCTAATTTAGACCCTCTGACTGACACCACCCCGTGATTTTTTTCTCACTCCTACTAGGGAATGCAATGTTACACACCAATACAATGCACACCACACCGCGATGTTTTTCAGAAACCTATCCTACATTGCCACTGCATGTTCCCTGACCTCATCTTGCTGACCACCCCACGGTGCTTTTCTCCAACCTACATTGCCACTCACTGCCTATCCTAATTCAGACCCTCCGATTCACACCACCCCGTGATGTTTTTCTCACTCCTACTAGTGAATGTAATGTTACACACCCATACAATGCGCACCACCCCGCGATGTTTTTCAGAAACCTATCCTACATTGCCACTGCATGTTCCCTGACCTCCCCATGCTGCCCACCCCGCGGTGCTTTTCTCCATCCTACATTGCCACTCAATGCCTATCCTATTTCAGTCCCTCAGATTCACACCACCCCGTGATGTTTTTCTCACTCCTACTAGTGAATGTATTGTTACACACCCACACAATGCGCACCACCCCACGATGTTTTTCTCACTCCTACTAGTGAATGTAATGTTACACACCCATACAATGCGCACCACCCCGCGATGTTTTTCAGAAACCTAGCCTACATTTCCACTGCATGTTCACTGGCCTCCACATGCTGACAACCCCGCGGTGCTTTTCTCCATCCTACCTTGCCACTCACTGCCTATCCTAATTCAGACCCTCCGAATCACCCACCCCGTGATGTTTTCCTCACTCCTACTAGTGAATGTAATGTTACACCCCCATACAATGCGCACCACTCCGCGATGTTTTTCAGAAAAGTATCGTACATTGCCACTGAATGTTCCCAGACCTCCCCATTCTGACAACCCCGCGGTGCTTTTCTCCATCCTATATTACCACTCACTGCCTAGCCTATTTTAGTCCCTCCGATTCACACCACCCCGTGATGTTTTTCTCACTCCTACTAGTGAATGTAACGTTACACACCCATACAATGCGCACCACCCCATGATGTTTTTCAGAAACCTATCCTACATTGCCACTGCATGTTCCCTGACCTCTCCATGCTGTCCACCCCGCGGTGCTTTTCTCCATCCTACATTGCCACTCACTGCCTATCCTAATGTAGACCCTCCGATTGACACCACCCCGTAATGTTTTTTCTCACTCCTACTAGTGAATGTAATGTAACACACCCATACAATGCGCACCAACCCACGATGTTTTTCAAAAACCTATCCTACATTGCCACTGCATGTTCCTTGACTTCCCCATGCTGACCACCCCGCGGTGCTTTTCTCCATCCTACATTGCCACTCACTGCCTATCCTTATTCAGACCCTCCGATTCACACCATCCCGTGATGTTTTTCTCACTCCTAGTAGTGAATGTAATGTTACTCACCCATACAATGCGCACCACTCCGCGAGGTTTTTCAAATACCTATCCTACATTGTCACTGAATGTTCCCTGACCTCCCCATGCTGACCACCCCGCGGTGGTTTTCTCCATCCTTCATTGCCACTCACTGCCTATCCTAATTCAGACCCTCCGATTCACACCACCCCGTGATTCTTTTCTCACTCCTACTAGTCTATGTAATGTTACACACCCATACAATGCACACCACCCCGCGATTTTTTTCAGAAACCTATCCTATATTGCCACTGCATGTTCCCTGACCTCCCCATGCCGACCACCCCGCGGTGCTTTTCTCCACGCTACATTGCCACTCACTGCCAATCCTAATTCAGACCCTCTGATTCACACCACCCCGTGATGTTTTTCTCACTCCTACTAATGAACGTAATGTTACACACCCATACAATGCGCGCCACCCCGCGATGTTTTGCAGAAACCTATCCTACATTGCCACTGCATGTTCCCTGACCTCTCCATGGTGACCACGACGTGGTGCTTTTCTCCATCCTATATTGCCACTCACTGCCTATCCTAATTCAGACCCTCCGATTCACAGCACCCCGTGATGTTTTTCTCACTCCTACTAGTGAATTTAATGTTACATACCCATACAATGTGCACCACACCGTGATGTTTTTTTCTCACTCCTACTAGTGAATGTAATGTTACACACCCATACAATGCACACCACCCCGCGATGTTTTCTCAGGAACATATAATACATTGCCACTGCATGTTCCCTGACCTCCCGATGCTGACCACCTCGCGGTGCTTTTCTCCATCCTACATTGCCACTCACTGCCTATCCTAATTCAGACCCTCCGATTCACACCATCCCGTGATGTTTTTCTCACTCCTACTTGTGAATGTAATGTTACACACCCATACAATGCGCACAACCCCGCGATGTTTTTCAGAAACCAATCCTACATTGCCACTGCATGTTCCCTGACCTCGCCATGCTGACCACCCCGCGGTGCTTTTCTCCATACTACATTGCCACTCACTGCCTATCCTAATTTAGACCCTCTGACTGACACCACCCCGTGATTTTTTTCTCACTCCTACTAGGAAATGCAATGTTACACACCAATACAATGCACACCACACCTCGATGTTTTTCAGAAACCTATCCTACATTGCCACTGCATGTTCCCTGACCTCATCTTGCTGACCACCCCACGGTGCTTTTCTCCAACCTACATTGCCACTCACTGCCTATCCTAATTCAGACCCTCCGATTCACACCACCCCGTGATGTTTTTCTCACTCCTACTAGTGAATTTAATGTTACATACCCATACAATGTGCACCACACCGTGATGTTTTTTTCTCACTCCTACTAGTGAATGTAATGTTACACAACCATACAATGCGCACCACCCCGCGATGTTTTTCAGAAACCTATCCTACATTGCCACTGCATGTTCCCTGACCTCCCCATGCTGACCACACCGCGGTGCTCTTCTCCATCCTACATTGCCACTCACTTCCTAACCTAATACAGACCTGCCGATTCACACCACCCTTGATGTTTTTCTCACTCCTACTAGTGAATGTAATGTTACACACCCATACAATGCGCACCACCCTGCGATGTATTTCAGAAACCTCTCCTACATTGCAACTGCATGTTCCCTGACCTCCCCATACTGACCACCCCGCGGTGCTTTTCTCCATATTACATTTCCACTCACTGCCTATCCTAATTCAGACCCTCCGATTCACCCACCCCGTGATGTTTTTCTCTCTCCTACTAGTGAATGTAATGTTACACACCCATACAATGCGCACCACCTTGCGATGCTTTTCTCACTCCTACTAGTGAATGTAATGTTACACACCCATACAATGCGCACCACCCCGCGATGTTTTTCAGAAACCTATCCTACATTGCCACTGCATGTTCACTGGCCTCCACATGCTGACCACCCTGCGGTGCTTTTCTCCATCCTACCTTGCCACTCACTGCCTATCCTAATTCAGACCCTCCGAATCACCCACCCCGTGATGTTTTTCTCACTCCTACTAGTGAATGTAATGTTACACACCCATACAATGCGCACCACTCCGCGATGTTTTTCAGAAACCTATCCTACATTGCCACTGAATGTTCCCAGACCTCCACAGGCTGACCACCCCGCGGTGCTTTTCTCCATCCTACATTGACACTCACTCCCTATCCTAATTCAAACCCTCCTATTCACACCACCTCGTGATGTTTTTCTGACTCCAACTAGTGAATGTAATGTTACACAACCATACAATGCGCACCACCCCGCGATGTGTTTCAGAAACCTATCCTACATTGCCACTGCATGTTCCCTGACCTCCCCATGCTGACCACACCGCGGTGTTCTTCTCCACCCTACATTGCCACTCACTGCCTAACCTAATTCAGACCCTCTGATTCACACCACCCCGTGATGTTTTTCTCACTCCTACTATTCAATTTAATGTTACACACCCATACAATGCGCACCACCCAGTGATGTTTTTCTCACTCCTACTAGTGAATATAATGTTACACACCCATACAATGCGAAGCACCCCGCGATGTTTTTCAGCAACCTATCCTACATTGCCACTGCATGTTCCCTGTCCTTCCCATGCTGACCACGCCGCGGTGCTTTTCGCCATCCTACATTGCCACTCACTACCTATCCTATTTCAGTCCCTCCGATTCACACCACCCCGTGATGTTTTTCTCACTCCTACTAGTGAATGTAATGTTACACACCCATACAATGCGCACCACCCCGCGATGTTTTTCAGAAACGTATCCTACATTGCCACTACATGTTCCCTGACCTCCCCATGCTGACCACCCCGCAGTGCTTTTCTCCAACCTATATTTCCACTCACTGCCTATCCTAATTCAGACCCTCCGATTCACACCACCCCGTGATGTTTTTCTGACTCCAACTTGTGAATGTAATGTTACACACCCATACAATGCACACCACCCTGCGATGTATTTCAGAAATCTATCCTACATTGCAACTGCATGTTCCCTGACCTCCCCATGCTGACCACCCCGCGGTGCTTTTCTCCATCCTACATTGCCACTCACTGTCTAGCCTAATTCAGACACTCCGATTCACCCACCCCATGATGTTTTTCTCACTCCTACTAGTGAATGTAATGTTACACACCCATACAATGCGCACCACTCCGCGATGTTTTTCAGAAACCTATCCTATATTGCCACTGAATGTTCCCTGACCTCCCCATGCTGCCCACCCCGCGGTGCTTTTCTCCATCCTACATTGCCACTCACTGCCTATCCTAATTCAGACCCTCCGATTCACACCACCCCGTGATGTTTTTCTCACTCTTTCTAGTGAAAGTAATGTTACACACCCATACAATTCGCACCACCCCGCGATGTTTTTAGAAACCTATCCTACATTGACACTGCATGTTCCCTGTCCTCCCCATGCTGACCACCCCGCGGTGCTTTTCTCCATCCTACATTGCCACTCAATGCCTATCCTATTTCAGTCCCTCAGATTCACACCACCCCGTGATGTTTTTCTCACTCCTACTAGTGAATGTATTGTTACACACCCACACAATGCGCACCACCCCACGATGTTTTTCTCACTCCTACTAGTGAATGTAATGTTACACACCCATACAATGCGCACCACCTCGCGATGTTTTTCAGAAACCTAGCCTACATTTCCACTGCATGTTCACTGGCCTCCACATGCTGACCACCCCGCGGTGCTTTTCTCCATCCTACCTTGCCACTCACTGCCTATCCTAATTCAGACCCTCCGAATCACCCACCCCGTGATGTTTTCCTCACTCCTACTAGTGAATGTAATGTTACACCCCCATACAATGCGCACCACTCCGCGATGTTTTTCAGAAAAGTATCCTACATTGCCACTGAATGTTCCCAGACCTCCCCATTCTGACAAACCCACGGTGCTTTTCTCCATCCTATATTACCACTTACTGCCTAGCCTATTTCAGTCCCTCCGATTCACACCACCCCGTGATGTTTTTCTCACTCCTACTAGTGAATGTAACGTTACACACCCATACAATGCGCACCACACCACGATGTTTTTCAGAAACCTATCCTACATTGCCACTGCATGTTCCCTGACCTCTCCATGCTGTCCACCCCGCGGTGCTTTTCTCCATCCTACATTGCCACTCACTGCCTATCCTAATGTAGACCCTCTGATTGACACCACCCCGTAATGTTTTTTCTCACTCCTACTAGTGAATGTAATGTAACACACCCATACAATGCGCACCACCCCACGATGTTTTTCAAAAACCTATCCTACATTGCCACTGCATGTTCCTTGACTTCCCCATGCTGACCACCCCGCGGTGCTTTTCTCCATCCTACAATTCCACTCACTGCCTATCCTTATTCAGACCCTCCGATTCACACCATCCCGTGATGTTTTTCTCACTCCTAGTAGTGAATGTAATGTTACTCACCCATACAATGCGCACCACTCCGCGAGGTTTTTCAAAAACCTATCCTACATTGTCACTGAATGTTCCCTGACCTCCCCATGCTGACCACCCCGCTGTGGTTTTCTCCATCCTTCATTGCCACTCACTGCCTATCCTAATTCAGACCCTCCGATTCACACCACCCCGTGATTCTTTTCTCACTCCTACTAGTCTATGTAATGTTACACACCCATACAATGCACACCACCCCGCGATTTTTTTCAGAAACCTATCCTATATTGCCACTGCATGTTCCCTGACCTCCCCATGCTGACCACCCCGCGGTGCTTTTCTCCACGCTACATTGCCACTCACTGCCAATCCTAATTCAGACCCTCCGATTCACACCACCCCGTGATGTTTTTCTCACTCCTACTAGTGAACGTAATGTTACACACCCATACAATGCGCGCCACCCCGCGATGTTTTGCAGAAACCTATCCTACATTGCCACTGCATGTTCCCTGACCTCTCCATGGTGACCACGACGTGGTGCTTTTCTCCATCCTATATTGCCACTCACTGCCTATCCTAATTCAGACCCTCCGATTCACACCACCCCGTGATGTTTTTCTCACTCCTACTAGTGAATTTAATGTTACATATCCATACAATGTGCACCACACCGTGATGTTTTTATCTCACGCCTACTAGTGAATGTAATGTTACACACCCATACAATGCACACCACCCCGCGATGTTTTCTCAGGAACATATAATACATTGCCACTGCATGTTCCCTGACCTCCCGATGCTGACCACCTCGCGGTGCTTTTCTCCATCCTACATTGCCACTCACTGCCTATCCTAATTCAGACCCTCCGATTCACACCATCCCGTGATGTTTTTCTCACTCCTACTTGTGAATGTAATGTTACACACCCATACAATGCGCACCACCCCGCGATGTTTTTCAGAAACCAATCCTACATTGCCACTGCATGTTCCCTGACCTCGCCATGCTGACCACCCCGCGGTGCTTTTCTCCAACCTACATTGCCACTCACTGCCTATCCTAATTCAGACCCTCCGATTCACACCACCCCGTGATGTTTTTCTCACTCCTACTAGTGAATGTAATGTTACACACCCATACAATGCGCACCACCCCGCGATGTTTTTCAGAAACCTATCCTACATTGCCACTGCATGTTCCCTGACCTCCCCATGCTGACCACACGTCGGTGCTCTTCTCCATCCTACATTGCCACTCACTTCCTAACCTAATACAGACCCGCCGATTCACACCACCCTTGATGTTTTTCTCACTCCTACTAGTGAATGTAATGTTACACACCCATACAATGCGCACCACCCTGCGATGTATTTCAGAAACCTCTCCTACATTGCAACTGCATGTTCCCTGACCTCCCCATGCTGACCACCCCGCGGTGCTTTTCTCCATATTACATTTCCACTCACTGCCTATCCTAATTCAGACCCTCCGATTCACCCACCCCGTGATGTTTTTCTCACTCCTACTAGTGAATGTAATGTTACACACCCATACAATGCGCACCACCCCGCGATGTTTTTCTCACTCCTACTAGTGAATGTAATGTTACACACCTATACAATGCGCACCACCCCGCGATGTTTTTCAGAAACCTATCCTACATTGCCACTGCATGTTCACTGGCCTCCACATGCTGACCACCCCGCGGTGCTTTTCTCCATCCTACCTTGCCACTCACTGCCTATCCTAATTCAGACCCTCCGAATCACCCACCCCGTGATGTTTTTCTCACTCCTACTAGTGAATGTAATGTTACACACCCATACAATGCGCACCACTCCGCGATGTTTTTCAGAAACCTATCCTACATTGCCACTGAATGTTCCCAGACCTCCACAGGCTGACCACCCCGCGGTGCTTTTCTCCATCCTACATTGACACTCACTCCCTATCCTAATTCAAACCCTCCTATTCACACCACCCCGTGATGTTTTTCTGACTCCAACTAGTGAATGTAATGTTACACACCTATACAATGCGCACCACCCCGCGATGTTTTTCAGAAACCTATCCTACATTGCAACTGCATGTTCCCTGACCCCCCCATGCTGACCACCCCGCGGTGGTTTTCTCCATGCTACATTGCCACTCACTGCCTATCCTAATTCAGACCCTCCGAATCACCCACCCCGTGATGTTTTTCTCACTCCTACTAGTGAATGTAATGTTACACACCCATACAATGTGCACCACTCCGCGATGTTTTTCAGAAAACTATCCTACATTGCAACTGCATGTTCCCTGACCCCCCCATGCTGACCACACCGCGGTGGTTTTCTCCATACTACATTGCCACTCACTGCCTATCCTATTTCAGTCCCTCCGATTCACACCACCCCGTGATGTTTTTCTCACTCCTACTAGTGAATGCAATGTTACACACCCATACAATGCGCACCACCCCATGATGTTTTTCTCACTCCTACTAATGAATGTAATGTTACACACCCATACAATACGCACCACTCCGCGATGTTTTTCAGAAACCTATCCTACATTGCCACTGAATGTTCCCTGACCTCCACATGCTGACCACCCCGTGGTGCTTTTCTCCATCCTATATTTCCACTCAATGCCTATCCTATTTCAGTCCCTCTGATTCACACCACCCCGTGATGTTTTTCTCACTCCTACTAGTGAATGTAATGTTACACACCCATACAATGCGCACCACCCCACGATGTTTTTCAGAAACCTATCCTACATTGCCACTGCATGTTCCCTGACCTCTCCATGCTGTCCACCCCGCGGTGCTTTTCTCCATCCTACATTGCCACTCACTGCCTATCCTAATACAGACCCGCCGATTCACACCACCCTTGATGTTTTTCTCACTCCTACTAGTGAATGTAATGTTACACACCCATACAATGCGCACCACCCTGCGATGTATTTCAGAAACCTCTCCTACATTGCAACTGCATGTTCCCTGACCTCCCCATGCTGACCACCCCGCGGTGCTTTTCTCCATATTACATTTCCACTCACTGCCTATCCTAATTCAGACCCTCCGATTCACCCACCCCGTGATGTTTTTCTCACTCCTACTAGTGAATGTAATGTTACACACCCATACAATGCGCACCACCCCGCGATGTTTTTCTCACTCCTACTAGTGAATGTAATGTTACACACCCATACAATGCGCACCACCCCGCGATGTTTTTCAGAAACCTATCCTACATTGCCACTGCATGTTCACTGGCCTCCACATGCTGACCACCCCGCGGTGCTTTTCTCCATCCTACCTTGCCACTCACTGCCTATCCTAATTCAGACCCTCCGAATCACCCACCCCGTGATGTTTTTCTCACTCCTACTAGTGAATGTAATGTTACACACCCATACAATGCGCACCACTCCGCGATGTTTTTCAGAAACCTATCCTACATTGCCACTGAATGTTCCCAGACCTCCACAGGCTGACCACCCCGCGGTGCTTTTCTCCATCCTACATTGACACTCACTCCCTATCCTAATTCAAACCCTCCTATTCACACCACCCCGTGATGTTTTTCTGACTCCAACTAGTGAATGTAATGTTACACACCTATACAATGCGCACCACCCCGCGATGTTTTTCAGAAACCTATCCTACATTGCAACTGCATGTTCCCTGACCCCCCCATGCTGACCACCCCGCGGTGGTTTTCTCCATGCTACATTGCCACTCACTGCCTATCCTAATTCAGACCCTCCGAATCACCCACCCCGTGATGTTTTTCTCACTCCTACTAGTGAATGTAATGTTACACACCCATACAATGTGCACCACTCCGCGATGTTTTTCAGAAACCTATCCTACATTGCAACTGCATGTTCCCTGACACCCCCATGCTGACCACACCGCGGTGGTTTTCTCCATACTACATTGCCACTCACTGCCTATCCTATTTCAGTCCCTCCGATTCACACCACCCCGTGATGTTTTTCTCACTCCTACTAGTGAATGCAATGTTACACACCCATACAATGCGCACCACCCCACGATGTTTTTCTCACTCCTACTAATGAATGTAATGTTACACACCCATACAATACGCACCACTCCGCGATGTTTTTCAGAAACCTATCCTACCTTGCCACTGAATGTTCCCTGACCTCCACATGCTGACCACCCCGCGGTGCTTTTCTCCATCCTATATTTCCACTCAATGCCTATCCTATTTCAGTCCCTCTGATTCACACCACTCCGTGATGTTTTTCTCACTCCTACTAGTGAATGTAATGTTACACACCCATACAATGCGCACCACCCCACGATGTTTTTCAGAAACCTATCCTACATTGCCACTGCATGTTCCCTGACCTCTCCATGCTGTCCACTCCGCGGTGCTTTTCTCCATCCTACATTGCCACTCACTGCCTATCCTAATGTAGACCCTCCGATTGACACCACCCCGTAATGTTTTTTCTCACTCCTATTAGTGAATGTAATGTAACACACCCATACAATGCGCACCACCCCACGATGTTTTTCAGAAACCTATCCTACATTGCCACTGCATGTTCCTTGACCTCCCCATGCTGACCACCCCGCGGTGCTTTTCTCCATCCTACATTGCCACTCACTGCCTATACTTATTCAGACCCTCCGATTCACACCATCCCGTGATGTTTTTCTCACTCCTACTAGTGAATGTAATGTTACTCACCCATACAATGCGCACCACTCCGCGAGGTTTTTCAAAAACCTATCCTACATTGTCACTGAATGTTCCCTAACCTCCCCATGCTGACCACCCCGCGGTGGTTTTCTCCATCCTTCATTGCCACTCACTGCCTATCCTAATTCAGACCCTCCGATTCACACCACCCCGTGATTCTTTTCTCACTCCTACTAGTCTATGTAATGTTACACACCCATACAATGCACACCACCCCGCGATTTTTTTCAGAAACCTATCATATATTGCCACTGCATGTTCCCTAACCTCCCCATGCTGACCACCCCGCGGTGCTTTTCTCCATCCTACATTGCCACTCACTGACTATCCTTATTCAGACCCTCCGATTCACACCAACCCGTGATGTTTTTCTCACTCCTACTAGTGAATGTAATGTTACACACCCATACAATGCGCACCACCCCGCGATGTTTTGCAGAAACCTATCCTACATTGCCACTGCATGTTCCCTGACCTCTCCAAGGTGACCACGACGTGGTGCTTTTCTCCATCCTATATTGCCACTCACTGCCTATCCTAATTCAGACCCTCCGATTCACACCACCCCGTGATGTTTTTCTCACTCCTACTAGTGAATTTAATGTTACACACCCGTAAAATGTGCACCACCATGATGTTTTTTTCTCACTCCTACTAGTGAATGTAATGTTACACACCCATACAATGCACACCACCCCGCGATGTTTTCTCAGAAACATATAATACATTGCCACTGCATGTTCCCTGACCTCCCGATGCTGACCACCACGCGGTGCTTTTCTCCATCCTACATTGCCACTCACTGCCTATCCTAATTCAGACCCTCCGATTCACACCATCCCGTGATGTTTTTCTCACTCCTACTTGTGAATGTAATGTTACACACCCATACAATGTGCACAACCCCGCGATGTTTTTCAGAAACCAATCCTACATTGCCACTGCATGTTCCCTGACCTCGCCATGCTGACCACCCCGCGGTGCTTTTCTCCATCCTACATTGCCACTCACTGCCTATCCTAATTTAGACACTCCAACTGACACCACCCCGTGATTTTTTTCTCACTCCTACTCGTGAATGCAATGTTACACACCAATACAATGCACACCACACCGCGATGTTTTTCAGAAACCTATCCTACATTGCCACTGCATGTTCCCTGACCTCCCCATGCTGACCACACCGCGGTGCTTTTCTCCACCCTACATTGCCACTCACTGCCTAACCTAATTCAGACCCTCCGATCCACACGACCCCGTGATGTTTTTCTCACTCCTAGTAGTCAATGTAATGTTACACAACCATACAATGCGCACCACCCCGCGATGTTTTTCAGAAACCTATCCTACATTGCCACTGCATGTTCCCTGACATCCCCATGCTGACCACACCGCGGTGCTCTTCTCCACCCTACATTGCCACTCACTTCCTAACCTAATACAGACCCTCCGATTCACACCACCCTTGATGTTTTTCTCACTCCTACTAGTGAATTTAATGTTACACACCCATACAATGCGCACCACCCAGTGATATTTTTCTCACTCCTACTAGTGAATACAATGTTACACACCCATACAATGCGCACCACCCCGCGATGTTTTTCAGAATCCTATCCTATATTGCCACTGCATGTTCCCTGACCTCCACATGCTGACCACCCCGCGGTGCTTTTCTCCATCCTTCATTGCCACTCACTGCCTATCCTAATTCAGACCCTCCGATTCAAACCACCCCGTGATGTTTTTCTCACTCCTACTAGTGAATGTAATGTTACACACCCATACAATGGGCACCACTTGGCGATGTTTTTCAGAAACCTATCCTACATTGCCACTGCATGTTCCCTGACCTCATCTTGCTGACCACCCCACGGTGCTTTTCTCCATCCTACATTGACACTCACTGCCTATCCTACTTCAAACCCTCCTATTCACACCACCCCGTGATGTTTTTCTGACTCCAATTAGTGAATGTAATGTTACACACCTATACAATGCGCACCACCGGGCGATGTTTTTCAGAAACCTATCCTACATTGCAACTGCATGTTCCCTGACCCCCCAATGCTGACCACCCCGCGGTGGTTTTCTCCATGCTACATTGCCACTCACTGCCTATCCTAATTCAGACCCTCCGAATCACCCACCCCGTGATGTTTTTCTCACTCCTACTAGTGAATATAATGTTACACACCCATACAATGGGCACCACCCAGCGATGTTTTTCAGAAACCTATCCTATATTGCCACTGCATGTTCCCTGACCTCCACATGCTGACCACCCCGCGGTGCTTTTCGCCATCCTACATTGCCACTCACTGCCTATCCTATTTCAGTCCCTCCGATTCACACCACCCCGTGATGTTTTTCTCACTCCTACTAGTGAATGCAATGTTACACACCCATACAATGCGCACCACCCAAGATGTTTTTCTCACTCCTACTAGTGAATGTAATGTTACACACCCATACAATACGTACCACTCCGCGATGTTTTTCAGAAACCTATCCTACATTGCCACTGAATGTTCCCTGACCTCCACATGCTGAGCACCCCGCGGTGCTTTTCTCCATCCTATATTTCCACTCAATTCCTATCCTATTTCAGTCCCTCCGATTCACACCACCCCGTGATGTTTTTCTCACTCCTACTAGAGAATGTAATGTTACACACCCATACAATGCGCACCACCCCACGATGTTTTTCAGAAACCTATCCTACATTGCCACTGCATGTTCCCTGACCTCTCCATGCTGTCCACCCCGCGGTGCTTTTCTCCATCCCACATTGCCACTCACTGCCTATCCTAATGTAGACCCTCCGATTGACACCACCCCATAATGTTTTTTCTCACTCCTATTAGTGAATGTAATGTAACACACCCATACAATGCGCACCATCCCACGATGTTTTTCAGAAACCTATCCTACATTGCCACTGCATGTTCCTTGACCTCCCCATGCTGACCACCCCGCGGTGCTTTTCTCCATCCTACATTGCCACTCACTGCCTATCCTTATTCAGACCCTCCGATTCACACCATCCCGTGATGTTTTTCTCACTCCTACTAGTGAATGTAATGTTAGTCACCCATACAATGCGCACCACTCCGCGAGGTTTTTCAAAAACCTATCCTACATTGTCACTGAATGTTCCCTGACCTCCCCATGCTGACCACCCCGCGGTGGTTTTCTCCACGCTACATTGCCACTCACTGCCAATCCTAATTCAGACCCTCCGATTCATACCACCCCGTGATGTTTTTCTCACTCCTACTAGTGAATGTAATGTTACACACCCATACAATGCGCACCACCCCGCGATGTTTTGCAGAAACCTATCCTACATTGCCACTTCATGTTCCCTGACCTCTCCAAGGTGACCACGACGTGTTGCTTTTCTCCATCCTATATTGCCACTCACTGCCTATCCTAATTCAGACCCTCCGATTCACACCACCCCGTGATGTTTTTCTCACTCCTACTAGTGAATTTAATGTTACACACCCGTAAAATGTGCACCACCCCGTGATGTTTTTTTCTCACTCCTACTAGTGAATGTAATGTTACACACCCATACAATGCAAACCACCCCGCGATGTTTCTCAGAAACATATAATACATTGCCACTGCATGTTCCCTGACCTCCCGATGCTGACCACCACGCAGTGCTTTTCTCCATCCTACATTGCCACTCACTGCCTATCCTAATTCAGACCCTCCGATTCACACCATCCCGTGATGTTTTTCTCACTCCTACTTGTGAATGTAATGTTACACACCCATACAATGCACACAACCCCGCGATGTTTTTCAGAAACCAATCCTACATTGCCACTGCATGTTCCCTGACCTCGCCATGCTGACCACCCCGCGGTGCTTTTCTCCATCCTACATTGCCACTCACTGCCTATCCTAATTTAGACACTCCGACTGACACCACCCCGTGATTTTTTTTTCACTTCTACTAGTGAATGCAATGTTACACACCAATACAATGCACACCACACCGCGATGTTTTTCAGAAACCTATCCTACATTGCCACTGCATGTTCCCTGACCTCCCCATGCTGACCACACCGCGGTGATTTTCTCCACCCTACATTGCCACTCACTGCCTAACCTAATTCAGACCCTCCGATCCACACGACCCCGTGATGTTTTTCTCACTCCTAGTAGTCAATGAAATGTTACACAACCATACAATGCGCACCACCCCGCGATGTTTTTCAGAAACCTATCCTACATTGCCACTGCATGTTCCCTGACCTCCCCATGCTGACCACACCGCGGTGCTCTTCTCCACCCTACATTGCCACTCACTTCCTAACCTAATACAGACCGTCCGATTCACACCACCCTTGATGTTTTTCTCACTCCTACTAGTGAATTTAATGTTACACACCCATACAATGCGCACCACCCAGTGATATTATTCTCACTCCTACTAGTGAATACAATGTTACACACCCATACAATGCGAACCACCCCGCGATGTTTTTCAGTAACCTATCCTACATTGCCACTGCATGTTCCCTGTCCTTCCCATGCTGACCACGCCACGGTGCTTTTTGCCATCCTATATTGCCACTCACTACCTATCCTATTTCAGTCCCTCCGATTCACACCACGCCGTGATGTTTTTCTCACTCCTACTAGTGAATGTAATGTTACAAACCCATACAATGCACACCACCCCACGATGTTTTTCTCACTCCTACTAGTGAATGTAATGTTACATACCCATACAATGCGCACCACCCCACGATGTTTTTCAGAATCCTATCCTGTATTTCCACTGCATGTTCCCTGACCTCCACATGCTGACCACCCCGCGGTGCTTTTCTCCATCCTTCATTGCCACTCACTGCCTATCCTAATTCAGACCCTCCGATTCAAACCACCCCGTGATGTTTTGCTCACTCCTACTAGTGAATGTAATGTTACACACCCATACAATGGGCACCACTTGGCGATGGTTTTCAGAAACCTATCCTACATTGCCACTGCATGTTCCCTGACCTCATCTTGCTGACCACCCCACGGTGCTTTTCTCCAACCTACATTGCCACTCACTGCCTATCCTAATTCAGACCCTCCGATTCACACCACCCCGTGATGTTTTTCTCACTCCTACTAGTGAATGTAAAGTTACACACCTATACAATGCGCACCACCCCGTGATGTTTTTCAGAAACCTATCCTACATTGCCACTACATGTTCCCTGACCTCCCCATGCTGACCACCCCGCGGTGCTTTTCTCCATCCTACATTGCCACTCACTGCCTATCCTAATTCAGACCCTCTGATTCACCCACCCCGTGATGTTTTTCTCACTCCTACTAGTGAATGTAATGTTACACACCCATACAATGCGCACCACCCCGCGATGTTTTTCTCACTCCTACTAGTGAATGTAATGTTACACACCCATACAATGCGCACCACCCCGCGATGTTTTTCTGAAACCTATCCTACATTGCCACTGCATGTTCACTGGCCTCCACATGCTGACAACCCCGCGGTGCTTTTCTCCATCCTACCTTGCCACTCACTCCCTATCCTAATTCAGACCCTCCGAATCACCCACCCCGTGATGTTTTTCTCACTCCTACTAGTGAATGTAATGTTACACACCCATACAATGCGCACCACTCCGCGATGTTTTTCAGAAACCTATCCTACTTTGCCACTGAATGTTCCCAGACCTCCCCAGGCTGACCACCCCGCGGTGCTTTTCTCCATCCTACATTGTCACTCACTGCCTATCCTACTTCAAACCCTCCTATTCACACCACCCCGTGATGTTTTTCTGACTCCAACTAGTGAATGTAATGTTACACACCTATACAATGCGCACCACCGGGTGATGTTTTTCAGAAACCTATCCTACATTGCAACTGCATGTTCCCTGACACCCCCATGATGACCACCCCGCGGTGGTTTTCTCCATGCTACATTGCCACTCACTGCCTATCCTAATTCAGACCCTCCGAATCACTCACCCCGTGATGTTTTTCTCACTCCTACTAGTGAATGCAATGTTACACACCCATACAATGCGCACCACCCCACGATGTTTTTCTCACTCCTACTAGTGAATGTAATGTTACACACCCATACAATACGCACTACCCCGCGATGTTTTTCAGAAACCTATCCTACATTGCCACTGCATGTTCCCTGACCTCGCCATGCTGTCCACCCCGCGGTGCTTTTCTCCATCCTACATTGCACCTCACTGCCTATCCTAATGTAGACCCTCCGATTGACATCACCCCGTGATGTTTTCCTCACTCCTACTAGTGAATGTAATGTTACACCCCCATACAATGCGCACCACCGCGTGATGTTTTTTTCTCACTCCTACTAGTGAATGTAATGTTACACACCCATACAATGCACACCACCCCGCGATGTTTTCTCAGAAACATATAATACATTGCCACTGCATGTTCCCTGACCTCCCCATGCTGACCACCACGCGGTGCTTTTCTCCATCCTACATTGCCACTCACTGCCTATCCTAATTCAGACCCTCCGATTCACATCATCCCGTGATGTTTTTCTCACTCCTACTTGTGAATGTAATGTTACACACCCATACAATGCGCACAACCCCGCGATGTTTTTCAGAAACCAATGCTACATTGCCACTGCATGTTCCCTGACCTCGCCATGCTGACCACCCCGCGGTGCTTTTCTCCACCCTTCATTGCCACTCACTGCCTAACCTAATTCAGACCCTCCGATCCACACGACCCCATGATGTTTTTCTCACTCCTAGTAGTCAATGTAATGTTACACAACCATACAATGCGCACCACCCCGCGATGTTTTTCAGAAACCTATCCTACATTGCCACTGCATGTTCCCTGACCTCCCCATGCTGACCACACAGCGGTGCTCTTCTCCACCCTACATTGCCACTCACTTCCTAACCTAATACAGACCCTCCGATTCACACCACCCGTGATGTTTTTCTCACTCCTACTAGTCAATTTAATGTTACACACCCATACAATGCGCACCACCCAGTGATGTTTTTCTCACTCCTACTACTGAATATAATGTTACACACCCATACAATGCGAAACACCCCGCGATGTTTTTCAGAAACCTATCCTACATTGCCACTGCATGTTCCCTGTCCTTCCCATGCTCACCACGCCGCGGTACTTTTCGCCATCCTACATTGCCACTCACTACCTATCCTAATTCAGTCCCTCCGATTCACACCATCCCGTGATGTTTTTCTCACTCCTACTAGTGAATGTAATGTTACACACCCATACAATGCGCACCACCGCACGATGTTTTTCTCACTCCTACTAGTGAATGTAATGTTACACACCCATACAATGCGCACCACCCCGCGATGTTTTTCGGAAACCTATCCTATATTGCCACTGCATGTTCCCTGACCTCCACATGCTGACCACCCCACGTTGCTTTTCTCCATCCTACATTGCCACTCACTGCCTATCCTAATTCAGACCCTCCGATTCATACCACCCCGTGATGTTTTTCTTACTCCTACTAGTGAATGTAATGTTACACACCCATACAATGGGCACCACCCTGCGATGTATTTCAGAAACCTATCCTACATTGCCACTGCATGTTCCCTGACCTCCCCATGCTGACCACCCCACGGTGCTTTTCTCCATCCTACATAGCCACTCACTGCCTATCCTATTTCAGTGCCTCCGATTCACACCACCCCGTGATGTTTTTCTCACTCCTACTAGTGAATGTAATGTTACACACACATACAATGCGCACCACCCCACGATGTTTTTCTCACTCCTACTAGTGAATATAATGTTACACACCCATACAATGCGCACCACCCCGCGATGTTTTTCAGAAACCTATCCTACATTCCCACTGCATGTTCACTTGCCTCCACATGCTGACCACCCCGCGGTGCTTTTCTCCATCCTACATTGACACTCACTGTCTATCCTACTTCAAACACTCCTATTCACACCACCCCGTGATGTTTTTCTGACTCCAACTAGTGAATGTAATGTTACACACCTATACAATGCGCACCACCCCGCGATGTTTTTCAGAAACCTATCCTACATTGCAACTGCATGTTCCCTGACCCCCCCATGCTGACCACCCCGCGGTGGTTTTCTCCATGCTACATTGCCACTCACTGCCTATCCTAATTCAGACCCTCCGAATCACCCACCCCGTGATGTTTTTCTCACTCCTACTAGTGAATGTAATGTTACACACCCATACAATGCGCACCACTCCGCGAGGTTTTTCAGAAACCTATCCTATATTGCCACTGAATGTTTGCTGACCTCCACATGCTGACCACCCCACGGTGCTTTTCTCCATCCTACATTGCCGCTCACTGCCTATCCTATTTCAGTCCCTCCGATTCACAGCACCCCATGATGTTTTTCTAACTCCTACTAGTGAATGCAATGTTACACACCCATACAATGAGCACCACCCCACGATGTTTTTCTCACTCCTACTAGTGAATGTAATGTTACACACCCATACAATACGCACCACTCCGCGATGTTTTTCAGAATCCTATCCTATATTGCCCCTGAATGTTCCCTGACCTCCACATGCTGACCACCCCGCGGTGCTTTTCTCCATCCTATATTTCCACTCAATGCCTATCCTATTTCAGTCCCTCCGATTCACACCACCCCGTGATGTTTTTCTCACTCCTACTAGTGAATGTAATGTTACACACCCATACAATGCGCACCACCCCACGATGTTTTTCAGAAACCTATCCTACATTGCCACTGCATGTTCCCTGACCTCTCCATGCTGTCCACCCCGCGGTGCTTTTCTCCATCCTACATTGCCACTCACTGCCTATCCTAATGTAGACCCTCCGATTGACACCACCCCGTAATGTTTTTTCTCACTCCTATTAGTGAATGTAATGTAACACACCCATACAATGCGCACCACCCCACGATGTTTTTCAGAAACCTATCCTACATTGCCACTGCATGTTCCTTGACCTCCCCATGCTGACCACCCCGCGGTGCTTTTCTCCATTATACATTGCCACTCACTGCCTATCCTTATTCAGACCCTCCGATTCACACCATCCCGTGATGTTTTTCTCACTCCTACTAGTGAATGTAATGTTACTCACCCATACAATGCGCAGCACTCCGCGAGGTTTTCCAAAAACCTATCCTACATTGTCACTGAATGTTCCCTGACCTCCCCATGCTGACCACCCCGCGGTGGTTTTCTCCATCCTTCATTGCCACTCACTGCCTATCCTAATTCAGACCCTCCGATTCACACCACCCCGTGATGTTTTTCTCACTCCTACTAGTGAATGTAATGTTACACACCCATACAATGCGCACCACCCCACGATGTTTTGCAGAAACCTATCCTACATTGCCACTGCATGTTCCCTGACCTCTCCAAGGTTACCACGACGTGGTGCTTTTCTCCATCCTATATTGCCACTCACTGCCTATCCTAATTCAGACCCTCCGATTCACACCACCCCGTGATGTTTTTCTCACTCCTACTAGTGAATTTAATGTTACACACCCGTAAAATGTGCACCACCCCGTGATGTTGTTTTCTCACTCTTACTAGTGAATGTAATGTTACACACCCATACAATGCACACCACCCCGCGATGTTTTCTCAGAAACATATAATACATTGCCACTGCATGTTCCCTGACCTCCCGATGCTGACCACCACGTGGTGCTTTTCTCCATCCTACATTGCCACTCACTGCCTATCCTAATTCAGACCCTCCGATTCACACCATCCCGTGATGTTTTTCTCACTCCTACTTGTGAATGTAATGTTACACACCCATACAATGCGCACAACCCCGCGATGTTTTTCAGAAACCAATCCTACATTGCCACTTCATGTTCCCTGACCTCGCCATGCTGACCACCCCGCGGTGCTTTTCTCCATCCTACATTGCCACTCACTGCCTATACTAATTTAGACACTCCGACTGACACCACCCCGTGATTTTTTTCTCACTCCTACTAGTGAATGCAATGTTACACACCAATACAATGCACACCACACCGCGATGTTTTTCAGAAACCTATCCTACATTGCCACTGCATGTTCCCTGACCTCCCCATGCTGACCACACCGCGGTGCTTTTCTCCACCCTACATTGCAACTCACTGCCTAACCTAATTCAGACCCTCCGATCCACACGACCCCGTGATGTTTTTCTCACTCCTAGTAGTCAATGTAATGTTACACAACAATACAATGCGCACCACCCCGCGATGTTTTTCAGAAACCTATCCTACATTGCCACTGCATGTTCCCTGACCTCCCCATGCTGACCACACCGCGGTGCTCTTCTCCACCCTACATTGCCACTCACTTCCTAACCTAATACAGACCCTCCGATTCACACCACCCTTGATGTTTTTCTCACTCCTACTAGTGAATTTAATGTTACACACCCATACAATGCGCACCACCCAGTGATATTTTTCTCACTCCTACTAGTGAATACAATGTTACACACCCATACAATGCGAACCACCTCGCGATGTTTTTCAGTAACCTATCCTACATTGCCACTGCATGTTCTCTGTCCTTCCCCTGCTGACCACGCCACGGTGCTTTTTGCCATCCTACATTGCCACTCAATGCCTATCCTATTTCAGTCCCTCCGATTCACACCAGCCCGTGATGTTTTTCTCACTCCTACTAGTGAATGTAATGTTACAAACCCATACAATGCGCACCACCCCACGATGTTTTTCTCACTCCTACTAGTGAATGTAATGTTACACACTCATACAATGTGCACCACCCCGCGATGTTTTTCAGAATCCCTTCCTATATTGCCACTGCATGTTCCCTGACCTCCACATGCTGACCACCCCGCGGTGCTTTTTTCCATCCTTCATTGCCACTCACTGCCTATCCTAATTCAGACCCTCCGATTCAAACCACCCCGTGATGTTTTTCTCACTCCTACTAGTGAATGTAATGTTACACACCCATACAATGGGCACCACTTGGCGATGTTTTTCAGAAACCTATCCTACATTGCCACTGCATGTTCCCTGACCTCATCTTGCTGACCACCCCACGGTGCTTTTCTCCAACCTACATTGTCACTCACTGCCTATCCTAATTCAGACCCTCCGATTCACACCACCCCGTGATGTTTTTCTCACTCCTACTAGTGAATGTAATGTTACACACCCATACAATGCGCACCACCCCGCGATGTTTTTCAGAAACCTATCCTACATTGCCACTACATGTTCCCTGACCTCCCCATGCTGACCACCCCGCAGTGCTTTTCTCCATCCTACATTCCCACTCACTGCCTATTCTAATTCAGACCCTCCTATTCACACCACCCCGTGATGTTTTTCTGACTCCAACTAGTGAATGTAATGTTACACACCTATACAATGCGCACCACCGGGCGATGTTTTTCAGAAACCTATCCTACATTGCAACTGCATGTTCCCTGACCTCCCCATGCTGACCACCCCGCGGTGGTTTTCTCCATGCTACATTGCCACTCACTGCCTATCCTAATTCAGACCCTCCGAATCACTCACCCCGTGATGTTTTTCTCACTCCTACTAGTGAATGCAATGTTACACACCCATACAATGCGCACCACCCCACGATGTTTTTCTCACTACTACTAGTGAATGTAATGTTACACACCCATACAATACGCACCACCCCGCGATGTTTTTCAGAAACCTATCCTACATTGCCACTGCATGCTCCCTGACCTCGCCATGCTGTCCACCACGCGGTGCTTTTCTCCATCCTACATTGCAACTCACTGCCTATCCTAATGTAGACCCTCCGATTGACATCACCCCGTGATGTTTTCCTCAGTCCTACTAGTGAATGTAATGTTACACCCCCATACAATGCGCACAACCCGGTGATGTTTTTCAGAAACCAATGCTACATTGCCACTGCATGTTCCCTGACCTCGCCATGCTGACCACCCCGCGGTGCTTTTCTCCATTATACATTGCCACTCACTGCCTATCCTAATTTAGACCCTCCGACTGACACCACACCGTGATGATTTTCTCACTCCTACTAGTGAATGCAATGTTACACACCAATACAATGCACACCACCCCGCGATGTTTTTCAGAAACCTATCCTACATTGCCACTGCATGTTCCCTGACCTCCCCATGCTGACCACACCGCGGTGCTTTTCTCCACCGTTCATTGCCACTCACTGCCTAACCTAATTCAGACCCTCCGATCCACACGACCCCGTGATGTTTTTCTCACTCCTAGTAGTCAATGTAATGTTACACAACCATACAATGCGCACCACCCCGCGATGTTTTTCAGAAACCTATCCTACATTGCCACTGCATGTTCCCTGACCTCCCCATGCTGACCACACAGCGGTGCTCTTCTCCACCCTACATTGCCACTCACTTCCTAACCTAATACAGACCCTCCGATTCACACCAAACGTGATGTTTTTCTCACTCCTACTAGTCAATTTAATGTTACACACCCATACAATGCGCACCACCCCACGATGTTTTTTTCACTCCTACTAGTGAATGTAATGTTACACACCCATACAATACGCACCACCCCGCGATGTTTTTCAGAAACCTATCCTACATTGCCACTGCATGTTCCCTGACCTCCCCATGCTGACCACCCCACGGTGCTTTTCTCCATCCTACATTGCCACTCACTGCCTATCCTATTTCAGTGCCTCTGATTCACACCACCCCGTGATGTTTTTCTCACTCCTACTAGTGAATGTAATGTTACACACACATACAATGCGCACCACCCCACGATGTTTTTCTCACTCCTACTAGTGAATATAATGTTACACACCCATACAATGCGCACCACCCCGCGATGTTTTTCAGAAACCTATCCTACATTGCCACTGCATGTTCACTTGCCTCCACATGCTGACCACCCCGCGGTGCTTTTCTCCATCCTACCTTGCCACTCACTGCCTATCCTAATTCAGACCCTCCGAATCACCCACCCCGTGATGTTTTTCTCACTCCTACTAGTGAATGTAATGTTACACACCCATACAATGCGCACCACTCCGCGATGTTTTACAGAAACCTATCCTACATTGCCACTGAATGTTCCCAGACCTCCCCAGGATGACCACCCCGCGGTGCTTTTCTCCATCCTACATTGACACTCACTGCCTATCCTAATTCAAACCTTCCTATTCACACCACCCCGTGATGTTTTTCTGACTCCAACTAGTGAATATAATGTTACACACCTATACAATGCGCACCACCCCGCGATGTTTTTCAGAAACCTATCCTACATTGCAACTGCATGTTCCCTGACCTCCCCATGCTGACCACCATGCGGTGCTTTTCTCCATGCTACATTGCCACTCACGGCCTATCCTAATTCAGACCCTCCGAATCACCCACCCCGTGATGTTTTTCTCACTCCTACTAGTGAATGTAATGTTACACACCCATACAATGCGCACCACTCCGCGATGATTTTCAGAAACCTATCCTACATTGTCACTGAATGTTCCCTGACCTCCCCATGCTGACCACCCCGCGGAGGTTTTCTCCACGCTACATTGCCACTCACTGCCAATCCTAATTCAGACCCTCCGATTCACACCACCCCGTGATGTTTTTCTCACTCCTTCTAGTGAATGTAATGTTACACACCCATACAATGCGCACCACCCCGCGATGTTTTGCAGAAACCTATCCTACATTGCCACTGCATGTTCCCTGACCTCTCCAAGGTGACCACGACGTGGTGCTTTTCTCCATCCTATATTGCCACTCACTGCCTATCCTAATTCAGACCCTCCGATTCACACCACCCCGTGATGTTTTTCTCACTCCTACTAGTGAATTTAATGTTACACACCCGTAAAATGTGCACCACCCCGTGATGTTTTTTTCTCACTCCTACTAGTGAATGTAATGTTACACACCCATACAATGCACACCACCCCGCGATGTTTTCTCAGAAACATATAATACATTGCCACTGCATGTTCCCTGACCTCCCGATGCTGACCACCACGCGGTGCTTTTCTCCATCCTACATTGCCACTCACTGCCTATCCTAATTCAGACCCTCCGATTCACACCATCCTGTGATGTTTTTCTCACTCCTACTTGTGAATGTAATGTTACACACCCATACAATGCGCACAACCCCGCGATGTTTTTCAGAAACCAATCCTACATTGCCACTGCATGTTCCCTGACCTCGCCATGCTGACCACCCCGCGTTGCTTTTCTCCATCCTACATTGCCACTCACTGCCTATCCTAATTTAGACACTCCGACTGACACCACCCCGTGATTTTTTTTTCACTCCTACTAGTGAATGCAATGTTACACACCAATACAATGCACACCACACCGCGATGTTTTTCAGAAACCTATCCTACATTGCCACTGCATGTTCCCTGACCTCCCCATGCTGACCACACCGCGGTGCTTTTCTCCACCCTACATTGCCACTCACTGCCTAACCTAATTCAGACCCTCCGATCCACACGACCCCGTGATGTTTTTCTCACTCCTAGTAGTCAATGTAATGTTACACAACCATACAATGCGCACCACCCCGCGATGTTTTTCAGAAACCTATCCTACATTGCCACTGCATGTTCCCTGACCTCCCCATGCTGACCACACCGCGGTGCTCTTCTCCACCCTACATTGCCACTCACTTCCTAACCTAATACAGACCGTCCGATTCACACCACCCTTGATGTTTTTCTCACTCCTACTAGTGAATTTAATGTTACACACCCATACAATGCGCACCACCCAGTGATATTTTTCTCACTCCTACTAGTGAATACAATGTTACACACCCATACAATGCGAACCACCCCGCGATGTTTTTCAGTAACCTATCCTACATTGCCACTGCATGTTCCCTGTCCTTCCCATGCTGACCACGCCACGGTGCTTTTTGCCATCCTACATTGCCACTCACTACCTATCCTATTTCAGTCCCTCCGATTCACACCAGCCCGTGATGTTTTTCTCACTCCTACTAGTGAATGTAATGTTACAAACCCATACAATGCGCACCACCCCACGATGTTTTTCTCACTCCTACTAGTGAATGTAATGTTACACACCCATACAATGCGCACCACCCCACGATGTTTTTCAGAATCCTATCCTATATTGCCACTGTATGTTCCCTGACCTCCACATGCTGACCACCCCGCGGTGCTTTTCTCCATCCTTCATTGCCACTCACTGCCTATCCTAATTCAGAACCTCCGATTCAAACCACCCCGTGATGTTTTTCTCACTCCTACTAGTGAATGTAATGTTACACACCCATACAATGGGCACCACTTGGCGATGTTTTTCAGAAACCTATCCTACATTGCCACTGCATGTTCCCTGACCTCATCTTGCTGACCACCCCACGGTGCTTTTCTCCAACCTACATTGCCACTCACTGCCTATCCTAATTCAGACCCTCCGATTCACACCACCCCGTGATGTTTTTCTCACTCCTACTAGTGAATGTAATGTTACACACCTATACAATGCGCACCACCCCGCGATGTTTTTCAGAAACCTATCCTACATTGCCACTACATGTTCCCTGACCTCCCCATGCTGACCACCCCGCGGTGCTTTTCTCCATCCTACATTGCCACTCACTGCCTATCCTAATTCAGACCCTCCGATTCACCCACCCCGTGATGTTTTTCTCACTCCTACTAGTGAATGTAATGTTACACACCCATACAATGCGCACCACCCCGCGATGTTTTTCTCACTCCTACTAGTGAATGTAATGTTACACACCCATACAATGCGCACCACCCCGCGATGTTTTTCTGAAACCTATCCTACATTGCCACTGCATGTTCACTGGCCTCCACATGCTGACCACCCCGCGGTGCTTTTCTCCATCCTACCTTGCCACTCACTGCCTATCCTAATTCAGACCCTCCGAATCACCCACCCCGTGATGTTTTTCTCACTCCTACTAGTGAATGTAATGTTACACACCCATACAATGCGCACCACTCCGCGATGTTTTTTAGAAACCTATCCTACATTGCCACTGAATGTTCCCAGACCTCCCCAGGCTGACCACCCCGCGGTGCTTTTCTCCATCCTACATTGACACTCATTGCCTATCCTACTTCAAACCCTCCTATTCACACCACCCCGTGATGTTTTTCTGACTCCAACTAGTGAATGTAATGTTACACACCTATACAATGCGCACCACCGGGCGATGTTTTTCAGAAACCTATCCTACATTGCAACTGCATGTTCCCTGACCCCCCCATGCTGACCACCCCGCGGTGGTTTTCTCCATGCTACATTGCCACTCACTGCCTATCCTAATTCAGACCCTCAGAATCACTCACCCCGTGATGTTTTTCTCACTCCTACTAGTGAATGCAATGTTACACACCCATACAATGCGCACCACCCCACGATGTTTTTCTCACTCCTACTAGTGAATGAAATGTTACACACCCATACAATACGCACCACCCCGCGATGTTTTTCAGAAACCTATCCTACATTGCCACTGCATGTTCCCTGACCTCGCCATGATGTCCACCCCGCGGTGCTTTTCTCCATCCTACATTGCAACTCACTGCCAATCCTAATGTAGACCCTCCGATTGACATCACCCCGTGATGTTTTCCTCACTCCTACTAGTGAATGTAATGTTACACCCCCATACAATGCGCACCACCGCGTGATGTTTTTTTCTCACTCCTACTAGTGAATGTAATGTTACACACCCATACAATGCACACCACCCCGCGTTGTTTTCTCAGAAACATACAATACATTGCCACTGCATGTTCCCTGACCTCCCCATGCTGACCACCACGCGGTGCTTTTCTCCATCCTACATTGCCACTCACTGCGTATCCTAATTCAGACCCTCCGATTCACAACATCCCGTGATGTTTTTCTCACTCCTACTTGTGAATGTAATGTTACACACCCATACAATGCGCACAACCCCGCGATTTTTTTCAGAAACCAATGCTACATTGCCACTCCATGTTCCCTGACCTCGCCATGCTGACCACCCCGCGGTGCTTTTCTCCATCCTACATTGCCACTCACTGTCTATCCTAATTTAGACCCTCCGACTGACCCCACACCGTGATGATTTTCTAACTCCTACTAGTGAATGCAATGTTACACACCAATACAATGCACACCACCCCGCGATGTTTTTCAGAAACCTATCCTACATTGCCACTGCATGTTCCCTGACCTCCCCATGCTGACCACACCGCGGTGCTTTTCTCCACCCTTCATTGCCACTCACTGCCTAACCTAATTCAGACCCTCTGATCCACACGACCCCGTGATGTTTTTCTCACTCCTAGTAGTCAATGTAATGTTACACAACCATACAATGCGCACCACCCCGCGATGTTTTTCAGAAACCTATCCTACATTGCCACTGCATGTTCCCTGACCTCCCCATGCTGACCACACAGCGGTGCTCTTCTCCACCCTACATTGCCACTCACTTCCTAACCTAATACAGACCCTCCGATTCACACCACCCGTGATGTTTTTCTCACTCCTACTAGTCAATTTAATGTTACACACCCATACAATGCGCACCACCCAGTGATGTTTTTCTCACTCCTACTACTGAATATAATGTTACACACCCATACAATGCGAACCACCCCGCGATGTTTTTCAGAAACCTATCCTACATTGCCACTGCATGTTCCCTGTCCTTCCCATGCTGACCACGCCGCGGTGCTTTTCGCCATCCTACATTGCCACTCACTACCTATCCTATTTCAGTCCCTCCGATTCACACCACCCCGTGATGTTTTTCTCACTCCTACTAGTGAATGTAATGTTACACACCCATACAATGCGCACCACCGCACGATGTTTTTCTCACTCCTACTAGTGAATGTAATGTTACACACCCATACAATGCGCACCACACCGCGATGTTTTTCGGAAACCTATCCTATATTGCCACTGCATGTTCCCTGACCTCCACATGCTGACCACCCCACGTTGGTTTTCTCCATCCTACATTGCCACTCACTGCCTATCCTAATTCAGACCCTCCGATTCATACCACCCCGTGATGTTTTTCTTACTCCTACTAGTGAATGTAATGTTACACACCCATACAATGGGCACCACCCTGCGATGTATTTCAGAAACCTATCCTACATTGCCACTGCATGTTCCCTGAAGTCCCCATGCTGACCACCCCACGGTGCTTTTCTCCATCCTACATTGCCACTCACTGCCTATCCTATTTCAGTGCGTCCGATTCACACCACCCCGTGATGTTTTTCTCACTCCTACTAGTGAATGTAATGTTACACACACATACAATGCGCACCACCCCACGATGTTTTTCTCACTCCTACTAGTGAATATAATGTTACACACCCATACAATGCGCACCACCCCGCGATGTTTTTCAGAAACCTATCCTACATTGCCACTGCATGTTTACTTGCCTCCACATGCAGACCACCTCGCGGTGCTTTTCTCCATCCTACCTTGCCACTCACTGCCTATGCTAATTCAGACCCTCCGAATCACCCACCCCGTGATGTTTTTCTCACTCCTACTAGTGAATGTAATGTTACACACCCATACAATGCGCACCACTCCGCGATGTTTTACAGAAACCTATCCTACATTGCCACTGAATTTTCCCAGACCTCCCCAGGCTGACCACCCCGCGGTGCTTTTCTCCATCCTACATTGACACTCACTGTCTATCCTACTTCAAACCCTCGTATTCACACCACCCCGTGATGTTTTTCTGACTCCAACTAGTGAATGTAATGTTACACACCTATACAATGCGCACCACCCCGCGATGTTTTTCAGAAACCTATCCTACATTGCAACTGCATGTTCCCTGACCCCCCCATGCTGACCACCCCGCGGTGGTTTTCTCCATGCTACATTGCCACTCACTGCCTAACCTAATTCAGACCCTCCGAATCACCCACCCCGTGATGTTTTTCTCACTCCTACTAGTGAATGTAATGTTACACACCCATACAATGCGCACCACTCCGCGATGTTTTTCAGAAACCTATCCTATATTGCCACTGAATGTTCACTGACCTCCACATGCTGACCACCCCACGGTGCTTTTCTCCATCCTACATTGCCACTCACTGCCTATCCTATTTCAGTCCCTCCGATTCACACCACCCCATGATGTTTTTCTAACTCCTACTAGTGAATGCAATGTTACACACCCATACAATGCGCACCACCCCACGATGTTTTTCTCACTCCTACTAGTGAATGTAATGTTACACACCCATACAATACGCACCACTCCGCGATGTTTTTCAGAAACCTATCCTACATTGACCCTGAATGTTCCCTGACCTCCACATGCTGACCACCCCGCGGTGCTTTTCTCCATCCTATATTTCCACTCAATGCCTATCCTATTTCAGTCCCTCCGATTCACACCACCCCGTGATGTTTTTCTCACTCCTACTAGTGAATGTAATGTTACACACCCATACAATGCGCACCACCCCACGATGTTTTTCAGAAACCTATCCTACATTGCCACTGCATGTTCCCTGACCTCTCCATGCTGTCCACCCCGCGGTGCTTTTCTCCATCCTACATTGCCACTCACTGCCTATCCTAATGTAGACCCTCCGATTGACACCACCCCATAATGTTTTTTCTCACTCCTATTAGTGAATGTAATGTAACACACCCATACAATGCGCACCACCCCACGATGTTTTTCAGAAACCTATCCTACATTGCCACTGCATGTTCCTTGACCTCCCCATGCTGACCACCCCCGGTGCTTTTCTCCATCCTACATTGCCACTCACTGCCTATCCTTATTCAGACCCTCCGATTCACACCATCCCGTGATGTTTTTCTCACTCCTACTAGTGAATGTAATGTTACTCACCCATACAATGCGCACCACTCCGCGAGGTTTTTCAAAAACCTATCCTACATTGTCACTGAATGTTCCCTGACCTCCCCATGCTGACCACCCCTCATTGCTTTTATCCATCCTACATTGCCACTCACTGCCTACCCTAATTCAGACCCTCCGATTCACACCACCCCGTGATGTTTTTCTCACTCCTACTAGTGAATGTAATGTAACACACACCCATACAATGCGCACCACCCCGTGATGTTTTTCTCACTCCTACTAGTGAATGTAATGTAACACACACCCATACAATGCGCACCACCCCGTGATGTTTTTCTCACTCCTACTAGTGAATGTAATGTAACACACACCCATACAATGCACACCACCCCGCGATGTTTTTCAGAAACCTATCCTACATTTCCACTGCATGTTCCGTGACATCCCCATGCTGACCACCCCTCATTGCTTTTATCCATCCTACATTGCCACTCACTGCCTATCCTAATTCAGACCCTCCGATTCACACCACCCCGTGATGTTTTTCTCACTCCTACTAGTGAATGTAATGTAACACACACCCATACAATGCGCACCACCCCGTGATGTTTTTCTCACTCCTACTAGTGAATGTAATGTAACACACACCCATACAATGCGCACCACCCCGCGATGTTTTTCAGAAACCTATCCTACATTGCCACTGCATGCTCCCTGACCTCCCCATGCTGAGCACCCCGCGGTGCTTTTCTCCATCCTACATTGCCACTCACTGCCTATCCTAATTGAGACCCTCCGATTCACACCACCCCGTGATGTTTTTCTCACTCCTACTAGTGAATGTAATGTAACACACCCATACAATGCGCACCACCCCACGATGTTTTGCAGAAACCTATCCTACATTGCCACTGCATGTTCCCTGACCTCTCCAAGGTGACCACGACGTGGTGCTTTTCTCCATCCTATATTGCCACTCACTGCCTATCCTAATTCAGACCCTCCGATTCACACCACCCCGTGATGTTTTTCTCACTCCTACTAGTGAATTTAATGTTACACACCAGTAAAATGTGCACCACCCCGTGATGTTTTTTTCTCACTCTTACTAGTGAATGTAATGTTACACACCCATACAATGCACACCACCCCGCGATGTTTTCTCAGAAACATATAATACATTGCCACTGCATGTTCCCTGACCTCCCGATGCTGACCACCACGCGGTGCTTTTCTCCATCCTACATTGCCACTCACTGCCTATCCTAATTCAGACCCTCCGATTCACACCACCCCGTGATGTATTTCTCACTCCTACTAGTGAATGTAATGTTACACACCCATACAATGGGCACCACCCTGCGATGTATTTCAGAAACCTATCCTACATTGCCACTGCATGTTCCCTGAAGTCCCCATGCTGACCACCCCACGGTGCTTTTCTCCATCCTACATTGCCACTCACTGCCTATCCTATTTCAGTGCGTCCGATTCACAGCACCCCGTGATGTTTTTCTCACTCCTACTAGTGAATGTAATGTTACACACACATACAATGCGCACCACCCCACGATGTTTTTCTCACTCCTACTAGTGAATATAATGTTACACACCCATACAATGCGCACCACCCCGCGATGTTTTTCAGAAACCTATCCTACATTGCCACTGCATGTTCACTTGCCTCCACATGCAGACCACCTCGCGGTGCTTTTCTCCATCCTACCTTGCCACTCACTGCCTATGCTAATTCAGACCCTCCGAATCACCCACCCCGTGATGTTTTTCTCACTCCTACTAGTGAATGTAATGTTACACACCCATACAATGCGCACCACTCCGCGATGTTTTACAGAAACCTATCCTACATTGCCACTGAATTTTCCCAGACCTCCCCAGGCTGACCACCCCGCGGTGCTTTTCTCCATCCTACATTGAAACTCACTGTCTATCCTACTTCAAACCCTCGTATTCACACCACCCCGTGATGTTTTTCTGACTCCAACTAGTGAATGTAATGTTACACACCTATACAATGCGCACCACTCCGCGATGTTTTACAGAAACCTATCCTACATTGCAACTGCATGTTCCCTGACCCCCCCATGCTGACCACCCCGCGGTGGTTTTCTCCATGCTACATTGCCACTCACTGCCTAACCTAATTCAGACCCTCCGAATCACCCACCCCGTGATGTTTTTCTCACTCCTACTAGTGAATGTAATGTTACACACCCATACAATGCGCACCACTCCGCGATGTTTTTCAGAAACCTATCCTATATTGCCACTGAATGTTCACTGACCTCCACATGCTGACCACCCCACGGTGCTTTTCTCCATCCTACATTGCCACTCACTGCCTATCCTATTTCAGTCCCTCCGATTCACACCACCCCATGATGTTTTTCTAACTCCTACTAGTGAATGCAATGTTACACACCCATACAATGCGCACCACCCCACGATGTTTTTCTTACTCCTACTAGTGAATGTAATGTTACACACCCATACAATACGCACCACTCCGCGATGTTTTTCAGAAACCTATCCTACATTGACCCTGAATGTTCCCTGACCTCCACATGCTGACCACCCTGCGGTGCTTTTCTCCATCCTATATTTCCACTCAATGCCTATCCTATTTCAGTCCCTCCGATTCACACCACCCCGTGATGTTTTTCTCACTCCTACTAGTGAATGTAATGTTACACACCCATACAATGCGCACCACCGCACGATGTTTTTCTTACTCCTACTAGTGAATGTAATGTTACACACCCATACAATGGGCACCACCCTGCGATGTATTTCAGAAACCTATCCTACATTGCCACTGCATGTTCCCTGAAGTCCCCATGCTGACCACCCCACGGTGCTTTTCTCCATCCTACATTGCCACTCACTGCCTATCCTATTTCAGTGCGTCCGATTCACACCACCCCGTGATGTTTTTCTCACTCCTACTAGTGAATGTAATGTTACACACACATACAATGCGCACCACCCCACGATGTTTTTCTCACTCCTACTAGTGAATATAATGTTACACACCCATACAATGCGCACCACCCCGCGATGTTTTTCAGAAACCTATCCTACATTGCCACTGCATGTTCACTTGCCTCCACATGCAGACCACCTCGCGGTGCTTTTCTCCATCCTACCTTGCCACTCACTGCCTATGCTAATTCAGACCCTCCGAATCACCCACCCCGTGATGTTTTTCTCACTCCTACTAGTGAATGTAATGTTACACACCCATACAATGCGCACCACTCCGCGATGTTTTACAGAAACCTATCCTACATTGCCACTGAATTTTCCCAGACCTCCCCAGGCTGACCACCCCGCGGTGCTTTTCTCCATCCTACATTGACACTCACTGTCTATCCTACTTCAAACCCTCGTATTCACACCACCCCGTGATGTTTTTCTGACTCCAACTAGTGAATGTAATGTTACACACCTATACAATGCGCACCACCCCGCGATGTTTTTCAGAAACCTATCCTACATTGCAACTGCATGTTCCCTGACCCCCCCATGCTGACCACCCCGCGGTGGTTTTCTCCATGCTACATTGCCACTCACTGCCTAACCTAATTCAGACCCTCCGAATCACCCACCCCGTGATGTTTTTCTCACTCCTACTAGTGAATGTAATGTTACACACCCATACAATGCGCACCACTCCGCGATGTTTTTCAGAAACCTATCCTATATTGCCACTGAATGTTCACTGACCTCCACATGCTGACCACCCCACGGTGCTTTTCTCCATCCTACATTGCCACTCACTGCCTATCCTATTTCAGTCCCTCCGATTCACACCACCCCATGATGTTTTTCTAACTCCTACTAGTGAATGCAATGTTACACACCCATACAATGCGCACCACCCCACGATGTTTTTCTCACTCCTACTAGTGAATGTAATGTTACACACCCATACAATACGCACCACTCCGCGATGTTTTTCAGAAACCTATCCTACATTGACCCTGAATGTTCCCTGACCTCCACATGCTGACCACCCCGCGGTGCTTTTCTCCATCCTATATTTCCACTCAATGCCTATCCTATTTCAGTCCCTCCGATTCACACCACCCCGTGATGTTTTTCTCACTCCTACTAGTGAATGTAATGTTACACACCCATACAATGCGCACCACCCCACGATGTTTTTCAGAAACCTATCCTACATTGCCACTGCATGTTCCCTGACCTCTCCATGCTGTCCACCCCGCGGTGCTTTTCTCCATCCTACATTGCCACTCACTGCCTATCCTAATGTAGACCCTCCGATTGACACCACCCCATAATGTTTTTTCTCACTCCTATTAGTGAATGTAATGTAACACACCCATACAATGCGCACCACCCCACGATGTTTTTCAGAAACCTATCCTACATTGCCACTGCATGTTCCTTGACCTCCCCATGCTGACCACCCCCGGTGCTTTTCTCCATCCTACATTGCCACTCACTGCCTATCCTTATTCAGACCCTCCGATTCACACCATCCCGTGATGTTTTTCTCACTCCTACTAGTGAATGTAATGTTACTCACCCATACAATGCGCACCACTCCGCGAGGTTTTTCAAAAACCTATCCTACATTGTCACTGAATGTTCCCTGACCTCCCCATGCTGACCACCCCTCATTGCTTTTATCCATCCTACATTGCCACTCACTGCCTACCCTAATTCAGACCCTCCGATTCACACCACCCCGTGATGTTTTTCTCACTCCTACTAGTGAATGTAATGTAACACACACCCATACAATGCGCACCACCCCGTGATGTTTTTCTCACTCCTACTAGTGAATGTAATGTAACACACACCCATACAATGCGCACCACCCCGTGATGTTTTTCTCACTCCTACTAGTGAATGTAATGTAACACACACCCATACAATGCACACCACCCCGCGATGTTTTTCAGAAACCTATCCTACATTTCCACTGCATGTTCCGTGACATCCCCATGCTGACCACCCCTCATTGCTTTTATCCATCCTACATTGCCACTCACTGCCTATCCTAATTCAGACCCTCCGATTCACACCACCCCGTGATGTTTTTCTCACTCCTACTAGTGAATGTAATGTAACACACACCCATACAATGCGCACCACCCCGTGATGTTTTTCTCACTCCTACTAGTGAATGTAATGTAACACACACCCATACAATGCGCACCACCCCGCGATGTTTTTCAGAAACCTATCCTACATTGCCACTGCATGTTCCCTGACCTCCCCATGCTGAGCACCCCGCGGTGCTTTTCTCCATCCTACATTGCCACTCACTGCCTATCCTAATTGAGACCCTCCGATTCACACCACCCCGTGATGTTTTTCTCACTCCTACTAGTGAATGTAATGTAACACACCCATACAATGCGCACCACCCCACGATGTTTTGCAGAAACCTATCCTACATTGCCACTGCATGTTCCCTGACCTCTCCAAGGTGACCACGACGTGGTGCTTTTCTCCATCCTATATTGCCACTCACTGCCTATCCTAATTCAGACCCTCCGATTCACACCACCCCGTGATGTTTTTCTCACTCCTACTAGTGAATTTAATGTTACACACCAGTAAAATGTGCACCACCACGTGATGTTTTTTTCTCACTCTTACTAGTGAATGTAATGTTACACACCCATACAATGCACACCACCCCGCGATGTTTTCTCAGAAACATATAATACATTGCCACTGCATGTTCCCTGACCTCCCGATGCTGACCACCACGCGGTGCTTTTCTCCATCCTACATTGCCACTCACTGCCTATCCTAATTCAGACCCTCCGATTCACACCACCCCGTGATGTATTTCTCACTCCTACTAGTGAATGTAATGTTACACACCCATACAATGGGCACCACCCTGCGATGTATTTCAGAAACCTATCCTACATTGCCACTGCATGTTCCCTGAAGTCCCCATGCTGACCACCCCACGGTGCTTTTCTCCATCCTACATTGCCACTCACTGCCTATCCTATTTCAGTGCGTCCGATTCACACCACCCCGTGATGTTTTTCTCACTCCTACTAGTGAATGTAATGTTACACACACATACAATGCGCACCACCCCACGATGTTTTTCTCACTCCTACTAGTGAATATAATGTTACACACCCATACAATGCGCACCACCCCGCGATGTTTTTCAGAAACCTATCCTACATTGCCACTGCATGTTCACTTGCCTCCACATGCAGACCACCTCGCGGTGCTTTTCTCCATCCTACCTTGCCACTCACTGCCTATGCTAATTCAGACCCTCCGAATCACCCACCCCGTGATGTTTTTCTCACTCCTACTAGTGAATGTAATGTTACACACCCATACAATGCGCACCACTCCGCGATGTTTTACAGAAACCTATCCTACATTGCCACTGAATTTTCCCAGACCTCCCCAGGCTGTCCACCCCGCGGTGCTTTTCTCCATCCTACATTGACACTCACTGTCTATCCTACTTCAAACCCTCGTATTCACACCACCCCGTGATGTTTTTCTGACTCCAACTAGTGAATGTAATGTTACACACCTATACAATGCGCACCACCCCGCGATGTTTTTCAGAAACCTATCCTACATTGCAACTGCATGTTCCCTGACACCCCCATGCTGACCACCCCGCGGTGGTTTTCTCCATGCTACATTGCCACTCACTGCCTAACCTAATTCAGACCCTCCGAATCACCCACCCCGTGATGTTTTTCTCACTCCTACTAGTGAATGTAATGTTACACACCCATACAATGCGCACCACTCCGCGATGTTTTTCAGAAACCTATCCTATATTGCCACTGAATGTTCACTGACCTCCACATGCTGACCACCCCACGGTGCTTTTCTCCATCCTACATTGCCACTCACTGCCTATCCTATTTCAGTCCCTCCGATTCACACCACCCCATGATGTTTTTCTAACTCCTACTAGTGAATGCAATGTTACACACCCATACAATGCGCACCACCCCACGATGTTTTTCTCACTCCTACTAGTGAATGTAATGTTACACACCCATACAATACGCACCACTCCGCGATGTTTTTCAGAAACCTATCCTACATTGACCCTGAATGTTCCCTGACCTCCACATGCTGACCACCCCGCGGTGCTTTTCTCCATCCTATATTTCCACTCAATGCCTATCCTATTTCAGTCCCTCCGATTCACACCACCCCGTGATGTTTTTCTCACTCCTACTAGTGAATGTAATGTTACACACCCATACAATGCGCACCACCCCACGATGTTTTTCAGAAACCTATCCTACATTGCCACTGCATGTTCCCTGACCTCTCCATGCTGTCCACCCCGCGGTGCTTTTCTCCATCCTACATTGCCACTCACTGCCTATCCTAATGTAGACCCTCCGATTGACACCACCCCATAATGTTTTTTCTCACTCCTATTAGTGAATGTAATGTAACACACCCATACAATGCGCACCACCCCACGATGTTTTTCAGAAACCTATCCTACATTGCCACTGCATGTTCCTTGACCTCCCCATGCTGACCACCCCCGGTGCTTTTCTCCATCCTACATTGCCACTCACTGCCTATCCTTATTCAGACCCTCCGATTCACACCATCCCGTGATGTTTTTCTCACTCCTACTAGTGAATGTAATGTTACTCACCCATACAATGCGCACCACTCCGCGAGGTTTTTCAAAAACCTATCCTACATTGTCACTGAATGTTCCCTGACCTCCCCATGCTGACCACCCCTCATTGCTTTTATCCATCCTACATTGCCACTCACTGCCTACCCTAATTCAGCCCCTCCGATTCACACCACCCCGTGATGTTTTTCTCACTCCTACTAGTGAATGTAATGTAACACACACCCATACAATGCGCACCACCCCGTGATGTTTTTCTCACTCCTACTAGTGAATGTAATGTAACACACACCCATACAATGCGCACCACCCCGTGATGTTTTTCTCACTCCTACTAGTGAATGTAATGTAACACACACCCATACAATGCACACCACCCCGCGATGTTTTTCAGAAACCTATCCTACATTTCCACTGCATGTTCCGTGACATCCCCATGCTGACCACCCCTCATTGCTTTTATCCATCCTACATTGCCACTCACTGCCTATCCTAATTCAGACCCTCCGATTCACACCACCCCGTGATGTTTTTCTCACTCCTACTAGTGAATGTAATGTAACACACACCCATACAATGCGCACCACCCCGTGATGTTTTTCTCACTCCTACTAGTGAATGTAATGTAACACACACCCATACAATGCGCACCACCCCGCGATGTTTTTCAGAAACCTATCCTACATTGCCACTGCATGTTCCCTGACCTCCCCATGCTGAGCACCCCGCGGTGCTTTTCTCCATCCTACATTGCCACTCACTGCCTATCCTAATTGAGACCCTCCGATTCACACCACCCCGTGATGTTTTTCTCACTCCTACTAGTGAATGTAATGTAACACACCCATACAATGCGCACCACCCCACGATGTTTTGCAGAAACCTATCCTACATTGCCACTGCATGTTCCCTGACCTCTCCAAGGTGACCACGATGTGGTGCTTTTCTCCATCCTATATTGCCACTCACTGCCTATCCTAATTCAGACCCTCCGATTCACACCACCCCGTGATGTTTTTCTCACTCCTACTAGTGAATTTAATGTTACACACCCGTAAAATGTGCACCACCCCGTGATGTTTTTTTCTCACTCTTACTAGTGAATGTAATGTTACACACCCATACAATGCACACCACCCCGCGATGTTTTCTCAGAAACATATAATACATTGCCACTGCATGTTCCCTGACCTCCCGATGCTGACCACCACGCGGTGCTTTTCTCCATCCTACATTGCCACTCACTGCCTATCCTAATTCAGACCCTCCGATTCACACCATCCCGTGATGTTTTTCTCACTCCTACTTGTGAATGTAATGTTACACACCCATACAATGCGCACCACCCCACGATGTTTTTCTCACTCCTACTAGTGAATATAATGTTACACACCCATACAATGCGCACCACCACGTGATGTTTTTCAGAAACCTATCCTACATTGCCACTGCATGTTCCCTGACCTCCCCATTCTGACCACACCGCGGTGCTTTTCTCCACCCTACATTGCCAATCACTGCCTAACCTAATTCAGACCCTCCGATTCACACCACCCCGTGATGTTTTTCTCACTCCTACTAGTGAATTTAATGTTACACACCCATACAATGCGCACCACCCCGTGATGTTTTTCTCACTCCTACTAGTGAATGTAATGTAACACACACCCATACATTGCGCACCACCCCGCGATGTTTTTCAGAAACCTATCCTACATTGCCACTGCATGTTCCCTGACCTCCCCATGCTGACCACCCCGCGGGGCTTTTCTCCATCCTACATTGCCACTCACTGCCTATCCTAATTCAGACCCTCCGATTCACACCACCCCGTGATGTTTTTCTCACTCCTACTAGTGAATGTAATGTTACACACCCATACAATGGGCACCACTTGGCGATGTTTTTCAGAAAAGTATCCTATATTGCCACTGAATGTTCCCTGACCTCCACATGCTGACCACCCCGCGGTGCTTTTCTCCATCCTACATTGCCACTCACTGCCTATCCTATTTCAGTCCCTCCGATTCACACCACCCCGTGATGTTTTTCTCACTCCTACTAGTGAATGTAATGTTACACACCCATACAATGCGCACCACCCCACGATGTTTTTCTCACTCCTACTAGTGAACGTAATGTTACACACCCATACAATACGCACCACCCCGCGATGTTTTTCAGAAACCTATCCTACATTGCCACTGCATGTTCCCTGACCTCGCCATGCTGTCCACCCCGCGGTGCTTTTCTCCATCCTACATTGCCACTCACTGCCTATCCTAATGTAGACCCTCCGATTGACACCACCCCATAATGTTTTTTCTCACTCCTATTAGTGAATGTAATGTAACACACCCATACAATGCGCACCACCCCACGATGTTTTTCAGAAACCTATCCTACATTGCCACTGCATGTTCCTTGACCTCCCCATGCTGACCACCCCCGGTGCTTTTCTCCATCCTACATTGCCACTCACTGCCTATCCTTATTCAGACCCTCCGATTCACACCATCCCGTGATGTTTTTCTCACTCCTACTAGTGAATGTAATGTTACTCACCCATACAATGCGCACCACTCCGCGAGGTTTTTCAAAAACCTATCCTACATTGTCACTGAATGTTCCCTGACCTCCCCATGCTGACCACCCCTCATTGCTTTTATCCATCCTACATTGCCACTCACTGCCTACCCTAATTCAGACCCTCCGATTCACACCACCCCGTGATGTTTTTCTCACTCCTACTAGTGAATGTAATGTAACACACACCCATACAATGCGCACCACCCCGTGATGTTTTTCTCACTCCTACTAGTGAATGTAATGTAACACACACCCATACAATGCGCACCACCCCGTGATGTTTTTCTCACTCCTACTAGTGAATGTAATGTAACACACACCCATACAATGCACACCACCCCGCGATGTTTTTCAGAAACCTATCCTACATTTCCACTGCATGTTCCGTGACATCCCCATGCTGACCACCCCTCATTGCTTTTATCCATCCTACATTGCCACTCACTGCCTATCCTAATTCAGACCCTCCGATTCACACCACCCCGTGATGTTTTTCTCACTCCTATTAGTGAATGTAATGTAACACACACCCATACAATGCGCACCACCCCGTGATGTTTTTCTCACTCCTACTAGTGAATGTAATGTAACACACACCCATACAATGCGCACCAACCCGCGATGTTTTTCAGAAACCTATCCTACATTGCCACTGCATGTTCCCTGACCTCCCCATGCTGAGCACCTCGCGGTGCTTTTCTCCATCCTACATTGCCACTCACTGCCTATCCTAATTGAGACCCTCCGATTCACACCACCCCGTGATGTTTTTCTCACTCCTACTAGTGAATGTAATGTAACACACCCATACAATGCGCACCACCCCACGATGTTTTGCAGAAACCTATCCTACATTGCCACTGCATGTTCCCTGACCTCTCCAAGGTGACCACGACGTGGTGCTTTTCTCCATCCTATATTGCCACTCACTGCCTATCCTAATTCAGACCCTCCGATTCACACCACCCCGTGATGTTTTTCTCACTCCTACTAGTGAATTTAATGTTACACACCCGTAAAATGTGCACCACCCCGTGATGTTTTTTTCTCACTCTTACTAGTGAATGTAATGTTACACACCCATACAATGCACACCACCCCGCGATGTTTTCTCAGAAACATATAATACATTGCCACTGCATGTTCCCTGACCTCCCGATGCTGACCACCACGCGGTGCTTTTCTCCATCCTACATTGCCACTCACTGCCTATCCTAATTCAGACCCTCCGATTCACACCATCCCGTGATGTTTTTCTCACTCCTACTTGTGAATGTAATGTTACACACCCATACAATGCGCACCACCCCACGATGTTTTTCTCACTCCTACTAGTGAATATAATGTTACACACCCATACAATGCGCACCACCCCGTGATGTTTTTCAGAAACCTATCCTACATTGCCACTGCATGTTCCCTGACCTCCCCATGCTGACCACACCGCGGTGCTTTTCTCCACCCTACATTGCCAATCACTGCCTAACCTAATTCAGACCCTCCGATTCACACCACCCCGTGATGTTTTTCTCACTCCTACTAGTGAATTTAATGTTACACACCCATACAATGCGCACCACCCCGTGATGTTTTTCTCACTCCTACTAGTGAATGTAATGTAACACACACCCATACAATGCGCACCACCCCGCGATGTTTTTCAGAAACCTATCCTACATTGCCACTGCATGTTCCCTGACCTCCCCATGCTGACCACCCCGCGGGGCTTTTCTCCATCCTACATTGCCACTCACTGCCTATCCTAATTCAGACCCTCTGATTCACACCACCCCGTGATGTTTTTCTCACTCCTACTAGTGAATGTAATGTTACACACCCATACAATGGGCACCACTTGGCGATGTTTTTCAGAAACGTATCCTATATTGCCACTGAATGTTCCCTGACCTCCACATGCTGACCACCCCGCGGTGCTTTTCTCCATCCTACATTGCCACTCACTGCCTATCCTATTTCAGTCCCTCCGATTCACACCACCCCGTGATGTTTTTCTCACTCCTACTAGTGAATGTAATGTTACACACCCATACAATGCGCACCACCCCACGATGTTTTTCTCACTCCTACTAGTGAATGTAATGTTACACACCCATACAATGCGCACCACCCCGCGATGTTTTTCAGAAACCTATCCTATATTGCCACTGCATGTTCCCTGACCTCCACATGCTGACCACCCCGCGGTGCTTTTCTCCATCCTACATTGCCACTCACTGCCTATCCTAATTCAGACCCTCCGATTCACACCACCCCGTGATGTTTTTCTCACTCCTACTAGTGAATGTAATGTTACACACCCATACAATGGGCACCACTTGGCGATGTTTTTCAGAAACCTATCCTATATTGCCACTGAATGTTCCCTGACCTCCACATGCTGACCACCCCGCGGTGCTTTTCTCCATCCTACATTGCCACTCACTGCCTATCCTATTTCAGTCCCTCCGATTCACACCACCCCGTGATGTTTTTCTCACTCCTACTAGTGAATGTAATGTTACACACCCATACAATGCGCACCACCCCACGATGTATTTCTCACTCCTACTAGTGAACGTAATGTTACACACCCATACAATACGCACCACCCCGCGATGTTTTTCAGAAACCTATCCTACATTGCCACTGCATGTTCCCTACCTCGCCATGCTGTCCACCCCGCGGTGCTTTTCTCCATCCTACATTGCCACTCACTGCCTATCCTAATGTAGACCCTCCGATTGACACCACCCAGTGATGTTTTTTCTCACTCCTACTAGTGAATGTAATGTTACACACCCATACAATGCACACCACCCCGCGATGTTTTTCAGAAACCTATCCTACATTGCCACTGCATGTTCCCTGACCTCCCCATGCTGACCACACCGCGGTGCTTTTCTCCACCCTACATTGCCAATCACTGCCTAACCTAATTCAGACCCTCCGATTCACACCACCCCGTGATGTTTTTCTCACTCCTACTACTGAATTTAATGTTACACACCCATACAATGCGCACCACCCAGTGATATTTTTCTCACTCCTACTAGTGAATACAATGTTACACACCTATACAATGCGAACCACCCCGCGATGTTTTTCAGAAACCTATCCTATATTGCCACTGCATGTTCCCTGTCCTTCCCATGCTGACCACGCCGCGGTGCTTTTCGCCATCCTACATTGCCACTCACTGCCTATCCTATTTCAGTCCCTCCGATTCACACCACCCCGTGATGTTTTTCTCACTCCTACTAGTGAATGTAATGTAACAAACCCATACAATGCGCACCACCCCACGATGTTTTTCTCACTCCTACTAGTGAATGTAATGTTACACACCCATACAATGCGCACCACCCCGCGCTGTTTTTTCAGAAACCTATCCTATATTGCCACTGCATGTTCCCTGACCTCCACATGCTGACCACCCCGCGGTGCTTTTCTCCATCCTACATTGCCACTCACTGCCTATCCTAATTCAGACCCTCCGATTCACACCACCCCGTGATGTTTTTCTCACTCCTACTAGTGAATGTAATGTTACACACCCATACAATGGGCACCACTTGGCGATGTTTTTCAGAAACCTATCCTACATTGCCACTGCATGTTCCCTGACCTCACCATGCTGACCACCCCACGGTGCTTTTCTCCAACCTACATTGCCACTCACTGCCTATCCTAATTCAGACCCTATGATTCACACCACCCCGTGATGTTTTTCTCACTCCTGCTAGTGAATGCAATGTTACACACCCATACAATGCGCACCACCCCGCGATGTTTTTCAGAAACCTATCCTACATTGCCACTACATGTTCCCTGACCTCCCCATGCTTACCACCCCGCAGTGCTTTTCTCCATCTTACATTTCCAATCACTGCCTATCCTAATTCAGACCCTCCGATTCACACCACCCCGTGATGTTTTTCTGACTCCAACTTGTGAATGTAATGTTACACACCCATACAATGCGCACCACCCTGCGATGTATTTCAGAAACTTATCCTACATTGCAACTGCGTGTTCCCTGACCTCCCCATGCTGACCACCCCGCGGTGCTTTTCTCCATCCTACATTGCCACTCACTGCCTATCATAATTCAGACCCTCCGATTCACCCACCCCGTGATGTTTTTCTCACTCCTACTAGTGAATGTAATGTTACACACCCATACAATTCGCACCACCCCGCGATGTTTTTCTCACTCCTACTAATGAATGTAATGTTACACACCCATACAATGCGCAACACCCCGCGATGTTTTTCAGAAACCTATCATACATTGCCACTGCATGTTCACTGGCCTCCACATGCTGACCACCCCGCGGTGCTTTTCTCCATCCTACCTTGCCACTCACTGCCTATCCTAATTCAGACCCTCCGAATCACCCACCCCGTGATGTTTTTCTCACTCCTACTAGTGAATGTAATGTTACACACCCATACAATGCGCACCACTCCACGATGTTTTTCAGAAACCTATCCTACATTGCCACTGAATGTTCCCAGACCTCCCCAGGCTGACTACCCCGCGGTGCTTTTCTCCATCCTATATTACCACTCACTGCCTATCCTAATTCAGACCCTATGATTCACACCACACCGTGATGTTTTTCTCACTCCTACTAGTGAATGTAATGTAACAAACCCATACAATGCGCACCACCCCACGATGTTTTTCTCACTCCTACTAGTGAATGTAATGTTACACACCCATACAATGCGCACCACCCCGCGATGTTTTTCAGAACCCTATCCTATATTGCCACTGCATGTTCCCTGACCTCCACATGCTGACCACCCCGCGGTGCTTTTCTCCATCCTACATTGCCACTCACTGCCTATCCTAATTCAGAGCCTCCGATTCGCACCACCCCGTGATGTTTTTCTCACTCCTACTAGTGAATGTAATGTTACACACCCATACAATGGGCACAACTTGGCGATGTTTTTCAGAAACCTATCCTACATTGCCACTGCATGTTCCCTGACCTCACCATGCTGACCACCCCACGGTGCTTTTCTCCAACCTACATTGCCACTCACTGCCTATCCTAATTCAGACCCTCCGATTCACACCACCCCGTGATGTTTTTCTCACTCCTACTAGTGAATGTAATGTTACACACCCATACAATGCGCACCAGCCCGCGATGTTTTTCAGAAACCTATCCTACATTGCCACTACATGTTCCCTGCCCTCCCCATGCTGACCACCCCGCACTGCTTTTCTCCATCCTACATTTCCACTCACTGCCTATCCTAATTCAGACCCTCCGATTTACACCACCCCGTGATGTTTTTCTGACTCCAACTTGTGAATGTAATGTTACACACCCATACACTGCGCACCACCCCGCGATGTTTTTCAGAAACCTATCCTACATTGCCACTGCATGTTCACTTGCCTCCACATGCTGACCACCCCGCGGTGCTTTTCTCCATCCTACCTTGCCACTCACTGCCTATCCTAATTCAGACCCTCCGAATCACCCACCCCGTGATGTTTTTCTCACTCCTACCAGTGAATGTAATGTTACACACCCATACAATGCGCACCACTCCGCGATGTTTTTCAGAAACCTACCCTACATTGCCACTGAATGTTCCCAGACCTCCCCAGGCTGACCACCCCGCGGTCCTTTTCTCCATCCTACATTGACACTCACTGCCTATCCTAATTCAAACCCTCCTATTCACACCACCCCGTGATGTTTTCTCACTCCTACTAGTGAATGTAATGTTACACAACCATACAATGCGCACCACCCCGCGATGTTTTTCAGAAACCTATCCTACATTGCCACTGCATGTTCCCTGACCTCCCCATGCTGACCACACCGCGGTGCTTTTCTCCACCCTACATTGCCAATCACTGCCTAACCTAATTCAGACCCTCCGATTCACACCACCCCGTGATGTTTTTCTCACTCCTACTAGTGAATTTAATGTTACACACCAATACAATGCGCACCACCCAGTGATGTTTTTCTCACTCCTACTAGTGAATACAATGTTACACACCCATACAATACGAACCACCCCGCGATGTTTTTCAGAAACCTATCCTACATTGCCACTGCATGTTCCCTGTCCTTCCCATGCTGACCACGCCGCGGTGCTTTTCGCCATCCTACATTGGCACTCACTGCCTATCCTATTTCAGTCCCTCCGATTCACACCACCCCGTGATGTTTTTCTCACTCCTACTAGTGAATATAATGTAACAAACCCATACAATGCGCACCACCCCACGATGTTTTTCTCACTCCTACTAGTGAATGTAATGTTACACACCCATACAATGCGCAACACCCCGCGATGTTTTTCAGAAACCTATCCTATATTGACACTGCATGTTCCCTGACCTCCACATGCTGACCACCCCGCGGTGCTTTTCTCCATCCTACATTTCCACTCACTGCCTATCCTAATTCAGACCCTCCGATTCACACCACCCCATGATGTTTTTCTCACTCCTTCTAGTGAATGTAATGTTACACACCCATACAATGGGCACAACTTGGCGATGTTTTTCAGAAACCTATCCTACATTGCCACTGCATGTTCCCTGACCTCACCATGCTGACCACCCCACGGTGCTTTTCTCCAACCTACATTGTCACTCACTGCCTATCCTAATTCAGACCCTCCGATTCACACCACCCCGTGATGTTTTTCTCACTCCTACTAGTGAATGTAATGTTACACACCCATACAATGCGCACCACCCCGCGATGTTTTTCAGAAACCTATCCTACATTGCCACTACATGTTCCCTGACCTCCCCATGCTGACCACCCCGCGGTGCTTTTCTCCATCCTACATTGCCACTCACTGCCTATCCTAATTCAGACCCTCCGATTCACCCACCCCGTGATGTTTTTCTCACTCCTACTAGTGAATGTAATGTTACACACCCATACAATGCGCACCACCCTGCGATGTTTTTCTCACTCCTACTAGTGAATGTAATGTTACACACCCATACAATGCGCACCACCCCGCGATGTTTTTCAGAAACCTATCCTACATTGCCACTGCATGTTCACTTGCCTCCACATGCTGACCACCCCGCGGTGCTTTTCTCCATCCTACCTTGCCACTCACTGCCTATCCTAATTCAGACCCTCGAATCACCCACCCCGTGATGTTTTTCTCACTCCTACTAGTGAATGTAATGTTACACACCCATACAATGCGCACCACTCCGCGATGTTATTCAGAAACCTATCCTACATTGCCACTGAATGTTCCCAGACCTCCCCAGGCTGACCACCCCGCGGTGCTTTTCTCCATCCTACATTGACACTCACTGCCTATCCTAATTCAAACCCTCCTATTCACACCACCCCGTGATGTTTTTCTGACTCCAACTAGTGAATGTAATGTTACACACCCATACAATGCACACCACCCCGCGATGCTTTTCGGAAACCTATCCTACATAGCCACTGCATGTACCCTGATCTACCCATGCTGACCACACCGCGGTGCTTTTCTCCACCCTACATTGCCACTCACTGCCTAACCTAATTCAGACCCTCCGATTCACACCACCCCGTGATGTTTTCTCACTCCTACTAGTGAATGTAATGTTACACAACCATACAATGCGCACCACCCCGCGATGTTTTTCAGAAACCTATCCTACATTGCCACTGCATGTTCCCTGACCTCCCCATGCTGACCACACCGCGGTGCTTTTCTCCACCCTACATGGCCAATCACTGCCTAACCTAATTCAGACCCTCCGATTCACACCACCCCGTGATGTTTTTCTCACTCCTACTAGTGAATTTAATGTTACACACCCATACAATGCGCACCAACAAGTGATGTTTTTCTCACTCCTACTGGTGAATACAATGTTACACACCCATACAATGCGAAACACCCCGCGATGTTTTTCAGAAACCTATCCTACATAGCCACTGCATGTACCCTGATCTACCCATGCTGACCACACCGCGGTGCTTTTCTCCACCCTACATTGCCACTCACTGCATATCCTATTTCAGTCCCTCCGATTCACACCACCCCGTGATGTTTTTCTCACTCCTATTAGTGAATGTAATGTTACAAACCCATACAATGCGCACCACCCCACGATGTTTTTCTCACTCCTACTAGTGATTGTAATGTTACACACCCATACCATGCGCACCACCCCGCGATGTTTTTCAGAAACCTATCCTATATTGCCACTGCATGTTCCCTGACCTCCACATGCTGACCACCCCACGGTGCTTTTCTCCATCCTACATTGCCACTCACTGCCTATCCTAATTCAGACCCTCCGATTCACACCACCCCGTGATGTTTTTCTCACTCCTACTAGTGAATGTAATGTTACACACCCATACAAGGGGCACCACTTGGTGATGTTTTTCAGAAACCTATCCTACATTGCCAGTGCATGTTCCCTGACCTCAACATGCTGACCACCCCACGGTGCTTTTCTCCATCCTACATTGCCACTCACTGCCTATCCTAAATCAGACCGTCCGATTCACACCACCCGGTGATGTTTTTCTCACTCCTACTAGTGAATGTAATGTTACACACCCATACAATGCGCACCACCCCGCGATGTTTTTCAGAAACCTATCCTACATTGCCACTGAATGTTCCCTGACCTCCACATGCTGACCACCCCGCGCTGCTTTTCTCCATCCTACATTGCCACTCACTGCCTATCCTATTTCAGTCCCTCCGATTCACACCACCCCGTGATGTTTTTCTCACTCCTACTAGTGAATGTAATGTTACACACCCATACAATGCGCACAACCCCACGATGTTTTTCTCACTCCTACTAGTGAATGTAATGTTTCACACCCATACAATATGCACCACCCCGCGATGTTTTTCAGAAACCTATCCTACATTGCCACTGCATGTTCCCTGACCTCTCCATGCTATCCACCCCGCGGTGCTTTTCTCCATCCTACATTGCCACTGACTGCCTATCCTAATGTAGACCATCCGATTGACACCACCCCGTGATGTTTTTTCTCACTCCTACTAGTGAATGTAATGTAACACACCCATACAATGCATACCAACCCTCGATTTTTTTCAGAAACCTATCCTACATTGCCACTGCATGTTCCTTGACCTCCCCATGCTGACCACCCCGCGGTGCTTTTCTCCATCCTACATTGCCACTCACTGGCTATCCTAATTCAGAACCTCCGATTCACACCTCCCCGTGATGTTTTTCTCACTCATACTAGTGAATGTAATGGTACACACCCATAAAATGCGCACCACCCCGCGATGTTTTTCAGAGACCTATCCTACATTGCCACTACATGTTCCCTGACCTCCCCATGCTGACCACCCGCGGTGCTTTTCTCCATCCTACATTGCCACTCACTGCCTATCCTATTTCAGTCCCTCCGATTCACACCACCCCGTGATGTTTTTCTCACTCCTACTAGTGAATGTAATGTTACACACCCATACAATGCACACCACCCCGCGATGTTTTTCAGAAACCTATCCTACATTGCCACTGCATGTTCCCTGACCTCCCAATGCTGACCACACCGCGGTGCTTTTCTCCACCCTACATTGCCACTCACTGCCTATCCTAATTCAGACCCTCCTATTCACACCACCACGTGATGTTTTTCTGTCTCCAACTAGTGAATGTAATGTTACACACCTATACAAAGTGCACCACCCCGCGATGTTTTTCAGAAACCTATCCTACATTGCAACTGCATGTTCCCTGACCTCCCCATGCTGACCACCCCGCGGTGCTTTTTTCCATCATACATTGACACTCACTGCCTATCCTATTTCATACCCTCCGATTCACATCACCCCGTGATGTTTTTCTCACTCCTACTAGTGAATGTAATGTAACACACACCCATACAATGCGCACCACCCCGCGATGTTTTTCAGAAACCTATCCTACATTGCCACTGCATGTTCCCTGACCTCCCCATGCTGACCACCCCGCGGTGCTTTTCTCCACCCTACATTGCCACTCACTGCCTAACCTAATTCAGACCCTCCGATTCACACAACCCCGTGATATTTTGCTCTCTCCTACCAGTAAATGTAATGTTACACAACCATACAATGCGCACCACCCCGCGATGTTTTTCAGAAACCTGTCCTACATTGCCACTGCATGTTCCCTGACCTCCCCATGCTGACCATGACGTGGTGCTTTTCTCCATCCTATATTGCCACTCACTGCCTATCCTAATTCAATCCCTCCGATTTACACGACTCCGTGTTGTTTTTCTCACTCCTACTAGTGAATTTAATGTTACACACCCATACAATGCGCACCACCACGCGATGTTTTTCAGAAACCTATCCTACATTGCAACTGCATGTTCCCTGACCTCCCCATGCTGACCACCCCGCGGTGCTTTTTTCCATCCTACATTTCCACTCACTGCCTATCCTAATTCAGACCTTCCGAATCACCCACCCCGTGATGTTTTTCTCACTCCTACTAGTGAATGTAATGTTACACACCCATACAATGAGTACCACTCCGCGATGGTTTTCAGAAACCTATCCTACATTGCCACTGAATGTTCCCTGACCTCCCCATGCTGACCACCTCGCGGTGCTTTTCTCGATCCTACATTGCCACTCACTGCCTATGCTATTTCAGTCCCTCCGATTCACACCACCCCGTGATGTTTTTCTCACTCCTACTAGTGAATGTAATGTTACACACCCATACAATGCGAACCACCCCACGATGTTTTTCTCACTCCTACTAGTGTATGTAATGTTACACACCCATACAATACGCACCACCCCGCGATGTTTTTCAGAAACCTATCCTACATTGCCACGGAATGTTCCCTGAGCTCGCCATGCTGTCCACGCCGCGGTGCTTTTCTCCATCTTACATTGCCACTCACTGCCTATCCTAATGTAGACCCTCTGATTGACACCACCCCGTGATGTTTTTTCTCACTCCTACAAGTGAATGTAATGTAACACACCCATACAATGCGCACCACCCCGCGATGTTTTTCAGAAACCTATCCTACATTGCCACTGCATGTTCACTGACCTCCCCATGCTGACCACCCCTCGGTTCTTTCTCCATCCTATATTGCCACTCATTGCCTATCCTAATTCAGACCCTCTGATTCACACCACCCCATGATGTTTTTCTCACTCCTACTTGTGAAAGTAACGTTACACACCCATATAATGCGCACCACCCGCGATGTTTTTCAGAAACCTATCCTACATTGCCACTGCATGTTCCCTGACCTCGCCATGCTGACCACCCCTCGGGGCTTTTCTCCATCCTACATTGCCACTCACTCCCTATCCTAATTTAGACCCTCCGATTGACACCACCCCGTGATGTTTTCTCACTCCTACTAGTGAATTTAATGTTACACACCCATACAATGTGCACCAACCCGTGATGTTTTTTTCTCACTCATACTAGTGAATGTAATGTTACACACCCATAAAATGCGCACCACCCCGCATTGTTTTTCAGAAACCTATCCTACATTGCCACTGAATGTTCCCTGACCTCCCCATGCTGACCACCTCGGGGTGCTTTTCTCCATCCTACATTGCCACTCACTGCCTATCCTATTTCAGTCCCTCCGATTCACACCAACCCGTGATGTTTTTCTCACTCCTACTAGTGAATGTAATGTTACACACCCATACAATGCGCACCACCCCACGATGTTTTTCTCACTCCTACTAGTGAATGTGATATTACACACCCATACAATGCGCACCACCCCGCGATGTTTTTCAGAAACCTATCCTACATTGCCACTGCATGTTCCGTGACTTCCCCATGCTGACCACCCCGCGGTGCTTTTCTCCATCCTACATTGCCACTCACTGCCTATCCTAATTCAGACCCTCCGATTCACACCACCCCGTGATGTTTTTCTCACTCCTACTAGTGAATGTAATGTTACACACCCATACAATGCGCACCACCCCGCGATGTTTTTCAGAAACCTATCCTACATTTCCACTACATGTTCCCTGACCTCCCCATGCTGACCACCCCGCGGTGCTTTTCTCCATCCTACATTGCCACTCACTGCATATCCTAATTCAGACCCTCCGATTCACACCACCCCGTGATGTTTTTCTCACTCTTACTAGTCTATGTAATGTTACACACCCATACAATGCCCACCACCCCGCGATGTTTTTCAGAAACATATTCTACATTGCCACTGCATGTTCCCTGACCTCGCCATGCTGACCACCCCGCGGTGCTTTTCTCCATCCTACATTGCCACTCACTGCCTATCCTAATGTAGACCCTCCGATTGACACCACCCCGTGATGTTTTTTCTTACTCCTACTAGTGAATGTAATGTTACACACGCATACAATGCACACCACCCCGCGATGTTTTTCAGAAACCTATCCTACATTGCCACTGCATGTTCCCTGACCTCCCCATGCTGACCACCTCGCGGTGCTTTTCTCCATCCTACATTGCCACTCACTGCCTATGCTATTTCAGTCCCTCCGATTCACACCACCCCGTGATGTTTTTCTCACTCCTACTAGTGAATGTAATGTTACACACCCATACAATGCGAACCACCCCACGATGTTTTTCTCACTCCTACTAGTGTATGTAATGTTACACACCCATACAATACGCACCACCCCGCGATGTGTTTCAGAAACCTATCCTACATTGCCACGGCATGTTCCCTGAGCTCGCCATGCTGTCCACCCAGCGTTGCTTTTCTCCATCCTACATTGCCACTCACTGCCTATCCTAATGTAGACCCTCTGATTGACACCACGCCGTGATGTTTTTTCTCACTCCTACAAGTGAATGTAATGTAACACACCCATACAATGCGCACCACCCCGCGATGTTTTTCAGAAACCTATCCTACATTGCCACTGCATGTTCACTGACCTCCCCATGCTGACCACCCCTCGGTTCTTTCTCCATCGTACATTGCCACTCATTGCCTATCCTAATTCAGACCCTCTGATTCACACCACCCCATGATGTTTTTCTCACTCATACTTGTGAAAGTAACGTTACACACCCATATAATGCGCACCACCCGCGATGTTTTTCAGAAACCTATCCTACATTGCCACTGCATGTTCCCTGACCTCGCCATGCTGACCTACCCTCGGGGCTTTTCTCCATCCTACATTGCCACTCACTGCCTATCCTAATTTAGACCTTCCGATTGACACCACCCCGTGATGTTTTCTCACTCCTACTAGTGAATTTAATGTTACACACCCATACAATGTGCACCAACCCGTGATGTTTTTTTCTCACTCCTACTAGTGAATGTAATGTTACACACCCATACAATGCGCACCACCCCGCATTGTTTTTCAGAAACCTATCCTACATTGCCACTGAATGTTCCCTGACCACCCATGCTGACCACCTCGGGGTGCTTTTCTCCATCCTACATTGCCACTCACTGCCTATCCTATTTCAGTCCCTCCGATTCACACCACCCCGTGATGTTTTTCTCACTCCTATAAGTGAATGTAATGTTACACACCCATACAATGCGCACCACCCCACGATGTTTTTCTAACTCCTACTAGTGAATGTGATATTACACACCCATACAATGCGCACCACCCCGCGATGTTTTTCAGAAACCTATCCTACATTGCCACTGCATGTTCCCTGACTTCCCCATGCTGACCACCCCGCGGTGCTTTTCTCCATCCTACATTGCCATTCACTGCCTATCCTAATTCAGACCCTCCGATTCACACCACCCCGTGATGTTTTTCTCACTCCTACTAGTGAATGTAATGTTACACACCCATACAATGCGCACCACACCGCGATGTTTTTCAGAAACCTATCCTACATTTCCACTACATGTTCCCTGACCTCCCCATGCTGACCACCCCGCGGTGCTTTTCTCCATCCTACATTGCCACTCACTGCATATCCTAATTCAGACCTCCGATTCACACCACCCCGTGATGTTTTTCTCACTCCTACTAGTCTATGTAATGTTACACACCCATACAATGCAGACCACCCCGCGATGTTTTTCAGAAATATATTCTACATTGCCACTGCATGTTCCCTGACCTCGCCATGCTGACCACCCCGCGGTGCTTTTCTCCATCCTACAATGCCACTCACTGCCTATCCTAATGTAGACCCTCCGATTGACACCACCCCGTGATGTTTTTTCTTACTCCTACTAGTGAATGTAATGTTACACACCCATACAATGCACACCACCCCGCGATGTTTTTCAGAAACCTATCCTACATTGCCACTGCATGTTCCCTGACCTCCCCATGCTGACCACCCCGCGGTGCTTTTCTCCATCCTACATTGCCACTCACTGCCTATCCTAATACAGACCCTCCTATTCACACCACCCCGTGATACTTTTCTCACTCCTACTAGTGAATGTAATGCTACACACCCATACAATTGGCACCACTTGGCGATGTTTTTCAGAAACCTATCCTACATTACCACTGCATGTTCCCTGACCTCCCCATGCTGACCAACCCGCGGTGCTTTTCTCCATCCTACCTTGCCACTCACTGCCTATCCTATTTCAGTCCCTCCCATTCACACCAAACCGTGATGTTTTTCTCACTCCTGCTAGTGAATGTAATGTTACACACCCATACAATGCGCACCACCCCACGATGTTTTTCTCACTCCTACTAGTGAATGTAATGTTACACACCCATACAATGCGCACCACCCCGAGATGTTTTTCAGAAACCTATCCTACATTGCCACTGCATGTTCCCTAACCTCCACATGCTGACCACCCCGCGGTGCTTTTCTCCATCCTACCTTGCCACTCACTGCCTATCCTAATTCAGACCCTCCGAATAACCCACCCCGTGATGTTTTTCTCACTCCTACTATTGAATGTTATGTTACACACCCATAAAATGCGCACCACTCCGCGATGTTTTTCAGAAACCTATCCTATGTTGCCACTGAATGTTACCAGACCTCCCCATGCTGACCACCCCGCGGTGCTTTTCTCCATCTTACATTGCCACTCACAGCCTATCCTAATTCAGACCCTCCTATTCACACCACCCCGTGAGGTTTTTCTGACTCCAACTAGTGAATGTAATGTTACACACCTATACAAAGCGCACCACCCCGCGATGTTTTTCAGAAACCTATCCTACATTGCAACTGCATGTTCCCTGACCTCCTCATGCTGACCACCCCGCGGTGCTTTTCTCCATCCTACATTTCCACTCACTGTCTATCCTAATTCAGACCTTCCGAATCACCCACCACGTGATGTTTTTCTCACTCCTACAAGTGAATGTAATGTAACACACCCATACAATGCGCACCACCCCGCGATGTTTTTCAGAAACCTATCCTACATTGCCACTGCATGTTCACTGACCTCCCCATGCTGACCACCCCTCGGTTCTTTCTCCATCCTACATTGCCACTCATTGCCTATCCTAATTCAGACCCTCTGATTCACACCACCCCATGATGTTTTTCTCACTCCTACTTGTGAAAGTAATGTTACACACCCATATAATGCGCACCACCCGCGATGTTTTTCAGAAACCTATCCTACATTGCCACTGCATGTTCCCTGACCTCGCCATGCTGAGCACCCCTCGGGGCTTTTCTCCATCCTACATTGCCACTCACTGCCTATGCTAATTTAGACCCTCCGATTGAAACCACCCCGTGATGTTTTCTCACTCCTACTAGTGAAATTAATGTTACACACCCTTAAAATGTGCACCAACCCGTGATGTTTTTTTCTCACTCCTACTAGTGAATGTAATGTTACACACCCATACAATGCACACCACTCCGCGATGGTTTTCAGAAACCTATCCTACATTGCCACTGAATGTTCACAGACCTCCCCATGCTGACCACCTCGCGGTGCTTTTCTCCATCCTACATTGCCACTCACTGCCTATCCTATTTCAGTCCCTCCGATTCACACCACCCCGTGATGTTTTTCTCACTCCTACTAATGAATGTAATGTTACACACCCATACAATGCGCACCACCCGACGATGTTTTTCTCACTCCTACTAGTGAATGTGATATTACACACCCATACAATGCGCACCACCCCGCGATGTTTTTCAGAAACCTATCCTACATTGCCACTGCATGTTCCCTGACCTCCCTATGCTGACCACCCCGCGGTGCTTTTCTCCATCCTACATTGCCACTCACTGCCTATCCTAATTCAGACCCTCCTATTCACACCACCCCGTGATGTTTTTCTCACTCCTACTAGGGAATTTAATGATACACACCCATACAATGCGCACCACCCAGTGATGTTTTTCTCACTCCTACTAGTGAATATAATGCTACACACCTATACAATGCGAACCACCCCGCGATGATTTTCAGAAACCTATCTTACATTTCCACTGCATGTTCCCTGTCCTTCCCATGATGACCACGCCGCGGTGCTTTTCTCCATCCTACATTGCCACTCACTGCCTATCCTATTTCAGTCCCTCTGATTCACACCACCCCGTGATACTTTTCTCACTCCTACTAGTGAATGTAATGCTACACACCCATACAATGCGCACCACCCCACGATGTTTTTCTAATCCTACTAGTGAATGTAATGTTACACACCCATACAATGCGCACCACCCTGCGATGTTTTTCAGAAACCTATCCTATATTGCCACTGCATGTTCCCTGACCTCCACATGCTGACCACCCCGCGGTGCGTTTCTCCATCCTACATTGCCACTCACTGCCTATACTAATTCAGACCCTCCGATTCACACCACCCCATGATGTTTTTCTCACTTCTACTAGTGAATGTAATGTTACACACCCATACAATGGGCACCACTTGGCGATGTTTTTCAGAAACCTATCCTACATTACCACTGCATGTTCCCTGACCTCCCCAAGCTGACCAACCCGCGGTGCTTTTCTCCATCCTACCTTGCCACTCACTGCCTATCCTAATTCAGACCCTCCGAATAACCCACCCCGTGATGTTTTTCTCACTCCTACTATTAAATGTAATGTTACACACCCATACAATGCGCACCACTCCGCGATGTTTTTCAGAAACCTATCCTACATTGCCACTGAATGTTCCCAGACCTCCCCATGCTGACCACCCCGCGGTGCTTTTCTCCATCTTACATTGCCACTCACTGCCTATCCTAATTCAGACCCTCCTACTCACACCACCACGTGATGTTTTTCTGTCTCCAACTAGTGAATGTAATGTTACACACCTATACAAAGCGCACCACCCCGCGATGTTTTTCAGAAACCTATCCTACATTGCAACTGCATGTTCCCTGACCTCCCCATGCTGACCACCCCGCGGTGCTTTTTTCCATCCTACATTTCCACTCACTGCCTATCCTAATTCAGACCTTCCGAAACACCTACCCCGTGATGTTTTTCTCACTCCTACTAGTGAATGTAAAGTTACACACCCATACAATGCGTACCACTCCGCGATGGTTTTCAGAAACCTATCCTACATTGCCACTGAATGTTCCCTGACCTCCCCATGCTGACCACCTCGCGGTGCTTTTCTCCATCCTACATTGCCTCTCACTGCCTATGCTATTTCAGTCCCTCCGATTCACACCACCCCGTGATGTTTTTCTCACTCCTACTAGTGAATGTAATGTTACACACCCATACAATGCGAACCACCCCACGATGTTTTTCTCACTCCTACTAGTGTATGTAATGTCACACACCCATACAATACGCACCACCCCTCGATGTGTTTCAGAAACCTATCCTACATTGCCACGGCATGTTCCCTGAGCTCGCCATGCTGTCCAACCCGCGGTGCTTTTCTCCATCCTACATTGCCACTCACTGCCTATCCTAATGTAGACCCTCTGATTGACACCACGCCGTGATGTTTTTTCTCACTCCTACAAGTGAATGTAATGTAACACACCCATACAATGCGCACCACCCCGCGATGTTTTTCAGAAACCTATCCTACATTGCCACTGCATGTTCACTGACCTTCCCATGCTGACCACCCCTCGGTTCTTTCTCCATCGTACATTGCCACTCATTGCCTATCCTAATTCAGACCCTCTGATTCACACCACCCCATGATGTTTTTCTCACTCCTACTTGTGAAAGTAACGTTACACACCCATATAATGCGCACCACCCGCGATGTTTTATAGAAACCTATCCTACATTGCCACTGCATGTTCCCTGACCTCGCCATGCTGACCACCCCTCGGGGCTTTTCTCCATCCTACATTGCCACTCACTGCCTATCCTAATTTAGACCCTCCGATTGACACCACCCCGTGATGTTTTCTCACTCCTACTAGTGAATTTAATGTTACACACCCATACAATGTGCACCAACCTGTGATGTTTTTTTCTCACTCCTACTAGTGAATGTAATGTTACACACCCATACAATGCGCACCAACCCGCATTGTTTTTCAGAAACCTATCCTACATTGCCACTGAATGTTCCCTGACCACCCATGCTGACCACCTCGGGGTGCTTTTCTCCATCCTACATTGCCACTCACTGCCTATCCTATTTCAGTCCCTCCGATTCACACCACCCCGTGATGTTTTTCTCACTCCTACTAGTGAATGTAATGTTACACACCCATACAATGCGCACCACCACACGATGTTTTTCTAACTCCTACTAGTGAATGTGATATTACACACCCATACAATGCGCACCACCCCGCGATGTTTTTCAGAAACCTATCCTACATTGCCACTGCATGTTCCCTGACTTCCCCATGCTGACCACCCCGCGGTGCTTTTCTCCATCCTACATTGCCACTCACTGCCTATCCTAATTCAGACCCTCCGATTCACACCACCCCGTGATGTTTTTCTCACTCCTACTAGTGAATGTAATGTTACACACCCATACAATGCGCACCACACCGCGATGTTTTTCAGAAACCTATCCTACATTTCCACTACATGTTCCCTGACCTCCCCATGCTGACCACCCTGCGGTGCTTTTCTCCATCCTACATTGCCACTCACTGCATATCCTAATTCAGACCCTCCGATTCACACCACCCCGTGATGTTTTTCTCACTCCTACTAGTCTATGTAATGTTACACACCCATACAATGCCCACCACCCCGCGATGTTTTTCAGAAATATATTCTACATTGCCACTGCATGTTCCCTGACCTCGCCATGCTGACCACCCCGCGGTGCTTTTCTCCATCCTACATTGCCACTCACTGCCTATCCTAATGTAGACCCTCCGATTGACACCAGCCGTGATGTTTTTTCTTACTCCTACTAGTGAATGTAATGTTACACACCCATACAATGCACACCACCCCGCGATGTTTTTCAGAAACCTATCCTACATTGCCACTGCATGTTCCCTGACCTCCCCATGCTGACCACCCCGCGGTGCTTTTCTCCATCCTACATTGCCACTCACTGCCTATCCTAATACAGACCCTCCGATTCACACCACCCCATGATGTTTTTCTCACTCCTACTAGTGAATGTAATGTTACACACCCATACAATTGGCACCACTTGGCGATGTTTTTCAGAAACCTATCCTACATTACCACTGCATGTTCCCTGACCTCCCCATGCTGACCAACCCGCGGTGCTTTTCTCCATCCTACCTTGCCACTCACTGCCTATCCTATTTCAGTCCCTCCCATTCACACCAAACCGTGATGTTTTTCTCACTCCTGCTAGTGAATGTAATGTTACACACCCATACAATGCGCACCACCCCACGATGTTTTTCTCACTCCTACTAGTGAATGTAATGTTACACACACATACAATGCGCACCACCCCGAGATGTTTTTCAGAAACCTATCCTACATTGCCACTGCATGTTCCCTAACCTCCACATGCTGACCACCCCGCGGTGCTTTTCTCCATCCTACCTTGCCACTCACTGCCTATCCTAATTCAGACCCTCCGAATAACCCACCCCGTGATGTTTTTCTCACTCCTACTATTGAATGTAATGTTACACACCCATAAAATGCGCACCACTCCGCGATGTTTTTCAGAAACCTATCCTATGTTGCCACTGGATGTTACCAGACCTCCCCATGCTGACCACCCCGCGGTGCTTTTCTCCATCTTACATTGCCACTCACAGCCTATCCTAATTCAGACCCTCCTATTCACACCACCCCGTGATGTTTTTCTGACTCCAACTAGTGAATGTAATGTTACACACCTATACAAAGCGCACCACCCCGCGATGTTATTCAGAAACCTATCCTACATTGCAACTGCATGTTCCCTGCCCTCCTCATGCTGACCACCCCGCGGTGCTTTTCTCCATCCTACATTTCCACTCACTGTCTATCCTAATTCAGACCTTCCGAATCACCCACCCCGTGATGTTTTTCTCACTCCTACAAGTGAATGTAATGTAACACACCCATACAATGCGCACCACCCCGCGATGTTTTTCAGAAACCTATCCTACATTGCCACTGCATGTTCACTGACCTCCCCAGGCTGACCACCCCTCGGTTCTTTCTCCATCCTACATTGCCACTCATTGCCTATCCTAATTCAGACCCTCTGATTCACACCACCCCATGATGTTTTTCTCACTCCTACTTGTGAAAGTAATGTTACACACCCATATAATGCGCACCACCCGCGATGTTTTTCAGAAACCTATCCTACATTGCCACTGCATGTTCCCTGACCTCGCCATGCTGACCACCCCTCGGGGCTTTTCTCCATCCTACATTGCCACTCACTGCCTATGCTAATTTAGACCCTCCGATTGACACCACCCCGTGATGTTTTCTCACTCCTAATAGTGAAATTAATGTTACACACCCATAAAATGTGCACCAACCCGTGATGTTTTTTTCTCACTCCTACTAGTGAATGTAATGTTACACACCCATACAATGCGCACCACCCCGCATTGTTTTTCAGAAACCTATCCTACATTGCCACAGCATGTTCCCTGACCTCCACATGCTGACCAACCCGCGGTGCTTTTCTCCATCCTACCTTGCCACTCACTGCCTATCCTAATACAGACCTTCTGAATCACCCACCCCGTGATGTTTTTCTCACTCCTACTAGTGAATGTAATGTTACACACCCATACAACGAGCACCACCTGACGATGTTTTTCTCACTCCTACTAGTGAATGTGATATTACACACCCATACAATGCGCACCACCCCGCGATGTTTTTCAGAAACCTATCCTACATTGCCACTACATGTTCCCTGACCTCCACATGCTGACCACCCCGCGGTGCTTTTCTCCATCCTGCATTGCCACTCACTGCCTATCCTAATTCATACCCTCCGATTCACACCACCCCGTGATGTTTTTTCTCACTCCTACTAGTGAATGTAATGTTACACACACATACAATGCGCACCACTCGACGATGTTTTTCAGAAACCTATCCTACATTGCCACTGCATGTTCCCTGACAACCCCATGTTGACCACCCCGTGGTGCTTTTCTCCATCCTACATTACCACTCACTGCCTATCCTAATTCAGACCCTCCGATTCACACCACCCCGTGATGTTTTTCTCACTCCTACTAGTGAATGTAATGTTACCCACCCATACAATGCGCACCACCCCGCGATGTTTTTCAGAAACCTATCCTACATTTCGACTACATGTTCCCTGACCTCCCCATGCTGACCACCCCGCGGTGCTTTTCTCCATCCTACATTGCCACTCACTGCATATCCTAATTCAGACCCTCAGTTTCACACCACCCCGTGATGTTTTTCTCACTCCTACTAGTCTATGTAATGTTACACACCCGTACAATGCCCACCACCCCGCGATGTTTTTCAGAAACATATTCTACATTGCCACTGCATGTTCCCTGACCTCGCCATGCTGACCACCCCGCGGTGCTTTTCTCCATCCTACATTGCCACTCACTGCCTATCCTAATGTAGACCCTCCGATTGACACCACCCCGTGATGTTTTTTCTTACTCCTACTAGTGAATGTAATGTTACACACCCATACAATGCACACCACCCCGCGATATTTTTCAGAAACCTATCCTACATTGCCACTGCATGTTCCCTGACCTCGCCATGCTGACCACCCCGCGGTGCTTTTCTCCGTCCTACATTGCCACTCACTGCCTATGCTAATTTAGACCCTCCGATTGACACCACCCCGTGATGTTTTCTCACTCCTACTAGTGAAATTAATGTTACACACCCATAAAATGTGCACCAACCCGTGATGTTTTTTTCTCACTCCTACTAGTGAATGTAATGTTACACACCCATACAATGCGCACCACCCCGCATTGTTTTTCAGAAACCTATCCTACATTGCCACTGCATGTTCCCTGACCTCCACATGCTGACCACCCCGCGGTGCTTTTCTCCATCCTACCTTGCCACTCACTGCCTATCCTAATACAGACCTTCCGAATCACCCACCCCGTGATGTTTTTCTCACTCCTACTAGTGAATGTAATGTTACACACCCATACAATGCGCACCACCCCGCATTGTTTTTCAGAAACCTATCCTACATTGCCACTGAATGTTCCCTGACCTCCCCATGCTGACCACCTCGCGGTGCTTTTCTCCATCCTACATTGCCACTCACTGCCTATCCTATTTCAGTCCCTCCGATTCACACCACCCCGTGATGTTTTTCTCACTCCTACTAGTGAATGTAATGTTACACACCCATACAATGCGCACCACTCGACGATGTTTTTCTCACTCCTACTAGTGAATGTGATATTACACACCCATACAATGCGCACCACCCCGCGATGTTTTTCAGAAACATATCCTACATTGCCACTACATGTTCCCTGACCTCCACATGCTGACCACCCCGCGGTGCTTTTCTCCATCTTGCATTGCCACTCACTGCCTATCCTAAATCAGACCCTCCGATTCACACCACCCCGTGATGTTTTTTCTCACTCCTACTAGTGAATGTAATGTTACACACACATACAATGCGCACCACTCGACGATGTTTTTCAGAAACCTATCCTACATTGCCACTGCATGTTCCCTGACCACCCCATGTTGACCACCCCGTGGTGCTTTTCTCCATCCTACATTACCACTCACTGCCTATCCTAATTCAGACCCTCCGATTCACACCACCCCGTGATGTTTTTCTCACTCCTACTAGTGAATGTAATGTTACCCACCCATACAATGCGCACCAACCCGCGATGTTTTTCAGAAACATATCCTACATTTCCACTACATGTTCCCTGACCTCCCCATGCTGACCACCCCGCGGTGCTTTTCTCCATCCTACATTGGCACTCACTGCATATCCTAATTCAGACCCTCCGTTTCACACCACCCCGTGATGTTTTTCTCACTCCTACTAGTCTATGTAATGTTACACACCCGTACAATGCCCACCACCCCGCGATGTTTTTCAGAAACATATTCTACATTGCCACTGCATGTTCCCTGACCTCGCCATGCTGACCACCCCGCGGTGCTTTTCTCCATCCTACATTGCCACTCACTGCCTATCCTAATGTAGACCCTCCGATTGACACCACCCCGTGATGTTTTTTCTTACTCCTACTAGTGAATGTAATGTTACACACCCATACAATGCACACCACCCCGCGATGTTTTTCAGAAACCTATCCTACATTGCCACTGCATGTTCCCTGACCTCCCCATGCTGACCACCACGTGGGGCTTTTCTCCATCCTATATTGCCACTCACTGCCTATCCTAATTCAATCCCTCCGATTCACACCACCCCGTGATGTTTTTCTCACTCCTACTAGGGAATTTAATGTTACACACCCATACAATGCGCACCACCCCGTGATGTTTTTCTCACTCCTACTAGTGAATGTAATGTTAGACACCCATACAATGCGCACCAACCCGCGATGTTTTTCAGAGACCTATCCTACATTGCCACTACATGTTCCCTGACCTCCCCATGCTGACCACCCGCGGTGCTTTTCTCCATCCTACATTGCCACTCACGGCCTATCCTAATTCAGACCCTCCGATTCACACCACCCCCTGATGTTTTTCTCACTCCTACTAGTGAATGTAATTTTACACACCCATACAATGCGCACTACCCCGAAATGTTTTTCCGAAATGTATCATACATTGCCACTGCATGGTCCCTGACCTCCACAAGCTGACCAATCCGCGGTGCTTTTCTCCATCCTACATTGCCACCCACTGCCTATTCTAATTCAGACCCTGGGATTCACACCACCCCGTGATGTTTTTCTCACTCCTAATAGTGAATGTAATGTTACACAACAATACAATTCGCACCACCCCGTGATGTTTTTCTCACTCCTACTAGTGAATGTAATGTTACACACCCATACAATGCGCACCCCTCGGCGATGTTTTTCTGAAGCCTATCCTACATTGCCACTGCATGTTCCCTGACCTCCCCATGCTGACCACCCCGCCGTGCTTTTCTCCATCCTACATTGCCACTCACTGCCTATCCTAATTCAGACCCTCCGATTCACACCACCCCGTGATGTTTCTCTCACTCCTACTAGTGAATGTAATGTTACACACCCATACAATGCGCAGCACCCCGCGATGTTTTTCAGAAACCTAGCCTACATTGCCACTAAATGTTTCCTGTCATCCCCATGCTGACCTCCCCGCGGTGCTTTTCTCTATCCTACATTGCCACTCACTGCCTATCCTATTTCAGTCCCTCCGATTCACACCACCCCGTGATGTTTTTCTCACTCCTACTATTGAATGTCATGTTACACACCCATAAAATGCGCACCACTCGGCGATGTTTTTCAGAAACCTATCCTACGTTGCCACTGCATGTTCCCTGACCTCCCCATGTTGACCACCCCGTGGTGCCTTTCTCCATCCTACATTGCCACTCATTGCCTATCCTAATTCAGACCCTCCGATTCACACCACCCCGTGATGTTTTTCTCACTCCTACTATTGAATGTCATGTTACACACCCATAAAATGCGCACCACCCCGCGATGTTTTTCAGAAACCTATCCTACATTGCCACTACATGTTCCCTGACCTCCCCATGCTGACCACTACGCGGTGCTTTTCTCTATCCTACATTGCGACTCACTGCCTATCCTAATTCAGATCCTCCTATTCACACCACCCCGTGATATTTTTCGGACTCCAACTAGTGAATGTAATGTTACAAACCTATACAATGCGCACCACCCCGCGATGTTTTTCAGAAACCTATCCTACATTGCAACTGCATGTTCCCTGACCTCCCCATGCTGACCACCCCGCGGTGCTTTTCTCCATCCTACATTGCCACTCACTGCCTATCCTAATTCAGACCCTCCGAATCACCCACCCCGTGATGTTTTTCTCACACCTACTAGTGAATGTAATGTTACACACCCATACAATGCGCACCACTCCGCGATGTTTTTCAGAAACCTATCCTACACTGCCACTGAATGTTCCCTGACCTCCCCATGGTGACCACCACGTGGTGTTTTTCTCCATCCTATATTGCCACTCACTACCTATGCTAATTCAATCCCTCCGATTCACACCACCCCGTGATGTTTTTCTCACTCCTACTAGTGAATTTAATGTTACACACCCATACAATGTGCACCACCCCGTGATGATATTTTGTCACTCCTACTCGTGAATGTAATGTTACACACCCATACAATGCACACCACCCCGCGATGTTTTCTCAGAAACCTATCCTACATTGCCACTGCATGTTCCCTGAGCTCCCCATGCTGACCACCATGCGGTTCTTTTCTCCATCCTACATTGCCACTCACTGCCTATCCTAATTCAGACCCTCCGATTCACACCATCCCGTGATGTGTTTCTCACTCCTACTTGTGAATGTAATGTTACACACCCATACAATGCGCACAACCCCGCGATGTTTTTCAGAAACCTATCCTACATTGCCACAGCATGTTCCCTGACCTCCCCATGCTGACCACCCCGCGGTGCTTTTCTCCACCCTACATTGCCACTCACTGCCTAACCTAATTCAGACCCTCCGATTCACACCACCCCGTGATATTTTGCTCACTCCTGCTAGTGAATGTAATGTTACACAAACATACAATGCACACCACCCCGCGATGTTTTTCAGAAACCTATCCTACATTGCCACTGCATGTTCCCTGACCTCCCCATGCTGACCACAACGTGGTGCTTTTCTCCATCCTATATGGCCACTCACTGCCTATCCTAATTCAATCCCTCCGATTCACACGAATCCGGGTTGTTTTTCTCACTCCTACTAGTGAATTTAATGTTACACACCCATAAAATGCGCACCACCCAGTGATGTTTTTCTCACTCCTACTAGTGAATATAATGTTACACACCCATACAATGCGAACCACCCCGCGATGTTTTTCAAAAACCTATCTTACATTTCCACTGCATGTTCCCTGTCCTTCCCATGCTGACCACGCCGCGGTGCTTTTCTCCATCCTACATTGCCACTCACTGCCTATCCTATTTCAGTCCCTCTGATTCACACCACCCCGTGATGCTTTTCTCACTCCTACTAGTGAATATAATGTTACACACCCATACAATGCGCACCACCCCACGATGTTTTTCTAATCCTACTAGTGAATGTAATGTTACCCACCCATACAATGCGCACCACCCCGCGATGTTTTTCAGAAACCTATCTTTATTGCCACTGCATGTTCCCTTACCTCCACATGCTGACCACCCCGCGGTGCGTTTCTCCATCCTACATTGCCACTCACTGCCTATCCTAATTTAGACCCTCAGATTCACACCACCCCATGATGTTTTTCTCACTCCTACTAGTGAATGTAATGTTACACACCCATACAATTGGCACCACTTGGCGATGTTTTTCAGAAACCTATCCTACATTACCACTGCATGTTCCCTGACCTCCCCATGCTGACCAACCCGCGGTGCTTTTCTCCATCCTACCTTGCCACTCACTGCCTATCCTATTTCAGTCCCTCCAATTCACACCAAACCGTGATGTTTTTCTCACTCCTGCTAGTGAATGTAATGTTACACACCCATACAATGCGCACCACCCCACGATGTTTTTCTCACTCCTACTAGTGAATGTAATGTTACACACCCATACAATGCGCACCACCCCGCGATGTTTTTCAGAAACCTATCCTACATTGCCACTGCATGTTCCCTGACCTCCACATGCTGACCACCCCGCGGTGCTTTTCTCCATCCTACCTTGCCACTCACTGCCTATCCTAATTCAGACCCTCCGAATAACCCACCCCGTGATGTTTTTCGCACTCCTACTATTGAATGTAATGTTACACACCCATACAATGCGCACCACTCCGCGATGTTTTTCTGAAGCCTATCCTACATTGCCACTGCATGTTCCCTGACCTCCCCATGCTGACCACCCCGCCGTGCTTTTCTCCATCCTACATTGCCACTCACTGCCTATCCTAATTCAGACCCTCCGATTCACACCACCCCGTGATGTTTTTCTCACTCATACTAGTGAATGTAATGTTACACCCCTATACAATGCGCACCACCCCGCGATGTTTTTCAGAAACCTATCCTACATTGCCACTAATTGTTTCCTGTCCTCCACATGCTGACCTCCCCGCGGTGCTTTTCTCCATCCTACATTGCCACTCACTGCCTATCCTATTTCAGTCCCTCCGATTCACACCACCCCGTGATGTTTTTCTCACTCCTACTAGTGAATGTAATGTTACACACCAATACAATTCCCACCACCGGACGATGTTTTTCTCACTCCTACTAGTGAATGTAATATTACACACCCATACAATGCGCACCACCCCGCGATGTTTTTCAGAAACTTTTCCTACATTGCCACTGCATGTTCCCTGACCTCCACATGCTGACCACCCCGCGGTGCTTTTCTCCATCCTACATTGCCACTCATTGCCTATCCTAATTCAGACCCTCCGATTCACACAACCCCGTGATGTTTTTTTCACTCCTACTAGTGAATGTAATGTTACACACACATACAATGCGCACCACTCGGCGATGTTTTTCAGAAACCTATCCTACATTGCCACTGCATGTTCCCTGACCTCCCCATGTTGACCACCCCGTGGTGCCTTTCTCCATCCTACGTTGCCACTCATTGCCTATCCTAATTCAGACACTCCGATCACACCACTCCGTGATGTTTTTCTCACTCCTACTAGTGAATGTAATGTTACACACCCATAAAATGCGCACCACCCCGCGATCTTTTTCAGAAACCTATCCTACATTGCCACTACATGTTCCCTGACCACCCCATGCTGACCACTACGCGGTGCTTTTCTTCATCCTATATTGCGACTCACTGCCTATCCTAATTCAGACCCTCCTATTCACACCAACCCGTGATGTTTTTCTGACTCCAACTAGTGAATGTAATATTACACACCCATACAATGCGCACAACCCCGCGATGTTTTTCAGAAACATATCCTACATTGCCACTGCATGTTCCCTGACCTCGCCATGCTGACCACCACGCGGTTCTTTTCTCCATCCTACATTGCCACTCACTGCCTATCCTATTTCAGTCCCTCTGATTCACACCACCCCGTGATGCTTTTCTCACTCCTACTAGTGAATGTAATGTTACACACCCATACAATGCGCACCACCCCACGATGTTTTTCTAATCCTACTAGTGAATGTAATGTTACCCACCCATACAATGCGCACCACCCCGCGATGTTTTTCAGAAACCTATCCTATATTGCCACTGCATGTTCCCTTACCTCCACATGCTGACCACCCCGCGGTGCGTTTCTCCATCCTACATTGCCACTCACTGCCTATCCTAATTCAGACCCTCAGATTCACACCACCCCATGATGTTTTTCTCACTCCTACTAGTGAATGTAATGTTACACACCCATACAATTGGCACCACTTGGCGATGTTTTTCAGAAACCTATCCTACATTGCCACTGCATGTTCCCTGACCTCGCCATGCTGACTACCCCGCGGTGCTTTTCTCCACCCTACATTTCCACTCACTGCCTATCCTAATTGAGACCCTCCGATTCACACCACCCCGTGATGTTTTTCAGAAACCTATCCTACATTGCCACTAATTGTTTCCTGTCCTCCACATGCTGACCTCCCCGCTGTGCTTTTCTCCATCCTACATTGCCACTCACTGCCTACCCTAATTCAGTCCCTCCGATTCACACCACCCCGTGATGTTTTTCTCACTCCTACTAGTGAATGTAATGTTACACACCAATACAATTCCCACCACCGGACGATGTTTTTCTCACTCCTACTAGTGAATGTAATATTACACACCCATACAATGCGCACCACCCCGCGATGTTTTTCAGAAACTTTTCCTACATTGCCACTGCATGTTCCCTGACCTCCCCTTGATGACCACCCCGCGGTGTTTTTCTCCATCCTACATTGCCACTCACTGCCTATCCTAATTCAGACCTTCCAATGCGCACCACCCCAAGATGTTTTTCTCACTCCTACTAGTGAATGTGATGTTACACACCCATACAATGCGCACCACCCCGCGATGTTTTTCAGAAACCTATGCTACATTGCCACTACATGTTCCCTGACCTCCCCATGCTGACCACCGTGCGGTGTTTTTCTCCATCCTACATTGCCACTCACTGCCTATCCTAATTCAGTCCCTCCGATTCACACCACCCCGTGATGTTTTTCTCACTCCTACTAGAGAATGTAATTTTACACACCCATAAAATGCGTACCACCCCGCGATGTTTTTCAGAAACCTATCCTACATTGCCACTGTATGTTCCCTGACGTCCCCATGCTGACCATCCCATGGTGTTTTTCTCCATCCTACATTGCCACTCACTGCCTATCCTAATTCAGTCCCTCCGATTCACACCACCCCGTGATGTTTTTCTCACTCCTACTAGTGAATGCAATGTTACACACCCATACAATGCGCACCACCCCCGAAGTTTTTCAGAAACCTATCCTACATTGCCACTGCATGTTCCCTAACCTCCCCATGCTGCCCACCCCGCGGTGCTTTTCTCGATCCTACATTGCCACTCACTGCATATCCAAATTCAGACCCTCCAATTCACACCACACCGTGATGTTTTTCTCACTCCTACTAGTGAATGTAATGTTACACACCCCTACAATGCGCACCACAGCGCGATGTTTTTCAGAAACCTATCCTACATTACCACTGCATGTTCCCTGAGCTCCCCATGCTGACAACCCCGCGGTGCTTTTCTCCATCCTACATTGCCACTCACTGCATATCCAAATTCAGACCCTCCAATTCACACCAACCCGTGATGTTTTTCTCTCTCTTACTGGTGAATGTAATGTTACACACCCATACAATGTGCACCACCCGCGATGTTTTTCAGAAACCTATCCTACATTGCCACTGCATGTTCCCTAACCTCCCCTTGATGACCACCCCGCGGAGCTTTTCTCCATCCTACATTGCCACTCACTGCCTATCCTAATTCAGACCCTCCGATTCACACCAGCCCGTGATGTTTTTCTCTCTCCTATAGTGAATGTAATGTTACACAACCATATAATGCTCAACACCCCGCGATGTTTTTCAGAAACCTATCCTACATTGCAACTGCATGTTCCCTGAACTCCCCATGCTGGCCACCCAGCGATGCTTTTCTCCATCCTACATTGCCACTCACTGCCTATCCTAATTCAGATCCTCCGATTCACCCACCCCGTGATGTTTTTCTCAATCCTACTAGTGAATGTAATATTACACACCCATACAATGCGCACCACCCCACGAGGTTTTTCAGAAATCTATCCTACATTGCCACGGCATGTTCCCTGACCTCCACATGCTGACCACCCCGCTTTGCTTTTCTCCATCCTACATTGCCACTCACTGCCTATCCTAATTCAGACAGTCCGATTCACACCACCCCATGATGTTTTACTCACTCCTCCTAGTGAATGTAATGTTACACACCCATACAATGCACACCATCCCGCGATGTTTTTCAGAAACCTATCCTACATTGCCATTGCATGTTCCCTGACTTCCCCATGCTGACCACCCCGCGGTCCTTTTCTCCATCCTTCATTGCCTCTCACTGCCTGTACTAATTCAGACCCTCCGATTCACACCACCCCGTGATGTTTTTCTCACTCCTACTAGTGAATGTAATGTTACACACCCATACAATGTGCACCACCCCACGATGTTTTTCAGAAACCTATCTTACATGGACACTGCATGTTCCCTGACCTCGCCATGCTGACCACCCCGCGGTGCTTTTTTCCATCCTACATTGCCACTCACTGCCTAACCTAATTCATTACCTCCGATTCACACCAACCCATGATGTTTTTCTCACTCCTACGAGAGAATGTAATTTTACACACCCATAAAATGCGCACCACCCCGCGATGTTTTTCAGAAACCTATCCTACATTGCCACTGCATGTTCCCTGACCTCCCCATGCTGACCACTCCACGGTGCTTTTCTCCATCCTACATTGCCACTCACTACCTATCCTAATTCAGACCCTCGGATTCACACAACCCCGTGTTGTTTTTCTCACTCCTACTAGTGAATGTAGTGTTACACACCAATACAATGCGCACCACCATGTGAGGTTTTTCTCACTCCTACTAGTGAATGGAATGTTACACACACATACAATGGCACCACCCTGCAATGTTTTTCATAAACCTATCCTAAATTGCCACTGCATGTTCCCTGACCTCCCAATTTTGACCACCACGCGGTGCTTTTCTCCATCTTACATTGCCATTTACTGCCTATCCTAATGCAGACCCTCAGATTCACACCACCCCGTGATGTTTTTTTCACTCTTACTAGTCAATGTAATGTTACACACACATACAATGCGCACCACTCGGCGATGTTTTTCAGAAACCTATCCTACATTTCCACTGCATGTTACCTGACCTCCCCATGCTGACCACCCCGCGGTGCTTTTCTCCATCCTACATTGCCACTCACTGCCTATCCTAATTCAGACCCTAAGATTCACACCACCCCGTGATGTTTTTCTCACTCCTACTAGTGAATGTAATGTTACACACACATACAATGCGCACCACCCCGCGATGTTTTTCAGAAACCTATCCTACATTGCCACTACATGTTCCCTGACCTCCCCATGCTGACCACCCCGCGGTGCTTTTCTCCATCCTACATTGCCACTCACTGCCTATCCTAATTCAGACCCTCTGAATCACACCACCCCGTGATGTTTTTCTCACTCCTACTAGTGAATTTAATGTTACGCGCACATACAATGCACACCACACCGCGATGTTTTTCAGAAACCTATCCTACAGTGCCACTGCATGTTCCCTGACCTCCCCATGTTGACCACCCCGCGGTGCTTTTCTCCACCCTATATTGCCACTCACTGCCTATCATAATTCATTCCCTCCGATTCACACCACGCCGTGATGTTTTTCTCGCTCCTGCTAGTGAATGTTATGTTACACACCCATACAATGCGCACCACCCCATGATGTTTTTCTCACTCCTACTAGTGAATGTAATGTTACACACCCATACAATGCGCACCACCCCGCGATGTTTTTCAGAAACATATCCTACATTGCCACTGCATGTTCCCTGACCTCCCCATGCTGACCACCCCGCGGTGCTTTTCTCCACCATGCATTGCCACTCACTGCCTATCCTAATTCAGACCCTCCGATTCACCCACCCCGTGATATTTTTCTCACTCCTACTAGTGAATGTAATGTTACACACCCATACAATGCGCACCATCCCGCGATGTTTTTCAGAAACCTATCCTACATTGCCATTGCATGTTCCCTGACTTCCCCATGCTGACCACCCCGCGGTCCTTTTCTCCATCCTTTATTGCCTCTCACTGCCTGTACTAATTCAGACCCTCCGATTCACACCACCCCGTGATGTTTTTCTCACTCCTACTAGTGAATGTAATGTTACACACCCATACAATGTGCACCACCCCACGATGTTTTTCAGAAACCTATCTTACATGGACACTGCATGTTCCCTGACCTCCCCATGCTGAACACCCCGCGGTGCTTTTTTCCATCCTACATTGCCACTCACTGCCTAACCTAATTCATTACCTCCGATTCACACCAACCCATGATGTTATTCTCATTCCTAAGAGAGAATGTAATTTTACACACCCATAAAATGCGCACCACCCCGCGATGTTTTTCAGAAACCTATCCTACATTGCCACTGCATGTTCCCTGTCCTCCCCATGCTGACGACACCGCGGTGCTTTTCTCCATCCTACAATGACACTCACTTCCTATAATATTCAGAGCCTCGGATTCACACCACCCCATGATGTTTTTCTCACTCCTACTAGTGAATGTAATGTTACACACCATTACAATGCGCACCAACCCGTGATGTTTTTCTCACTCATACTAGTGAATGTAATGTTACACAACCATACAATGCACACCACACCGCGATGTTTTTCAGAAACCTATCCTACATTGCCACTGCATGTTCCCTGTCCTCCCCATGCTGATGACCCCGCGGTGCTTTTCTCCATCCTACATTGCCACTCACTGCCTATCCTATTTCAGTCCCTCTGATTCATACAACCCCGTGAGGTTTTTCTCACTCCTTCTAGTGAATATAATGTTACACACCCATACAATGCGCACCACCCCACGATGTTTTTCTCACTCCTTCTATTGAATGTAATGTTACACACCCATACAATGCGCACCACCCCGCGATGTTTTTCAGAAACCTATCCTACATTACACTGCATGTTCCCTGACGTCCCCATGCTGACCACCACGCTGTGCTTTTCTCCATCCTACATTGCCATTCACTGCCTATCCTAATTCAGAACCTCCGATTCACACCACCCCGTGATGTTTTTCTCACTGCGACTAGTGAATGTAATGTTTCAAACCCATACAATGCCCACCACCCCGAGATGTTTTTCAGAAACCTATCCTACATTGCCACTACATGTTCCCTGACCTCCCCATGCTGACCACCCCGCGGTGCTTTTCTCCATCCTACATTGCCTCTCACTGCCTATCCTAATTCAGACCCTCCGATTCACACCAACCCGTGATGTTTTTCTCACTCCTCTTAGTGAATTTAATGTTACACACACATACAATGCACACCACCCCGTGATGTCTTTCTCACTCCTACTAGTGAATGTAATGTTACACACCCATGCAATGCGCACCACCCCGGAATGTTTTTCATAAACCTATCCTACATTGCCACAGCATGTTCCCTGACCTCCCCATGCTGACCACCCCGCGGTGCTTTTCTCCACCCTACATTGCTACTCACTGCCTATCCTAATTCAGACCCTCCGAATCACACCACCCGGTGATGTTTTTCTCACTCCTACTAGAGAATGTAATTTTACACAACCATACAATGCGCACCACCCCGCGATGTTTTTCAGAAACCTATCCTACATTGCCACTGCATATTCCCTGACCTCCACATGATGACCAACCCGCGGTGCTTTTCTCCACCCTACATTGCCACTCACTGCGTATCCGAATTCAGACCCTCCAATTCACACCACCCAGTGATGTTTTGCTCAATCCTACTAGTGAATGTAATGTTACACACCCCTACAATGCGCAACACCCCGTGATGTTTTTCTCACTCCTACTAGTGAATGTAATATTACACACCAATACAATGCGCACCACCCCGTGATGTCTTTCTCACTCCTACTCGTGAATGTGATGTTACACACCCATACAATGCTCACCACCCCGGAATGTTTTTCATAAACCTATCCTACATTGCCACTGCATGTTCCCTGACCTCCACATTTTGACCATCCAGCAGTGCTTTTCTACATCCTACATTGCCACTCACTGTCTATCCTCATTCAGACCTTCCAATTCACACCACCCCGTGATGTTTTACTCACTCCTACTAGTGAATGTAATGTTACACACCCATACAATGCGCACCACCCCGCGATGTTTTTCAGAAACCTATCCTACATTGCCACTGCATGTTCCCTGACCTCCCCTTGATGACCACCCCGCGGTGCTTTTATCCACCCTACATTGCTACTCACTGCCTATCCTAATTCAGACCCTCTGATTCACACCACCCCGTGATGTTTTTCTCACTCCTACTAGTGAATGTAATGTTACACATCCATACAATGCACACCACCCCGCGATGTTTTTCAGAAACCTATCCTACATTGCCATTGCATGTTCCCTGACCTCTCCATGCTGACCACCCCGCGGTGGTTTTCTCCACCCTACATTGCCACTCACTTCCTATCCTAATTCAGACCCTCCGATTCACAACACCCCGTGATGTTTTTCTCACTTCTACTAGTGAATATAATGTTACACACCGATAAAATGCGCACCACCCCGCGATGTTTTTCAGAAACCTATCCTACATTGGAACTGCTTGTTCCCTGTCCACTCCATGCTAACCACCCCGCGGTGCTTTTCTCAATCCTACATTGCCACTCACTGCCTATCCTATTTCAGTCCATCCGATTCATACCACCCCGTGATGTTTTTCCAACTCATACTAGTGAATGTAATATTACACACCCATACAATGCGCACCACCCAACGATGTTTTTCTCACTCCTACTAGTGAATGTGATGTTACACACCCATACAATGCGCACCACCCCGCGATGTTTTTCAGAAACCTATGCTACATTGCCATTGCATGTTCCCTGAGCTCCACATGATGACCTCCCTGCGGTGGTTTTCTCCATCCTACATTGCCACTCACTGCCTTTCCTAATTCAGACCCTCAGATTCACACCACCCCGTGATGTTTTTCTCACTCCTACTAGTGAATGTAATGTTACACACCCATACAGTGCGCACCACACGGCGATGTTTTTCAGAAACCTATCCTACATTGCCATTGCATGTTCCCTGACCTCCACATGCTGACCTCCCTGCGGTGGTTTTCTCCATCCTACATTGCCACTCACTGCCTTTCCTAATTCAGACCCTCGGATTCACACAACCCCGTGATGTTTTTCTCACTCCTACTAGTGAATGTAATGTTACACACCAATACAATGCGCACCACCCCGTGATGTCTTTCTCACTCCTACTCGTGAATGTGATGTTACACACCCATACAATGCTCACCACCCCGGAATGTTTTTCATAAACCTATCCTACATTGCCACTGCATGTTCCCTGACCTCCACATTTTGACCATCCAGCAGTGCTTTTCTACATCCTACATTGCCACTCACTGTCTATCCTCATTCAGACCTTCCAATTCACACCACCCCGTGATGTTTTACTCACTCCTACTAGTGAATGTAATGTTACACACCCATACAATGCGCACCACCCCGCGATGTTTTTCAGAAACCTATCCTACATTGCCACTGCATGTTCCCTGACCTCCCCTTGATGACCACCCCGCGGTGCTTTTATCCACCCTACATTGCTACTCACTGCCTATCCTAATTCAGACCCTCTGATTCACACCACCCCGTGATGTTTTTCTCACTCCTACTAGTGAATGTAATGTTACACATCCATACAATGCACACCACCCCGCGATGTTTTTCAGAAACCTATCCTACATTGCCATTGCATGTTCCCAGACCTCTCCATGCTGACCACCCCGCGGTGGTTTTCTCCACCCTACATTGCCACTCACTTCCTATCCTAATTCAGACCCTCCGATTCACAACACCCCGTGATGTTTTTCTCACTTCTACTAGTGAATATAATGTTACACACCGATAAAATGCGCACCACCCCGCGATGTTTTTCAGAAACCTATCCTACATTGGAACTGCTTGTTCCCTGTCCACTCCATGCTAACCACCCCGCGGTGCTTTTCTCAATCCTACATTGCCACTCACTGCCTATCCTATTTCAGTCCATCCGATTCATACCACCCCGTGATGTTTTTCCAACTCATACTAGTGAATGTAATATTACACACCCATACAATGCGCACCACCCAACGATGTTTTTCTCACTCCTACTAGTGAATGTGATGTTACACACCCATACAATGCGCACCACCCCGCGATGTTTTTCAGAAACCTATGCTACATTGCCATTGCATGTTCCCTGAGCTCCACATGATGACCTCCCTGCGGTGGTTTTCTCCATCCTACATTGCCACTCACTGCCTTTCCTAATTCAGACCCTCGGATTCACACCACCCCGTGATGTTTTTCTCACTCCTACTAGTGAATGTAATGTTACACACCCATACAGTGCGCACCACACGGCGATGTTTTTCAGAAACCTATCCTACATTGCCATTGCATGTTCCCTGCCCTCCACATGCTGACCTCCCTGCGGTGGTTTTCTCCATCCTACATTGCCACTCACTGCCTTTCCTAATTCAGACCCTCGGATTCACAAAACCCCGTGATGTTTTTCTCACTCCTACTAGTGAATGTAATGTTACACACCCATAAAATGCGCACCAACCCGCAATGATTTTCAGAAACCTATCCTACATTGGAAATGCTTGTTCCCTGTCCACTCCATGCTGAAAACCCCACGGTGCTTTTCTCCATCCTACATTGCCACTCACTGCCTATCCTATTTCAGTCCCTCCGATTCATTCCACCCCGTGATGTTTTTCTCACTATTATTAGTGAAGTTAATATTACACACCCATACAATGCGCACCACCCCAAGATGTTTTTCTCACTCCTACTAGTGAATGTGATGTTACACACCCATACAATGCGCACCACCCCCGAAGTTTTTCAGAAACCTATCCTACATTGCCACTGCATGTTCCCTAACCTCCCCATGCTGCCCACCCCGCGGTGCTTTTCTCCATCCTACATTGCCACTCACTGCATATCCAAATTCAGACCCTCCAATTCACACCACCCCATGATGTTTTTCTCACTCCTACTAGTGAATGTAATGTTACACACCCATACAATGCGCACCACCCCGCGATGTTTTTCAGAAACCTATCCTATATTGCCACTAATTGTTTCCTGTCCTCCACATGCTGACCTCCCCGCTGTGCTTTTCTCCATCCTACATTGCCACTCACTGCCTACCCTATTTCAGTCCCTCCGATTCACACCACCCCGTGATGTTTTTCTCACTCCTACTAGTGAATGTAATGTTACACACCAATACAATTCCCACCACCGGACGATGTTTTTCTCACTCCTACTAGTGAATGTAATATTACACACCCATACAATGCGCACCACCCCGCGATGTTTTTCAGAAACTTTTCCTACATTGCCACTGCATGTTCCCTGACCTCCCCTTGATGACCACCCCGCGGTGTTTTTCTCCATCCTACATTGCCACTCACTGCCTATCCTAATTCAGACCCTCCAATGCGCACCACCCCAAGATGTTTTTCTCACTCCTACTAGTGAATGTGATGTTACACACCCATACAATGCGCACCACCCCGCGATGTTTTTCAGAAACCTATGCTACATTGCCACTACATGTTCCCTGACCTCCCCATGCTGACCACCGTGCGGTGTTTTTCTCCATCCTACATTGCCACTCACTGCCTATCCTAATTCAGTCCCTCCGATTCACACCACCCCGTGATGTTTTTCTCACTCCTACTAGAGAATGTAATTTTACACACCCATAAAATGCGTACCACCCCGCGATGTTTTTCAGAAACCTATCCTACATTGCCACTGTATGTTCCCTGACGTCCCCATGCTGACCATCCCGTGGTGTTTTTTTCCATCCTACATTGCCACTCACTGCCTATCCTAATTCAGACCCTCCGATTCACACCACCCCGTGATGTTTTTCTCACTCCTACTTGTGAATGTAACGTTACACACCCATACAATGCGCACCACCCCGTGATGTTTTTCTCACTCCTACTAGTGAATGCAATGTTACACACCCATACAATGCGCACCACCCCCGAAGTTTTTCAGAAACCTATCCTACATTGCCACTGCATGTTCCCTAACCTCCCCATGCTGCCCACCCCGCGGTGCTTTTCTCGATCCTACATTGCCACTCACTGCATATCCAAATTCAGACCCTCCAATTCACACCACACCGTGATGTTTTTCTCACTCCTACTAGTGAATGTAATGTTACACACCCCTACAATGCGCACCACAGCGCGATGTTTTTCAGAAACCTATCCTACATTACCACTGCATGTTCCCTGAGCTCCCCATGCTGACAACCCCGCGGTGCTTTTCTCCATCCTACATTGCCACTCACTGCATATCCAAATTCAGACCCTCCAATTCACACCAACCCGTGATGTTTTTCTCTCTCTTACTGGTGAATGTAATGTTACACACCCATACAATGTGCACCACCCCGCGATGTTTTTCAGAAACCTATCCTACATTGCCACTGCATGTTCCCTGACCTCCCCTTGATGACCACCCCGCGGTGCTTTTCTCCATCCTACATTGCCACTAACTTCCTATCCTAATTCAGACCCTCCGATTCACACCAGCCCGTGATGTTTTTCTCTCTCCTACTAGTGAATGTAATGTTACACAACCATATAATGCTCAACACCCCGCGATGTTTTTCAGAAACCTATCCTACATTGCAACTGCATGTTCCCTGACCTCCCCATGCTGACCACCCCGCGATGCTTTTCTCCATCCTACATTGCCACTCACTGCCTATCCTAATTCAGACCCTCCGATTCACCCACCCCGTGATGTTTTTCTCAATCCTACTAGTGAATGTAATATTACACACCCATACAATGCGCACCACCCCACGAGGTTTTTCAGAAATCTATCCTACATTGCCACGGCATGTTCCCTGACCTCCACATGCTGACCACCCCGCTTTGCTTTTCTCCATCCTACATTGCCACTCACTGCCTATCCTAATTTAGACACTCGGATTCACACCACCCCATGATGTTTTACTCACTCCTCCTAGTGAATGTAATGTTACACACCCATACAATGCACACCATCCCGCGATGTTTTTCAGAAACCTATCCTACATTGCCATTGCATGTTCCCTGACTTCCCCATGCTGACCACCCGGCGGTCCTTTTCTCCATCCTTCATTGCCTCTCACTGCCTGTACTAATTCAGACCCTCCGATTCACACCACCCCGTGATGTTTTTCGCTCTCCTACTAGTGAATGTAATGTTACAAACCAATATAATGCGCACCAGCCCGCGATGTATTTCTGAAACCAATCCTACATTGCAACTGCATGTTCCCTGACCTCGCCATGGTGACCACCCCGTGGTGTTTTCTCCATCCTACATTGCCACTCACTGCCTATCCTAATTCAGACCCTCCGATTCTCACCACCCCGTGATGTTTTTCTCACTCCTACTAGTGAATGTAATGTTACACACCCATACAATGCGATCCACACCGCGAAGTTTTTCAGAAACCTATCCTACATTGCACTGCATGTTCCCTGACCTCCCAATTTTGACCACCACGCGGTGCTTTTCTCCATCTTACATTGCCATTTACTGCCTATCCTAATGCAGACCCTCTGATTCACACCACCCCGTGATGTTTTTTTCACTCTTACTAGTCAATGTAATGTTACACACACATACAATGCGCACCACTCGGCGATGTTTTTCAGAAACCTATCCTACATTGCCACTGCATGTTCCCTGACCTCCCCATGCTGACCACCCCGCGGTGCTTTTCTCCATCCTACATTGCCACTCACTGCCTATCCTAATTCAGACCCTAAGATTCACACCACCCCGTGATGTTTTTCTCACTCCTACTAGTGAATGTAATGTTACACACCCATACAATGCGCACCACCCCGCGATGTTTTTCAGAAACCTATCCTACATTGCCACTACATGTTCCCTGACCTCCCCATGCTGACCTCCCCGCTGTGCTTTTCTCCATCCTACATTGCCTCTCACTGCCTATCCTAATTCAGACCCTCTGAATCACACCACCCCGTGATGTTTTTCTCACTCCTACTAGTGAATTTAATGTTACGCGCACATACAATGCACACCACCCCGCGATGTTTTTCAGAAACCTATCCTACAGTGCCACTGCATGTTCCCTGACCTCCCCATGTTGACCACCCCGCGGTGCTTTTCTCCACCCTATATTGCCACTCACTGCCTATCATAATTCATTCCCTCCGATTCACACCACGCCGTGATGTTTCTCTCGCTCCTGCTAGTGAATGTTATGTTACACACCCATACAATGCGCACCACCCCGCGATGTTTTTCAGAAACATATCCTACATTGCCATTGCATGTTCCCTGACTTCCCCATGCTGACCACCCCGCGGTCCTTTTCTCCATCCTTCATTGCCTCTCACTGCCTGTACTAATTCAGACCCTCCGATTCACACCACCCCGTGATGTTTTTCTCACTCCTACTAGTGAATGTAATGTTACACACCCATACAATGTGCACCACCCCACGATGTTTTTCAGAAACCTATCTTACATGGACACTGCATGTTCCCTGACCTCGCCATGCTGACCACCCCGCGGTGCTTTTTTCCATCCTACATTGCCACTCACTGCCTAACCTAATTCATTACCTCCGATTCACACCAACCCATGATGTTTTTCTCACTCCTACGAGAGAATGTAATTTTACACACCCATAAAATGCGCACCACCCCGCGATGTTTTTCAGAAACCTATCCTACATGGCCACTGCATGTTCCCTGACCTCCCCATGCTGACCACTCCACGGTGCTTTTCTCCATCCTACATTGCCACTCACTACCTATCCTAATTCAGACCCTCGGATTCACACCACCCCGTGTTGTTTTTCTCACTCCTACTAGTGAATGTAGTGTTACACACCAATACAATGCGCACCACCATGTGAGGTTTTTCTCACTACTACTAGTGAATGTAATGTTACACACCCATACAATGGCACCACCCTGCAATGTTTTTCATAAACCTATCCTAAATTGCCACTGCATGTTCCCTGACCTCCATATGCTGACCATCCCGCAGTGCTTTTGTACATCCTACATTGCCACTCCCTGCCTATCCTAATTCAGACCCTCCGTTTCACACCATCCCGTGATGTTTTACTCACTCCTACTAGTGAATGTAATGTTACACACCCATATAATGCGCACCACCACACGATGTTTTTCAGAAACCTATCCTACATTGCCACTGCATGTTCCCTGACCTCCCCTTGATGACCACCCCGCGGTGCTTTTCTCCATCCTACATTGCACTCACTGCCTATCCTAATTCATACCCTCCGATTCACACCACCCCGTGATGTTTTTCGCTCTCCTACTAGTGAATGTAATGTTACAAACCAATATAATGCGCACCACCCCGCGATGTTTTTCTGAAACCAATCCTACATTGCAACTGCATGTTCCCTGACCTCGCCATGGTGACCACCCCGCGGTGTTTTCTCCATCCTACATTGCCACTCACTGCCTATCCTAATTCAGACCCTCCGATCCTCACCACCCCGTGATATTTTTCTCACTCCTACTAGTGAATGTAATGTTACACACCCATACAATGCGATCCACACCGCGATGTTTTTCAGAAACCTATCCTACATTGCACTGCATGTTCCCTGACCTCCCAATTTTGACCACCATGCGGTGCTTTTCTCCATCTTACATTGCCATTTACTGCCTATCCTAATGCAGACCCTCCGATTCACACCACCCCGTGATGTTTTTTTCACTCTTACTAGTCAATGTAATGTTACACACACATACAATGCGCACCACTCGGCGATGTTTTTCAGAAACCTATCCTACATTGCCACTGCATGTTCCCTGACCTCCCCATGCTGACCACCCCGCGGTGCTTTTCTCCATCCTACATTGCCACTCACTGCCTATCCTAATTCAGACCCTAAGATTCACACCACCCCGTGATGTTTTTCTCACTCCTACTAGTGAATGTAATGTTACACACCCATACAATGCGCACCACCCCGCGATGTTTTTCAGAAACCTATCCTACATTGCCACTACATGTTCCCTGACCTCCCCATGCTGACCACCCCGCTGTGCTTTTCTCCATCCTACATTGCCTCTCACTGCCTATCCTAATTCAGACCCTCTGAATCACACCACCCCGTGATGTTTTTCTCACTCCTACTTGTAAATTTAATGTTACGCGCACATACAATGCACACCACCCCGCGATGTTTTTCAGAAACCTATCCTACAGTGCCACTGCATGTTCCCTGACCTCCCCATGTTGACCACCCCGCGGTGCTTTTCTCCACCCTATATTGCCACTCACTGCCTATCATAATTCATTCCCTCCGATTCACACCACGCCGTGATGTTTTTCTCGCTCCTGCTAGTGAATGTTATGTTACACACCCATACAATGCGCACCACCCCATGATGTTTTTCTCACTCCTACTAGTGAATGTAATGTTACACACCCATACAATGCGCACCACCCCGCGATGTTTTTCAGAAACCTATCCTACATTGCCACTGCATGTTCCCTGACCTCCCCATGCTGACCATCCCACGGTGCTTTTCTCCATCTTGCATTGCCACTCACTGCCTATCCTAATTCAGACCCTCCGATTCACCCACCCCGTGATATTTTTCTCACTCCTCCTAGTGAATGTAATGTTACACACCCATACAATGCGCACCATCCCGTGATGTTTTTCAGAAACCTATCCTACATTGCCATTGCATGTTCCCTGACTTCCCCATGCTGACCACCCCGCGGTCCTTTTCTCCATCCTTCATTGCATCTCACTGCCTGTACTAATTCAGACCCTCCGATTCACACCACCCCGTGATGTTTTTCTCACTCCTACTAGTGAATGTAATGTTACACACCCATACAATGTGCACCACCCCACGATGTTTTTCAGAAACCTATCTTATATGGACACTGCATGTTCCCTGACCTCCCCATGCTGAACACCCCGCGGTGCTTTTTTCCATCCTACATTGCCACTCACTGCCTAACCTAATTCATTACCTCCGATTCACACCAACCCATGATGTTATTCTCACTCCTAAGAGAGAATGTAATTTTACACACCCATAAAATGCGCACCACCCCGCGATGTTTTTCAGAAACCTATCCTACATTGCCACTGCATGTTCCCTGTCCTCCCCATGCTGACGACACCGCGGTGCTTTTCTCCATCCTACAATGACACTCACTTCCTATAATATTCAGAGCCTCGGATTCACACCACCCCATGATGTTTTTCTCACTCCTACTAGTGAATGTAATGTTACACACCATTACAATGCGCACCACCCCGTGATGTTTTTCTCACTCCTACTAGTGAATGTAATGTTACACAACCATACAATGCACACCACACCGCGATGTTTTTCAGAAACCTATCCTACATTGCCACTGCATGTTCCCTGTCCTCCCCATGCTGACGACTCCGCGGTGCTTTTCTCCATCCTACATTGCCACTCACTGCCTATCCTATTTCAGTCCCTCCGATTCATACAACCCCGTGAGGTTTTTCTCACTCCTTCTAGTGAATATAATGTTACACACCCATACAATGCGCACCACCCCAGGATGTTTTTCTCACTCCTTCTATTGAATGTAATGTTACACACCCATACAATGCGCACCACCCCGCGATGTTTTTCAGAAACCTATCCTACATTACACTGCATGTTCCCTGACGTCCCCATGCTGACCACCACGCTGTGCTTTTCTCCATCCTACATTGCCATTCACTGCCTATCCTAATTCAGACCCTCCGATTCACACCACCCCGTGATGTTTTTCTCACTGCTACTAGTGAAAGTAATGTTACAAACCCATACAATGCGCACCACCCCGAGATGTTTTTCAGAAACCTATCCTACATTGCCACTACATGTTCCCTGACCTCCCCATGCTGACCACCCCGCGGTGCTTTTCTCCATCCTACATTGCCTCTCACTGCCTATCCTAATTCAGACCCTCCGATTCACACCAACCCGTGATGTTTTTCTCACTCCTCTTAGTGAATTTAATGTTACACACACATACAATGCACACCACCTCGTGATGTCTTTCTCACTCCTACTAGTGAATGTAATGTTACACACCCATACAATGCGCACCACCCCGGAATGTTTTTCATAAACCTATCCTACATTGCCACAGCATGTTCCCTGACCTCCCCATGCTGACCACCCCGCGGTGCTTTTCTCCACCCTACATTGCTACTCACTGCCTATCCTAATTCAGACCCTCCGAATCACACCACCCGCTGATGTTTTTCTCACTCCTACTAGAGAATGTAATTTTACACAACCATAAAATGCGCACCACCCCGCGAAGTTTTTCAGAAACCTATCCTACATTGCCACTGCATATTCCCGACCTCCACATGCTGACCAACCCGCGGTGCTTTTCTCCACCCTACATTGCCACTCACTGCGTATCCGAATTCAGACACTCCAATTCACACCACCCAGTGATGTTTTGCTCAATCCTACTAGTGAATGTAATGTTACACACCCCTACAATGCGCAACACCCCGTGATGTTTTTCTCACTCCTACTAGTGAATGTAATATTACACACCAATACAATGCGCACCACCCCGTGATGTCTTTCTCACTCCTACTCGTGAATGTGATGTTACACACCCATACAATGCGCACCAGCCCGGAATGTTTTTCATAAACCTATCCTACATTGCCACTGCATGTTCCCCTACCTCCACATGCTGATCAACGCGCGGTGTTTTTTTTGCATCCTACATTGCCACTCACTGCCTATCCTAAATTAGACCCTCGGATTCACACCACCCCGTGATGTTTTTCTCACTCCTACTAGTGAATGTAATGTTACACACCCCTACAATGCGCAACACCGTGTGAAGTTTTTCTCACTCCTACTAGTGAATGTAATGTTACACACCCATACAATGCACACCAACCCACGATGTTTTTCTGAATCCTAACATACATTGCCAGTGCATGTTCCCTGACCTCCCCATGATTACCACCCCGCGGTGCTTTTCTCCACCCTACATTGCCACTCACTTCCTACCCTAATTCAGACCCTCCGATTCACACCACCCCGTGATGTTTTTTTCACTCCTACTAGTGAATGTAATGTTACACACCCATACAATGCGCACCACACCGCGATGTTTTTCAGAAACCTATCCTACATTGGAACTGCATTTTCCCTGTCCATCCCATGCTTTCCACCCCGCGGTGCTTTTCTCCATCCTACATTGCCACTCACTGGCTATCCTATTTCAGTCCCTCCGATTCACACCACCCCGTGATGTTTTTCTCACTCCTACTAGTGAATGTAATGTTACACACACATACAGTGTGCACCACCCCACGATGTTTTTCTCAGTCCTACTAGTGAATGTAACGTTACACACCCATACAATGGGCACCGCCCCGCGATGTTTTTGAGAAACCCATCCTACATTGCCACTGCATGTTCCCTGACCTCCCCATGCTGACCACCCCGCGGTGCTTTTCTCCATCCTAAATTGCCACTTACTTCCTATCCTAACTCAGACCCTCCGATTCACACCACCCCGTGATGTTTTACTCACTCCTACTAGTGAATGTAATGTTACACACCCATGCAATGCGCACCACCCCGCGATGTTTTTCAGAAACCTATCCTACATTGCCACTGCATGTTCCCAGACCTCCCCATGCTGACCACCCGGCTGTGCTTTTCTCCATCCTATATTGCCACTCACTGCCTATCCTAATTCAGACCCTCCGATTCCCACCACCCCGTAATGTTTTTCTCACTCCCTCTAGTGAATGTAATGTTACAAACCCATACAATGCGCACCACCCCGCGATGTTTTTCAGAAACCTATCCTACATTGCCACTGCATGTTCCCTGACCTCCCCATGCTGACCACCCCGCGGTGCTTTTCTCCATCCTACATTGCCACTCACTGCCTATCCTAATTCAGTCCCTCGGATTCACACCACCCCGTGATTTTTTTCTCACTCCTACTAGTGAATGTAATTTTACACACCAATACAATGCGCACCACCCCGTGATGTTTTTCTCACTCCTACTAGTGAATGTAATGTTACCACCCATACAATGTGCACCACCCCGCAATGTTTTTCAGAATCGTATCCTACATTGCCACTGCATGTTCCCTGACCTCCACATGCTGACCATCCCGCAGTGCATTTCTACAACCTACATTGCCACTCACTGCCTATCTAATTCAGACACTCCGATTCACACCACCCCATGATGTTTTTCTCACTTCTACTAGTGAATGAAATGTTACACACCCATACAATGCGCACCACCCCGTGATGTTTTTCAGAAACCTATCCTACATTGGCACTGCATGTTCCCTGACCTCCCCTTGATGACCACCCCGTGGTGCTTTTCTCCATACTACATTGCCACTCACTGCCTTTCCTAATTCAGACACTCCGATTCTCACCACCCCCTGATGTTTTTCTCACTCCTACTAGTGAATGTAATGTTACACACCCATACAGTGCGCACCACCCCGCGATGTTTTTCAGAAACCTATCCTACATTGCCATTGCATGTTCCCTGAGCTCCACATGCTGACCTCCCTGCGGTGGCTTTCTCCATCCTACATTGCCACTCACTGCCTTTCCTAATTCAGACCCTCGGATTCACACCACCCCGTGATGTTTTTCTCACTCCTACTAGTGAATGTAATGTTACACACCCATACAGTGCGCACCACCCCGCGATGGTTTTCAGAAACCTATCCTACATTGCCATTGCATGTTCCCTGACCTCCACATGCTGACCTCCCTGCGGTGGTTTTCTCCATCCTACATTGCCACTCACTGCCTTTCCTAATTCAGACCCTCGGATTCACACCACCCCGTGATGTTTTTCTCACTCCTACTAGTGAATGTAATGTTACACACCCATAAAATGCGCACCAACCCACAATGATTTTCAGAAACCTATCCTACATTGGAACTGCTTGTTCCCTGTCCACTCCATGCTGAAAACCCCACGGTGCTTTTCTCCATCCTACATTGCCACTCACTGCCTATCCTATTTCAGTCCCTCCGATTCATTCCACCCCGTGATGTTTTTCTCACTCTTATTAGTGAATGTAATATTACACACCCATACAATGCGCACCACCCCAAGATGTTTTTCTCACTCCTACTAGTGAATGTGATGTTACACACCCATACAATGCGCACCACCCCGCGATGTTTTTCAGAAACCTATGCTACATTGCCACTACATGTTCCCTGACCTCCCCATGCTGACCACCCTGCGGTGCTTTTCTCCATCCTACATTGCCACTCACTGCCTATCCTAATTCAGACCCTCCGATTCACACCACCCCGTGATGTTTTTCTCACTCCTACTAGAGAATGTAATTTTACACACCCATAAAATGCGTACCACCCCGCGATGTTTTTCAGAAACCTATCCTACATTGCCACTGTATGTTCCCTGACCTCCCCATGCTGACCATCCCGTGGTGTTTTTTTCCATCCTACATTGCCACTCACTGCCTATCCTAATTCAGACCCTCCGATTCACACCACCCCGTGATGTTTTTCTCACTCCTACTTGTGAATGTAACGTTACACACCCATACAATGCGCACCACAGCGCGATGTTTTTCAGAAACCTATCCTACATTGCCACTGCATGTTCCCTGACCTCCCCTTGATGACCACCCCGCGGTGCTTTTCTCCATCCTACATTGCCACTCACTGCCTATCCTAATTCAGACCCTCCGATTCACACCAGCCCGTGATGTTTTTCTCTCTCCTACTAGTGAATGTAATGTTACACAACCATATAATGCTCAACACCCCGCGATGTTTTTCAGAAACCTATCCTACATTGCAACTGCATGTTCCCTGACCTCCCCATGCTGACCACCCCGCGATGCTTTTCTCCATCCTACATTGCCACTCACTGCCTATCCTAATTCAGACCCTCCGATTCACCCACCCCGTGATGTTTTTCTCAATCCTACTAGTGAACGTAATATTACACACCCATACAATGCGCACCACCCCACGAGGTTTTTCAGAAATCTATCCTACATTGCCACGGCATGTTCCCTGACCTCCACATGCTGACCACCCCGCTTTGCTTTTCTCCATCCTACATTGCCACTCACTGCCTATCCTAATTCAGACACTCCGATTCACACCACCCCATGATGTTTTACTCGCTCCTACTAGTGAATGTAATGTTACACACCCATACAATGCACACCACCACGCGATGTTTTTCAGAAACCTATCCTACATTGCCACTGCATGTTCCCTGACCTCCCCATGCTAACCACCCCGCGGTGCTTTTCTCCACCCTGCATTGCCACTCACTTCCTATCCTAATTCAGACCCTCCGATTCACAACACCCCGTGATGTTTTTCTCACTTCTACTAGTGAATGTAATGTTACACACCCATAAAATGCGCACCAACCCGCGATGATTTTCAGAAACCTATCCTACATTGGAACTGCTTGTTCCCTGTCCACTCCATGCTGATCACCCCGCGGTGCTTTTCTCCATCCTACATTGCCACTCACTGCCTATCCTATTTCAGTCCCTCCGATTCATACCACACCGTGATGTTTTTCTCACTCTTACTAGTGAATGTAATATTACACACCCATACAATGCGCACCACCCCAAGATGTTTTTCTCACTCCTACTAGTGAATGTGATGTTACACACCCATACAATGCGCACCACCCCGCGATGTTTTTCAGAAACCTATGCTACATTGCCACTACATGTTCCCTGACCTCCCCATGCTAACCACCCTGCGGTGCTTTTCTCCATCCTACATTGCCACTCACTGCCTATCCTATTTCAGACCCTCCAATTCACACCACCCCGTGATGTTTATCTCACTCCTACTAGTGAATGTAATGTTACACACCCCTACAATGCGCAACACCATGTGATGTTTTTCTCACTCCTACTAGTGAATGTAATGATACACACCCATACAATGCGCACCACAGCGCGATATTTTTCAGAAACCTATCCTACATTACCACTGCATGTTCCCTGACCTCCCCAGGCTGACCACCCCGCGGTGCTTTTCTCCATCCTACATTGCCACTCACTGCATATCCAAATTCAGACCCTCCAATTCACACCACCCCGTGATGTTTTTCTCTCTCTTACTGGTGAATGTAATGTTACACACCCATACAATGTGCACCATCCCGCGATGTTTTTCAGAAACCTATCCTACATTGCCACTGCATGTTCCCTGACCTCCCCTTGATGACCACCCCGCGGTGCATTTCTCCATCCTACATTGCCACTCACTGCCTATCCTAATTCAGACCCTCCGATTCACACCACCCCGTGATGTTTTTCTCTCTCCTACTAGTGAATGTAATGTTACACTCCCATATAATGCGCAACACCCCGCGATGTTTTTCAGGAACCTATCCTACATTGCAACTGCATGTTCCCTGACCTCCCCATGCTGACCACCCCGCGATGCTTTTCTCCATCCTACGTTGCCACTCACTGCCTATCCTAATTCAGACCCTACGATTCACCCACCCCGTGATGTTTTTCTCACTCCTACTAGTGAATGTAATATCACACACCCATACAATGCACACCACCCCACGAAGTTTTTCAGAAACCTATCCTACATTGCCACTGCATGTTCCCTGACCTCCACATGATGACCACCCCGCTTTGCTTTTCTCCATCCTACATTGCCACTCACTGCCTATCCTAATTCAGACCCTCCAATTTACACCACCCCGAGATGTTTTTCTCACTCCTACTAGTGAATGTAATGTTACACACCCATACAATGCGCACCACCCCGCGATGTTTTTCAGAAACCTATGCTACATTGCCACTACATGTTCCCTGACCTCCCCATGCTAACCACCCTGCGGTGCTTTTCTCCATCCTACATTGCCACTCACTGCCTATCCTATTTCAGACCCTCCAATTCACACCACCCCGTGATGTTTATCTCACTCCTACTAGTGAATGTAATGTTACACACCCCTACAATGCGCAACACCATGTGATGTTTTTCTCACTCCTACTAGTGAATGTAATGATACACACCCATACAATGCGCACCACAGCGCGATATTTTTCAGAAACCTATCCTACATTACCACTGCATGTTCCCTGACCTCCCCAGGCTGACCACCCCGCGGTGCTTTTCTCCATCCTACATTGCCACTCACTGCATATCCAAATTCAGACCCTCCAATTCACACCACCCCGTGATGTTTTTCTCTCTCTTACTGGTGAATGTAATGTTACACACCCATACAATGTGCACCATCCCGCGATGTTTTTCTGAAACCTATCCTACATTGCCACTGCATGTTCCCTGACCTCCCCTTGATGACCACCCCGCGGTGCATTTCTCCATCCTACATTGCCACTCACTGCCTATCCTAATTCAGACCCTCCGATTCACACCACCCCGTGATGTTTTTCTCTCTCCTACTAGTGAATGTAATGTTACACTCCCATATAATGCGCAACACCCCGCGATGTTTTTCAGGAACCTATCCTACATTGCAACTGCATGTTCCCTGACCTCCCCATGCTGACCACCCCGCGATGCTTTTCTCCATCCTACGTTGCCACTCACTGCCTATCCTAATTCAGACCCTACGATTCACCCACCCCGTGATGTTTTTCTCACTCCTACTAGTGAATGTAATATTACACACCCATACAATGCACACCACCCCACGAAATTTTTCAGAAACCTATCCTACATTGCCACTGCATGTTCCCTGACCTCCACATGATGACCACCCCGCTTTGCTTTTCTCCATCCTACATTGCCACTCACTGCCTATCCTAACTCAGACCCTCCAATTCACACCACCCCGAGATGTTTTTCTCACTCCTACTAGTGAATGTAATGTTACACACCCATACAATGCGCATCACAACGCGATGTTTTTCAGAAACCTATCCTACATTGCCACAGCATGTTCCCAGACCTCCCCATGCTGACCACCCCGCGGTGATTTTCTCGATCCTACATTGCTACTCACTGCCTATACTAATTCAGACCCTCCGATTCACATCACCCCGTGATGTTTTTCTCACTCCTACTAGTGAATGTAATGTTACACACCCATGCAATGCACACCACCCCGCGATGTTTTTCAGAAACCTAACGTAAATTGCCAGTACATGTTCCCTGACCTCCCCATGATGAACAGCGCGCGGTGCTTTTCTCCACCCTACATTGCCACTCACTTCCTATCCTAATTAAGACCCTCCGATTCACACCACCCCGTGATGTTTTTTTCACTCCTACTAGTGAATGTAATGTTACACACCCATTCAATGTGCACCACACCGCGATGTTTTTCAGGAACCTATCCTACATTGGAACTGCATTTTCCCTGTCCACCCCATGCTGTCCACCCCGCGGTGCTTTTCTCCATCCTACATTGCCACTCATAGCCTATCCTATTTCAGTCCCTCCGATTCACAGCACCCCGTGATGTTTTTCTCACTCCTACTAGTGAATGTAATGTTACACACCCATACAATGTGCACAACCCCACGATGTTTTTCTCACTCCTGCTAGTGAATGTAATGTTACACACCCAAAGAATGCGCACCGCCCCTCCATGTATTTGAGAAACCTATCCTACATGGCCAGTGCATGTTCCCTGACCTACCCATGCTGACCACACCGCGGTACTTTTCTCCATCCTACATTGCCACTCATAGCCTATCCTATTTCAGTCCCTCCGATTCACAGCACCCCGTGATGTTTTTCTCACTCCTACTAGTGAATGTAATGTTACACACCCCTACAATGCGCACCACCCCACGATGTTTTTCTCACTCCTACTAGTGAATGTAATGTTACACTCCCATAAAATGCGCACCACCCCGCGATGTTTTTCAGAAACCTATCCTACATTGCCACGGCATGTTGCCTGACCTCCCCATGCTGACCACACCGCAGTGCTTTTCTCCATCCTACATTGCCACTCACTGCGTATCCAAATTGAGAACCTCCAATTCACACCACCCCGTGATGTTTTTCTGACTCCTACTAGTGAATGCAATGTTACACACCCATACAATGCGCACCACTCCGCGATGTTTTTCAGAAACCTATCCTACATTGCCACTGCATGTTCCCTGACCTCCCCTTGATGACCACCCCGCGGTGCTTTTCTCCATCCTACATTGCCACTCACTGCCTATCCTAATTCAGACCCTCCGATTCACACCACCCCGTGATGTTTTTCTCTCTCTTACTGGTGAATGTAATGTTACACACCCATATAATGTGCAACACCCAGCGATGTTTTTCAGGAACCTATCCTACATTGCAACTGCATGTTCCCTGACCTCCCCATGCTGACCACCCCGCGATGATTTTCTCCATCCTACATTGCCACTCACTGCCTATCCTAATTCAGACCCTACGATTCACCCACCCCGTGATGTATTTCTCACTCCTACTAGTGAATGTAATATTACACACCCATACAATGCACACCACACCACGAAGTTTTTCAGAAACCTATCCTACATTGCCACTGCATATTCCCTGACCTCCACATGATGACCACCCCGCTTTGCTTTTCTCCATCCTACATTGCCACTCACTGCCTATCCTAATTCAGACCCTCCAATTCACACCACCCCGAGATGTTTTTCTCACTCCTACTAGTGAATGTAATGTTACACACCCATACAATGCGCATCACAACGCGATGTTTTTCAGAAACCTATCCTACATTGCCACAGCATGTTCCCAGACCTCCCCATGCTGACCACCCCGCGGTGATTTTCTCGATCCTACATTGGTACTCACTGCCTATACTAATTCAGACCCTCCGATTCACATCACCCTGTGATGTTTTTCTCACTCCTACTAGTGAATGTAATGTTACACACCCATGCAATGCACACCACCCCGCGATGTTTTTCAGAAACCTAACGTAAATTGCCAGTACATGTTCCCTGACCTCCCCATGATGAACAGCCCGCGGTGCTTTTCTCCACCCTACATTGCCACTCACTTCCTATGCTAATTAAGACCCTCCGATTCACACCACCCCGTGATGTTTGTTTCACTCCTACTAGTGAATGTAATGTTACACACCCATTCAATGTGCACCACACCACGATGTTTTTCAGGAACCTATCCTACATTGGAACTGCATTTTCCCTGTCCACCCCATGCTGTCCACCCCGCGGTGCTTTTCTCCATCCTACATTGCCACTCATAGCCTATCCTATTTCAGTCCCTCCGATTCACAGCACCCCGTGATGTTTTTCTCACTCCTACTAGTGAATGTAATGTTACACACCCATACAATGTGCACAACCCCCCGATGTTTTTCTCACTCCTGCTAGTGAATGTAATGTTACACACCCAAAGAATGCGCAACGCCCCTCCATGTATTTGAGAAACCTATCCTACATTGCCAGTGCATGTTCCCTGACCTACCCATGCTGACCACACTGCGGTACTTTTCTCCATCCTATATTGCCACTCACTGCCTTTCCTAATTCAGACCCTCCGATTCACACCACCCCGTGATGTTTTTCTCACTCCTACTAGTGAATGTAATGTTACACACCCCTACAATGCGCACCACCCCACGATGTTTTTCAGAAACCTATCCTACATTGCCACGGCATGTTGCCTGACCTCCCCATGCTGACCACACCACAGTGCTTTTCTCCATCCTACATTGCCACTCACTGCGTATCCAAATTGAGAACCTCCAATTCACACCAACCCGTGATGTTTTTCTGACTCCTACTAGTGAATGCAATGTTACACACCCATACAATGCGCACCACTCCGCGATGTTTTTCAGAAACCTATCCTACATTGCCACTGCATGTTCCCTGACCTCCCCTTGATGACCACCCCGCGATGTTTTTCTCCATCCTACATTGCCACTCACTGCCTATCCTAATTCAGACCCTCCAATGCGCACCACCCCAAGATGTTTTTCTCACTCCTACTAGTGAATGTGATGTTACACACCCATACAATGCGCACCACCCCGCGATGTTTTTCAGAAACCTATGCTACATTGCCACTACATGTTCCCTGACCTCCCCATGCTGACCACCCTGCGGTGCTTTTCTCCATCCTACATTGCCACTCACTGCCTATCCTAATTCAGACCCTCCGATTCACACCACCCCGTGATGTTTTTCTCACTCCTACTAGAGAATGTAATTTTACACACCCATAAAATGCGTACCACCCCGCGATGTTTTTCAGAAACCTATCCTACATTGCCACTGTATGTTCCCTGACGTCCCCATGCTGACCATCCCGTGGTGTTTTTTTCCATCCTACATTGCCACTCACTGCCTATCCTAATTCAGACCCTCCGATTCACACCACCCCGTGATGTTTTTCTCACTCCTACTTGTGAATGTAACGTTACACACCCATACAATGCGCACCACCCCGTGATGTTTTTCTCACTCCTACTAGTGAATGCAATGTTACACACCCATACAATGCGCACCACCCCCGAAGTTTTTCAGAAACCTATCCTACATTGCCACTGCATGTTCCCTAACCTCCCCATGCTGCCCACCCCGCGGTGCTTTTCTCCATCCTACATTGATACTCACTGCATATCCAAATTCAGACCCTCCAATTCACACCACCCCGTGATGTTTTTCTCACTCCTACTAGTGAATGTAATGTTACACACCCCTACAATGCGCACCAGAGCGCGATGTTTTTCAGAAACCTATCCTACATTACCACTGCATGTTCCCTGAGCTCCCCATGCTGACAACCCCGCGGTGCTTTTCTCCATCCTACATTGCCACTCACTGCATATCCAAATTCAGACCCTCCAATTCACACCACCCCGTGATGTTTTTCTCTCTCTTACTGGTGAATGTAATGTTACACACCCATACAATGTGCACCACCCCGCGATGTTTTTCAGAAACCTATCCTACATTGCCACTGCATGTTCCCTGACCTCCCCTTGATGACCACCCCGTGGTGCTTTTCTCCATCCTACATTGCCACTCACTGCCTATCCTAATTCAGACACTCCGATTCACACCACCCCGTGATGTTTTTCTCTCTCCTACTAGTGAATGTAATGTTACACAACCTTATAATGCTCAACACCCCGCGATGTTTTTCAGAAACCTATCCTACATTGCCACTGCATGTTCCCTGACCTCCCCATGCTGACCACCCCGCTTTGCTTTTCTCCATCCTACATTGCCACTCACTGCCTATCCTAATTCAGACACTCCGATTCACACCACCCCATGATGTTTTACTCACTCCTACTAGTGAATGTAATGTTACACACCCATACAATGCACACCACCACGCGATGTTTTTCAGAAACCTATCCTACATTGCCACTGCATGTTCCCTGACCTCCCCATGCTAACCACCCCGCGGTGCTTTTCTCCACCCTGCATTGCCACTCACTTCCTATCCTAATTCAGACCCTCCAATTCACACCACCCCGAGATGTTTTTCTCACTCCTACTAGTGAATGTAATGTTACACACCGATACAATGCGCATCACAACGCGATGTTTTTCAGAAACCTATCGTACATTGCCACAGCATGTTCCCAGACCTCCCCATGCTGACCACCCCGCGGTGATTTTCTCGATCCTACATTGCTACTCACTGCCTATACTAATTCAGACCCTCCGATTCACATCACCCCGTGATGTTTTTCTCTCTCCTACTAGTGAATGTAATGTTACACACCCATGCAATGCACACCACCCCGCGATGTTTTTCAGAAACCTAACGTAAATTGCCAGTACATGTTCCCTGACCTCCCCATGATGAACAGCCCGCGGTGCTTTTCTCCACCCTACATTGCCACTCACTTCCTATCCTAATTAAGACCCTCCGATTCACACCACCCCGTGATGTTTGTTTCACTCCTACTAGTGAATGTAATGTTACACACCCATTCAATGTGCACCACACCACGATGTTTTTCAGGAACCTATCCTACATTGGAACTGCATTTTCCCTGTCCACCCCATGCTGTCCACCCCGCGGTGCTTTTCTCCATCCTACATTGCCACTCATAGCCTATCCTATTTCAGTCCCTCCGATTCACAGCACCCCGTGATGTTTTTCTCACTCCTACCAGTGAATGTAATGTTACACACCCATACAATGTGCACAACCCCACGATGTTTTTCTCACTCCTGCTAGTGAATGTAATGTTACACACCCAAAGAATGCGCACCGCCCCTCCATATATTTGAGAAACCTATCCTACATTGCCAGTGCATGTTCCCTGACCTACCCATGCTGACCACACCGCGGTACTTTTCTCCATCCTATATTGCCACTCACTGCCTATCCTAATTCAGACCCTCCGATTCACACCACCCCGTGATGTTTTTCTCACTCGTACTAGTGAATGTAATGTTACACACCCATACAATGCGCACCACCCCACGATGTTTTTCTCACTCCTACTAGTGAATGTAATGTTACACTCCCATAAAATGCGCACCACCCCGCGATGTTTTTCAGAAACCTATCCTACATTGCCACGGCATGTTGCCTGACCTCCCCATGCTGACCACCGTGCGGTGCTTTTCTCCATCCTACATTGCCACTCACTGCCTATCCTAATTCAGACCCTCCTATTCACACCACCCCGTGATGTTTTTCTCACTCCTACTAGTGAATGTAATGTTACACACACCTACAATGGGCACCACCCCACGATGTTTTTCTCACTCCTACTAGTGAATGTAATGTTACACTCCCATAAAATGCACACCACCCCGCGATGTTTTTCAGAAACCTATCCTACATTGCCACGGCATGTTGCCTGACCTCCCCATGCAGACCACACCGCAGTGCTTTTCTCCATCCTACATTGCCACTCACTGCGTATCCAAATTGAGAACCTCCAATTCACACCACCCCGTGATGTTTTTCTGACTGCTACTAGTGAATGCAATGTTACACACCCATACAATGCGCACCACTCCGCGATGTTTTTCAGAAACCTATCCTACATTGCCACTGCATGTTCCCTGACCTCCCCTTGATGACCACCCCGCGGTGTTTTCCTCCATCCTACATTGCCACTCACTGCCTATCCTAATTCAGACCCTCCAATGCGCACCACCCCAAGATGTTTTTCTCACTTCTACTAGTGAATGTGATGTTACACACCCATACAATGCGCACCACCCCGCGATGTTTTTCAGAAACCTATGCTACATTGCCACTACATGTTCCCTGACCTCCCTATGCTGACCGCCGTGCGGTGCTTTTCTCCATCCTACATTGCCACTCACTGCCTATCCTAATTCAGACCCTCCGATTCACACCACCCCGTGATGTTTTTCTCACTCCTACTAGTGAATGTAATGTTACACACCCATACAATGCGCACCACCCCGCGATGTTTTTCAGAAACCTATCCTACATTGCCACTGTATGTTCCCTGACGTCCCCATGCTGACCATCCCGTGGTGTTTTTTTCCATCCTACATTGCCACTCACTGCCTATCCTAATTCAGACCCTCCGATTCACACCACCCCGTGATGTTTTTCTCACTCCTACTTGTGAATGTAACGTTACACACCCATACAATGCGCACCACCCCGTGATGTTTTTCTCACTCCTACTAGTGAATGCAATGTTACACACCCATACAATGCGCACCACCCCCGAAGTTTTTCAGAAACCTATCTTACATTGCCACTGCATGGTCCCTAACCTCCCCTTGCTGCCCACCCCGCGGTGCTTTTCTCCATCCTACAATGCCACTCACTGCATATCCAAATTCAGACCCTCCAATTCACACCACCCCGTGATGTTTTTCTCACTCCTACTAGTGAATGTAATGTTACACACCCCTACAATGCGCACCACAGCGCGATGTTTTTCAGAAACCTATCCTACATTACCACTGCATGTTCCCTGAGCTCCCCATGCTGACAACCCCGCGGTGCTTTGCTCCATCCTACATTGCCACTCACTGCATATCCAAATTCAGACCCTCCAATTCACACCACCCCGTGATGTTTTTCTCTCTCTTACTGATGAATGTGATGTTACACACCCATACAATGCGCACCACCCCGCGATGTTTTTCAGAAACCTATGCTACATTGCCACTACATGTTCCCTGACCTCCCCATGCTGACCGCCGTGCGGTGCTTTTCTCCATCCTACATTGCCACTCACTGCCTATCCTAATTCAGACCCTCCGATTCACACCACCCCGTGATGTTTTTCTCACTCCTACTAGTGAATGTAATGTTACACTCCCATAAAATGCGCACCACCCCGCGATGTTTTTCAGAAACCTATCCTACATTGCCACGGCATGTTGCCTGACCTCCCCATGCTGACCACACCGCAGTGCTTTTCTCCATCCTACATTGCCACTCACTGCGTATCCAAATTGAGAACCTCCAATTCACACCACCCCGTGATGTTTTTCTGACTCCTACTAGTGAATGCAATGTTACACACCCATACAATGCGCACCACTCCGCGATGTTTTTCAGAAACCTATCCTACATTGCCACTGCATGTTCCCTGACCTCCCCTTGATGACCACCCCGCGGTGTTTTTCTCCATCCTACATTGCCACTCACTGCCTATCCTAATTCAGACCCTCCAATGCGCACCACCCCAAGATGTTTTTCTCACTCCTATTAGTGAATGTGATGTTACACACCCATACAATGCGCACCACCCCGCGATGTTTTTCAGAAACCTATGCTACATTGCCACTACATGTTCCCTGACCTCCCCATGCTGACCACCGTGCGGTGCTTTTCTCCATCCTACATTGCCACTCACTGCCTATCCTAATTCAGACCCTCCGATTCACACCACCCCGTGATGTTTTTCTCACTCCTACTAGAGAATGTAATTTTACACACCCATAAAATGCGTACCACCCCGCGATGTTTTTCAGAAACCTATCCTACATTGCCACTGTATGTTCCCTGACGTCCCCATGCTGACCATCCCGTGGTGTTTTTTTCCATCCTACATTGCCACTCACTGCCTATCCTAATTCAGACCCTCCGATTCACACCACCCCGTGATGTTTTTCTCACTCCTACTTGTGAATGTAACGTTACACACCCATACAATGCGCACCACCCCGTGATGTTTTTCTCACTCCTACTAGTGAATGCAATGTTACACACCCATACAATGCGCACCACCCCCGAAGTTTTTCAGAAACCTATCCTACATTGCCACTGCATGTTCCCTAACCTCCCCATGCTGCCCACCCCGCGGTGCTTTTCTCCATCCTACATTGATACTCACTGCATATCCAAATTCAGACCCTCCAATTCACACCACCCCGTGATGTTTTTCTCACTCCTACTAGTGAATGTAATGTTACACACCCCTACAATGCGCACCAGAGCGCGATGTTTTTCAGAAACCTATCCTACATTACCACTGCATGTTCCCTGAGCTCCCCATGCTGACAACCCCGCGGTGCTTTTCTCCATCCTACATTGCCACTCACTGCATATCCAAATTCAGACCCTCCAATTCACACCACCCCGTGATGTTTTTCTCTCTCTTACTGGTGAATGTAATGTTACACACCCATACAATGTGCACCACCCCGCGATGTTTTTCAGAAACCTATCCTACATTGCCACTGCATGTTCCCTGACCTCCCCTTGATGACCACCCCGTGGTGCTTTTCTCCATCCTACATTGCCACTCACTGCCTATCCTAATTCAGACACTCCGATTCACACCACCCCGTGATGTTTTTCTCTCTCCTACTAGTGAATGTAATGTTACACAACCATATAATGCTCAACACCCCGCGATGTTTTTCACAAACCTATCCTACATTGCCACTGCATGTTCCCTGACCTCCCCATGCTGACCACCCCGCTTTGCTTTTCTCCATCCTACATTGCCACTCACTGCCTATCCTAATTCAGACACTCCGATTCACACCACCCCATGATGTTTTACTCACTCCTACTAGTGAATGTAATGTTACACACCCATACAATGCACACCACCACGCGATGTTTTTCAGAAACCTATCCTACATTGCCACTGCATGTTCCCTGACCTCCCCATGCTAACCACCCCGCGGTGCTTTTCTCCACCCTGCATTGCCACTCACTTCCTATCCTAATTCAGACCCTCCAATTCACACCACCCCGAGATGTTTTTCTCACTCCTACTAGTGAATGTAATGTTACACACCCATACAATGCGCATCACAACGCGATGTTTTTCAGAAACCTATCGTACATTGCGACAGCATGTTCCCAGACCTCCCCATGCTGACCAACCCGCGGTGATTTTCTCGATCCTACATTGCTACTCACTGCCTATACTAATTCAGACCCTCCGATTCACATCACCCCGTGATGTTTTTCTCTCTCCTACTAGTGAATGTAATGTTACACACCCATGCAATGCACACCACCCCGCGATGTTTTTCAGAAACCTAACCTAAATTGCCAGTACATGTTCCCTGACCTCCCCATGATGAACAGCCCGCGGTGCTTTTCTCCACCCTACATTGCCACTCACTTCATATCCTAATTAAGACCCTCCGATTCACACCACCCCGTGATGTTTTTTTCACTCCTACTAGTGAATGTAATGTTACACACCCATTCAATGTGCACCACACCGCGATGTTTTTCAGGAACCTATCCTACATTGGAACTGCATTTTCCCTGTCCACCCCATGCTGTCCACCCCGCGGTGCTTTTCTCCATCCTACATTGCCACTCATAGCCTATCCTATTTCAGTCCCTCCGATTCACAGCACCCCGTGATGTTTTTCTCACTCCTACCAGTGAATGTAATGTTACACACCCATACAATGTGCACAACCCCACGATGTTTTTCTCACTCCTGCTAGTGAATGTAATGTTACACACCCAAAGAATGCGCACCGCCCCTCCATATATTTGAGAAACCTATCCTACATTGCCAGTGCATGTTCCCTGACCTACCCATGCTGACCACACCGCGGTACTTTTCTCCATCCTATATTGCCACTCACTGCCTATCCTAATTCAGACCCTCCGATTCACACCACCCCGTGATGTTTTTCTCACTCCTACTAGTGAATGTAATGTTACACACCCATACAATGCGCACCACCCCACGATGTTTTTCTCACTCCTACTAGTGAATGTAATGTTACACTCCCATAAAATGCGCACCACCCCGCGATGTTTTTCAGAAACCTATCCTACATTGCCACGGCATGTTGCCTGACCTCCCCATGCTGACCACCGTGCGGTGCTTTTCTCCATCCTACATTGCCACTCACTGCCTATCCTAATTCAGACCCTCCTATTCACACCACCCCGTGATGTTTTTCTCACTCCTACTAGTGAATGTAATGTTACACACCCCTACAATGGGCACCACCCCACGATGTTTTTCTCACTCCTACTAGTGAATGTAATGTTACACTCCCATAAAATGCACACCACCCCGCGATGTTTTTCAGAAACCTATCCTACATTGCCACTGCATGTTCCCTGACCTCCCCATGCTAACCACCCCGCGGTGCTTTTCTCCACCCTGCATTGCCACTCACATCCTATCCTAATTCAGACCCTCCGATTCACAACACCCCGTGATGTTTTTCTCACTTCTACTAGTGAATGTAGTGTTACACACCCATAAAATGCGCACTAACCCGCGATGATTTTCAGAAACCTATCCTACATTGGAACTGCTTGTTCCCTGTCCACTCCATGCTGATCACCCCGCGGTGCTTTTCTCCATCCTACATTGCCACTCACTGCCTATCCTATTTCAGTCCCTCCGATTCATACCACCCCGTGATGTTTTTCTCACTCTTACTAGTGAATGTAATATTACACACCCATACAATGCGCACCACCCCAAAATGTTTTTCTCACTCCTACTAGTGAATGTGATGTTACACACCCATACAATGCGCACCACCCCGCGATGTTTTTCAGAAACCTATGCTACATTGCCACTACATGTTCCCTGACCTCCCCATGCTAACCACCCTGCGGTGCTTTTCTCCATCCTACATTGCCACTCACTGCCTATCCTATTTCAGACCCTCCGATTCACACCACCCCGTGATGTTTTTCTACTCCTACTAGAGAATGTAATTTTACACACCCATAAAATGCGTACCACCCCGCGATGTTTTTCAGAAACCTAACCTACATTGCCACTGTATGTTCCCTGACCTCCCCATGCTGACCATCCCGCGGTGTTTTTTTCCATCCTACATTGCCACTCTCTGCCTATCCTAATTCAGACCCTCCGATTCACACCACCCCGTGATGGTTTTCTCACTCCTACTAGTGAATGTAACGTTACACACCCATACACTGCGCACCAGCCCGTGATGTTTTTCTCACTCCTACTAGTGAATGCAATGTTACACACCCATACAATGGGCACCACCCCGTGAAGTTTTTCAGAAAACTATCCTACACTGCCACTGCATGTTCCCTGACCTCCCCATGCTGACCACCCCGCGGTGCTTTTCTCCATCCTACATTGCCACTCACTGCATATCCAAATTCAGACCCTCCAATTCACACCACCCCGTGATGTTTATCTCACTCCTACTAGTGAATGTAATGTTACACACCCCTACAATGCGCAACACCATGTGATGTTTTTCTCACTCCTACTAGTGAATGTAATGATACACACCCATACAATGCGCACCACAGCGCGATGTTTTTCAGAAACCTATCCTACATTACCACTGCATGTTCCCTGACCTCCCCATGCTGACCACCCCGCGGTGCTTTTCTCCATCCTACATTGCCACTCACTGCATATCCAAATTCAGACCCTCCAATTCACACCACCCCGTGATGTTTTTCTCTCTCTTACTGGTGAATGTAATGTTACACACCCATTCAATGTGCACCACACCGCGATGTTTTTCAGGAACCTATCCTACATTGGAACTGCATTTTCCCTGTCCACCCCATGCTGTCCACCCCGCGGTGCTTTTCTCCATCCTACATTGCCACTCATAGCCTATCCTATTTCAGTCCCTCCGATTCACAGCACCCCGTGATGTTTTTCTCACTCCTACCAGTGAATGTAATGTTACACACCCATACAATGTGCACAACCCCACGATGTTTTTCTCACTCCTGCTAGTGAATGTAATGTTACACACCCAAAGAATGCGCACCGCCCCTCCATATATTTGAGAAACCTATCCTACATTGCCAGTGCATGTTCCCTGACCTACCCATGCTGACCACACCGCGGTACTTTTCTCCATCCTATATTGCCACTCACTGCCTATCCTAATTCAGACCCTCCGATTCACACCACCCCGTGATGTTTTTCTCACTCGTACTAGTGAATGTAATGTTACACACCCATACAATGCGCACCACCCCACGATGTTTTTCTCACTCCTACTAGTGAATGTAATGTTACACTCCCATAAAATGCGCACCACCCCGCGATGTTTTTCAGAAACCTATCCTACATTGCCACGGCATGTTGCCTGACCTCCCCATGCTGACCACCGTGCGGTGCTTTTCTCCATCCTACATTGCCACTCACTGCCTATCCTAATTCAGACCCTCCTATTCACACCACCCCGTGATGTTTTTCTCACTCCTACTAGTGAATGTAATGTTACACACACCTACAATGGGCACCACCCCACGATGTTTTTCTCACTCCTACTAGTGAATGTAATGTTACACTCCCATAAAATGCACACCACCCCGCGATGTTTTTCAGAAACCTATCCTACATTGCCACGGCATGTTGCCTGACCTCCCCATGCAGACCACACCGCAGTGCTTTTCTCCATCCTACATTGCCACTCACTGCGTATCCAAATTGAGAACCTCCAATTCACACCACCCCGTGATGTTTTTCTGACTGCTACTAGTGAATGCAATGTTACACACCCATACAATGCGCACCACTCCGCGATGTTTTTCAGAAACCTATCCTACATTGCCACTGCATGTTCCCTGACCTCCCCTTGATGACCACCCCGCGGTGTTTTCCTCCATCCTACATTGCCACTCACTGCCTATCCTAATTCAGACCCTCCAATGCGCACCACCCCAAGATGTTTTTCTCACTTCTACTAGTGAATGTGATGTTACACACCCATACAATGCGCACCACCCCGCGATGTTTTTCAGAAACCTATGCTACATTGCCACTACATGTTCCCTGACCTCCCTATGCTGACCGCCGTGCGGTGCTTTTCTCCATCCTACATTGCCACTCACTGCCTATCCTAATTCAGACCCTCCGATTCACACCACCCCGTGATGTTTTTCTCACTCCTACTAGTGAATGTAATGTTACACACCCATACAATGCGCACCACCCCGCGATGTTTTTCAGAAACCTATCCTACATTGCCACTGTATGTTCCCTGACGTCCCCATGCTGACCATCCCGTGGTGTTTTTTTCCATCCTACATTGCCACTCACTGCCTATCCTAATTCAGACCCTCCGATTCACACCACCCCGTGATGTTTTTCTCACTCCTACTTGTGAATGTAACGTTACACACCCATACAATGCGCACCACCCCGTGATGTTTTTCTCACTCCTACTAGTGAATGCAATGTTACACACCCATACAATGCGCACCACCCCCGAAGTTTTTCAGAAACCTATCCTACATTGCCACTGCATGGTCCCTAACCTCCCCTTGCTGCCCACCCCGCGGTGCTTTTCTCCATCCTACAATGCCACTCACTGCATATCCAAATTCAGACCCTCCAATTCACACCACCCCGTGATGTTTTTCTCACTCCTACTAGTGAATGTAATGTTACACACCCCTACAATGCGCACCACAGCGCGATGTTTTTCAGAAACCTATCCTACATTACCACTGCATGTTCCCTGAGCTCCCCATGCTGACAACCCCGCGGTGCTTTGCTCCATCCTACATTGCCACTCACTGCATATCCAAATTCAGACCCTCCAATTCACACCACCCCGTGATGTTTTTCTCTCTCTTACTGATGAATGTGATGTTACACACCCATACAATGCGCACCACCCCGCGATGTTTTTCAGAAACCTATGCTACATTGCCACTACATGTTCCCTGACCTCCCCATGCTGACCGCCGTGCGGTGCTTTTCTCCATCCTACATTGCCACTCACTGCCTATCCTAATTCAGACCCTCCGATTCACACCACCCCGTGATGTTTTTCTCACTCCTACTAGTGAATGTAATGTTACACTCCCATAAAATGCGCACCACCCCGCGATGTTTTTCAGAAACCTATCCTACATTGCCACGGCATGTTGCCTGACCTCCCCATGCTGACCACACCGCAGTGCTTTTCTCCATCCTACATTGCCACTCACTGCGTATCCAAATTGAGAACCTCCAATTCACACCACCCCGTGATGTTTTTCTGACTCCTACTAGTGAATGCAATGTTACACACCCATACAATGCGCACCACTCCGCGATGTTTTTCAGAAACCTATCCTACATTGCCACTGCATGTTCCCTGACCTCCCCTTGATGACCACCCCGCGGTGTTTTTCTCCATCCTACATTGCCACTCACTGCCTATCCTAATTCAGACCCTCCAATGCGCACCACCCCAAGATGTTTTTCTCACTCCTATTAGTGAATGTGATGTTACACACCCATACAATGCGCACCACCCCGCGATGTTTTTCAGAAACCTATGCTACATTGCCACTACATGTTCCCTGACCTCCCCATGCTGACCACCGTGCGGTGCTTTTCTCCATCCTACATTGCCACTCACTGCCTATCCTAATTCAGACCCTCCGATTCACACCACCCCGTGATGTTTTTCTCACTCCTACTAGAGAATGTAATTTTACACACCCATAAAATGCGTACCACCCCGCGATGTTTTTCAGAAACCTATCCTACATTGCCACTGTATGTTCCCTGACGTCCCCATGCTGACCATCCCGTGGTGTTTTTTTCCATCCTACATTGCCACTCACTGCCTATCCTAATTCAGACCCTCCGATTCACACCACCCCGTGATGTTTTTCTCACTCCTACTTGTGAATGTAACGTTACACACCCATACAATGCGCACCACCCCGTGATGTTTTTCTCACTCCTACTAGTGAATGCAATGTTACACACCCATACAATGCGCACCACCCCCGAAGTTTTTCAGAAACCTATCCTACATTGCCACTGCATGTTCCCTAACCTCCCCATGCTGCCCACCCCGCGGTGCTTTTCTCCATCCTACATTGATACTCACTGCATATCCAAATTCAGACCCTCCAATTCACACCACCCCGTGATGTTTTTCTCACTCCTACTAGTGAATGTAATGTTACACACCCCTACAATGCGCACCAGAGCGCGATGTTTTTCAGAAACCTATCCTACATTACCACTGCATGTTCCCTGAGCTCCCCATGCTGACAACCCCGCGGTGCTTTTCTCCATCCTACATTGCCACTCACTGCATATCCAAATTCAGACCCTCCAATTCACACCACCCCGTGATGTTTTTCTCTCTCTTACTGGTGAATGTAATGTTACACACCCATACAATGTGCACCACCCCGCGATGTTTTTCAGAAACCTATCCTACATTGCCACTGCATGTTCCCTGACCTCCCCTTGATGACCACCCCGTGGTGCTTTTCTCCATCCTACATTGCCACTCACTGCCTATCCTAATTCAGACACTCCGATTCACACCACCCCGTGATGTTTTTCTCTCTCCTACTAGTGAATGTAATGTTACACAACCATATAATGCTCAACACCCCGCGATGTTTTTCACAAACCTATCCTACATTGCCACTGCATGTTCCCTGACCTCCCCATGCTGACCACCCCGCTTTGCTTTTCTCCATCCTACATTGCCACTCACTGCCTATCCTAATTCAGACACTCCGATTCACACCACCCCATGATGTTTTACTCACTCCTACTAGTGAATGTAATGTTACACACCCATACAATGCACACCACCACGCGATGTTTTTCAGAAACCTATCCTACATTGCCACTGCATGTTCCCTGACCTCCCCATGCTAACCACCCCGCGGTGCTTTTCTCCACCCTGCATTGCCACTCACTTCCTATCCTAATTCAGACCCTCCAATTCACACCACCCCGAGATGTTTTTCTCACTCCTACTAGTGAATGTAATGTTACACACCCATACAATGCGCATCACAACGCGATGTTTTTCAGAAACCTATCGTACATTGCGACAGCATGTTCCCAGACCTCCCCATGCTGACCAACCCGCGGTGATTTTCTCGATCCTACATTGCTACTCACTGCCTATACTAATTCAGACCCTCCGATTCACATCACCCCGTGATGTTTTTCTCTCTCCTACTAGTGAATGTAATGTTACACACCCATGCAATGCACACCACCCCGCGATGTTTTTCAGAAACCTAACCTAAATTGCCAGTACATGTTCCCTGACCTCCCCATGATGAACAGCCCGCGGTGCTTTTCTCCACCCTACATTGCCACTCACTTCATATCCTAATTAAGACCCTCCGATTCACACCACCCCGTGATGTTTTTTTCACTCCTACTAGTGAATGTAATGTTACACACCCATTCAATGTGCACCACACCGCGATGTTTTTCAGGAACCTATCCTACATTGGAACTGCATTTTCCCTGTCCACCCCATGCTGTCCACCCCGCGGTGCTTTTCTCCATCCTACATTGCCACTTATAGCCTATCCTATTTCAGTCCCTCCGATTCACAGCACCCCGTGATGTTTTTCTCACTCCTACCAGTGAATGTAATGTTACACACCCCTACAATGCGCACCACAGCGCGATGTTTTTCAGAAACCTATCCTACATTACCACTGCATGTTCCCTGAGCTCCCCATGCTGACAACCCCGCGGTGCTTTGCTCCATCCTACATTGCCACTCACTGCATATCCAAATTCAGACCCTCCAATTCACACCACCCCGTGATGTTTTTCTCTCTCTTACTGATGAATGTGATGTTACACACCCATACAATGCGCACCACCCCGCGATGTTTTTCAGAAACCTATGCTACATTGCCACTACATGTTCCCTGACCTCCCCATGCTGACCGCCGTGCGGTGCTTTTCTCCATCCTACATTGCCACTCACTGCCTATCCTAATTCAGACCCTCCGATTCACACCACCCCGTGATGTTTTTCTCACTCCTACTAGTGAATGTAATGTTACACTCCCATAAAATGCGCACCACCCCGCGATGTTTTTCAGAAACCTATCCTACATTGCCACGGCATGTTGCCTGACCTCCCCATGCTGACCACACCGCAGTGCTTTTCTCCATCCTACATTGCCACTCACTGCGTATCCAAATTGAGAACCTCCAATTCACACCACCCCGTGATGTTTTTCTGACTCCTACTAGTGAATGCAATGTTACACACCCATACAATGCGCACCACTCCGCGATGTTTTTCAGAAACCTATCCTACATTGCCACTGCATGTTCCCTGACCTCCCCTTGATGACCACCCCGCGGTGTTTTTCTCCATCCTACATTGCCACTCACTGCCTATCCTAATTCAGACCCTCCAATGCGCACCACCCCAAGATGTTTTTCTCACTCCTATTAGTGAATGTGATGTTACACACCCATACAATGCGCACCACCCCGCGATGTTTTTCAGAAACCTATGCTACATTGCCACTACATGTTCCCTGACCTCCCCATGCTGACCACCGTGCGGTGCTTTTCTCCATCCTACATTGCCACTCACTGCCTATCCTAATTCAGACCCTCCGATTCACACCACCCCGTGATGTTTTTCTCACTCCTACTAGAGAATGTAATTTTACACACCCATAAAATGCGTACCACCCCGCGATGTTTTTCAGAAACCTATCCTACATTGCCACTGTATGTTCCCTGACGTCCCCATGCTGACCATCCCGTGGTGTTTTTTTCCATCCTACATTGCCACTCACTGCCTATCCTAATTCAGACCCTCCGATTCACACCACCCCGTGATGTTTTTCTCACTCCTACTTGTGAATGTAACGTTACACACCCATACAATGCGCACCACCCCGTGATGTTTTTCTCACTCCTACTAGTGAATGCAATGTTACACACCCATACAATGCGCACCACCCCCGAAGTTTTTCAGAAACCTATCCTACATTGCCACTGCATGTTCCCTAACCTCCCCATGCTGCCCACCCCGCGGTGCTTTTCTCCATCCTACATTGATACTCACTGCATATCCAAATTCAGACCCTCCAATTCACACCACCCCGTGATGTTTTTCTCACTCCTACTAGTGAATGTAATGTTACACACCCCTACAATGCGCACCAGAGCGCGATGTTTTTCAGAAACCTATCCTACATTACCACTGCATGTTCCCTGAGCTCCCCATGCTGACAACCCCGCGGTGCTTTTCTCCATCCTACATTGCCACTCACTGCATATCCAAATTCAGACCCTCCAATTCACACCACCCCGTGATGTTTTTCTCTCTCTTACTGGTGAATGTAATGTTACACACCCATACAATGTGCACCACCCCGCGATGTTTTTCAGAAACCTATCCTACATTGCCACTGCATGTTCCCTGACCTCCCCTTGATGACCACCCCGTGGTGCTTTTCTCCATCCTACATTGCCACTCACTGCCTATCCTAATTCAGACACTCCGATTCACACCACCCCGTGATGTTTTTCTCTCTCCTACTAGTGAATGTAATGTTACACAACCATATAATGCTCAACACCCCGCGATGTTTTTCACAAACCTATCCTACATTGCCACTGCATGTTCCCTGACCTCCCCATGCTGACCACCCCGCTTTGCTTTTCTCCATCCTACATTGCCACTCACTGCCTATCCTAATTCAGACACTCCGATTCACACCACCCCATGATGTTTTACTCACTCCTACTAGTGAATGTAATGTTACACACCCATACAATGCACACCACCACGCGATGTTTTTCAGAAACCTATCCTACATTGCCACTGCATGTTCCCTGACCTCCCCATGCTAACCACCCCGCGGTGCTTTTCTCCACCCTGCATTGCCACTCACTTCCTATCCTAATTCAGACCCTCCAATTCACACCACCCCGAGATGTTTTTCTCACTCCTACTAGTGAATGTAATGTTACACACCCATACAATGCGCATCACAACGCGATGTTTTTCAGAAACCTATCGTACATTGCGACAGCATGTTCCCAGACCTCCCCATGCTGACCAACCCGCGGTGATTTTCTCGATCCTACATTGCTACTCACTGCCTATACTAATTCAGACCCTCCGATTCACATCACCCCGTGATGTTTTTCTCTCTCCTACTAGTGAATGTAATGTTACACACCCATGCAATGCACACCACCCCGCGATGTTTTTCAGAAACCTAACCTAAATTGCCAGTACATGTTCCCTGACCTCCCCATGATGAACAGCCCGCGGTGCTTTTCTCCACCCTACATTGCCACTCACTTCATATCCTAATTAAGACCCTCCGATTCACACCACCCCGTGATGTTTTTTTCACTCCTACTAGTGAATGTAATGTTACACACCCATTCAATGTGCACCACACCGCGATGTTTTTCAGGAACCTATCCTACATTGGAACTGCATTTTCCCTGTCCACCCCATGCTGTCCACCCCGCGGTGCTTTTCTCCATCCTACATTGCCACTTATAGCCTATCCTATTTCAGTCCCTCCGATTCACAGCACCCCGTGATGTTTTTCTCACTCCTACCAGTGAATGTAATGTTACACACCCATACAATGTGCACAACCCCACGATGTTTTTCTCACTCCTGCTAGTGAATGTAATGTTACACACCCAAAGAATGCGCACCGCCCCTCCATATATTTGAGAAACCTATCCTACATTGCCAGTGCATGTTCCCTGACCTACCCATGCTGACCACACCGCGGTACTTTTCTCCATCCTATATTGCCACTCACTGCCTATCCTAATTCAGACCCTCCGATTCACACCACCCCGTGATGTTTTTCTCACTCCTACTAGTGAATGTAATGTTACACACCCATACAATGCGCACCACCCCACGATGTTTTTCTCACTCCTACTAGTGAATGTAATGTTACACTCCCATAAAATGCGCACCACCCCGCGATGTTTTTCAGAAACCTATCCTACATTGCCACGGCATGTTGCCTGACCTCCCCATGCTGACCACCGTGCGGTGCTTTTCTCCATCCTACATTGCCACTCACTGCCTATCCTAATTCAGACCCTCCTATTCACACCACCCCGTGATGTTTTTCTCACTCCTACTAGTGAATGTAATGTTACACACCCCTACAATGGGCACCACCCCACGATGTTTTTCTCACTCCTACTAGTGAATGTAATGTTACACTCCCATAAAATGCACACCACCCCGCGATGTTTTTCAGAAACCTATCCTACATTGCCACTGCATGTTCCCTGACCTCCCCATGCTAATCACCCCGCGGTGCTTTTCTCCACCCTGCATTGCCACTCACATCCTATCCTAATTCAGACCCTCCGATTCACAACACCCCGTGATGTTTTTCTCACTTCTACTAGTGAATGTAGTGTTACACACCCATAAAATGCGCACTAACCCGCGATGATTTTCAGAAACCTATCCTACATTGGAACTGCTTGTTCCCTGTCCACTCCATGCTGATCACCCCGCGGTGCTTTTCTCCATCCTACATTGCCACTCACTGCCTATCCTATTTCAGTCCCTCCGATTCATACCACCCCGTGATGTTTTTCTCACTCTTACTAGTGAATGTAATATTACACACCCATACAATGCGCACCACCCCAAAATGTTTTTCTCACTCCTACTAGTGAATGTGATGTTACACACCCATACAATGCGCACCACCCCGCGATGTTTTTCAGAAACCTATGCTACATTGCCACTACATGTTCCCTGACCTCCCCATGCTAACCACCCTGCGGTGCTTTTCTCCATCCTACATTGCCACTCACTGCCTATCCTATTTCAGACCCTCCGATTCACACCACCCCGTGATGTTTTTCTACTCCTACTAGAGAATGTAATTTTACACACCCATAAAATGCGTACCACCCCGCGATGTTTTTCAGAAACCTAACCTACATTGCCACTGTATGTTCCCTGACCTCCCCATGCTGACCATCCCGCGGTGTTTTTTTCCATCCTACATTGCCACTCTCTGCCTATCCTAATTCAGACCCTCCGATTCACACCACCCCGTGATGGTTTTCTCACTCCTACTAGTGAATGTAACGTTACACACCCATACACTGCGCACCAGCCCGTGATGTTTTTCTCACTCCTACTAGTGAATGCAATGTTACACACCCATACAATGGGCACCACCCCGTGAAGTTTTTCAGAAAACTATCCTACACTGCCACTGCATGTTCCCTGACCTCCCCATGCTGACCACCCCGCGGTGCTTTTCTCCATCCTACATTGCCACTCACTGCATATCCAAATTCAGACCCTCCAATTCACACCACCCCGTGATGTTTATCTCACTCCTACTAGTGAATGTAATGTTACACACCCCTACAATGCGCAACACCATGTGATGTTTTTCTCACTCCTACTAGTGAATGTAATGATACACACCCATACAATGCGCACCACAGCGCGATGTTTTTCAGAAACCTATCCTACATTACCACTGCATGTTCCCTGACCTCCCCAGGCTGACCACCCCGCGGTGCTTTTCTCCATCCTACATTGCCACTCACTGCATATCCAAATTCAGACCCTCCAATTCACACCACCCCGTGATGTTTTTCTCTCTCTTACTGGTGAATGTAATGTTACACACCCATACAATGTGCACCATCCTGCGATGTTTTTCAGAAACCTATTCTACATTGCCATTGCATGTTCCCTGACCTCCCCTTGATGACCACCCCGCGGTGCTTTTCTCCATCCTACATTGCCACTCACTGCCTATCCTAATTCAGAGCCTCCGATTCACACCACCCCGTGATGTTTTTCTCTCTCCTACTAGTGAATGTAATGTTACACTCCCATATAATGCGCAACACCCCGCGATGTTTTTCAGGAACCTATCCTACATTGCAACTGCATGTTCCCTGACCTCCCCATGCTGACCACCCCGCGATGCTTTTCTCCATCCTACATTGCCACTCACTGCCTATCCTAATTCAGACCCTACGATTCACCCACCCCGTGATGTTTTTCTCACTCCTACTAGTGAATGTAATATTACACACCCATACAATGCACACCACCCCACGAAGTTTTTCAGAAACCTATCCTACATTGCCACTGCATGTTCCCTGACCTCCACATGATGACCACCCCGCTTTGCTTTTCTCCATCCTACATTGCCACTCACTGCCTATCCTAATTCAGACCCTCCAATTCACACCACCCCGAGATGTTTTTCTCACTTCTACTAGTGAATGTAATGTTACACACCCAAACAATGCGCATCACAACGCGATGTTTTTCAGAAACCTATCCTACATTGCCACAGCATGTTCCCAGAACTCCCCATGCTGACCACCCCGCGGTGATTTTCTCGATCCTACATTGCTACTCACTGCCTATACTAATTCAGACCCTCCGATTCACATCACCCCGTGATGTTTTTCTCACTCCTACTAGTGAATGTAATGTTACACACCCATGCAATGCACACCACCCCGCGATGTTTTTCAGAAACCTAACCTAAATTGCCAGTTCATGTTCCCTGACCTCCCCATGATGAACAGCCCGCGGTGCTTTTCTCCACCCTACATTTCCACACACTTCCTATCCTAATTAAGACCCTCCGATTCACACCACCCCGTGATGTTTTTTTCACTCCTACTAGTGAATGTAATGTTACACATCCATTCAATGTGCACCACACCGCGATGTTTTTCATGAACCTATCCTACATTGGAACTGCATTTTCCCTGTCCACCCCATGCTGTCCACCCCGCGGTGCTTTTCTCCATCCTACATTGCCACTCATAGCGGATCCTATTTCAGTCCCTCCGATTCACAGCACCCCGTGATGTTTTTCTCACTCCTACTAGTGAATGTAATGTTACACACCCATACAATGTGCACAACCCCACGATGTTTTTCTCACTCCTTCTAGTGAATGTAATGTTACACACCCAAAGAATGCGCACCGCCCCTCCATATATTTGAGAAACCTATCCTACATTGCCAGTGCATGTTCCCTGACCTACCCATGCTGACCACACCGCGGTACTTTTCTCCATCCTATATTGCCATTCACTGCCTATCCTAATTCAGACCCTCCGATTCACACCACCCCGTGATGTTTTTCTCACTCCTACTAGTGAATGTAATGTTACACACCCCTACAATGGGCACCACCCCACGATGTTTTTCTCACTCCTACTAGTGAATGTAATGTTACACTCCCATAAAATGCGCACCACCCCGCGATGTTTTTCAGAAACCTATCCTACATTGCCACGGCATGTTGCCTGACCTCCCCATGCTGACCACACCGCAGTGCTTTTCTCCATCCTACATTGCCACTCACTGCGTATCCAAATTGAGAACCTCCAATTCACACCACCCCGTGATGTTTTTCTGACTCCTACTAGTGAATGCAATGTTACACACCCATACAATGCGCACCACTCCACGATGTTTTTCAGAAACCTATCCTACATTGCCACTGCATGTTCCCTGACCTCCCCTTGATGACCACCCCGCGGTGTTTTTCTCCATCCTACATTGCCACTCACTGCCTATCCTAATTCAGACCCTCCGATTCATACCACCCGGTGATGTTTTTCTCACTCCTAGTAGTGTATATAATGTTACATACCCATATAATGGGCACCACCTCGCGATGTTTTTCAGAAACCTATCCTACATTGCCACTGCATGTTCCCTGACCTCCACATGATGACCACCCCGCTTTGCTTTTCTCCATCCTACATTGCCACTCACTGCCTATCCTAATTCAGATCCTCCAATTCACACCACCCCGAGATGTTTTTCTCACTTCTACTAGTGAATGTAATGTTACACACCCATACAATGCGCATCACAACGCGATGTTTTTCAGAAACCTATCCTACATTGCCACAGCATGTTCCCAGAACTCCCCATGCTGACCACCCCGCGGTGATTTTCTCGATCCTACATTGCTACTCACTGCCTATACTAATTCAGACCCTCCGATTCACATCACCCCGTGATGTTTTTCTCACTCCTACTAGTGAATGTAATGTTACACACCCATGCAATGCACACCACCCCGCGATGTTTTTCAGAAACCTAACCTAAATTGCCAGTACATGTTCCCTGACCTCCCCATGATGAACAGCCCGCGGTGCTTTTCTCCACCCTACATTTCCACACACTTCCTATCCTAATTAAGACCCTCCGATTCACACCACCCCGTGATGTTTTTTTCACTCCTACTAGTGAATGTAATGTTACACACCCATTCAATGTGCACCACACCGCGATGTTTTTCATGAACCTATCCTACATTGGAACTGCATTTTCCCTGTCCACCCCATGCTGTCCACCCCGCGGTGCTTTTCTCCATCCTACATTGCCACTCATAGCCGATCCTATTTCAGTCCCTCCGATTCACAGCACCCCGTGATGTTTTTCTCACTCCTACTAGTGAATGTAATGTTACACACCCATACAATGTGCACAACCCCACGATGTTTTTCTCACTCCTGCTAGTGAATGTAATGTTACACACCCAAAGAATGCGCACCGCCCCTCCATATATTTGAGAAACCTATCCTACATTGCCAGTGCATGTTCCCTGACCTACCCATGCTGACCACACCGCGGTACTTTTCTCCATCCTATATTGCCATTCACTGCCTATCCTAATTCAGACCCTCCGATTCACACCACCCCGTGATGTTTTTCTCACTCCTACTAGTGAATGTAATGTTACACACCCCTACAATGGGCACCACCCCACGATGTTTTTCTCACTCCTACTAGTGAATGTAATGTTACACTCCCATAAAATGCGCACCACCCCGCGATGTTTTTCAGAAACCTATCCTACATTGCCACGGCATGTTGCCTGACCTCCCCATGCTGACCACACCGCAGTGCTTTTCTCCATCCTACATTGCCACTCACTGCGTATCCAAATTGAGAACCTCCAATTCACACCACCCCGTGATGTTTTTCTGACTCCTACTAGTGAATGCAATGTTACACACCCATACAATGCGCACCACTCCACGATGTTTTTCAGAAACCTATCCTACATTGCCACTGCATGTTCCCTGACCTCCCCTTGATGACCACCCCGCGGTGTTTTTCTCCATCCTACATTGCCACTCACTGCCTATCGTAATTCAGACCCTCCGATTCATACCACCCGGTGATGTTTTTCTCACTCCTACTAGTGTATATAATGTTACATACCCATATAATGGGCACCACCTCGCGATGTTTTTCAGAAACCTATCCTACATTGCTACTGCATGTTCCCTGTCCTCCCCATGCTGAAAACCCCGCGGTGCTTTTCTCCATCCTACATTGCCACTCACTGCCTATCCTAATTCAGACCCTAGGATTCACACCACCCCGTGATGTTTTTCTCACTCCCACTAGTGAATGTAATGTTCCACACCCATACAATGTGCAAAACCCCATGATGTTTTTCTCACTCCTACTAGTGAATCTAATGTTACACACCCATACAATGCGCATCACCGCACGATGTTTTTCAGAAACCTATCCTACATTGCCACTGCATGTTCCCTGACCTCCCCTTGATGACCACCCCGCGGTGTTTTTCTCCATCCTACATTGCCACTCACTGCCTAACCTAATTCAGACCCTCCGATTCACACCACCCCCTGATGTTTTTCTCACTCCTACTAGTGAATGTAATGTTACACGCCCACACGATGCGCACCACCCCGCGATGTTTTTCAGAAACCTATCCTACATTGCCACTGCATGTTCCCTGACCTCCACATGCTGACCTCCCCGCGGTGGTTTTCTCCATCCTACATTGCCACTCACTGCCTATCCTAATTCAGACCCTCCGATTCACACCACCCCGTGATGTTTTTCTCACTCCTAGTAGTGAATGTAATGTTACACACCCCTACAATGCGCACCACCCCACGATGTTTTTTTCACTCCTACTAGTGAATGTAATATTACACACCCATACAATGCGCACCACCCCGCGATATTTTTCAGAAATCTATCCTACATTGCCACTGCATGTTCCCTGACCTCCCCATGCTGACCACACCGCGGTGCTTTTCTCAATCCTACATTGCCACTCACTGCGTATCCGAATTCAGACCCTCCAATTCACACCACCCCGTGATGTTTTTCTCACTCCTACTAGTGAATGTAATGTTACCACCCATACAATGCGCACCAACCCGCAATGTTTTTCAGAATCCTATCCTACATTGCCACTGCATGTTCCCTGACCTCCACATGCTGACCATCCCGCAGTGCTTTTCTACATCCAACAATGCCACTCACTGCCTGTCCTAATTCAGACCCTCCGATTCACAACACCCCATGATGTTTTTCTCACTCCTACTAGTGAATGTAATGTTACACACCCATATAATGCGCACCACCCCGTGATGTTTTTCTCACTCCTGCTAGTGAATGTAATGTTACACACCCATACAATGTGCACCACCCCGTGATGTTTTTCTCACTCCTACTAGTGAATGTAATGTTACACACCTATACAATGCGCTCCACCGCGCGATGATTTTCAGAAACCTATCCTAAATTGCCACTGCATGTTTCCTGACCTCCCCATGCTGACCACCCCGCGGTGGTTTTCTCCATCCTACATTGCCACTCACTGCCTCTTCTAATTCAGACACTACGATTCACACCACCCCGTGATGTTTTTCTCACTCCTACTAGTGAATCTAATGTTACACACCCATACAATGCGCACCACCGCACGATGTTATTCAGAAACCTATCCTACATTGCCCCTGCATGTTCCCTGAGCACCCCATGGTGACCACCCCGCAGTGCTTTTCTCCATCCTACATTGCCACTCACTGCCTATCCTAATTCAGACCCTCTGATTCACACCACCACGTGATGTTTTTCTCACTCCTGCTAGTGAATGTAATCTTACACATCCATACAATGCGCACCACCCCGCGATGTTTTTCAGAAAGCTTTCCTACATTTCCACTGCATGTTCCCTGACCTCCCCATGCTGACATCCACGCGGTGCTTTACTCCATCCTACATTGCCACTCACTGCCTATCCTAATTCTGACACTTCGATTCACACCACAACCTGATGTTTTTCTCACTCCTACTAGTGAATGTAATGTTACACACCCATAAAATGCGCACGACCCCGCGATGTTTTTCAGAAACCTATCCTACATTGCCACTGCATGTTCCCTGACTTCCACATGCTGAACCACCCGCGGTGCTTTTCTCCATCCTACATTGCCACTCACTGCATATCCAAATTCAGACCCTCCAATTCCCACCACCCCGTGATGTTTTTCTCACTCCTACTAGTGAATGTAATGTTACACACCCCTACAATGCGCAACACCGTGTGATGTTTTTCTCACTCCTACTAGTGAATGTAACGATACACACCCATACAATGCGCACCACAGCACGATGTTTTTCAGAAACCTATCCTACATTGCCACTGCATGTTCCCTGACCTCCCCATGCTGACCACCCCGCGGTGCTTTTCTCCATCCTACATTGCCACTCACTGCCTATCCTAATTCAGACCCTCCGATTCACACCACCCCGTGATGTTTTTCTCTCTCCTACTAGTGAATGTAATGTTACACACCCATATAATGCGCAACACCCCGCGATGTTTTTCAGAAACCTATCCTACATTGCCACAGCATGTTCCCAGACCTCCCCATGCTGACCACCCCGCGGTGATTTTCTCGATCCTACATTGCTACTCACTGCCTATACTAATTCAGACCCTCCGATTCACATCACCCCGTGATGTTTTTCTCACTCCTACTAGTGAATGTAATGTTACACACCCATGCAATGCACACCACCCCACAAGGTTTTTCAGAAACCTATCCTACATTGCCACTGCATGTTCCCTGTCCTCCACATGCTGACCACCCCGCTTTACTTTTCTCCATCCTACATTGCCACTCACTGCCTATCCTAATTCAGACCCTCCGATTCACACCACCCCGAGAAGTTTTTCTCACTCCTACTAGTGAATGTAATGTTACACACCCATACAATGCGCATCACAACGCGATGTTTTTCAGAAACCTATCCTACATTGCCACAGCATGTTCCCAGACCTCCCCATGCTGACCACCCCGCGGTGATTTTCTCGATCCTACATTGCTACTCACTGCCTATACTAATTCAGACCCTCCGATTCACATAACCCCGTGATGTTTTTCTCACTCCTACTAGTGAATGTAATGTTACACACCCATGCAATGCACACCACCCCGCGATGTTTTTCAGAAACCTAACCTAAATTGCCAGTACATGATCCCTGACCTCCCCATGATGACAACCCCGCGGTGCTTTTCTCCACCCTACATTGCCACTCACTTCCTATCCTAATTCAGACCCTCCGATTCACACCACCCCGTGATGTTTTTTTCAATCCTACTAGTGAATGTAATGTTACACACCCATTCAATGTGCACCACACCGCGATGTTTTTCAGGAACCTATCCTACATTGGAACTGCATTTTCCCTGTCCACCCCATGCTGTCCACCCCGCGGTGCTTTTCTCCATCCTACATTGCCACTCATAGCCTATCCTATTTCAGTCCCTCCGATTCACAGCACCCCGTGATGTTTTTCTCACTCCTACTAGTGAATGTAATGTTACACACCCATACAATGTGCACAACCCCACGATGTTTTTCTCACTCCTGCTAGTGAATGTAATGTTACACACCCATACAATGCGCCCCGCCCCTCGATATTTTTGAGAAACCTATCCTACATTGCCAGTGCATGTTCCCTGACCTACCCATGCTGACCACCCCGCGGTACTTTTCTCCATCCTATATTGCCACTCACTGCCTATGCTAATTCAGACCCTCCGATTCACACCACCCCGTGATGTTTTTCTCACTCCTACTAGGGAATGTAATGTTACACACCCATACAATGCGCACCACCCGGCGATGTTTTTCAGAAACCTATCCTACATTGCCACTGCATGTTCCCTGGCCTCCCCATGCTGACCAGCCGGCTGTGCTTTTCTCCATCCTACATTGCCACTCACTGCCTATCCTAATTCAGACCCTCCGATTCACACCACCCCGTGATGTTTTTCTCTCTCCTACTAGTGAATGTAATGTTACAAACCCATACAATGCGCACCACCCGGCGATGTTTTTCAGAAACCTATCCTACATTGCCACTGCATGTTCCCTCACCTCCCCATGCTGACCACCCCGCGATGCTTTTCTCCATCCTACATTGCAACTCACTGGCTATCCTAATTCAGACCCTCTGATTCACACCAACCCGTGATGTTTTTCTCACTCCTACTAGTTAATGTAATGTTACACACCCCTACAATGCGCACCACCCCACGATGTTTTTCTCACTCCTACTAGTGAATGTAATGTTACACTCCCATACAATGCGCACCACCCCGCGATGTTTTTCAGAAACCTATCCTACATTGCCACGGCATGTTGCCTGACCTCCCCATGCTGACCACACCGCAGTGCTTTTCTCCATCCTACATTGCCACTCACTGCGTATCCAAATTGAGAACCTCCAATTCACACCACCCCCGATGTTTTTCTGACTCCTACTAGTGAATGCAATGTTACACACCTATACAATGCGCACCACTCCGTGATGTTTTTCAGAAACCTATCCTACATTGCCACTGCATGTTCCCTGACCTCCCCTTGATGACCACCCCGCGGTGCTTTTCTCCATCCTACATTGCCACTCACTGCCTATCCTAATTCAGACCCTCTGATTCACACCACCACGTGATGTTTTTCTCACTCCTGCTAGTGAATGTAATCTTACACATCCATACAATGCGCACCACCCCGTGATGTTTTTCAGAAAGCTTTCCTACATTTCCACTGCATGTTCCCTGACCTCCCCATGCTGACATCCACGCGGTGCTTTACTCCATCCTACATTGCCACTCACTGCCTATCCTAATTCTGACACTTCGATTCACACCACAACCTGATGTTTTTCTCACTCCTACTAGTGAATGTAATGTTACACACCCATAAAATGCGCACGACCCCGCGATGTTTTTCAGAAACCTATCCTACATTGCCACTGCATGTTCCCTGACTTCCACATGCTGAACCACCCGCGGTGCTTTTCTCCATCCTACATTGCCACTCACTGCATATCCAAATTCAGACCCTCCAATTCCCACCACCCCGTGATGTTTTTCTCACTCCTACTAGTGAATGTAATGTTACACACCCCTACAATGCGCAACACCGTGTGATGTTTTTCTCACTCCTACTAGTGAATGTAACGATACACACCCATACAATGCGCACCACAGCACGATGTTTTTCAGAAACCTATCCTACATTGCCACTGCATGTTCCCTGACCTCCCCATGCTGACCACCCCGCGGTGCTTTTCTCCATCCTACATTGCCACTCACTGCCTATCCTAATTCAGACCCTCCGATTCACACCACCCCGTGATGTTTTTCTCTCTCCTACTAGTGAATGTAATGTTACACACCCATATAATGCGCAACACCCCGCGATGTTTTTCAGAAACCTATCCTACATTGCCACAGCATGTTCCCAGACCTCCCCATGCTGACCACCCCGCGGTGATTTTCTCGATCCTACATTGCTACTCACTGCCTATACTAATTCAGACCCTCCGATTCACATCACCCCGTGATGTTTTTCTCACTCCTACTAGTGAATGTAATGTTACACACCCATGCAATGCACACCACCCCACAAGGTTTTTCAGAAACCTATCCTACATTGCCACTGCATGTTCCCTGTCCTCCACATGCTGACCACCCCGCTTTACTTTTCTCCATCCTACATTGCCACTCACTGCCTATCCTAATTCAGACCCTCCGATTCACACCACCCCGAGAAGTTTTTCTCACTCCTACTAGTGAATGTAATGTTACACACCCATACAATGCGCATCACAACGCGATGTTTTTCAGAAACCTATCCTACATTGCCACAGCATGTTCCCAGACCTCCCCATGCTGACCACCCCGCGGTGATTTTCTCGATCCTACATTGCTACTCACTGCCTATACTAATTCAGACCCTCCGATTCACATAACCCCGTGATGTTTTTCTCACTCCTACTAGTGAATGTAATGTTACACACCCATGCAATGCACACCACCCCGCGATGTTTTTCAGAAACCTAACCTAAATTGCCAGTACATGATCCCTGACCTCCCCATGATGACAACCCCGCGGTGCTTTTCTCCACCCTACATTGCCACTCACTTCCTATCCTAATTCAGACCCTCCGATTCACACCACCCCGTGATGTTTTTTTCAATCCTACTAGTGAATGTAATGTTACACACCCATTCAATGTGCACCACACCGCGATGTTTTTCAGGAACCTATCCTACATTGGAACTGCATTTTCCCTGTCCACCCCATGCTGTCCACCCCGCGGTGCTTTTCTCCATCCTACATTGCCACTCATAGCCTATCCTATTTCAGTCCCTCCGATTCACAGCACCCCGTGATGTTTTTCTCACTCCTACTAGTGAATGTAATGTTACACACCCATACAATGTGCACAACCCCACGATGTTTTTCTCACTCCTGCTAGTGAATGTAATGTTACACACCCATACAATGCGCCCCGCCCCTCGATATTTTTGAGAAACCTATCCTACATTGCCAGTGCATGTTCCCTGACCTACCCATGCTGACCACCCCGCGGTACTTTTCTCCATCCTATATTGCCACTCACTGCCTATGCTAATTCAGACCCTCCGATTCACACCACCCCGTGATGTTTTTCTCACTCCTACTAGGGAATGTAATGTTACACACCCATACAATGCGCACCACCCGGCGATGTTTTTCAGAAACCTATCCTACATTGCCACTGCATGTTCCCTGGCCTCCCCATGCTGACCAGCCGGCTGTGCTTTTCTCCATCCTACATTGCCACTCACTGCCTATCCTAATTCAGACCCTCCGATTCACACCACCCCGTGATGTTTTTCTCTCTCCTACTAGTGAATGTAATGTTACAAACCCATACAATGCGCACCACCCGGCGATGTTTTTCAGAAACCTATCCTACATTGCCACTGCATGTTCCCTCACCTCCCCATGCTGACCACCCCGCGATGCTTTTCTCCATCCTACATTGCAACTCACTGGCTATCCTAATTCAGACCCTCTGATTCACACCAACCCGTGATGTTTTTCTCACTCCTACTAGTTAATGTAATGTTACACACCCCTACAATGCGCACCACCCCACGATGTTTTTCTCACTCCTACTAGTGAATGTAATGTTACACTCCCATACAATGCGCACCACCCCGCGATGTTTTTCAGAAACCTATCCTACATTGCCACGGCATGTTGCCTGACCTCCCCATGCTGACCACACCGCAGTGCTTTTCTCCATCCTACATTGCCACTCACTGCGTATCCAAATTGAGAACCTCCAATTCACACCACCCCCGATGTTTTTCTGACTCCTACTAGTGAATGCAATGTTACACACCTATACAATGCGCACCACTCCGTGATGTTTTTCAGAAACCTATCCTACATTGCCACTGCATGTTCCCTGACCTCCCCTTGATGACCACCCCGCGGTGCTTTTCTCCATCCTACATTGCCACTCACTGCCTATCCTAATTCAGACCCTCCGATTCATACCACCCCGTGATGTTTTTCTCACTCCTACTAGTGAATATAATGTTACATACCCATATAATGGGCACCACCTCGCGATGTTTTTCAGAAACCTCTCCTACATTGCTACTGCATGTTCCCTGTCCTCCCCATGCTGAAAACCCCGCGGTGCTTTTCTCAATCCTACATTGCCACTCACTGCCTATCCTAATTCAGACCCTAGGATTCACACCACCCCGTGATGTTTTTCTCACTCCCACTAGTGAATGTAATGTTCCACACCCATACAATGTGCAAAACCCCATGATGTTTTTCTCACTCCTACTAGTGAATCTAATGTTACACACCCATAAATGCGCATCACCGCACGATGTTTTTCAGAAACCTATCCTACATTGCCAGTGCATGTTCCCTGAGCTCGCGATGCTGACCAACCCGCGGTGCTTTTCTCCATCCTACATTGCCACTCACTGCCTAACCTAATTCAGACCCTCCGATTCACACCATCCCGTGATGTTTTTCTCACTCCTACGACAGAATGTAATTTTACACACCCATACAATGTGCACCTCCCCGCGATGTTTTTCAGAAACCTATCCTACATTGCCACTGCATGTTCCCTGACTACCACATAGTGACCAACCCGCGGTGCTTTTCTCCATCCTACATTGCCACTCACTGCCTATCCTAATTCAGCCCCTCCGATTCACACCACCCCCTGATGTTTTTCTCACTCCTACTAGTGAATGTAATGTTACACCCCCACACAATGCGCACCACCCCGCGATGTTTTTCAGAAACCTATCCTACATTGCCACTGCATGTTCCCTGACCTCCACATGCTGACCTCCCCGCGGTGGTTTTCTCCATCCTACATTGCCACTCACTGCCTATCCTAATTCAGACCCTCCGATTCACACCACCCCGTGATGTTTTTCTCACTCCTAGTAGTGAATGTTATGTTACACACCCATACAATGCGCACCACCCCACGATGTTTTTTTCAGTCCTACTAGTGAATGTAATGTTACACACCCATACAATGCGCACCACCTGAAGATGTTTTTCAGAAACCTATCCTACATTGCCACTGCATGTTACCTGAACTCCCGATGCTGACCACCCCGCGATGCTTTTCTCCATCCTACCTTGCAACACAATGGCTATCCTAATTCAGACCCTCTGATTAACACCAACCCGTGATGTTTTTCTCACTCCTACTAGTGAATGTAATGTTACACATCCCTACAATGCGCACCATCCCACGATGTTTTTTTCACTCCTACTAGTGAATGTAATGTTACACACCCATACATTGCGCACCACCCCGTGATGTTTTTCTCACTCCTACTAGTGAATGTAATGTTACACACCAATACAATGCGCACCACCCCGTGATGTTTTTCTCACTCCTACTAGTGAATGTAATGTTACCACCCATACAATGCGCACCAACCCGCAATGTTTTTCAGAATCCTATCCTACATTGCCACTGCATGTTCCCTGACCTCCATATGCTGACCATCCCGCAGTGCTTTTCTACATCCAACAATGCCACTCACTGCCTGTCCTAATTCAGACCCTCCGATTCACAACACCCCATGATGTTTTTCTCACTCCTACTAGTGAATTTAATGTTACACACCCATATAATGCGCACCACCCTGTGATGTTTTTCTCACTCCTGCTAGTGAATGTAATGTTACACACCCATACAATGTGCACCACCCCGTGATGTTTTTCTCACTCCTACTAGTGAATGTAATGTTACACACCTATACAATGCGCTCCACCCCGCGATGATTTTCAGAAACCTATCCTAAATTGCCACTGCATGTTCCCTGACCTCCCCATGCTGACCTCCCCGCGGTGGTTTTCTCCATCCTACATTGACACTCACTGCCTCTTCTAATTCAGACATTCCGATTCACACCACCCCGTGATGTTTTTCTCAGTCCTACTAGTGAATCTAATGTTACACACCCATACAATGCGCACCACCGCACGATGTTTTCCAGAAACCTATCCTACATTGCCCCTGCATGTTCCCTGAGCACCCCATGGTGACCACCCCGCGGTGCTTTTCTCCATCCTACATTGCCACTCACTGCCTATCCTAATTCAGACCCTCTGATTCACACCACCCCGTGATGTTTTTCTCACTCCTGCTAGTGAATGTAATGTTACACATCCATACAATGCGCACCACCCCGCGATGTTTTTCAGAAAGCTTTCCTACATTTCCACTGCATGTTCCCTGACCTCCCCATGCTGACATCCACGCGGTGCTTTACTCCATCCTATATTGCAACTCACTGCCTATCCTAATTCAGACCCTCCGATTCACACCACCCCGTGATATTTTTCTCAATCCTACGAGAGAATGTAATTTTACACACCCATACAATGTGCACCACCCCGCGATGTTTTTCAGAAACCTATCCTACATTGCCACTGCATGTTCCCGGACTTCCACATGCTGAACCATCCGCGGTGCTTTTCTCCATCCTACATTGCCACTCACTGCCTATCCTAATTCTGACCCTTCGATTCACACCACAACCTGATGTTTTTCTCACTCCTACTAGTGAATGTAATGTTACACACCCATTCAATGCGCACCACCCCGCGATGTTTTTCAGAAACCTATCTTACATTGCCACTGCATGTTCCCTGACCTCCACATGCTGACCTCCCCGCAGTGGTTTTCTCCATCCTACATTGCCACTCACTGCCTATCCTAATTCAGACCCTCCGATTCATACCACCCCGTGATGTTTTTCTCACTCCTACTAGTGAATGTAATGTTACACACCCATACAATGCGCCCGACCCCACGATGTTTTTCAGAAACCTATCCTACATTGCCATTGCATGTTCCCTGATCTCCCGATGCTGACCACCGGGCGATGCTTTTCTCCATCCTACATTGCCACTCACTGCGTATCCGAATTCAGACCCTCCTATTCACACCACCCCGTGATGTTTTTCTCACTCCTACTAGTGAATGTAATGTTACACACCAATAAAATGCGCAACACCCCGTGATGTTTTTCTCACTCCTACTAGTGAATGTAATGTTACACACCCATAAAATGCGCACGACCCCGCGATGTTTTTCAGAAACCTATCCTACATTGCCACTGCATGTTCCCTGACTTCCACATGCTGAACCACCCGCGGTGCTTTTCTCCATCCTACATTGCCACTCACTGCATATCCAAATTCAGACCCTCCAATTCCCACCAACCCGTGATGTTTTTCTCACTCCTACTAGTGAATGTAATGTTACACACCCATACAATGCGCAACACCGTGTGATGTTTTTCTCACTCCTACTAGTGAATGTAATGATACACACCCATACAATGCGCACCACAGCGCGATGTTTTTCAGAAACCTATCCTACATTGCCACTGCATGTTCCCTGACCTCCCCATGCTGACCACCCCGCGGTCCTTTTCTCCATCCTACATTGCCACTCACTGCCTATCCTAATTCAGACCCTCCGATTCACACCACCCCGTGATGTTTTTCTCTCTCCTACTAGTGAATGTAATGTTACACACCCATATAATGCGCAACACCCCGCGATGTTTTTCAGAAACCTATCCTACATTGCCACAGCATGTTCCCAGACCTCCCCATGCTGACCACCCCGCGGTGATTTTCTCGATCCTACATTGCTACTCACTGCCTATACTAATTCAGACCCTCCGATTCACATCACCCCGTGATGTTTTTCTCACTCCTACTAGTGAATGTAATGTTACACACCCATGCAATGCACACCACCCCACGAGGTTTTTCAGAAACCTATCCTACATTGCCACTGCATGTTCCCTGTCCTCCACATGCTGACCACCCCGCTTTGCTTTTCTCCATCCTACATTGCCACTCACTGCCTATCCTAATTCAGACCCTCCGATTCACACCACCCCGAGAAGTTTTTCTCACTCCTACTAGTGAATGTAATGTTACACACCCATACAATGCGCATCACAACGCGATGTTTTTCAGAAACCTATCCTACATTGCCACAGCATGTTCCCAGACCTCCCCATGCTGACCACCCCGCGGTGATTTTCTCGATCCTACATTGCTACTCACTGCCTATACTAATTCAGACCCTCCGATTCACATCACCCCGTGATGTTTTTCTCACTCCTACTAGTGAATGTAATGTTACACACCCATGCAATGCACACCACCCCGCGATGTTTTTCAGAAACCTAACCTAAATTGCCAGTACATGATCCCTGACCTCCCCATGATGACCACCCCGCGGTGCTTTTCTCCACCCTACATTGCCACTCACTTCCTATCCTAATTCAGACCCTCCGATTCACACCACCCCGTGATGTTTTTTTCAATCCTACTAGTGAATGTAATGTTACACACCCATTCAATGTGCACCACACCGCGATGTTTTTCAGGAACCTATCCTACATTGCCACTGCATGTTCCCTGGCTTCCCCATGCTGACCAGCCGGCTGTGCTTTTCTCCATCCTACATTGCCACTCATAGCCTATCCTATTTCAGTCCCTCCGATTCACAGCACCCCGTGATGTTTTTCTCACTCCTACTAGTGAATGTAATGTTACACACCCATACAATGTGAACAACCCCACGATGTTTTTCTCACTCCTGCTAGTGAATGTAATGTTACACACCCATACAATGCGCACCGCCCCTCGATATTTTTGAGAAACCTATCCTACATTGCCAGTGCATGTTCCCTGACCTACCCATGCTGACCACCCCGCGGTACTTTTCTCCATCCTATATTGCCACTCACTGCCTATCCTAATTCAGACCCTCCGATTCACACCACCCCGTGATGTTTTTCTCACTCCTACTAGGGAATGTAATGTTACACACCCATACAATGCGCACCACCCGGCGATGTTTTTCAGAAACCTATCCTACATTGCCACTGCATGTTCCCTGGCCTCCCCATGCTGACCAGCCGGCTGTGCTTTTCTCCATCCTACATTGCCACTCACTGCCTATCCTAATTCAGACCCTCCGATTCACACCACCCCGTGATGTTTTTCTCTCTCCTACTAGTGAATGTAATGTTACAAACCCATACAATGCGCACCAGCCGGCGATGTTTTTCAGAAACCTATCCTACATTGCCACTGCATGTTCCCTCACCTCCCCATGCTGACCACCCCGCGATGCTTTTCTCCATCCTACATTGCAACTCACTGGCTATCCTAATTCAGACCCTCTGATTCACACCAACCCGTGATGTTTTTCTCACTCCTACTAGTTAATGTAATGTTACACACCCCTACAATGCGCACCACCCCACGATGTTTTTCTCACTCCTACTAGTGAATGTAATGTTACACTCCCATACAATGCGCACCACCCCGCGATGTTTTTCAGAAACCTATCCTATATTGCCACGGCATGTTGCCTGACCTCCCCATGCTGACCACACCGCAGTGCTTTTCTCCATCCTACATTGCCACTCACTGCGTATCCAAATTGAGAACCTCCAATTCACACCACCCCCGATGTTTTTCTGACTCCTACTAGTGAATGCAATGTTACACACCTATACAATGCGCACCACTCCGCGATGTTTTTCAGAAACCTATCCTACATTGCCACTGCATGTTCCCTGACCTCCCCTTGATGACCACCCCGCGGTGCTTTTCTCCATCCTACATTGCCACTCACTGCCTATCCTAATTCAGACCCTCCGATTCATACCACCCCGTGATGTTTTTCTCACTCCTACTAGTGAATATAATGTTACATACCCATATAATGGGCACCACCTCGCGATGTTTTTCAGAAACCTCTCCTACATTGCTACTGCATGTTCCCTGTCCTCCCCATGCTGAAAACCCCGCGGTGCTTTTCTCCATCCTACATTGCCACTCACTGCCTATCCTAATTCAGACCCTAGGATTCACACCACCCCGTGATGTTTTTCTCACTCCCACTAGTGAATGTAATGTTCCACACCCATACAATGTGCAAAACCCCATGATGTTTTTCTCACTCCTACTAGTGAATCTAATGTTACACACCCATACAATGCGCATCACCGCACGATGTTTTTCAGAAACCTATCCTACATTGCCAGTGCATGTTCCCTGAGCTCGCGATGCTGACCAACCCGCGGTGCTTTTCTCCATCCTACATTGCCACTCACTGCCTAACCTAATTCAGACCCTCCGATTCACACCATCCCGTGATGTTTTTCTCACTCCTACGACAGAATGTAATTTTACACACCCATACAATGTGCACCTCCCCGCGATGTTTTTCAGAAACCTATCCTACATTGCCACTGCATGTTCCCTGACTTCCACATAGTGACCAACCCGCGGTGCTTTTCTGCATCCTACATTGCCACTCACTGCCTATCCTAATTCAGCCCCTCCGATTCACACCACCCCCTGATGTTTTTCTCACTCCTACTAGTGAATGTAATGTTACACGCCCACACAATGCGCACCACCCCGCGATGTTTTTCAGAAACCTATCCTACATTGCCACTGCATGTTCCCTGACCTCCACATGCTGACCTCCCCGCGGTGGTTTTCTCCATCCTACATTGCCACTCACTGCCTATCCTAATTCAGACCCTCCGATTCACACCACCCCGTGATGTTTTTCTCACTCCTAGTAGTGAATGTAATGTTACACACCCATACAATGCGCACCACCCCACGATGTTTTTTTCAGTCCTACTAGTGAATGTAATGTTACACACCCATACAATGCGCACCACCTGAAGATGTTTTTCAGAAACCTATCCTACATTGCCACTGCATGTTACCTGACCTCCCGATGCTGACCACCCCGCGATGCTTTTCTCCATCCTACCTTGCAACACAATGGCTATCCTAATTCAGACCCTCTGATTAACACCAACCCGTGATGTTTTTCTCACTCCTACTAGTGAATGTAATGTTACACATCCCTACAATGCGCACCATCCCACGATGTTTTTTTCACTCCTACTAGTGAATGTAATGTTACACACCCATACAATGCGCACCACCCCGTGATGTTTTTCTCACTCCTACTAGTGAATGTAATGTTACACACCAATACAATGCGCACGACCCCGTGATGTTTTTCTCACTCCTACTAGTGAATGTAATGTTACCACCCATACAATGCGCACCAACCCGCAATGTTTTTCAGAATCCTATCCTACATTGCCACTGCATGTTCCCTGACCTCCATATGCTGACCATCCCGCAGTGCTTTTCTACATCCAACAATGCCACTCACTGCCTGTCCTAATTCAGACCCTCCGATTCACAACACCCCATGATGTTTTTCTCACTCCTACTAGTGAATTTAATGTTACACACCCATATAATGCGCACCACCCTGTGATGTTTTTCTCACTCCTGCTAGTGAATGTAATGTTACACACCCATACAATGTGCACCACCCCGTGATGTTTTTTTCACTCCTACTAGTGAATGTAATGTTACACACCTATACAATGCGCTCCACCCCGCGATGATTTTCAGAAACCTATCCTAAATTGCCACTGCATGTTCCCTGACCTCCCCATGCTGACCTCCCCGCGGTGGTTTTCTCCATCCTACATTGACACTCACTGCCTCTTCTAATTCAGACACTCCGATTCACACCACCCCGTGATGTTTTTCTCAGTCCTACTAGTGAATCTAATGTTACACACCCATACAATGCGCACCACCGCACGATGTTTTCCAGAAACCTATCCTACATTGCCCCTGCATGTTCCCTGAGCACCCCATGGTGACCACCCCGCGGTGCTTTTCTCCATCCTACATTGCCACTCACTGCCTATCCTAATTCAGACCCTCTGATTCACACCACCCCGTGATGTTTTTCTCACTCCTGCTAGTGAATGTAATGTTACACATCCATACAATGCGCACCACCCCGCGATGTTTTTCAGAAAGCTTTCCTACATTTCCACTGCATGTTCCCTGACCTCCCCATGCTGACATCCACGCGGTGCTTTACTCCATCCTATATTGCAACTCACTGCCTATCCTAATTCAGACCCTCCGATTCACACCACCCCGTGATATTTTTCTCAATCCTACGAGAGAATGTAATTTTACACACCCATACAATGTGCACCACCCCGCGATGTTTTTCAGAAACCTATCCTACATTGCCACTGAATGTTCCCGGACTTCCACATGCTGAACCATCCGCTGTGCTTTTCTCCATCCTACATTGCCACTCACTGCCTATCCTAATTCTGACCCTTCGATTCACACCACAACCTGATGTTTTTCTCACTCCTACTAGTGAATGTAATGTTACACACCCATACAATGCGCACCACCCCGCGATGTTTTTCAGAAACCTAACTTACATTGCCACTGCATGTTCCCTGACCTCCACATGCTGACCTCCCCGCAGTGGTTTTCTCCATCCTACATTGCCACTCACTGCCTATCCTAATTCAGACCCTCCGATTCATACCACCCCGTGATGTTTTTCTCACTCCTACTAGTGAATGTAATGTTACACACCCATACAATGCGCACGACCCCACGATGTTTTTCAGAAACCTATCCTACATTGCCACTGCATGTTCCCTGATCTCCCGATGCTGACCACCGGGCGATGCTTTTATCCATCCTACATTGCAACTCAATGGCTATCCTAATTCAGCCCCTCAGAATTACACCAGCTCGTGATGATTTTCTCACTCCTTCTAGTTAATGTAATGTCACACACCCATACAATGTGCACCACCCCGCGATGTTTTTCAGAAACCTATCCTACATTGCCACTGCATGTTCCCTGACCTCCCCATGCTGACACCCCGCGGTGCTTTTCTCCATCCTACATTGCCACTCACTGCGTATCCGAATTCAGACCCTCCTATTCACACCACCCCGTGATGTTTTTCTCACTCCTACTAGTGAATGTAATGTTACACACCAATAAAATGCGCAACACCCCGTGATGTTTTTCTCACTCCTACTTGTGAATGTAATGTTACACACCCATACAATGCGCACCACCCCTCTATGTTTTTCAGAAACCTATCCTACATTGCCACTGCATGTTCCCTAACCTCCACATGCTGACCACCCTGCGGTGCTTTTCTCCATCCTATATTGCCACTCACTGCCTATCCTAATTCAACCCCTCCGATTCACACCAACACGTGATGTTTTTCTCACTCCTACTAGTGAATGTAATGTTACACACCAATACAATGCGCACCACCCCAAGATGTTTTTCAGAATCCTATCCTACATTGCCACTTCATGTTCCCTGACTTCCCCATGCTGACCACCCCGCGGTGCTTTTCTCCATCCTACATTGCCACTCACTGCCTGTCCTAATTCAGAAGCTCCGAATCACACCACCCCATGATGTTTTTCTCACTCCTACTAGTGAATGTAATGTTACATAACCATACAATGCGCACCACCCCGTGATGTTTGTCAGAAACCTATCCTACATTGCCACTGCATGTTTCCTGTCCTTCCCATGCTGACCACCCCGCGGTGCTTTTCTCCATCCTTCATTGCCACTCACTGCCTAACCTAATTCAGACGCTCCGATTCACACCACCCCGTGATGTTTTTCTCACTCCCACTAGTGAATGTAATGTTACACACCCATACAATGTGCACCAACCCACAATGTTTTTCAGAAACTTATCCTACATTGCCACTGCATATTCCCTGACCTCCACATGCTGACCATCCCGCAGTGCTTTTCTACATCCTACATTGCCACTCACTGCCTATCCTTATTCAGTCCCTCCGATTCACCCACCCCGTGATGTTTTTCTCACTCATACTAGTGAATGTAATATTACACACCCGTACAATGCGCACCACACCACGATGTTTTTCAGAAACCTATCCTACATTGCCACTGCATGTTCCCTGACCTCCCCATGCTGACTATCCTGCGGTGCTTTTCTCCATCCTACATTGCCACTCACTGCCTATCCTAATTCAGACCCTCCGATTGAAACCACCCTTTATGTTTTTCTCACTGCTACTAGTGAATGTAATGTTACACACCCATACAATGCGCACCACCCCAAGATGTTTTTCAGAAACCTATCCTACATTGCCACTGCATGTTCCCTGACCTCCCCATGCTGACCATCCTGCGGTGCTTTTCTCCATCCTACATTGACACTCACTGCCTATCCTAATTCAGACCGTCCGATTGACACCACCCCGTGATGTTTTTCTCACTGCTACTAGTGAATGTAATGTTACACACCCATACAATGCGCACCACCCCGCGATGTTTTTCAGAAACCTATCCTACATTGCCACTGCATGTTCCCTGACCTCCCCATCCTGACCACCCCGCTGTGCTTTTCTCCATCCTACATTGCCACTCACTGTTATCCTAATTCAGACCCTCCGATTCACCCACCCTGTGATGTTTTTCTCACTCCTACTAGAGAATATAATTTTACACACCCATACAATGCGCACCACCCCGCGATGTTTTTCTGATAACTATCCTACATTGCCACTGCATATTCACTGACCTCCCCATGCTGACCACCCGGCGATGCTTTTCTCCATCCTACATTGCCACTCACTGCCTATCCTAATTCAGACCCTCCAATTGACACCACCCCGTGATGTTTTTCTCACTCCTACTAGTAAATGTAATGTTACACACCAATACAAAGCGCACCACCCCGTGATGTTTTTCTCACTCCTACTAGAGAATGTAATGTTACACACCCATACAATGCGCACCACCACGCAATGTTTTTCATAAACCTATCCTACATTGCCAATGCATGTTCCCTGACCTCCCCATGCTTACCACCCCGCGGTGCTTTTCTCCATCCTAAATTGCCACTCACTGCCTATCCTAATTCAGTCCCTCCGATTCACCCACCCCGTGATGTTTTTCTAACTCCTACAAGTTAATGTTATATTACACACCCATACAATGCGCACCACACCACGATGTTTTTCAGAAACCTATCATACATTGCAACTGCATGTTCCCTGACCTCCACATGCTGACCAGCCCGTGGTGCTTTTCTCCATCCTACATTGCCACTCACTGCGTATCCTAATTCAGACCCTCCGATTCACACCACCCCGTCATGATTTTCTCACTCCTACTAGTGAATGTAATGTTACACACCCATACAATGCACACTATCCCGCGATGTTTTTCAGAAACCTATCCTACATTGCCACTGCATGTTCCCTGACCTCCCCATGCTGACCACCACGCGGTGCTTTTCTCCACCCTACATTGACACTCACTTCCTATCCTAATTCAGACCCTCCGATTCACAACACCCCGTGATGTTTTTTTCACTCCTACTAGTGAATGTAATGTTACACACCCATACAATACACACCACCCTGCGATATTTTTCAGAAAAATACCCTACATTGGAACTGCATGTTCCCTGTCCACCCCATGCTGACCCCCCCGCGGTGCTTTTCTCCATCCCACATTGCCACTCACTGCATATCCTATTTCAGTCCCTCCGATTCACACCACCCCGTGATGTTTTTCACACTCCTACTAGTGAATGTAATGTTACACACCCATACAATTCACACCACCCCACGATGTTTTTCTCACTCCTACTAGTGAATGTAATGTTACACACCCATACCATGCGCACCACCCCACGATGTTTTTCTCACTCCTACTAGTGAATGTAATGTTACACACCAATACAATGCGCACCACCGGGCGATGTTTTTCAGAAACCTATCCTACATTGCCACTGCATGTTCGCTGACCTCCCCATGCTGACCACCCCGATGTGCTTTTCTCCATCCTACATTGCCACTCACTGCCTATCCTAATTCAGACCCTCCGATTCACACCACCCCGTGATGTTTTTCTCACTCGTACTAGAGAATGTAATTTTACACACCCATACAATGCGCACCACACGGCTATGTTTTTCAGAAACCTATCCTACATTGCCACTGCATGTTCCCTGACCTCCCCATGCTGACCAAGCCCACGATGCTTTTCTCCATCCTACATTGCCACTCACTGCCTATCCTAATTCAGACCCTCCGATTCACACCACCCCGTGATGTTTTTCTCTCTCCTACTAGAGAATATAATGTTACACACCCATATAATGCGCACCACCCCGCAATGTTTTTCAGAAACCTATCCTACATTGCAACTGCATGTTCCCTGACCTCCCAATGCTGACCACCCCGCGGTGCTTTTCTCCATCCTACATTGCCACTCACTGCTTATCCTAATTCAGACCCTCCGATTCACCCACCCCGTGATGTTTTTCTCACTCCTACTAGAGAATGTAATTTTACACACCCATACAATGCGCACCACCCCGCGATGTTTTTCAGAAACCTATCCTACATTGCCAGTGCATATTCCCTGACCTCCCCATGCTGACCACCCCGCGGTGCTTTTCTTCATCCTACATTGCCACTCACTGCCTATCCTAATTCAGCCCCTCCGATTGACACCAACCCGTGATGTTTTTTTCACTCCTTCTAGTGAATGTAATGTTACACACCCATACAATACACACCACCCCGCGATCTTTTTCAGAAAAATATCCTACATTGGAACTGCATGTTCCCTGTCCACCCCATGCTGACCCCCCCGCGGTGCTTTTCTCCATCCTACATTGCCTCTCACTGCATATCCTATTTCAGTCCCTCCGATTCACACCACTCCGTGATGTTTTTCACACTCCTACTAGTGAATGTAATGTTACACACCCATACAATGCGCACCACCGGGCGATGTTTTTCAGAAACCTATCCTACATTGCCACTGCATGTTCGCTGACCTCCCCATGCTGACCAACCCGATGTGCTTTTCTCCATCCTACATTGCCACTCACTGCCTATCCTAATTCAGACCCTCCGATTCACACCACCCTGTGATGTTTTTCTCACTCGTACTAGAGAATGTAATTTTACACACCCATACAATGCGCACCACACGGCTATGTTTTTCAGAAACCTATCCTACATTGCCACTGCATGTTCCCTGACCTCCCCATGCTGACCAAGCCCACGATGCTTTTCTCCATCCTACATTGCCACTCACTGCCTATCCTAATTCAGACCCTCCGATTCACACCACCACGTGATGTTTTTCTCTCTCCTACTAGAGAATATAATGTTACACACCCATATAATGCGCACCACCCCGCAATGTTTTTCAGAAACCTATCCTACATTGCAACTGCATGTTCCATGACCTCCCAATGCTGACCACCCCGCGGTGCTTTTCTCCATCCTAAATTGCCACTCACTGCTTATCCTAATTCAGACCCTCCGATTCACCCACCCCGTGATGTTTTTCTCACTCCTACTAGAGAATGTAATTTTACACGCCCACACAATGCGCACCACCCCGCGATGTTTTTCAGAAACCTATCCTACATTGCCACTGCATGTTCCCTGACCTCCACATGCTGACCTCCCCGCGGTGGTTTTCTCCATCCTACATTGCCACTCACTGCCTATCCTAATTCAGACCCTCCGATTCACACCACCCCGTGATGTTTTTCTCACTCCTAGTAGTGAATGTAATGTTACACACCCATACAATGCGCACCACCCCACGATGTTTTTTTCAGTCCTACTAGTGAATGTAATGTTACACACCCATACAATGCGCACCACCTGAAGATGTTTTTCAGAAACCTATCCTACATTGCCACTGCATGTTACCTGACCTCCCGATGCTGACCACCCCGCGATGCTTTTCTCCATCCTACCTTGCAACACAATGGCTATCCTAATTCAGACCCTCTGATTAACACCAACCCGTGATGTTTTTCTCACTCCTACTAGTGAATGTAATGTTACACATCCCTACAATGCGCACCATCCCACGATGTTTTTTTCACTCCTACTAGTGAATGTAATGTTACACACCCATACAATGCGCACCACCCCGTGATGTTTTTCTCACTCCTACTAGTGAATGTAATGTTACACACCAATACAATGCGCACGACCCCGTGATGTTTTTCTCACTCCTACTAGTGAATGTAATGTTACCACCCATACAATGCGCACCAACCCGCAATGTTTTTCAGAATCCTATCCTACATTGCCACTGCATGTTCCCTGACCTCCATATGCTGACCATCCCGCAGTGCTTTTCTACATCCAACAATGCCACTCACTGCCTGTCCTAATTCAGACCCTCCGATTCACAACACCCCATGATGTTTTTCTCACTCCTACTAGTGAATTTAATGTTACACACCCATATAATGCGCACCACCCTGTGATGTTTTTCTCACTCCTGCTAGTGAATGTAATGTTACACACCCATACAATGTGCACCACCCCGTGATGTTTTTTTCACTCCTACTAGTGAATGTAATGTTACACACCTATACAATGCGCTCCACCCCGCGATGATTTTCAGAAACCTATCCTAAATTGCCACTGCATGTTCCCTGACCTCCCCATGCTGACCTCCCCGCGGTGGTTTTCTCCATCCTACATTGACACTCACTGCCTCTTCTAATTCAGACACTCCGATTCACACCACCCCGTGATGTTTTTCTCAGTCCTACTAGTGAATCTAATGTTACACACCCATACAATGCGCACCACCGCACGATGTTTTCCAGAAACCTATCCTACATTGCCCCTGCATGTTCCCTGAGCACCCCATGGTGACCACCCCGCGGTGCTTTTCTCCATCCTACATTGCCACTCACTGCCTATCCTAATTCAGACCCTCTGATTCACACCACCCCGTGATGTTTTTCTCACTCCTGCTAGTGAATGTAATGTTACACATCCATACAATGCGCACCACCCCGCGATGTTTTTCAGAAAGCTTTCCTACATTTCCACTGCATGTTCCCTGACCTCCCCATGCTGACATCCACGCGGTGCTTTACTCCATCCTATATTGCAACTCACTGCCTATCCTAATTCAGACCCTCCGATTCACACCACCCCGTGATATTTTTCTCAATCCTACGAGAGAATGTAATTTTACACACCCATACAATGTGCACCACCCCGCGATGTTTTTCAGAAACCTATCCTACATTGCCACTGAATGTTCCCGGACTTCCACATGCTGAACCATCCGCTGTGCTTTTCTCCATCCTACATTGCCACTCACTGCCTATCCTAATTCTGACCCTTCGATTCACACCACAACCTGATGTTTTTCTCACTCCTACTAGTGAATGTAATGTTACACACCCATACAATGCGCACCACCCCGCGATGTTTTTCAGAAACCTAACTTACATTGCCACTGCATGTTCCCTGACCTCCACATGCTGACCTCCCCGCAGTGGTTTTCTCCATCCTACATTGCCACTCACTGCCTATCCTAATTCAGACCCTCCGATTCATACCACCCCGTGATGTTTTTCTCACTCCTACTAGTGAATGTAATGTTACACACCCATACAATGCGCACGACCCCACGATGTTTTTCAGAAACCTATCCTACATTGCCACTGCATGTTCCCTGATCTCCCGATGCTGACCACCGGGCGATGCTTTTATCCATCCTACATTGCAACTCAATGGCTATCCTAATTCAGCCCCTCAGAATTACACCAGCTCGTGATGATTTTCTCACTCCTTCTAGTTAATGTAATGTCACACACCCATACAATGTGCACCACCCCGCGATGTTTTTCAGAAACCTATCCTACATTGCCACTGCATGTTCCCTGACCTCCCCATGCTGACACCCCGCGGTGCTTTTCTCCATCCTACATTGCCACTCACTGCGTATCCGAATTCAGACCCTCCTATTCACACCACCCCGTGATGTTTTTCTCACTCCTACTAGTGAATGTAATGTTACACACCAATAAAATGCGCAACACCCCGTGATGTTTTTCTCACTCCTACTTGTGAATGTAATGTTACACACCCATACAATGCGCACCACCCCTCTATGTTTTTCAGAAACCTATCCTACATTGCCACTGCATGTTCCCTAACCTCCACATGCTGACCACCCTGCGGTGCTTTTCTCCATCCTATATTGCCACTCACTGCCTATCCTAATTCAACCCCTCCGATTCACACCAACACGTGATGTTTTTCTCACTCCTACTAGTGAATGTAATGTTACACACCAATACAATGCGCACCACCCCAAGATGTTTTTCAGAATCCTATCCTACATTGCCACTTCATGTTCCCTGACTTCCCCATGCTGACCACCCCGCGGTGCTTTTCTCCATCCTACATTGCCACTCACTGCCTGTCCTAATTCAGAAGCTCCGAATCACACCACCCCATGATGTTTTTCTCACTCCTACTAGTGAATGTAATGTTACATAACCATACAATGCGCACCACCCCGTGATGTTTGTCAGAAACCTATCCTACATTGCCACTGCATGTTTCCTGTCCTTCCCATGCTGACCACCCCGCGGTGCTTTTCTCCATCCTTCATTGCCACTCACTGCCTAACCTAATTCAGACGCTCCGATTCACACCACCCCGTGATGTTTTTCTCACTCCCACTAGTGAATGTAATGTTACACACCCATACAATGTGCACCAACCCACAATGTTTTTCAGAAACTTATCCTACATTGCCACTGCATATTCCCTGACCTCCACATGCTGACCATCCCGCAGTGCTTTTCTACATCCTACATTGCCACTCACTGCCTATCCTTATTCAGTCCCTCCGATTCACCCACCCCGTGATGTTTTTCTCACTCATACTAGTGAATGTAATATTACACACCCGTACAATGCGCACCACACCACGATGTTTTTCAGAAACCTATCCTACATTGCCACTGCATGTTCCCTGACCTCCCCATGCTGACTATCCTGCGGTGCTTTTCTCCATCCTACATTGCCACTCACTGCCTATCCTAATTCAGACCCTCCGATTGAAACCACCCTTTATGTTTTTCTCACTGCTACTAGTGAATGTAATGTTACACACCCATACAATGCGCACCACCCCAAGATGTTTTTCAGAAACCTATCCTACATTGCCACTGCATGTTCCCTGACCTCCCCATGCTGACCATCCTGCGGTGCTTTTCTCCATCCTACATTGACACTCACTGCCTATCCTAATTCAGACCGTCCGATTGACACCACCCCGTGATGTTTTTCTCACTGCTACTAGTGAATGTAATGTTACACACCCATACAATGCGCACCACCCCGCGATGTTTTTCAGAAACCTATCCTACATTGCCACTGCATGTTCCCTGACCTCCCCATCCTGACCACCCCGCTGTGCTTTTCTCCATCCTACATTGCCACTCACTGTTATCCTAATTCAGACCCTCCGATTCACCCACCCTGTGATGTTTTTCTCACTCCTACTAGAGAATATAATTTTACACACCCATACAATGCGCACCACCCCGCGATGTTTTTCTGATAACTATCCTACATTGCCACTGCATATTCACTGACCTCCCCATGCTGACCACCCGGCGATGCTTTTCTCCATCCTACATTGCCACTCACTGCCTATCCTAATTCAGACCCTCCAATTGACACCACCCCGTGATGTTTTTCTCACTCCTACTAGTAAATGTAATGTTACACACCAATACAAAGCGCACCACCCCGTGATGTTTTTCTCACTCCTACTAGAGAATGTAATGTTACACACCCATACAATGCGCACCACCACGCAATGTTTTTCATAAACCTATCCTACATTGCCAATGCATGTTCCCTGACCTCCCCATGCTTACCACCCCGCGGTGCTTTTCTCCATCCTAAATTGCCACTCACTGCCTATCCTAATTCAGTCCCTCCGATTCACCCACCCCGTGATGTTTTTCTAACTCCTACAAGTTAATGTTATATTACACACCCATACAATGCGCACCACACCACGATGTTTTTCAGAAACCTATCATACATTGCAACTGCATGTTCCCTGACCTCCACATGCTGACCAGCCCGTGGTGCTTTTCTCCATCCTACATTGCCACTCACTGCGTATCCTAATTCAGACCCTCCGATTCACACCACCCCGTCATGATTTTCTCACTCCTACTAGTGAATGTAATGTTACACACCCATACAATGCACACTATCCCGCGATGTTTTTCAGAAACCTATCCTACATTGCCACTGCATGTTCCCTGACCTCCCCATGCTGACCACCACGCGGTGCTTTTCTCCACCCTACATTGACACTCACTTCCTATCCTAATTCAGACCCTCCGATTCACAACACCCCGTGATGTTTTTTTCACTCCTACTAGTGAATGTAATGTTACACACCCATACAATACACACCACCCTGCGATATTTTTCAGAAAAATACCCTACATTGGAACTGCATGTTCCCTGTCCACCCCATGCTGACCCCCCCGCGGTGCTTTTCTCCATCCCACATTGCCACTCACTGCATATCCTATTTCAGTCCCTCCGATTCACACCACCCCGTGATGTTTTTCACACTCCTACTAGTGAATGTAATGTTACACACCCATACAATTCACACCACCCCACGATGTTTTTCTCACTCCTACTAGTGAATGTAATGTTACATACCCATACCATGCGCACCACCCCACGATGTTTTTCTCACTCCTACTAGTGAATGTAATGTTACACACCAATACAATGCGCACCACCGGGCGATGTTTTTCAGAAACCTATCCTACATTGCCACTGCATGTTCGCTGACCTCCCCATGCTGACCACCCCGATGTGCTTTTCTCCATCCTACATTGCCACTCACTGCCTATCCTAATTCAGACCCTCCGATTCACACCACCCCGTGATGTTTTTCTCACTCGTACTAGAGAATGTAATTTTACACACCCATACAATGCGCACCACACGGCTATGTTTTTCAGAAACCTATCCTACATTGCCACTGCATGTTCCCTGACCTCCCCATGCTGACCAAGCCCACGATGCTTTTCTCCATCCTACATTGCCACTCACTGCCTATCCTAATTCAGACCCTCCGATTCACACCACCCCGTGATGTTTTTCTCTCTCCTACTAGAGAATATAATGTTACACACCCATATAATGCGCACCACCCCGCAATGTTTTTCAGAAACCTATCCTACATTGCAACTGCATGTTCCCTGACCTCCCAATGCTGACCACCCCGCGGTGCTTTTCTCCATCCTACATTGCCACTCACTGCTTATCCTAATTCAGACCCTCCGATTCACCCACCCCGTGATGTTTTTCTCACTCCTACTAGAGAATGTAATTTTACACACCCATACAATGCGCACCACCCCGCGATGTTTTTCAGAAACCTATCCTACATTGCCAGTGCATATTCCCTGACCTCCCCATGCTGACCACCCCGCGGTGCTTTTCTTCATCCTACATTGCCACTCACTGCCTATCCTAATTCAGCCCCTCCGATTGACACCAACCCGTGATGTTTTTTTCACTCCTTCTAGTGAATGTAATGTTACACACCCATACAATACACACCACCCCGCGATCTTTTTCAGAAAAATATCCTACATTGGAACTGCATGTTCCCTGTCCACCCCATGCTGACCCCCCCGCGGTGCTTTTCTCCATCCTACATTGCCTCTCACTGCATATCCTATTTCAGTCCCTCCGATTCACACCACTCCGTGATGTTTTTCACACTCCTACTAGTGAATGTAATGTTACACACCCATACAATGCGCACCACCGGGCGATGTTTTTCAGAAACCTATCCTACATTGCCACTGCATGTTCGCTGACCTCCCCATGCTGACCAACCCGATGTGCTTTTCTCCATCCTACATTGCCACTCACTGCCTATCCTAATTCAGACCCTCCGATTCACACCACCCTGTGATGTTTTTCTCACTCGTACTAGAGAATGTAATTTTACACACCCATACAATGCGCACCACACGGCTATGTTTTTCAGAAACCTATCCTACATTGCCACTGCATGTTCCCTGACCTCCCCATGCTGACCAAGCCCACGATGCTTTTCTCCATCCTACATTGCCACTCACTGCCTATCCTAATTCAGACCCTCCGATTCACACCACCACGTGATGTTTTTCTCTCTCCTACTAGAGAATATAATGTTACACACCCATATAATGCGCACCACCCCGCAATGTTTTTCAGAAACCTATCCTACATTGCAACTGCATGTTCCATGACCTCCCAATGCTGACCACCCCGCGGTGCTTTTCTCCATCCTAAATTGCCACTCACTGCTTATCCTAATTCAGACCCTCCGATTCACCCACCCCGTGATGTTTTTCTCACTCCTACTAGAGAATGTAATTTTACACACCCATACAATGCGCACCACCCCACGATGTTTTTCAGAAACCTATCCTACATTGCCACTGCATATTCCCTGACCTCCCCATGCTGACCACCCCGCGGTGCTTTTCTCCATCCTACATTGCCACTCACTGCCTATCCTAATTCAGCCCCTCCGATTCACCCACCCCGTGATGTTTTTCTCACTCCCACTAGAGAATGTAATTTTACACACCCATACAATGCACACCACCCCGCGATGTTTTTCAGAAACCTATCCTACATTGCCACTGCATGATCCCTGACCTCCCGTTGATGACCACCCCGCGGTACTTTTCTCCATCCTACATTGCCACTCACTGCCTATCCTAATTCAGACCCTCCAATTCACACCACCCGGTGATGTTTTTCTCTCTCCTACTAGTGAATGTAATGTTACACACCCATACAATGCGCACCACTCCAGGATTTTTTTCTCACTCGTACTAGTGAATGTAATGTTACACACCCATACAATGCGCACCACCCCGTGATGTTTTTCAGAAACCTATCCTACATTGCCACTGCATGTTCCCTGACCTCCACATGCTGACCACCCCGCGGTGCTTTTCTCCATCTTACATTGCCACTCACTGCCTATCCTAATTCAGACCCTCGGATTCACACCACCCCGTGATGTTTTTCTCAGTCCTGCTAGTGAATGTAAAGTTACACACCCATACAATGCGCACCACCCAGCGATGTTTTTCAGAAACCTATCCTACATTGCCACTGCATGTTCCCTGACCTCCGCATGCAGACCACCCCGCTGTGCTTTTCTCCATCCTACATTGCCACTTACTGCCTATCCTAATTCAGACCCTCCGATTCACACCATCCCGTGATGTTTTTCTCACTCCTACTAGTGAATGTAATGTTACACACCAATACAATGCGCACCACCCCGTGATGTTTTTCAGAAACCTATCCTACATTGCCACTGCATGTTCCCTGACCTCTGGTTGATGACCACCCCGCCGTACTTTTCTACATCCTACATTGCCACTCACTGCCTATCCTTATTCAGTCCCTCCGATTCACCCACCCCGTTATGTTTTTCTCACTCATACTAGTGAATGTAATATTACACACCCATACAATGCGCACCACACCACGATTTTTTTCAGAAACCTATCCTACATTGCAACTGCATGTTCCCTGACCTCCACATGCTGACCACCCCGTGGTGCTTTTCTCCATCCTACATTGCCACTCACTGCCTATCCTAATTCAGACCCTCCGATTCACACCACCCCGTTATGTTTTTCTCACTCCTACTAGTGAATGTAATGTTACACACCCATACAATGCACACCACACCGCGATGTTTTTAAGAAAAATATCCTACATTGCCACTGCATGTTCCCTGACCTCCCCATGCTCACCACCCCGCGATGCTTTTCTCCACCCTACATTGACACTCACTGCCTATCCTAATTCAGACCCTCCGATTCACACCACCCCACGATGTTTTTCTCACTCCTACTAGTGAATGTAATGTTACACACGCATACAATGCGCACCACCCCGGGATGTGTTTCAGAAACCTATCCTACATTGCCACTGCATGTTCCCTGACCTCCCCATGCTGACCACCCCGCGGTGCTTTTCTCCATGTTACATTGCCACTCAATTCCTATCCTAATTCAGAACCTCCGATTCACAACACCCCGTGATGTTTTTCTCACTCCTATTAGTGAATGTAATGTTACACACCCATAAAATGCGCACCACACCGTGATGCTTTTCTCACCACTACTAGTGAATGAAATGTTAAACACACATATAATGCGCCACACCCCGCTATGTTTTTCGGAAACCTATCCTACATTGCCACTGCATATTCCCTGACCTGCCCATGCTGACCACACCTCGTTGCTTTTCTCCATCCTACATTGCCACTCCCCGCCTATCCTAATTCAGACCCTCCGATTCACACCACCCCATGATGTTTTTCTCACTCCTACTAGTGAATGTAATGTTACACACTCATACAATGCGCACCACCACGCGATGTTTTTCAGAAACCTATCCTACATTGCCACTGCGTGTTCCAAGACGTCCCCATGCTGACCACCCCGCGGGGCCTTTCTCCATCCTACATTGCCACTCACTGCCTATCCTAATTTAGACCTTCCGATTCACCCATCCCGTGATGTTTTTCTCACTCCTACTAGTGAATGTAATGTTACACACCCATACAAAGCACACCACCCCGCGATGTTTTTCAGAAACCTATCCTACATTGCCACTGCATGTTCCCTGACCTCCCCATGCTGACCATCCTGCGGTGCTTTTCTCCATCCTACATTGCCACTCACTGCCTATCCTAATTCAGACCCTCCGATTGACACCACCCCGTGATGTTTTTCTCACTGCTACTAGTGAATGTAATGTTACACACCCATACAATGCGCACCACCCCGCGATGTTTTTCAGAAACCTATCCTATATTGCCACTGCATGTTCTCTCACCTCCCCATGCTGACAACCCCGCTGTGCTTTTCTCCATCCTACATTGCCACTAACTGTTATCCTAATTCAGACCCTCCGATTCACCCACCCTGTGATGTTTTTCTCACTCCTACTAGAGAATGTAATTTTACACACCCATACAATGCGCATCACCCCGCGATGTTTTTCTGAAAACTATCCTACATTGCCACTGTATATTCCCTGACCTCCCCATGCTGACCACCCGGCGATGCTTTTCTCCATCCTACATTGCCACTCACTGCCTATCCTAATTCAGCCCCTCCAATTGACACCACACCGTGATGTTTTTCTCACTGCTACTAGTGAATGTAATGTTACACACCCATACAATGCGCACCACCCCGCGATGTTTTTCAGAAACCTATCCTACATTGCCACTGCATGTTCCTGACCTCACCATGCTGACCACCCCGCTGTGTTTTTCTCCATTCTACATTGCCACTCACTGTTATCCTAATTCAGACCCTCCGATTCACCCACCCTGTGATGTTTTTCTCACTCCTACTAGAGAATGTTATTTTACACACCAATACAATGCGCACCACCCCGTGATGTTTTTCAGAAACCTATGCTACATTGCCACTGCATGTTCCCTGACCTCCCCATGCTGACCATCCTGCGGTGCTTTTCTCCATCCTACATTGCCACTCACTGCCTATCCTAATTCAGCCCCTCCAATTGACACCACCCCGTGATGTTTTTCTCACCCCTACTAGTAAATGTAATGTTACACACCAATACAATGCGCACCACCCCGTGATGTTTTTCTCACTCCTACTAGAGAATGTAATGTTACACACCCATACAATGCGCACCACCCCGCAATGTTTTTCATAAACATATCCTACATTGCCACTGCATGTTCCCTGACCTCCACATGCTGACCATCCCGTTGTGCTTTTCTACATCCTATATTGCCACTGACTGCCTATCCTAATTCAGACCCTCCAATTCACACCACCCCGTGATGTTTTACTCACTCCTACTAGTGAACGTAATGTTACACACCCATACAATGCGCACCACCCCGCAATGTTTTTCATAAACCTATCCTACATTTCCACTGCATGTTCCCTGACCTCCCGTTGATGACCACTCCGCGGTGCTTTTCTCCATCCTACATTGCCACTCACTGCCTATCCTAATTCAGACCCTCCGATTCACACCACCCCGTGATGTTTTTCTCTCTCCTACTAGTGAATGTAATGTTACACACCCATATAATGCGAAAAACCCCGCGATGTTTTTCAGAAACCTATCCTACATTGCAACTTCATGTTCCCTGACCTCCCCATGCTGACCACCCCGCGGTGCTTTTCTCCATCCTAAATTGCCACTCACTGCCTATCCTAATTCAGTCCCTCCGATTCACCCACCCCGTGATGGTTTTCTCACTCCTACGAGTGAATGTAATATTACACACCCATACAATGCGCACCACACCACGATGTTTTTCAGAAACCTATCCTACATTGCAACTGCATGTTCCCTGACCTCCACATGCTGACCAGCCCGTGGTGCTTTTCTCCATCCTACATTGCCACTCAATGCGTATCCTAATTCAGACCCTCCGATTCACACCACCCCGTGATGATTTTCTCACTCCTACTAGTGAATGTAATGTTACACACCCATACAATGCACACTACCCCGCGATGTTTTTCAGAAACCTATCCTACATTGCCACTGCATGTTCCCTGACCTCCCCATGCTGACCACCACGCGGTGCTTTTCTCCACCCTACATTGACACTCACTTCCTATCCTAATTCAGAACCTCCGATTCACACCATCCCGTGATGTTTTTTTCACTCCTACTAGTGAATGTAATGTTACACACCCATACAATACACACCACCCCGCGATATTTTTCAGAAAAATATCCTACATTGGAACTGCATGTTCCCTGTCCACCCCATGCTGACCCCCCCGCGGTGCTTTTCTCCATCCTACATTGCCACTCACTGCATATCCTATTTCAGTCCCTCCGATTCACACCACCCCGTGATGTTTTTCACATTCCTACTAGTGAATGTAATGTTACACACCCATACAATTCGCACCACCCCACGATGTTTTTCTCACTCCTACTAGTGAATGTAATGTTACACACCCATACAATGCGCACCATCCGAAGATGTTTTTCTCACTCCTACTAGTGAATGTAATGTTACACACCAATACAATGCGCACCACCGGGCGATGTTTTTCAGAAACCTATCAAACATTGCCACTGCATGTTCGCTGACCTCCCCATGCTGACAACCCCGATGTGCTTTTCTCCATCCTACATTGCCACTCACTGCCTATCCTAATTCAGACCCTCCGATTCACACCACCCCGTGATGTTTTTCTCACTCGTACTAGAGAATGTAATTTTACACACCCATACAATGCGCACCACACGGCTATGTTTTTCAAAAACCTATCCTACATTGCCACTGCATGTTCCCTGAACTCCCCACGCTGACCAAGCCCACGATGCTTTACTCCATCCTACATTGCCACTCACTGCCTATCCTAATTCAGACCCTCCAATTCACACCACCCCGTGATGTTTTTCTCTCTCCTAGTAGAGAATATAATGTTACACACCCATATAATGCGCACGACCCCGCAATGTTTTTGAGAAACCTATCCTACATTGCAACTGCATGTTCCCTGACCTCCCAATGCTGACCACCCCGCGGTGCTTTTCTCCATCCTACATTGCCACTCACTGCTTATCCTAATTCAGACCCTCCGATTCACCCACCCCGTGATGTTTTTCTCACTCCTACTAGAGAATGTAATTTTACACACCCATACAATGCGCACCACCCCGCGATGTTTTTCAGAAACCTATCCTACATTGCCACTGCATATTCCCTGACCTCCACATGCTGACCACCCCGCGGTGCTTTTCTCCATCCTACATTGCCACTCACTGCCTATCCTAATTTAGCCCCTCCGATTGACACCACACCGTGATGTTTTTCTCACTGCTACTAGTGAATGTAATGTTACACACCCATACAATGCGCACCACCCCGCGATGTTTTTCAGAAACCTATCCTACATTGCCACTGCATGTTCCTGACCTCACCATGCTGACCACCCCGCTGTGTTTTTCTCCATCCTACATTGCCACTCACTGTTATCCTAATTCAGACCCTCCGATTCACCCACCCTGTGATGTTTTTCTCACTCCTACTAGAGAATGTTATTTTACACACCAATACAATGTGCACCACCCCGTGATGTTTTTCAGAAACCTATCCTACATTGCCACTGCATGTTCCCTGACCTCCCCATGCTGACCATCCTGCGGAGCTTTTCTCCATCCTACATTGCCACTCACTGCCTATCCTAATTCAGCCCCTCCAATTGACACCACCCCGTGATGTTTTTCTCACCCCTACTAGTAAATGTAATGTTACACACCAATACAATGCGCACCACCCCGTGATGTTTTTCTCACTCCTACTAGAGAATGTAATGTTACACACCCATACAATGCGCACCACCCCGCAATGTTTTTCATAAACATATCCTACATTGCCACTGCATGTTCCCTGACCTCCACATGCTGACCATCCCGTTGTGCTTTTCTACATCCTATATTGCCACTGACTGCCTATCCTAATTCAGACCCTCCAATTCACACCACCCCGTGATGTTTTACTCACTCCTACTAGTGAACGTAATGTTACACACCCATACAATGCGCACCACCCCGCAATGTTTTTCATAAACCTATCCTACATTTCCACTGCATGTTCCCTGACCTCCCGTTGATGACCACTCCGCGGTGCTTTTCTCCATCCTACATTGCCACTCACTGCCTATCCTAATTCAGACCCTCCGATTCACACCACCCCGTGATGTTTTTCTCTCTCCTACTAGTGAATGTAATGTTACACACCCATATAATGCGAAAAACCCCGCGATGTTTTTCAGAAACCTATCCTACATTGCAACTTCATGTTCCCTGACCTCCCCATGCTGACCACCCCGCGGTGCTTTTCTCCATCCTAAATTGCCACTCACTGCCTATCCTAATTCAGTCCCTCCGATTCACCCACCCCGTGATGGTTTTCTCACTCCTACGAGTGAATGTAATATTACACACCCATACAATGCGCACCACACCACGATGTTTTTCAGAAACCTATCCTACATTGCAACTGCATGTTCCCTGACCTCCACATGCTGACCAGCCCGTGGTGCTTTTCTCCATCCTACATTGCCACTCAATGCGTATCCTAATTCAGACCCTCCGATTCACACCACCCCGTGATGATTTTCTCACTCCTACTAGTGAATGTAATGTTACACACCCATACAATGCACACTACCCCGCGATGTTTTTCAGAAACCTATCCTACATTGCCACTGCATGTTCCCTGACCTCCCCATGCTGACCACCACGCGGTGCTTTTCTCCACCCTACATTGACACTCACTTCCTATCCTAATTCAGAACCTCCGATTCACACCATCCCGTGATGTTTTTTTCACTCCTACTAGTGAATGTAATGTTACACACCCATACAATACACACCACCCCGCGATATTTTTCAGAAAAATATCCTACATTGGAACTGCATGTTCCCTGTCCACCCCATGCTGACCCCCCCGCGGTGCTTTTCTCCATCCTACATTGCCACTCACTGCATATCCTATTTCAGTCCCTCCGATTCACACCACCCCGTGATGTTTTTCACATTCCTACTAGTGAATGTAATGTTACACACCCATACAATTCGCACCACCCCACGATGTTTTTCTCACTCCTACTAGTGAATGTAATGTTACACACCCATACAATGCGCACCATCCGAAGATGTTTTTCTCACTCCTACTAGTGAATGTAATGTTACACACCAATACAATGCGCACCACCGGGCGATGTTTTTCAGAAACCTATCAAACATTGCCACTGCATGTTCGCTGACCTCCCCATGCTGACAACCCCGATGTGCTTTTCTCCATCCTACATTGCCACTCACTGCCTATCCTAATTCAGACCCTCCGATTCACACCACCCCGTGATGTTTTTCTCACTCGTACTAGAGAATGTAATTTTACACACCCATACAATGCGCACCACACGGCTATGTTTTTCAGAAACCTATCCTACATTGCCACTGCATGTTCCCTGAACTCCCCACGCTGACCAAGCCCACGATGCTTTTCTCCATCCTACATTGCCACTCACTGCCTATCCTCATTCAGACCCTCCAATTCACACCACCCCGTGATGTTTTTCTCTCTCCTACTAGAGAATATAATGTTACACACCCATATAATGCGCACGACCCCGCAATGTTTTTCAGAAACCTATCCTACATTGCAACTGCATGTTCCCTGACCTCCCAATGCTGACCACCCCGCGGTGCTTTTCTCCATCCTACATTGCCACTCACTGCTTATCCTAATTCAGACCCTCCGATTCACCCACCCCGTGATGTTTTTCTCACTCCTACTAGAGAATGTAATTTTACACACCCATACAATGCGCACCACCCCGCGATGTTTTTCAGAAACCTATCCTACATTGCCACTGCATATTCCCTGACCTCCACATGCTGACCACCCCGCGGTGCTTTTCTCCATCCTACATTGCCACTCACTGCCTATCCTAATTCAGCCCCTCCGATTGACACCACCCGGTGATGTTTTTCTCACTCCTACTAGTGAATGTAATGTTACACACCCATACAATGCACACCACCCCGCGATTTTTTTCAGAAACCTATCCTACATTGCCACTGCATGATCCCTGACCTCCCGTTGATGACCACCCCGCGGTGCTTTTCTCCATCCTACATTGCCACTCACTGCCTATCCTAATTCCGACCCTCCAATTCACACCACCCGGTGATGTTTTTCTCTCTCCTACTAGTGAATGTAATGTTACACACCCATACAATGCGCACCACCCCAGGATTTTTTTCTCACTCGTACTAGTGAATGTAATGTTACACACCCAAACAATGCGCACCACCCCGCGATGTTTTTCAGAAACCTATCCTACATTGCCACTGCATGTTCCCTGACTTCCCCATGCTGACCACCCCGCGGTGCTTTTCTCCATCTTACATTGCCACTCACTGCCTATCCTAATTCAGACCCTCGGATTCACACCACCCCGTGATGTTTTTCTCAGTCCTGCTAGTGAATGTAAAGTTACACACCCATACAATGCGCACCACCCAGCGATGTTTTACAGAAACCTATCCTACATTGCCACTGCATGTTCCCTGACCTCCGCATGCTGACCACCCCGCTGTGCTTTTCTCCATCCTACATTGCCACTCACTGCCTATCCTAATTCAGACCCTCCGATTCACACCATCCCGTGATGTTTTTCTCACTCCTACTAGTGAATGTAATGTTACACACCAATACAATGCGCACCACCCCGTGATGTTTTTCAGAAACCTATCCTACATTGCCACTGCATGTTCCCTGACCTCCGGTTGATGACCACCCCGCGGTGCTTTTCTACATCCTACATTGCCACTCACTGCCTATCCTAATTCAGACCCTCCGATTCACACCACCCCGTGATGTTTTTCTCTGTCCTACTAGTGAATGTAATGTTACACACCCATATAATGCGCACCACCACGCAATGTTTTTCAGAAACCTATCCTACATTGCAACTGCATGTTCCCTGACCTCCCCATGCTGACCACCCCGCGGTGCTTTTCTCCATCCTACATTGCCACTCACTGCCTATCCTTATTCAGTCCCTCCGATTCACCCACCCCGTGATGTTTTTCTCACTCATACTAGTGAATGTAATATTACACACCCATAAAATGCGCACCACACCACGATGTTTTTCAGAAACCTATCCTACATTGCAACTGCATGTTCCCTGACCTCCACATGCTGACCACCCCGTGTTGCTTTTCTCCATCCTACATTGCCACTCACTGCCTATCCTAATTCAGACCCTCCGATTCACACCACCCCGTGATGTTTTTCTCACTCCTACTAGTGAATGTAATGTTACACACCCATACAATACGCACCACCCTGCGATATTTTTCAGAAACCTATCCTACATTGGAACTGCATGTTCCCTGTCCACCCCATGCTGACCACCCCGCGGTGCTTTTCTCCATCCTACATTGCTACTTACTGCCTATCCTAATTCAGACCCTCCGATTCACAACACCCCGTGATGTTTTTCTCACTGCTACTAGTGAATGTAATGTTACACACCCATACAATGCACACCACTACGCGATGTTTTTCAGAAACCTATCCTACATTGCCACTGCATGTTCCCTGACCTCCCCATGCTGACCATCCTGCGGTGCTTTTCTCCATCCTACATTGCCACTCACTGCCTATCCTAATTCAGCCCCTCCAATTGACACCACCCCGTGATGTTTTTCTCACTCCTACTAGTAAATGTGATGTTACACACCAATACAATGCGCACCACCCCGTGATGTTTTTCTCACTCCTACTAGAGAATGTAATGTTACACACCCATACAATGCGCACCACCCCGCAATGTTTTTCATAAACCTATCCTACATTGCCACTGCATGTTCCCTGACCTCCACATGCTGACCATCCCGTTGTGCTTTTCTACATCCTACATTGCCACTCACTGCCTATCCTAATTCAGACCCTCCAATTCACACCACCCCGTGATGTTTTACTCACTCCTACTAGTGAACGTAATGTTACACACCCATACAATGCGCACAACCCCGCGATATTTTTCAGAAACCTATCCTACATTGCCACTGCATGTTCCCTGACCTCCCGTTGATGACCACTCCACGGTGCTTTTCTCCATCCTACATAGCCACTCACTGCCTATCCTAATTCAGACGCTCCGATTCACACCACCCCGTGATGTTTTTCTCTCTCCTACTAGTGAATGTAATGTTACACACCCATATAATGCGCAACACCCCGCGATGTTTTTCAGAAACCTATCCTACATTGCAACTGCATGTTTCCTGACCTCCCCATGCTGACCACCCCGCGGTGCTTTTCTCCATCCTAAATTGCCAGTCACTGCCTATCCTAATTCAGTCCCTCCGATTCACCCACCCCGTGATGTTTTTCTCACTCCTACGAGTGAATATAATATTACACACCCATACAATGCGCACCACACCACGATGTTTTTCAGAAACCTATCCTACATTGCAACTGCATGTTCCCTGACCTCCACATGCTGACCAGCCCGTGGTGCTTTTCTCCATCCTACATTGCCACTCACTGCGTATCCTAATTCAGACCCTCCGATTCACACCACCCCGTGATGATTTTCTCACTCCTACTAGTGAATGTAATGTTACACACCCATACAATGCACACTACCCCGCGATGTTTTTCAGAAACCTATCCTACATTGCCACTGCATGTTCCCTGACCTCCCCATGCTGACCACCACGCGGTGCTTTTCTCCACCCTACATTGACACTCACTTCCTATCCTAATTCAGACCCTCCGATTCAAACCACCCCGTGATGTTTTTTTCACTCCTACTAGTGAATGTAATGTTACACACCCATACAATACACACCACCCCGCAATATTTTTCAGGAAAATATCCTACATTGGAACTGCATGTTACCTGTCCGCCCCATGCTGACCCCCCCGCGGTGCTTTTCTCCATCCTACATTGCCACTCACTGCATATCCTATTTCAGTCCCTCCGATTCACACCACCCCGTGATGTTTTTCACACTCCTACTAGTGAATGTAATGTTACACACCCATACAATTCGCACCACCCCACGATGTTTTTCTCACTCCTACTAGTGAATGTAATGTTACACACCCATACCATGCGCACCACCCCACGATGTTTTTCTCACTCCTACTAGTGAATGTAATGTTACACACCAATACAATGCGCACCACCGGGCGATGTTTTTCAGAAACCTATCCTACATTGCCAATGCATGTTCGCTGACCTCCCCATGCTGACCACCCCGATGTGCTTTTCTCCATCCTACATTGCAACTCACTGCCTATCCTAATTCAGACCCTCCGATTCACACCACCCCGTAATGTTTTTCTCACTCGTACTAGAGAATGTAATTTTACACACCCATACAATGCGCAACACCCCGCTATGTTTTTCAGAAACCTATCCTACATTGCGACTGCATGTTCCCTGACCTCCCCTTGCTGACCACCCGGCGATGCTTTTCTCCATCCTACATTGCCACTCACTGCCTATCCTAATTCAGCCCCTCCGATTGACACCACTCCATGATGTTTTTCTCACTCCTACTAGTGAATGTAATGTTACACACCCATACAATGCGCACCACCCTGCGAAGTTTTTCAGAAACCTATGCTACATTGGAACTGCATGTTCCCTGTCCACCCCATGCTGACCACCCCGCGGTGCTTTTCTCCATTCCACATTGCCACTCACTGCCTATCCTATTTCAGTCTCTCCGATTCACACCACCCCGTGATGTTTTTCTCACTCCTACTAGTGAATGTAATGTTACACACCCATACAATGCGCACCACCCCACGATGTTTTTCTCACTCCTACTAGTGAATGTAATGTTACACACCCATACAATGCGCACCACCCCGCGATGTTTTTCAGAAACCTATCCTACATTGCCACTGCATGTTCCCTGACCTCCCCATGCTGACAACCCCGTGGTGCTTTTCTCCATCCTACATTGCCACTCACTGCCTTTCCTAATTCAGACCCTCCGATTCACACCACCCCGTGATGTTTTTCTCACTCCTACTAGGGAATGTAATGTTATAAACCCATACAATGCGCACCACCCAGCGATGTTTTTCAGAAACTTATCCAACATTGCCACTGCATGTTCCCTGACCTCCGCATGCTGACTACCCCGCTGTGCTTTTCTCCATCCTAGATTGCCACTCACTGCCTATCCTAATTCAGACCCTCCGATTCACACCACCTCGTGATGTTTTTCTCACTCCTACTTGTGAATGTAATGTTACACACCAATACAATGCGCACCACCCCGTGATGTTTTTCTCACTCCTACTAGTGAATGCAATGTTACACACCCATACAATGCGCACCACCCCGCAATGTTTTTCATAAACCTATCCTACATTGCCACTGCATGTTCCCTGACCTCCCCATGCTGACCATCCCTCAGTGCTTTTCTACATCCTACATTGCCACTCACTGCCTATCCTAATTCAGACCCTCCAATTCACACCACACCATGATGTTTTACTCACTCCTACTAGTGAATGTAATGTTACACACCCATACAATGCGCACCACCCCGCGATGTTTTTCAGAAAGCTATCCTACATTGCCACTGCATGTTCCCTGACCTCCAGTTGATGACCACCCCATGGTGCTTTTCTACATCCTACATTGCCACTCACTGCCTATCCTAATTCAGACCCTCCGATTCACACCACCCCGTGATGTTTTTCTCTCTCCTACTAGTGAATGTAATGTTACACACCCATACAATGCGCACCACCCCGCGATGTTTTTCAGAAACCTATCCTACATTGCCACTGCATGTTCCCTGACCTCCCCATGCTGACCACCCCACGGTGCTTTTCTCCATTCTACATTGCCACTCACTGCCTATCCTTATTCAGTCCCTCCGATTCACCCACCCCGTGATGTTTTTCTCACTCATACTAGTGAATGTAATATTACACACCCATACAATGCGCACCACACCACGATGTTTTTCAGAAACCTATCCTACATTGCAACTGCATGTTCCCTGACCTCCACATGCTGACAACCCCGTGGTGCTTTTCTCCATCCTACATTGCCACTCACTGCCTATCCTAATTCAGACCCTCAGATTCACAACACCCCGTGATGTTTTTCTCACTGCTACTAGTGAATGTAATGTTACACACCCATACAATGCACACCACCCCGCGATGTTTTTCAGAAACCTATCTTACATTGCAACTACATGTTCCTTGGCCTCCCCAAGCTGACCACCCCTCTGTGCTTTTCTCCATCCTACATTGCCACTCACTGTTATCCTAATTCAGACCCTCCGATTCACCCACCCTGTGATGTTTTTCTCACTCCTACTAGAGAATGTAATTTTACACACCCATACAATGCGCACCACCCCGTGATGTTTTTCAGAAACCTATCCTACATTGCCACTGCATATTCCCTGACCTCCCCATGCTGACCACCCCGCGATGCTTTTCTCCATCCTACATTGCCACTAACTGCCTATCCTAATTCAGCCCCTCCAATTGACACCACCCCGTGATGTTTTTCTCACTCCTTCTAGTGAATGTAATGTTACACACCCATACAATGCACACCACCCCGCGATGTTTTTCAGAAACCTATCCTACATTGCCACTGCATGATCCCTGACCTCCACATGTTGACCTCCCCGCGGTGCTTTTCTCCACCCTACATTGCCACTCACTACCTATCCTAATTCAGACCCTCAGATTCACACCACCCCGTGATGTTTTTCTCACTCCTACCAGAGAATGTAATGTTACACACCCATACAATGCGCATCACCCCGCAATGTTTTTCATAAACCTATCCTACATTGCCACTGCATGTTCCCTGACCTCCACATGCTGACCATCCCGCAGTGCTTTTCTACATCCTACATTGCCACTCACTGCCTATCCTAATTCAGACCCTCCAATTCACACCACCCCGTGATGTTTTACTCACTCCTACTAGTGAACGTAATGTTACACACCCATACATTGCGCACCACCCCGCGATATTTTTCAGAAACCTATCCTACATTGCCACTGCATGTTCCCTGACCTCCCGTTGATGACCACCCCGCGGTGCTTTTCTCCATCCTACATTGCCACTCACTGCCTATCCTAATTCAGACCCTCCGATTCACACCACCCCGTGATGTTTTTCTCTCTCCTACTAGTGAATGTAATGTTACACACCCATATAATGCGCAACACCCCGCGAAGTTTTTCAGAAACCTATCCTACATTGCAACTGCATGTTTCCTGACCTCCCCATGCTGACCACCCCGCGGTGCTTTTCTCCATCCTAAATTGCCAGTCACTGCCTATCCTAATTCAGTCCCTCCGATTCACCCACCCCGTGATGTTTTTCTCACTCCTACGAGTGAATATAATATTACACACCCATACAATGCGCACCACACCACGATGTTTTTCAGAAACCTATCCTACATTGCAACTGCATGTTCCCTGACCTCCACATGCTGACCAGCCCGTGGTGCTTTTCTCCATCCTACATTGCCACTCACTGCGTATCCTAATTCAGACCCTCCGATTCACACCACCCCGTGATGATTTTCTCACTCCTACTAGTGAATGTAATGTTACACACCCATACAATGCACACTACCCCGCGATGTTTTTCAGAAACCTATCCTACATTGCCACTGCATGTTCCCTGACCTCCCCATGCTGACCACCACGCGGTGCTTTTCTCCACCCTACATTGACACTCACTTCCTATCCTAATTCAGACCCTCCGATTCAAACCACCCCGTGATGTTTTTTTCACTCCTACTAGTGAATGTAATGTTACACACCCATACAATACACACCACCCCGCAATATTTTTCAGGAAAATATCCTACATTGGAACTGCATGTTCCCTGTCCGCCCCATGCTGACCCCCCCGCGGTGCTTTTCTCCATCCTACATTGCCACTCACTGCATATCCTATTTCAGTCCCTCCGATTCACACCACCCCGTGATGTTTTTCACACTCCTACTAGTGAATGTAATGTTACACACCCATACAATTCGCACCACCCCACGATGTTTTTCTCACTCCTACTAGTGAATGTAATGTTACACACCCATACCATGCGCACCACCCCACGATGTTTTTCTCACTCCTACTAGTGAATGTAATGTTACACACCAATACAATGCGCACCACCGGGCGATGTTTTTCAGAAACCTATCCTACATTGCCAATGCATGTTCGCTGACCTCCCCATGCTGACCACCCCGATGTGCTTTTCTCCATCCTACATTGCCACTCACTGCCTATCCTAATTCAGACCCTCCGATTCACACCACCCCGTAATGTTTTTCTCACTCGTACTAGAGAATGTAATTTTACACACCCATACAATGCGCAACACCCCGCTATGTTTTTCAGAAACCTATCCTACATTGCGACTGCATGTTCCCTGACCTCCCCTTGCTGACCACCCGGCGATGCTTTTCTCCATCCTACATTGCCACTCACTGCCTATCCTAATTCAGCCCCTCCGATTGACACCACTCCATGATGTTTTTCTCACTCCTACTAGTGAATGTAATGTTACACACCCATACAATGCGCACCACCCTGCGAAGTTTTTCAGAAACCTATGCTACATTGGAACTGCATGTTCCCTGTCCACCCCATGCTGACCACCCCGCGGTGCTTTTCTCCATTCCACATTGCCACTCACTGCCTATCCTATTTCAGTCTCTCCGATTCACACCACCCCGTGATGTTTTTCTCACTCCTACTAGTGAATGTAATGTTACACACCCATACAATGCGCACCACCCCACGATGTTTTTCTCACTCCTACTAGTGAATGTAATGTTACACACCCATACAATGCGCACCACCCCGCGATGTTTTTCAGAAACCTATCCTACATTGCCACTGCATGTTCCCTGACCTCCCCATGCTGACAACCCCGTGGTGCTTTTCTCCATCCTACATTGCCACTCACTGCCTTTCCTAATTCAGACCCTCCGATTCACACCACCCCGTGATGTTTTTCTCACTCCTACTAGGGAATGTAATGTTATAAACCCATACAATGCGCACCACCCAGCGATGTTTTTCAGAAACTTATCCAACATTGCCACTGCATGTTCCCTGACCTCCGCATGCTGACTACCCCGCTGTGCTTTTCTCCATCCTAGATTGCCACTCACTGCCTATCCTAATTCAGACCCTCCGATTCACACCACCTCGTGATGTTTTTCTCACTCCTACTTGTGAATGTAATGTTACACACCAATACAATGCGCACCACCCCGTGATGTTTTTCTCACTCCTACTAGTGAATGCAATGTTACACACGCATACAATGCGCACCACCCCGCAATGTTTTTCATAAACCTATCCTACATTGCCACTGCATGTTCCCTGACCTCCCCATGCTGACCATCCCTCAGTGCTTTTCTACATCCTACATTGCCACTCACTGCCTATCCTAATTCAGACCCTCCAATTCACACCACACCATGATGTTTTACTCACTCCTACTAGTGAATGTAATGTTACACACCCATACAATGCGCACCACCCCGCGATGTTTTTCAGAAAGCTATCCTACATTGCCACTGCATGTTCCCTGACCTCCAGTTGATGACCACCCCATGGTGCTTTTCTACATCCTACATTGCCACTCACTGCCTATCCTAATTCAGACCCTCCGATTCACACCACCCCGTGATGTTTTTCTCTCTCCTACTAGTGAATGTAATGTTACACACCCATACAATGCGCACCACCCCGCGATGTTTTTCAGAAACCTATCCTACATTGCCACTGCATGTTCCCTGACCTCACCATGCTGACCACCCCACGGTGCTTTTCTCCATTCTACATTGCCACTCACTGCCTATCCTTATTCAGTCCCTCCGATTCACCCACCCCGTGATGTTTTTCTCACTCATACTAGTGAATGTAATATTACACACCCATACAATGCGCACCACACCACGATGTTTTTCAGAAACCTATCCTACATTGCAACTGCATGTTCCCTGACCTCCACATGCTGACAACCCCGTGGTGCTTTTCTCCATCCTACATTGCCACTCACTGCCTATCCTAATTCAGACCCTCAGATTCACAACACCCCGTGATGTTTTTCTCACTGCTACTAGTGAATGTAATGTTACACACCCATACAATGCACACCACCCCGCGATGTTTTTCAGAAACCTATCTTACATTGCAACTACATGTTCCTTGGCCTCCCCAAGCTGACCACCCCTCTGTGCTTTTCTCCATCCTACATTGCCACTCACTGTTATCCTAATTCAGACCCTCCGATTCACCCACCCTGTGATGTTTTTCTCATTCCTACTAGAGAATGTAATTTTACACACCCATACAATGCGCACCACCCCGTGATGTTTTTCAGAAACCTATCCTACATTGCCACTGCATATTCCCTGACCTCCCCATGCTGACCACCCCGCGATGCTTTTCTCCATCCTACATTGCCACTAACTGCCTATCCTAATTCAGCCCCTCCAATTGACACCACCCCGTGATGTTTTTCTCACTCCTTCTAGTGAATGTAATGTTACACACCCATACAATGCACACCACCCCGCGATGTTTTTCAGAAACCTATCCTACATTGCCACTGCATGATCCCTGACCTCCACATGTTGACCTCCCCGCGGTGCTTTTCTCCACCCTACATTGCCACTCACTACCTATCCTAATTCAGACCCTCAGATTCACACCACCCCGTGATGTTTTTCTCACTCCTACCAGAGAATGTAATGTTACACACCCATACAATGCGCATCACCCCGCAATGTTTTTCATAAACCTATCCTACATTGCCACTGCATGTTCCCTGACCTCCACATGCTGACCATCCCGCAGTGCTTTTCTACATCCTACATTGCCACTCACTGCCTATCCTAATTCAGACCCTCCAATTCACACCACCCCGTGATGTTTTACTCACTCCTACTAGTGAACGTAATGTTACACACCCATACAATGCGCACCACCCCGCGATATTTTTCAGAAACCTATCCTACATTGCCACTGCATGTTCCCTGACCTCCCGTTGATGACCACCCCGCGGTGCTTTTCTCCATCCTACATTGCCACTCACTGCCTATCCTAATTCAGACCCTCCGATTCACACCACCCCGTGATGTTTTTCTCTCTCCTACTAGTGAATGTAATGTTACACACCCATATAATGCGCAACACCCCGCGATGTTTTTCAGAAACCTATCCTACATTGCAACTGCATGTTCCCTGACCTCCCCATGCTGACCACCCCGTGGTGCTTTTCTCCATTCCAAATTGCCACTCACTGCCTATCCTAATTCAGTCCCTCGGATTCACCCACCCCGTGATATTTTTCTCACTCCTACGAGTGAATGTAATATTACACACCCATACAATGCGCACCACACCACGATGTTTTTCAGAAACCTATCCTACATTGCAACTGCATGTTCCCTGACCTCCACATGCTGACCAGCCCGTGGTGCTTTTCTCCATCCTACATTGCCACTCACTGCCTATGCTAATTCAGACCCTCCGATTCACACCACCCCGTGATGATTTTCTCACTCCTACTAGTGAATGTAATGTTACACACCCATACAATGCACACTACCTCGCGATGTTTTTCAGAAACCTATCCTACATTGCCACTGCATGTTCCCTGACCTCCCCATGCTGACCACCACGCGGTGCTTTTCTCCATCCTACATTGCCACTCACTGCATATCCTATTTCAGTCCCTCCGATTCACACCACCTCGTGATGTTTTTCTCACTCCTACTAGTGAATGTAATGTTACACACCCATACAATGCGCACCACCCCATGATGTTTTTCTCACTCCTACTAGTGAATGTAATGTTACACACCAATACAATGCGCACCATCGGGCGATGTTTTTCAGAAACCTATCCTACATTGCCAGTGCATGTTCGCTGACCTCCCCATGCTGACCACCCCGATGTGCTTTTCTCCATCCTACATTGCCACTCACTGCCTATCCTAATTCAGACCCTCCGATTCACACCACCCCGTGACGTTTTTCTCACTCGTACTAGAGAATGTAATTTTACACACCCATACAATGCGCACCACACGGCTATGTTTTTCAGAAACCTATCCTACATTGCCACTGCATGTTCCCTGACCTCCCCATGCTGACCAAGCCCACGATGCTTTTCTCCATCCTACATTGCCACTCACTGCCTATCCTAATTCAGACCCTCCGATTCACACCACCCCGTGATGTTTTTCTCTCTCCTACTAGAGAATATAATGTTACACTCCCATATAATGCGCACCACCCCGCAATGTTTTTCAGAAACCTATCCTACATTGCAACTGCATGTTCCCTGACCTCCCAATGCTGACCACCCCGCGGTGCTTTTCTCCATCCTACATTGCCACTCACTGCTTATCCTAATTCAGACCTTCCGATTCACCCACCCCTTGATGTTTTTCTCACTCCTACTAGGGAATGTAATTTTACACACCCATACAATGCGCACCACAACGCGATGTTTTTCCGAAACCTATCCTACATTGCCACTGCATATTCCCTGACCTCTCCATGCTGACCACCCCGCGGTGCTTTTCTCAATCCTACATTGCCACTCACTGCCTATCCTAATTCAGCCCCTCCGATTGACACCACCCCGTGATGTTTTTCTCACTCCTACTAGTGAATGTAATGTTACACACCCATACAATGCACACAACCCCGCGATGTATTTCAGAAACCTATCCTACATTGCCACTGCATGATCCCTGACCTCTCGTTGATGACCACCCCGCGGTGCTTTTCTCGATCCTACATTGCCACTCACTGCCTATCCTAATTCAGACCCTCCAATTCACACCACCCGGTGATGTTTTTTTCTCTCCTACTAGTGAATGTAATGTTACACACCCATACAATGCGCACCACCCCAGGATTTTTTTCTCACTCGTACTAGTGAATGTAATGTTACACACCCATACAATGCGCACCACCCCGCGATGTTTTTCAGAAACCTATCCTACATTGCCACTGCATGTTCCCTGACCTCCCCATGCTGACCACCCCGGGGTGCTTTTCTCCATCTTACATTGCCACTCACTACCTATCCTAATTAAGACCCTTGGATTCTCACCACCCCGTGATGTTTTTCTCAGTCCTACTAGTGAATGTAATGTTACACACCCATACAATGCTCACCACCCCGCGATGTTTTTCAGAAACCTATCCTACATTGCCACTGCATGTTCGCTGACCTGCCCATCCTGACCACCCCGATGTGCTTTTCTCCATCCTACATTGCCACTCACTGCCTATCCTAATTCAGACCCTCAGATTCACACCACCCCGTGATGTTTTTCTCACTCGTACTAGAGAATGTAATTTTACACACCCATACAATGCGCACAACCCCGCTATGTTTTTCAGAAACCTATCCTACATTGCGACTGCATGTTCCCTGACCTCCCCATGCTGACGACCCGGCGATGCTTTTCTCCATCCTACATTGCCACTCACGGCCTATCCTAATTCAGCCCCTCCGATTGACAGCACCCCGTGATGTTTTTCTCACTCCTACTAGTGAATGCAATTTTACACACCCATACAATGCGCACCACCCCGCAATGTTTTTCATAAACCTATCCTACATTGCCACTGCATGTTCCCTGACGTCCACATGCTGACCATCCCTCAGTGCTTTTCAACATCCTACATTGCCACTCACTGCCTATCCTAATTCAGACCCTCCAATTCACACCACCCCGTGATGTTTTACTCACTCCTACTAGTGAATGTAATGTAACACACCCATACAATGCGCACCACCCCGCGATGTTTTTCAGAAACCTATCCTACATTGCCACTGCATGTTCCCTGACCTCCAGTTGATGACCACCCCATGGTGCTTTTCTACATCCTACATTGCCACTCACTGCCTATCCTAATTCAGACCCTCCGATTCACACCACCCCGTGATGTTTTACTCACTCCTACTAGTGAATGTAATGTTACACACCCATACAATGCGCACCACCCTGCGATATTTTTCAGAAAAATATCCTACATTGGAACTGCATGTTCCCTGTCCACCCCATGCTGACCCCCCCGCGGTGCTTTTCTCCATCCTACATTGCCCCTCACTGCCTATCCTAATTCAGCCCCTGCAATTGACACCACCCCGTGATGTTTTTTTCACTCCTACTAGTGAATGTAATGTTACACAGCAATACAATGCGCACCACCCCGCGATGTTTTTCAGAACCCTATCCTACATTGCCACTGCATGTTCGCTGACCTCCCCATGCTGACCACCCCGATGTGCTTTTCTCCATCCTACATTGCCACTCACTGCCTATCCTAATTCAGACCCTCCGATTCACACCACCCCGTGATGTTTTTCTCACCCGTACTAGAGAATGTAATTTTACACACCAATACAATGCGCATCACCCCGCTATGTTTTTCAGAAACCTATCCTACATTGCCACTGCATGTTCCCTGAGCTCCCCATAATGACCACCCCACGATGCTTTTCCATATCCTACATTGCCACTCACTGCCTATCCTAATTCAGACCCTCCGATTCACACCACCCCGTGATGTTTTTCTCTCTCCTACTAGAGAATATAATGTTACACACCCATATAATGCGCACCACCCAGAAATGTTTTTCAGAAACCTATCCTACATTGCAACTGCATGTTCCCTGACCTCCCAATGCTGACCACCCCGCGGTGCTTTTTTCCATCCGACATTGCCACTCACTGCCTATCCTAATTCAGACCCTCATATTCACACCAACCCGTGATGTTTTTCTCACTCCTACTTGTGAATGTAATGTTACACACCAATACAATGCGCACCACCCCGTGATGTTTTTCTCACTCCTACTAGTGAATGCAATGTTACACACCCATACAATGCGCACCACCCCGCAATGTTTTTCATAAACCTATCCTACATTGCCACTGCATGTTCCCTGACCTCCCCATGCTGACCATCCCTCAGTGCTTTTCTACATCCTACATTGTCACTCACTGCCTATCCTAATTCAGACCCTCCAATTCACACCACACCGTGATGTTTTACTCACTCCTACTAGTGAATGTAATGTTACACACCCATACAATGCGCACCACCCCGCGATGTTTTTCAGAAAGCTATCCTACATTGCCACTGCATGTTCCCTGACCTCCGGTTGATGACCACCCCACGGTGCTTTTCTACATCCTCCATTGCCACTCACTGCCTATCCTAATTCAGACCCTCCGATTCACACCACCCCGTGATGTTTTTCTCTCTCCTGCTAGTGAATGTAATGTTACACACCCATACAATGCGCACCACCCGGCGATGTTTTTCAGAAACCTATCCTACATTGCCACTGCATGTTCCCTGACCTCCCCATGCTGACCACCCCACGGTGCTTTTCTCCATTCTACATTGCCACTCACTGCCTATCCTTATTCAGTCCCTCCGATTCACCCACCCCGTGATGTTTTTCTCACTCATACTAGTGAATGTAATATTACACACCCATACAATGCGCACCACACCACGATGTTTTTCAGAAACCTATCCTACATTGCAACTGCATGTTCCCTGACCTCCACATGCTGACAACCCCGTGGTGCTTTTCTCCATCCTACATTGCCACTCACTGCCTATCCTAATTCAGACCCTCAGATTCACAACACCCCGTGATGTTTTTCTCACTGCTACTAGTGAATGTAATGTTACACACCCATACAATGCACACCACCCCGCGATGTTTTTCAGAAACCTATCTTACATTGCAACTGCATGTTCCTTGGCCTCCCCAAGCTGACCACCCCTCTGTGCTTTTCTCCATCCTACATTGCCACTCACTGTTATCCTAATTCAGACCCTCCGATTCACCCACCCTGTGATGTTTTTCTCACTCCTACTAGAGAATGTAATTTTACACACCCATACAATGCGCACCACCCCGCGATGTTTTTCAGAAACCTATCCTACATTGCCACTGCATATTCCCTGACCTCCCCATGCTGACCACCCCGCGATGCTTTTCTCCATCCTACATTGCCACTAACTGCCTATCCTAATTCAGCCCCTCCAATTGACACCACCCCGTGATGTTTTTCTCACTCCTTCTAGTGAATGTAATGTTACACACCCATACAATGCACACCACCCCGCGATGTTTTTCAGAAACCTATCCTACATTGCCACTGCATGATCCCTGACCTCCCCATGTTGACCTCCCCGCGGTGCTTTTCTCCACCCTACATTGCCACTCACTGCCTATCCTAATTCAGACCCTCAGATTCACACCACCCCGTGATGTTTTTCTCACTCCTACTAGTGAATGTAATGTTACACACCAATACATTGCGCACAACCCCGTGTTGTTTTTCTCACTCCTACCAGAGAATGTAATGTTACACACCCATACAATGCGCATCACGCCGCAATGTTTTTCATAAACCTATCCTACAATGCCACTGCATGTTCCCTGACCTCCACATGCTGACCATCCCGCAGTGCTTTTCTACATCCTACATTGCCACTCACTGCCTATCCTAATTCAGACCCTCCAATTCACACCACCCCGTGATGTTTTACTCACTTCTACTAGTGAGTGTAATGTTACACACCCATACAATGCGCACCACCCCGCGATATTTTTCAGAAACCTATCCTACATTGCCACTGCATGTTTCCTGACCTCCCGTTGATGACCACCCCGCGGTGCTTTTCTCCATCCTACATTGCCACTCACTGCCTATCCTAATTCAGACCCTCCGATTCACACCACCCCGTGATGTTTTTCTCTCTCCTACTAGTGAATGTAATGTTACACACCCATATAATGCACAACACCCCGCGATGTTTTTCAGAAACCTATCCTACATTGCAACTGCATGTTCCCTGACCTCCCCATGCTGACCACCCCGTGGTGCTTTTCTCCATTCCAAATTGCCACTCACTGCCTATCCTAATTCAGTCCCTCCGATTCACCCACCCCGTGATGTTTTTCTCACTCCTACGAGTGAATGTAATATTACACACCCATACAATGCGCACCACACCACGATGTTTTTCAGAAACCTATCCTACATTGCAACTGCATGTTCCCTGACCTCCACATGCTGACCAGCCCGTGGTGCTTTTCTCCATCCTACATTGCCACTCACTGCCTATGCTAATTCAGACCCTCCGATTCACACCACCCCGTGATGATTTTCTCACTCCTACTAGTGAATGTAATGATACACACACATACAATGCACACTACATCGGGATGTTTTTCAGAAACCTATCCTACTTTGCCACTGCATGTTCCCTGACCTCCCCATGCTGACCACCACGCGGTGCTTTTCTCCATCCTACATTGCCACTCACTGCATATCCTATTTCAGTCCCTCCGATTCACACCACCCCGTGATGTTTTTCACACTCCTACTAGTGAATGTAATGTTACACACCCATACAATTCGCACCACCCCACGATGTTTTTCTCACTCCTACTAGTGAATGTAATGTTACACACCCATACAATGCGCACCACCCCACGATGTTTTTCGCACTCCTACTAGTGAATGTAATGTTACACACCAATACAATGCGCACTATCGGGCGATGTTTTTCAGAAACCTATCCTACATTGCCAGTGCATGTAAGCTGACCTCCCCATGCTGACCACCCCGATGTGCTTTTCTCCATCCTACATTGCCACTCACTGCCTATCCTAATTCAGACTCTCCGATTCACACCACCCCGTGACGTTTTTCTCACTCGTACTAGAGAATGTAATTTTACACACCCATACAATGCGCACCACAGGCTATGTTTTTCAGAAACCTATCCTACATTGCCACTGCATGTTCCCTGACCTCCCCATGCTGACCAAGCCCACGATGCTTTTCTCCATCCTACATTGCCACTCACTGCCTATCCTAATTCAGAACCTCCGATTCACACCACCCCGTGATGTTTTTCTCTCTCCTACTAGAGAATATAATGTTACACACCCATATAATGCGCACCACCCCTCAATGTTTTTCAGAAACCTATCCTACATTGCAACTGCATGTTCCCTGACCTCCCAATGCTGACCACCCCGCGGTGCTTTTCTCCATCCTACATTGCCACTCACTGCTTATCCTAATTCGGACCCTCCGATTCACACACCCCTTGATGTTTTTCTCACTCCTACTAGGGAATGTAATTTTACACACCCATACAATGCGCACCACCCCGCGATGTTTTTCCGAAACCTATCCTACATTGCCACTGCATATTCCCTGACCTCTCCATGCTGACCACCCCGCGGTGCTTTTCTCCATCCTACATTGCCACTCACTGCCTATCCTAATTCAGCCCCTCCGATTGACACCACCCCGTGATGTTTTTCTCACTCCTACTAGTGAATGTAATGTTACACACCCATACAATGCACACCACCCCGCGATGTTTTTCAGAAACCTATCCTACATTGCCACTGCATGATCCCTGACCTCTCGTTGATGACCACCCCGCGGTGCTTTTCTCCATCCTACATAGCCACTCACTGCCTATCCTAATTCAGACCCTCCAATTCACACCACCCGGTGATGTTTTTCTCTCTCCTACTAGTGAATGTAATGTTACACACCCATACAATGCGCACCACCCCAGGATTTTTTTCTCACTCGTACTAGTGAATGTAATGTTACACACCCATACAATGCGCACCACCCCGCGATGTTTTTCAGAAACCTATCCTACATTGCCACTGCATGTTCCCTGACCTCCCCATGCTGACCACCCCGCTGTGCTTTTCTCCATCCTACATTATCACTCACTGTTATCCTAATTCAGACCCTCCGATTCACCCAGCCCGTGATGTTTTTCTCACTCCTACTAGAGAATGTAATTTTCCACACCCATACAATGCGCACCACCCCGCGATGTTTTTCAGAAACCTATCCTACATTGCCACTGCATATTCCCTGACCTCCCCATGCTGACCACCCCGCAATGCTTTTCTCCATCCTACATTGCCACTCACTGCCTATCCTCATTCAGCCCCTGCAATTGACACCACCCCGTGATGTTTTTCTCACTCCTTCTAGTGAATGTAATTTTACACACCCATACAATGCACACCACCCCGCGTTGTTTTTCAGAAACCTATCCTACATTGCCACTGCATGATCCCTGACCTCCCCATACTGACCACCCCGCGGTACATTTCTCCACCCTACATTGACACTCACTGCCTATCCTAATTCAGACCCTCAGATTCACACCACCCCGTGATGTTTTTCTCTCTCCTACTAGTGAATGTAATGTTACACACCCATATAATGCGCAACACCCCACGATGTTTTTAAGAAACCTATCCTACATTGCAAATGCATGTTCCCTGATCTCCACATGCTGACCACCCCGCGGTGCTTTTCTCCATCCTACATTGCCCCTCACTGCCTATCCTAATTCAGTCCCTCCAATTCACCCACCCCGTGATATTTTTCTCACTCCTACGAGTGAATGTAATATTACACACCCATACAATGCACACTACCACGCGATGTTTTTCAGAAACCTATCCTACATTGCCACTGCATGTTCCCTGACCTCCCCATGCTGACCACCCCGTGGTGCTTTTCTCCACCCTACATTGACACTCACTTCCTATCCTAATTCAGACCGTCCGATTCACACCACCCCGTGATGTTTTTTTCACTCCTACTAGTCAATGTAATGTTACACACCCATACAATACGCACCACCCTGCGATATTATTCAGAAAAATATCCTACATTGGAACTGCATGTTCCCTGTCCACCCCATGCTGACCCCCCCGCGGTGCTTTTCTCCATCCTACATTGCCACTCACTGCCTATCCTAATTCAGCCCCTGCAATTGACACCACCCCGTGATGTTTTTTTCACTCCTACTAGTGAATGTAATGTTACACAGCAATACAATGCGCACCACCCCGCGATGTTTTTCAGAAACCTATCCTACATTGCCACTGCATGTTCGCTGACCTCCCCATGCTGACCACCCCGATGTGCTTTTCTCCATCCTACATTGCCACTCACTGCCTATCCTAATTCAGACCCTCCGATTCACACCACCCCGTGATGTTTTTCTCACTCGTACTAGAGAATGTAATTTTACACACCCATACAATGCGCATCACCCCGCTATGTTTTTCAGAAACCTATCCTACATTGCCACTGCATGTTCCCTGAGCTCCCCATAATGACCACCCCACGATGCTTTTCCATATCCTACATTGCCACTCACTGCTTATCCTAATTCAGACCCTCCGATTCACACCACCCCGTGATGTTTTTCTCTCTCCTACTAGAGAATATAATGTTACACACCCATAGAATGCGCACCACCCAGAAATGTTTTTCAGAAACCTATCCTACATTGCAAATGCATGTTCCCTGACCTCCCAATGCTGACCACCCCGCGGTGCTTTTTTCCATCCTACATTGCCACTCACTGCCTATCCTAATTCAGACCCTCCGATTCACACCACCCCGTGATGTTTTTCTCATTCTTACTAGTGAATGTAATGTTACACAACCATACAATGCACACCACCTCACGATGTTTTTCAGAAACCTATCCTACATTGCCACTGCACGTTCCCTGAACTCCCCATGCTGACCACCCTGCGGTGCTTTTCTCCATCCTACATTGCCCCTCACTGCCTATCCTAATTCAGACCCTCCGATTGACACCACCCCGTGATGTTTTTCTCACTCCTACTAGTGAATGTAATGTTACACACCCATACAATGCGCACCACCCCGCGATGTTTTTCAGAAACCTAGCCTACATTGCCACTGCATGTTCCCTGACCTCCCCATGCTGACCACCCCGCTGTGCTTTTCTCCATCCTACATTGCCACTCACTGCTTATCCTAATTCAGACCCTCCGATTCACCCACCCCGTGATGTTTTTCTCTCTCCTACTAGTGAGTGTAATGTTACACACCCATAAAATGCGCACCACCCCGCGATGTTTTTCAGAAACCTATCCTACATTGCCACTGCATGTTCCCTGACCTCCCCATGCTGACCACCTCGCGGTGCTTTTCTCCATCTTATAATGCCACTCACTGCCTATCCTAATTCAGACCCTCGGATTCACACCACCCCGTGATGTTTTGCTCAGTCCTACTAGTGAATGTAATGTTACACACCCATACAATGCTCACCACCCCGCGATTTTTTTCAGAAACCTATCCTACATTGCCACTGCATGTTCGCTGACCTCCCCATGCTGACCACCCCGATGTGCTTTTCTCCATCCTACATTGCCACTCACTGCCTATCCTAATTCAGACCCTCCAATTCACACCACCCCGTGATGTTTTTCTCACTCGTACTAGAGAATGTAATTTTACACACCCATACAATGCGCACCACCCATCTATGTTTTTCAGAAACCTATCCTACTTTGCGACTGCATGTTCCCTGACCTCCCCATGCTGACCACCCCGCGATGCTTTTCTCCATCCTACATTGCCACTCACTGCCTATCCTAATTCAGCACCTCCGATTGACACCACCCCGTGATGTTTTTCTCACTCCTACTAGTGAATGTAATGTGATAAACCCATACAATGCGCACCACCCTGCGAAGTTTTTCAGAAACCTATGCTACATTGGAACTGCATGTTTCCTTTCCACCCCATGCTGACCACCCCGCGGTGCTTTTCTCCATCCTACATTGCCACTCCCTGCCTATCCTATTTCAGTCTCTCCGATTCACACCACCCCGTGATGTTTTTCTCACTCCTACTAGTGAATGTAATGTTACACGCCCATACAATGCGCACCACCCCGCGATGTTTTTCAGAAACCTATCCTACATTGCCACTGCATGTTCCCTGACCTCCCCATGCTGACCACCCCGTGGTGCTTTTCTCCATCCTACATTGCCACTCACTGCCTTTCCTAATTCAGACCCTCCGATTCACACCATCCCGTGATGTTTTTCTCACTCCTACTAGTGAATGTAATGTTACACACCAATACAATGCGCACCACCCCGTGATGTTTTTCTCACTCCTACTAGTGAATGTAATGTTACACACCCATACAATGCGCACCACCCCGCAATGTTTTTCATAAATCTATCCTACATTGCCACTGCATGTTCCCTGACCTCCACATGCTGACCATCCCGCAGTGCTTTTCTACATCCTACATTGCCACTCACTGCCTATCCTAATTCAGACCCTCCAATTCACACCACCCCGTGATGTTTTACTCACTCCTACTAGTGAATGTAATGTTACACACCCATACAAAGCGCACCACCCCGCGATGTTTTTCAGAAACCTATCCTACATTGCCACTGCATGTTCCCTGACCTCCCCATGCTGACCATCCTGCGGTGCTTTTCTCCATCCTACATTGCCACTCACTGCCTATCCTAATTCAGACCCTCCGATTGACACCACCCCGTGATGTTTTTCTCACTCCTACTAGTGAATGTAATGTTACACACCCATACAATGCGCACCACCCCGCGATGTTTTTCAGAAACCTATCCTATATTGCCACTGCATATTCCCTGACCTCCCCATGCTGACCACCCCGCGATGCTTTTCTCCATCCTACATTGCCACTCACTGCCTATCCTAATTCAGCCCCTCCTATTGACACCACCCCGTGATGTTTTTCTCACTCCTACTAGTGAATGTAATGTTACACACCCATACAATGCACACCACCCCGCGATGTTTTTCAGAAACCTATCCTACATTGCCACTGCATGATCCCTGACCTCCCCATGCTGACCACCCCGCGGTGCTTTTCTCCACCCTACATTGCCACTCACTGCCTATCCTAATTCAGACCCTCAGATTCACACCAACCCGTGATGTTTTTCTCACTCCTACTAGTGAATGTAATGTTACACACCAATACAATGCGCAACACCCCGTGATGTTTTTCTCACTCCTACTAGAGAATGTAATGTTACACACCCATACATTGTGCACCACCCCGCAATGTTTTTCATAAACCTATCCTACATTGCCACTGCATGTTCCCTGACCTCCCCATGCTGACCACCCCGCGGTGCATTCTCCACCCTACATTGACACTCACTTCCTATCCTAATTCAGACCCTCCGATTCACACCACCCCGTGATGTTTTTTTCACTACTACTAGTGAATGTAATGTTACACACCCATACAATTCGCACTACCCCACGATGTTTTTCTCACTCCTACTAGTGAATGTAATGTTACACACCCATACAATGCGCACCACCCCACGATGTTTTTCTCACTCCTACTAGTGAATGTAATGTTACTCACCAATACAATGCGCACCACCCCGCGATGTTTTTCAGAAACCTATCCTACATTGCCACTGCATGTTCGCTGACCTCCCCATGCTGACCACCCTGATGTGCTTTTCTCCATCCTACATTGCCACTCACTGCCTATCCTAATTCAGACCCTCCGATTCACACCACCCCGTGATGTTTTTCTCTCTCCTACTAGAGAATATTATGTTACACACCCATATAATGCGCACCACCCAGAAATGTTTTTCAGAAACCTAGCCTACATGGCCACTGCATGTTCCCTGACCTCCCCATGCTGACCACCCCACTGTGCTTTTCTCCATCCTACATTGCCACTCACTGCTTATCCTAATTCAGACCCTCCGATTCACCCACCCCGTGATGTTTTTCTCACTCCTACTAGTGAATGTAATGTTACACACCCATACAATGCGCACCACCCCAGGATTTTTTTCTCACTCGTACTAGTGAATGTAATGTTACACACCCATACAATGCGCACCACCCCGCGATGTTTTTCAGAAACCTATCCTACATTGCCACTGCATATTCCCTGACCTCCCCATGCTGACCATCCCGCGATGCTTTTCTCCATCCTACATTGCCACTCACTGCCTATCCTAATTCAGCACCTCCGATTGACACCACCCCGTGATGTTTTTCTCACTCCTACTAGTGAATGTAATGTGACACACCCATACAATGCGCACCACCCTGCGAAGTTTTTCACAAACCTATGCTACATTGGAACTGCATGTTCCCTTTCCACCCCATGCTTACCACCCCGCGGTGCTTTTCTCCATCCTACATTGCCACTCCCTGCCTATCCTATTTCAGTCTCTCCGATTCACACCACCCCGTGATGTTTTTCTCACTCCTACTAGTGAATGTAATGTTACACGCCCATACAATGCGCACCACCCCGCGATGTTTTTCAGAAACCTATCCTACATTGCCACTGCATGTTCCCTGACCTCCCCATGCTGACCACCCCGTGGTGCTTTTCTCCATCCTACATTGCCACTCACTGCCTTTCCTAATTCAGACCCTCCGATTCACACCATCCCGTGATGTTTTTCTCACTCCTACTAGTGAATGTAATGTTACACACCAATACAATGCGCACCACCCCGTGATGTTTTTCTCACTCCTACTAGTGAATGTAATGTTACACACCCATACAATGCGCACCACCCCGCAATGTTTTTCATAAACGTATCCTACATTGCCACTGCATGTTCCCTGACCTCCACATGCTGACCATCCCGCAGTGCTTTTCTACATCCTACATTGCCACTCACTGCTTATCCTAATTCAGACCCTCCAATTCACACCACCCCGTGATGTTTTACTCACTCCTACTAGTGAATGTAATGTTACACACCCATACAATGCGCACCACCCCGCGATGTTTTTCAGAAACCTATCCTACATTGCCACTGCATGTTCCCTGACCTCCGGTTGATGACCACCCCTCGGTGCTTTTCTACATCCTACATTGCCACTCACTGCCTATCCTAATTCAGACACTCCGATTCACACCACCCCGTGATGTTTTTCTCTCTCCTACTAGTGAATGTAATGTTACACAGCCATATAATGCGCACCACCCCGCAATGTTGTTCAGAAACGTATCCTACATTGCAACTGCATGTTCCCTGACCTCCCCATGCTGACCACCCCGCGGTGCTTTTCTCCATCCTACATTGCCACTCACTGACTATCCTTATTCAGTCCCTCCGATTCACCCACCCCGTGATGTTTTTCTCACTCACACTAGTGAATGTAATATTACACACCCATACAATGCGCACCACACCACGATGTTTTTCAGTAACCAATCCTACATTGCAACTGCATGTTCCCTGACCTCCACATACTGACCACCCCGTGGTGCTTTTCTCCATCCGACTTTGCCACTCACTGCCTATCCTAATTCAGACCCTCCGATTCACACCACCCCGTGATGTTTTTCTCACTCCTACTAGTGAATGTAATGTTACACACCCATACAATGCGCACCACCCTGCGATGTTTTTCAGAAACCTATCCTACATTGCCACTGCATGTTCCCTGGCCTCCCCATGCTGACCACCCCGCTGTGCTTTTCTCCATCCTACATTATCACTCACTGTTATCCTAATTCAGACCCTCTGATTCACCCAGCCCGTGATGTTTTTCTCACTCCTACTAGAGAATGTAATTTTACACACCCATACAATTCGCACGACCCCGCGATGTTTTTTAGAAACCTATCCTACATTGCCACTGCATATTCCCTGACCTCCCCATGCTGACCACCCCGCAATGCTTTTCTCCATCCTACATTGCCACTCACTGCCTATCCTAATTCAGCCCCTGCAATTGACACCACCCCGTGATGTTTTTCTCACTCCTTCTAGTGAATGTAATTTTACACACCCATACAATGCACACCACCCCGCGTTGTTTTTCAGAAACCTATCCTACATTGCCACTGCATGATCCCTGACCTCCCCATACTGACCACCCCGCGGTGCTTTTCTCCATCCTACATTGCCCCTCACTGCCTTTCCTAATTCAGTCCCTCCAATTCACCCACCCCGTGATATTTTTCTCACTCCTACGAGTGAATATAATATTACACACCCATACAATGCACACTACCACGCGATGTTTTTTAGAAACCTATCCTACATTGCCACTGCATGTTCCCTGACCTCCCCATGCTGACCACCCCGTGGTGCTTTTCTCCACCCTACATTGACACTCACTTCCTATCCTAATTCAGATCGTCCGATTCACACCACCCCGTGATGTTTTTTTCACTCCTACTAGTCAATGTAATGTTACACACCCATACAATACGCACCACCCTGCGATATTTTTCAGAAAAATATCCTACATTGGAACTGCATGTTCCCTGTCCACCCCATGCTGACCCCCCCGCGGTGCTTTTCTCCATCCTACATTGCCACTCACTGCCTATCCTAATTCAGCCCCTGCAATTGACACCACCCCGTGATGTTTTTTTCACTCCTACTAGTGAATGTAATGTTACACAGCAATACAATGCGCACCACCCCGCGATGTTTTTCAGAAACCTATCCTACATTGCCACTGCATGTTCGCTGACCTCCCCATGCTGACCACCCCGATGTGCTTTTCTCCATCCTACATTGCCACTCACTGCCTATCCTAATTCAGACCCTCCGATTCACACCACCCCGTGATGTTTTTCTCTCTCCTACTAGTGAATGTAATGTTACACAGCCATATAATGCGCACCACCCCGCAATGTTGTTCAGAAACGTATCCTACATTGCAACTGCATGTTCCCTGACCTCCCCATGCTGAGCACCCCGCGGTGCTTTTCTCCATCCTACATTGCCACTCACTGACTATCCTTATTCAGTCCCTCCGATTCACCCACCCCGTGATGTTTTTCTCACTCACACTAGTGAATGTAATATTACACACCCATACAATGCGCACCACACCACGATGTTTTTCAGTAACCTATCCTACATTGCAACTGCATGTTCCCTGACCTCCACATACTGACCACCCCGTGGTGCTTTTCTCCATCCGACTTTGCCACTCACTGCCTATCCTAATTCAGACCCTCCGATTCACACCACCCCGTGATGTTTTTCTAACTCCTACTAGTGAATGTAATGTTACACACCCATACAATGCGCACCACCCTGCGATGTTTTTCAGAAACCTATCCTACATTGCCACTGCATGTTCCCTGGCTTCCCCATGCTGACCACCCCGCTGTGCTTTTCTCCATCCTACATTATCACTCACTGTTATCCTAATTCAAACCCTCCGATTCACCCAGCCCGTGATGTTTTTCTCACTCCTACTAGAGAATGTAATTTTACACACCCATACAATTTGCACCACCCCGCGATGTTTTTCAGAAACCTATCCTACATTGCCACTGCATATTCCCTGACCTCCCCATGCTGACCACCCCGCAATGCTTTTCTCCATCCTACATTGCCACTCACTGCCTATCCTAATTCAGCCCCTGCAATTGACACCACCCCGTGATGTTTTTCTCACTCCTTCTAGTGAATGTAATTTTACACACCCATACAATGCACACCACCCCGCGTTGTTTTTCAGAAACCTATCCTACATTGCCACTGCATGATCCCTGACCTCCCCATACTGACCACCCCGCGGTGCTTTTCTCCATCCTACATTGCCCCTCACTGCCTTTCCTAATTCAGTCCCTCCAATTCACCCACCCCGTGATATTTTTCTCACTCCTACGAGTGAATGTAATATTACACACCCATACAATGCACACTACCACGCGATGTTTTTTAGAAACCTATCCTACATTGCCACTGCATGTTCCCTGACCTCCCCATGCTGACCACCCCGTGGTGCTTTTCTCCACCCTACATTGACACTCACTTCCTATCCTAATTCAGACCGTCCGATTCACACCACCCCGTGATGTTTTTTTCACTCCTACTAGTCAATGTAATGTTACACACCCATACAATACGCACCACCCTGCGATATTTTTCAGAAAAATATCCTACATTGGAACTGCATGTTCCCTGTCCACCCCATGCTGACCCCCCCGCGGTGCTTTTCTCCATCCTACATTGCCACTCACTGCCTATCCTAATTCAGCCCCTGCAATTGACACCACCCCGTGATGTTTTTTTCACTCCTACTAGTGAATGTAATGTTACACAGCAATACAATGCGCACCACCCCGCGATGTTTTTCAGAAACCTATCCTACATTGCCACTGCATGTTCGCTGACCTCCCCATGCTGACCACCCCGATGTGCTTTTCTCCATCCTACATTGCCACTCACTGCCTATCCTAATTCAGACCCTCCGATTCACACCACCCCGTGATGTTTTTCTCACTCGTACTAGAGAATGTAATTTTACACACCCATACAATGCGCATCACCCCGCTATGTTTTTCAGAAACCTATCCTACATTGCCACTGCATGTTCCCTGAGCTCCCCATAATGACCACCCCACGATGCTTTTCCATATCCTACATTGCCACTCACTGCCTATCCTAATTCAGACCCTCCGATTCACACCATGCCGTGATGTTTTTCTCTCTCCTACTAGAGAATATAATGTTACACACCCATAAAATGCGCACCACCCAGAAATGTTTTTCAGAAACCTATCCTACATTGCAACTGCATGTTCCCTGACCTCCCAATGCTGACCACCCCGCGGTGCTTTTTTCCATCCTACATTGCCACTCACTGCCTATCCTAATTCAGACCCTCCGATTCACACCACCCCGTGATGTTTTTCTCATTCTTACTAGTGAATGTAATGTTACACAACCATACAATGCACACCACCTCGCGATGTTTTTCAGAAACCTATCCTACATTGCCACTGCATGTTCCCTGACCTCCCCATGCTGAGCACCCTGCGGTGCTTTTCTCCATCCTACATTGCCCCTCACTGCCTATCCTAATTCAGACCCTCCGATTGACACCACCCCGTGATGTTTTTCTCACTCCTACTAGTGAATGTAATGTTACACACCCATACAATGCGCACCACCCCGCGATGTTTTTCAGAAACCTAGCCTACATTGCCACTGCATGTTCCCTGACCTCCCCATGCTGACCACCCCGCTGTGCTTTTCTCCATCCTACATTGCCACTCACTGCTTATCCTAATTCAGACCCTCCGATTCACCCACCCCGTGATGTTTTTCTCACTCCTACTAGAGAATGTAATTTTACACACCCATACAATGCTCACCACCCCGCGATTTTTTTCAGAAACCTATCCTACATTGCCACTGCATGTTCGCTGACCTCCCCATGCTGACCACCCCGATGTGCTTTTCTCCATCCTACATTGCCACTCACTGCCTATCCTAATTCAGACCCTCCAATTCACACCACCCCATGATGTTTTTCTCTCTCCTACTAGTGAGTGTAATGTTACACACCCATAAAATGCGCACCACCCCGCGATGTTTTTCAGAAACCTATCCTACATTGCCACTGCATGTTCCCTGACCTCCCCATGCTGACCACCTCGCGGTGCTTTTCTCCATCTTATACTGCCACTCACTGCCTATCCTAATTCAGACCCTCGGATTCACACCACCCCGTGATGTTTTACTCAGTCCTACTAGTGAATGTAATGTTACACACCCATACAATGCTCACCACCCCGCGATTTTTTTCAGAAACCTATCCTACATTGCCACTGCATGTTCGCTGACCTCCCCATGCTGACCACCCCGATGTGCTTTTCTCCATCCTACATTGCCACTCACTGCCTATCCTAATTCAGACCCTCCGATTCACACCACCCCGTGATGTTTTTCTCACTCGTACTAGAGAATGTAATTTTACACACCCATACAATGCGCACCACCCATCTATGTTTTTCAGAAACCTATCCTACTTTGCGACTGCATGTTCCCTGACATCCCCATGCTGACCACCCCGCGATGCTTTTCTCCATCCTACATTGCCACTCACTGCCTATCCTAATTCAGCACCTCCGATTGACACCACCCCGTGATGTTTTTCTCACTCCTACTAGTGAATGTAATGTGACAAACCCATACAATGCGCACCACCCTGCGAAGTTTTTCAGAAACCTATGCTACATTGGAACTGCATGTTTCCTTTCCACCCCATGCTGACCACCCCGCGGTGCTTTTCTCCATCCTACATTGCCACTCCCTGCCTATCCTATTTCAGTCTCTCCGATTCACACCACCCCGTGATGTTTTTCTCACTCCTACTAGTGATTGTAATGTTACACGCCCATACAATGCGCACCACCCCGCGATGTTTTTCAGAAACCTATCCTACATTGCCACTGCATGTTCCCTGACCTCCCCATGCTGACCACCCCGTGGTGCTTTTCTCCATCCTACATTGCCACTCACTGCCTTTCCTAATTCAGACCCTCCGATTCACACCATCCCGTGATGTTTTTCTCACTCCTACTAGTGAATGTAATGTTACACACCAATACAATGCGCACCACCCCGTGATGTTTTTCTCACTCCTACTAGTGAATGTAATGTTACACACCCATACAAAGCGCACCACCCCGCGATGTTTTTCAGAAACCTATCCTACATTGCCACTGCATGTTCCCTGACCTCCGGTTGATGACCACACCCCGGTGCTTTTCAACATCCTACATTGCCACTCACTGCCTATCCTAATTCAGACACTCCGATTCACACAACCCCGTGATGTTTTTCTCTCTCCTACTAGTGAATGTAATGTTACACAGCCATATAATACGCACCACCCCGCAATGTTTTTCAGTAACCTATCCTACATTGCAACTGCATGTTCCCTGACCTCCCCATGCTGACCACCCCGCGGTGCTTTTCTCCATCCTACATTGCCACTCACTGACTTCCTTATTCAGTCCCTCCGATTCACCCACCCCGTGATGTTTTTCTCACTCATACTAGTGAATGTAATATTACACACCCATACAATGCGCACCACACCACGATGTTTTTCAGTAACCTATCCTACATTGCAACTGCATGTTCCCTGACCTCCACATACTGACCACCCCGTGGTGCTTTTCTCCATCCTACATTGCCACTCACTGCCTATCCTAATTCAGACCCTCCGATTCACACCACCCCGTGATGTTTTTCTCACTCCTACTAGTGAATGTAATGTTACACACCCATACAATGCGCACCACCCCGCGATGTTTTTAGGAAACCTATCCTACATTGCCACTGCATGTTCCCTGACCTCCCCATGCTGACCACCCCGTGGTGATTTTCTCCATCCTACATTGCCACTCACTGCCTTTCCTAATTCAGACCCTCCGATTCACACCAGCCCGTGATGTTTTTCTCACTCCTACTAGTGAATGTAATGTTACAAAGCCATACAATACGAACCACCCAGCGATGTTTTTCAGAAACCTATCCTACATTGCCACTGCCTGTTCCCTGACCTCCCCATGCTGACCACCCCGTGGTGATTTTCTCCATCCTACATTGCCACTCACTGCCTATCCTAATTCAGACCCTCCGATTCACACCACCCTGTGATGTTTTTCTCACTCCTACTAGTGAATGTAATGTTACACACCAATACAATGCGCACCACCCCGTGATGTTTTTCTCACTCCTACTAGTGAATGTAATGTTACACACCCATACAATGCGCACCAACCCGCAATGTTTTTCATAAACCTATCCTACATTGCCACTGCATGTTCCCTGACCTCCACATGCTGACCATCCCGCAGTGCTTTTCTACAGCATACATTGCCACTCACTGCCTATCCTAATTCAGACCCTCCAATTCACACCACCCCGTGATGCTTTACTCACTCCTACTAGTGAATGTAATGTTACACACCCATACAATGCGCACCACCCCGCGAGGTTTTTAAGAAAAATATCCTACATTTCCACTGCATGTTTCCTGACCTCCCCATGCTCACCACCCCGCGGTGCTTTTCTCCACCCTACATTGCCACTCACTTCCTATCCTAATTCAGACCCTCCTATTCACACCACCCCGTGATGTTTTTTTCACTCCTACTAGTGAATTTAATGTTACACACCCATACAATACGCACCACCCTGCGATATTTTTAAGAAACCTATCCTACATTGGAACTGCATGTTCCCTGTCCACCCCATGCTGACCACCCCGCGGTGCTTTTCTCCATCCTACATTGCCACTTACTCCCTATCCTAATTCAGACCCTCCGATTCACAACACCCTGTGATGTTTTTCTCACTGCTACTAGTGAATGTAATGTTACACACCCATACAATGCACACCACCCCGCGATGTTTTTCAGAAACCTATCCAACATTGCCACTGCATGGTCCCTGACCTCCCCATGCTGACCATCCTGCGGTGCTTTTCTCCATCCTACATTGCCACTCACTGCCTATCCTAATTCAGACCCTCCGATTGACACCACCCCGTGATGTTTTTCTCACTCCTACTAGTGAATGTAATGTTACACACCCATACAATGCGCACCACCCCGCGATGTTTTTCAGAAACCTATCCTATATTGCCACTGCATATTCCCTGACCTCCCCATGCTGACCACCCCGCGATGCTTTTCTCCATCCTACATTGCCACTCACTGCCTATCCTAATTCAGCCCCTCCTATTGACACCACCCCGTGATGTTTTTCTCACTCCTACTAGTGAATGTAATGTTACACACCCATACAATGCGCACCACCCCGTGATGTTTTTCTCACTCCTACTAGAGAATGTAATGTTACACACCCATACAATGTGCACCACCCCGCAATGTTTTTCATAAACCTATCCTACATTGCCACTGCATATTCCCTGAGCTCCACATGCTGACCATCCCGCAGTGCTTTTCTACATCCTACATTGCCACTCACTGCCTATCCTAATTCAGACCCTCCAATTCAAAGCACCCCGTGATGTTTTACTCACTCCTACTAGTGAACGTAATGTTACACACCCATACAATGCGCACCACCCCGCGATATTTTTCAGAAACCTATCCTACATTGCCACTGCATGTTCCCTGACCTCCCGTTGATGACCACCCCGCGGTGCTTTACTCCATCCTACATTGCCACTCACTGCCTATCCTAATTCAGCCCCTCCAATTGACACCACCCCGTGATGTTTTTCTCACTCCTACTAGTGAATGTAATGTTACACACCCATACAATGCACACCACCCCGCGATGTTTTTCAGAAACCTATCCTACATTGCCACTGCATGATCCCTGACTTCCCCATGCTGAACACCCCGCGGTGCTTTTCTCCACCCTACATGGCCACTCACTGCCTATCCTAATTCAGACCCTCAGATTCACACCAACCCGTGATGTTTTTCTCACTCCTACTAGTGAATGTAATGTTACACACCAATACAATGCGCAACACCCCGTGATGTTTTTCTCACTCCTACTAGAGAATGTAATGTTACACACCCATACATTGTGCACCACCCCGCAATGTTTTTCATAAACCTATCCTACATTGCCACTGCATGTTCCCTGACCTCCCCATGCTGACCACCCCGCGGTGCTTTTCTCCACCCTACATTGACACTCACTTCCTATCCTAGTTCAGACCCTCAGATTCACACCACCCCGTGATGTTTTTTTCACTACTACTAGTGAATGTAATGTTACACACCCATACAATTCGCACTACCCCACGATGTTTTTCTCACTCCTACTAGTGAATGTAATGTTACACACCCATACAATGCGCACCACCCCACGATGTTTTTCTCACTCCTACTAGTGAATGTAATGTTACTCACCAATACAATGCGCACCACCCCGTGATGTTTTTCTCACTCGTACTAGAGAATGTAATTTTACACATCCATACAATGCGCACCACCCCGCTATGTTTTTCAGAAACCTATACTACATTGCCACTGCATGTTCCCTGACCTCCGGTAGATGACCACCCCGCGGTGCTTTTCTCCACCCTACATTGCCACTAACTGCCCATACTAATTCAGACCCTCCGATTCACACCACCCCGTGATGTTTTTCTCTCTCCTACTAGTGAATGTAATTTTACACACCCATATAATGAGCACCACCACGCAATGTTTTTCAGAAACCTTTCCTACATTGCAACTGCATGTTCCCTGACCTCCCCATGTTGACCACCCCGCGGTGCTTTTCTCCATCCTACATAGCCACTCACTGCCTATCCTTATTCAGTCCCTCCGATTCACCCACCCCGTGATGTTTTTCTCACTCCTACTAGTGAATGTAATGTTACACACCCATACAATGCACACCACCCCGCGATGTTTTTAAGAAAAATATCCTACATTTCCACTGCATGTTCCCTGACCTCCCCATGCTCACCACCCCGCGGTGCTTTTCTCCATCCTACATTGCCACTTACTGCCTATCCTAATTCAGACCCTCCGATTCACACCACCCCGTGATGTTTTTCTCTCTCCTACTAGAGAATATAATGTTACACACCCATATAATGCGCACCACCCAGAAATGTTTTTCAGAAACTTATCCTACATTGCAACTGCATGTTCCCTGACCTCCCAATGCTGACCACCCCGCGGTGCTTTTCTCCATCCTACATTGCCAATCACAGCCTATCCTAATTCATACCCTCCGATTCACACCACCCCGTGATGTTTTTCTCATTCTTACTAGTGAATGTAATGTTACACACCCATACAATGCGCACCACCCCGCGATGTTTTTCAGAAACCTAGCCTACATGGCCACTGCATGTTCCCTGACCTCCCCATGCTGACCACCCCACTGTGCTTTTCTCCATCCTACATTGCCACTCACTGCTTATCCTAATTCAGACCCTCCGATTCACCCACCCCGTGATGTTTTTCTCACTCCTACTAGAGAATGTAATTTTACACACCCATACAATGCGCACCACCCCGCGATGATTTTCAGAAACCTATCCTACATTGCCACTACATGATCCCTGACCTCCCGTTGATGACCACTCCGCGGTGCTTTTCTCCATCCTACATTGCCACTCACTGCCTATCCTAATTCAGACCCTCCAATTCACACCACCCCGTGATGTTTTTCTCTCTCCTACTAGTGAATGTCATGTTACACACCCATACAATGCGCACCACCCCGCGATGATTTTCAGAAACCTATCCTACATTGCCACTGCATGTTCCCTGACCTCCCCATGCTGACCACCTCGCGGTGCTTTTCTCCATCTTATACAGCCACTCACTGCCTCTCCTAATTCAGACCCTCGGATTCACACCACCCCGTGATGTTTTGCTCAGTCCTACTAGTGAATGTAATGTTACACACCCATACAATGCTCACCACCCCGCGATTTTTTTCAGAAACCTATCCTACATTGCCACTGTATGTTCGCTGACCTCCCCATGCTGACCACCCCGATGTGCTTTTCTCCATCCTACATTGCCACTCACTGCCTATCCTAATTCAGCACCTCCGATTGACACCACCCCGTGATGTTTTTCTCACTCCTACTAGTGAATGTAATGTGACACACCCATACAATACGCACCACCCTGCGAAGTTTTTCAGAAACCTATGCTACATTGGAACTGCATGTTCCCTTTCCACCCCATGCTGACCACCCCGCGGTGCTTTTCTCCATCCTACATTGCCACTCCCTGCCTATCCTATTTCAGTCTCTCCGATTCACACCACCCCGTGATGTTTTTCTCACTCCTACTAGTGAATGTAATGTTACACGCCCATACAATGCGCACCACCCCGCGATGTTTTTCAGAAACCTATCCTACATTGCCACTGCATGATCCCTGACCTCCCCATGCTGACCACCCCGCGGTGCTTTTCTCCACCCTACATTGCCACTCACTGCCTATCCTAGTTCAGACCCTCAGATTCACACCACCCCGTGATGTTTTTCTCACTCCTACTAGTGAATGTAATGTTACACACCAATACAATGCGCACCACCCCGTGATGTTTTTCTCACTCCTACTAGAGAATGTAATGTTACACACCCATACAATGTGCACCACCCCGCAATGTTTTTCATAAACCTATCCTACATTGCCACTGCATGTTCCCTGACCTCCACATGCTGACCATCCCGCAGTGCTTTTCTACATCCTACATTGCCACTCACTGCCTATCCTAATTCAGACCCTCCAATTCAAAGCACCCCGTGATGTTTTACTCACTCCTACTAGTGAACATAATGTTACACACCCATACAATGCGCACCACCCCGCGATATTTTTCAGAAACCTATCCTACATTGCCACTGCATGTTCCCTGACCTCCCGTTGATGACCACCCCGCGGTGCTTTTCTCCATCCTACATTGCCACTCACTGCCTATCCTAATTCAGCCCCTCCAATTGACACCACCCCGTGATGTTTTTCTCACTCCTACTAGTGAATGTAATGTTACACACCCATACAATGCACACCACCCCGCGATGTTTTTCAGAAACCTATCCTACATTGCCACTGCATGATCCCTGACTTCCCCATGCTGAACACCCCGCGGTGCTTTTCTCCACCCTACATGGCCACTCACTGCCTATCCTAATTCAGACCCTCAGATTCACACCAACCCGTGATGTTTTTCTCACTCCTACTAGTGAATGTAATGTTACACACCAATACAATGCGCAACACCCCGTGATGTTTTTCTCACTCCTACTAGAGAATGTAATGTTACACACCCATACATTGTGCACCACCCCGCAATGTTTTTCATAAACCTATCCTACATTGCCACTGCATGTTCCCTGACCTCCCCATGCTGACCACCCCGCGGTGCTTTTCTCCACCCTACATTGACACTCACTTCCTATCCTAGTTCAGACCCTCAGATTCACACCACCCCGTGATGTTTTTTTCACTACTACTAGTGAATGTAATGTTACACACCCATACAATTCGCACTACCCCACGATGTTTTTCTCACTCCTACTAGTGAATGTAATGTTACACACCCATACAATGCGCACCACCCCACGATGTTTTTCTCACTCCTACTAGTGAATGTAATGTTACTCACCAATACAATGCGCACCACCCCGCGATGTTTTTCAGAAAGCTATCCTACATTGCCACTGCATGTTCGCTGACCTCCCCATGCTGACCACCCTGATGTGCTTTTCTCCATCCTACATTGCCACTCACTGCCTATCCTAATTCAGACCTTCCGATTCACACCACCCCGTGATGTTTTTCTCACTCGTACTAGAGAATGTAATTTTACACATCCATACAATGCGCACCACCCCGCTATGTTTTTCAGAAACCTATACTACATTGCCACTGCATGTTCCCTGACCTCCGGTAGATGACCACCCCGCGGTGCTTTTCTACATCCTACATTGCCACTAACTGCCCATACTAATTCAGACCCTCCATTTCACACCACCCCGTGATGTTTTTCTCTCTCCTACTAGTGAATGTAATTTTACACACCCATATAATGAGCACCACCACGCAATGTTTTTCAGAAACCTTTCCTACATTGCAACTGCATGTTCCCTGACCTCCCCATGTTGACCAGCCCGCGGTGCTTTTCTCCATCCTACATAGCCACTCACTGCCTATCCTTATTCAGTCCCTCCGATTCACCCACCCCGTGATGTTTTTCTCACTCCTACTAGTGAATGTAATGTTACACACCCATACAATGCACACCACCCCGCGATGTTTTTAAGAAAAATATCCTACATTTCCACTGCATGTTCCCTGACCTCCCCATGCTCACCACCCCGCGGTGCTTTTCTCCATCCTACATTGCCACTTACTGCCTATCCTAATTCAGACCCTCCGATTCACACCACCCCGTGATGTTTTTCTCTCTCCTACTAGAGAATATAATGTTACACACCCATATAATGCGCACCACCCAGAAATGTTTTTCAGAAACTTATCCTACATTGCAACTGCATGTTCCCTGACCTCCCAATGCTGACCACCCCGCGGTGCTTTTCTCCATCCTACATTGCCAATCACAGCCTATCCTAATTCATACCCTCCGATTCACACCACCCCGTGATGTTTTTCTCATTCTTACTAGTGAATGTAATGTTACACACCCATACAATGCGCACCACCCCGCGATGTTTTTCAGAAACCTAGCCTACATGGCCAATGCATGTTCCCTGACCTCCCCATGCTGACCACCCCACTGTGCTTTTCTCCATCCTACATTGCCACTCACTGCTTATCCTAATTCAGACCCTCCGATTCACCCACCCCGTGATGTTTTTCTCACTCCTACTAGAGAATGTAATTTTACACACCCATACAATGCGCACCACCCCGCGATGATTTTCAGAAACCTATCCTACATTGCCACTGCATGATCCCTGACCTCCCGTTGATGACCACTCCGCGGTGCTTTTCTCCATCCTACATTGCCACTCACTGCCTATCCTAATTCAGACCCTCCAATTCACACCACCCCGTGATGTTTTTCTCTCTCCTACTAGTGAATGTCATGTTACACACCCATACAATGCGCACCACCCCGCGATGATTTTCAGAAACCTATCCTACATTGCCACTGCATGTTCCCTGACCTCCCCATGCTGACCACCTCGCGGTGCTTTTCTCCATCTTATACAGCCACTCACTGCCTCTCCTAATTCAGACCCTCGGATTCACACCACCCCGTGATGTTTTGCTCAGTCCTACTAGTGAATGTAATGTTACACACCCATACAATGCTCACCACCCCGCGATTTTTTTCAGAAACCTATCCTACATTGCCACTGTATGTTCGCTGACCTCCCCATGCTGACCACCCCGATGTGCTTTTCTCCATCCTACATTGCCACTCACTGCCTATCCTAATTCAGACCCTCCGATTCACACCACCCCGTGATGTTTTTCTCACTCGTACTAGAGAATGTAATTTTACACACCCATACAATGCGCACCACCCATCTATGTTTTTCAGAAACCTATCCTTCTTTCCGACTGCATGTTCCATGACCTCCCCATGCTGACCACCCCGCGATGCTTTTCTCCATCCTACATTGCCACTCACTGCCTATCCTAATTCAGCACCTCCGATTGACACCACCCCGTGATGTTTTTCTCACTCCTACTAGTGAATGTAATGTGACACACCCATACAATACGCACCACCCTGCGAAGTTTTTCAGAAACCTATGCTACATTGGAACTGCATGTTCCCTTTCCACCCCATGCTGACCACCCCGCGGTGCTTTTCTCCATCCTACATTGCCACTCCCTGCCTATCCTATTTCAGTCTCTCCGATTCACACCACCCCGTGATGTTTTTCTCACTCCTACTAGTGAATGTAATGTTACACGCCCATACAATGCGCACCACCCCGCGATGTTTTTCAGAAACCTATCCTACATTGCCACTGCATGTTCCCTGACCTCCCCATGCTGACCACCCCGTGGTGCTTTTCTCCATCCTACATTGCCACTCACTGCCTTTCCTAATTCAGACCCTCCGATTCACACCATCCCGTGATGTTTTTCTCACTCCTACTAGTGAATGTAATGTTACACACCAATACAATGCGCACCAACCCTTGATGTTTTTCTCACTCCTACTAGTGAATGTAATGTTACACACCCATACAATGCGCACCACCCCGCAATGTTTTTCATAAACCTATCCTACATTGCCACTGCATGTTCCCTGACCTCCACATGCTGATCATCCCTCAGTGCTTTTCTACATCCTACATTGCCACTCACTGCCTATCCTAATTCAGACCCTCCAATTCACACCACCCCGTGATGTTTTACTCACTCCTACTAGTGAATGTAATGTTACACACCCATACAATGCGCACCACCCCGCGATGTTTTTCAGAAACCTATCCTACATTGCCACTGCATGTTCCCTGACCTCCGGTTGATGACCACCCCTCGGTGCTTTTCTACATCCTACATTGCCACTCACTGCCTATCCTAATTCAGACACTCCGATTCACACCACCCCGTGATGTTTTTCTCTCTCCTACTAGTGAATGTAATGTTACACAGCCATATAATGCGCACCACCCCGCAATGTTGTTCAGAAACGTATCCTACATTGCAACTGCATGTTCCCTGACCTCCCCATGCTGACCACCCCGCGGTGCTTTTCTCCATCCTACATTGCCACTCACTGACTATCCTAATTCAGTCCCTCCGATTCACCCACCCCGTGATGTTTTTCGCACTCACACTAGTGAATGTAATATTACACACCCATACAATGCGCACCACACCACGATGTTTTTCAGTAACCTATCCTACATTGCAACTGCATGTTCCCTGACCTCCACATACTGACCACCCCGTGGTGCTTTTCTCCATCCTACATTGCCACTCACTGCCTATCCTAATTCAGACCCTCCGATTCACACCACCCCGTGATGTTTTTCTCACTCCTACTAGTGAATGTAATGTTACACACCCATACAATGCGCACCACCCCGCGATGTTTTTCAGAAACCTATCCTACATTGCCACGGCATGTTCCCTGACCTCCCCATGCTGACCACCCCGTGGTGCTTTTCTCCATCTTACATTGCCACTCACTGCCTTTCCTAATTCAGACCCTCTGATTCACACCAGCCCGTGATGTTTTTCTCACTCCTACTAGTGAATGTAATGTTACAAACCCATACAATGCGAACCACCCAGCGATGTTTTTCAGAAACCTAACCTACATTGCCACTGCATGTTCCCTGACCTCCGCATGCTGACCACCCCGCTGTGCTTTTCTCCATCCTACATTGCCACTCACTGCCTATCCTAATTCAGACCCTCCGATTCACACCACCCCGTGATGTTTTTCTCACTCCTACTAGTGAATGTAATGTTACACACCAATACAATGCGCACCACCCCGTGATGTTTTTCTCACTCCTACTAGTGAATGTAATGTTACACACCCATACAATGCGCACCAACCCGCAATGTTTTTCATAAACCTATCCTACATTGCCACTGCATGTTCCCAGACCTCCACATGCTGACCATCCCGCAGTGCTTTTCTACAGCCTACATTGCCACTCACTGCCTATCCTAATTCAGACCCTCCAATTCACACCACCCCGTGATGCTTTACTCACTCCTACTAGTGAATGTAATGTTACACACCCATACAATGCGCACCACCCCGCGAGGTTTTTAAGAAAAATATCCTACATTTCCACTGCATGTTCCCTGACCTCCCCATGCTCACCACCCCGCGGTGCTTTTCTCCATCCTACATTGCCACTCACTGCCTATCCTAATTCAGATCCTCAGATTCACACCACCCCGTGATGTTTTTCTCACTCCTCCTAGTGAATGTAATGTTACACACCAATACAATGCGCACCACCCCGTGATGTTTTTCTCACTCCTACTAGAGAATGTAATGTTACACACCCATACAATGTGCACCACCCCGCAATGTTTTTCATAAACCTATCCTACATTGCCACTGCATGTTCCCTGACCTCCCCATGCTGACCACCCCGCGGTGCTTTTCTCCACCCTACATTGACACTCACTTCCAATCCTAATTCAGACCCTCCGATTCACACCACCCCGTGATGTTTTTTTCACTACTACTAGTGAATGTAATGTTACACACCCATACAATTCGCACCACCCCACGATGTTTTTCTCACTCCTACTAGTGATTGTAATGTTACACACCCATACAATGCGCACCACCCCACGATGTTTTTCTCACTCCTACTAGTGAATGTAATGTTACTCACCAATACAATGCGCACCACCCCGCGATGTTTTTCAGAAACCTATCCTACATTGCCACTGCATGTTCGCTGACCTCCCCATGCTGACCACCCTGATGTGCTTTTCTCCATCCTACATTGCCACTCACTGCCTATCCTAATTCAGACCTTCCGATTCACACCACCCCGTGATGTTTTTCTCACTCGTACTAGAGAATGTAATTTTACACATCCATACAATGCGCACCACCCCACTATGTTTTTCAGAAACCTATCCTACATTGCCACTGCATGTTCCTTGACCTCCGGTTGATGACCACCCCGCGGTGCTTTTCTACATCCTACATTGCCACTCACTGCCTATCCTAATTCAGACCCTCCGATTCACACCACCCCGTGATGTTTTTCTCACTCCTACTACTGAATGTAATGTTACACACCCATACAATGCACACCACCCCGCGATGTTTTTAAGAAAAATATCCTACATTTCCACTGCATGTTCCCTGACCTCCCCATGCTCACCACCCCGCGGTGCTTTTCTCCACCCTACATTGCCACTCACTTCCTATCCTAATTCAGACCCTCCTATTCAAACCACCCCGTGATGTTTTTTTCACTCCTACTAGTGAATTTAATGTTACACACCCATACAATACGCACAACCCTGCGATATTTTTCAGAAACCTATCCTACATTGGAACTGCATGTTAACTGTCCACCCCATGCTGACCACCCCGCGGTGCTTTTCTCTATCCTACATTGCCACTTACTGCCTATCCTAATTCAGACCCTCCGATTCACAACACCCGGTGATGTTTTTCTCACTGCTACTAGTGAATGTAATGTTACACACCCATACAATGCACACCACCCCGCGATGTTTTTCAGAAACCTATCCTACATTGCCACTGCATGTTCCCTGACCTCCCCATGCTGACCATCCTGCGGTGCTTTTCTCCATCCTACATTGCCACTCACTGCCTATCCTAATTCAGACACTCCGATTCACACCACCCCGTGATGTTTTTCTCTCTCCTACTAGTGAATGTAATGTTACACAGCCATATAATGCGCACCACCCCGCAATGTTGTTCAGAAACGTATCCTACATTGCAACTGCATGTTCCCTGACCTCCCCATGCTGACCACCCCGCGTTGCTTTTCTCCATCCTACATTGCCACTCACTGACTATCCTAATTCAGTCCCTCCGATTCACCCACCCCGTGATGTTTTTCGCACTCACACTAGTGAATGTAATATTACACACCCATACAATGCGCACCACACCACGATGTTTTTCAGTAACCTATCCTACATTGCAACTGCATGTTCCCTGACCTCCACATACTGACCACCCCGTGGTGCTTTTCTCCATCCTACATTGCCACTCACTGCCTATCCTAATTCAGACCCTCCGATTCACACCACCCCGTGATGTTTTTCTCACTCCTACTAGTGAATGTAATGTTACACACCCATACAATGCGCACCACCCCGCGATGTTTTTCAGAAACCTATCCTACATTGCCACGGCATGTTCCCTGACCTCCCCATGCTGACCACCCCGTGGTGCTTTTCTCCATCTTACATTGCCACTCACTGCCTTTCCTAATTCAGACCCTCTGATTCACACCAGCCCGTGATGTTTTTCTCACTCCTACTAGTGAATGTAATGTTACAAACCCATACAATGCGAACCACCCAGCGATGTTTTTCAGAAACCTAACCTACATTGCCACTGCATGTTCCCTGACCTCCGCATGCTGACCACCCCGCTGTGCTTTTCTCCATCCTACATTGCCACTCACTGCCTATCCTAATTCAGACCCTCCGATTCACACCACCCCGTGATGTTTTTCTCACTCCTACTAGTGAATGTAATGTTACACACCAATACAATGCGCACCACCCCGTGATGTTTTTCTCACTCCTACTAGTGAATGTAATGTTACACACCCATACAATGCGCACCAACCCGCAATGTTTTTCATAAACCTATCCTACATTGCCACTGCATGTTCCCAGACCTCCACATGCTGACCATCCCGCAGTGCTTTTCTACAGCCTACATTGCCACTCACTGCCTATCCTAATTCAGACCCTCCAATTCACACCACCCCGTGATGCTTTACTCACTCCTACTAGTGAATGTAATGTTACACACCCATACAATGCGCACCACCCCGCGAGGTTTTTAAGAAAAATATCCTACATTTCCACTGCATGTTCCCTGACCTCCCCATGCTCACCACCCCGCGGTGCTTTTCTCCATCCTACATTGCCACTCACTGCCTATCCTAATTCAGATCCTCAGATTCACACCACCCCGTGATGTTTTTCTCACTCCTCCTAGTGAATGTAATGTTACACACCAATACAATGCGCACCACCCCGTGATGTTTTTCTCACTCCTACTAGAGAATGTAATGTTACACACCCATACAATGTGCACCACCCCGCAATGTTTTTCATAAACCTATCCTACATTGCCACTGCATGTTCCCTGACCTCCCCATGCTGACCACCCCGCGGTGCTTTTCTCCACCCTACATTGACACTCACTTCCAATCCTAATTCAGACCCTCCGATTCACACCACCCCGTGATGTTTTTTTCACTACTACTAGTGAATGTAATGTTACACACCCATACAATTCGCACCACCCCACGATGTTTTTCTCACTCCTACTAGTGATTGTAATGTTACACACCCATACAATGCGCACCACCCCACGATGTTTTTCTCACTCCTACTAGTGAATGTAATGTTACTCACCAATACAATGCGCACCACCCCGCGATGTTTTTCAGAAACCTATCCTACATTGCCACTGCATGTTCGCTGACCTCCCCATGCTGACCACCCTGATGTGCTTTCTCCATCCTACATTGCCACTCACTGCCTATCCTAATTCAGACCTTCCGATTCACACCACCCCGTGATGTTTTTCTCACTCGTACTAGAGAATGTAATTTTACACATCCATACAATGCGCACCACCCCACTATGTTTTTCAGAAACCTATCCTACATTGCCACTGCATGTTCCTTGACCTCCGGTTGATGACCACCCCGCGGTGCTTTTCTACATCCTACATTGCCACTCACTGCCTATCCTAATTCAGACCCTCCGATTCACACCACCCCGTGATGTTTTTCTCACTCCTACTACTGAATGTAATGTTACACACCCATACAATGCACACCAGCCCGCGATGTTTTTAAGAAAAATATCCTACATTTCCACTGCATGTTCCCTGACCTCCCCATGCTCACCACCCCGCGGTGCTTTTCTCCACCCTACATTGCCACTCACTTCCTATCCTAATTCAGACCCTCCTATTCAAACCACCCCGTGATGTTTTTTTCACTCCTACTAGTGAATTTAATGTTACACACCCATACAATACGCACAACCCTGCGATATTTTTCAGAAACCTATCCTACATTGGAACTGCATGTTAACTGTCCACCCCATGCTGACCACCCCGCGGTGCTTTTCTCTATCCTACATTGCCACTTACTGCCTATCCTAATTCAGACCCTCCGATTCACAACACCCGGTGATGTTTTTCTCACTGCTACTAGTGAATGTAATGTTACACACCCATACAATGCACACCACCCCGCGATGTTTTTCAGAAACCTATCCTACATTGCCACTGCATGTTCCCTGACCTCCCCATGCTGACCATCCTGCGGTGCTTTTCTCCATCCTACATTGCCACTCACTGCCTATCCTATTTCAGACCCTCCGAATGACACCACCCCGTGATGTTTTTCTCACTCCTACTAGTGAATGTAATGTTACACACACATACAATGCGCACCACCCCGCGATGTTTTTCAGAAACCTATCCTATATTGCCACTGCATATTCCCTGACCTCCCCATGCTGACCACCCCGCGATGCTTTTCTCCATCCTACAATGCCACTCACTGCCTATCCTAATTCAGCCCCTCCAATTGACACCACCCCGTGATGTTTTTCTCACTCCTACTAGTGAATGTAATGTTACACACCCATACAATGCACACCACCCCGCGATGTTTTTCAGAAACCTATCCTACATTGCCACTGCATGATCCCTGACCTCCCCATGCTGACCATCCCGGGGTGCTTTTCTCCACCCTACATTGCCACTCACTGCCTATCCTAATTCAGACCCTCAGATTCACACCACCCCGTGATGTTTTTCTCCCTCCTATTAGTGAATGTAATTTTACACACCAATACAATGGGCACCACCCCGTGATGTTTTTCTCACTCCTACTAGAGAATGTAATGTTACACACCCATACAATGTGCACCACCCCGCAATGTTTTCATAAACCTATCCTACATTGCCACTGCATGTTCCCTGACCTCCACATGCTGACCATCCCGCAGTGCTTTTCTACATACTACATTGCCACTCACTGCCTATCCTAATTCAGACCCTCCAATTCAAACCACCCCGTGATGTTTTACTCACTCCTACTAGTGAACGTAATGTTACACCCATACAATGCGCACCACCCCGCGATATTTGTCAAAAACGTATCCTACATTGCAACTGCATGTTCCCTGACCTCCCAAAGCTGACCACCCCGCGGTGCTTTTCTCCATCCTACATTGCCACTCACTGCCTATCCTAATTCAGACCCTCCGATTCACACCACCCCGTGATGTTTTTCTCACTCCTACTAGTGAATGTAATGTTACACACCAATACAATGGGCACCACCCCGTGATGTTTTTCTCACTCCTACTAGAGAATGTAATGTTACACACCCATACAATGCTCACCATCCCGCGATGTTTTTCAGAAACCTATCCTACATTGCCACTGCATGTTCCCTGACCTCCCCATGCTGAGCACCCCGATGTGCTTTTCTCCATCCTACCTTGCCACTCACTGCCTATCCTAATTCAGAACTTACGATTCACACCACCCCGTGATGTTTTTATCACTCATACTAGAGAATGTAATTTTACACACCCATACAATGAGCACCACCCCGCTATGTTTTTCAGAAACCTATCCTACATTGCGACTGCATGTTCCCTGACCTCCCCATGCTGACCACCACGCGATGCTTTTCTCCATCCTACATTGCCACTCACTGCCTATCCTAATTCAGCCCCTCCGATTGACACCACCCCGTGATGTTTTTCTCACTCCTACTAGTGAATGTAATGTTACCCACCCATACAATGCGCACCACCCCGCGAAGTTTTTCAGAAAACTATGCTACATAGGAACTGCATGTTGCCTGTCCACCCCATGCTGACCACCCCGCGGTGCTTTCTCCATCCTGCATTGCCACTCACTGCCTATCCTATTTCAGTCTCTCCGATTCACACAACCCCGTGATGTTTTTCTCACTCCTACTAGTGAATGTAATGTTACACACCCATACAATGCACACCACCCCGCGATGTTTTTAATAAAAATATCCTACATTTCCACTGCATGTTCCCTGACCTCCCCATGCTCACCACCCCGCGGTGCTTTTCTCTACCCTACATTGCCACTCACTACCTATCCTAATTCAGACCCTCCTATTCACACAACCCCGTGATGTTTTTTTCACTCCTACTAGTGAATTTAATGTTACACACCCATATTTTACGCACAACCCTGCAATATTTTTCAGAAACCTATCCTACATTGGAACTGCATCTTCCCTGTCCACCCCATGCTGACCACCCCGCGGTGCTTTTCTCCATCCTACATTGCCACTTACTGCCTATCCTAATTCAGACCCTCCGATTCACAACACCCCATGATGTTTTTCTCACTCCTACTAGTGAATGTAATGTTACACACCCATACAATGCACACCACCCCGCGATGTTTTTCAGAAACCTATCCTACATTGCCACTGCATGTTCCCTGACCTCCCCATGCTGACCATCCTGCGGTGCTTTTCTCCATCCTACATTGCCCCTCACTGCCTATCCTAATTCAGACCCTCCGATTGACACCACCCCGTGATGTTTTTCTCACTCCTACTAGTGAATGTAATGTTACACACCCATACAATTCGCACCACCCCACGATGTTTTTCTGACTCCTACTAGTGAATGTAATGTTACACACCCATACAATGTGCACCACCTCACGATGTTTTTCTCACTCCTACTAGTGAATGTAATGTTACACACCAATACAATGCGCACCACCCCGCGATGTTTTTCAGAAACCTATCCTACATTGCCACTGCATGTTCGCTGACCTCCCCATGCTGACCACCCTGATGTGCTTTTCTCCATCCTACATTGCCACTCACTGCCTATCCTAATTCAGACCCTCCGATTCACACCACCCCGTGATGTTTTTCTCACTCGTACTAGAGAATGTAATTTTACACATCCATACAATGCGCACCACCCCGCTATGTTTTTCAGAAACCTATCCTACATTGCCACTGCATATTCCCTGACCTCCCCATGCTGACCACCCCGCGGTGCTTTTCTCCATCCTACATTGCCACTCACTGCCTATCCTAATTCAGCCCCTCCGATTGACACCACCCCGTGAGGTTTTTCTCACTCCTACTAGAGAATATAATGTTACACCCCCATACAATGCACACCACCCCGCGATGTTTTTCAGAAACCTATCCTACATTGCCACTGCATGATCCCTGACCTCCCCATGCTGACCACCCCGCTGTGCTTTTCTCCACCCTACATTGCCATTCACTGCCTATCCTAATTCAGATCCTCCGATTCACACCAGCCCGTGATGTTTTTCTCACTCCTACTAGTGAATGTAATGTTACACATCTATACAATGCGCACGACCCCGTGATGTTTTTCTCACTCCTACTAGTGAATGTAATGTTACACACCTATACAATGTGCACTACCCTGCGATGTTTTTCAGAAACCTATCCTACATTGCCACTGCATGTTCACTGACATCCAAATGCTGACCTCCTCGCGGTGGTTTTCTCCATCCTACATTGCCACTCACTGCCAATCCTAAATCAGACCCTCTGATTCACACCACCCCGTGATGTTTTTCTCACTCCTACTAGTGAATGTAATTTTATACACCCATAAAATGCTCACCATCCCGCGATGTTTTTCAGAAACCTATCCTACATTGCCACTGCATGTTCCCTGACCTCCCCATGCTGAGCACCCCGATGTGCTCTTCTCCATCCTACATTGCCACTCACTGCCTATCCTAATTCAGAACTCACGATTCACACCACCCCGTGATGTTTTTGTCACTCATACTAGAGAATGTAATTTTACACACCCATACAATGAGCACCACCCCGCTATGTTTTTCAGAAACCTATCCTACATTGCGACTGCATATTCCCTGATCTCCCCATGCTGACCACCCCGCGATGCTTTTCTCCATCCTACATTGCCACTCACTGCCTTTTCTAATTCAGACCCTCCGATTCACACCACCCCGTGATGTTTTTCTCTCTCCTACTAGTGAATGTAATGTTACACACCCATATAATGCGCACCACCCCGTAATGTTTTTCAGAAACCTATCCTACATTGCAACTGCATGTTTCCTGACCTCTCCATGCTGACCACCCCTCGGTGCTTTTCTCCATCCTACATTGCCACTCACTGCCTATCCTTATTCAGTCCCTCCGATTCACCCACCCCGTTATGTTTTTCTCACTAATACTAGTGAATGTAATATTACACACACATACAATGCGCACCACACCACGATGTTTTTCAGAAACCTATCCTACATTGCAACTGCATGTTCCCTGACCTCCCCATGCTGACCACCCCGTGGTGCTTTTCTCCATCCTACATTGCCACTCACTTCCTATCCTAATTCAGACACTCCGATTCACACCACCCCGTGATGTTTTTTCACTCCTACTAGTGAATGTAATGTTACACACCCATACAATACGCACCACCCCGCGATAATTTGCAGAAACCTATCCTACATTGGAACTGCATGTTCCCTGTCCACCACATGCTGACCACCCCGCGGTGCTTTTCTCCATCTTACATTGCCACTCACTGCCTATCCTATTTCAGTCCCTCTGATTCACACCACCCCGTGATGTTTTTTCACTCCTACTAGTGAATGTAATGTTACACACCCATACAATACGCACCACCCCGCGATAATTTGCAGAAACCTATCCTACATTGGAACTGCATGTTCCCTGTCCACCACATGCTGACCACCCCGCGGTGCTTTTCTCCATCTTACATTGCCACTCACTGCCTATCCTATTTCAGTCCCTCTGATTCACACCACCCCAAGATGTTTTTCTCACTCTTACTAGTGAATGTAAAGTTACACACCCATACAATGCGCACCACCCCGCGATGTTTTTCAGAAACCTATCCTACATTGCCACTGCATGTTCCCCGACCTCCGGTTGATTACCACCCCGCGGTGCTTTTCTACATCCTACATTGCCACTCACTGCCTATCCTAATTCAGACCCTCCGATTCACACCCCCCCGTGATGTATTTCTCACTCCTACTAGTGAATGTAATGTTACACACCCATACAATGCGCACCACCCCGCGATGTTTTTCAGAAACCTATCCTATATTGCCACAGCATATTCCCTGACCTCCCCATGCTGACCACCCCGCGATGCTTTTCTCCATCCTACATTGCCACTCACTGCCTATCCTAATTCAGCCCTGCAATTGACACCACCCCGTGATGTTTTTCTCACTCCTAATAGTGAATGTAATGTTACACACCCATACAATGCACACCACCCCGCGATGTTTTACAGAAACCTATCCTACATTGCCACGGCATGATCCCTGACCTCCCCATGCTGACCACCCCGCTGTGCTTTTCTCCACCCTACATTGCCACTCACTGCCTATCCTAATTCAGACCCTCAGATTCACACCACCCCGTGATGTTTTTCTCACTCCTACTAGTGAATGTAATGTTACACACCAATACAATGCGCACCACCCCATGATGTTTTTCTCACTCCTACTAGAGAATGTAATGTTACACACCCATACAATGTGCACCACCCCGCAATGTTTTTCATAAACCTATCCTACATTGCCACTGCATGTTCCCTGACCTCCACATGCTGACCATCCCGCAGTGCTTTTCTACATCCTACATTGCCACTCACTGCCTATCCTAATTCAGACCCTTCAATTCAAACCACCCCGTGATGTTTTACTCACTCCTACTAGTGAACGTAATGTTACACACCCATACAATGCGCACAACCCCGCGATATTTTTCAGAAACCTATCCTACATTGCAACTGCATGTTCCCTGACCTCCCAAAGCTGACCACCCCGCGGTGCTTTTCTCCATCCTACATTGCCACTCACTGCCTATCCTAATTCAGACCCTCCGATTCACACCACCCCGTGATGTTTTTCTCACTCTTACTAGTGAATGTAATGTTACACACCCATACAATGCACACCACCTCGCGATGTTTTTCAGAAACCTATCGTACATTGCCACTGCATGTTCCCTGACCTCCCCTTGCTGACCACCCTGCGGTGCTTTTCTCCATCCTACATTGCCACTCACTGCCTATCCTAATTCAGACCCTCCGATTGACACCACCCCGTGATGTTTTTCTCACTCCTACTAGTGAATGTAATGTTATACACCCATACAATGCGCACCACCCCGCGATGTTTTTCAGAAACCTATCCTACATTGCCACTGCATGTTCCCTGACCTCCGCATGCTGAACACCCCGCTGTGCTTTTTTCCATCCTACATTGCCACTCACTGGTTATCCTAATTCAGACCCTCCGATTCACCCAACCCGTGATGTTTTTCTCACTCCTACTAGAGAATGTAATTTTACAAACCCATACAATGCGCACCACCCCGCGATGTTTTTCAGAAACCTATCCTACATTGCCACTGCATATTCCCTGACCTTCCCATGCTGACCACCCCGCGGTGCTTTTCTCCATCCTACATTGCCACTCACTGCCTATCCTAATTCAGCCCCTCCGATTGACACCACCCCGTGAGGTTTTTCTCACTCCTACTAGAGAATATAATGTTACACCCCCATACAATGCACACCACCCCGCGATGTTTTTCAGAAACCTATCCTACATTGCCACTGCATGATCCCTGACCTCCCCATGCTGACCACCCCGCAGTGCTTTTCTCCACCCTACAATGCCACCCACTGCCTATCCTAATTCAGACCCTCCGATTCACACCACCCCGTGATGTTTTTCTCACTCCTACTACTGAATGTAATGTTACACATCTATACAATGCGCACGACCCCGTGATGTTTTTCTCACTGCTACTAGTGAATGTAATGTTACACACCTATACAATGTGCACTACCCTGCGATGTTTTTCAGAAACCTATCCTACATTGCCACTGCATGTTCCCTGACATCCAAATGCTGACCTACTCGCGGTGGTTTTCTCCATCCTACATTGCCACTCACTAGCAATCCTAAATCAGACCCTCCGATTCACACCACCCCGTGATGTTTTTCTCACTCCTACTAGTGAATGTAATTTTACACACCCATACAATGCTCACCAACCCGCGATGTTTTTCAGAAACCTATCCTACATTGCCACTGCATGTTCCCTGACCTCCCCATGCTGACCACCCCGATGTGCTTTTCTCCATCCTACATTGCCACTCACTGCCTATCCTAATTCAGAACTTCCGATTCACACCACCCCGTGATGTTTTTCTCACTCGTACTAGAGAATGTAATTTTACACACCCATACAATGCGCACCACCCCGCTATGTTTTTCAGAAACCTATCCTACATTGCGACTGCATGTTCCCTGACCTCCCCATGCTGACCACCCCGCGATGCTTTTCTCCATCTTACATTGCCACTCACTGCCTCTCCTAATTCAGCCCCTCCAATTGACACCACCCCGTGATGTTTTTCTCACTCCTACTAGTGAATGTAATGTTACGCACCCATACAATACGCACAACCCTGCGATATTTTTCAGAAACCTATCCTACATTGGAACTGCATGTTCCCTGTCCACCTCATGCTGACCACCCCGCGGTGCTTTTCTCCATCCTACATTGCCACTTACTGCCTATCCTAATTCAGACCCTCCAATTCACAACACCCCGTGATGTTTTTCTCACTGCTACTAGTGAATGTAATGTTACACACCCATACAATGCACACCACCCCGCGATGTTTTCCAGAAACCTATCCTACATTGCCACTGCATGTTCCCTGACCTCCCCATGCTGACCATTCTGCGGTGCTTTTCTCCATCCTACATTGCCACTCACTGCCTATTCTAATTCAGACCCTCCGATTGACACCACCCCGTGATGTTTTTCTCACTCCTACTAGTGAATGTAATGTTACACACCCATACAATGCGCACCACCCCGCGATGTTTTTCAGAAACCTATCCTATATTGCCACAGCATATTCCCTGACCTCCCCATGCTGACCACCCCGCGATGCTTTTCTCCATCCTACGTTGCCACTCACTGCCTATCCTAATTCAGCCCTCCAATTGACACCACCCCGTGATGTTTTTCTCACTCCTACTAGTGAATGTAATGTTACACACCCATACAATGCACACCACCCCGCGATGTTTTTCAGAAACCTATCCTACATTGCCACGGCATGATCCCTGACCTCGCCATGCTGACCACCCCGCTGTGCTTTTCTCCACCCTACATTGCCACTCACTGCCTATCCTAATTCAGACCCTCAGATTCACACCACCCCGTGATGTTTTTCTCACTCCTACTAGTGAATGTAATGTTACACACCAATACAATGCGCACCACCCCGTGATGTTTTTCTCACTCCTACTAGAGAATGTAATGTTACACACCCATACAATGTGCACCACCCCGCAATGTTTTTCATAAACCTATCCTACATTGCCACTGCATGTTCCCTGACCTCCACATGCTGACCATTCCGCAGTGCTTTTCTACATCCTACATTGCCACTCACTGCCTATCCTAATTCAGACCCTTCAATTCAAACCACCCCGTGATGTTTTACTCACTCCTAGTAGTGAACGTAATGTTACACACCTATACAATGCGCACCACCCCGCGATATTTTTCAGAAACCTATCCTACATTGCAACTGCATGTTCCCTGACCTCCCAAAGCTGACCACCCCGCGGTGCTTTTCTCCATCCTACATTGCCACTCACTGCCTATCCTAATTCAGACCCTCCGATTCACACCACCCCGTGATGTTTTTCTCACTCTTACTAGTGAATGTAATGTTACACACCCATACAATGCACACCACCTCGCGATGTTTTTCAGAAACCTATCCTACATTGCCACTGCATGTTCCCTGACCTCCCCTTGCTGACCACCTTGCGGTGCTTTTCTCCATCCTACATTGCCACTCACTGCCTATCCTAATTCAGACCCTCCGATTGACACCACCCCGTGATGTTTTTCTCACTCCTACTAGTGAATGTAATGTTACACACCCATACAATGCGCACCACCCCGTGATGTTTTTCAGAAACCTATCCTACATTGCCACTGCATGTTCCCTGACCTCCCCATGCTGAACACCCCGCTGTGCTTTTTTCCATCCTACATTGCCACTCACTGCTTATCCTAATTCAGACCCTCCGATTCACCCAACCCGTGATGTTTTTCTCACTCCTACTAGAGAATGTAATTTTACAAACCCATACAATGCGCACCACCCTGCGATGTTTTTCAGAAACCTATCCTACATTGCCACTGCATATTCCCTGACCTCCCCATGCTGACCACCCCGCGGTGCTTTTCTCCATCCTACAATGCCACTCACTGCCTATCCTAATTCAGCCCCTCCGATTGACACCACCCCGTGAGGTTTTTCTCACTCCTACTAGAGAATATAATGTTACACCCCCATACAATGCACACCACCCCGCGATGTTTTTCAGAAACCTATCCTACATTGCCACTGCATGATCCCTGACCTCCCCATGCTGACCACCCCGCAGTGCTTTTCTCCACCCTTCAATGCCAACCACTGCCTATCCTAATTCAGACCCTCCGATTCACACCACCCCGTGATGTTTTTCTCACTCCTACTAGTGAATGTAATGTTACACATCTATACAATGCGCACGACCCCGTGATGTTTTTCTCACTCCTACTAGTGAATGTAATGTTACACACCTATACAATGTGCACTACCCTGCGATGTTTTTCAGAAACCTATCCTACATTGCCACTGCATGTTCCCTGACATCCAAATGCGGACCTCCTCGCGGTGGTTTTCTCCATCCTACATTGCCACTCACTAGTAATCCTAAATCAGACCCTCTGATTCACACCACCCCGTGATGTTTTTCTCACTCCTACTAGTGAATGTAATTTTACACACCCATACAATGCTCACCACCCCGCGATGTTTTTCAGAAACCTATCCTACATTGCCACTGCATGTTCCCTGACCTCCCCATGCTGACCACCCCGATGTGCTTTTCTCCATCCTACATTGCCACTCACTGCCTATCCTAATTCAGAACTTCCGATTCACACCACCCCGTGATGTTTTTCTCACTCGTACTAGAGAATGTAATTTTACACACCCATACAATGCGCACCAACCCGCTATGTTTTTCAGAAACCTATCCTACATTGCGACTGCATGTTCCCTGACCTCCCCATGCTGACCACCCCGCGATGATTTTCTCCATCTTACATTGCCACTCACTGCCTCTCCTAATTCAGCCCCTCCAATTGACACCACCCCGTGATGTTTTTTCACTCCTACTAGTGAATGTAATGTTACGCACCCATACAATACGCACAACCCTGCGATATTTTTCAGAAACCTATCCTACATTGGAACTGCATGTTCCCTGTCCACCTCATGCTGACCACCCCGCGGTGCTTTTCTCCATCGTACATTGCCACTTACTGCCTATCCTAATTCAGACCCTCCAATTCACAACACCCCGTGATGTTTTTCTCACTGCTATTAGTGAATGTAATGTTACACACCAATACAATGCACACCACCCCGCGATGTTTTCCAGAAACCTATCCTACATTGCCACTGCATGTTCCCTGACCTCCCCATGCTGACCATTCTGCGGTGCTTTTCTCCATCCTACATTGCCACTCACTGCCTATTCTAATTCAGACCCTCCGATTGACACCACCCCGTGATGTTTTTCTCACTCCTACTAGTGAATGTAATGTTACACACCCATACAATGCGCACAAGCCCGCGATGTTTTTCAGAAACCTATCCTATATTGCCACAGCATATTCCCTGACCTCCCCATGCTGACCACCCCGCGATGCTTTTCTCCATCCTACGTTGCCACTCACTGCCTATCCTAATTCAGCCCTCCAATTGACACCACCCCGTGATGTTTTTCTCACTCCTACTAGTGAATGTAATGTTACGCACCCATACAATGCGCACCACCCCGCGAAGTTTTTCAGAAACCTATGCTACATTGGAACTGCATGTTCCCTGTCCACCCCATGCTGAACACCCCGCGGTGCTTTCTCCATCCTACATTGCCACTCACTGCCTATCCTATTTCAGTCTCTCCGATTCACACCACCCCGTGATGTTTTTCTCACTCCTACTAGTGAATGTAATGTTACACACCAATACAATGCGCACCACCCCGCGATGTTTTTCAGAAACCTATCCTACATTGCCACTGCATGTTCGCTGACCTCCCCATGCTGACCACCCTGATGTGCTTTTCTCCATCCTACATTGCCACTCACTGCCTATCCTAATTCAGACCCTCCGATTCACACCACCCCGTGATGTTTTTCTCACTCGTATTAGAGAATGTAATTTTACACATCCATACAATGCGCACCACCCCGCTAAGATTTTCAGAAACCTATCCTACATTGCCACTGCAAGTTCCCTGACCTCCGGTTGATGACCACCCCGCGGTGCTTTTCTACATCCTACATTGCCACTCACTCGCTATCCTAATTCAGACCCTCCGATTCACACCACCCCGTGATATTTTTCTCTCTACTACTAGTGAATGTAATGTTACACACCCCTATAATGCGCACCACCCCGCAATGTTTTTCAGAAACCTGTCCTACATTGCAACTGCATGTTCCCTGACCTCCACATGCTGACCACCCCGTGGTGGTTTTCTCCATCCTATATTGCCACTCACTGCCTATACTAATTCAGACCCTCCGATTCACACCACCCCGTGATGTTTTTCTCACTCCTACTAGTGAATGTAATGTTACACACCCATACAATGCACACCACCCCGCGATGTTTTTAAGAAAAATATCCTACATTTCCACTGCATGTTCCCTGACTTCCCCATGCTCACCACCCCGCGGTGCTTTTCTCCACCCTACATTGCCACTCACTTCCTATCCTAATTCAGACCCTCCTATTCACACCACCCCGTGATGTTTTTTTCACTCCTACTAGTGAATTTAATGTTCCACACCCATACAATACGCACAACCCTGCGATATTTTTCAGAAACCTATCCTACATTGGAACTGCATGTTCCCTGTCCACCCCATGCTGACCACCCCGCGGTGCTTTTCTCCATCCTACATTGCCACTTACTGCCTATCCTAATTCAGACCCTCCGATTCACAACACCCCGTGATGTTTTTCTCACTGCTACTAGTGAATGTAATGTTACACACCCATACAATGCACACCACCCCGCGATGTTTTTCAGAAACCTATCCTACATTGCCACTGCATGTTCCCTGACCTCCCCATGCTGACCATCCTGCGGTGCTTTTCTCCATCCTACATTGCCACTCACTGTCTATCCTAATTCAGACCCTCCAAATGACACCACCCCGTGATGTTTTTCTCACTCCTACTAGTGAATGTAATGTTACACACCCATACAATGCGCACCACCCCGCGATGTTTTTCAGAAAACTATCCTATATTGCCACTGCATATTCCCTGACCTCCCCATGCTGAACACCCCGCGATGCTTTTCTCCATCCTACAATGCCACTGACTGCCTATCCTATTTCAGCCCCTCCAATTGACACCACCCCGTGATGTTTTTCTCACTCCTGCTAGTGAATGTAATGTTACACACCCATACAATGCACACCACCCCGCGATGATTTTCAGAAACCTATCCTACATTGCAACTGCATGATCCCTGACCTCCCCATGCTGACCACCCCGGGGTGCTTTTCTCCACCCTACATTGCCACTCACTGCCTATCCTAATTCAGACCCTCAGATTGACACCACCCTGTGAGGTTTTTCTCCCTCCTATTAGTGAATGTAATGTTACACACACATACAATGCTCACCACCCCGTGATGTTTTTCTCACTCCTACTAGTGAATGTAATGTTACACACCCATGCAATGCACACCACCCCGCGATGTTTTTCAGAAACCTATCCTACATTGCCACTGCATGTTCCCTGACCACCCCATGCTGAACACCCCGCTGTGCTTTTCTCCATCCTACATTGCCACTCACTGCTTATCCTAATTCAGACCCTCCGATTCACCCACCCCGTGATGTTTTTCTCACTCCTACTAGAGAATGTAATTTTACAAACCCATACAATGCGCACCACCCCGCGATGTTTTTCAGAAACCTATCCTACATTGCCACTGCATATTCCCTGACCTCCCCATGCTGACCACCCCGCGGTGCTTTTCTCCATCCTACATTGCCACTCACTGCCTATCCTAATTCAGCCCCTCCGATTGACACCACCCTGTGAGGTTTTTCTCACTCCTACTAGAGAATATAATGTTACACCCCCATACAATGCACACCACCCCGCGATGTTTTTCAGAAACCTATCCTACATTGCCACTGCATGATCCCTGACCTCCCCATGCTGACCACCCCGCGGTGCTTTTCTCCACCCTACATTGCCATTCACTGCCTATCCTAATTCAGATCCACCGATTCACACCAGCCCGTGAAGTTTTTCTCACTCCTACTAGTGAATGTAATGTTACACATCTATACCATGCGCACGACCCCGTGATGTTTTTCTCACTCCTACTAGTGAATGTAATGTTACACACCTATACAATGTGCACTACCCTGCGATGTTTTTCAGAAACCTATCCTACATTGCCACTGCATGTTCCCTGACACCCAAATGCTGACCTCCTCGCAGTGGTTTTCTCCATCCTACATTGCCACTCACTGCCAATCCTAAATCAGACCCTCCGATTCACACCACCCCGTGATGCTTTTCTCACTCCTACTAGTGAATGTCATTTTACACACCCATGCAATGCTCACCATCCCGCGATGTTTTTCAGAAACCTATCCTACATTGCCACTGCATGTTTCCTGACCTCCCCATGCTGAGCACCCCGATGTGCTTTTCTCCATCCTACATTGCCACTCACTGCCTATCCTAATTCAGAACTTACGATTCACACCACCCCGTGATGTTTTTCTCACTCATACTAGAGAATGTAATTTTACACACCCATACAATGAGCACCACCCCGCTATGTTTTTCAGAAACCTATCCTACATTGCGACTGCATGTTCCCTGACCTCCCCATGCGGACCACCCCGCGATGCTTTTCTCCATCCTACATTGCCACTCACTGCCTATCCTAATTCAGCCCCTCTGATTGACACCACCCCGTGATGTTTTTCTCACTCCTACTAGTGAATGTAATGTTACTCACCCATACAATGCGCACCACCCCGCGAAGTTTTTCAGAAACCTATGCTACATAGGAACTGCATGTTCCCTGTCCACCCCATGCTGACCACCCCGCGGTGCTTTCTCCATCCTACATTGCCACTCACTGCCTATCCTATTTCAGTCTCTCCGATTCACACAACCCCGTGATGTTTTTCTCACTCCTACTAGTGAATGTAATGTTACACACCCATACAATGCACACCACCCCGCGATGTTTTTAAGAAAAATATCCTACATTTCCACTGCATGTTCCCTGACCTCCCCATGCTCACCACCCCGCGGTGCTTTTCTCTACCCTACATTGCCACTCACCACCTATCCTAATTCAGACCCTCCTATTCACACCACCCCGTGATGTTTTTTTCACTCCTACTAGTGAATTTAATGTTACACACCCATATTTTACGCACAACCCTGCGATATTTTTCAGAAACCTATCCTACATTGGAATTGCATCTTCCCTGTCCACCCCATGCTGACCACCCCGCGGTGCTTTTCTCCATCCTACATTGCCACTTACTGCCTATCCTAATTCAGACCCTCCGATTCACAACACCCCGTGATGTTTTTCTCACTGCTACTAGTGAATGTAATGTTACACACCCATACAATGCACACCACCCCGCGATGTTTTTCAGAAACCTATCCTACATTGCCACTGCATGTTCCCTGACCTCCCCATGCTGACCATCCTGCGGTGCTTTTCTCCATCCTACATTGCCACTCACTGCCTATCCTAATTCAGACCCTCCGATTGACACCACCCCGTGATGTTTTTCTCACTCCTACTAGTGAATGTAATGTTACACACCCATACAATTCGCACCACCCCACGATGTTTTTCTCACTCCTACTAGTGAATGTAATGTTACACACCAATACAATGCGCACCACCCCGCGATGTTTTTCAGAAACCTATCCTACATTGCCACTGCATGTTCCCTGACCTCCCCATGCTCACCACCCCGCGGTGCTTTTCTCCACCCTACATTGCCACTCACTGCCTATTCTAATTCAGACCCTCCGATTCACACCACCCCGTGATGTTTTTCTCACTCGTACTAGAGAATGTAATTTTACACATCCATACAATGCACACCACCCCGCTATGTTTTTCAGAAACCTATCCTACATTGCCACTGCAAGTTCCCTGACCTCCGGTTGATGACCACCCCGCGGTGCTTTTCTACATCCTACATTGCCACTCACTGCCTATCCTAATTCAGACCCTCCGATTCACACCACCCCGTGATGTTTTTCTCTCTCCTACTAGTGAATGTAATGTTACACACCCATATAATGCGCACCACCCCGTAAAGTTTTTCAGAAACCTATCCTACATTGCAACTGCATGTTCCCTGACCTCCCCATGCTGACCACCCCGCGGTGCTTTTCTCCATCCGACATAGCCACTCACTGCCTATCCTTATTCAGTCCCTCCGATTCACCCACCCCGTGATGTTTTTCTCACTCATACTACTGAATGTAATATTACACACCCATACAATGCGCACCACACCACGATGTTTTTCAGAAACCTATCCTACATTGCAACTGCATGTTCCCTGACCTCCCCATGCTGACCACCCCGCGGTGCTTTTCTCCATCCTATATTGCCACTCACTGCCTATACTAATTCAGACCCTCAGATTCACACCACCCCGTGATGTTTTTCTCACTCCTACTACTGAATGTAATGTTACACACCCATACAATGCACACCACCCCGCGATGTTTTTAAGAAAAATATCCTACATTTCCACTGCATGTTCCCTGACCTCCCCATGCTCACCACCCCTGGTGCTTTTCTCCACCCTACATTGCCACTCACTTACTATCCTAATTCAGACCCTCCTATTCAAACCACCCCGTGATGTTTTGTTTACTCCTACTAGTGAATTTAATGTTACACACCCATACCATACGCACAACCCTGCGATATTTTTCAGAAACCTATCCTACATTGGAACTGCATGTTCCCTGTCCACCCCATGCAGACCACCCCGCGGTGCTTTTCTCCATCCTACATTGCCACTTACTGCCTATCCTAATTCAGACCCTCCGATTCACAACACCCCGTGATGTTTTTCTCACTGCTACTAGTGAATGTAATGTTACACACCCATACAATGCACACCACCCCGCGATGTTTTTCAGTAACCTATCCTACATTGCCACTGCATGTTCCCTGACCTCCCCATGCTGACCATCCTGCGGTGCTTTTCTCCATCCTACATTGCCACTCACTGCCTATCCTAATTCAGTCCCTCCGAATGACACCACCCCGTGATGTTTTTCTCACTCCTACTAGTGAATGTAATATTACACACACATACAATGCGCACCACCCCGCGATGTTTTTCAGAAACCTATCCTATATTGCCACTGCATATTCCCTGACCTCCCCATGCTGACCACACCGCGATGCTTTTCTCCATCCTACAATGCCACTCACTGCCTATCCTAATTCAGCCCCTCCAATTGACACCACTCCGTGATGTTTTTCTCACTCCTACTAGTGAATGTAATGTTACACACCCATACAATGCACACCACCCCGCGATGTTTTTCAGAAACCTATCCTACATTGCCACTGCATGATCCCTGACCTCCCCATGCTGACCATCCCGGGGTGCTTTTCTCCACCCTACATTGCCACTCACTGCCTATCCTAATTCAGACCCTCAGATTCACACCACCCCGTGATGTTTTTCTCCCTCCTATTAGTGAATGTAATGTTACACACCAATACAATGCGCACCACCCCGTGATGTTTTTCTCACTCCTACTAGAGACTGTAATGTTACACACCCATACAATGTGCACCACCCCGCAATGTTTTTCATAAACCTATCCTACATTGCCACTGCATGTTCCCTGACCTCCACATGCTGACCATCCCGCAGTGCTTTTCTTCATCCTACATTGCCACTCACTGCCTATCCTATTTCAGACCCTCCAATTCAAACCACCCCGTGATGTTTTACTCACTCCTACTAGTGAACGTAATGTTACACACCCATACAATGCGCACCACCCCGCGATATTTTTCAAAAACGTATCCTACATTGCAACTGCATGTTCCCTGACCTCCCAAAGCTGACCACCCCGTGGTGCTTTTCTCCATCCTACATTGCCACTCACTGCCTATCCTAATTCAGACCCTCCGATTCACACCACCCCGTGATGTTTTTCTCACTGCTACTAGTGAATGTAATGTTACACACCCATACAATGCACACCACCCCGCGATGTTTTTCAGAAACCTATCCTACATTGCCACTGCATGTTCCCTGACCTCCCCATGCTGACCATCCTGCGGTGCTTTTCTCCATCCTACATTGCCACTCACTGCCTATCCTAATTCAGACCCTCCGATTGACACCACCCCGTGATGTTTTTCTCACTCCTACTAGTGAATGTAATGTTACACACCCATACAATTCGCACCACCCCACGATGTTTTTCTCACTCCTACTAGTGAATGTAATGTTACACACCAATACAATGCGCACCACCCCGCGATGTTTTTCAGAAACCTATCCTACATTGCCACTGCATGTTCCCTGACCTCCCCATGCTCACCACCCCGCGGTGCTTTTCTCCACCCTACATTGCCACTCACTGCCTATTCTAATTCAGACCCTCCGATTCACACCACCCCGTGATGTTTTTCTCACTCGTACTAGAGAATGTAATTTTACACATCCATACAATGCACACCACCCCGCTATGTTTTTCAGAAACCTATCCTACATTGCCACTGCAAGTTCCCTGACCTCCGGTTGATGACCACCCCGCGGTGCTTTTCTACATCCTACATTGCCACTCACTGCCTATCCTAATTCAGACCCTCCGATTCACACCACCCCGTGATGTTTTTCTCTCTCCTACTAGTGAATGTAATGTTACACACCCATATAATGCGCACCACCCCGTAAAGTTTTTCAGAAACCTATCCTACATTGCAACTGCATGTTCCCTGACCTCCCCATGCTGACCACCCCGCGGTGCTTTTCTCCATCCGACATAGCCACTCACTGCCTATCCTTATTCAGTCCCTCCGATTCACCCACCCCGTGATGTTTTTCTCACTCATACTACTGAATGTAATATTACACACCCATACAATGCGCACCACACCACGATGTTTTTCAGAAACCTATCCTACATTGCAACTGCATGTTCCCTGACCTCCCCATGCTGACCACCCCGCGGTGCTTTTCTCCATCCTATATTGCCACTCACTGCCTATACTAATTCAGACCCTCAGATTCACACCACCCCGTGATGTTTTTCTCACTCCTACTACTGAATGTAATGTTACACACCCATACAATGCACACCACCCCGCGATGTTTTTAAGAAAAATATCCTACATTTCCACTGCATGTTCCCTGACCTCCCCATGCTCACCACCCCTGGTGCTTTTCTCCACCCTACATTGCCACTCACTTACTATCCTAATTCAGACCCTCCTATTCAAACCACCCCGTGATGTTTTGTTTACTCCTACTAGTGAATTTAATGTTACACACCCATACCATACGCACAACCCTGCGATATTTTTCAGAAACCTATCCTACATTGGAACTGCATGTTCCCTGTCCACCCCATGCAGACCACCCCGCGGTGCTTTTCTCCATCCTACATTGCCACTTACTGCCTATCCTAATTCAGACCCTCCGATTCACAACACCCCGTGATGTTTTTCTCACTGCTACTAGTGAATGTAATGTTACACACCCATACAATGCACACCACCCCGCGATGTTTTTCAGTAACCTATCCTACATTGCCACTGCATGTTCCCTGACCTCCCCATGCTGACCATCCTGCGGTGCTTTTCTCCATCCTACATTGCCACTCACTGCCTATCCTAATTCAGTCCCTCCGAATGACACCACCCCGTGATGTTTTTCTCACTCCTACTAGTGAATGTAATATTACACACACATACAATGCGCACCACCCCGCGATGTTTTTCAGAAACCTATCCTATATTGCCACTGCATATTCCCTGACCTCCCCATGCTGACCACACCGCGATGCTTTTCTCCATCCTACAATGCCACTCACTGCCTATCCTAATTCAGCCCCTCCAATTGACACCACTCCGTGATGTTTTTCTCACTCCTACTAGTGAATGTAATGTTACACACCCATACAATGCACACCACCCCGCGATGTTTTTCAGAAACCTATCCTACATTGCCACTGCATGATCCCTGACCTCCCCATGCTGACCATCCCGGGGTGCTTTTCTCCACCCTACATTGCCACTCACTGCCTATCCTAATTCAGACCCTCAGATTCACACCACCCCGTGATGTTTTTCTCCCTCCTATTAGTGAATGTAATGTTACACACCAATACAATGCGCACCACCCCGTGATGTTTTTCTCACTCCTACTAGAGACTGTAATGTTACACACCCATACAATGTGCACCACCCCGCAATGTTTTTCATAAACCTATCCTACATTGCCACTGCATGTTCCCTGACCTCCACATGCTGACCATCCCGCAGTGCTTTTCTTCATCCTACATTGCCACTCACTGCCTATCCTATTTCAGACCCTCCAATTCAAACCACCCCGTGATGTTTTACTCACTCCTACTAGTGAACGTAATGTTACACACCCATACAATGCGCACCACCCCGCGATATTTTTCAAAAACGTATCCTACATTGCAACTGCATGTTCCCTGACCTCCCAAAGCTGACCACCCCGTGGTGCTTTTCTCCATCCTACATTGCCACTCACTGCCTATCCTAATTCAGACCCTCCGATTCACACCACCCCGTGATGTTTTTCTCACTCTTACTAGTGAATGTAATGTTACACACCCATACAATGCACACCACCTCGCGATGTTTTTCAGAAACCTATCCTACATTGCCACTTCATGTTCCCTGACCTCCCCATGCTGACCACCCTGCGGTGCTTTTCTCCATCCTACATTGCCACTCACTGCCTATCCTAATTCAGACCGTCCGATTGACACCACCCCGTGATGTTTTTCTCACTCCTACTAGTGAATGTAATTTTACACACCCATACAATGCTCACCATCCCGCGATGTTTTTCAGAAACCTATCCTACATTGCCACTGCATGTTCCCTGACCTCCCCATGCTGACCACCCGCGATGCTTTTCTCCATCTTACATTGCCACTCACTGCCTATCCTAATTCAGCCCCTCCGATTGACACCACCCCGTGATGTTTTTCTCACTCCTACTAGTGAATGTAATGTTACTCACCCATACAATGCGCACCACCCCGCGAAGTTTTTCAGAAACCTATGCTACATAGGAACTGCATGTTGCCTGTCCACCCCATGCTGACCACCCCGCGGTGCTTTCTCCATCCTACATTGCCACTCACTGCCTATCCTATTTCAGTCTCTCCGATTCACACAACCCCGTGATGTTTTTCTCACTCCTACTAGTGAATGTAATGTTACACACCCATACAATGCACACCACCCCGCGATGTTTTTAAGAAAAATATCCTACATTTCCACTGCATGTTCCCTGACCTCCCCATGCTCACCACCCCGCGGTGCTTTTCTCTACCCTACATTGCCACTCACTACCTATACTAATTCAGACCCTCCTATTCACACCACCCCGTGATGTTTTTTTCACTCCTACTAGTGAATTTAATGTTACACACCCATATTTTACGCACAACCCTGCGATATTTTTCAGAAACCTATCCTACATTTGAACTGCATCTTCCCTGTCCACCCCATGCTGACCACCCCGCGGTACTTTACTCCATCCTACATTGCCACTTACTGCCTATCCTAATTCAGACCCTCCGATTCCCAACACACCATGATGTTTTTCTCACTCCTACTAGTGAATGTAATGTTACACACCCATACAATGCACACCACCCCGCGATGTTTTTCAGAAACCTATCCTACATTGCCACTGCATGTTCCCTGACCTCCCCATGCTGACCATCCTGCGGTGCTTTTCTCCATCCTACATTGCCACTCACTGCCTATCCTAATTCAGACCCTCCGATTGACACCACCCCGTGATGTTTTTCTCACTCCTACTAGTGAATGTAATGTTACACACCCATACAATTCGCACCACCCCACGATGTTTTTCTGACTCCTACTAGTGAATGTAATGTTACACACCCATACAATGTGCACCACCCCACGATGTTTTTCTCACTCCTACTAGTGAATGTAATGTTACACACCAATACAATGCGCACCACCCCGCGATGTTTTTCAGAAACCTATCCTACATTGCCACTGCAAGTTCCCTGACCTCCGGTTGATGAGCACCCCGCGGTGCTTTTCTACATCCTACATTGCCACTCACTGCCTATCCTAATTCAGACCCTCCGATTCACACCACCCCGTGATATTTTTCTCTCTCCTACTAGTGAATGTAATGTTACACACCCATATAATGCGCACCACCCCGCAATGTTTTTCAGAAACCTGTCCTACATTGCAACTGCATGTTCCCTGACCTCCCCATGCTGACCACCCCGCGTTGCTTTTCTCCATCCTACATAGCCACTCACTGCCTATCCTTATTCAGTCCCTCCGATTCACCCACCCCGTGATGTTTTTCTCACTCATACTACTGAATGTAATATTACACACCCATACAATGCGCACCACACCACGATGTTTTTCAGAAACCTATCCTACATTGCAACTGCATGTTCCCTGACCTCCCCATGCTGACCACCCCGCGGTGCTTTTCTCCATCCTATATTGCCACTCACTGCCTATACTAATTCAGACCCTCCGATTCACACCATCCCGTGATGTTTTTCTCACTCCTACTACTGAATGTAATGTTACACACCCATACAATGCACACCACCCCGCGATGTTTTTAAGAAAAATATCCTACATTTCCACTGCATGTTCCCTGACCTCCCCATGCTCACCACGCCTGGTGCTTTTCTCCACCATACATTGCCACTCACTTCCTATCCTAATTCAGACCCTCCTATTCAAACCACCCCGTGATGTTTTTTTCACTCCTACTAGTGAATTTAATGTTACACACCCATACAATACGCACAACCCTGCGATATTTTTCAGAAACCTATCCTACATTGGAACTGCATGTTCCCTGTCCACCCCATGCTGACCACCCCGCGGTGCTTTTCTCCATCCTACATTGCCACTTACTGCCTATCCTAATTCAGACCCTCCGATTCACAACACCCCATGATGTTTTTCTCACTGCTACTAGTGAATGTAATGTTACACACCCATACAATGCACACCACCCCGCGATGTTTTTCAGAAACCTATCCTACATTGCCACTGCATGTTCCCTGACCTCCCCATGCTGACCATCCTGCGGTGCTTTTCTCCATCCTACATTGCCACTCACTGCTTATCCTAATTCAGACCCTCCTATTCACCAAACCCGTGATGTTTTTCTCACTCCTACTAGAGAATGTAATTTTACAAACCCATACAATGCGCACCACCCCGCGATGTTTTTCCTAAACCTATCCTACATTGCCACTGCATATTCCCTGACCTCCCCATGCTGACCACCCCGCGGTGCTTTTCTCCATCCTACATTGCCACTCACTGCCTATCCTAATTCAGCCCCTCCTATTGACACCACCCCGTGAGGTTTTTCTCACTCCTACTAGATAATATACTGTTACACCCCCATACAATGCACACCACCCCGCGATGTTTTTCAGAAACCTATCCTACATTGCCACTGCATGATCCCTGACCTCCCCATGCTGACCACCCCGCGGTGCTTTTCTCCACCCTACATTGCCACTCACTGCCTACCCTAATTCAGACCCTCCGATTCACACCACCCCGTGATGTTTTTCTCAATCCTACTAGTGAATATAATGTTACACATCTATACAATGCGCACGACCCCGTGATGTTTTTCTCACTCCTACTAGTGAATGTAATGTTACACACCTATACAATGTGCACTACCCTGCGATGTTTTTCAGAAACCTATCCTACATTGCCACTGCATGTTCCCTGACATCCAAATGCTGACCTCCTCGCGGTGGTTTTCTCCATCCTACATTGCCACTCACTGCCAATCCTAAATCAGACCCTCCGATTCACACCACCCCGTGATGTTTTTCTCACTCCTACTAGTGAATGTAATTTTACACACCCATACAATGCTCACCACCCCGCGATGTTTTTCAGAAACCTATCCTACATTGCCACTGCATGTTCCCTGACCTCCCCATGCTGACCAACACGATGTGCTTTTCTCTATCCTACATTGCCACTCACTGCCTATCCTAATTCAGAACTTCCGATTCACACCACGCCGTGATGTTTTTCTCACTCGTACTAGAGAATGTAATTTTACACACCCATACAATGCGCACCACCCCACTATGTTTTTCAGAAACCTATCCTACATTGCGACTGCATGTTCCCTGACCTCCCCATGCTGACCACCCCGCGATGCTTTTCTCCATCCTACATTGCCACTCACTGCCTATACTAATTCAGCCCCTCCGATTGACACCACCCCGTGATGTTTTTCTCACTCCTACTAGTGAATGTAATGTTACGCACCCATACAATGCGCACCACCCCGCGAAGTTTTTCAGAAACCTATGCTACATTGGAACTGCATGTTCCCTGTCCACCCCATGCTGACCACCCCGCGGTGCTTTCTCCATCCTACATTGCCACTCACTGCCTATCCTATTTCAGTCTCTCCGATTCACACCACCCCGTGATGTTTTTCTCACTCCTACTAGTGAATGTAATGTTACACACCCATACAAGGCGCACCACCCCGTGATGTTTTTCTCACTCCTACTAGTGAATGTAATGTTACACACCAATACAAGGCGCACCACCCTGTGATGTTTTTCTCACTCCTACTAGTGAATGTAATGTTACACACCCATACAATGCGCACCAGCCTGCAATGTTTTTCATAAACCTATCCTACATTGCCACTGCATTTTCCCTGACCTCCACATGCTGACCATCCTGCAGTGCTTTTCTCCATCCTACATTGCCCCTCACTGCCTTTCCTAATTCAGACCCTCCGATTCACACCACCCCGTGATGTTTTTCTCACTGCTACTAGTGAATGTAATGTTACACACCAATACAATGAGCACCACCCCGTGATGTTTTTCTCACTCCTACTAGTGAATGTAATGTTACACACCCATACAATGCGCACCACCCCGCGATGTTTTTCAGAAACCTATCCTACATTACCACTGCATGTTCCCTGACCTCTGGTTGATGACCACCCCGCGGTGCTTTTCTACATCCTACATTGCCACTCACTGCCTTTTCTAATACAGACCCTCCGATTCACACCACCCCGTGATGTTTTTCTCTCTCCTACTAGTGAATGTAATGTTACACACCCATATAATGCGCACCACCCCGTAATGTTTTTCAGGAACTTATCCTACATTGCAACTGCATGTTTCCTGACCTCTCCATGCTGACCACCCCGCGGTGCTTTTCTCCATCCTACATTGCCACTCACTGCCTATCCTTATTCAGTCCCTCCGATTCACCCACCCCGTTATGTTTTTCTCACTCATACTAGTGAATGTAATATTACACACACATACAATGCGCACCACACCACGATGTTTTTCAGAAACCTATCCTACATTGCAACTGCATGTTCCCTGACCTCCCCATGCTGACCAACCCGTGGTGCTTTTCTCCATCCTAGATTGCCACTCACTTCCTATCCTAATTCAGACACTCCGATTCACACCACCCCGTGATGTTTTTTTCACTCCTACTAGTGAATGTAATGTTACACACCCATACAATACGCACCACCCCGCGATAATTTGCAGAAACCTATCCTACATTGGAACAGCATGTTCCCTGTCCACCCCGTGCTGACCACCCCGCGGTGCTTTTCTCCATCTTACATTGCCACTCACTGCCTATCCTATTTAAGTCCCTCTGATTCACACCACCCCGTGATGTTTTTCTCACTCCTTCTAGTGAATGTAATGTTACACACCCATACAATGCGCACCACCCCACGATGTTTTTCTCACTCCTACAAGTGAATGTAAATTTACACACCCATACAATGCGAACCACCCCGCGATGTTTTTCAGAAACCTATCCTACATTGCCACTGCATGTTCCCTGACCTCCCCATTCTGACCACCCCGCGGTGCTTTTCTCCATCCTACATTGCCACTCACTGCCTATACTAATTCAGACCCTCCGATTCACACCACCCCGTGATGTTTTTCTCACTCTTACTAGTGAATGTAATGTTACACACCCATACAATTTTCACCACTACGCGATGGTTTTCAGAAACCTATCCAACATTGCCACTGCATGTTCGCTGAACTCCCCATGCTGATAACCCAGCTGTGCTTTTCTCCATCCTACATTGCCACTCACTGCCTATCCTAATTCAGACCCTCTGATTCACACCACCCCGTGATGTTTTTCTCACTCGTACTACAGAATGTAATGTTACACACCCATACAATGCGCACCACCCCGCGATGTTTTTCAGAATCCTATCCTACATTGCCACTGCATGTTCCGTGACCTCCGCATGCTGAAAACCCCGCTGTGCTTTTCTCCATCCTACATTGCCTCTCACTGCCTATCCTAATTCAGACCCTCCAATTCACACCACCCCGTGATGTTTTTCTCACTCCTACTAGTGAATGTAATGTTACACACCAATACAATGCACACCACCCCGTGATGTTTTTCTCACTCCTACTAGTGAATGTAATGTTACACACCCATACAATGCGCACCACCCCACAAGGTTTTTCATAAACCTATCCTACATTGCCACTGCATGTTCCCTGACCTCCACATGCTGACCATCCCGTGGTGCTTTTCTCCATCCTACATTGCCACTCACTGCCTTTCCTAATTCAGACCCTCCGATGCACACCACCCCGTGATGTTTTTCTCACTCCTACTAGTGAATGTAATGTTACAGACCCATACAATGCGCACCACCCCGCGATGTTTTTCAGAATCCTATCCTACATTGAACTGCATGTTCCCTGACCTCCGGTTGATTACCACCCCGCGGTGCTTTTCTACATCCTACATTGCCACTTACTGCCTATCCTAATTCAGACCCTCCGATTCATACCACTCCGTGATGTTTTTCTCTCTCCTACTAGTGAATGTAATGTTACACACCCATATAATGCGCACCACCCGCAATGTTTTTCAGAAACTTATCCTACATTGCAACTGCATGTTCCCTGACCTCCCCATGCTGACCACCACGTGGTGCTTTTCTCCATCCTACATTGCCACTCACTGCCTATCCTTATTCAGTCCCTCCGATTCACCCACCCCGTGATGTTTTTCTCACTCATACTAGTGAATGTAATGTTACAGACCCATACAATGCGCACCACCCCGCGATGTTTTTCAGAAACCTATCCTACAATGCCACTGCATGATCCCTGACCTCCGGTTGATGACCAGCCCGCGGTGCTTTTCTCCATCCTACATTGCCACTCACTGCCTATCCTAATTCAGCCCCTCCGATTGACACCACCCCGTGAGGTTTTTCTCACTCCTTCTAGAGAATATAATGTTACACACCCATACAATGCACACCACCCCGCAATGTTTTTCAGAAACCTATCCTACAATGCCACTGCATGATCCCTGACCTCCCCATGCTGACCACCCCGCGGTGCTTTTCTCCACCCTACATTGCCACTCATTGCCTATCCTAATTCAGACCCTCCGATTCACACCACCCCGTTATGTTTTTCTCACTCCTACTAGTGAATGTAATGTTACACACCTATACAATGCGCACGACCCCGTGATGTTTTTCTCACTCCTACTAGTGAATGTAATGTTACACACCTTTACAATGCGCACTACCCCACGATGTTTTTCAGAAACCTATCCTACATTGCCACTGCATGTTCCCTGACATCCAAAGGCTGACCTCCTTGCGGTGGTTTTCTGCATCCTACATTGCCACTCACTGCCAATCCTAAATCAGACCATCCGATTCACACCACACCGTGATTTTTGTCTCACTCCTACTAGTGAATGTAATTTTACACACCCATACAATGCGCACCAGCCCGCGATGTTTTTCAGAAACCTATCCTACATTGCCACTGCATGTTCCTGACCTCCCCATGCTAACCACCCTGCCGTGCTTTTCTCCATCCTACATTGCCACTCATTGCCTATCCTAATTCAGATCCTCCAATTCACACCACCCCGTGATGTTTTACTCACTCCTACTAGTGAATGTAATGTTACACACCCATACAATGCGCACCACCCCGCGATGTTTTCAGAAATCTATCCTACAATGCGACTGGATGTTCCCTGACCTCCCGTTGATGACCACCCCGCGGTGCTTTTCTCCGTCCTACAATGCCCCTCACTGCCTATCCTAATTCAGACCCTCCTATTCACACCACCCCGTGATGTTTTTCTCAGTCCTACTAGTGAATGTAATGTTACACACCCATACAATGCGCACCACCCCACGATGTTTTTCTCACTCCTACAAGTGAATGTAAAGTTACACACCCATACAATGCGATCCACCCCGCGATGTTTTTCAGAAACCTATGCTACATTGCCACTGCATGTTCCCTGACCTCCCCATTCTGACCACCCCGCGGTGCTTTTCTCCATCCTACATTGCCACTCACTGCCTATCCTTATTCAGACCCTCCCATTCACACCACCCGGGATGTTTTTCTCATTCCTACTAGTGAATGTAATGTTACACACCCATACAATTTTCACCACTCCGCGATGGTTTTCAGAAACCTATCCAACATTGCCACTGCATGTTCGCTGAACTCCCCATGCTGACCACCCAGCTGTGCTTTTCTCCATCCTAGATTGCCACTCACTGCCTATCCTAATTAAGACCCTCCGATTCACACCACCCTGTGATGTTTTTCTCACTTGTACTACAGAATGTAATGTTACACACCCATACAATGCGCACCACCCCGCGATGTTTTTCAGAATCCTATCCTACATTGCCACTGCATGTTCCGTGACCTCCGCATGCTGAAAACCCCGCTGTGCTTTTTTCCATCCTACATTGCCTCTCACTGCCTATCCTAATTCAGACCCTCCGATTCACACCACCCCGTGATGTTTTTCTCACTCCTACTAGTGAATGTAATGTTACACACCAATACAATGCGCACCACCCCGTGATGTTTTTGTCACTCCTACTAGTGAATGTAATGTTACACACCCATACAATGCGCACCACCCCACAATGTTTTTCATAAACCTATCCTACATTGCCACTGCATGTTCCCAGACCTCCACATGCTGACCATCCCGCAGTGCTTTTCTACATCCTCCATTGCCACTCACTGCCTATCCTAATTCAGACCCTCCAATTCACACCACCCCGTGATGTTTTACTCACTCCTACTAGTGAATGTAATGTTACACACCCATACAATGCGCACAACCCCGCGATGTTTTTCAGAAAACTATCCTACATTGCCACTGCATGTTCCCTGACCTCCGGTTGATGACCAGCCCGCGGTGCTTTTCTCCATCCTACATTGCCACTCACTGCCTATCCTAATTCAGCCCCTCCGATTGACACCACCCCGTGAGGTTTTTCTCACTCCTTCTAGAGAATATAATGTTACACACCCATACAATGCACACCACACCGCAATGTTTTTCAGAAACCTATCCTACAATGCCACTGCATGATCCCTGACCTCCCCATGCTGACCACCCCGCGGTGCTTTTCTCCACCCTACATTGCCACTCATTGCCTAACCTAATTCAGACCCTCCGATTCACACCACCCCGTGATGTTTTTCTCACTCCTACTAGTGAATGTAATGTTACACACCTATACAATGCGCACCAACCCGTGATGTTTTTCTCACTCCTACTAGTGAATGTAATGTTACACACCTTTACAATGCGCACTACCCCGCGATGTTTTTCAGAAACCTATCCTACATTGCCACTGCATGTTCCCTGACATCCAAAGGCTGACCTCCTTGCGGTGGTTTTCTGCATCCTACATTGCCACTCACTGCCAATCCTAAATCAGACCATCCAATTCACACCACACCGTGATTATTGTCTCACTCCTACTAGTGAATGTAATTTTACACACCCATACAATGTGCACCAGCCCGCGATGTTTTTCAGAAACCTATCCTACATTGCCACTGCATGTTCCTGACCTCCCCATGCTAACCACCCTGCCGTGCTTTTCTCCATTCTACATTGCCACTCATTGCCTATCCTAATTCAAACCCTCCAATTCACACCACCCCGTGATGTTTTACTCACTCCTACTAGTGAATGTAATGTTACACACCCATACAATGCGCACCACCCCGCGATGTTTTCAGAAATCTATCCTACAATGCGACTGGATGTTCCCTGACCTCCCGTTGATGACCACCCCGCGGTGCTTTTCTCCGTCCTACAATGCCCCTCACTGCCTATCCTAATTCAGACCCTCCGATTCACACCACCCCGTGATGTTTTTCTCAGTCCTACTAGTGAATGTAATGTTACACACCCATACAATGCGCACCACCCCACGATGTTTTTTTCACTCCTACTAGTGAATGTAATGTTACACACCCATACAATGCGCACCACCCCGCGATGTTTTTCAGAAACCTATCTTACATTGCCACTGCATGTTCCCTGACCTCCCCATGCTGACCACCCCGTGGTGCTTTTCTCCATCCTACATTGCCACTCACTGCCTTTCCTAATTCAGACCCTCCGATGCACACCACCCCGTGATGTTTTTCTCACTCCTACTAGTGAATGTAATGTTACAGACCCATACAATGCGCACCACCCCGCGATGTTTTTCAGAATTCTATCCTACATTGAACTGCATGTTCCCTGACCTCCGGTTGATTACCACCCCGCGGTGCTTTTCTACATCCTACATTGCCACTTACTGCCTATCCTAATTCAGACCCTCCGATTCATACCACTCCGTGATGTTTTTCTCTCTCCTACTAGTGAATGTAATGTTACACACCCATATAATGCGCACGACCCCGCAATGTTTTTCAGAAACTTATCCTACATTGCAACTGCATGTTCCCTGACCTCCCCATGCTGACCACCACGTGGTGCTTTTCTCCATCCTACATTGCCACTCACTGCCTATCCTTATTCAGTCCTTCCGATTCACCCACCCCGTGATGTTTTTCTCACTCATACTAGTGAAGGTAATATTACACACCCATACAATGCGCACCACACCACGATGTTTTTCAGAAACCTATCGTACATTGCCACTGCATGATCCCTGACCTCCCCATGCTGACCAACCCACGGTGCTTTTCTCCATCCTACATTGCCTCTCCCTGCCTATCCTAATTCAGACCCTCAGATTCACACCACCCCGTGATGTTTTTCTCACTCCTACTAGTGAATGTAATGTTACACACCAATACAATGCGCACCACCCCGTGATGTTTTTCTCACTCCTACTAGTGAATGTAATGTTACACACCCATACAATGAGCACCACCCCGCAATGTTTTTCATAAACCTATCCTACATTGCCACTGCATGTTCCCTGACCTCCGGTTGATGACCAGCACGCGGTGCTTTTCTCCATCCTACATTGCCACTCACTGCCTATCCTAATTCAGCCCCTCCGATTGACACCACCCCGTGAGGTTTTTCTCACTCCTACTAGAGAATATAATGTTACACACCCATACAATGCACACCACCCCGCGATGTTTTTCAGAAACCTATCCTACAATGCCACTGCATGATCCCTGACCTCCCCATGCTGACCAACCCACGGTGCTTTTCTCCACCCTACATTGCCACTCACTGCCTATCCTAATTCAGACCCTCCGATTCACACCACCCCGTGATGTTTTTCTCACTCCTACTAGTGAATGTAATGTTACACACCTACACAATGCGCACGACCCCGTGATGTTTTTCTCACTCCTACTAGTGAATGTAATGTTACACACCTATACAATGCGCACTACCCCGCGATGTTTTTCAGAAACCTATCCTACATTGCCACTGCATGTTCCCTGACATCCAAAGGCTGACCTCCTTGCGGTGGTTTTCTCCATCCTACATTGCCACTCACTGCCAATCCTAAATCAGACCCTCCGATTCACACCACACCGTGATTTTTGTCTCACTCCTACTAGTGAATGTAATTTTACACACCCATACAATGCGCACCACCCCGTGATGTTTTTCAGAAACATATCCTACATTGCCCCTGCATGTTCCCTGACCTCCCCATGCTAACCACCCTGCCGTGCTTTTCTCCATCCTACATTGCCACTCATTGCCTATCCTAATTCAGACCCTCCAATTCACACCACCCCGTGATGTTTTACTCACTCCTAACTAGTGAATGTAATATTACACACCCATACAATGCTCACCACCCCACGATGTTTTTCTCACTCCTACTAGTGAATGTAATGTTACACACCCATACAATGCGCACCACCCCGCGATGTTTTTCAGAAACCTATCTTACATTGCCACTGCATGTTCCCTGACTTCCCCATGCTGACCACCCCGTGGTGCTTTTCTCCATCCTACATTGCCACTCACTGCCTATCCTAATCAGACCCTCCGATTCACACCACCCCGTGATGTTTTTCTCTCTCCTACTAGTGAATGAAATGTTACACACACATATAATGCGCACCACCCCGCAATGTTTTTCAGAAACCTATCATACATTGCCACTGCATGTTCCCTGACTTCCCCATGCTGACCACAGCGCGGTGCTTTTCTCCATCCTACATTGCCACTCACTGCCTAACCTAATTCAGTCCCTCCGATTCACCCACCCCGTGATGTTTTTCTCACTCCTACTAGTGAATGTAATTTTACACACCCATACAATGCGCACAACACCACGATGTTTTTCAGAAACCTATCCTACATTGCAACTGCATGTTCCCTGTCCTCCACATGCTGACCACCCCGTGGTGCTTTCTCCATCCTACATTGCCACTCACTGCCTATCCTAATTCAGACCCTCCGATTCACACCACCCCGTGATGTTTTTCTCACTCCTACTAGTGAATGTAATGCTACACACCCATACAATGCACACCACCCCGCGATGTGTTTCAGAAACCTATCATACATTGCCACTGCATGTTCCCTGACCTCCCCATGCTGTCCACCCTGCGGTGCTTTTCTCCATCCTACATTGCCACTCACTGCCTATCCTAATTCAGACCCTCCGATTGACACCAGCCCGTGATGTTTTTCTCACTCCTACTAGTGAATGTAATTTTACACACCCATACAATGCGCACAACACCACGATGTTTTTCAGAAACCTATCCTACATTGCAACTGCATGTTCCCTGACCTCCACATGCTGACCACCCCGTGGTGCTTTCTCCAACCTACATTGCCACTCACTGCCTATCCTAATTCAGACCCTCCGATTGACACCACCCCGTGATGTTTTTCTCACTCCTACTAGTGAATGTAATGCTACACCCCCATACAATGCACACCACCCCGGAATGTGTTTCAGAAACCTATCCTACATTGCCACTGCATGTTCCCTGACCTCCCCATGCTGACCACCCTGCGGTGCTTTTCTCCATCCTACATTGCCACTCACTGCCTATCCTAATTCAGACCCTCCGATTGACACCACCCCGTGATGTTTTTCTCACTCCTACTAGTGAATGTAATGTTACACACCCATACAATGCGCACCACCCCGCGATGTTTTTCAGAAACCTATCCTACATTGCCACGGCATGTTCACTGACCGCCCCATTCTGACCACCCTGCTGTGCTTTTTTCCATCCTACATTACCACTCACTGCCTATCCTAATTCAGACCCTCCGATTCAAACCACACCGTGATTTTTTTCTCACTCCTACTAGTGAATGTAATGTTACACACCCATATAATACGCACCACCCCGCAATATTTTTCAGAAACCTATCGTACATTGGAACTGCATGTTCCCTGTCCACCCCATGCTGACCACCCCGCGGTTCTTTTCTCCATCCTACATTGCCACTCACTGCATATACTATTTCAGTCCCTCCGATTCACACCACCCCGCGATGTTTTTCTCACTCCTACTAGTGAATGTAATGTTACACACCCATACAATGCGCACCACCCCGCGATGTTTTTCAGAAACCTATACTACATTGCCACTGCATGTTCCCTGACCTCCCCATGCTGACCACCCCGCTGTGCTTTTTTCCATCCTACTTTGCCACTCACTGCCTATCCTAATTCAGACCCTCCGATTCACCCACCCCGTGATGTTTTTCTCACTCCTACTAGAGAATGTAATTTTACACAACCATACAATGCGCACCACCCCGGGATGTTTTTTAGAAACCTAACCTACATTGCCACTGCATATTCACTGACCTCCCCATGCTGACCACCCCGCGATGCTTTTCTCCATCCTACATTGCAACTCACTGCCTTTCCTAATTCAGCCCCTCCGATTGACACCACCCCGTGATGTTTTTCTCACTCCTACTAGTGTATGTAGTATTACACACCCATACAATGCACACCACCCCGCGATGTTTTTTAGAAACCTCTCCTACATTGCCACTGCATGATCCCTGACCTCCCCATGCTGACCACCCCGCGGTGCTTTTCTCCACCCTACATTGCCACTCACTGCATATCCTAATTCAGTCCCTCCGATTCACACCTCCCCGTGATGTTTTTCTCACTCCTACTAGTGAATGTAATGTTACACAGCCATACAATGCGCACCACCCCACGATGTTTTTCTCACTCCTACTAGTGAATGTAATGTTACACACCCATACAATGCGCACCACCCCGCGATGTTTTTCAGAAACCTATCCTACATTGCCAATGCATGTTCCCTGACCTCCCCATGCTGACCACCCCGCGGTGCTTTTCTCCATCCTATATAGCCACTCACTGCCTATCCTAATTCAATCCCTCCGATTCACACCAACCCGTGATGTTTTTCTCACTCCTACTACTGAATTTAATGTTACACACCCATACAATGCGCACCACCCCACGATGTTTTTCTCACTCCTACTATTGAACGTAATGTTACACACCCATACAATGCGCACCACCCCGCGATGTTTTTCAGAAACCTATCCTACATTGCCACTGCATGTTTCCTGACCTCCCCATGCTTACCTCCCCGCGGTGCTGTTCTCCATCCTACATTGCCACTCACTGCCTATCCTAATTCAGACCCTCCTATTCACACCACCCCATGATGTTTTTCTCACTCCTACTAGTGAATGTAATGTTACACACCCATACAATGTGCACAACCCCGCGATGTTTTTCAGAAAACTATCCTACATTGCCACTGCATGTTCCCTGACCTCCCCACGCTGACCACCCCGCGGTGTTTTTCTCCATCCTATATAGCCACTCACTGCCTGTCCTAATTCAGTCCCTCCGATTCACACCACCCCGTGATGTTTTTCTCACTCCTACTAGTGAATGTAATGTTACACCCCCATACAATGTGCACCACCCCACGATGTTTTTCTCACTCCTACTATTGAATGTAATATTACACACCCATACAATGTGCACCACCCCGCGATTTTTTCAGAAACCTATCGTACATTGCCACTTCATTTTCCCTGACCTCCCCATGCGGACCAACCCGCGGTGCTTTTCTCCATCCTACATTGCCACTCACTGCCTTTCCTAATTCAGACCCTCCGATTCACACCACCCCGTGATGTTTTTCTCACTCGTACTAGAGAATGTAATTTTACACACCCATACAATGCACACCACACCGCGATGTTTTTCTCAAACCTATCCTACATTGCCACTGTATGTTCCCTGACCTCCCCATGCTGACCACCCCGCGATGCTTTTCTCCATCCTACATTGCCACTCACTGCCTATCCTAATTCAGCCCCTCCAATTCACACCACCCCGTGATGTTTTACTCACTCCTACTAGTGAATGTAATGTTACACACCCATACAATGCGCACCACCCCGCGATGTTTTTCAGAAACCTATCCTACATTGCCACTGCATGTTCCCTGACCTCCCGTTGATGACCACCCCGCGGTGCTTTTCTCCATCCTACATTGCCACTCACTGCCTATCCTAATTCAGCCCCTCCAATTCACACCACCCCGTGATGTTTTACTCACTCCTACTAGTGAATGTAATATTACACACCCATACAATGCGCACCACACCACGATGTTTTTCAGAAACCTATCCTACATTGCCACTGCATGCTCCCTGATGTCCCCATGCTGACCACCCCGCGGTGCTTTTCTCCACCCTACATTGCCACTCACTTCCTATCCTAATTCAGACCCTCCGATTCACACCACCCCGTGATGTTTTATTCACTCCTACTAGTGAATGTAATGTTACACACCCATACAATGCGCACCACCCCACAATGTTTTTCTCACTCCTACTAGTGAATGTAATATTACACACCCATACCGTATGTACCACCCTTCGATATTTTTCAGAAACCTATCCTGCATTGGAACTGCATGTTCCCTGTCCACCCCATGCTGACCACCCCGCGGTGCTTTTCTCCATCCTACATTGCCACTCACTGCCTATCCTAATTCAGTCCCTCCGATTCACACCACCCCGTGATGTTTTTTTCACTCCTACTAGTGAATGTAATGTTACACACCCATACAATGCGCTCCACCCCACGATGTTTTCTCACTCCTACTAGTGAATGTAATATTACACACCCATACAATGCGCACCACCCCGCGATGTTTTTCAGAAACCTATCCTACATTGCCACTGCATTTTCCCTGAGCTCCCCATGCTGACCACCCCGCGGTGCTTTTCTCCATCCTACATTGCCACTCACTGACTATCCTAATTCAGACCCTCCCATTCACACCACCCCGTGATGTTTTTCTCACTCCTACTACTGAATGTAATGTTACACACCCATACAATGTGCACCACCACGCGATGATTTTCAGAAACCTATCCTACATTGCCACTGCATGTTCCCTGACCTCCACATGCTGACCAACCCGCGGTGCTTTTCTCCTTCCTTCATTGCCACTCACTGCCTATCCTATTTCAGACCCTCCGATTCACACCACCCCGTGATGTTTTTCTCAATCCTACTAGTGAATGTAATGTTACACACACGTACAATGCACACCACCCCGCGATGTTTTTCAGAAACCTATCCTACATTGCCACTGCATGTTCCCTGACCTCCCCATGCTGACCACCCCGCGGTGCTTTTCTCCACCCTGCATTGCCACTCACTGCCTATCCTAATTCAGACCCTCCGATTCACACCACCCCGTGAAGTTTTTCTCACTCCTATTAGTGAATGTAATGTTACACACCCATACAATGCGCACCACCCCGCGATGTTTTTCAGAAACCTATCCTACATTGCCAATGCATGTTCCCTGTCCTCCCCATGCTGACCACCCCGCGGTGCTTTTCTCCATCCTATATAGACACTCACTGCCTATCCTAATTCAATCCCTCCGATTCACACCAACCCGTGATGTTTTTCTCATTCCTACTAGTGAATGTAATGTTACACCCCCATACAATGCGCACCACCCCACGATGTTTTTCTCACTCTTACTATTGAACGTAATGTTACACACCCATACAATGCGCAACACCCCGCGATGTTTTTCAGAAACCTATCCTACATTTCCACTGCATGTTCCCTGACCTCCCCATGCTTACCACCCCGCGGTGCTTTTCTCCATCCTACATTGCCACTCACTGACTATCCTAATTCAGACACTCCAATTCACAACACCCCGTGATATTTTTCTCCTCCTACTAGTGAAAGTAATGTTACACACCCATACAATGCGCACCACCCCGCGATGTTTTTCAGCAACCTATCCTACATTGCCACTGCATGTTCCCTGACCTCCCCATGCTGACCACCCCGCGATGCTTTTCTCCATCCTACATTGCAACTCACTGACTATCCTAATTCAGACCCTCTGATTCACACCAGCCCGTGATGTTTTTCTAACTCCTACTAGTGAATGTAATGTTACATATGCATACAATGCGCACCACCCCGCGATGTTTTTCAGAAACCTATCCTACATTGCCACTGCATGTTCCCTGACCTCCCGTTGATGACCACCCCGCGGTGCTTTTCTCCATCCTAAATTGCCACTCACTGCCTATCCTAATTCAGCCCCTCCAATTCACACCACCCCGTGATGTTTTACTCACTCCTACTAGTGAATGTAATATTACACACCCATACAATGTGCACCACCACGCGATGATTTTCAGAAACCTATCCTACATTGCCACTGCATGTTCCCTGACCTCCACATGCTGACCAACCCGCGGTGCTTTTCTCCTTCCTACATTGCCACTCACTGCCTATCCTATTTCAGACCCTCCGATTCACACCACCCCGTGATGTTTTTCTCAATCCTACTAGTGAATGTAATGTTACACACACGTACAATGCACACCACCCCGCGATGTTTTTCAGAAACCTATCCTACATTGCCACTGCATGTTCCCTGACCTCCCCATGCTGACCACCCCGCGGTGCTTTTCTCCACCCTGCATTGCCACTCACTGCCTATCCTAATTCAGACCCTCCGATTCACACCACCCCGTGATGTTTTTCTCACTCCTATTAGTGACTGTAATGTTACACACCCATACAATGCGCACCACCCCGCAATGTTTTTCAGAAACCTATCCTACATTGCCAATGCATGTTCCCTGTCCTCCCCATGCTGACAACCCCGCGGAGCTTTTCTCCATCCTATATAGCCACTCACTGCCTATCCTAATTCAAACCCTCCGATTCACACCAACCCGTGATGTGTTTCTCATTCCTACTAGTGAATGTAATTTTACACCCCCATACAATGCGCACCACCCCACGATGTTTTTCTCACTCCTACTATTGAACGTAATGTTACACACCCATACAATGCGCAACACCCCGCGATGTTTTTCAGAAACCTATCCTACATTGCCACTGCATGTTCCCTGACCTCCACATGCTTACCACCCCGCGGTGCTTTTCTCCATCCTACATTGCCACTCACTGACTATCCTAATTCAGACCCTCCAATTCACAACACCCCGTGATATTTTTCTCCTCCTACTAGTGAATGTAATGTTACACACCCATACAATGCGCACCACCCCGCGATGTTTTTCAGCAACCTATCCTACATTGCCACTGCATGTTCCCTGACCTCCCCATGCTGACCACCCCGCGATGCTTTTCTCCATCCTACATTGCAACTCACTGGCTATCCTAATTCAGACCCTCTGATTCACACCAGCCCGTGATGTTTTTCTAACTCCTACTAGTGAATGTAATGTTACATACGCATACAATGCGCACCACACCGCGATGTTTTTCAGAAACCTATCCTACATTGCCACGGCATGTTCCATGACCTATACATGCTGACCACCCTGCGGTACTTTTCTCCATCCTACATTGCCACTCACTGCGTATCCTAATTCAGACCCTCCAATTCACACCACCCCGTGATGGTTTTCTCACTCCTAAGATGAATGTACTGTTACACACCCATACAATGCGCACCACCCCACGATGTTTTTCAGAAACCTATCCTACATTGCCACAGCATGTTCCCTGACCTCCCCATGCTGACCACACCGCGGTGCTTTTCTCCATCCTACATTGCCACTCACTGAGTATCCTAATTCAGACCCTCGGATTCACACCACCCCGTGATGTTTTTCTCACTCCTACTTGTGAATGTAAGGTTACACTCCCATACAATGCGCACCACCCCGCTATGTTTTTCAGAAACCTATCCTACATTGCCACTGCATGTTCCCTGACCGCCCCATGCTGACCACACCGCGGTGCTTTTCTCCATCCTACATTGCCACTCACTGTCTATCCTAATTCAGACCCTCGGATTCACACCACCCTGTGATGTTTTTCTCACTCCTACTTGTGAATGTAAGGTTACACTCCCATAAAATGCGCACCACCCCGCTATGTTTTTCAGAAACCTATCCTACATTGCAACTGCATGTTCCCTGACCTCCCATGCTGACCACCTCGCGGTTCTTTTCTCCATCCTACATTGCCACTCACTGCCTATCCTAGTTCAGACCCTCCGATTCACCCACCCCGTTATGTTTTTCTCACTCCTACTGGTGAATGTAATGTTACACACCCATACAATGTGCACCACCCCGCGATGTTTTTCAGCAACCTATCCTACATTGCCACTGCATGTTCCCTGACTTCCCCATGCTGACCAACCCGCGATGCTTTTCTACATCCTACATTGCCACTCACTGCCTATCCTAATTCAGACCCTCCGATTCACACCACAACGTGATGTTTTTCTCACTCCTACTAGTGAATGTAATGTTACACACCCATACAATGCGCACCACCCCGCCATTTTTTTCAGAAACCTATCCTACATTGCCACAGCTTGTTCCCTGACTTCCCCATGCTGACCAACCCGCAGTGCTTTTCTCCAACCTACATTGCCACTCACTGCCTATCCTAATACAGACCCTCCGATTCACACCACCCCGTGATGTTTTTCTCATTCCTACTAGTGAATGAAATGTTACACACACATACAATGCGCACCACCCCGCGACGTTTTTCAGAAAGCTATCCTACATTTCCACTGCATGTTCCCTGACCTCCCCATGCTGACCACCCCGCTGTGCTTTTCTCCATCCTACATTGCACCTCACTGCCTATCTTAATTCAGCCACTCCAATTGATACCACCCCGTGATGTTTTTCTCACTCCTACAAGTGAATGTAATGTTACACACCCATACAATGCACACCATCCCACGATGTTTTTCAGAAACCTATCCTACATTTCCACTGCATGTTCCCTGACCTTCCCATGCTGACCACCCCACGGTGCTGTTCTCCATCCTACATTGCCACTCACTTCCTATCCTAATTCAGACCCTCCGATTCACACCACCCCGTGATGTTTTTCTCACTCCTACTAGTGAATGTAATTTTACACACCCATACAATGTGCACCACCCCGCGATGTTTTTCAGAAAACTATCCTACATTGCCACTGCATGTTCCCTGACCTCCCCATGCTGACCACCCCGCGGTGTTTTTCTCCATCCTATATAGCCACTCACTGCCTATCCTAATCAGACCCTCCGATTCACACCACCCCGTGATGTTTTTCTCTCTCCTACTAGTGAATGAAATGTTACACACACATATAATGCGCACCACCCCGCAATGTTTTTCAGAAACCTATCCTACATTGCAACTGCATGTTCCCTGACTTCCCCATGCTGACCACAGCGCGGTGCTTTTCTCCATCCTACATTGCCACTCACTGCCTAACCTAATTCAGTCCTTCCGATTCACCCACCCCGTGATGTTTTTCTCACTCCTACTAGTGAATGTAATTTTACACACCCATACAATGCGCACAACACCACGATGTTTTTCAGAAACCTATCCTACATTGCAACTGCATGTTCCCTGTCCTCCACATGCTGACCACCCCGTGGTGCTTTCTCCATCCTACATTGCCACTCACTGCCTATCCTAATTCAGACCCTCCGATTCACACCACCCCGTGATGTTTTTCTCACTCCTACTAGTGAATGTAATGCTACACACCCATACAATGCACACCACCCCGCGATGTGTTTCAGAAACCTATCATACATTGCCACTGCATGTTCCCTGACCTCCCCATGCTGTCCACCCTGCGGTGCTTTTCTCCATCCTACATTGCCACTCACTGCCTATCCTAATTCAGACCCTCCGATTGACACCAGCCCGTGATGTTTTTCTCACTCCTACTAGTGAATGTAATTTTACACACCCATACAATGCGCACAAAACCACGATGTTTTTCAGAAACCTATCCTACATTGCAACTGCATGTTCCCTGACCTCCACATGCTGACCACCCCGTGGTGCTTTCTCCAACCTACATTGCCACTCACTGCCTATCCTAATTCAGACCCTCCGATTGACACCACCCCGTGATGTTTTTCTCCCTCCTACCAGTGAATGTAATGCTACACACCCATACAATGCACACCACCCCGGAATGTGTTTCAGAAACCTATCCTACATTGCCACTGCATGTTCCCTGACCTCCCCATGCTGACCACCCTGCGGTGCTTTTCTCCATCCTACATTGCCACTCACTGCGTATCCTAATTCAGACCCTCCGATTGACACCACCCCGTGATGTTTTTCTCACTCCTACTAGTGAATGTAATGTTACACACCCATACAATGCGCACCACCCCGCGATGTTTTTCAGAAACCTATCCTACATTGCCACTGCATGTTCACTGACCGCCCCATTCTGACCACCCTGCTGTGCTTTTTTCCATCCTACATTACCACTCACTGCCTATCCTAATTCAGACCCTCCGATTCAAACCACACCGTGATTTTTTTCTCACTCCTACTAGTGAATGTAATGTTACACACCCATATAATACGCAAGACCCCGCAATATTTTTCAGAAACCTATCGTACATTGGAACTGCATGTTCCCTGTCCACCCCATGCTGACCACCCCGCGGTTCTTTTCTCCATCCTACATTGCCACTCACTGCATATACTATTTCAGTCCCTCCGATTCACACCACCCCGAGATGTTTTTCTCACTCCTACTAGTGAATGTAATGTTACACACCCATACAAGGCGCACCACCCCGCGATGTTTTTCAGAAACCTATACTACATTGCCACTGCATGTTCCCTGACCTCCCCATGCTGACCACCCCGCTGTGCTTTTTTCCATCCTACTTTGCCACTCACTGCCTATCCTAATTCAGACCCTCCGATTCACCCACCCCGTGATGTTTTTCTCACTCCTACTAGAGAATGTAATTTTACACAACCATACAATGCGCACCACCCCGGGATGTTTTTTAGAAACCTAACCTACAGTGCCACTGCATATTCCCTGACCTCCCCATGCTGACCACCCCGCGATGCTTTTCTCCATCCTACATTGCAACTCACTGCCTTTCCTAATTCAGCCCCTCCGATTGACACCACCCCGTGATGTTTTTCTCACTCCTACTAGTGTATGTAGTATTACACACCCATACAATGCACACCACCCCGCGATGTTTTTTAGAAACCTCTCCTACATTGCCACTGCATGATCCCTGACCTCCCCATGCTGACCACCCCGCGGTGCTTTTCTCCACCCTACATTGCCACTCACTGCATATCCTATTTCAGTCCCTCCGATTCACACCTCCCCGTGATGTTTTTCTCACTCCTACTAGTGAATGTAATGTTACACAGCCATACAATGCGCACCACCCCACGATGTTTTTCTCACTCCTACTAGTGAATGTAATGTTACACACCCATACAATGCGCACCACCCCGCGATGTTTTTCCGAAACCTATCCTACATTGCCAATGCATGTTCCCTGACCTCCCCATGCTGACCACCCCGCGGTGCTTTTCTCCATCCTATATAGCCACTCACTGCCTATCCTAATTCAATCCCTCCGATTCACACCAACCCGTGATGTTTTTCTCACTCCTACTAGTGAATGTAATGTTACACCCCCATACAATGCGCACCACCCCACGATGTTTTTCTCACTCCTACTATTGAACGTAATGTTACACACCCATACAATGCGCACCACCCCGCGATGTTTTTCAGAAACCTATCCTACATTGCCACTGCATGTTTCCTGACCTCCCCATGCTTACCTCCCCGCGGTGCTGTTCTACATCCTACATTGCCACTCACTGCCTATCCTAATTCAGACCCTCCTATTCACACCACCCCATGATGTTTTTCTCACTCCTACTAGTGAATGTAATGTTACACACCCATACAATGTGCACAACCCCGCGATGTTTTTCAGAAAACTATCCTACATTGCCACTGCATGTTCCCTGACCTCCCCACGCTGACCACCCCGCGGTGTTTTTCTCCATCCTATATAGCCACTCACTGCCTGTCCTAATTCAGTCCCTCCGATTCACACCACCCCGTGATGTTTTTCTCACTCCTACTAGTGAATGTAATGTTACACCCCCATACAATGTGCACCACCCCACGATGTTTTTCTCACTCCTACTATTGAATGTAATATTACACACCCATACAATGCGCACCACCCCGCGATTTTTTCAGAAACCTATCGTACATTGCCACTTCATTTTCCCTGACATCCCCATGCGGACCAACCCGCGGTGCTTTTCTCCATCCTACATTGCCACTCACTGCCTTTCCTAATTCAGACCCTCCGATTCACACCACCCCGTGATGTTTTTCTCACTCGTACTAGAGAATGTAATTTTACACACCCATACAATGCACACCACACCGCGATGTTTTTCTCAAACCTATCCTACATTGCCACTGTATGTTCCCTGACCTCCCCATGCGGACCACCCCGCGATGCTTTTCTCCATCCTACATTGCCACTCACTGCCTATCCTAATTCAGCCCCTCCAATTCACACCACCCCGTGATGTTTTACTCACTCCTACTAGTGAATGTAATGTTACACACCCATACAATGCGCACCACCCCGCGATGTTTTTCAGAAACCTATCCTACATTGCCACTGCATGTTCCCTGACCTCCCGTTGATGACCACCCCGCGGTGCTTTTCTCCATCCTACATTGCCACTCACTGCCTATCCTAATTCAGCCCCTCCAATTCACACCACCCCGTGATGTTTTACTCACTCCTACTAGTGAATGTAATATTACACACCCATACAATGCGCACCACAGCACGATGTTTTTCAGAAACCTATCCTACATTGCCACTGCATGCTCCCTGATGTCCCCATGCTGACCACCCCGCGGTGCTTTTCTCCACCCTACATTGCCACTCACTTCCTATCCTAATTCAGACCCTCCGATTCACACCACCCCGTGATGTTTAATTTACTCCTACTAGTGAATGTAATGTTACACACCCATACAATGCGCACCACCCCACAATGTTTTTCTCACTCCTACTAGTGAATGTAATATTACACACCCATACCGTATGTACCACCCTTCGATATTTTTCAGAAACCTATCCTGCATTGGAACTGCATGTTCCCTGTCCACCCCATGCTGACCACCCCGCGGTGCTTTTCTCCATCCTACATTGCCACTCACTGCCTATCCTAATTCAGTCCCTCCGATTCACACCACCCCGTGATGTTTTTTTCACTCCTACTAGTGAATGTAATGTTACACACCCATACAATGCGCTCCACCCCACGATGTTTTCTCACTCCTACTAGTGAATGTAATATTACACACCCATACAATGCGCACCACCCCGCGATGTTTTTCAGAAACCTATCCTACATTGCCACTGCATTTTCCCTGAGCTCCCCATGCTGACCACCCCGCGGTGCTTTTCTCCATCCTACATTGCCACTCACTGACTATCCTAATTCAGACCCTCCCATTCACACCACCCCGTGATGTTTTTCTCACTCCTACTACTGAATGTAATGTTACACACCCATACAATGTGCACCACCACGCGATGATTTTCAGAAACCTATCCTACATTGCCACTGCATGTTCCCTGACCTCCACATGCTGACCAACCCGCGGTGCTTTTCTCCATCCTACATTGCAACTCACTGACTATCCTAATTCAGACCCTCTGATTCACACCAGCCCGTGATGTTTTTCTAACTCCTACTAGTGAATGTAATGTTACATATGCATACAATGCGCACCACCCCGCGATGTTTTTCAGAAACCTATCCTACATTGCCACTGCATGTTCCCTGACCTCCCGTTGATGACCACCCCGCGGTGCTTTTCTCCATTCTAAATTGCCACTCTCTGCCTATCCTAATTCAGCCCCTCCAATTCACACCACCCCGTGATGTTTTACTCACTCCTACTAGTGAATGTAATATTACACACCCATACAATGTGCACCACCACGCGATGATTTTCAGAAACCTATCCTACATTGCCACTGCATGTTCCCTGACCTCCACATGCTGACCAACCCGCGGTGCTTTTCTCCTTCCTACATTGCCACTCACTGCCTATCCTATTTCAGACCCTCCGATTCACACCACCCCGTGATGTTTTTCTCAATCCTACTAGTGAATGTAATGTTACACACACGTACAATGCACACCACCCCGCGATGTTTTTCAGAAACCTATCCTACATTGCCACTGCATGTTCCCTGACCTCCCCATGCTGACCACCCCGCGGTGCTTTTCTCCACCCTGCATTGCCACTCACTGCCTATCCTAATTCAGACCCTCCGATTCACACCACCCCGTGATGTTTTTCTCACTCCTATTAGTGACTGTAATGTTACACACCCATACAATGCGCACCACCCCGCGATGTTTTTCAGAAACCTATCCTACATTGCCAATGCATGTTCCCTGTCCTCCCCATGCTGACCACCCCGCGGTGCTTTTCTCCATCCTATATAGCCACTCACTGCCTATCCTAATTCAATCCCTCCGATTCACACCAACCCGTGATGTGTTTCTCATTCCTACTAGTGAATGTAATTTTACACCCCCATACAATGCGCACCACCCCACGATGTTTTTCTCACTCCTACTATTGAACGTAATGTTACACACCCATACAATGCACAACACCCCGCGATGTTTTTCAGAAACCTATCCTACATTTCCACTGCATGTTCCCTGACCTCCACATGCTTACCACCCCGCGGTGCTTATCTCCATCCTACATTGCCACTCACTGACTATCCTAATTCAGACCCTCCAATTCACAACACCCCGTGATATTTTTCTCCTCCTACTAGTGAATGTAATGTTACACACCCATACAATGCGCACCACCCCGCGATGTTTTTCAGCAACCTATCCTACATTGCCACTGCATGTTCCCTGACCTCCCCATGCTGACCACCCCGCGATGCTTTTCTCCATCCTACATTGCAACTCACTGGCTATCCTAATTCAGACCCTCTGATTCACACCAGCCCGTGATGTTTTTCTAACTCCTACTAGTGAATGTAATGTTACATACGCATACAATGCGCACCACACCGCGATGTTTTTCAGAAACCTATCCTACATTGCCACGGAATGTTCCATGACCTATACATGCTGACCACCCTGCGGTACTTTTCTCCATCCTACATTGCCACTCACTGCGTATCCTAATTCAGACCCTCCAATTCACACCACCCCGTGATGGTTTTCTCACTCCTAAGATGAATGTACTGTTACACACCCATACAATGCGCACCACCCCACGATGTTTTTCAGAAACCTATCCTACATTGCCACTGCATGTTCCCTGACCTCCCCATGCTGACCACACCGCGGTGCTTTTCTCCATCCTACATTGCCACTCACTGAGTATCCTAATTCAGACCCTCGGATTCACACCACCCCGTGATGTTTTTCTCACTCCTACTTGTGAATGTAAGGTTACACTCCCATACAATGCGCACCACCCCGCTATGTTTTTCAGAAACCTATCCTACATTGCCATTGCATGTTCCCTGACCTCCCCATGCTGACCACACCGCGGTGCTTTTCTCCATCCTACATTGCCACTCACTGACTATCCTAATTCAGACCCTCGGATTCACACCACCCCGTGATGTTTTTCTCACTCCTACTTGTGAATGTAAGGTTACACTCCCATAAAATGCGCACCACCCCGCTATGTTTTTCAGAAACCTATCCTACATTTCCACTGCATGTTCCCTGACCTTCCCATGCTGACCACCCCGCGGTGCTGTTCTCCATCCTACATTGCCACTCACTTCCTATCCTAATTCAGACCCTCCGATTCACACCACCCCGTGATGTTTTTCTCACTCCTACTAGTGAATGTAATTTTACACACCCATACAATGTGCACCACCCCGCGATGTTTTTCAGAAAACTATCCTACATTGCCACTGCATGTTCCCTGACCTCCCCATGCTGACCACCCCGCGGTGTTTTTCTCCATCCTATATAGCCACTCACTGCCTATCCTAATTCAGTCCCTCCGATTCACACCACCCCGTGATGTTTTTCTCACTCCTACTAGTGAATGTAATGTTACACCCCCATACAATGTGCACCACCCCACGATGTTTTTCTCACTCCTACTATTGAATGTAATATTACACACCAATACAATGCGCACCACCCCGCAATTTTTTCAGAAACCTATCCTACATTGCCACTGCATTTTCCCTGACCTCCCTATGCGGACCAACCCGCGGTGCTTTTATCCATCCTACATTGCCACTCACTGCCTTTCCTAATTCAGACCCTCCGATTCACACCACCCTGTGATGTTTTTCTCACTCGTACTAGAAAATGTAATTTTACACACCCATACAATGCACACCACACCGCGATGTTTTTCACAAACCTATCCTACATTGCCACTGTATGTTCCCTGACCTCCCCATGCTGACCACCCGCGATGCTTTTCTCCATCCTACATTGCCACTCACTGCCTATCCTAATTCAGCCCCTCCAATTCACACCACCCCGTGATGTTTTACTCACTCCTACTAGTGAATGTAATGTTACACACCAATACAATGCGCACCACCCCGCGATGTTTTTCAGAAACCTATCCTATATTGCCACTGCATGTTCCCTGACCTCCCGTTGATGACCACCCCGCGGTGCTTTTCTCCATCCTACATTGCCACTCACTGCCTATCCTAATTCAGTCCCTCCGATTCACCGACCCCGTGATGTTTTTCTCACTCATACTAGTGAATGTAATATTACACACCCATACAATGCGCACCACACCACGATGTTTTTCAGAAACCTATCCTACATTGCCACAGCATGCTCCCTGATATCCACATGCTGACCACCCAGCGGTGCTTTTCTCCACCCTACATTGCCACTCACTTCCTATCCTAATTCAGACCCTCCGATTCACATCACCCCGTGATGTTTTATTCACTCCTACTAGTGAATGTAATGTTACACACCCATACAATGCGCACCACCCCACAATGTTTTTCTCACTCCTACTAGTGAATGTAATATTACACACCCATACCATATGTACCACCCTTCGATATTTTTCAGAAACCTATCCTACATTGGAACTGCATGTTCCCTGTCCACCCCATGCTGACCACCCCGCGGTGCTTTTCTCCATCCTACATTGCCACTCACTGCCTATCCTAATTCAGTCCCTCCGATTCACACCACCCCGTGATGTTTTTCTCACTCCTACTAGTGAATGTAATGTTACACACCCATACAATGCGCTCCACTCCACGATGTTTTTCTCACTCCTACTAGTGAATGTAATATTACACACCCATACAATGCGCACCACCCCGCGATGTTTTTCAGAAACCTATCCTACATTGCCACTGCATTTTCCCTGAGCTCCCCATGCTGACCACCCCGCAGTGCTTTTCTCCATCCTACATTGCCACTCACTGACTATCCTAATTCAGACCCTCCCATTCACACCACCCCGTGATGTTTTTCTCACGCCTAATACTGAATGTAATGTTACACACCCATACAATGTGCACCACCACGCGATGTTTTTCAGAAACCTATCCTACATTGCCACTGCATGTTCCCTGACCTCCACATGCTGACCAACCCGCGGTGCTTTTCTCCTTCCTACATTGCCACTCACTGCCAATCCTAATTCAGACCCTCCGATTCACACCAGCCCGTGATGTTTTTCTCACTCAAACTAGTGAATGTAATGTTACACACCCATACAATGCGCACCACACCGCGATGTTTTTCAGAATCCTATCCTACATTGCCACAGCATGTTCCATGACCTATACATGCTGACCACCCCGCGGTACTTTTCTCCATCCTACATTGCCACTCACTGCGTATCCTAATTCAGACCCTCCGATTCACACCACCCAGTGATGTTTTTCTCACTCCTACTAGTGAATGTAATGTTACACACACATACAATGCCCAAAACCCCGCGACGTTTTTCAGAAAGCTATCCTACATTTCGACTGCATGTTCCCTGACCTCCCCATGCTGACCACCCCGCTGTGCTTTTCTATATCCTACATTGCCCCTCACTGCCTAACTTAATGTAGCCGCTCCTATTGATACCACCCCGTGATGTTTTTCTCACTCCTACAAGTGAATGTAATGTTACACACCCATGCAATGCACACCATCCCACGATGTTTTTCAGAAACCTATCCTACATTGCCACTGCATGTTCCCTGACCTCCCCATGCTGACCACCCCACGGTGCTGTTCTCCATCCTACATTGCCACTCACTGCCTATCCTAATTCAGACCCTCCGAATGACACCACCCCGTGATGTTTTTCTCACTCCTACTAGTGAATGTAATGTTACACACCCATACAATGTGCACCACCCCGCGATGTTTTTCAGAAAACTATCCTACATTGCCAATGCATGTTCCCTGACCTCCCCATGCTGACCACCCCGCGGTGTTTTTCTCCATCCTATATAGCCACTCACTGCCTATCCTAATTCAGTCCCACCGATTCACACCACCCCGTGATGTTTTTCTCACTCCTGCTAGTGAATGTAATGTTACAACCCCATACAATGCGCACCACCCCACGATGTTTTTCTCACTCCTACTATTGAATGTAATGTTACACACCCATACAATGCGCACCACCCCGCGATGTTTTTCAGAAACCTATCCTACATTGCCACTGCATTTTCCCTGACCTCCACATACTCACCACCCCGCGGTGCTTTTCTCCATCCTACATTGCCAGTCACTGCCTATCCTAATTCATACCCTCCGATTCACACAACCCCCTGATGTTTTCCTCACTCCTACTTGTGAATGTAATGTTACACACCAATACATTGCGCACCACCCCGTGATGTTTTTCTCAGTCCTACTAGTGAATGTAAGGTTACACCCCCATACAATGCGCACCACCCCGCGATGTTTTTCATAAACCTCTCCTACATTGCCACTGCATGTTCCCTGACCTCCCCATGCTGACCAACCCGCAGTGCTTTTCTACATCCTACATTGCCACTCACTGCCTATCCTAATTCAGACCCTCCGATTCACACCACATCGTGATGTATTTCTCACCCCTACTAGTGAATGTAAGGTTACACACCCATACAATGCGCACCACCCCGCGATTTTTTTCAGAAACCTATCCTACATTGCAACTGCATGTTCCCTGACCTCCCATGCTGACCACCCCGCGGTTCTTTTCTCCATCCTACATTGCCACTCACTGAATATCATAGTTCAGACCCTCCGATTCACCCACCCCGTTATGTTTTTCTCACTCCTACTAGTGAATGTAATGTTACACACCCATAAAATGCGCACCAGTCGGCGATGTTTTTCAGAAACCTATCCTACATTGCCACTGCATGTTCCCTGACCTCCCAAATCTGACCACCCCGCTGTGCTTTTCTCCACCCATCATTGCCACTCACTGCCTATCCTAATTCAGCCACTCCAATTGATAACACCCCGTGATGTTTTTCTCACTCCTACTAGTGAATGTATTGTTGCACACCCATACAATGCACACCACCACGCGATGTTTTTCAGAAACTTATCCTACATTGCCACTGCATGTTCCCTGACCTACCCATGCTTACCACCCTGCGGTGCTTTTCTCCATCCTACATTGCCACTCACTGCCTGTCCTAGTTCAGACCCTCCGATTCACCCACCCCATTATGTTTTTCTCACTCCTACTGGTGAATGTAATGTTACACACCAATACAATGCGCACCACCCCGTGATGTTTTTCTCAGTCCTACTAGTGAATTTAAGGTTACACACCCATACAATGCGCACCACCCCGCGATGTTTTTCATAAACATATCGTACATTGCCACAGCATGTTCCCTGACCTCCCAATGCTGACCAAACCGCGGTGCTTTTCTCCATTCTACCTTGCGACTCACTGCCTATCCTAATTCAGACCCTCCGATTCACACCACCCCGTGATGTTTTTCTCACTCCTACTAGTGAATGTAATGTTACACACCCATACAATGCGCACCACCCCGCGATGTTTTTCAGAAAGCTATCCTACATTGCCACTGCATGTTCCCTGACCTCCCCATGCTGACCACCCCACTGTGCTTTTCTCCATCCTACATAGCCACTCACTGCCTATCCTAATTCAGTCCCTCCGATTCACACCACCCCGTGATGTTTTTCTCAATCCTACTAGTGAATGTAATGTTACACACACGTACAATGCACACCACCCCGCGATGTTTTTCAGAAACCTATCCTACATTGCCACTGCATGTTCCCAGACCTCCCCATGCTGACCACCCCGCGGTGCTTTTCTCCACCCTATATTGCCACTCACTGCCTATCCTAATTCAGACCCTCCGATTCACACCACCCCGTGAAGTTTTTCTCACTCCTACAAGTAAATGTAATGTTACACACCCATAGAATGCGCACCACCCCGCGATGTTTTTCAGAAACCTATCCTACATTGCCAATGCATGTTCCCTGACCTCCCCATGCTGACCACCACACGGTGCTTTTCTCCATCCTATATAGCCACTCACTGCCTATCCTAATTCAGTCCCTCTGATTCACACCACCCCGTGATGTTTTTCTCACTACTACTAGTGAAGGTAATGTTACACCCCCATACAATGCGCACCACCCCACGATGTTTTTCTCACTCCTACTATTGAACGTGATGTTACACACCCATACAATGGGCACCAAACCGCGATGTTTTTCAGAAAACTATCCTACATTGCCACTGCATGTTCCCTGACCTCCCCATGCTTACCACCCCGCGGTGCTTTTCTCCATCCTACATTGCCACTCACTGCCTATCCTAGTTCAGACCCTCCGATTCACCCACCCCGTTATGTTTTTCTCACTCCTACTGGTGAATGGAATGTTACACACCCATACAATGTGCACCACCCCGCGAAGTTTTTCAGCAACCTATCCTACATTGCCACTGCATGTTCCCTGACCTCCTCATGCTGACCAACTCGCGATGCTTTTCTACATCCTACATTGCCACTCACTGCCTATCCTAATTCAGACCCTCCGATTCACACCACATCATGATGTTTTTCTCACTCCTACTAGTGAATGTAATGTTACACACAGATACAATGCGCACCACCCCGCCATTTTTTTCAGAAACCTATCCTACATTGCCACAGCATGTTCCCTGACCTCCCCATGCTGACCAAACCACAGTGCTTTTCTCCATCCTACATTGCCACTCACTGCCTATCCTAATTCAGACCCTCCGATTCACACCACCCCGTGATGTTTTTCTCACTCCTACTAGTGAATGTAATGTTACACACACATACAATGCGCACCACCCCGCGACGTTTTTCAGAAAGCTATCCTACATTTCCACTGCATGTTCCCTGACCTCCCCATGCTGACCACCCCGCTGTGCTTTTCTCCATCCTACATTGCCCCTCACTGCCTATCTGAATTCAGCCTCTCCAATTGATACCACCCCGTGATGTTTTTCTCACTCCTACTTGTGAATGTAATGTTACACACCAATACATTGCGCACCACCCCGTGATGTTTTTCTCATTCCTACTAGTGAATGTAAGGTTACACCCCCATACAATGCGCACCACCCCGCGATGTTTTTCATAAACCTCTCCTACATTGCCACTGCATGTTCCCTGACCTCCCCATGCTGACCACCCCGCAGTGCTTTTCTACATCCTACATTGCCACTCACTGCCTATCCTAATTCAGACCCTCCATTTCACACCACATCGTGATGTATTTCTCACCCCTACTAGTGAATGTAATGTTACACACCCATACAATGCGCACCACCCCGCGATTTTTTTCAGAAACCTATCCTACATTGCAACTGCATGTTCCCTGACCTCACATGCTGACCACCCCGCGGTTCTTTTCTCCATCCTACATTGCCAATCACTGCCTATCCTAGTTCAGACCCTCCGATTCACCCACCCCATTATGTTTTTCTCACTCCTACTGGTGAATGTAATGTTACACAACAATACAATGCGCACCACCCCGTGATGTTTTTCTCAGTCCTACTAGTGAATGTAAGGTTACACACCCATACAATGCGCACCACCCCGCGATTTTTTTCAGAAACCTATCCTACACTGCAACTGCATGTTCCCTGACCTCACATGCTGACCACCCCGCGGTTCTTTTCTCCATCCTCCATTGCCAATCACTGCCTATCCTAGTTCAGACCCTCCGATTCACCCACCCCATTATGTTTTTCTCACTCCTACTGGTGAATGTAATGTTACACAACAATACAATGCGCACCACCCCGTGATGTTTTTCTCAGTCCTACTAGTGAATGTAAGGTTACACACCCATACAATGCGCACCACCCCGCGATGTTTTTCATAAACCTATCCTACATTGCCACAGCATGTTCCCTGACATCCCCATGCTGACCAAACCGCGGTGCTTTTCTCCATCCTACATTGCCACTCACTGCCTATCCTAATTCAGACCCTCCGATTCACACCACCCCGTGAGGTTTTTCTCACTCCTACTAGTGAATGTAATGTTACACACCCATACAATGCGCACCATCCCGCGATGTTTTTCAGAAAGCTATCCAACATTGCCACTGCATGTTCCCTGACCTCCCCATGCTGACCACCCCGCTGTGCTTTTCTCCATCCTACATTGCCACTCACTGCCTATCCTAATTCAGCCGCTCCAATTGATACCACCTCGTGATGTTTTTCTCACTCTTACTAGTGAATGTAATGTTACACACCTATACAATGCACAACAACCACGATGTTTTTCAGAAACCTATCCTACATTGCCACTGCATGTTCCCTGACCTCCCCATGCTGACCACCCCGCGGTGCTTTTCTCCATCCTACATTGCCACTCACTGCATATCCTAATTCAGACCCTCCTATTCACACCACCCCGTAATGTTTTTCTGACTTCTTCTAGTTAATGTAATGTTACACACCCATACAATGCGCACCACCCCGCGATATTTTTCAGAAAGCTATCCTACATTGCCAATGCATTTTCCCTGACCTCCCCATGTTGACCACCCCGCGGTGCTTTTCTCCATCCTATATAGCCACTCACTGCCTGTCCTAATTCAGTCCCTCCGATTCACACCACCCCATGATGTTTTTCTCACTCCTACTAGTGAATGTAATGTTACACCCCCATACAATGCGCACCACCCCACGATGTTTTACTCACTCCTACTTTTGAATGTAATGTTACACACCCATACAATGCGCACCACCCGGCGATGTTTTTCTCACACCTACTAGTGAATGTAATGTTACACACCCATACAATGCGCACCACCACTCGATGTTTTTTAGCAACCTATCCTACATTGCCACTGCATGTTCCCTGACCTCCCCATTCTGACCACCGCGCGATGCTTTTCTCCATCCTACATTGCAACTCACTGGCTATCCTAATTCAGACCCTCTGATTCACACCAGCCCGTGACGTTTTTCTAACTCCTACTAGTGAATGTAAGGTTACACAACCATACAATGCGCACCACCCCGCGATGTTTTTCAGAAACCTATCCTACATTGCCAATGCATGTTCCCTGACCTCCCCATGCTGACCACCCCACGGTGCTTTTCTCCATCCTATATAGCCACTCACTGCCTATCCTAATTCAGTCCCTCCGATTCACACCACCCCGTGATGTTTTTCTCACTACTACTAGTGAATGTAATGTTACACCCCCATACAATGCGCACCACCCCACGATGTTTTTCTCACTCCTACTATTGAACGTGATGTTACACACCCATACAATGGGCCCACCCCGCGATGTTTTTCATAAACCTATCCTACATTGCCACTGCATGTTCCCTGACCTCCCCATGCTGACCACCCCGCGGTGCTTTTCTCCATCCTACATTGCCACTCACTGCCTATCCTAATTCAGACCATCCAGTTCACACCACCCCGTGATATTTTTCTCACTCCTACTAGTGAATGTAATGTTACACACCCATACAATGCGCACCACCCCGCGATGTTTTTTAGCAACCTATCCTACATTGCCACTGCATGTTCCCTGACCTCCCCATGCTGACCACCCCGCGATGCTTTTCTCCATCCTACATTGCAACTCACTGCCTATCCTAATTCAGACCCTCGGGTTCACACCACCCCGGGATGTTTTTCTCACTCCTACTTGTGAATGTAAGGTTAGACACCCTTACAATTCGCACCACCCCGCTATGTTTTTCAGAAACCTATCCTACATTGCAACTGCATGTTCCCTGACCTCCCATGCTGACCACCTCGCGGTTCTTTTCTCCATCCTACATTGCCACTCACTGCCTATCCTAGTTCAGACCCTCCGATTCACCCACCCCGTTATGTTTTTCTCACTCCTACTGGTGAATGTAATGTTACACACCCATACAATGTGCACCACCCCACGATGTTTTTCAGCAACCTATCCTACATTGCCACTGCATGGTCCCTGACCTCCCCATGCTGACCAACCCGCGATGCTTTTCTACATCCTACATTGCCACTCACTGCCTATCCTAATTCAGACCCTCCGATTCACACCGCATCATGATGTTTTTCTCACTCCTACTAGTGAATGTAATGTTACACAGAGATACAATGCGCACCACCCCGCCATTTTTTTCAGAAACCTATCCTACATTGCCACAGCATGTTCCCTGACCTCCCCATGCTGACCAAACCACAGTGCTTTTCTCCATCCTACATTGCCACTCACTGCCTATCCTAATTCAGACCCTCCGATTCACACCACCCCGTGATGTTTTTCTCACTCCTACTAGTGAATGTAATGTTACACACACATACAATGCGCACCACCCCGCGACGTTTTTCAGAAAGCTATCCTACATTTCCACTGCATGTTGCCTGAACTCCCCATGCTGACCACCCCGCTGTGCTTTTCTCCATCCTACATTGCCCCTCACTGCCTGTCTGAATTCAGCCGCTCCAATTGATACCACCCCGTGATGTTTTTCTCACTCCTACTTGTGAATGTAATGTTACACACCAATACGTTGCGCACCACCCCGTGATGTTTTTCTCAGTCCTACTAGTGAATGTAAGGTTACACCCCCATACAATGCGCACCACCCCGCGATGTTTTTCATAAAACTCTCCTACATTGCCACTGCATGTTCCCTGACCTTCCCATGCTGACCACCCCGCAGTGCTTTTCTACATCCTACATTGCCACTCACTGCCTCTCCTAATTCAGACCCTCCATTTCACACCACATCGTGATGTATTTCTCACCCCTACTAGTGAATGTAATGTTACACACCCATACAATGCGCACCACCCCGCGATTTTTTTCAGAAACCTATCCTACAATGCAACTGCATGTTCCCTGACCTCACATGCTGACCACCCCGCGGTTCTTTTCTCCATCCTCCATTGCCAATCACTGCCTATCCTAGTTCAGACCCTCCGATTCACCCACCCCATTATGTTTTTCTCACTCCTACTGGTGAATGTAATGTTACACAACAATACAATGCGCACCACCCCGTGATGTTTTTCTCAGTCCTACTAGTGAATGTAAGGTTACACACCCATACAATGCGCACCACCCCGCGATGTTTTTCATAAACCTATCCTACATTGCCACAGCATGTTCCCTGACATCCCCATGCTGACCAAACCGCGGTGCTTTTCTCCATCCTACATTGCCACTCACTGCCTATCCTAATTCAGACCCTCCGATTCACACCACCCCGTGAGGTTTTTCTCACTCCTACTAGTGAATGTAATGTTACACACCCATACAATGCGCACCATCCCGCGATGTTTTTCAGAAAGCTATCCAACATTGCCACTGCATGTTCCCTGACCTCCCCATGCTGACCACCCCGCTGTGCTTTTCTCCATCCTACATTGCCACTCACTGCCTATCCTAATTCAGCCGCTCCAATTGATACCACCTCGTGATGTTTTTCTCACTCTTACTAGTGAATGTAATGTTACACACCTATACAATGCACAACACCCACGATGTTTTTCAGAAACCTATCCTACATTGCCACTGCATGTTCCCTGACCTCCCCATGCTGACCACCCCGCGGTGCTTTTCTCCATCCTACATTGCCACTCACTGCATATCCTAATTCAGACCCTCCGATTCACACCACCCCGTAATGTTTTTCTGACTTCTACTAGTTAATGTAATGTTACACACCCATACAATGCGCACCACCCCGCGATATTTTTCAGAAAGCTATCCTACATTGCCAATGCATTTTCCCTGACCTCCCCATGTTGACCACCCCGCGGTGCTTTTCTCCATCCTATATAGCCACTCACTGCCTGTCCTAATTCAGTCCCCCGATTCACACCACCCCATGATGTTTTTCTCACTCCTACTAGTGAATGTAATGTTACACCCCCATACAATGCGCACCACCCCACGATGTTTTACTCACTCCTACTATTGAATGTAATGTTACACACCCATACAATGCGCACCACCCGGCGATGTTTTTCAGAAACCTATCGTACATTGAAACTGCATGTTCCCTGACCTCCCCATGCTGACCACCCTGCGGTGCTTTTCTCCATCCAACATTGCCACTCACTGCCTATCCTAATTCAGTCCCTCCGATTCACACCACCCCGTGATGTTTTTCTCACTCCTACTAGTGAATGTAATGTTACACACCCATACAATGCGCACCACCCCTCGATGTTTTTTAGCAACCTATCCTACATTGCCACTGCATGTTCCCTGACCTCCCCATGCTGACCACGCCGCGATGCTTTTCTCCATCCTACATTGCAACTCACTGCCTATCCTAATTCAGACCCTCTGATTCACACCAGCCCGTGATGTTTTTCTAACTCCTACTAGTGAATGTAATGTTACACACCCATACAATGCGCACCACACCGCGATGTTTTTCAGAAACCTATCCTACATTGCCACGGCATGTTCCATGACCTATACATGCTGACCACCCAGCGGTACTTTTCTCCATCCTACATTGCCACTCACTGCGTATCCTAATTCAGACCCTCTAATTCACACCAGCCCGTGATGGTTTTCTCACTCCTAATATGAATGTACTGTTACACACCCATTCAATGCGCACCACCCCGCGATGTTTTTCAAAAACCTATCCTACATTGCCACTTCATGTTCCCTGACCTCCCCATGCTGACCACACCGCGGTGCTTTTCTCCATCCTACATTGCCACTCACTGCCTATCCTAATTCAGACCCTCGGATTCACACCACGCCGAGATGTTTTTCTCACTCCTACTTGTGAATGTAAGGTTACACACCCATACAATGCGCACCACCCCGCTATGTTTTTCAGAAAACTATCCTACATTGCAACTGCATGTTACCTGACCTCCCATGCTGACCACCTCGCGGTTCTTTTCTCCATCCTACATTGCCACTCACTGCCTATCCTAGTTCAGACCCTCCGATTCACCCACCCCGTTATGTTTTTCTCACTCCTACTGGTGAATGTAATGTTACACACCCATACAATGTGCATCACCCCGCGATGTTTTTCAGCAACCTATCCTACATTGCCACTGCATGTTCCCTGACCTCCCCATGCTGACCACCCCACGATGCTTTTCTACATCCTACATTGCCACTCACTGCCTATCCTAATTCAGACCCTCCGATTCACACCACATCGTTATGTTTTTCTCACTCCTACTAGTGAATGTAATGTTACACACAGATACAATGCGCACCACCCCGCCATTTTTTTCAGAAACCTATCCTACATTGCCACAGCATGTTCCCTTACCTACCCATGCTGACCAAACCACAGTGCTTTTCTCCATCCTACATTGCCACTCTCTGCCTATCCTAATTCAGACCCTCCGATTCACACCACCCCGTGATGTTTTTCTCACTCCTACTAGTGAATGTAATGTTACACACACATACAATGCGCACCACCCCGCGACGTTTTTCAGAAAGCTATCCTACATTTCCGCTGCATGTTCCCTGACCTCCCCATGCTGACCACCCCGCTGTGCTTTTCTCCATCCTACATTGCCCCTCACTGCCTATCTGAATTCAGCCGCTCCAATTGATACCACCCCGTGATGTTTTTCTCACTCCTACTTGTGAATGTAATGTTACACACCAATACATTGCGCACCACCCCGAGATGTTTTTCTCAGTCCTACTAGTTAATGTAAGGTTACACCCCCATACAATGCGCACCACCCCGCGATGTTTTTCATAAACCTCTCCTACATTGCCACTGCATGTTCCCTGACCTCCCCATGCTGACCACCCCGCAGTGCTTTTCTACATCCTACATTGCCACTCACTGCCTATCCTAATTCAGACACTCCATTTCACACCACATCGTGATGTATTTCTCACCCCTACTAGTGAATGTAATGTTACACACCCATACAATGCGCACCACCCCGCGATTTTTTTCAGAAACCTATCCTACATTGCAACTGCATGTTCCCTGACCTCACGTGCTGACCACCCCGCGGTTCTTTTCTCCATCCTACATTGCCAATCACTGCCTATCCTAGTTCAGACCCTCCGATTCATCCACCCCATTATGTTTTTCTCACTCCTACTGGTGAATGTAATGTTACACAACAATACAATGCGCACCACCCCGTGATGTTTTTCTCAGTCCTACTAGTGAATGTAAGGTTACACACCAATACAATGCGCACCACCCCGCGATGTTTTTCATAAACCTATCCTACATTGCCACAGCATGTTCCCTGACCTCCCCATGCTGACCAAACCGCGGTGCTTTTCTCCATCCTACATTGCCACTCACTGCCTATCCTAATTCAGACCCTCCGATTCACACCACCCCGTGAGGTTTTTCTCACTCCTACTAGTGAATGTAATGTTACACACCCATACAATGCGCACCACCCCGCGATGTTTTTCAGAAAGCTATCCAACATTGCCACTGCATGTTCCCTGACCTCCCCATGCTGACCACCCCGCTGTGCTTTTCTCCATCCTACATTGCCACTCACTGCCTATCCTAATTCAGCCGCTCCAATTGATACCACCTCGTGATGTTTTTCTCACTCTTACTAGTGAATGTAATGTTACACACCTATACAATGCACAACACCCACGATGTTTTTCAGAAACCTATCCTACATTGCCACTGCATGTTCCCTGACCTCCCCATGCTGACCACCCCGCGGTGCTTTTCTCCATCCTACATTGCCACTCACTGCATATCCTAATTCAGACCCTCCGATTCACACCACCCCGTAATGTTTTTCTGACTTCTACTAGTTAATGTAATGTTACACACCCATACAATGCGCACCACCCCGCGATATTTTTCAGAAAGCTATCCTACATTGTCAATGCATTTTCCCTGACCTCCCCATGTTGACCACCCCGCGGTGCTTTTCTCCATCCTATATAGCCACTCACTGCCTGTCCTAATTCAGTCCCCCGATTCACACCACCCCATGATGTTTTTCTCACTCCTACTAGTGAATGTAATGTTACACCCCCATACAATGCGCACCACCCCACGATGTTTTACTCACTCCTACTATTGAATGTAATGTTACACACCCATACAATGCGCACCACCCGGCGATGTTTTTCAGAAACCTATCGTACATTGAAACTGCATGTTCCCTGACCTCCCCATGCTGACCACCCTGCGGTGCTTTTCTCCATCCAACATTGCCACTCACTGCCTATCCTAATTCAGTCCCTCCGATTCACACCACCCCGTGATGTTTTTCTCACTCCTACTAGTGAATGTAATGTTACACACCCATACAATGCGCACCACCCCTCGATGTTTTTTAGCAACCTATCCTACATTGCCACTGCATGTTCCCTGACCTCCCCATGCTGACCACGCCGCGATGCTTTTCTCCATCCTACATTGCAACTCACTGCCTATCCTAATTCAGACCCTCTGATTCACACCAGCCCGTGATGTTTTTCTAACTCCTACTAGTGAATGTAATGTTACACACTCATACAATGCGCACCACACCGCGATGTTTTTCAGAAACCTATCCTACATTGCCACGGCATGTTCCATGACCTATACATGCTGACCACCCAGCGGTACTTTTCTCCATCCTACATTGCCACTCACTGCGTATCCTAATTCAGACCCTCCAATTCACACCAGCCCGTGATGGTTTTCTCACTCCTAATATGAATGTACTGTTACACACCCATACAATGCGCACCACCCCGCGATGTTTTTCAAAAACCTATCCTACATTGCCACTTCATGTTCCCTGACCTCCCCATGCTGACCACACCGCGGTGCTTTTCTCCATCCTACATTGCCACTCACTGCCTATCCTAATTCAGACCCTCGGATTCACACCACGCTGAGATGTTTTTCTCACTCCTACTTGTGAATGTAAGGTTACACACCCATACAATGCGCACCACCCCGCTATGTTTTTCAGAAAACTATCCTACATTGCAACTGCATGTTACCTGACCTCCCATGCTGACCACCTCGCGGTTCTTTTCTCCATCCTACATTGCCACTCACTGCCTATCCTAGTTCAGACCCTCCGATTCACCCACCCCGTTATGTTTTTCTCACTCCTACTGGTGAATGTAATGTTACACACCCATACAATGTGCATCACCCCGCGATGTTTTTCAGCAACCTATCCTACATTGCCACTGCATGTTCCCTGACCTCCCCATGCTGACCACCCCACGATGCTTTTCTACATCCTACATTGCCACTCACTGCCTATCCTAATTCAGACCCTCCGATTCACACCACATCGTGATGTTTTTCTCACTCCTACTAGTGAATGTAATGTTACACACAGATACAATGCGCACCACCCCGCCATTTTTTTCAGAAACCTATCCTACATTGCCACAGCATGTTCCCTTACCTCCCCATGCTGACCAAACCACAGTGCTTTTCTCCATCCTACATTGCCACTCTCTGCCTATCCTAATTCAGACCCTCCGATTCACACCACCCCGTGATGTTTTTCTCACTCCTACTAGTGAATGTAATGTTACACACACATACAATGCGCACCACCCCGCGACGTTTTTCAGAAAGCTATCCTACATTTCCGCTGCATGTTCCCTGACCTCCCCATGCTGACCACCCCGCTGTGCTTTTCTCCATCCTACATTGCCCCTCACTGCCTATCTGAATTCAGCCGCTCCAATTGATACCACCCCGTGATGTTTTTCTCACTCCTACTTGTGAATGTAATGTTACACACCAATACATTGCGCACCACCCCGAGATGTTTTTCTCAGTCCTACTAGTGAATGTAAGGTTACACCCCCATACAATGCGCACCACCCCGCGATGTTTTTCATAAACCTCTCCTACATTGCCACTGCATGTTCCCTGACCTCCCCATGCTGACCACCCCGCAGTGCTTTTCTACATCCTACATTGCCACTCACTGCCTATCCTAATTCAGACCCTCCATTTCACACCACATCGTGATGTATTTCTCACCCCTACTAGTGAATGTAATGTTACACACCCAAACAATGCGCACCACCCCGCGATTTTTTTCAGAAACCTATCCTACATTGCAACTGCATGTTCCCTGACCTCACGTGCTGACCACCCCGCGGTTCTTTTCTCCATCCTACATTGCCAATCACTGCCTATCCTAGTTCAGACCCTCCGATTCATCCACTCCATTATGTTTTTCTCACTCCTACTGGTGAATGTAATGTTACACAACAATACAATGCGCACCACCCCGTGATGTTTTTCTCAGTCCTACTAGTGAATGTAAGGTTACACACCAATACAATGCGCACCACCCCGCGATGTTTTTCATAAACATATCCTACATTGCCACAGCATGTTCCCTGACCTCCCCATGCTGACCAAACCGCGGTGCTTTTCTCCATCCTACATTGCCACTCACTGCCTATCCTAATTCAGACCCTCCGATTCACACCACCCCGTGAGGTTTTTCTCACTCCTACTAGTGAATGTAATGTTACACACCCATACAATGCGCACCACCCCGCGATGTTTTTCAGAAAGCTATCCAACATTGCCACTGCATGTTCCCTGACCTCCCCATGCTGACCACCCCGCTGTGCTTTTCTCCATCCTACATTGCCACTCACTGCCTATCCTAATTCAGCCGCTCCAATTGATACCACCTCGTGATGTTTTTCTCACTCTTACTAGTGAATGTAATGTTACACAACTATACAATGCACAGCACCCACGATGTTTTTCAGAAACCTATCCTACATTGCCACTGCATGTTCCCTGACCTCCCCATGCTGACCACCCCGCGGTGCTTTTCTCCATCCTACATTGCCACTCACTGCATATCCTAATTCAGACCCTCCGATTCACACCACCCCGTAATGTTTTTCTGACTTCTACTAGTTAATGTAATGTTACACACCCATACAATGCGCACCACCCCGCGATATTTTTCAGAAAGCTATCCTACATTGCCAATGCATTTTCCCTGACCTCCCCATGTTGACCACCCCGCGGTGCTTTTCTCCATCCTATATAGCCACTCACTGCCTGTCCTAATTCAGTCCCTCCGATTCACACCACACCATGATGTTTTTCTCACTCCTACTAGTGAATGTAATGTTACACCCCCATACAATGCGCACCACCCCACGATGTTTTACTCACTCCTACTATTGAATGTAATGTTACACACCCATACAATGCGCACCACCCGTCGATGTTTTTCAGAAACCTATCGTACATTGCCACTGCATGTTCCCTGACCTCCCCATGCTGACCACCCTGCGGTGCTTTTCTCCATCCTACATTGCCACTCACTACCTATCCTAATTCAGTCCCTCCGATTCACACCACCCCGTGATGTTTTTCTCACTCCTACTAGTGAATGTAATGTTACACACCCATACAATGCGCACCACCCCTCGATGTTTTTTAGCAACCTATCCTACATTGCCACTGCATGTTCCCTGACCTCCCCATGCTGACCACGCCGCGATGCTTTTCTCCATCCTACATTGCAACTCACTGGCTATCCTAATTCAGACCCTCTGATTCACACCAGCCCGTGATGTTTTTCTAACTCCTACTAGTGAATGTAATGTTACACACCCATACAATGCGCACCACACCGCGATGTTTTTCAGAAACCTATCCTACATTGCCACGGCATGTTCCATGACCTATACATGCTGACCACCCAGCGGTACTTTTCTCCATCCTACATTGCCACTCACTGCGTATCCTAATTCAGACCCTCCAATTCACACCAGCCCGTGATGGTTTTCTCACTCCTAATATGAATGTACTGTTACACACCCATACAATGCGCACCACCCCGCGATGTTTTTCAGAAACCTATCCTACATTGCCACTTCATGTTCCCTGCCCTCCCCATGCTGACCACACCGCGGTGCTTTTCTCCATCCTACATTGCCACTCACTGCCTATCCTAATTCAGACCCTCGGATTCACACCACCCCGGGATGTTTTTCTCACTCCTACTTGTGAATGTAAGGTTACACACCCATACAATGTGCACCACCCCGCTATGTTTTTCAGAAACCTATCCTACATTGCAACTGCATGTTACCTGACCTCCCATGCTGACCACCTCGCGGTTCTTTTCTCCATCCTACATTGCCACTCACTGCCTATCCTAGTTCAGACCCTCCGATTCACCCACCCCGTTATGTTTTTCTCACTCCTACTGGTGAATGTAATGTTACACAACAATACAATGCGCACCACCCCGTGATGTTTTTCTCAGTCCTACTAGTGAATGTAAGGTTACACACCCATACAATGCGCACCACCCCGCGATGTTTTTCATAAACCTATCCTACATTGCCACAGCATGTTCCCTGACCTCCCCATGCTGACCAAACCGCGGTGCTTTTCTCCATCCTACATTGCCACTCACTGCCTATCCTAATTCAGACCCTCCGATTCACACCACCCCGTGAGGTTTTTCTCACTCCTACTAGTGAATGTAATGTTACACACCCATACAATGCGCACCACCCCGCGATGTTTTTCAGAAAGCTATCCAACATTGCCACTGCATGTTCCCTGACCTCCCCATGCTGACCACCCCGCTGTGCTTTTCTCCATCCTACATTGCCACTCACTGCCTATCCCAATTCAGCCGCTCCAATTGATACCACCTCGTGATGTTTTTCTCACTCTTACTAGTGAATGTAATGTTACACACCTATACAATGCACAACACCCACGATGTTTTTCAGAAACCTATCCTACATTGCCACTGCATGTTCCCTGACCTCCCCATGCTGACCACCCCGCGGTGCTTTTCTCCATCCTACATTGCCACTCACTGCATATCCTAATTCAGACCCTCCGATTCACACCACCCCGTAATGTTTTTCTGACTTCTACTAGTTAATGTAATGTTACACACCCATACAATGCGCACCACCCCGCGATATTTTTCAGAAAGGTATCTTACATTGCCAATGCATTTTCCCTGACCTCCCCATGTTGACCACCCCGCGGTGCTTTTCTCCATCCTATATAGCCACTCACTGCCTGTCCTAATTCAGTCCCTCCGATTCACACCACCCCATGATGTTTTTCTCACTCCTACTAGTGAATGTAATGTTACACCCCCATACAATGCGCACCACCCCACGATGTTTTACTCACTCCTACTATTGAATGTAATGTTACACACCCATACAATGCGCACCACCCGTCGACGTTTTTTAGAAACCTATCGTACATTGCCACTGCATGTTCCCTGACCTCCCCATGCTGACCACCCTGCGGTGCTTTTCTCCATCCTACATTGCCACTCACTACCTATCCTAATTCAGTCCCTCCGATTCACACCACCCCGTGATGTTTTTCTCACTCCTACTAGTGAATGTAATGTTACACACCCATACAATGCGCACCACCCCTCGATGTTTTTTAGCAACCTATCCTACATTGCCACTGCATGTTCCCTGACCTCCCCATGCTGACCACCCCGCGATGCTTTTCTCCATCCTACATTGCAACTCACTGGCTATCCTAATTCAGACCCTCTGATTCACACCAGCCCGTGATGTTTTTCTAACTCCTACTAGTGAATGTAATGTTACACACCCATACAATGCGCACCACACCGCGATGTTTTTCAGAAACCTATCCTACATTGCCACGGCATGTTCCATGACCTATACATGCTGACCACCCAGCGGTACTTTTCTCCATCCTACATTGCCACTCACTGCGTATCCTAATTCAGACCCTCCAATTCACACCAGCCCGTGATGGTTTTCTCACTCCTAATATGAATGTACTGTTACACACCCATACAATGCGCACCACCCCGCGATGTTTTTCAGAAACCTATCCTACATTGCCACTTCATGTTCCCTGCCCTCCCCATGCTGACCACACCGCGGTGCTTTTCTCCATCCTACATTGCCACTCACTGCCTATCCTAATTCAGACCCTCGGATTCACACCACCCCGGGATGTTTTTCTCACTCCTACTTGTGAATGTAAGGTTACACACCCATACAATGTGCACCACCCCGCTATGTTTTTCAGAAACCTATCCTACATTGCGACTGCATGTTACCTGACCTCCCATGCTGACCACCTCGCGGTTCTTTTCTCCATCCTACATTGCCACTCACTGCCTATCCTAGTTCAGACCCTCCGATTCACCCACCCCGTTATGTTTTTCTCACTCCTACTGGTGAATGTAATGTTACACAACAATACAATGCGCACCACCCCGTGATGTTTTTCTCAGTCCTACTAGTGAATGTAAGGTTACACACCCATACAATGCGCACCACCCCGCGATGTTTTTCATAAACCTATCCTACATTGCCACAGCATGTTCCCTGACCTCCCCATGCTGACCAAACCGCGGTGCTTTTCTCCATCCTACATTGCCACTCACTGCCTATCCTAATTCAGACCCTCCGATTCACACCACCCCGTGAGGTTTTTCTCACTCCTACTAGTGAATGTAATGTTACACACCCATACAATGCGCACCACCCCGCGATGTTTTTCAGAAAGCTATCCAACATTGCCACTGCATGTTCCCTGACCTCCCCATGCTGACCACCCCGCTGTGCTTTTCTCCATCCTACATTGCCACTCACTGCCTATCCTAATTCAGCCGCTCCAATTGATACCACCTCGTGATGTTTTTCTCACTCTTACTAGTGAATGTAATGTTACACACCTATACAATGCACAACACCCACGATGTTTTTCAGAAACCTATCCTACATTGCCACTGCATGTTCCCTGACCTCCCCATGCTGACCACCCCGCGGTGCTTTTCTCCATCCTACATTGCCACTCACTGCATATCCTAATTCAGACCCTCCGATTCACACCACCCCGTAATGTTTTTCTGACTTCTACTAGTTAATGTAATGTTACACACCCATACAATGCGCACCACCCCGCGATATTTTTCAGAAAGCTATCCTACATTGCCAATGCATTTTCCCTGACCTCCCCATGTTGACCACCCCGCGGTGCTTTTCTCCATCCTATATAGCCACTCACTGCCTGTCCTAATTCAGTCCCTCCGATTCACACCACCCCATGATGTTTTTCTCACTCCTACTAGTGAATGTAATGTTACACCCCCATACAATGCGCACCACCCCACGATGTTTTACTCACTCCTACTATTGAATGTAATGTTAAACACCCATACAATGCGCACCACCCGGCGATGTTTTTCAGAAACCTATCGTACATTGAAACTGCATGTTCCCTGACCTCCCCATGCTGACCACCCTGCGGTGCTTTTCTCCATCCTACATTGCCACTCACTGCCTATCCTAATTCAGTCCCTCCGATTCACACCACCCCGTGATGTTTTTCTCACTCCTACTAGTGAATGTAATGTTACACACCCATACAATGCGCACCACCCCTCGATGTTTTTTAGCAACCTATCCTACATTGCCACTGCATGTTCCCTGACCTCCCCATGCTGACCACCCCGCAATGCTTTTCTCCATCCTACATTGCAACTCACTGGCTATCCTAATTCAGACCCTCTGATTCACACCAGCCCGTGATGTTTTTCTAACTCCTACTAGTGAATGTAATGTTACACACCCATACAATGCGCACCACACCGCGATGTTTTTCAGAAACCTATCCTACATTGCCACGGCATGTTCCATGACCTATACATGCTGACCACCCAGCGGTACTTTTCTCCATCCTACATTGCCACTCACTGCGTATCCTAATTCAGACCCTCCAATTCACACCAGCCCGTGATGCTTTTCTCACTCCTAATATGAATGTACTGTTACACACCCATACAATGCGCACCACCCCGCGATGTTTTTCAGAAACCTATCCTACATTGCCACTTCATGTTCCCTGACCTCCCCATGCTGACCACACCGCGGTGCTTTTCTCCATCCTACATTGCCACTCACTGCCTATCCTAATTCAGACCCTCGGATTCACACCACGCCGGGATGTTTTTCTCACTCCTCCTTGTGAATGTAAGGTTACACACCCATACAATGCGCACCACCCCGCTATGTTTTTCAGAAAACTATCCTACATTGCAACTGCATGTTACCTGACCTCCCATGCTGACCACCTCGCGGTTCTTTTCTCCATCCTACATTGCCACTCACTGCCTATCCTAGTTCAGACCCTCCGATTCACCCACCCCGTTATGTTTTTCTCACTCTTACTGGTGAATGTAATGTTACACACCCATACAATGTGCATCACCCCGCGATGTTTTTCAGCAACCTATCCTACATTGCCACTGCATGTTCCCTGACCTCCCCATGCTGACCACCCCACGATGCTTTTCTACATCCTACATTGCCACTCACTGCCTATCCTAATTCAGACCCTCCGATTCACACCACATCGTGATGTTTTTCTCACTCCTACTAGTGAATGTAATGTTACACACAGATACAATGCGCACCACCCCGCCATTTTTTTCAGAAACCTATCCTACATTGCCACAGCATGTTCCCTGACCTCCACATGCTGACCAAACCACAGTGCTTTTCTCCATCCTACATTGCCACTCTCTGCCTATCCTAATTCAGACCCTCCGATTCACACCACCCCGTGATGTTTTTCTTACTCCTACAAGTGAATGTAATGTTACACACCCATAAAATGCGCACCACCCCGCGACGTTTTTCAGAAAGCTATCCTACATTTCCACTGCATGTTCCCTGACCTCCCCATGCTGACCACCCCGCTGTGCTTTTCTCCATCCTACATTGCCCCTCACTGCCTATCTGAATTCAGCCGCTCCAATTGATACCACCCCGTGATGTTTTTCTCACTCCTACTTGTGAATGTAATGTTACACACCAATACATTGCGCACCACCCCGTGATGTTTTTCTCAGTCCTACTAGTGAATGTAAGGTTACACCCCCATACAATGCGCACCACCCCGCGATGTTTTTCATAAACCTCTCCTACATTGCCACTGCATGTTCCCTGACCTCCCCATGCTGACCACCCCGCAGTGCTTTTCTACATCCTACATTGCCACTCACTGCCTATCCTAATTCAGACCCTCCATTTCACACCACATCGTGATGTATTTCTCACCCCTACTAGTGAATGTAATGTTACACACCCATACAATGCGCACCACCCCGCGATTTTTTTCAGAAACCTATCCTACATTGCAACTGCATGTTACCTGACCTCACGTGCTGACCACCCCGCGGTTCTTTTCTCCATCCTACATTGCCACTCACTGCCTATCCTAGTTCAGACCCTCCGATTCATCCACCCCATTATGTTTTTCTCACTCCTACTGGTGAATGTAATGTTACACAACAATACAATGCGCACCACCCCGTGATGTTTTTCTCAGTCCTACTAGTGAATGTAAGGTTACACACCCATACAATGCGCACCACCCCGCGATGTTTTTCATAAACCTATCCTACATTGCCACAGCATGTTCCCTGACCTCCCCATGCTGACCAAACCGCGGTGCTTTTCTCCATCCTACATTGCCACTCACTGCCTATCCTAATTCAGACCCTTCGATTCACACCACCCCGTGAGGTTTTTCTCACTCCTACTAGTGAATGTAATGTTACACACCCATACAATGCGCACCACCCCGCGATGTTTTTCAGAAAGCTATCCAACATTGCCACTGCATGTTCCCTGACCTCCCCATGCTGACCACCCCGCTGTGCTTTTCTCCATCCTACATTGCCACTCACTGCCTATCCTAATTCAGCCGCTCCAATTGATACCACCTCGTGATGTTTTTCTCACTCTTACTAGTGAATGTAATGTTACACAACTATACAATGCACAGCACCCACGATGTTTTTCAGAAACCTATCCTACATTGCCACTGCATGTTCCCTGACCTCCCCATGCTGACCACCCCGCGGTGCTTTTCTCCATCCTACATTGCCACTCACTGCATATCCTAATTCAGACCCTCCGATTCACACCACCCCGTAATGTTTTTCTGACTTCTACTAGTTAATGTAATGTTACACACCCATACAATGCGCACCACCCGGCGATGTTTTTCAGAAACCTATCGTACATTGCCACTGCATGTTCCCTGACCTCCCCATGCTGACCACCCTGCGGTGCTTTTCTCCATCCTACATTGCCACTCACTACCTTGCCTAATTCAGTCCCTCCGATTCACACCAGCCCGTGATGTTTTTCTAACTCCTACTAGTGAATGTAATGTTACACACCCATACAATGCGCACCACACCGCGATGTTTTTCAGAAACCTATCCTACATTTCCACGGCATGTTCCATGACCTATACATGCTGACCACCCAGCGGTACTTTTCTCCATCCTACATTGCCACTCACTGCGTATCCTAATTCAGACCCTCCAATTCACACCAGCCCGTGATGGTTTTCTCACTCCTAATATGAATGTACTGTTACACACCCATACAATGCGCACCACCCCGCGATGTTTTTCAGAAACCTATCCTACATTGCCACTTCATGTTCCCTGACCTCCCCATGCTGACCACACCGCGGTGCTTTTCTCCATCCTACATTGCCACTCACTGCCTATCCTAATTCAGACCCTCCGATTCACACCACCCCGTGATGTTTTTCTCACTCCTACTAGTGAATGTAATGTTACACCCCCATACAATGCGCACCACCCCACGATGTTTTACTCACTCCTACTATTGAATATAATGTTACACACCCATACAATGCGCACCACCCGTCGATGTTTTTCAGAAACCTATCGTACATTGCCACTGCATGTTCCCTGACCTCCCCATGCTGACCACCCTGCGGTGCTTTTCTCCATCCTACATTGCCACTCACTACCTATCCTAATTCAGTCCCTCCGATTCACACCACCCCGTGATGTTTTTCTCACTCCTACTAGTGAATGTAATGTTACACACCCATACAATGCGCACCACCCCTCGATGTTTTTTAGCAACCTATCCTACATTGCCACTGCATGTTCCCTGACCTCCCCATGCTGACCACGCCGCGATGCTTTTCTCCATCCTACATTGCAACTCACTGGCTATCCTAATTCAGACCCTCTGATTCACACCAGCCCGTGATGTTTTTCTAACTCCTACTAGTGAATGTAATGTTACACACCCATACAATGCGCACCACACCGCGATGTTTTTCAGAAACCTATCCTACATTGCCACGGCATGTTCCATGACCTATACATGCTGACCACCCAGCGGTACTTTTCTCCATCCTACATTGCCACTCACTGCATATCCTAATTCAGACCCTCCAATTCACACCAGCCCGTGATGGTTTTCTCACTCCTAATATGAATGTACTGTTACACACCCATACAATGCGCACCACCCCGCGATGATTTTCAGAAACCTATCCTACATTGCCACTTCATGTTCCCTGCCCTCCCCATGCTGACCACACCGCGGTGCTTTTCTCCATCCTACATTGCCACTCACTGCCTATCCTAATTCAGACCCTCGGATTCACACCACCCCGGGATGTTTTTCTCACTCCTACTTGTGAATGTAAGGTTACACACCCATACAATGTGCACCACCCCGCTATGTTTTTCAGAAACCTATCCTACATTGCAACTGCATGTTACCTGACCTCCCATGCTGACCACCTCGCGGTTCTTTTCTCCATCCTACATTGCCACTCACTGCCTATCCTAGTTCAGACCCTCCGATTCACCCACTCCGTTATGTTTTTCTCACTCCTACTGGTGAATGTAATGTTACACAACAATACAATGCGCACCACCCCGTGATGTTTTTCTCAGTCCTACTAGTGAATGTAAGGTTACACACCCATACAATGCGCACCACCCCGCGATGTTTTTCATAAACCTATCCTACATTGCCACAGCATGTTCCCTGACCTCCCCATGCTGACCAAACCGCGGTGCTTTTCTCCATCCTACATTGCCACTCACTGCCTATCCTAATTCAGACCCTCCGATTCACACCACCCCGTGAGGTTTTTCTCACTCCTACTAGTGAATGTAATGTTACACACCCATACAATGCGCACCACCCCGCGATGTTTTTCAGAAAGCTATCCAACATTGCCACTGCATGTTCCCTGACCTCGCCATGCTGACCACCCCGCTGTGCTTTTCTCCATCCTACATTGCCACTCACTGCCTATCCCAATTCAGCCGCTCCAATTGATACCACCTCGTGATGTTTTTCTCACTCTTACTAGTGAATGTAATGTTACACACCTATACAATGCACCACACCCACGATGTTTTTCAGAAACCTATCCTACATTGCCACTGCATGTTCCCTGACCTCCCCATGCTGACCACCCCGCGGTGCTTTTCTCCATCCTACATTGCCACTCACTGCATATCCTAATTCAGACCCTCCGATTCACACCACCCCGTAATGTTTTTCTGACTTCTACTAGTTAATGTAATGTTACACACCCATACAATGCGCACCACCCCGCGATATTTTTCAGAAAGCTATCCTACATTGCCAATGCATTTTCCCTGACCTCCCCATGTTGACCACCCCGCGGTGCTTTTCTCCATCCTATATAGCCACTCACTGCCTGTCCTAATTCAGTCCCTCCGATTCACACCACCCCATGATGTTTTTCTCACTCCTACTAGTGAATGTAATGTTACACCCCCATACAATGCGCACCACCCCACGATGTTTTACTCACTCCTACTATTGAATGTAATGTTAAACACCCATACAATGCGCACCACCCGGCGATGTTTTTCAGAAACCTATCGTACATTGAAACTGCATGTTCCCTGACCTCCCCATGCTGACCACCCTGCGGTGCTTTTCTCCATCCTACATTGCCACTCACTGCCTATCCTAATTCAGTCCCTCCGATTCACACCACACCGTGATGTTTTTCTCACTCCTACTAGTGAATGTAATGTTACACACCCATACAATGCGCACCACCCCTCGATGTTTTTTAGCAACCTATCCTACATTGCCACTGCATGTTCCCTGACCTCCCCATGCTGACCACCCCGCAATGCTTTTCTCCATCCTACATTGCAACTCACTGGCTATCCTAATTCAGACCCTCTGATTCACACCAGCCCGTGATGTTTTTCTAACTCCTACTAGTGAATGTAATGTTACACACCCATACAATGCGCACCACACCGCGATGTTTTTCAGAAACCTATCCTACATTGCCACGGCATGTTCCATGACCTATACATGCTGACCACCCAGCGGTACTTTTCTCCATCCTACATTGCCACTCACTGCGTATCCTAATTCAGACCCTCCAATTCACACCAGCCCGTGATGCTTTTCTCACTCCTAATATGAATGTACTGTTACACACCCATACAATGCGCACCACCCCGCGATGTTTTTCAGAAACCTATCCTACATTGCCACTTCATGTTCCCTGACCTCCCCATGCTGACCACACCGCGGTGCTTTTCTCCATCCTACATTGCCACTCACTGCCTATCCTAATTCAGACCCTCGGATTCACACCACGCCGGGATGTTTTTCTCACTCCTACTTGTGAATGTAAGGTTACACACCCATACAATGCGCACCACCCCGCTATGTTTTTCAGAAAACTATCCTACATTGCAACTGCATGTTACCTGACCTCCCATGCTGACCACCTCGCGGTTCTTTTCTCCATCCTACATTGCCACTCACTGCCTATCCTAGTTCAGACCCTCCGATTCACCAACCCCGTTATGTTTTTCTCACTCCTACTGGTGAATGTAATGTTACACACCCATACAATGTGCATCACCCCGCGATGTTTTTCAGCAACCTATCCTACATTGCCACTGCATGTTCCCTGACCTCCCCATGCTGACCACCCCACGATGCTTTTCTACATCCTACATTGCCACTCACTGCCTATCCTAATTCAGACCCTCCGATTCACACCACATCGTGATGTTTTTCTCACTCCTACTAGTGAATGTAATGTTACACACAGATACAATGCGCACCACCCCGCCATTTTTTTCAGAAACCTATCCTACATTGCCACAGCATGTTCCCTGACCTCCACATGCTGACCAAACCACAGTGCTTTTCTCCATCCTACATTGCCACTCTCTGCCTATCCTAATTCAGACCCTCCGATTCACACCACCCCGTGATGTTTTTCTCACTCCTACAAGTGAATGTAATGTTACACACCCATAAAATGCGCACCACAGCGCGACGTTTTTCAGAAAGCTATCCTACATTTCCACTGCATGTTCCCTGACCTCCCCATGCTGACCACCCCGCTGTGCTTTTCTCCATCCTACATTGCCCCTCACTGCCTATCTGAATTCAGCCGCTCCAATTGATACCACCCCGTGATGTTTTTCTCACTCCTACTTGTGAATGTAATGTTACACACCAATACATTGCGCACCACCCCGTGATGTTTTTCTCAGTCCTACTAGTGAATGTAAGGTTACACCCCCATACAATGCGCACCACCCCGCGATGTTTTTCATGAACCTCTCCTACATTGCCACTGCATGTTCCCTGACCTCCCCATGCTGACCACCCCGCAGTGCTTTTCTACATCCTACATTGCCACTCACTGCCTATCCTAATTCAGACCCTCCATTTCACACCACATCGTGATGTATTTCTCACCCCTACTAGTGAATGTAATGTTACACACCCATACAATGCGCACCACCCCGCGATTTTTTTCAGAAACCTATCCTACATTGCAACTGCATGTTACCTGACCTCACGTGCTGACCACCCCGCGGTTCTTTTCTCCATCCTACATTGCCACTCACTGCCTATCCTAGTTCAGACCCTCCGATTCATCCACCCCATTATGTTTTTCTCACTCCTACTGGTGAATGTAATGTTACACAACAATACAATGCGCACCACCCCGTGATGTTTTTCTCAGTCCTACTAGTGAATGTAAGGTTACACACCCATACAATGCGCACCACCCCGCGATGTTTTTCATAAACCTATCCTACATTGCCACAGCATGTTCCCTGACCTCTCCATGCTGACCAAACCGCGGTGCTTTTCTCCATCCTACATTGCCACTCACTGCCTATCCTAATTCAGACCCTTCGATTCACACCACCCCGTGAGGTTTTTCTCACTCCTACTAGTGAATGTAATGTTACACACCCATACAATGCGCACCACCCCGCGATGTTTTTCAGAAAGCTATCCAACATTGCCACTGCATGTTCCCTGACCTCCCCATGCTGACCACCCCGCTGTGCTTTTCTCCATCCTACATTGCCACTCACTGCCTATCCTAATTCAGCCGCTCCAATTGATACCACCTCGTGATGTTTTTCTCACTCTTACTAGTGAATGTAATGTTACACAACTATACAATGCACAGCACCCACGATGTTTTTCAGAAACCTATCCTACATTGCCACTGCATGTTCCCTGACCTCCCCATGCTGACCACCCCGCGGTGCTTTTCTCCATCCTACATTGCCACTCACTGCATATCCTAATTCAGACCCTCCGATTCACACCACCCCGTAATGTTTTTCTGACTTCTACTAGTTAATGTAATGTTACACACCCATACAATGCGCACCACCCGGCGATGTTTTTCAGAAACCTATCGTACATTGCCACTGCATGTTCCCTGACCTCCCCATGCTGACCACCCTGCGGTGCTTTTCTCCATCCTACATTGCCACTCACTACCTTGCCTAATTCAGTCCCTCCGATTCACACCAGCCCGTGATGTTTTTCTAACTCCTACTAGTGAATGTAATGTTACACACCCATACAATGCGCACCACACCGCGATGTTTTTCAGAAACCTATCCTACATTGCCACGGCATGTTCCATGACCTATACATGCTGACCACCCAGCGGTACTTTTCTCCATCCTACATTGCCACTCACTGCGTATCCTAATTCAGACCCTCCAATTCACACCAGCCCGTGATGGTTTTCTCACTCCTAATATGAATGTACTGTTACACACCCATACAATGCGCACCACCCCGCGATGTTTTTCAGAAACCTATCCTACATTGCCACTTCATGTTCCCTGACCTCCCCATGCTGACCACACCGCGGTGCTTTTCTCCATCCTACATTGCCACTCACTGCCTATCCTAATTCAGACCCTCCGATTCACACCACCCCGTGATGTTTTTCTCACTACTACTAGTGAATGTAATGTTACACACCCATACAATGCGCACCACCCTGCGATGTTTTTCAGAAAGCTATCCTACATTGCCACTGCATGTTTCCTGACCTCCCCATGCTGACCACCCCGCTGTGCTTTTCTCCTTCCTACATTGCCACTCACTGCCTATCCTAGTTCAGACCCTCTGATTCACCCACCCCGTGATGTTTTTCTCACTCTTAGTAGTGAATGTAATGTTACACCCCCATACAATGCACACCACCACACGATGTTTTTCAGAAACCTATCCTACATTGCCACTGCATGTTCCCTGACATCCACATGCTCACCACCCCGCAGTGCTTTTCTCCATCCTACATTGCCAGTCACTGCCTATCCTAATTCATACCCTCCGATTCACACAACCTCCTGATCTTTTTCTCACTCCTACTTGTGAATGTAATGTTTCACACCAATACATTGCGCACCACCCCGTGATGTTTTTCTCAGTCCTACTAGTGAATGTAAGGTTACACCCCCATACAATGCGCAACACCCCGCGATGTTTTTCATAAACCTCTCCTACATTGCCACTGCATGTTCCCTGACCTCCCCATGCTGACCACCCCGCAGTGCTTTTCTACATCCTACATTGCCACTCACTGCCTATCCTAATTCAGACCCTCGATTTCACACCACATCGTGATGTATTTCTCACCCCTACTAGTGAATATAATGTTACACACCCATACAATGCGCACCACCCCGCGATTTTATTCAGAAACCTATCCTACATTGCAACTGCATGTTCCCTGACCTCACATGCTCACCACCCCGCGGTTCTTTTCTCCATCCTACATTGCCACTCACTGCCTATCCTAGTTCAGACCCTCCGATTCACCCACCCCATTATGTTTTTCTCACTCCTACTGGTGAATGTAATCTAACACACCAATACAATGCGCACCACCCCGTGATGTTTTTCTCAGTCCTACTAGTGAATGTAAGGTTACACACCCATACAATGCGCACGACCCAGCCATTTTTTTCAGATACCTATCCTACATTACCACTCATTGCCTATCCTAATTCAGACCCTCCGATTCACACCACATCGTGATGTTTTTATCACTCCTTCTAGTGAATGTAATGTTACACACCCATACAATGCGCACCACCCCGCCATTTTTTTCAGAAACCTATCCTACATTGTAACTGCATGTTCCCTGACCTCCCATGCTGAGCACCCCGCGGTTCTTTTCTCCATCCTACATTGCGACTCACTGCCTATCCTAGTTCAGACCCTCCGATTCACCCACCCCGTTATGTTTTTCTCACTCCTACTGGTGAATGTAATGTTACACACCCATACAATGCGCACCACCCCACGATGTTTTTCTCACTCCTACTATTGAATGTAATGTTACACACCCATGCAATGCACACCACCCCGCGATTTTTTTCAGAAACTTATCCTACATTGCCAATGCATGTTCCCTGACCTCCCCATCCTGACCACCCCGCAGTGCTTTTCTCCATCCTATGTAGCCACTCACTGCCTGTCCTAATTCAGTCCCTCCGATTCACACCACCCCGTGATGTTTTTCTCACTCCTACTAGTGAATGTGATGTTACACCCCCATACAATGCGCACCACCCCACGATGTTTTTCTCACTCCTACTATTGAATGTAATGTAACACACCCATACAATGCGCACCACCCCGCGATGTTTTTAAGAAACCTATCCTACATTGCCACTGCATGTTCAATGACCTCCCCATGCTGAACAACCCTCGGTGCTTTTCTCCATCCTACATTGCCACTGACTGCATATCCTAATTCAGACCCTCCGATTCACACCACCGCGTGATATTTTTCTCACTCCTACTAGTGAATGTAATGTTACACACCCATAAAATGCGCACCACCCCGCGATGTTTTTCAGAAACCTATCCTACATTGCCACTGCATGTTCCATGACCTCCACATGCTGACCACCCCGCGGTGCTTTTCTCCATCGTACATTGCCAGTCACTGCCTATCCTAATTCAGACCCTCGGATTCACACCACCCCGTGATGTTTTTCTCACTCCTACTTGTGAATGTAATGTTACACACCAATACAATGTGCACCACCCCGTGATGTTTTTCTTAGTCATAATAGTGAATGTAATGTTACACACCCATAAAATGCGCACCACCCCGCGCTGTTTTTCAGAAACCTATCCTACATTGCCACGGCATGTTCCCTGACCTCCCCATGCTGACCACCCCGCAGTGCTTTTCTACATCCTACATTGCCACTCACTGCCTATCCTAATTCAGACTCTCCAATTCACACCACCCCGTGATGTTTTTCTCACTACTATTAGTGAATGTAATGATACACACCCATAAAATGCGCACCACCCCACGATGTTTTTCAGAAACATATCCTACATTGCCACTGCATGTTCCCTGACCTCCCGATGCTGACCACCCCGCTGTGCGTTTCTCCATCCTACATTGCCACTCACTGCCTATCCTAATTCAACCGCTCCAATTGATACCACCCCGTGATGATTTTCTCACTCCTACTAGTGAATGTAATGTTACACACCCATACAATGCACACCACCCCGCGATGTTTTTCAGAAACCTATCCTACATTACCAATGCATGTTCCCTGACCTCCCCATGCTGACCACCCCGCGGTGCTTTTCTCCACCCTACATTGCCACTCACTGCCTATCCTAATTCAGACCCTCTGATTCACACCACCCCGTGATGTTTTTCTCAATCCTACTAGTGAATGTAATGTTACACACCCATACAATGCGCAGCACCGGACGATGTTTTTCTCACTCCTACTAGAGAATGTAATGTTACACACCCATACAATGCACACCACCCCGCGATGTTTTTCAGAAACCTATCCTACATTGCCAATGCATGTTCCCTGACCTCCCCATGCTGACCACACCGCGGTGCTTTTCTCCATCCTATATAGCCACTCACTGCCTACCCTAATTGAGTCCCTCCGATTCACACCACCCCGTGATGTTTTTCTCACTCCTAGTAGTGAATGTAATGTTACACCCCCATACAATGCGCACCACCCCACGATGTTATTCTGACTCCTACTATTGAATGTAATGTTACACACCCATACAATGCGCACCACCCCGCGATGTTTTTCAGAAACCTATCCTACATTGCCACTGCATGTTCCCTGACCTCCCCATGCTGACCACCCCGCGGTGCTTTTGTCCATTCCACATTGCCACTCACTGCGTATCCTAATTCAGACCCTCCAATTCACACCACCCCGTGATGTTTTTCTCACTCGTACTAGAGAATGTAATTTTACACACCCACACAACTCGCACCACCCCGCGATGTTTTTCAGAAACCTATCCTACATTCCCACTGCATGTTCCCTGACCTCCACATGCTGACTTCCCCGAGGGCCTTTCTCCATCCTACATTGGCACTCACTGCCTATCCTAATTCATACCCTCTGATTCACACCCACACGTGATGCTTTTCTCACTCCTACTAGTGAATGTAATGTTACACACCCATACAATGCTCACCACCCCGCGATGTTTTTCACAAACCTATCCTATATTGCCACTGCATGTTCCCTGACCTCACATGCTGACCACCCCGCGCTTCTTTTCTCCATCCTACATTGCCACTCACTGCCTATCCTAGTTCAGACCCTCGGATTCACCCACCCCATTATGTTTTTCTCACTCCTACTGGTGAATGTAATGTTACACACCAATACAATGCGCACCACCCCGTGATGTTTTTCTCAGTCCTACTAGTGAATGTAAGTTACACACCCATACAATGCGCACCACCTCGCGATGTTTTTCATAAACCTATCCTACATTGCCACAGCATATTCCTTGACCTCCCCATGCTGACCAAACCGCGGTGCTTTTCTCCATCCTACATTGCCACTCACTGCCTATCCTAATTCAGACCCTCCGATTCACACCACCCCGTGATGTTTTTCTCACTCCTACTAGTGAATGTAATGTTACACACCCATAAAATGCGCACCACCCCGCGATGTTTTTAAGAAAGCTATCCTACATTGCCACTGCATGTTCCCTGACCTCCCCATGCTGACCACCCCGCTGTGCTTTTCTCCATCCTACATTGCCACTCACTGCCTATCCTAATTCAGCCGCTCCAATTGATACCACCTCGTGATGTTTTTCTCACTCCTACTAGTGAATGTAATATTACACACCTATACAATGCACACAACCCACGATGTTTTTCAGAAAACTATCCTACATTGCCACTGCATGTTCCCTGACCTCCCCATGCTGACCACCCCTCGGTGCTTTTCTCCATGCTACATTGCCACTCACTGCATATCCTAATTCAGTCCCTCCGATTCACACCACCCCGTGATGTTTTTCTCACTCCTACTAGTGAATGTAATGTTACACCCCCATACAATGCGCACCACCCCACGATGTTTTTCTCACTCCTACTATTGAATGTAATGTTACACACCCATACAATGCACACCACCCCACGATGTTTTTCAGAAACCTATCCTACATTGCCACTGCATGTTCCCTGACCTCCACATGCTCACCACCCCGCAGTGCTTTTCTCCATCCTACATTGCCAGTCACTGCCTATCCTAATTCATACCCTCCGATTCACACAACCTCCTGATCTTTTTCTCACTCCTACTTGTGAATGTAATGTTTCACACCAATACATTGCGCACCACCCCGTGATGTTTTTCTCAGTCCTACTAGTGAATGTAAGGTTACACCCCCATACAATGCGCAACACCCCGCGATGTTTTTCATAAACCTCTCCTACATTGCCACTGCATGTTCCCTGACCTCCCCATGCTGAACACCCCGCAGTGCTTTTCTACATCCTACATTGCCACTCACTGCCTATCCTAATTCAGACCCTCCATTTCACCCCACATCGTGATGTATTTCTCACCCCTACTAGTGAATGTAATGTTACACACCCATACAATGCGCACCACCCCGCGATGTTTTTCAGAAACCTATCCTACATTGCCACTGCATGTTCCCTGACCTCCCCATGCTGACCACCCCGCGGTGCTTTTGTCCATTCCACATTGCCACTCACTGCGTATCCTAATTCAGACCCTCCAATTCACACCACCCCGTGATGTTTTTCTCACTCGTACTAGAGAATGTAATTTTACACACCCACACAACTCGCACCACCCCGCGATGTTTTTCAGAAACCTATCCTACATTCCCACTGCATGTTCCCTGACCTCCACATGCTGACTTCCCCGAGGGCCTTTCTCCATCCTACATTGGCACTCACTGCCTATCCTAATTCATACCCTCTGATTCACACCCACACGTGATGCTTTTCTCACTCCTACTAGTGAATGTAATGTTACACACCCATACAATGCTCACCACCCCGCGATGTTTTTCACAAACCTATCCTATATTGCCACTGCATGTTCCCTGACCTCACATGCTGACCACCCCGCGCTTCTTTTCTCCATCCTACATTGCCACTCACTGCCTATCCTAGTTCAGACCCTCCGATTCACCCACCCCATTATGTTTTTCTCACTCCTACTGGTGAATGTAATGTTACACACCAATACAATGCGCACCACCCCGTGATGTTTTTCTCAGTCCTACTAGTGAATGTAATGTTACACACCCATAAAATGCGCACCACCCCGCGATGTTTTTAAGAAAGCTATCCTACATTGCCACTGCATGTTCCCTGACCTCCCCATGCTGACCACCCCGCTGTGCTTTTCTCCTTCCTACATTGCCACTCACTGCCTATCCTAATTCAGCCGCTCCAATTGATACCACCTCGTGATCTTTCTCTCACTCCTACTAGTGAATGTAATGTTACACACCTATACAATGCGCACCACCCCGCGATGTTTTTCAGAAACCTATCCTACACTGCCACTGCATGTTCCCTGACCTCCACATGCTGACCACCCCGCGGTGCTTTTCTCCATCCTATATAGCCACTCACTGCCTGTCCTAATTCAGTCCCTCCGTTTCAGACCACCCCATGATGTTTTTCTCACTCCTACTAGTGAATGTAATGTTACACCCCCATACAATGCGCACCACCCCACGATGTTTTACTCACTCCTACTATTGAATGTAATGTTACACACCCATACAATGCGCACCACCCGGGGATGTTTTTCAGAAACCTATGGTACATTGCCAATGCATGTTCCCTGACCTCCCCATGCTGACCACGCTGCGGTGCTTTTCTCCATCCTACATTGCCACTCACTGCATATCCTAACTCAGTCCCTCGGATTCACACCACCCCGTGATGTTTTTCTCACTCCTACTAGTGAATGTAATGTTACACCCCTATACAATGCGCACCACCCCACGATGTTTTACTCACTCCTACTATTGAATGTAATGTTACACACCCATACAATGCGAACCACCCCGCGATGTTTTTCAGAAACCTATCCTACATTGCCACTGCATGTTCCCTGACCTCCACATGCTGACCTCCCCGCGGGCCTTTCTCCATCCTACATTGGCACTCACTGCCTATCCTAATTCATACCCTCTGATTCACACAAACTCCTGATGTTTTTCTCACTCCTACTTGTGAATGTAATGTTACACACCAATACATTGCGCACCACCCCGTGATGTTTTTCTCAGTCCTACTAGTGAATGTAAGGTTACACCCCCATACAATGCGCACCACCCCGCGATGTTTTTCATAAACCTCTCCTACATTGCAACTGCATGTTCCCTGACCTCTCATGCTGACCACCCCGCGATTCTTTTCTCCATCCTACATTGCCACTCACTGCCTATCCTAGTTCAGACCCTCCGATTCACCCACCCCATTATGTTTTTCTCACTCCTACTGGTGAATGTAATGTTACACACCAATACAATGCGCACCACCCCGTGATGTTTTTCTCAGTCCTACTAGTGAATGTAAGGTTACACACCCATACAATGCGCACCACCCCGCGATGTTTTTCATAAACCTATCCTACATTGCCACAGCATGTTCCCTGACCTCCCCATGCTGACCAAACCGCGGTGCTTTTCTCCATTCTACATTGCCACTCACTGCCTATCCTAATTCAGACCCTCCGATTCAAACCACCCCGTGATGTTTTTCTCACTCCTACTAGTGAATGTAATGTTACACACCCATACAATGCGCACCACCCGGCGATGTTTTTCAGAAACCTATCGTACATTGCCAATGCATGTTCCTTGACCTCCCCATGCTGACCACCCTGCGGTGCTTTTCTCCATCCTACATTGCCACTCACTGCCTAACCTAATTCAGACCCTCCGATTCACACCACCCCGTGATGTTTTTCTCACTCCTACTAGTGAATGTAATGTTACACACCCATACAATGCGCACCACACCGCGATGTTTTTCAGAAACCTATACTACATTGCCACTGCATGTTCCATGACCTCCACATGCTGACCACCCCGCGGTACTTTTCTCCATCCTACATTGCCACTCACTGCGTATCCTAATTCAGACCCTCCGATTCACACCACTCCGTGATGTTTTTCTCACTCCTAGTAGTGAATGTAATGTTACACACCCATACAATGCGCACCACTCCGCCATATTTTTCAGAAACCTATCCTACATTGCCACAGGATGATCCCTGACCTCCCCATGCTGACCACCCTGCGGTGCTTTTCTCCATCCTACATTGGCACTCCATGCCTATCCTAATTCAGACCCTCCGATTCACACCACTCCGTGAGATTTTTCTCACTCCTACTAGTGAATGTAATGTTACACACCCATACAATGCGCACCACCCCGCGATGTTTTTCAGAAAGCTATCCTACATTGCCACTGCATGTTCCCTGACCTCCCCATGCTAACCACACCGCTGTGCTTTTCTCCATCCTACATTGCCACTCACTGCCTATACTAATTCAGAAGCTCCAATTGATACCACCCCGTGATGTTTTTCTCACTCCTACTAGTGAATGTAATGTTACACACCTATAAAATACACACAACCCCGCGATGTTTTTCAGAATCCTATCCTGCATTGCCAATGCATGTTCCCTGACCTCCCCATGCTGACCACCCTGCGGTGCTTTTCTCCATCCTACATTGCCACTCACTACCTATCCTAACTCAGTCCCTCGGATTCACACCACCCCGTGATGTTTTTCTCACTCCTACTAGTGAATGTAATGTTACACCCCTATACAATGCGCACCACCCCACGATGTTTTACTCACTCCTACTATTGAATGTAATGTTACACACCCATACAATGCGCACCACCCCGCGATGTTTTTCAGAAACCTATCCTACATTGCCACTGCATGTTCCCTGACCTCCACATGCTCACCACCCCGCAGTGCTTTTCTCCATCCTACATTGCCAGTCACTGCCTATCCTAATTCATACCCTCCGATTCACACAAACTCCTGATGTTTTTCTCACTCCAACTTGTGAATGTAATGTTACACACCAATACATTGCGCACCACCCCGTGATGTTTTTCTCAGTCCTACTAGTGAATGTAAGGTTACACCCCCATACAATGCGCACCACCCCGCGATGTTTTTCATAAACCTCTCCTACATTGCCACTGCATGTTCCCTGACTTCCCATGCTGACCACCCCGCGATTCTTTTCTCCATCCTACATTGCCACTCACTGCCTATCCTAGTTCAGACCCTCCGATTCACCCACCCCATTATGTTTTTCTCACTCCTACTGGTGAATGTAATGTTACACACCAATACAATGCGCACCACCCCGTGATGTTTTTCTCAGTCCTACTTGTGAATGTAATGTTACACACCCATACAATGCGCCCCACACCGCTATGTTTTTCAGAAATCTATCCTACATTGCCACTGCATGTTCCCTGACCTCCCCATGCTGACCACACCGCGGTGCTCTTCTCCATCCTACATTGCCACTCACTGCCTATCCTAATTCAGACCCTCAGATTCACACCACCCCGTGATGTTTTTCTCACTCCTTCTTGTGAATGTAATGTTACACACCAATACAATGCGCACCACCCCGTGATGTTTTTCTCAGTCCTATTAGTGAATGTAAGGTTACACACCCATACAATGCGCACGACCCAGCCATTTTTTTCAGATACCTATCCTACATTACCACTCATTGCCTATCCTAATTCAGACCCTCCGATTCACACCACATCGTGATGTTTTTATCACTCCTACTAGTGAATGTAATGTTACACACCCATACAATGCGCACCACCCCGCCATTTTTTTCAGAAACCTATCCTACATTGTAACTGCATGTTACCTGACCTCCCCATCCTGACCACCCCGCAGTGCTTTTCTCCATCCTAAGTAGCCACTCACTTCCTGTCCTAATTCAGTCCCTCCGATTCACACCACCCCGTGATGTTTTTCTCACTCCTACTAGTGAATGTGATGTTACACCCCCATACAATGCGCACCACCCCACGATGTTTTTCTCACTCCTACTATTGAATGTAATGTAACACACCCATACAATGCGCACCACCCCGCGATGTTTTTAAGAAACCTATCCTACATTGCCACTGCATGTTCAATGACCTCCCCATGCTGAACAACCCTCGGTGCTTTTCTCCATCCTACATTGCCACTCACTGCATATCCTAATTCAGACCCTCCGATTCACACCACCCCGTGATATTTTTCTCACTCCTACTAGTGAATGTAATGTTACACACCCATAAAATGCGCACCACCCCGCGATGTTTTTCAGAAACCTATCCTACATTGCCACTGCATGTTCCATGACCTCCACATGCTGACCACCCCGCGGTGCTTTTCTCCATTGTACATTGCCAGTCACTGCCTATCCTAATTCAGACCCTCGGATTCATACCACACCGTGATGTTTTTCTCACTCCTACTTGTGAATGTAATGTTACACACCAATACAATGTGCACCACCCCGTGATGTTTTTCTCAGTCCTAATAGTGAATGTAATGTTACACACCCATAAAATGCGCACCACCCCGCGCTGTTTTTCAGAAACCTATCCTACATTGCCACTGCATGTTTCCTGACCTCCCCATGCTGACCACCCCACAGTGCTTTTCTACATCCTACATTGCCACTAACTGCCTATCCTAATTCAGACCCTCCGATTCACATCACATCGTGATGTTTTTCTCACTCCTACTAGTGAATGTAATGTTACACACCCACACAATGCGCACCACCCCGCGATTTTTTTCAGAAACCTATTATACATTGCAACTGCATGTTCCCTGACCTCCCATGCTGACCATCCCGCGGTACTTTTCACCATCCTACATTGCCACTCACTGCCTATCCTAGTTCAGACCCTCCGATTCACCCACCCCGTTATGTTTTTCTCACTCCTACTAGTGAATGTAATGCTACACACCAATACAAAGCGCACCACCCCGTGATGTTTTTCTCAGTCCTACTAGTGAATGTAAGGTTACACACCCATACAATGCGCACCACCCCGCGATGTTTTTCATAAACCTATCCTACATTGTCACAGCATGTTCCCTGTCCTCCCCATGCTGACCAAACCGCGGTGCTTTTCTCCATCCTACATTGCCACTCACTGCCTATCCTAATTCAGACTCTCCGATTCACACCACCCCGTGATGTTTTTCTCACTACTATTAGTGAATGTAATGATACACACCCATAAAATGCGCACCACCCCACGATGTTTTTCAGAAACATATCCTACATTGCCACTGCATGTTCCCTGACCTCCCCATGCTGACCACCCCGCTGTGCGTTTCTCCATCCTACATTGCCACTCACTGCCTATCCTAATTCAACCGCTCCAATTGATACCACCCCGTGATGATTTTCTCACTCCTACTAGTGAATGTAATGTTACACACCCATACAATGCACACCACCCCGCGATGTTTTTCAGAAACCTATCCTACATTACCAATGCATGTTCCCTGACCTCCCCATGCTGACCACCCCGCGGTGCTTTTCTCCACCCTACATTGCCACTCACTGCCTATCCTAATTCAGACCCTCTGATTCACACCACCCCGTGATGTTTTTCTCAATCCTACTAGTGAATGTAATGTTACACACCCATACAATGCGCAGCACCGGACGATGTTTTTCTCACTCCTACTAGAGAATGTAATATTACACACCCATACAATGCACACCACCCCGCGATGTATTTCAGAAACCTATCCTACATTGCCAATGCATGTTCCCTGACCTCCCCATGCTGACCACACCGCGGTGCTTTTCTCCATCCTATATAGCCACTCACTGCCTACCCTAATTGAGTCACTCCGATTCACACCACCCCGTGATGTTTTTCTCACTCCTAGTAGTGAATGTAATGTTACACCCCCATACAATGCGCACCACCCCACGATGTTATTCTGACTCCTACTATTGAATGTAATGTTACACACCCATACAATGCGCACAACCCCGCGATGTTTTTCAGAAACCTATCCTACATTGCCACTGCATGTTCCCTGACCTCCCCATGCTGACCACCCCACGGTGCTTTTGTCCATTCCACATTGCCACTCACTGCGTATCCTAATTCAGACCCTCCAATTCACACCACCCCGTGATGTTTTTCTCACTCCTACTAGAGAATTTAATTTTACACACCCACACAATTCGCACCACCCCGCGATGTTTTTCAGAAACCTATCCTACATTCCCACTGCATGTTCCCTGACCTCCACATGCTGACCTCCCCGCGGGCCTTTCTCCATCCTACATTGGCACTCACTGCCTATCCTAATTCATACCCTCTGATTCACACCAACACGTGATGTTTTTCTCACTCCTACTAGTGAATGTAATGTTACACACCCATACAATGCTCACCACCCCGCGATGTTTTTCACAAACCTATCCTATATTGCCACTGCATGTTCCCTGACCTCCCGATGCTTACCACCCCGTGATGCTTTTCTTCATCCTACATTGCAACTCACTGGCTATCCTATTTCAGACCCTCCGATTCACACCAGCCCGTGCTGTTTTTCTCACTCCTAGTAGTGAATGTAATGTTACGCACCCATACAATGCGCACCAGCCCGCGATGTTTTTCAGAAACCTATCCTACATTGCCACTGCATGTTCCCTGATCTCCACATGCTGACCAACCCGCGCTGCTTTTCTCCATCCTACATTGCCACTCACTGCATAACCTAATTCAGACCCTCCGATTCACACCACCCCGTGATGTTTTTCTCACTCCTACGAGAGAATGTAATTTTACACACCCATACAATGCGCACCACTCGGCGATGTTTTTCAGAAACCTATCCTATATTGCCACTGCATGTTCCTTGACCTCCCCATGCTGACCACCCCGCTGTGCTTTTCTCCATCCTACATTCCCACTCACTGCCTATCCTAATTCAGACCATCCGATTCACACCACCCCGTGATGTTTTTCTCACTCCTACTAGTGAATGTAACGTTACACACCCATAAAATGCGCACCTACCCGCGATGTTTTTCAGAAACCTATCCTACATTGCCACTGCATGTTCCCTGACCTCCCCATGCTGACCACCCCGCTGTGCTTTTCTCCATCCTACATTGCCACTCACTGCCTATCCTAATTCAGCCACTCCGATTGACACCACCCCTTGATTTTTTTCTCACTCATACTAGTGAATGTAATGTTACACACCCATACAATGCACACCACCACGCGATGTTTTTCAGAAACCTATCCTACATTGCCACTGCATGTTCCCTGACCTCCCCATGCTGACCACCCCGCGGTGCTTTTCTCCATCCTACATTGCCACTTACTGCCTATCCTAATTCAGACACTTCGATTTACACCACCCCGTGATGTATTTCTCACTCCTACTAGTGAATGTAATGTTACACACCAATACAATGCGCACCACCCCGCGATGTTTTTCAGAAACCTATCCTACATTGCCACTGCATGTTCCCTGATCTCCCCATGCTAACCACCCCACGGTGCTTTTCTCCATCCTACATTGCCACTCACTTCCTATCCTAATTCAGACCCTCCGATTCACACCACCCAATGATGTTTTTCTCAGTCCTACTAGTGAATGTAATATTACACACCGATACAATGCGCACCACCCCGTTATGTTTTTCTCACTCCTACTAGTGAATGTAATGTTACACACCCATACAATGCGCACCACCCTGCGATGTTTTTCAGAAACCTATCATACATTGCTACTGCATGTTCCAAGTCCTCCCCATGCTAACCACACTGCGGTGCTTTTCTCCATCTTACATTGCCACTCACTGCCTATACTAATTCAGACCCTCCGATTCACACCACCCCGTGATGTTTTTCTCACTCCTACTAGTGAATTTAATGTTACACAAACATACAATGCGCACCACCCCGCGATGTTTTTCAGAAACCTATCCAACATTGCCAATGCATGTTCCCTGAACTCCCCATGCTGACCAACCCGTGGTGCTTTTCCCCATCCTACATTGCCACTCACTGCCTATCCTAATTCAGACCCTGCGATTCACACCACCCCGTAATGTTTTTCTCACTCCTACTAGTGAATGTAATGTTACACACCCATACAATGCCTACCACTCCTGGATGTTTCTCAGAAACCTATCCTACATTGACACTGCATGTTCCCTGACCTCCCCATGCTGACCACCCCGTGGTGCTTTTCTCCATCCTAGATTGCCACTCACTGCCTATCCTAATTGAGACTTTCTGATTCACACCACCCCGTGATGTTTTTCTCACTCCTACTAGTGAATGTAATGTTACACACCCATACAATGCTAACCACCCCGCGATGTTTTTCAGAAACCTATCCTACATTGCCACTGCATGTTCCCTGACCTCCCCATGCTGACCATCCGCGGTGCTTTTCCCCATCCTACATTGCCACTCACTGCCTATCCTAATTCAGACCCTCTAATTCACACCACCCCGTGATGTTTTTCTGACTCCTACTAAAGAATGTAATTTTACACACCCAGACAATTCGCACCACCCCGCGATGTTTTTCAGAAACCTATCCTACATTGCCACTGCATGTTCCCTGACCTCCACATGCTGACCAACCCGCGATGCTTTTCTCCATCCTACATTGCCCCTCACTGCATAACCTAATTCAGACCCTCCGATTCACACCACCCCGTGATGTTTTTCTCACTCCTACGAGAGAATGTAATTTTACACACCCATACAATGCGCACCACCACGCGATGTTTTTCAGAAACCTATCCTACATTGCCACTGCATGTTCCCTGACATCGCCTAGCTGACCACCCCGCGGTGCTTTTGTCCATTCCACATTGCCACTCACTGCGTATCCTAATTCAGACCCTCCAATTCACACCACCCCGTGATGTTTTTCTCACTCCTACTAGAGAATGTAATTTTACACACCCACACAATTCACACCACCCCGCGATGTTTTTCAGAAACCTATCTTACATTGCCACTTCATGTTCCCTGACCTCCACATGCTGACCAACCCGCGCTGCTTTTCTCCATCCTACATTGCCACTCACTGCATAACCTAATTCAGACCCTCCGATTCACACCACCCCGTGATGTTTTTCTCACTCCTACGAGAGAATGTAATTTTACACACCCATACAATGCGCACCACCACGCGATGTTTTTCAGAAACCTATCCTACATTGCCACTGCATGTTCCCTGACCTCCACATGCTGACCTCCCCGCGGGCCTTTCTCCATCCTACATTGGCACTCACTGCCTATCCTAATTCATACCCTCTGATTCACACCAACACGTGATGTTTTTCTCACTCCTACTAGTGAATGTAATGTTACACACCCATACAATGCGCACCACCCCGCGATGTTTTTCAGAAACCTATCCTACATTGCCACTGCATGTTCCCTCAACTCCCGATGCATACCACCCCGTGATGCTTTTCTCCATCCTACATTGCAACTCACTGGCTATCCTATTTCAGACCCTCCGATTCACACCAGCCCGTGCTGTTTTTCTCACTCCTACTAGTGAATGTAATGTTACACACCCATACAATGCGCACCACTCCGCGATGTTTTTCAGAAACCTATCCTACATTGCCACTGCATGTTCCATGACCTCTACATGCTGACGACCCCGCAGTACTTTTCTCCATCCTACATTGCCAATCACAGCCTATCCTAATTCAGACCCTCCAATTCACACCACCCCGTGATGTTTTTCTCTCTCCTAATAATGAATGTACTGTTACACACCCATACAATGCGCACCACTCGGTGATGTTTTTCAGAAACCTATCCTATATTGCCACTGCATGTTCCTTGACCTCCCCATGCTGACCACCCCGCTGTGCTTTTCTCCATCCTACATTGCCACTCACTGCCTCTCCTAATTCAGACCATCCGATTCACACCACCCCGTGATGTTTTTCTCACTCCTACTAGTGAATGTAATGTTACACCCCCATAAAATGCGCACCACCCCGCTATGTTTTTCAGAAACCTATCCTACATTGCCACTGCATGTTCCCTGACCTCCCCATGCTGACCACCCCGCTGTGCTTTTCTCCATCCTACATTGCCACTCACTGCCTATCCTAATTCAGCCCATCCGATTGACACCACCCCTTGAAGTTTTTCTCACTCATACTAGTGAATGTAATGTTAAACAAACATACAATGCACACCACCACGCGATGTTTTTCAGAAACCTATCCTACATTGCCACTGCATGTTCCCTGACCTCCCCATGCTGACCACCCCGCGGTGCTTTTCTCCATCCTACATTGCCACTTAATGCCTATCCTAATTCAGACACTCCGATTCACACCACCCCGTGATGATTTTCTCACTCCTACTAGTGAATGTAATGTTACACACCCATACAATGCGCACCACCCAGCGATGTTTTTCAGAAACCTATCCTACATTGCCACTGCATGTTCCCTGACCTCCCCATGCTAAACACCCCACGGTGCTTTTCTTCATCCTACATTGCCAATCACTTCCTATCCTAATTCAGACCCTCCGATTCACACCACCCAATGATGTTTTTCTCAGTCCTACTAGTGAATGTAATATTACACACCGATACAATGCGCACCACCCCGTGATGTTTTTCTCACTCCTACTAGTGAATGTAATGTTACACACCCATACAATGCGCACCACCCCGCGATGTTTTTCAGAAACCTATCATACATTGCTACTGCATGTTCCCTGACCTCCCCATGCTAACCACCCTGCGGTGCTTTTCTCCATCTTACATTGCCACTAACTGCCTATACTAATTCAGACCATCCGATTCACACCACCCCGTGATGTTTTTCTCACTCCTACTAGTGAATTTAATGTTACACAAACATACAATGCGCACCACCCCGCGATGTTTTTCAGAAACCTATCCAACATTGCCACTGCATGTTCCATGACCTCCCCATGCTGACCACCCCGCAGTGCTTTTCTACATCCTACATTGCCACTCACTGCCTATCCTAATTCAGACCCTCCATTTCACACCACATCGTGATGTATTTCTCACCCCTACTAGTGAATGTAATGTTACACACCCATACAATGCGCACCACCCCGTGATGTTTTTCTCAGTCCTACTAGTGAATGTAAGGTTACACCCCCATACAATGCGCACCACCCAGCGATGTTTTTCATAAACCTCTCCTACATTGCCACTGCATGTTCCCTGACCTCCCCATGCTGACCACCCCGCAGTGCTTTTCTACATCCTACATTGCCACTCACTGCCTATCCTAATTCAGACCCTCCATTTCACACCACATTGTGATGTATTTCTCACCCCTACTAGTGAATGTAATGTTACACACCCATACAATGCGCACCACCCAGTGATGTTTTTCTCAGTCCTACTAGTGAATGTAAGGTTACACCCAAATACAATGCGCACCACCCCGCGATGTTTTTCATAAACCTCTCCTACATTGCCACTGCATGTTCCCTGACCACCCCATGCTGACCACCCCGCAGTGCTTTTCTACATCCTACATTGCCACTCACTGCCTATCCTAATTCAGACCCTCCATTTCACACCACATCGTGATGTATTTCTCACCCCTACTAGTGAATGTAATGTTACACACCCATACAATGCGCACCACCCCGCGAGTTTTTTCAGAAACCTATCCTACATTGCAACTGCATGTTCCCTGACCTCACATGCTCACCACACCGCGGTTCTTTTCTCCATCCTACATTGCCACTCACTGCCTATCCTAGTTCAGACCCTCCGATTCACCCACCCCATTATGTTTTACTCACTCCTACTGGTGAATGTAATGTTACACACCAATACAATGCGCACCACCCCGTGATGTTTTTCTCAGTCCTACTAGTTAATGTAAGGTTACACACCCATACAATGCGCACCACCCCGCGATGTTTTCCATAAACCTATCCTACATTGCCACAGCATGTTCCCTGACCTCCCCATGCTGACCAAACCGCGGTGCTTTTCTCCATCCTACATTGCCACTCACTGCCTATCCTAATTCAGACCCTATGATTCACACCACCCCGTGATGTTTTTCTCACTCCTACTAGTGAATGTAATGTTACACACCCATAGAATGCGCACCACCCCGCGATGTTTTTCAGAAAGCTATCCTACATTGCCACTGCATGTTCCCTGACCTCCCCATGCTGACCACCCCGCTGTGCTTTTCTCCATTATACATTGCCACTCATTGCCTATCCTAATTCAGCCGCTCCAATTGATACCACCTCATGATGTTTTTCTCACTCCTACTAGTGAATGTAATGTTACACACCTATACAATGCACAGCACCCACGATGTTTTTCAGAAACCTATCCTACATTGCCACTGCATGTTCCCTGACCTCCCCATGCTGACAACCCCGCGGTGCTTTTCTCCATCTTACATTGCCACTCACTGCATATCCTAATTCAGACCCTCCGATTCACACCACCCCGTAATGTTTTTCTCACTTCTACTAGTTAATGTAATGTTACACACCCATACAATGCGCACCACCCCGCGATATTTTTCAGAAAGCTATCCTACATTGCCAATGCATTTTCCCTTACCTCCCCATGTTGACCACCCCACGGTGCTTTTCTCCATCCTATATAGCCACTCACTGCCTGTCCTAATTCAGTCCCTCCGATTCACACCACCCCATGATGTTTTTCTCACTCCTACTAGTGAATGTAATGTTACACCCCCATACAATGCGCACCACCCCACGACGTTTTACTCACTCCTACTATTGAATGTAATGTTACACACCCATACAATGCGCACCACCCGGCGATGTTTTTCAGAAACCTATCGTTCATTGCCAATGCATGTTCCCTGACCTCCCAATGCTGACCACCCTGCGGTGCTTTTCTCCATCCTACATTGCCACTCACTGCCTATCCTAATTCTGTCCCTCCGATTCACACCACCCCGTGATGTTTTTCTCACTCCTACTAGTGAATGTAATGTTACACCCCCATACAATGCGCACCACCCCTCGATGTTTTTCCCACTCCTACTATTGAATGTAATGTTACACACCCATACAATGCGCACCACCCCGTGATGTTTTTCAGAAACCTATCCTACATTGCCACTGCATGTACCCTGACCTCCACATGCTCACCACCCCGCAGTGCTTTTCTCCATCCTACATTGCCAGTCACTGCCTATCCTAATTCATACCCTCCGTTTCACACAACCTCCTGATGTTTTTCTCACTCCTACTTGTGAATGTAATGTTACACACCAATACATTGCCCACCACCCCATGATGTTTTTCTCAGTCCTACTAGTGAATGTAAGGTTACACCCCCATACAATGCGCACCACCCCGCGATGTATTTCATAAACCTCACCTACATTTCCACTGCATGTTCCCTGACCTCCCCATGCTGACCACCCCGCAGTGCTTTTCTACATCCTACATTGCCACTCACTGCTATCCTAATTCAGACCCTCCATTTCACACCACATCGTGATGTATTTCTCACCCCTACTAGTGAATGTAATGTTACACACCCATACAATGCGCACCACCCCGCGATTTTTTTCACAAACCTATCCTACATTGCAACTGCATGTTCCCTGACCTCCCATGCTGACCATCCCGCGGTTCTTTTCTCCATCCTACATTGCCACTCACTGCCTATCCTAGTTCAGACCCTCCGATTCACCCACCCCATTATGTTTTTCTCACTCCTACTGGTGAATGTAATGTTACACACCAATACAATGCGCACCACCCCGTGATGTTTTTCTCAGTCCTACTAGTGAATGTAAGGTTACACACCCATACAATGCGCACGACCCAGCCATTTTTTTCAGATACCTACCTACATTACCACTCCTTGACTATCCTTATTCAGACCCTCCGATTCACACCACATCGTGATGTATTTCTCACCCCTACTAGTGAATGTAATGTTACACACCCATACAATGCGCACCACCCCGCGATTTTTTTCACAAACCTATCCTACATTGTAACTGCATGTTCCCTGACCTCCCATGCTGACCACCCCGCGGTTCTTTTCTCCATCCTACATTGCCACTCACTGCCTATCCTAGTTCAGACCCTCCGATTCACCCACCCCGTTATGTTTTTCTCACTCCTACTGGTGAATGTAATGTTACACACCCATACAATGCGCACCACCCCACGATGTTTTTCTCACTCCTACTATTGAATGTAATGTTACACACCCATGCAATGCACACCACCCCGCGATTTTTTTCAGAAACATATCCTACATTGCCACTGCATGTTCCCTGACCTCCCCATGCTGACCACCCCGCGGTGCTTTTCTCCATCCTACATTGCCACTCACTGCCTATCCTAATTCAGACCCTCCGATTCACACCACCCCGTGATGTTTTTCTCAATCCTACTAGTGAATGTAATGTTACACACCCATACAATGCGCACCACCCCGCGATAATTTTCAAAAACCTATCCTACATTGCCAATGCATGTTCCCTGACCTCCCTATCCTGACCACCCCGCAGTGCTTTTCTCCATCCTATGTAGCCACTCTCTGCCTGTCCTAATTCAGTCCCTCCGATTCACACCACCCCGTGATGTTTTTCTCACTCCTACTAGTGAATGTGATGTTACACCCCATACAATGCGCACCACCCCACGATGTTTTTCTCACTCCTACTATTGAATGTAATGTAACACACCCATACAATGAGCACCACCCCGCGATGTTTTTCAGAAACCTATCCTATATTGCCACTGCATGTTCAATGACTTCCCCATGCTGAACAACCCTCGGTGCTTTTCTCCATCCTACATTGCCACTCACTGCATATCCTAATTCAGACTCTCCGATTCACACCACCCCGTGATATTTTTCTCACCCCTACTAGTGAATGTAATGTTACACACCCATAAAATGCGCACCACCCTGCGATGTTTTTCAGAAACCTATCCTACATTGCCACTGCATGTTCCATGACCTCCACATGCTGACCACCCCGCGGTGCTTTTCTCCATCGTACATTGCCACTCACTGCCTATCCTAATTCAGAACCTCGGATTCACACCACCCCTTGATGTTTTTCTCACTCCTACTTGTGAATGTAATGTTACACACCAATTAAATGTGCACCACCCCGTGATGTTTTTCTCAGTCCTACTAGTGAATGTAATGTTACACACCCATAAAATGCGCACCACCCCGCGCTGTTTTTCAGAAACCTATCCTACATTGCCTCTGCATGTTCCCTGACCTCCCCATGCTGACCACCCCGCAGTGCTTTTCTACATCCTACATTGCCACTAACTGCCTATCCTAATTCAGACCCTCCGATTCACATCACATCGTGATGTTTTTCTCACTCCTACTCTTGAATGTAATGTTACACACCCATACAATGCGCACCACCCCGCCATTTTTTTCAGAAACCTATTATACATTGCAACTGCACGTTCCCTGACCTCCCATGCTGACCATCCCGCGGTACTTTTCTCCATCCTACATTGCCACTCACTGCCTATCCTAGTTCAGACCCTCCAATTCACCCACCCCGTTATGTTTTTCTCACTCCTACTAGTGAATGTAATGTTACACACCCATACAATGCGCACCACTCCACGATGTTTTTCAGAAACCTATCCTACATTGCCACAGCATGTTCCTTGACCGCCCCATGCTGACCAAACCGCGGTGCTTTTCTCCATCCTACATTGCCACTCACTGCCTATCCTAATTCAGACTCTCCGATTCACACCACCCCGTGATGTTTTTCTCACTACTACTAGTGAATGTAATGATACACACCCATAAAATGCGCACCACCCCACGATGTTTTTCAGAAACATATCCTACATTGCCACTGCATGTTCCCTGACCTCCCCATGCTGACCACCCCGCGGTGCTGTTCTCCATCCTACATTGCCACTCACTGCCTATCCTAATTCAGACCCTCCGATTCACACCACCCCGTGATGTTTTTCTAACTCCTACTAGTGAATGTAATGTTACACACCCATACAATGTGCACCACCCCGCGATGTTTTTCAGAAAACTATCCTACATTGCCAATGCATGTTCCCTGACCTCCCCATGCTGACTAGCCTGCGGTGTTTTTCTCCATCCTATATAACCACTCACTGCCTAACCTAATTCAGTCCCTCCGATTCACACCACCCCGTGATGTTTTTCTCACTCCTGCTAGTGAATATAATGTTACACCCCCATACAATGTGCACCACCCCACGATGTTTTTCTCACTCCTACTATTGAATGTAATGTTACACACCAATACAATGCGCACCACCCCGCGATTTTTTTCAGAAACCTATCCTACATTGCAACTGCATGTTCCCTGACCTCCCATGCTGACCACCCCGCGGTTCTTTTCTCCATCCTACATTGCCACTCACTGAATATCATAGTTCAGACCCTCCGATTCACCCACCCCGTTATGTTTTTCTCACTCCTACTAGTGAATGTAATGTTACACACCCATACAATGTGCACCACCCCGCGATGTTTTTCAGAAAACTATCCTACATTGCCAATGCATGTTCCCTGACCTCCCCATGCTGACCAGCCCGCGGTGTTTTTCTCCATCCTATATAACCACTCACTGCCTATCCTAATTCAGTCCCTCCTATTCACACCACCCCGTGATGTTTTTCTAACTCCTACTAGTGAATGTAATGTTACACACCCATACAATGCGCACCACACCGCGATGTTTTTAAGAAACCTATCCTACATTGCCACGGCATGTTCCATCACCTATACATGCTGACCACCCCGCGGTACTTTTCTCCATCCTACATTGCCACTCACTGCGTATCCTAATTCAGACCCTCCAATTCACACCACCCCGTGATGGTTTTCTCACTCCTAATATGAATGTACTCTTACACACCCATACAATGCGCACCACCGGGCGATGTTTTTCAGAAACCTATCCTACATTGCCACTGCATGTTCCCTGACCTCCCCATGCTGCCCACCACGTGGTGCTTTTCTCCACCCTATATTGCCACTCACTGCCTATCCTAATTCAATCCCTCTGATTAACACCACCCCGTGATGTTTTTCTGACTCCTACTAGTGAATGGCTGGACTGTTAGAAAACCTTACAATTCGCAACAACACGTAATGTTTTTCAGAAAGCTATCCCACATTGCCACTGCATGTTCCCTGACCTCCACATGCTGACCAAACCGCGGTGCTTTTCTCCATCCTACATTGCCACTCACTACCTATCCTAATTCAGACCCTCCGATTCACACCACCCCGTAATGTTTTTCTCACTCCAACTAGTGAATGTAATGTTACACACCCATACAATGCGCACCACCCCGCGATGTTTTTCAGAAAGCTATCCTACATTGCCACTGCATGTTCCCTGACCTCCCCATGCTGACCACCCCGCTGTGCTTTTCTCCATCCTACATTGCCACTCACTGCCTATCCTAATTCAGCCGCTCCAATTGATACCACCTCGTGATGTTTTTCTCACTCCTACTAGTGAATGTAATGTTACACCCCCATACAATGCGCACCACCCCACGATGTTTTTCTCACTCCTACTATTGAATGTAATGTTACACACCCATACAATGCGCACCACCCCGCGATGTTTTTCCGAAACCTTTCCTACATTGCCACTGCATTTTCCCTGACCTCCACATGCTCACCACCCCGCAGTGCTTTTCTCCATCCTACATTGCCAGTCACTGCCTATCCTAATTCATACCCTCCCATTCACACAACCTCCTGATCTTTTTCTCACTCCTACTTGTGAATGTAATGTTTCACACCAATACATTGCGCACCACCCCTAGATATTTTTCCCAGTCCTACTAGTGAATGTAAGGTTACACCCCCACACAATGCGCAACACCCCGCGATGTTTTTCATATACATCTCCTACATTGAAACTGCATGTTCCCTGACCTCCCCATGCTGACCACCCGCAGTGCTTTTCTACATCCTACATTGCCACTCACTGCCTATCCTAATTCAGACCCTCCATTTCACACCACATCGTGATGTATTTCTCACCCCTACTAGTGAATGTAATGTTACACACCCATACAATGCGCACCACCCCGCGATTTTTTTCAGAAACCTATCCTACATTGCAACTGCATGTTCCCTGACCTCCCATGCTGACCACCCCGCGGTTCTTTTCTCCATCCTACATTGCCACTCACTGCCTATCCTAGTTCAGACCCTCCGATTCACCCACCCCATTATGTTTTTCTCACTCCTACTGGTGAATGTAATGTTACACACCAATACAATGCGCACCACCCCGTGATGTTTTTCTCAGTCCTACTAGTGAATGTAAGGTTACACACCCATACAATGCGCACCACCCCGCGATGTTTTTCATAAACCTATCCTACATTGCCACAGCATGTTCCCTGACCTCCCCATGCTGACCAAACCGCGGTGCTTTTCTCCATCCTACATTGCCACTCACTGCCTATCCTAATTCAGACCCTCCGATTCACACCACCCCGTGATGTTTTTCTCACTCCTACTAGTGAATGTAATGTTACACACCCATACAATGCGCACCACCCTGCGATGTTTTTCAGAAAGCTATCCTACATTGCCACTGCATGTTCCCTGACCTCCCCATGCTGACCACCCCGCTGTGCTTTTCTCCTTCCTACATTGCCACTCACTGCCTATCCTAATTCAGCCGCTCCAATTGATACGACCTCGTGATCTATTTCTCACTCCTACTAGTGAATGTAATGTTACACACCTATACAATGCCCAGCACCCCGCGATGTTTTTCAGAAACCTATCCTACACTGCCACTGCATGTTCCCTGACCTCCCCATGCTGACCACCCCGCGGTGCTTTTCTCCATCCTATATAGCCACTCACTGCCTGTCCTAATTCAGTCCCTCCGATTCAGACCACCCCATGATGTTTTTCTCACTCCTACTAGTGAATGTAATGTTACACCCCCATACAATGCGCACCACCCCACGATGTTTTACTCACTCCTACTATTGAATGTAATGTTACACACCCATACAATGCGCACCACCCGGTGATGTTTTTCAGAAACCTATGGTACATTGCCAATGCATGTTCCCTGACCTCCCCATGCTGACCACCCTGCGGTGCTTTTCTCCATCCTACATTACCACTCACTGCCTATCCTAATTCAGTCCCTCCGATTCACACCACCCCGTGATGTTTTTCTCACTCCTACTAGTGAATGTAATGTTACACCTCCATACAATGCGCACCACCCCACGATGTTTTTCTCACTCCTACTGTTGAATGTAATGTTACACACCCATACAATGCGCAGCACCCCGCGATGTATTTCATAAACCTCACCTACATTTCCACTGCATGTTCCCTGACCTCCCCATGCTGACCACCCCGTAGTGCTTTTCTACATCCTACATTGCCACTCACTGCCTAACCTAATTCAGACCCTCCATTTCACACCAGATCGTGATGCATTTCTCACCCCTACTAGTGAATGTAATGTTACACACCCATACAATGCGCACCACCCCGCGATTTTTTTCAGAAACCTATCCTACATTGCAACTGCATGTTCCCTGACCTCACATGCTGACCACCCCGCGGTTCTTTTCTCCATCCTACATTGCCACTCACTGCCTATCCTAGTTCAGACCCTCCGATTCACCCACCCCATTATGTTTTTCTCACTCCTACTGGTGAATGTAATGTTACACACCAATACAATGCGCACCACCCCGTGATGTTTTTCTCAGTCCTACTAGTGAATGTAAGGTTACACACCCATATAATGCGCACCACCCCGCGATGTTTTTCATAAACCTATCCTACATTGCCACAGCATGTTCCCTGACCTCCCCATGCTGACCACCCCGCTGTGCTTTTCTCCTTCCTACATTGCCACTCACTGCCTATCCTAATTCAGCCGCTCCAATTGATATGACCTCGTGATCTTTTTCTCACTCCTACTAGTGAATGTAATGTTACACACCTATACAATGCGCAGCACCCCGCGATGTTTTTCAGAAACCTATCCTACACTGCCACTGCATGTTCCCTGACCTCCCCATGCTGACCACCCCGCGGTGCTTTTCTCCATCCTATATAGCCACTCACTGCCTGTCCTAATTCAGTCCCTCCGATTCAGACCACCCCATGATGTTTTTCTCACTCCTACTAGTGAATGTAATGTTACACCTCCATACAATGCGCACCACCCCACGATGTTTTTCTCACTCCTACTGTTGAATGTAATGTTACACACCCATACAATGCGCAGCACCCCGCGATGTATTTCATAAACCTCACCTACATTTCCACTGCATTTTCCCTGACCTCCCCATGCTGACCACCCCGCAGTGCTTTTCTACATCCTACATTGCCACTCACTGCCTATCCTAATTCAGACCCTCCATTTCACACCACATCGTGATGTATTTCTCACCCCTACTAGTGAATGTAATGTTACACACCCATACAATGCGCACCACCCCGCGATTTTTTTCACAAACCTATCCTACATTGCAACTGCATGTTCCCTGACCTCCCATGCTGACCATCCCGCGGTTCTTTTCTCCTTCCTACATTGCCACTCACTGCCTATCCTAGTTCAGACCCTCCGATTCACCCACCCCATTATGTTTTTCTCACTCCTACTGGTGAATGTAATGTTACACACCAATACAATGCGCACCACCCTGTGATGTTTTTCTCAGTCCTACTAGTGAATGTAAGGTTACACTCCCATACAATGCGCACCACCTCGCGATGTTTTTCATAAACCTAACCTACATTGCCACAGCATGTTCCCTGACCTCCCCATGCTGACCAAACCGCGGTGCTTTTCTCCATCCTACATTGCCACTCACTGCCTATCCTAATTCAGACCCTCCGATTCACACCACTCCGTGATGTTTTTCTCACTCCTACTAGTGAATGTAATGTTACACACCCATACAATGCGCACCACGCAGCGATGTTTTTCAGAAAGCTATCCTACATTGCCACTGCATGTTCCCTGACCTCCCCATGCTGACCACCCCGCTGTCCTTTCCTCCATCCTACATTGCCACTCACTGCCTATCCTAATTCAGCCGCTCCAATTGATACCACCTCGTGATGTTTTTCTCACTCCTACTAGTGAATGTAATGTTACACACCTATACAATGCCCACCACCCACGATGTTTTTCAGAAAGCTATCCTACATTGCCACTGCATGTTCCCTGACTTCCCCATGCTGACCACCCCGCTGTGCTTTTCTCCATCCTACATTGCCACTCACTGCCTATCCTAATTCAGACCCTCCGATTCACACCACCCCGTGATGTTTTTCTCACTTCTACTAGTTAATGTAATGTTACACCCCCATACAATGCGCACCACACCGCGATGTTTTTCATAAACCTCTCCTACATTGCCACTGCATGTTCCCTGACCTCCCCATGCTGATCAACCCGCAGTGCTTTTCTACATCCTACATTGCCACTCACTGCCTATCCTAATTCAGACCCTCCGATTCACACCACATCGTGATGTATTTCTCACCCCTACTAGTGAATGTAAGGTTACACACCCATACAATGCGCACCACCCCGCGATTTTTTTCAGAAACCTATTCTACATTGCAACTGCATGTTCCCTGACCTCCCATGCTGACCACCCCGCGGTTCTTTTCTCCATCCTACATTGCCACTCACTGAATATCATAGTTCAGACCCTCCGATTCACCCACCCCATTATGTTTTTCTCACTCCTACTGGTGAATGTAATGTTACACACCAATACAATGGGCAACACCCCACGATGTTTTACTCACTCCTACTATTGAATGTAATGTTACACACCCATACAACGCGCACCACCCCGCGATGTTTTTCAGAATCCTATCCTACATTGCCAATGCATGTTCCCTGACCTCCCCATGCTGACCACCCTGCGGTGCTTTTCTCCATCCTACATTTCCACTCACTGCCTATCCTAATTCAGACCCTCCGATTCACACCAACCTGTGATGTTTTTCTCACTCCTACTAGTGAATGTAATGTTACACACCCATACAATGCGCCCCACAGCGCTATGTTTTTCAGAAACCTATCCTACATTGCCACTGCATGTTCCATGACCTCCACATGCTGACCACCCCGCGGTACTTTTCTCCAACCTACATTGCCACTCACTGCATATCCTAATTCAGACCCGCCAATTCACACCACCCGGTGATGTTTTTCTCACTCCTAATAGTGAATGTACTGTTACACACCCATACAATGCGCACAACCCCGCGATGTTTTTCAGAAACCTATCCTACATTGCCACTGCATGTTCCCTGACCTCCCCATGCTGACCACACCGCGGTGCTCTTCTCCATCCTACATTGCCACTCACTGCCTATCATGATTCAGACCCTCGGATTCACACCACCCCGTGATGTTTTTCTCACTCCTTCTTGTGAATGTAATGTTACACACCAATACAATGCGCACCACCCCGTGATGTTTTTCTCAGTCCTACTAGTGAATGTAAGGTTACACACCCATACAATGCGCACGACCCAGCCATTTTTTTCAGATACCTACCTACATTACCATTCCTTGCCTATCCTTATTCAGACCCTCCGATTCACACCACATCGTGATGTTTTTATCTCTCCTACTAGTGAATGTAATGTTACACACCCATACAATGCGCACCACCCCGCCATTTTTTTCAGAAACCTATCCTACATTGTAACTGCATGTTCCCTGACCTCCCATGCTGACCACCCCGCGGTTCTTTTCTCCATCCTACATTGCCACTCACTGCCTATCCTAGTTCAGACCCTCCGAATCACCCACCCCGTTATGTTTTTCTCACTCCTACTAGTGAATGTAATGTTACACACCCATAAAATGCGCACCACCCAACGATGTTTTTCTCACTCCTACTATTGAATGTAATGTTACACACCCATGCAATGCACACAACCCCGCGATTTTTTTCAGAAACTTATCCTACATTGCCACTGCATGTTCCCTGACCTCCCCATGCTGACCACCCCGCGGTGCTTTTCTCCATCCTACATTGCCACTCACTGCCTATCCTAATTCAGACCCTCCGATTCACACCACCCCGTGATGTTTTTCTCAATCCTACTAGTGAATGTAATGTTACACAAACATACAATGCGCACCACCCCGCGATAATTTTCAAAAACCTATCCTACATTGCCAATGCATGTTCCCTGACCTCCCTATCCTGACCACCCCGCAGTGCTTTTCTCCATCCTATGTAGCCACTCTCTGCCTGTCCTAATTCAGTCCCTCCGATTCACACCACCCCGTGATGTTTTTCTCACTCCTACTAGTGAATGTGATGTTACACCCCATACAATGCGCACCACCCCACGATGTTTTTCTCACTCCTACTATTGAATGTAATGTAACACACCCATACAATGCGCACCACCCCGCGATGTTTTTCAGAAACCTATCCTATATTGCCACTGCATGTTCAATGACCTCCCTATGCTGAACAACCCTCGGTGCTTTTCTCCATCCTACATTGCCACTCACTGCATATCCTAATTCAGACCCTCCGATTCACACCACCCCGTGATATTTTTCTCACCCCTACTAGTGAATGTAATGTTACACACCCATACAATGCGCACCACCCCGCGATGTTTTTCAGAAACCTATCCTACATTGCCACTGCATGTTCCATGAACTCCACATGCTGACCACCCCGCGGTGCTTTTCTCCATCGTACATTGCCACTCACTGCCTATCCTAATTCAGAACCTCGGATTCACACCACCCCGTGATGTTTTTCTCACTCCTACTTGTGAATGTAATGTTACACACCAATTAAATGTGCACCACCCCGTGATGTTTTTCTCAGTCCTACTAGTGAATGTAATGTTACACACCCATAAAATGCGCACCACCCCGCGCTGTTTTTCAGAAACCTATCCTACATTGCCACTGCATGTTCCCTGACCTCCCCATGCTGACCACCCCGCAGTGCTTTTCTACATCCTACATTGCCACTAACTGCCTATCCTAATTCAGACCCTCCGATTCACATCACATCGTGATGTTTTTCTCACTCCTACTCTTGAATGTAATGTTACACACCCATACAATGTGCACCACCCCGCCATTTTTTTCAGAAACCTATTATACATTGCAACTGCATGTTCCCTGACCTCCCCATGCTAACCACCCTGCGGTGCTTTTCTCCATCCTACATTGCCACTCACTGCCTATCCTAGTTCAGACCCTCCAATTCACCCACCCCGTTATGTTTTTCTCACTCCTACTAGTGAGTGTAATGTTACACACCCATACAATGCGCACCACTCCACGATGTTTTTCAGAAACCTATCCTACATTGCCACAGCATGTTCCCTGACCGCCCCATGCTGACCAAACCGCGGTGCTTTTCTCCATCCTACATTGCCACTCACTGCCTATCCTAATTCAGACTCTCCGATTCACACCACCCCGTGATGTTTTTCTCACTACTACTAGTGAATGTAATGATACACACCCATAAAATGCGCACCACCCCACGATGTTTTTCAGAAACATATCCTACATTGCCACTGCATGTTCCCTGACCTCCCCATGCTGACCACCCCGCGGTGCTGTTCTCCATCCTACATTGCCACTCACTGCCTATACTAATTCAGACCCTCCGATTCACACCACCCCGTGATGTTTTTCTAACTCCTACTAGTGAATGTAATGTTACACACCCATACAATGTGCACCACCCCGCGATGTTTTTCAGAAAACTATCCTACATTGCCAATGCATGTTCCCTGACCTCCCCATGCTGACCAGCCCGCGGTGTTTTTCTCCATCCTATATAACCACTCACTGCCTATCCTAATTCAGTCCCTCCGATTCACACCACCCCGTGATGTTTTTCTCACTCCTGCTAGTGAATATAATGTTACACCCCCATACAATGTGCACCACCCCACGATGTTTTTCTCACTCCTACTATGGAATGTAATGTTACACACCCATACAATGCGCACCACCCCGCGATTTTTTTCAGAAACCTATCCTACATTGCAACTGCATGTTCCCTGACCTCCCATGCTGACCACCCCGCGGTTCTTTTCTCCATCCTACATTGCCACTCACTGAATATCATAGTTCAGACCCTCCGATTCACCCACCCCGTTATATTTTTCTCAATCCTACTAGTGAATGTAATGTTACACACCCATACAATGCGCACCACTCGGCGATGTTTTTCAGAAACCTATCCTACATTGCCACTGCATGTTCCCTGACCTCCCAAATCTGACCACCCCGCTGTGCTTTTCTCCACCCTACATTGCCACTCACTGCCTGTCCTAATTCAGCCACTCTAATTGATAACACCCCGTGATGTTTTTCTCACTCCTACTAGTGAATGTATTGTTGCACACCCATACAATGCTAACCACCACGCGATGTTTTTCAGAAACTTATCCTACATTGCCACTGCATGTTCCCTGACCTACCCATGCTTACCACACTGCGGTGCTTTTCTCCATCCTACATTGCCACTCACTGCCTATCCTAGTTCAGACCCTCCGATTCACCCACCCCATTATGTTTTTCTCACTCCTACTGGTGAATGTAATGTTACACACCAATACAATGCGCACCACCCCGTGATGTTTTTCTCAGTCCTACTAGTGAATGTAAGGTTACACACCCATACAATGCGCATCACCCCGCGATGTTTTTCATAAACCTATCCTACATTGCCACAGCATGTTCCCTGACCTCCCATGCTGACAAAACCGCGGTGCTTTTCTCCATTCTACATTGCCACCCACTGCCTATCCTAATTCAGTCCCTCCGATTCACACCACCCCGTGATGTTTTTCTCAATCCTACTAGTGAATGTAATGTTACACACACGTACAATGCACACCACCCCGCGATGTTTTTCAGAAACCTATCCTACATTGCCACTGCATGTTCCCTGACCTCCCCATGCTGACCACCCTGCGGTGCTTTTCTCCACCCTACATTGCCACTCACTGCCTATCCTAATTCAGACCCTCCGATTCACACCACCCCGTGAAGTTTTTCTCACTCCTACTAGTAAATGTAATGTTACACACCCATACAATGCGCACCACCCCGCGATGATTTTCAGAAACCTATCCTACATTGCCAATGCATGTTCCCTGACCTCCCCATGCTGACCACCCAGCGGTGCTTTTCTCCATCCTATATAGCCACTCACTGCCTATCCTAATTCAGTCCCTCCGATTCACACCACCCCGTGATGTTTTTCTCACTACTACTAGTGAATGTAATGTTACACCCCCATACAATGCGCACCACCCCACGATGTTTCTCTCACTCCTACTATTGAACGTGATGTTACACACCCATACAATGCGCACCACCCCGCGATGTTTTTCAGAAACCTATCCTACATTGCCACTGCATGTTCCCTGACCTCCCCATGCTGACCACCCCGCGATGCTTTTCTCCATCCTACATTGCAACTCAATGGCTATCCTAATTCAGACCCTCTGATTCACACCAGCCCGTGATGTTTTTCTAACTCCTACTAGTGAATGTAATGTTACACACCCATACAATGCGCACCACACCGCGATGTTTTTAAGAAACCTATCCTACATTGCCACGGCATGTTCCATCACCTATACATGCTGACCACCCCGCGGTACTTTTCTCCATCCTACATTGCCACTCACTGCGTATCCTAATTCAGACCCTCCAATTCACACCACCCCGTGATGGTTTTCTCACTCCTAATATGAATGTACTGTTACACACCCATACAATGCGCACCACCCGGCGATGTTTTTCAGAAACCTATCCTACATTGCCACTGCATGTTCCCTGACCTCCCCATGCTGACCACACCGCGGTGCTTTTCTCCATCCTACATTGCCACTCACTGCCTATCCTAATTCAGACCCTCGGATTCACACCACCCCGGGATGTTTTTCTCATTCCTACTTGTGAATGTAAGGTTACACACCCATCCAATGCGCACCACCCCGCTATGTTTTTCAGAAACCTATCCTACATTGCCACTGCATGTTCCCTGACCTCCCCATGCTGCCCACCACGTTGTGCTTTTCTCCAGCCTATATTGCCACTCACTGCCTATCCTAATTCAATCCCTCTGATTAACATCACCCCGTGATGTTTTTCTGACTCCTACTAGTGAATGGCTGGCCTGTTAGAAAACCTTACAATTCGCAACAACACGTAATGTTTTTCAGAAAGCTATCCCACATTGCCACTGCATGTTCCCTGACCTCCACATGCTGACCAAACCGCGGTGCTTTTCTCCATCCTACATTGCCACTCACTGCCTATCCTAATTCAGACCCTCCGATTCACACCACCCCGTGATGTTTTTCTCACTCCTACTAGTGAATGTAATGTTACACACCCATACAATGCGCACCACCCCGCGATGTTTTTCAGAAAGCTATCCTACATTGCCACTGCATGTTCCCTGACCTCCCAATGCTGACCACCCCGCTGTGCTTTTCTCCATCCTACATTGCCACTCACTGCCTATCCTAATTCAGCCGCTCCAATTGATACCACCTCGTGATGTTTTTCTCACTCCTACTAGTGAATGTAATGTTACACACCTATACAATGCACACCACCCACGATGTTTTTCAGAAACCTATCCTACATTGCCACTGCATGTTCCCTGACCTCCCCATGCTGACCACCCGGCGGTGCTTTTCTCCATCCTACATTGCCATTCACTGCATATCCTAATTCAGACCCTCCGATTCACACCACCCCGTAATGTTTTTCTCACTTCTACTAGTTAATGTAATGTTACACACCCATACAATGCGCACCACCCCGCGATGTTTTTCAGAAAGCTATCCTAAATTGCCAATGCATTTTCCCTGACCTCTCCATGTTGACCACCCCGCGGTGCTTTTCTCCATCCTATATAGCCACTCACTGCCTGTCCTAATTCAGTCCCTCCGATTCACACCACCCCATGATGTTTTTCTCACTCCTACTAGTGAATGTAATGTTACACCCCCATACAATGCGCACCACCCCACGATGTTTTACTCACTCCTACTATTGAATGTAATGTTACACACCCATACAATGCGCACCACCCGGCGATGTTTTTCAAAAACCTATCGTACATTGCCAATGCATGTTCCCTGACCTCCCCATGCTGATCAACCTGCGGTGCTTTTCTCCATCCTACATTGCCACTCACTGCCTATCCTAATTCAGTCCCTCCGATTCACACCACACCGTGATGTTTTTCTCACTCCTACTACTGAATGTAATGTTTCACATCAATACATTGCGCACCACCCGTGATGTTTTTCTCAGTCCTACTAGTGAATGTAAGGTTACACCCCCATACAATGTGCACCACCCCGCGATGTTTTTCATAAACCTCTCCTACATTGCCACTGCATGTTCACTGACCTCCCCATGCTGACCACCCCGCAGTGCTTTTCTACATCCTACATTGCCACTCACTGCCTATCCTAATTCAGACCCTCCATTTCACACCACATCGTGATGCATTTCTCACCCCTACTAGTGAATGTAATGTTACACACCCATACAATGCGCACAACCCCGCGATTTTTTTCAGAAACCTATCCTACATTGCAACTGCATGTTCCCTGACCTCACATGCTGACCACCCCGCGGTTCTTTTCTCCATCCTACATTGCCACTCACTGCCTATCCTAGTTCAGACCCTCCGATTCACCCACCCCATTATGTTTTTCACACTCCTACTGGTGAATGTAATGTTACACACCAATACAATGCGCACCACCCCGTGATGTTTTTCTCAGTCCTACTAGTGAATGTAAGGTTACACACCCATACAATGCGCACCACCCCGTGATGTTTTTCATAAACCTATCCTACATTGCCACAGCATGTTCCCTGACCTCCCCATGCTGACCAAACCGCGGTGCTTTTCTCCATCCTACATTGCCACTCACTGTCTATCCTAATTCAGACCCTCCGATTCACACCACCCCGTGAAGTTTTTCTCACTCCTACTAGTGAATGTAATGTTACACAACCATACAATGCGCACCACCCCGCGATGTTTTTCAGAAAGCTATCCTACATTGCCACTGCATGTTCCCTGACCTCCCCATGCTGACCACCCCGCTGTGCTTTTCTCCATCCTACATTGCCACTCACTGCCTATCCTAATTCAGCCGCTCCAATTGATACCACCACGTGATGTTTTTCTCACTCCTACTAGTGAATGTAATGTTACACACCTATACAATGCGCAGCACCCCGCGATGTTTTTCAGAAACCTATCCTACACTGCCACTGCATGTTCCCTGACCTCCCCATGCTGACCACCCCGCGGTGCTTTTCTCCATCCTATATAGCCACTCACTGCCTGTCCTAATTCAGTCCCTCCGATTCAGACCACCCCATGATGTTTTTCTCACTCCTACTAGTGAATGTAATGTTACACCCCCATACAATGCGCACCACCCCACGATGTTTTACTCACTCCTACTAGTGAATGTAATGTTACACACCCATACAATGCGCACCACCCCGCGATGTTTTTCAGAAACCTATCCTACATTGCCACTGCATTTTCCATGACCTCTACATGCTAACGACCCCGCGGTACTTTTCTCCATCCTACATTGCCAATCACAGCCTATCCTAATTCAGACCCTCCAATTCACACCACCCCGTGATGTTTTTCTCTCTCCTAATAGTGAATGTACTGTTACACACCCATACAATGCGCACCACTCGGCGATGTTTTTCAGAAACCTATCTTATATTGCCACTGCATGTTCCTTGACCTCCCCATGCTGACCACCCCGCTGTGCTTTTCTCCATCCTACATTGCCACTCACTGCCTATCCTAATTCAGACCATCCGATTCACACCACCCCGTGATGTTTTTCTCACTCCTACTAGTGAATGTAATGTTACACACCCATAAAATGCGCACCACCCCGTGATGTTTTTCAGAAACCTATCCTACATTGCCACTGCATGTTCCCTGACCTCCCCATGCTGACCACCCTGCTGTGCTTTTCTCCATCCTACATTGCCACTCACTGCCTATCGTAATTCAGCCCCTCCGATTGACACCACCCCTTGAAGTTTTTCTCACTCATACTAGTGAATGTAATGTTACACACCCATACAATGCACACCACCTCGCGATGTTTTTCAGAAACCTATCCTACATTGCCACTGCATGTTCCCTGACCTCCCCATGCTGACCACCCCGCGGTGCTTTTCTCCATCCTACATTGCCACTTACTGCCTATCCTAATTCAGACACTCCGATTCACACCACCCCGTGATGATTTTCTCACTCCTACTAGTGAATGTAATGTTACACACCCATACAATGCGCACCACCCAGCGATGTTTTTCAGAAACCTATCCTACATTGCCAATGCATGTTCCCTGACCTCCCCATGCTAACCACCCCACGGTGCTTTTCTTCATCCTACATTGCCACTCACTTCCTATCCTAATTCAGACACTCCGATTCACACCACCCAATGATGTTTTTCTCAGTCCTACTAGTGAATGTAATATTACACACCGATACAATGCGCACCACCCCGTGATGTTTTTCTCACTCCTACTAGTGAATGTAATGTTACACACCCATACAATGCGCACCACCCCGCGATGTTTTTCAGAAACCTATCATACATTGCTACTGCATGTTCCCTGACCTCCCCATGCTAACCACCCTGCGGTGCTTTTCTCCATCTTACATTGCCACTCACTGCCTATCCTAATTCAGACCCCGCGATTCACACCACCCCGTGATGTTTTTCTCACTCCTACTAGTGAATGTAATGTTACACACCCATACAATGCCTACCACTCCTGGATGTTTTTCAGAAACCTATCCTACATTGAAACGGCATGTTCCCTGACCTCCCCATGCTGACCACCCCGTGGTGCTTTTCTCCATCCTAGATTGCCACTCACTGCCTATCGTAACTGAGACCCTCTGATTCACACCACCCCGTGATGTTTTTCTCACTCCTACTAGTGAATGTAATGTTACACACCCATACAATGCGAACCACCCCGCGATGTTTTTCAGAAACCTATCCTACATTGCCACTGCATGTTCCCTGACCTCCCCATGCTGACCACCCGCGGTGCTTTTCCCCATCCTACATTGCCACTCACTGCCTATCCTAATTCAGACCCTCTAATTCACACCACCCCGTGATATTTTTCTCACTCCTACTAGTGAATGTAATGTAACACACACCCATACAATGCGCACCACCCCTTGATGTTTTTCTCACTCCTACTAGTGAATGTAATGTTACACACCCATACAATGCGCACCACCCCGCGATGTTTTTCAGAAACCTATCCTACATTGCCACTGCATGTTCCCTCACCTCCCGATGCATACCACCCCTTGATTCTTTTCTCCATCCTACATTGCAACTCACTGGCTATCGTATTTCAGACCCTCCGATTCACACCAGCCAGTGCTGTTTTTCTCACTCCTACTAGTGAATGTAATGTTACACACACATACAATGCGCACCACTCCGCGATGTTTTTCAGAAACCTATCCTACATTGCCACTGCATGTTCCATGACCTCTACATGCTAACGACCCCGCGGTACTTTTCTCCATCCTACATTGCCAATCACAGCCTATCCTAATTCAGACCCTCCAATTCACACCACCCCGTGATGTTTTTCTCTCTCCTAATAGTGAATGTACTGTTACACACCCATACAATGCGCACCACTCAGCGATGTTTTTCAGAAACCTTTCCTATATTGCCACTGCATGTTCCTTGACCTCCCCATGCTGACCACCTCGCTGTGCTTTCTCCATCCTACATTGCCACTCACTGCCTATCCTAATTCAGACCATCCGATTCACACCACCCCGTGATGTTTTTCTCACTCCTACTAGTGAATGTAATGTTACACACCCATAAAATGCGCACCACCCCGCGATGTTTTTCAGAAACCTATCCTACATTGCCACTGCATGTTCCCTGACCTCCCCATGCTGACGACCCCGCTGTGCTTTTCTCCATCCTACATTGCCACTCACTGCCTATCCTAATTCAGCCCCTCCGATTGACACCACCCCTTGAAGTTTTTCTCACTCATACTAGTGAATGTAATGTTACACACCCATACAATGCACACCACCACGCGATGTTTTTCAGAAACCTATCCTACATTGCCACTGCATGTTCCCTGACCTCCCCATGCTGACCACCCCGCGGTGCTTTTCTCCATCCTACATTGCCACTTACTGCCTATCCTTATTCAGACACTCCGATTCACACCACCCCGTGATGATTTTCTCACTCCTACTAGTGAATGTAATGTTACACACCCATACAATGCGCACCACCCAGCGATGTTTTTCAGAAACCTATCCTACATTGCCACTGCATGTTCCCTGACCTCCCCATGCTAACCACCCCACGGTGCTTTTCTTCATCCTACATTGCCACTCACTTCCTATCCTAATTCAGACCCTCCGATTCACACCACCCAATGATGTTTTTCTCAGTCCTACTAGTGAATGTAATATTACACACCGATACAATGCGCACCACCCCGTGATGTTTTTCTCACTCCTACTAGTGAATGTAATGTTACACACCCATACAATGCGCACCACCCCGCGATGTTTTTCAGAAACCTATCATATATTGCTACTGCATGTTCCCTGACCTCCCCATGCTAACCACCCTGCGGTGCTTTTCTCCATCTTACATTGCCACTAACTGCCTATACTAATTCAGACCCTCCGATTCACACCACCCCGTGATGTTTTTCTCACTCCTACTAGTGAATTTAATGTTACACAAACATACAATGCGCACCACCCCGCGATGTTTTTCAGAAACCTATCTAACATTGCCACTGCATGTTCCCTGAACTCCCCATGCTGACCAACCCGTGGTGCTTTTCCCCATCTTACATTGCCACTCACTGCCTATCCTAATTCAGACCCCGCGATTCACACCATCCCGTGATGTTTTTCTCACTCCTACTAGTGAATGTAATGTTACACACCCATACAATGCCTACCACTCCTGGATGTTTTTCAGAAACCTATCCTACATTGAAACTGCATGTTCCCTGACCTCGCCATGCTGACCACCCCGTGGTGCTTTTCTCCATCCTAGATTGCCACTCACTGCCTATCCTAATTGAGACCCTCTGATTCACACCACCCCGTGATGTTTTTCTCACTCCTACTAGTGAATGTAATGTTACACACCCATACAATGCGAACCACCCCGCGATGTTTTTCAGAAACCTATCCTACATTGCCACTGCATATTCCCTGACCTCCCCATGCTGACCACCCGCGGTGCTTTTCCACATCCTACATTGCCACTCACTGCCTATCCTAATTCGGACCCTCTAATTCACACCACCCCGTGATATTTTTCTCACTCCTACTATTGAATGTAATGTAACACACACCCATACAATGCGCACCACCCCTTGATGTTTTTCTCACTCCTACTAGTGAATGTAATGTTACACACCCCTACAATGCGCACCACCCCGCGATGTTTTTCAGAAACCTATCCTACATTGCCACTGCATGTTCCCTGACCTCCACATGCTGACCACCCCGCTGTACTTTTCTCCATCCTACATTGCCACTCACTGCCTATCCTAATTCAGACCCTCCGATTCACACCACCCCGTGAATTTTTTCTCACTCCTACTAGAGAATGTAATTTTACACACCCATACAATGCGCACCACCCCGCGATGTTTTTCAGAAACCTATCCTACATTGCCACTGCATGTTCCCTGACCTCCCCATGTTGACCACCCCGCGGTGCTTTTGTCCATTCCACATTGCCACTCACTGCGTATCCTAATTCAGACCCTCCAATTCACACCACCACGTGATGTTTTTCTCACTCCTACTAGAGAATGTAATTTTACACACCCACACAATTCGCACCACCCCGCGATGTTTTTCAGAAACCTATCCTACATTGCCACTTCATGTTCCCTGACCTCCACATGCTGACCAACCAGCGCTGCTTTTCTCCATCCTACATTGCCACTCACTGCATAACCTAATTCAGACCCTCCGATTCACACCACCCCGTGATGTTTTTCTCACTCCTATGAGAGAATGTAATTTTACACACCCATTCAATGCGTAGCACCACGCGATGTTTTTCAGAAACCTATCCTACATTGCCACTGCATGTTCCCTCACCTCCCGATGCATACCACCCCGTGATGCTTTTCTCCATCCTACATTGCAACTCACTGGCTATCCTATTTCAGACCCTCCGATTCACACCAGCCCGTGCTGTTTTTCTCACTCCTACTAGTGAATGTAATGTTACACACCAATAAAATGCGCACCACCCCGCGATGTTTTTCAGAAACCTATCCTACATTGCTACTGCATGTTCCCTGACCTCCCCATTCTGACCACCCCGCTGTGCTTTTCTCCATCCTACATTGCCACTCACTGCCTATCCTAATTCAGCCCCTCCGATTGACACCACCCCTTGAAGTTTTTCTCACTCATAGTAGTGAATGTAATGTTACACACCCATACAATGCACACCACCACGCGATGTTTTTCAGAAACCTATCCTACATTGCCACTGCCTGTTCCCTGTCATCCCCATGCTGACCACCCCGCGGTGCTTTTCTCCATCCTACATTGCCACTTACTGCCTATCCTAATTCAGACACTCCGATTCACACCACCCCGTGATGATTTTCTCACTCCTACTAGTGAATGTAATGCTACACACCCATACAATGCACACCACCACGCGATGTTTTTCAGAAACCTATCCTACATTGCCACTGCCTGTTCCCTGACCTCCCCATGCTGACCACCCCGCGGTGCTTTTCTCCATCCTATATTGCCACTCACTTCCTATCCTAATTCAGACCCTCCGATTCACACCACCCAATGATGTTTTTCTCAGTCCTACTAGTGAATGTAATATTACACACCGATACAATGCGCACCACCCCGTGATGTTTTTCTCACTCCTACTAGTGAATGTAATGTTACACACCCATACAATGCGCACCACCCCGCGATGTTTTTCAGAAACCTATCATACATTGCTACTGCATGTTCCCTGACCTCCCCATGCTAACCACCCTGCGGTGCTTTTCTCCATCTTACATTGCCACTCACTGCCTATACTAATTCAGACCCTCCGATTCACACCACCCCGTGATGTTTTTCTCACTCCTACTAGTGAATTTAATGTTACACAAACATACAATGCACAAGACCCAGCGATGTTTTTCAGAAACCTATCCAACATTGCCACTGCATGTTCCCTGAACTTCCCATGCTGACCAACCCGTGGTGCTTTTCCCCATTCTACATTGCCACTCACTGCCTATCCTAATTCAGACCCTGCGATTCACACCACCCCGTGATGTTTTTCTCACTCCTACTAGTGAATGTAATGTTACACACCCATACAATGCCTACCACTCCTGGATGTTTTTCAGAAACCTATCCTACATTGAAACTGCATGTTCCCTGACCTCCCCATGCTGACCACCCCGTGGTGCTTTTCTCCATCCTAGATTGCCACTCACTGCCTATCCTAATTGAGACCCTCTGATTCACACCACCCCGTGAAGTTTTTCTCACTCCTACTAGTGAATGTAATGTTACACACCCCTACAATGCGCACCACCCCGCGATGTTTTTCAGAAACCTATCCTACATTGCCACTGCATGTTCCCTGACCTCCACATGCTGACCACCCCGCGGGCCTTTCTCCATCCTACATTGGCACTCACTGCCTATCCTAATTCATACCCTCTGATTCACACCAACACGTGATGTTTTTCTCACTCCTACTAGTGAATGTAATGTTACATACCCATACAATGCGCACCACCCCGCGATGTTTTTCAGAAACCTATCCTACATTGCCACTGCATGTTTCCTCACCTCCCGATGCATACCACCCCGTGGTGCTTTTCTCCATCCTACATTGCAACTCACTGGCTATCCTATTTCAGACCCTCCAATTCACACCAGCCCGTGCTGTTTTTCTCACTCCTACTAGTGAATGTAATGTTACACACCCATACAATGCGCACCACTCCACGATGTTTTTCAGAAACCTATCCTACATTGCCACTGCATGTTCCATGACCTCTACATGCTGACCACCCCGCGGTACTTTTCTCCATCCTACATTGCCAATCACAGCCTATCCTAATTCAGACCTTCCAATTCACACCACCCCGTGATTTTTTTCTCTCTCCTAATAGTGAATGTACTGTTATACACCCATACAATGTGCACCACTCGGCGATGTTTTTCAGAAACCTATCCTATATTGCCACTGCATGTTCCTTGACCTCCCCATGCTGACCACCCCGCTGTGATTTTCTCCATCCTACATTGCCACTCACTGCATATCCTAATTCAGACCATCCGATTCACACCACCCCGTGATGTTTTTCTCACTCCTACAAGTGAATGTAATGTTACACACCCATAAAATGCGCACCACACCGCGATGTTTTTCAGAAACCTATCCTACATTGCCACTGCATGTTCCCTGACCTCCCCATGCGGACCACCCCGCTGTGCTTTTCTCCATTCTACATTGCCACTCACTGCCTATCCTAATTCAGCCCCTCCGATTGACACCACCCCTTGAAGTTTTTCTCACTCATACTAGTGAATGTAATGTTACACACCCATACAATTCACACCACCACGCGATGTTTTTCAGAAACCTATCCTACATTGCCACTGCATGTTCCCTGACCTCCCCATGCTGACCACCCCGCGGTGCTTTTCTCCATCCTACATTGCCACTTACTGCCTATCCTAATTCAGACACTCTGATTCACACCACCCCGTGATGATTTTCTCACTCCTACTAGTGAATGTAATGTTACACACCCATACAATGCACACCACCCAGCGATGTTTTTCAGAAACCTATCCTACATTGCCACTGCATGTTCCCTGACCTCCCCATGCTAACCACCACACGGTGCTTTTCTTCATCCTACATTGCCACTCACTTCCTATCCTAATTCAGACCCTCCGATTCACACCACCCAATGATGTTTTTCTCAGTCCTACTTGTGAATGTAATATTAAACACCGATACAATGCGCACCACCCCGTGATGTTTTTCTCACTCCTACTAGTGAATGTAATGTTACACACCCATACAATGCGCACCACCCCGCAATGTTTTTCATAAATCTATCCTACATTGCCACTGCATGTTCCCTGACCTCCACATGCTGACCATCACGCAGTGCTTTTCTACATCCTACATTGCCACTCACTGCCTATCCTAATTCAGACCCTCCAATTCACACCACCCCGTGATGTTTTACTCACTCCTACTAGTGAATGTAATGTTACACACCCATACAATGCGCACCACCCCGCGATGTTTTTCAGAAACCTATCATACATTGCTACTGCATGTTCCCTGACCTCCCCATGCTAACCACCCTGCGGTGCTTTTCTCCATCTTACATTGCCACTAACTGCCTATACTAATTCAGACCCTCCGATTCACACCACCCCGTGATGTTTTTCTCACTCCTACTAGTGAATTTAATGTTACACATACATACAATGCGCACCACCCCGCGATGTTTTTCAGAAACCTATCCAACATTGCCACTGCATGTTCCCTGAACTCCCCATGCTGACCAACCCGTGGTGCTTTTCCCCATCCTACATTGCCACTCACTGCCTATCCTAATTCAGACCCCGCGATTCACACCATCCCGTGATGTTTTTCTCACTCCTACTAGTGAATGTAATGTTACACACACCCATACAATGCGCACCACCTCTTGATGTTTTTCTCACTCCTACTAGTGAATGTAATGTTACACACCCCTACAATGCGCACCACCCCGCGATGTTTTTCAGAAACCTATCCTACATTGCCACTGCATGTTCCCTGACCTCCACATGCTGACCACCCCGCTGTGCTTTTCTCCATCCTACATTGCCACTCACTGCCTATACTAATTCAGACCCTCCGATTCACACCACCCCGTGATTTTTTTCTCACTCCTACTAGAGAATGTAATTTTACACACCCATACAATGCGCACCACCCCGTGATGTTTTTCAGAAACCTATCCTACATTGCCACTGCATGTTCCCTGACCTACCCATGCTGACCACCCCGCGGTGCTTTTGTCCATTCCACATTGCCACTCACTGCGTATCCTAATTCAGACCCTCCAATTCACAAAACCCCGTGATGTTTTTCTCACTCCTACTAGAGAATGTAATTTTACACACCCACACAATTCGCACCACCACGCGATGTTTGTCAGAAACCTATCCTACATTGCCACTTCATGTTCCCTGACCTCCACATGCTGACCAACCCGCGCTGCTTTTCTCCATCCTACATTGCCACTCACTGCATAACCTAATTCAGACCCTCCGATTCACACCACCCCGTGATGTTTTTCTCACTCCTATGAGAGAATGTAATTTTACACACTCATACAATGCGCAACACCACGCGAAGTTTTTCAGAAACCTATCCTACATTGCCACTGCATGTTCTCTGACCTCCACATGCTGACCTCCCCGCGGGCCATTCTCCATCCTACATTGGCACTCACTGCCTATCCTAATTCATACCCTCTGATTCACACCAACACGTGATGTTTTTCTCACTCCTACTAGTGAATGTAATGTTACACACCCATACAATGCGCACCACCCCACGATGTTTTTCAGAAACCTATCCTACATTGCCACTGCATGTTCCCTCACCTCCCGATGCATACCACCCCGTGATGCTTTTCTCCATCCTACATTGCAACTCACTGGCTATCCTATTTCAGACCCTCCGATTCACACCACCCCGTGATGTTTTTCTCACTCCTACTAGTGAATGTAATATAACACACACCCATACAATGCGCACCACCCCTTGATGTTTTTCTCACTCCTCCTAGTGAATGTAATGTTACACACCCATACAATGCGCACCACCCACCGATGTTTTTCAGAAAACTATCCTACATTGCCACTGCATGTTCCCTGACCTACCCATGCTGACCACCCCGCGATGCTTTTCTCCATCCTACATTGCCAGTCACTAGCTATCCTAATTCAGACACTCTGATTCACACCACCCCGTGATGTTTTTATGACTCCTACTTGTGAATGTAATGTTACACACCCATACAATGCGCACCACCCAGCAATGTTTTTCAGAAAACTATCCAACATTGCCACTGCATGTTCCATGAACTCCCAATGCTGATCATCCCGCGATGCTTTTCTCCATCCTACATTGCCACTCACTGCCTATCCTAATTCAGACCCTCCAATTCTCACCATCCCGTGATGTTTTTCTCACTCCTACTAGGGAATGCAATGTTACACACCCCTACAATGCGAAACACCCTGTGATTTTTTTCTCACTCCTACTAGTGAATGTAATGTTACACACCCATACAATACGCACCACCCCGCCATGTTTTTCAGAAACCTATCCTACATTGCCACTGCATGTTCCCTGACCTCCCCATGCTGACCACCCCGCGGTGCTTTTCTCCATCCTATATTGCCACTCACTGCCTATCCTAATACAGACGCTCCGATTCACACCACTCCGTGATGTTTTTGTCACTCCTACCAGTGATGTAATGTTACACACCCATACAATGTGCACCACCCCGCGATGTTTTTCAGAAACCTATCCTGCATTGCCACTGCATGTTCCCTGAGATCCACATGCTGACCACCCTGCAATGCTTTTCTCCATCCTACATTGCCATTCACTGCCTATCCTAATTCAGACCCTCCAATTCACACCACCCCGTGATGTTTTTCTCACTCCTAATAGTGAATGTACTGTTACACACCCATACAATGCGCACCACTCGGCGATGTTTTTCAGAAACCTATCCTACATTGCCACTGCATGTTCCTTGACCTCCCCATGCTGACCACCCCGCTGTGCTTTTCTCCATCCTACATTGCCACTCACTGCCTATCCTAATTCAGACCATCCGATTCACACCACCCCGTGATGTTTTTCTCACTCCTACTAGTGAATGTAATGTTACACACGCATACAATGCGCACAACCCCGCGATGTTTTTCAGAAACCTATCCTACACTGCCACTGCATGTTCCCTGACCTCCCCATGCTGACCACCCGGCTGTGCTTTTCTCCTTCCTACATTGCCACTCACTGCCTATCCTAATTCAGCCCCTCCGATTGACACCACCCCTTGATGTTTTTCTCACTCATACTAGTGAATGTAATGTTACAAACCCATACAATGCACACCACCACGCGATGTTTTTCAGAAACCGATCCTACATTGCCACTGCATGTTCCCTGACCTCCCCATGCTGACCACCCCGCGGTGCTTTTCTCCATCCTACATTGCCACTTACTGCCTATCCTAATTCAGACACTCCAATTCACACCACCCCGTGATGTTTTTCTCACTCCTACTAGTGAATGTAATGTTACACACCCATACATTGCGCACCACCCCGCGATGTTTTTCAGAAACCTATCCTACATTAGCACTGCATGTTCCCTGACCTCCCAATGCTAACCACCCCACGGTGCTTTTCTCCATCCTACATTGCCACTCACTTCCTATCCTAATTCAGACCCTCCGATTCACACCACCCAATGATGTTTTTCTCAGTCCTACTTGTGAATGTAATATTAAACACCGATACAATGCGCACCACCCCGTGATGTTTTTCTCACTCCTACTAGTGAATGTAATGTTACACACCCATACAATGCGCACCACCCCGCGATGTTTTTCAGAAACCTATCATACATTGCTACTGCATGTTCCCTGACCTCCCCATGCTAACCACCCTGCGGTGCTTTTCTCCATCTTACATTGCCACTAACTGCCTATACTAATTCAGACCCTCCGATTCACACCACCCCGTGATGTTTTTCTCACTCCTACTAGTGAATTTAATGTTACACATACATACAATGCGCACCACCCCGCGATGTTTTTCAGAAACCTATCCAACATTGCCACTGCATGTTCCCTGAACTCCCCATGCTGACCAACCCGTGGTGCTTTTCCCCATCCTACATTGCCACTCACTGCCTATCCTAATTCAGACCCCGCGATTCACACCACCCCGTGATGTTTTTCTCACTCCTACTAGTGAATGTAATGTTACACACACCCATACAATGCGCACCACCTCTTGATGTTTTTCTCACTCCTACTAGTGAATGTAATGTTACACACCCCTACAATGCGCACCACCCCGCGATGTTTTTCAGAAACCTATCCTACATTGCCACTGCATGTTCCCTGACCTCCACATGCTGACCACCCCGCTGTGCTTTTCTCCATCCTACATTGCCACTCACTGCCTATACTAATTCAGACCCTCCGATTCACACCACCCCGTGATTTTTTTCTCACTCCTACTAGAGAATGTAATTTTACACACCCAAACAATGCGCACCACCCCGTGATGTTTTTCAGAAACCTATCCTACATTGCCACTGCATGTTCCCTGACCTACCCATGCTGACCACCCCGCGGTGCTTTTGTCCATTCCACATTGCCACTCACTGCGTATCCTAATTCAGACCCTCCAATTCACAAAACCCCGTGATGTTTTTCTCACTCCTACTAGAGAATGTAATTTTACACACCCACACAATTCGCACCACCACGCTATGTTTGTCAGAAACCTATCCTACATTGCCACTTCATGTTCCCTGACCTCCACATGCTGACCAACCCGCGCTGCTTTTCTCCATCCTACATTGCCACTCACTGCATAACCTAATTCAGACCCTCCGATTCACACCACCCCGTGATGTTTTTCTCACTCCTATGAGAGAATGTAATTTTACACACTCATACAATGCGCAACACCACGCGAAGTTTTTCAGAAACCTATCCTACATTGCCACTGCATGTTCCCTGACCTCCACATGCTGACCTCCCCGCGGGCCATTCTCCATCCTACATTGGCACTCACTGCCTATCCTAATTCATACCCTCTGATTCACACCAACACGTGATGTTTTTCTCACTCCTACTAGTGAATGTAATGTTACACACCCATACAATGCGCACCACCCCACGATGTTTTTCAGAAACCTATCCTACATTGCCACTGCATGTTCCCTCACCTCCCGATGCATACCACCCCGTGATGCTTTTCTCCATCCTACATTGCAACTCACTGGCTATCCTATTTCAGACCCTCCGATTCACACCACCCCGTGATGATTTTCTCACTCCTACTAGTGAATGTAATATAACACACACCCATACAATGCGCACCACCCCTTGATGTTTTTCTCACTCCTCCTAGTGAATGTAATGTTACACACCCATACAATGCGCACCACCCACCGATGTTTTTCAGAAAACTATCCTACATTGCCACTGCATGTTCCCTGACCTACCCATGCTGACCACCCCGCGATGCTTTTCTCCATCCTACATTGCCAGTCACTAGCTATCCTAATTCAGACACTCTGATTCACACCACCCCGTGATGTTTTTATGACTCCTACTTGTGAATGTAATGTTACACACCCATACAATGCGCACCACCCAGCAATGTTTTTCAGAAAACTATCCAACATTGCCACTGCATGTTCCGTGAACTCCCAATGATGATCATCCCGCGATGCTTTTCTCCATCCTACATTGCCACTCACTGCCTATCCTAATTCAGACCCTCCAATTCTCACCATCCCGTGATGTTTTTCTCACTCCTACTAGGGAATGCAATGTTACACACCCCTACAATGCGAAACACCCCGTGATTTTTTTCTCACTCCTACTAGTGAATGTAATGTTACACACCCATACAATACGCACCACCCCGCCATGTTTTTCAGAAACCTATCCTACATTGCCACTGCATGTTCCCTGACCTCCCCATGCTGACCACCCCGCGGTGCTTTTCTCCATCCTATATTGCCACTCACTGCCTATCCTAATACAGACGCTCCGATTCACACCACTCCGTGATGTTTTTGTCACTCCTACCAGTGATGTAATGTTACACACCCATACAATGTGCACCACCCCGCGATGTTTTTCAGAAACCTATCCTGCATTGCCACTGCATGTTCCCTGAGATCCACATGCTGACCACCCTGCAATGCTTTTCTCCATCCTACATTGCCATTCACTGCCTATCCTAATTCAGACCCTCCAATTCACACCACCCCGTGATGTTTTTCTCTCTCCTAATAGTGAATGTACTGTTACACACCCATACAATGCGCACCACTCGGCGATGTTTTTCAGAAACCTATCCTACATTGCCACTGCATGTTCCTTGACCTCCCCATGCTGACCACCCCGCTGTGCTTTTCTCCATCCTACATTGCCACTCACTGCCTATCCTAATTCAGACCATCCGATTCACACCACCCCGTGATGTTTTTCTCACTCCTACTAGTGAATGTAATGTTACACACGCATACAATGCGCACAACCCCGCGATGTTTTTCAGAAACCTATCCTACACTGCCACTGCATGTTCCCTGACCTCCCCATGCTGACCACCCGGCTGTGCTTTTCTCCTTCCTACATTGCCACTCACTGCCTATCCTAATTCAGCCCCTCCGATTGACACCACCCCTTGATGTTTTTCTCACTCATACTAGTGAATGTAATGTTACAAACCCATACAATGCACACCACCACGCGATGTTTTTCAGAAACCGATCCTACATTGCTACTGCATGTTCCCTGACCTCCCCATGCTGACCACCCCGCGGTGCTTTTCTCCATCCTACATTGCCACTTACTGCCTATCCTAATTCAGACACTCCAATTCACACCACCCCGTGATGTTTTTCTCACTCCTACTAGTGAATGTAATGTTACACACCCATACAATGCGCACCACCCCGTGATGTTTTTCAGAAACCTATCCTACATTAGCACTGCATGTTCCCTGACCTCCCAATGCTAACCACCCCATGGTGCTTTTCTCCATCCTACATTGCCACTCACTTCCTATCCTAATTCAGACCCTCCGATTCACACCACCCAATGATGTTTTTCTCAATCCTACTAGTGAATGTAATATTACACACCGATACAATGCGCACCACCCCGTGATGTTTTTCTCACTCCTACTAGTGAATGTAATGTTACACACCCATACAATGCGCACCACCCCGCGATGTTTTTCAGAAACCTATCATACATTGCTACTGCATGTTCCCTGACCTCCCCATGCTAACCACCCTGCGGTGATTTTCTCCATCCTACATTGCCACTCACTGCCTATACTAATTCAGACCCTCCGATTCACACCACACCGTGATGTTTTTCTCACTCCTTCTAGTGAATTTAATGTTACACAACATACAATGCGCACCACCCCGCGATGTTTTTCAGAAACCTATCCAACATTGTCACTGCATGTTCCCTGAACTCCCCATACTGACCAACCCGTGGTGCTTTTCCCCATCCTACATTGCCACTCACTGCCTATCCTAATTCAGACCCTGCGATTCACACCACCCCGTGATGTTTTTCTCACTCCTACTAGTGAATGTAATGTTACACACCCATACAAAGCCTACCACCCCTGGAGGTTTTTCTGAAACCGATCCTACATTGAAACTGCATGTTCCCTGACCTCCCCATGCTGACCACCCCGCGGTGCTTTTCCCCATCCTAGATTGCCACTCACTGCCTATCCTAATTGAGACCCTCTGATTCACACCACCCCGTGATGTTTTTCTCACTCCTAATAGTGATTGTAATGTTACACACACATACAATGCGAACCACACCGCGATGTTTTTCAGAAACCTATCCTACATTGCCACTGCATGTTCCCTGACCTCCCCATGCTGACCACCCGCGGTGCTTTTCCCCATCCTACATTGCCACTCACTGCCTATCCTAATTCGGACCCTCTAATTCACACCAGCCCGTGATATTTTTCTCACTCCTACTAGTGAATGTAATGTAACACACACCCATACAATGCTCACCACCCCTTGATGTTTTTCTCACTCCTACTAGTGATTGTAATGTTCCACAACCCTACAATGCGCACCACCCCGCGATGTTTTTCAGAAACCTATCCTACATTGCCACTGCATGTTCCCTGACCTCCCCATGCTGACCACCCCGCGGTGCTTTTGTCTATTCCACATTGCCACTCACTGCGTATCCTAATTCAGACCCTCCAATTCACACCACCCCGTGATGTTTTTCTCACTCCTACTAGAGAATGTAATTTTACACACCCACACAATTCGCACCACCCCGCCATGTTTTTCAGAAACCTATCCAACATTGCCACTTCATGTTCCCTGACCTCCACATGCTGACCAACCCGCGCTGCTTTTCTCCATCCTACATTGGCACTCACTGCATAACCTAATTCAGACCCTCCGATTCACACCACCCCGTGATGTTTTTCTCACTCCTATGAGAGAATGTAATTTTACACACCCATACAATGCGCACCACCATGCGATGTTTTTCAGAAACCTATCCTACATTGCCACTGCATGTTCCCTGACCTCCACATGCTGACCTCCCCACGGGCCTTTCTCCATCCTACATTGGCACTCACTGCCTATCCTAATTCATACGTTCTGATTCACACCAACACGTGATGTTTTTCTCACTCCTACTAGTGAATGTAATGTTACACACCCATACAATGCGCACCACCCTGCGATGTTTTTCAGAAACCTATCCTACATTGCCACTGCATGTTCCCTCACCTCCCGATGCATACCACCCCGTGATGCTTTTCTCCATCCTACATTGCAACTCACTGGCTATCCGATTTCAGACCCTCCGATTCACACCAGCCCGTGCTGTTTTTCTCACTCCTACTAGTGAATGTAATGTTACACACCCATACAATGCGCACCACTCCGCGATGTTTTTCAGAAACCTATCCTACATTGCCACTGCATGTTCCATGACCTCTATATGCTGACCACCCCGCGGTACTTTTCTCCATCCTATATTGCCAATCACAGCCTATCCTAATTCAGACCCTCCAATTCACACCACCCCGTGATGTTTTTCTCTCTCCTTATAGTGAATGTACTGTTACACCCCCATACAATGCGCACCACTCGGCGATGTTTTTCAGAAACCTATCCTATATTGCCACTGCATTTTCCTTGACCTCCCCATGCTGACCACCCCGCTGTGCTTTTCTCCATCCTACATTGCCACTCACTGCCTATCCTAATTCAGACCATTTGATTCACACCTCCCCGTGATGTTTTTCTCACTCCTACTAGTGAATGTAATGTTACACACCCATAAAAAGCGCACCACCCCGCGATGTTTTTCAGAAACCTATCCTACATTGCCACTGCATGTTCCCTGACCTCCCCATGCTGACCACCCCGCGGTGCTTTTCTCCATCCTATATTGCCACTCACTGCCTATCCTAATACAGACGCTCCGATTCACACCACTCCGTGATGTTTTTGTCACTCCTACCAGTGATGTAATGTTACACACCCATACAATGTGCACCACCCCGCGATGTTTTTCAGAAACCTATCCTGCATTGCCACTGCATGTTCCCTGAGATCCACATGCTGACCACCCTGCAGTGCTTTTCTCCATCCTACATTGCCACTCACTGCCTATCCTAATTCAGACCCTCGGATTCACACCACCCCGTGATGTTTTTCTCACTCCTAATAGTGAATGTACAGTTACACACCCATACAATGCGCACCACTCGGCGATGTTTTTCAGAAACCTATCCTACATTGCCACTGCATGTTCCTTGACCTCCCCATGCTGACCACCCCGCTGTGCTTTTCTCCATCCTACATTGCCACTCACTGCCTATCCTAATTCAGACCATCCGATTCACACTACCCCGTGATGTTTTTCTCACTCCTACTAGTGAATGTAATGTTACACACGCATACAATGCGCACCACCCCGCGATGTTTTTCAGAAACCTATCCTACACTGCCACTGCATGTTCCCTGACTTCCCCATGCTGACCACCCCGCTGTGCTTTTCTCCATCCTACATTGCCACTCACTGCCTATCCTAATTCAGCCCCTCCGATTGACACCACCCCTTGATGTTTTTCTCACTCATACTAGTGAATGTAATGTTACACACCCATACAATGCACACCACCACGCGATGTTTTTCAGAAACCTATCCTACATTGCCACTGCATGTTCCCTGACCTCCCCATGCTAACCACCCCACGGTGCTTTTCTCCATCCCACATTGCCGCTCACTTCCTATCCTAATTCAGACCTTCCGATTTACACCACCCAATGATGTTTTTCTCAGTCCTACTAGTGAATGTAATATTACACACCGATACAATGCGCACCACCCCGTGATGTTTTTCTCACTCCTACTAGTGAATGTAATGTTACACACCCATACAATGTGCACCACCCCGCGATGTTTTTCAGAAACCTATCATACATTGCTACTGCATGTTCCCTGACCTCCCCATGCTAACCAACCTTCGGTGCTTTTGTACATCTTACATTGCCACACACTGCCTATACTAATTCAGACCCTCCGATTCACACCACCCCGTGATGTTTTTCTCACTCCTACTAGTGAATTTAATGTTACACAAACATACAATGCGCACCACCCCGCGATGTTTTTCAGAAACCTATCCAACATTGCCACTGCATGTTCCCTGAACTCCCCATGCTGACCAACCCGTGGTGCTTTTCCCCATCCTACATTGCCACTCACTGCCTATCCTAATTCAGACCCTGCGATTCACACCACCCCGTGATGTTTTTCTCACTCCTACTAGTTAATGTAATGTTACACACGCATACAATGCGCACCACCCCGCGATGTTTTTCAGAAACCTATCCTACACTGCCACTGCATGTTCCCTGACCTCCCCATGCTGACCACCCCGCTGTGCTTTTCTCCATCCTACATTGCCACTCACTGCCTATCCTAATTCAGCCCCTCCGATTGACACCACCCCTTGATGTTTTTCTCACTCATACTAGTGAATGTAATGTTACACACCCATACAATGCACACCACCACGCGATGTTTTTCAGAAACCTATCCTACATTGCCACTGCATGTTCCCTGCCCTCCCCATGCTAACCACCCCACGGAGCTTTTCTCCATCCCACATTGCCGCTCACTTCCTATCCTAATTCAGACCCTCCGATTTACACCACCCAATGATGTTTTTCTCAGTCCTACTAGTGAATGTAATATTACACACCGATACAATGCGCACCACCCCGTGATGTTTTTCTCACTCCTACTAGTGAATGTAATGTTACACACCCATACAATGCGCACCACCCCGCGATGTTTTTCAGAAACCTATCATACATTGCTACTGCATGTTCCCTGACCTCCCCATGCTAACCAACCTTCGGTGCTTTTGTACATCTTACATTGCCACACACTGCCTATACTAATTCAGACCCTCCGATTCACACCACCCCGTGATGTTTTTCTCACTCCTACTAGTGAATTTAATGTTACACAAACATACAATGCGCACCACCCCGCGATGTTTTTCAGAAACCTATCCTACATTGCCACTGCATGTTCCCTGACCTCCCCATGCTGACCACCCCGCTGTGCTTTTCTCCATCCTACATTGCCACTCACTGCCTATCCTAATTCAGACCCTCCGATTCACACCACCCCTTGAAGTTTTTCTCACTCATAGTAGTGAATGTAATGTTACACACCCATACAATGCAAACCACCACGCGATGTTTTTCAGAAACCTATCCTACATTGCCACTGCCTGTTCCCAGTCATCCCCATGCTGACCACCCCGCGGTGCTTTTCTCCATCCTACATTGCCACTTACTGCCTATCCTAATTCAGACACTCCGATTCACACCACCCCGTGAAGATTTTCTCACTCCTACTAGTGAATGTAATGCTACACACCCATACAATGCGCACCACTCCGCGATGTTTTTCAGAAACCTATCCTACATTGCCACTGCATGTTCCATGACCTCTATATGCTGACCACCCCGCGGTACTTTTCTCCATCCTATATTGCCAATCACAGCCTATCCTAATTCAGACCCTCCAATTCACACCACCCCGTGATGTTTTTCTCTCTCCTTATAGTGAATGTACTGTTACACCCCCATACAATGCGCACCACTCGGCGATGTTTTTCAGAAACCTATCCTATATTGCCACTGCATTTTCCTTGACCTCCCCATGCTGACCACCCCGCTGTGCTTTTCTCCATCCTACATTGCCACTCACTGCCTATCCTAATTCAGACCATTTGATTCACACCACCCCGTGATGTTTTTCTCACTCCTACTAGTGAATGTAATGTTACACACCCATAAAAAGCGCACCACCCCGCGATGTTTTTCAGAAACCTATCCTACATTGCCACTGCATGTTCCCTGACCTCCCCATGCTGACCACCCCGCGGTGCTTTTCTCCATCCTATATTGCCACTCACTGCCTATCCTAATACAGACGCTCCGATTCACACCACTCCGTGATGTTTTTGTCACTCCTACCAGTGATGTAATGTTACACACCCATACAATGTGCACCACCCCGCGATGTTTTTCAGAAACCTATCCTGCATTGCCACTGCATGTTCCCTGAGATCCACATGCTGACCACCCTGCAGTGCTTTTCTCCATCCTACATTGCCACTCACTGCCTATCCTAATTCAGACCCTCGGATTCACACCACCCCGTGATGTTTTTCTCACTCCTAATAGTGAATGTACAGTTACACACCCATACAATGCGCACCACTCGGCGATGTTTTTCAGAAACCTATCCTACATTGCCACTGCATGTTCCTTGACCTCCCCATGCTGACCACCCCGCTGTGCTTTTCTCCATCCTACATTGCCACTCACTGCCTATCCTAATTCAGACCATCCGATTCACACTACCCCGTGATGTTTTTCTCACTCCTACTAGTGAATGTAATGTTACACACGCATACAATGCGCACCACCCCGCGATGTTTTTCAGAAACCTATCCTACACTGCCACTGCATGTTCCCTGACTTCCCCATGCTGACCACCCCGCTGTGCTTTTCTCCATCCTACATTGCCACTCACTGCCTATCCTAATTCAGCCCCTCCGATTGACACCACCCCTTGATGTTTTTCTCACTCATACTAGTGAATGTAATGTTACACACCCATACAATGCACACCACCACGCGATGTTTTTCAGAAACCTATCCTACATTGCCACTGCATGTTCCCTGACCTCCCCATGCTAACCACCCCACGGTGCTTTTCTCCATCCCACATTGCCGCTCACTTCCTATCCTAATTCAGACCTTCCGATTTACACCACCCAATGATGTTTTTCTCAGTCCTACTAGTGAATGTAATATTACACACCGATACAATGCGCACCACCCCGTGATGTTTTTCTCACTCCTACTAGTGAATGTAATGTTACACACCCATACAATGTGCACCACCCCGCGATGTTTTTCAGAAACCTATCATACATTGCTACTGCATGTTCCCTGACCTCCCCATGCTAACCAACCTTCGGTGCTTTTGTACATCTTACATTGCCACACACTGCCTATACTAATTCAGACCCTCCGATTCACACCACCCCGTGATGTTTTTCTCACTCCTACTAGTGAATTTAATGTTACACAAACATACAATGCGCACCACCCCGCGATGTTTTTCAGAAACCTATCCAACATTGCCACTGCATGTTCCCTGAACTCCCCATGCTGACCAACCCGTGGTGCTTTTCCCCATCCTACATTGCCACTCACTGCCTATCCTAATTCAGACCCTGCGATTCACACCACCCCGTGATGTTTTTCTCACTCCTACTAGTTAATGTAATGTTACACACGCATACAATGCGCACCACCCCGCGATGTTTTTCAGAAACCTATCCTACACTGCCACTGCATGTTCCCTGACCTCCCCATGCTGACCACCCCGCTGTGCTTTTCTCCATCCTACATTGCCACTCACTGCCTATCCTAATTCAGCCCCTCCGATTGACACCACCCCTTGATGTTTTTCTCACTCATACTAGTGAATGTAATGTTACACACCCATACAATGCACACCACCACGCGATGTTTTTCAGAAACCTATCCTACATTGCCACTGCATGTTCCCTGCCCTCCCCATGCTAACCACCCCACGGAGCTTTTCTCCATCCCACATTGCCGCTCACTTCCTATCCTAATTCAGACCCTCCGATTTACACCACCCAATGATGTTTTTCTCAGTCCTACTAGTGAATGTAATATTACACACCGATACAATGCGCACCACCCCGTGATGTTTTTCTCACTCCTACTAGTGAATGTAATGTTACACACCCATACAATGCGCACCACCCCGCGATGTTTTTCAGAAACCTATCATACATTGCTACTGCATGTTCCCTGACCTCCCCATGCTAACCAACCTTCGGTGCTTTTGTACATCTTACATTGCCACACACTGCCTATACTAATTCAGACCCTCCGATTCACACCACCCCGTGATGTTTTTCTCACTCCTACTAGTGAATTTAATGTTACACAAACATACAATGCGCACCACCCCGCGATGTTTTTCAGAAACCTATCCTACATTGCCACTGCATGTTCCCTGACCTCCCCATGCTGACCACCCCGCTGTGCTTTTCTCCATCCTACATTGCCACTCACTGCCTATCCTAATTCAGACCCTCCGATTCACACCACCCCTTGAAGTTTTTCTCACTCATAGTAGTGAATGTAATGTTACACACCCATACAATGCAAACCACCACGCGATGTTTTTCAGAAACCTATCCTACATTGCCACTGCCTGTTCCCAGTCATCCCCATGCTGACCACCCCGCGGTGCTTTTCTCCATCCTACATTGCCACTTACTGCCTATCCTAATTCAGACACTCCGATTCACACCACCCCGTGAAGATTTTCTCACTCCTACTAGTGAATGTAATGCTACACACCCATACAATGCACACCACCACGCGATGTTTTTCAGAAACCTATCCTACATTGCCACTGCCTGTTCCCTGACCTCCCCATGCTGACCACCCCGCGGTGCTTTTCTCCATCCTATATTGCCACTCACTTCCTATCCTAATTCAGACGCTCCAATTCACACCACCCAATGATGTTTTTCTCAGTCCTACTAGTGAATGTAATATTACACACCGATACAATGCGCACCACCCCGTGATGTTTTTCTCACTCCTACTAGTGAATGTAACGTTACACACCCATACAATGCGCACCATCCCGCGATGTTATTCAGAAACCTATCATACATTGCTACTGCATGTTCCCTGACCTCCCCATGCTAACCACCCTGCGGTGCTTTTCTCCATCTTACATTGCCACTCACTGCCTATACTAATTCAGACCCTCCGATTCACACCACCCCGTGATGTTTTTCTCACTCCTACTAGTGAATTTAATGTTACACAAACATACAATGCGCAAGACCCAGCGATGTTTTTCAGAAACCTATCCAACATTGCCACTGCATGTTCCCTGAACTTCCCATGCTGACCAACCCGTGGTGCTTTTCCCCATTCTACATTACCACTCACTGCCTATCCTAATTCAGACCCTGCGATTCACACCACCCCGTGATGTTTTTCTCACTCCTACTAGTGAATGTAATGTTACACACCCATACAATGCCTACCACTCCTGGATGTTTTTCAGAAACCTATCCTACATTGAAACTGCATGTTCCCTGACCTCCCCGTGCTGACCACCCCGTGGTGCTTTTCTCCATCCTAGATTGCCACTCACTGCCTATCCTAATTGAGACCCTCTGATTCACACCACCCCGTGAAGTTTTTCTCACTCCTACTAGTGAATGTAATGTTACACACCCATACAATGCGAACCACCCCGCGATGTTTTTCAGAAACCTATCCTACATTGCCACTGCATGTTCCCTGACCTCCCCATGCTGACCATCCGCGGTGCTTTTCCCCATCCTACATTGCCACTCACTGCCTATCCTAATTCAGACCCTCTAATTCACACCACCCTGTGATATTTTTCTCACTCCTACTAGTGAATGTAATGTAACACACACCCATACAATGCGCACCACCCCTTGATGTTTTTCTCCCTCCTACTAGTGAATGTAATGTTACACACCCCTACAATGCGCACCACCCCGCGATGTTTTTCAGAAACCTATCCTACATTGCCACTGAATGTTCCCTGACCTCCACATGCTGACCACCCCGCGGGCCTTTCTCCATCCTACATTGGCACTCACTGCCTATCCTAATTCATACCCTCTGATTCACACCAACACGTGATGTTTTTCTCACTCCTACTAGTGAATGTAATGTTACATACCCATACAATGCGCACCACCCCGCGATGTTTTTCAGAATCCTATCCTACATTGCCACTGCATGTTCCCTCACCTCCCGATGCATACCACCCCGTGATGCTTTTCTCCATCCTACATTGCAACTCACTGGCTATCCTATTTCAGACCCTCCGATTCATACCAGCCCGTGCTGTTTTTCTCACTCCTACTAGTGAATGTAATGTTACACACCCATACAATGCGCACCACTCCACGATGTTTTTCAGAAACCTATCCTACATTGCCACTGCATGTTCCATGACCTCTACATGCTGACCACCCCGCGGTACTTTTCTCCATCCTACATTGCCAATCACAACCTATCCTAATTCAGACCCTCCAATTCACACCACCCCGTGATTTTTTTCTCTCTCCTAATAGTGAATGTACTGTTATACACCCATACAATGTGCACCACTCGGCGATGTTTTTCAGAAACCTATCCTATATTGCCACTGCATGTTCCTTGACCTCCCCATGCTGACCACCCCGCTGTGCTTTTCTCCATCCTACATTGCCACTCACTGCATATCCTAATTCAGACCATCCGATTCACACCACCCCGTAATGTTTTTCTCACTCCTACTAGTGAATGTAATGTTACACACCCATAAAATGCGCACCACACCGCGATGTTTTTCAGAAACCTATCCTACATTGCCACTGCATGTTCCCTGACCTCCCCATGCGGACCACCCCGCTGTGCTTTTCTCTATTCTACATTGCCACTCACTGCCTATCCTAATTCAGCCCCTCCGATTGACACCACCCCTTGAAGTTTTTCTCACTCATACTAGTGAATGTAATGTTACACACCCATACAATTCACACCACCACGCGATGTTTTTCAGAAACCTATCCTACATTGCCACTGCATGTTCCCTGACCTCCCCATGCTGACCACCCCGCGGTGCTTTTCTCCATCCTACATTGCCACTTACTGCCTATCCTAATTCAGACACTCTGATTCACACCACCCCGTGATGATTTTCTCACTCCTACTAGTGAATGTAATGTTACACACCCATACAATGCGAACCACCCAGCGATGTTTTTCAGAAACCTATCCTACATTGCCACTGCATGTTCCCTGACCTCCCCATGCTAACCACCACACGGTGCTTTTCTTCATCCTACATTGCCACTCACTTCCTATCCTAATTCAGACCCTCCGATTCACACCACCCAATGATGTTTTTCTCAGTCCTACTTGTGAATGTAATATTAAACACCGATACAATGCGCACCACCCCGTGATGTTTTTCTCACTCCTACTAGTGAATGTAATGTTACACACCCATACAATGCGCACCACCCCGCAATGTTTTTCAGAAACCTATCATACATTGCTACTGCATGTTCCCTGACCTCCCCATGCTAACCAACCTTCGGTGCTTTTGTACATCTTACATTGCCACACACTGCCTATACTAATTCAGACCCTCCGATTCACACCACCCCGTGATGTTTTTCTCACTCCTACTAGTGAATTTAATGTTACACATACATACAATGCGCACCACCCCGCGATGTTTTTCAGAAACCTATCCAACATTGCCACTGCATGTTCCCTGAACTCCCCATGCTGACCAACCCGTGGTGCTTTTCCCCATCCTACATTGCCACTCAATGCGTATCCTAATTCAGACCCCGCGATTCACACCACCCCGTGATGTTTTTCTCACTCCTACTAGTGAATGTAATGTTACACACACCCATACAATGCGCACCACCTCTTGATGTTTTTCTCACTCCTACTAGTGAATGTAATGTTACACACCCCTACAATGCGCACCACCCCGCGATGTTTTTCAGAAACCTATCCTACATTGCCAATGCATGTTCCCTGACCTCCACATGCTGACCACCCCGCTGTGCTTTTCTCCATCCTACATTGCCACTCACTGCCTATACTAATTCAGACCCTCCGATTCACACCACCCCGTGATTTTTTTCTCACTCCTACTAGAGAATGTAATTTTACACACCCATACAATGCGCACCACCCCGTGATGTTTTTCAGAAACCTATCCTACATTGCCACTGCATGTTCCCTGACCTACCCATGCTGACCACCCCGCGGTGCTTTTGTCCATTCCACATTGCCACTCACTGCGTATCCTAATTCAGACCCTCCAATTCACAAAACCCCGTGATGTTTTTCTCACTCCTACTAGAGAATGTAATTTTACACACCCACACAATTCGCACCACCACGCGATGTTTGTCAGAAACCTATCCTACATTGCCACTTCATGTTCCCTGACCTCCACATGCTGACCAACCCGCGCTGCTTTTCTCCATCCTACATTGCCACTCACTGCATAACCTAATTCAGACCCTCCGATTCACACCACCCCGTGATGTTTTTCTCACTCCTATGAGAGAATGTAATTTTACACACCCATACAATGCGCAACACCACGCGAAGTTTTTCAGAAACCTATCCTACATTGCCACTGCATGTTCTCTGACCTCCACATGCTGACCTCCCCGCGGGCCATTCTCCATCCTACATTGGCACTCACTGCCTATCCTAATTCATACCCTCTGATTCACACCAACACGTGATGTTTTTCTCACTCCTACTAGTGAATGTAATGTTACACACCCATACAATGCGCACCACCCCACGATGTTTTTCAGAAACCTATCCTACATTGCCACTGCATGTTCCCTCACCTCCCGATGCATACCACCCCGTGATGCTTTTCTCCATCCTACATTGCAACTCACTGGCTATCCTATTTCAGACCCTCCGATTCACACCACCCCGTGATGTTTTTCTCACTCCTACTAGTGAATGTAATATAACACACACCCATACAATGCGCACCACCCCTTGATGTTTTTCTCACTCCTCCTAGTGAATGTAATGTTACACACCCATACAATGCGCACCACCCACCGATGTTTTTCAGAAAACTATCCTACATTGCCACTGCATGTTCCCTGACCTACCCATGCTGACCACCCCGCGATGCTTTTCTCCATCCTACATTGCCAGTCACTAGCTATCCTAATTCAGACACTCTGATTCACACCACCCCGTGATGTTTTTATGACTCCTACTTGTGAATGTAATGTTACACACCCATACAATGCGCACCACCCAGCAATGTTTTTCAGAAAACTATCCAACATTGCCACTGCATGTTCCGTAAACTCCCAATGCTGATCATCCCGCGATGCTTTTCTCCATCCTACATTGCCACTCACTGCCTATCCTAATTCAGACCCTCCAATTCTCACCATCCCGTGATGTTTTTCTCACTCCTACTAGGGAATGCAATGTTACACACCCCTACAATGCGAAACACCCCGTGATTTTTTTCTCACTCCTACTAGTGAATGTAATGTTACACACCCATACAATACGCACCACCCCGCCATGTTTTTCAGAAACCTATCCTACATTGCCACTGCATGTTCCCTGACCTCCCCATGCTGACCACCCCGCGGTGCTTTTCTCCATCCTATATTGCCACTCACTGCCTATCCTAATACAGACGCTCCGATTCACACCACTCCGTGATGTTTTTGTCACTCCTACCAGTGATGTAATGTTACACACCCATACAATGTGCACCACCCCGCGATGTTTTTCAGAAACCTATCCTGCATTGCCACTGCATGTTCCCTGAGATCCACATGCTGACCACCCTGCAATGCTTTTCTCCATCCTACATTGCCATTCACTGCCTATCCTAATTCAGACCCTCCAATTCACACCACCCCGTGATGTTTTTCTCACTCCTAATAGTGAATGTACTGTTACACACCCATACAATGCGCACCACTCGGCGATGTTTTTCAGAAACCTATCCTACATTGCCACTGCATGTTCCTTGACCTCCCCATGCTGACCACCCCGCTGTGCTTTTCTCCATCCTACATTGCCACTCACGGCCTATCCTAATTCAGACCATCCGATTCACACCACCCCGTGATGTTTTTCTCACTCCTACTAGTGAATGTAATGTTACACACGCATACAATGCGCACAACCCCGCGATGTTTTTCAGAAACCTATCCTACACTGCCACTGCATGTTCCCTGACCTCCCCATGCTGACCACCCGGCTGTGCTTTTCTCCTTCCTACATTGCCACTCACTGCCTATCCTAATTCAGCCCCTCCGATTGACACCACCCCTTGATGTTTTTCTCACTCATACTAGTGAATGTAATGTTACAAACCCATACAATGCACACCACCACGCGATGTTTTTCAGAAACCGATCCTACATTGCCACTGCATGTTCCCTGACCTCCCCATGCTGACCACCCCGCGGTGCTTTTCTCCATCCTACATTGCCACTTACTGCCTATCCTAATTCAGACACTCCAATTCACACCACCGCGTGATGTTTTTCTCACTCCTACTAGTGAATGTAATGTTACACACCCATACAATGCGCACCACCCCGCGATGTTTTTCAGAAACCTATCCTACATTAGCACTGCATGTTCCCTGACCTCCCAATGCTAACCACCCCACGGGGCTTTTCTCCATCCTACATTGCCACTCACTTCCTATCCTAATTCAGACCCTCCGATTCACACCACCCAATGATGTTTTTCTCAGTCCTACTTGTGAATGTAATATTAAACACCGATACAATGCGCACCACCCCGTGATGTTTTTCTCACTCCTACTAGTGAATGTAATGTTACACACCCATACAATGCGCACCACCCCGCGATGTTTTTCAGAAACCTATCATACATTGCTACTGCATGTTCCCTGACCTCCCCATGCTAACCACCCTGCGGTGCTTTTCTCCATCTTACATTGCCACTAACTGCCTATACTAATTCAGACCCTCCGATTCACACCACCCCGTGATGTTTTTCTCACTCCTACTAGTGAATTTAATGTTACACATACATACAATGCGCACCACCCCGCGATGTTTTTCAGAAACCTATCCAACATTGCCACTGCATGTTCCCTGAACTCCCCATGCTGACCAACCCGTGGTGCTTTTCCCCATCCTACATTGCCACTCACTGCCTATCCTAATTCAGACCCCGCGATTCACACCACCCCGTGATGTTTTTCTCACTCCTACTAGTGAATGTAATGTTACACACACCCATACAATGCGCACCACCTCTTGATGTTTTTCTCACTCCTACTAGTGAATGTAATGTTACACACCCCTACAATGCGCACCACCCCGCGATGTTTTTCAGAAACCTATCCTAAATTGCCACTGCATGTTCCCTGACCTCCACATGCTGACCACCCCGCTGTGCTTTTGTCCATCCTACATTGCCACTCACTGCCTATACTAATTCAGACCCTCCGATTCACACCACCCCGTGATTTTTTTCTCACTCCTACTAGAGAATGTAATTTTACACACCCATACAATGTGCACCACCCCGTGATGTTTTTCAGAAACCTATCCTACATTGCCACTGCATGTTCCCTGACCTACCCATGCTGACCACCCCGCGGTGCTTTTGTCCATTCCACATTGCCACTCACTGCGTATCCTAATTCAGACCCTCCAATTCACAAAACCCCGTGATGTTTTTCTCACTCCTACTAGAGAATGTAATTTTACACACCCACACAATTCGCACCACCACGCGATGTTTGTCAGAAACCTATCCTACATTGCCACTTCATGTTCCCTGACCTCCACATGCTGACCAACCCGCGCTGCTTTTCTCCATCCTACATTGCCACTCACTGCATAACCTAATTCAGACCCTCCGATTCACACCACCCCGTGATGTTTTTCTCACTCCTATGAGAGAATGTAATTTTACACACCCATACAATGCGCAACACCACGCGAAGTTTTTCAGAAACCTATCCTACATTGCCACTGCATGTTCTCTGACCTCCACATGCTGACCTCCCCGCGGGCCATTCTCCATCCTACATTGGCACTCACTGCCTATCCTAATTCATACCCTCTGATTCACACCAACACGTGATGTTTTTGTAACTCCTACTAGTGAATGTAATGTTACACACCCATACAATGCGCACCACCCCACGATGTTTTTCAGAAACCTATCCTACATTGCCACTGCATGTTCCCTCACCTCCCGATGCATACCACCCCGTGATGCTTTTCTCCATCCTACATTGCAACTCACTGGCTATCCTATTTCAGACCCTCCGATTCACACCACCCCGTGATGTTTTTCTCACTCTTACTAGTGAATGTAATATAACACACACCCATAAAATGCGCACCACCCCTTGATGTTTTTCTCACTCCTCCTAGTGAATGTAATGTTACACACCCATACAATGCGCACCACCCACCGATGTTTTTCAGAAAACTATCCTACATTGCCACTGCATGTTCCCTGACCTACCCATGCTGACCACGCCACGATGCTTTTCTCCATCCTACATTGCCAGTCACTAGCTATCCTAATTCAGACACTCTGATTCACACCACCCCGTGATGTTTTTATGACTCCTACTTGTGAATGTAATGTTACACACTCATACAATGCGCACCACCCAGCAATGTTTTTCAGAAAACTATCCAACATTGCCACTGCATGTTCCGTGAACTCCCAATGCTGATCATCCCGCGATGCTTTTCTCCATCCTACATTGCCACTCACTGCCTATCCTAATTCAGACCCTCCAATTCTCACCATCCCGTGATGTTTTTCTCACTCCTACTAGGGAATGCAATGTTACACACCCCTACAATGCGAAACACCCCGTGATTTTTTTCTCACTCCTACTAGTGAATGTAATGTTACACACCCATACAATACGCACCACCCCGCCATGTTTTTCAGAAACCTATCCTACATTGCCACTGCATGTTCCCTGACCTCCCCATGCTGACCACCCCGCGGTGCTTTTCTCCATCCTATATTGCCACTCACTGCCTATCCTAATACAGACGCTCCGATTCACACCACTCCGTGATGTTTTTGTCACTCCTACCAGTGATGTAATGTTACACACCCATACAATGTGCACCACCCCGCGATGTTTTTCAGAAACCTATCCTGCATTGCCAATGCATGTTCCCTGAGATCCACATGCTGACCACCCTGCAATGCTTTTCTCCATCCTACATTGCCATTCACTGCCTATCCTAATTCAGACCCTCCAATTCACACCACCCCGTGATGTTTTTCTCACTCCTAATAGTGAATGTACTGTTACACACCCATACAATGCGCACCACTCGGCGATGTTTTTCAGAAACCTATCCTACATTGCCACTGCATGTTCCTTGACCTCCCCATGCTGACCACCCCGCTGTGCTTTTCTCCATCCTACATTGCCACTCACTGCCTATCCTAATTCAGACCATCCGATTCACACCACCCCGTGATGTTTTTCTCACTCCTACCAGTGAATGTAATGTTACACACGCATACAATGCGCACCACCCCGCGATGTTTTTCAGAAACCTATCCTACACTGCCACTGCATGTTCCCTGACCTCCCCATGCTGACCACCCCGCTGTGCTTTTCTCCATCCTACATTGCCACTCACTGCCTATCCTAATTCAGCCCCTCAGATTGACACCACCCCTTGATGTTTTTCTCACTCATACTAGTGAATGTAATGTTACACACCCATACAATGCACACCACCACGCGATGTTTTTCAGAAACCTATCCTACATTGCCACTGCATGTTCCCTGCCCTCCCCATGCTAACCACCCCACGGAGCTTTTCTCCATCCCACATTGCCGCTCACTTCCTATCCTAATTCAGACCCTCCGATTTACACCACCCAATGATGTTTTTCTCAGTCCTACTAGTGAATGTAATATTACACACCGATACAATGCGCACCACCCCGTGATGTTTTTCTCACTCCTACTAGTGAATGTAATGTTACACACCCATACAATGCGCACCACCCCGCGATGTTTTTCAGAAACCTATCATACATTGCTACTGCATGTTCCCTGACCTCCCCATGCTAACCAACCTTCGGTGCTTTTGTACATCTTACATTGCCACACACTGCCTATACTAATTCAGACCCTCCGATTCACACCACCCCGTGATGTTTTTCTCACTCCTACTAGTGAATTTAATGTTACACAAACATACAATGCGCACCACCCCGCGATGTTTTTCAGAAACCTATCCTACATTGCCACTGCATGTTCCCTGACCTCCCCATGCTGACCACCCCGCTGTGCTTTTCTCCATCCTACATTGCCACTCACTGCCTATCCTAATTCAGACCCTCCGATTCACACCACCCCTTGAAGTTTTTCTCACTCATAGTAGTGAATGTAATGTTACACACCCATACAATGCAAACCACCACGCGATGTTTTTCAGAAACCTATCCTACATTGCCACTGCCTGTTCCCAGTCATCCCCATGCTGACCACCCCGCGGTGCTTTTCTCCATCCTACATTGCCACTTACTGCCTATCCTAATTCAGACACTCCGATTCACACCACCCCGTGAAGATTTTCTCACTCCTACTAGTGAATGTAATGCTACACACCCATACAATGCACACCACCACGCGATGTTTTTCAGAAACCAATCCTACATTGCCACTGCCTGTTCCCTGACCTCCCCATGCTGACCACCCCGCGGTGCTTTTCTCCATCCTATATTGCCACTCACTTCCTATCCTAATTCAGACGCTCCAATTCACACCACCCAATGATGTTTTTCTCAGTCCTACTAGTGAATGTAATATTACACACCGATACAATGCGCACCACCCCGTGATGTTTTTCTCACTCCTACTAGTGAATGTAACGTTACACACCCATACAATGCGCACCATCCCGCGATGTTATTCAGAAACCTATCATACATTGCTACTGCATGTTCCCTGACCTCCCCATGCTAACCACCCTGCGGTGCTTTTCTCCATCTTACATTGCCACTCACTGCCTATACTAATTCAGACCCTCCGATTCACACCACCCCGTGATGTTTTTCTCACTCCTACTAGTGAATTTAATGTTACACAAACATACAATGCGCAAGACCCAGCGATGTTTTTCAGAAACCTATCCAACATTGCCACTGCATGTTCCCTGAACTTCCCATGCTGACCAACCCGTGGTGCTTTTCCCCATTCTACATTACCACTCACTGCCTATCCTAATTCAGACCCTGCGATTCACACCACCCCGTGATGTTTTTCTCACTCCTACTAGTGAATGTAATGTTACACACCCATACAATGCCTACCACTCCTGGATGTTTTTCAGAAACCTATCCTACATTGAAACTGCATGTTCCCTGACCTACCCATGCTGACCACCCCGCGGTGCTTTTGTCCATTCCACATTGCCACTCACTGCGTATCCTAATTCAGACCCTCCAATTCACAAAACCCCGTGATGTTTTTCTCACTCCTACTAGAGAATGTAATTTTACACACCCACACAATTCGCACCACCACGCGATGTTTGTCAGAAACCTATCCTACATTGCCACTTCATGTTCCCTGACCTCCACATGCTGACCAACCCGCGCTGCTTTTCTCCATCCTACATTGCCACTCACTGCATAACCTAATTCAGACCCTCCGATTCACACCACCCCGTGATGTTTTTCTCACTCCTATGAGAGAATGTAATTTTACACACCCATACAATGCGCAACACCACGCGAAGTTTTTCAGAAACCTATCCTACATTGCCACTGCATGTTCTCTGACCTCCACATGCTGACCTCCCCGCGGGCCATTCTCCATCCTACATTGGCACTCACTGCCTATCCTAATTCATACCCTCTGATTCACACCAACACGTGATGTTTTTCTCACTCCTACTAGTGAATGTAATGTTACACACCCATACAATGCGCACCACCCCACGATGTTTTTCAGAAACCTATCCTACATTGCCACTGCATGTTCCCTCACCTCCCGATGCATACCACCCCGTGATGCTTTTCTCCATCCTACATTGCAACTCACTGGCTATCCTATTTCAGACCCTCCGATTCACACCACCCCGTGATGTTTTTCTCACTCCTACTAGTGAATGTAATATAACACACACCCATACAATGCGCACCACCCCTTGATGTTTTTCTCACTCCTCCTAGTGAATGTAATGTTACACACCCATACAATGCGCACCACCCACCGATGTTTTTCAGAAAACTATCCTACATTGCCACTGCATGTTCCCTGACCTACCCATGCTGACCACCCCGCGATGCTTTTCTCCATCCTACATTGCCAGTCACTAGCTATCCTAATTCAGACACTCTGATTCACACCACCCCGTGATGTTTTTATGACTCCTACTTGTGAATGTAATGTTACACACCCATACAATGCGCACCACCCAGCAATGTTTTTCAGAAAACTATCCAACATTGCCACTGCATGTTCCGTGAACTCCCAATGCTGATCATCCCGCGATGCTTTTCTCCATCCTACATTGCCACTCACTGCCTATCCTAATTCAGACCCTCCAATTCTCACCATCCCGTGATGTTTTTCTCACTCCTACTAGGGAATGCAATGTTACACACCCCTACAATGCGAAACACCCCGTGATTTTTTTCTCACTCCTACTAGTGAATGTAATGTTACACACCCATACAATACGCACCACCCCGCCATGTTTTTCAGAAACCTATCCTACATTGCCACTGCATGTTCCCTGACCTCCCCATGCTGACCACCCCGCGGTGCTTTTCTCCATCCTATATTGCCACTCACTGCCTATCCTAATACAGACGCTCCGATTCACACCACTCCGTGATGTTTTTGTCACTCCTACCAGTGATGTAATGTTACACACCCATACAATGTGCACCACCCCGCGATGTTTTTCAGAAACCTATCCTGCATTGCCACTGCATGTTCCCTGAGATCCACATGCTGACCACCCTGCAATGCTTTTCTCCATCCTACATTGCCATTCACTGCCTATCCTAATTCAGACCCTCCAATTCACACCACCCCGTGATGTTTTTCTCACTCCTAATAGTGAATGTACTGTTACACACCCATACAATGCGCACCACTCGGCGATGTTTTTCAGAAACCTATCCTACATTGCCACTGCATGTTCCTTGACCTCCCCATGCTGACCACCCCGCTGTGCTTTTCTCCATCCTACATTGCCACTCACTGCCTATCCTAATTCAGACCATCCGATTCACACCACCCCGTGATGTTTTTCTCACTCCTACTAGTGAATGTAATGTTACACACGCATACAATGCGCACAACCCCGCGATGTTTTTCAGAAACCTATCCTACACTGCCACTGCATGTTCCCTGACCTCCCCATGCTGACCACCCGGCTGTGCTTTTCTCCTTCCTACATTGCCACTCACTGCCTATCCTAATTCAACCCCTCCGATTGACACCACCCCTTGATGTTTTTCTCACTCATACTAGTGAATGTAATGTTACAAACCCATACAATGCACACCACCACGCGATGTTTTTCAGAAACCGATCCTACATTGCCACTGCATGTTCCCTGACCTCCCCATGCTGACCACCCCGCGGTGCTTTTCTCCATCCTACATTGCCACTTACTGCCTATCCTAATTCAGACACTCCAATTCACACCACCGCGTGATGTTTTTCTCACTCCTACTAGTGAATGTAATGTTACACACCCATACAATGCGCACCACCCCGCGATGTTTTTCAGAAACCTATCCTACATTAGCACTGCATGTTCCCTGACCTCCCAATGCTAACCACCCCACGGGGCTTTTCTCCATCCTACATTGCCACTCACTTCCTATCCTAATTCAGACCCTCCGATTCACACCACCCAATGATGTTTTTCTCAGTCCTACTTGTGAATGTAATATTAAACACCGATACAATGCGCACCACCCCGTGATGTTTTTCTCACTCCTACTAGTGAATGTAATGTTACACACCCATACAATGCGCACCACCCCGCGATGTTTTTCAGAAACCTATCATACATTGCTACTGCATGTTCCCTGACCTCCCCATGCTAACCACCCTGCGGTGCTTTTCTCCATCTTACATTGCCACTAACTGCCTATACTAATTCAGACCCTCCGATTCACACCACCCCGTGATGTTTTTCTCACTCCTACTAGTGAATTTAATGTTACACATACATACAATGCGCACCACCCCGCGATGTTTTTCAGAAACCTATCCAACATTGCCACTGCATGTTCCCTGAACTCCCCATGCTGACCAACCCGTGGTGCTTTTCCCCATCCTACATTGCCACTCACTGCCTATCCTAATTCAGACCCCGCGATTCACACCACCCCGTGATGTTTTTCTCACTCCTACTAGTGAATGTAATGTTACACACACCCATACAATGCGCACCACCTCTTGATGTTTTTCTCACTCCTACTAGTGAATGTAATGTTACACACCCCTACAATGCGCACCACCCCGCGATGTTTTTCAGAAACCTATCCTACATTGCCACTGCATGTTCCCTGACCTCCACATGCTGACCACCCCGCTGTGCTTTTGTCCATCCTACATTGCCACTCACTGCCTATACTAATTCAGACCCTCCGATTCACACCACCCCGTGATTTTTTTCTCACTCCTACTAGAGAATGTAATTTTACACACCCATACAATGTGCACCACCCCGTGATGTTTTTCAGAAACCTATCCTACATTGCCACTGCATGTTCCCTGACCTACCCATGCTGACCACCCCGCGGTGCTTTTGTCCATTCCACATTGCCACTCACTGCGTATCCTAATTCAGACCCTCCAATTCACAAAACCCCGTGATGTTTTTCTCACTCCTACTAGAGAATGTAATTTTACACACCCACACAATTCGCACCACCACGCGATGTTTGTCAGAAACCTATCCTACATTGCCACTTCATGTTCCCTGACCTCCACATGCTGACCAACCCGCGCTGCTTTTCTCCATCCTACATTGCCACTCACTGCATAACCTAATTCAGACCCTCCGATTCACACCACCCCGTGATGTTTTTCTCACTCCTATGAGAGAATGTAATTTTACACACCCATACAATGCGCAACACCACGCGAAGTTTTTCAGAAACCTATCCTACATTGCCACTGCATGTTCTCTGACCTCCACATGCTGACCTCCCCGCGGGCCATTCTCCATCCTACATTGGCACTCACTGCCTATCCTAATTCATACCCTCTGATTCACACCAACACGTGATGTTTTTCTAACTCCTACTAGTGAATGTAATGTTACACACCCATACAATGCGCACCACCCCACGATGTTTTTCAGAAACCTATCCTACATTGCCACTGCATGTTCCCTCACCTCCCGATGCATACCACCCCGTGATGCTTTTCTCCATCCTACATTGCAACTCACTGGCTATCCTATTTCAGACCCTCCGATTCACACCACCCTGTGAAGTTTTTCTCACTCTTACTAGTGAATGTAATATAACACACACCCATAAAATGCGCACCACCCCTTGATGTTTTTCTCACTCCTCCTAGTGAATGTAATGTTACACACCCATACAATGCGCACCACCCACCGATGTTTTTCAGAAAACTATCCTACATTGCCACTGCATGTTCCCTGACCTACCCATGCTGACCACGCCACGATGCTTTTCTCCATCCTACATTGCCAGTCACTAGCTATCCTAATTCAGACACTCTGATTCACACCACCCCGTGATGTTTTTATGACTCCTACTTGTGAATGTAATGTTACACACTCATACAATGCGCACCACCCAGCAATGTTTTTCAGAAAACTATCCAACATTGCCACTGCATGTTCCGTGAACTCCCAATGCTGATCATCCCGCGATGCTTTTCTCCATCCTACATTGCCACTCACTGCCTATCCTAATTCAGACCCTCCAATTCTCACCATCCCGTGATGTTTTTCTCACTCCTACTAGGGAATGCAATGTTACACACCCCTACAATGCGAAACACCCCGTGATTTTTTTCTCACTCCTACTAGTGAATGTAATGTTACACACCCATACAATACGCACCACCCCGCCATGTTTTTCAGAAACCTATCCTACATTGCCACTGCATGTTCCCTGACCTCCCCATGCTGACCACCCCGCGGTGCTTTTCTCCATCCTATATTGCCACTCACTGCCTATCCTAATACAGACGCTCCGATTCACACCACTCCGTGATGTTTTTGTCACTCCTACCAGTGATGTAATGTTACACACCCATACAATGTGCACCACCCCGCGATGTTTTTCAGAAACCTATCCTGCATTGCCAATGCATGTTCCCTGAGATCCACATGCTGACCACCCTGCAATGCTTTTCTCCATCCTACATTGCCATTCACTGCCTATCCTAATTCAGACCCTCCAATTCACACCACCCCGTGATGTTTTTCTCACTCCTAATAGTGAATGTACTGTTACACACCCATACAATGCGCACCACTCGGCGATGTTTTTCAGAAACCTATCCTACATTGCCACTGCATGTTCCTTGACCTCCCCATGCTGACCACCCCGCTGTGCTTTTCTCCATCCTACATTGCCACTCACTGCCTATCCTAATTCAGACCATCCGATTCACACCACCCCGTGATGTTTTTCTCACTCCTACCAGTGAATGTAATGTTACACACGCATACAATGCGCACAACCCCGCGATGTTTTTCAGAAACCTATCCTACACTGCCACTGCATGTTCCCTGACCTCCCCATGCTGACCACCCGGCTGTGCTTTTCTCCTTCCTACATTGCCACTCACTGCCTATCCTAATTCAGCCCCTCCGATTGACACCACCCCTTGATGTTTTTCTCACTCATACTAGTGAATGTAATGTTACAAACCCATACAATGCACACCACCACGCGATGTTTTTCAGAAACCGATCCTACATTGCCACTGCATGTTCCCTGACCTCCCCATGCTGACCACCCCGCGGTGCTTTTCTCCATCCTACATTGCCACTTACTGCCTATCCTAATTCAGACACTCCAATTCACACCACCCCGTGATGTTTTTCTCACTCCTACTAGTGAATGTAATGTTACACACCCATACAATGCGCACCACCCCGCGATGTTTTTCAGAAACCTATCCTACATTAGCACTGCATGTTCCCTGACCTCCCAATGCTAACCACCCCACGGTGCTTTTCTCCATCCTACATTGCCACTCACTTCCTATCCTAATTCAGACCCTCCGATTCACACCACCCAATGATGTTTTTCTCAGTCCTACTTGTGAATGTAATATTAAACACCGATACAATGCGCACCACCCCGTGATGTTTTTCTCACTCCTACTAGTGAATGTAATGTTACACACCCATACAATGCGCACCACCCCGCGATGTTTTTCAGAAACCTATCATACATTGCTACTGCATGTTCCCTGACCTCCCCATGCTAACCACCCTGCGGTGCTTTTCTCCATCTTACATTGCCACTAACTGCCTATACTAATTCAGACCCTCCGATTCACACCACCCCGTGATGTTTTTCTCACTCCTACTAGTGAATTTAATGTTACACATACATACAATGCGCACCACCCCGCGATGTTTTTCAGAAACCTATCCAACATTGCCACTGCATGTTCCCTGAACTCCCCATGCTGACCAACCCGTGGTGCTTTTCCCCATCCTACATTGCCACTCACTGCCTATCCTAATTCAGACCCCGCGATTCACACCACCCCGTGATGTTTTTCTCACTCCTACTAGTGAATGTAATGTTACACACACCCATACAATGCGCACCACCTCTTGATGTTTTTCTCACTCCTACTAGTGAATGTAATGTTACACACCCCTACAATGCGCACCACCCCGCGATGTTTTTCAGAAACCTATCCTACATTGCCACTGCATGTTCCCTGACCTCCACATGCTGACCACCCCGCTGTGCTTTTCCCCATCCTAGATTGCCACTCACTGCCTATCCTAATTGAGACCCTCTGATTCACACCACCCCGTGATGTTTTTCTCACTCCTACTAGTGATTGTAATGTTACACACACATACAATGCGAACCACACCGCGATGTTTTTCAGAAACCTATCCTACATTGCCACTGCATGTTCCCTGACCTCCCCATGCTGACCACCCGCGGTGCTTTTCCCCATCCTACATTGCCACTCACTGCCTATCCTAATTCGGACACTCTAATTCACACCAGCCCGTGATATTTTTCTCACTCCTACTAGTGAATGTAATGTAACACACACCCATACAATGCTCACCACCCCTTGATGTTTTTCTTACTCCTACTAGTGATTGTAATGTTCCACAACCCTACAATGCGCACCACCCCGCGATGTTTTTCAGAAACCTATCCTACATTGCCACTGCATGTTCCCTGACCTCCCCATGCTGACCACCCCGCGGTGCTTTTGTCTATTCCACATTGCCACTCACTGCGTAGCCTAATTCAGACCCTCCAATTCACACCACCCCGTGATGTTTTTCTCACTCCTACTAGAGAATGTAATTTTACACACCCACACAATTCGCACCACCCCGCCATGTTTTTCAGAAACCTATCCAACATTGCCACTTCATGTTCCCTGACCTCCACATGCTGACCAACCCGCGCTGCTTTTCTCCATCCTACATTGGCACTCACTGCATAACCTAATTCAGACCCTCCGATTCACACCACCCCGTGATGTTTTTCTCACTCCTATGAGAGAATGTAATTTTACACACCCATACAATGCGCACCACCATGCGATGTTTTTCAGAAACCTATCCTACATTGCCACTGCATGTTCCCTGACCTCCACATGCTGACCTCCCCACGGGCCTTTCTCCATCCTACATTGGCACTCACTGCCTATCCTAATTCATACGTTCTGATTCACACCAACACGTGATGTTTTTCTCACTCCTACTAGTGAATGTAATGTTACACACCCATACAATGCGCACCACCCTGCGATGTTTTTCAGAAACCTATCCTACATTGCCACTGCATGTTGCCTCACCTCCCGATGCATACCACCCCGTGATGCTTTTCTCCATCCTACATTGCAACTCACTGGCTATCCGATTTCAGACCCTCCGATTCACACCAGCCCGTGCTGTTTTTCTCACTCCTACTAGTGAATGTAATGTTACACACCCATACAATGCGCACCACTCCGCGATGTTTTTCAGAAACCTATCCTACATTGCCACTGCATGTTCCATGACCTCTATATGCTGACCACCCCGCGGTACTTTTCTCCATCCTACATTGCCAATCACAGCCTATCCTAATTCAGACCCTCCAATTCACACCACCCCGTGATGTTTTTCTCTCTCCTAATAGTGAATGTACTGTTACACCCCCATACAATGCGCACCACTCGGCAATGTTTTTCAGAAACCTATCCTATATTGCCACTGCATTTTCCTTGACCTCCCCATGCTGACCACCCCGCTGTGCTTTTCTCCATCCTACATTGCCACTCACTGCCTATCCTAATTCAGACCATTTGATTCACACCACCCCGTGATGTTTTTCTCACTCCTACTAGTGAATGTAATGTTACACACCCATAAAATGCGCACCACCCCGCGATGTTTTTCAGAAACCTATCCTACATTGCCACTGCATGTTCCCTGACCTCCCCATGCTGACCACCCCGCGGTGCTTTTCTCCATCCTATATTGCCACTCACTGCCTATCCTAATGCAGACGCTCCGATTCACACCACTCCGTGATGTTTTTGTCACTCCTACCAGTGATGTAATGTTACACAGCCATACAATGTGCACCACCCCGCGATGTTTTTCAGAAACCTATCCTGCATTGCCACTGCATGTTCCCTGAGATCCACATGCTGACCACCCTGCAGTGCTTTTCTCCATCCTACATTGCCACTCACTGCCTATCCTAATTCAGACCCTCGGATTCACACCACCCCGTGATGTTTTTCTCACTCCTAATAGTGAATGTACACTTACACACCCATACAATGCGCACCACTCGGCGATGTTTTTCAGAAACCTATCCTACATTGCCACTGCATGTTCCTTGACCTCCCCATGCTGACCACCCCGCTGTGCTTTTCTCCATCCTACATTGCCACTCACTGCCTATCCTAATTCAGACCATCCGATTCACACTACCCCGTGATGTTTTTCTCACTCCTACTAGTGAATGTAATGTTACACACGCATACAATGCGCACCACCCCGCGATGTTTTTCAGAAACCTATCCTACACTGCCACTGCATGTTCCCTGACCTCCCCATGCTGACCACCCCGCTGTGCTTTTCTCCATCCTACATTGCCACTCACTGCCTATCCTAATTCAGCCCCTCCGATTGACACCACCCCTTGATGTTTTTCTCACTCATACTAGTGAATGTAATGTTACACACCCATACAATGCACACCACCACGCGATGTTTTTCAGAAACCTATCCTACATTGCCACTGCATGTTCCCTGACCTCCCCATGCTAACAACCCCACGGTGCTTTTCTCCATCCCACATTGCCGCTCACTTCCTATCCTAATTCAGACCTTCCGATTTACACCACCCAATGATGTTTTTCTCAGTCCTACTAGTGAATGTAATATTACACACCGATACAATGCGCACCACCCCGTGATGTTTTTCTCACTCCTACTAGTGAATGTAATGTTACACACCCATACAATGCGCACCACCCCGCGATGTTTTACAGAAACCTATCATACATTGCTACTGCATGTTCCCTGACCTCCCCATGCTAACCAACCTTCGGTGCTTTTGTACATCTTACATTGCCACACACTGCCTATACTAATTCAGACCCTCCGATTCACACCACCCCGTGATGTTTTTCTCACTCCTACTAGTGAATTTAATGTTACACAAACATACAATGCGCACCACCCCGCGATGTTTTTCAGAAACCTATCCAACATTGCCACTGCATGTTCCCTGAACTCCCCATGCTGACCAACCCGTGGTGCTTTTCCCCATCCTACATTGCCACTCACTGCCTATCCTAATTCAGACCCTGCGATTCACAACACCCCGTGATGTTTTTCTCACTCCTACTAGTGAATGTAATGTTACACACCCATACAATGCCTACCACTCCTGGATGTTTTTCAGAAACCTATCCTACATTGAAACTGCATGTTCCCTGACCTCCCCATGCTGACCAACCTGTGGTGCTTTTCTCCATCCTAGATTGCACTCACTGCCTATCCTAATTCAGACCCTCCGATTCTCACCACCCCGTGATGTTTTTCTTACTCCTACTAGTGAATGCAATGTTACACTGCCCTACAATGCGAAACACCCCATGATGTTTTTCTCACACCTACTAGTGAATGTAATGTTACACACCCATACAATACGCACCACCCCGCGATGTTTTTCAGAAACCTGTCCTACATTGCCACTGCATGTTCCCTGACCTCACCATGCTGACCACCCCGCGGTGCTTTTCTCCATCCTATATTGCCACTCACTGCCTATCCTAATACAGACGCTCCGATTCACACCACTCCGTGACGTTTTTCTCACTCCTACCAGTGATGTAATGTTACACACCCATACAATGTGCACCACCCCGCGATGTTTTTCAGAAACCTATCCTGCATTGCCACTGCATGTTCCCTGAGCTCCACATGCTGACCACCCTGCAGTGCTTTTCTCCATCCTACATTGCCACTCACTGCCTATCCTAATTCAGACCCTGCGATTCACACCACCGCGTGATGTTTTTCTCACTCCTAATAGTGAATGTACTGTTACACCCACATACAATGCGCACCACTCGGCGATGTTTTTCAGAAACCTATCCTCCATTGCCACTGCATGTTCCTTGACCTCCCCATGCTGACCACCCCGCTGTGCTTTTCTCCATCCTACATTGCCACTCACTGCCTATCCTAATTCAGACCATCCGATTCACACCACCCCGTGATGTTTTTCTCACTCCTACTAGTGAATGTAATGTTACACACGCATACAATGCGCACCACCCCGCGATGTTTTTCAGAAACCTATCCTACACTGCCACTGCATGTTCCCTGACCTCCCCATGCTGACCACCCCGCTGTGCTTTTCTCCATCCTACATTGCCACTCACTGCCTATCCTAATTCAGCCGCTCCGATTGACACCACCCCTTGATATTTTTCTCACTCATACTAGTGAATGTAATGTTACACACCCATACAATGCACACCACCACGCGATGTTTTTCAGAAACCTATCCTACATTGCCACTGCATGTTCCATGACCTCCCCATGCTGACCACCCGGCGGTGCTTTTCTCCATCCTACATTGCCACTTACTGCCTATCCTAATTCAGACACTCCGATTCACACCACCCCGTGATGTTTTTCTCACTCCTACTAGTGAATGTAATGTTACACACCCATACAATGCGCACCACCCCGCGATGTTTTTCAGAAACCTATCCTACATTGCCACTGCATGTTCCCTGACCTCCCCATGCTAACCACCCTATGGTGCTTTTCTCCATCCTACATTGCCACTCACTTCCTCTCCTAATTCAGAGCCTCCGATTCACACCACCCAATGATGTTTTTTTCAGTCCTACTAGTGAATTTAATATTACACACCGATACAATGCGCACCACCCCGTGATGTTTTTCTCACTCCTGCTAGTGAATGTAATGTGACACACCCATACAATTCGCACCACCCCGCGATGTTTTTCAGAAACCTATCCAACATTGCCACTGCATGTTCCCTGAACTCCCCATGCTGACCAACCCGTGGTGCTTTTCCCCATCCTACATTGCTACTCACTGCCTATCCTTTTTCAGACCCTCCTATTCACACCAACACGTGATGTTTTTCTCACTCCTACTAGTGAATGTAATGTTACACACCCATACAATGCCTACCACCACTGGATGTTTTTCAGAAACCTATCCTACATAGAAACTGCATGTTCCCTGACCTCCCCATGGTGACCACCCCGCGGTGCTTTTCTCCATCCTAGATTGCCACTCACTGCCTATCCTAATTGAGACCCTCTGATTCACACCACCCCGTGATGTTTTTCTCACTCCTACTAGTGAATGTAATGTCACACACCCATACAATGCGCACCACCCCGCGATGTTTTTCAGAAACCTATCCTACATTGCCACTGCATGTTCCCTGACCTCCCCATGCTGACCACCCCGCTGTGCTTTTCTCCATCCTACATTGCCACTCACTGCATATCCTAATACAGACCCTCTGATTCACACCACTCCGTGATGTTTTTCTCACTCCTACTAGTGATGTAATGTTACACACCCATACAATGTGCACCACCCCGCGATGTTTTTCAGAAACCTATACTGCATTGCCACTGCATGTTCCCTGAGCTCCACATGGTGACCAAACAGCGGTGCTTTTCTCCATCCTACATTGCCACTCACTGCCTATCCTAATACAGACCTTCCGATTCACACCACTCCGTGATGTTTTTCTCACTCCTATTAGTGATGTAATGTTACACACTGTCGATGTCGCTCCCGGCCAGCAGGAAGGACACACGACAAAGTCTGGCAGTGGACAACCTTTTCTTTTATTTTCCTTCTCCGTACAGCCTGCCCTGGGATCGCTCCCAGCCGAAGCCTCCTTTGGTCCGCTCCCCGCGGCTCCTTCTGGGCTTCTACTTCCGGGCTTCTTCTCCCCCCCCCAGGGGTGGCACCAGTATATATACGGATACAGTGTCCAATCATGTTAAAGTAAGCAAGGCAAGCTGATTGGCTAACATCATCAGTTGCCAGGCAGACTATATTGTTGAGCGGGTTGCTTACGCGGTAAGCAGGAAACTAACGTGCTCGATGGGAGGGGTAATCTACCTCAGGCTTTACTCTTTACTACAGGCCTCACATCCGCCAAGTGAGGCGACCGGGCTCGGGGCTGCGGCTCCCAACATCTCCCCCTTTTTTATTTTTTATGAATGTGCGCATCGTAGCCCTTCCTGGACTGGGTGCAGAGGCTTATGCCCTATGTGTAGGCCCACTGTAGGTCCTTGGCTTAGACCCTGGTCGGCCGTCCCATGGTCTGCCAAGGCCCTGAGGCCCTCGTCCTTTTTCTAGGGCCAGGCACAAACTGGGCGGAACCTGGATGCACACAAGCTTGCACTCATTTTCTCTCCGTAAAGAAATCCCCTCAGAGAGAATTTAGACCTGGGCAGCATCTAACAGTCCAGCGGCTTACGTGCAGGATGGGGTAGGGCCTGGCTTAGGTTGAGTCGCACCGGGGGAGTACGCTCTTACCCGTCATTGACTCTCCTACCCAGCTATGTCATAATTTTTTAGAGGAGGAGTATGGGAAGCTCACCATCCCTAGACTCGGTCGTAGGCTAGGCGAGCGAGCCATGCATATGCCTGAGGATCTTTTTGTCCATTTCGGGCTACCGCTATTTCTATTCATCTTGTTGGTTGGTCTGTGATGGATCTCCGGTAGGGCAGGTCTGATCTTCAGTCGAGGGCTTTGTCGCCCGTGTCAGTCTCTCCGGTACCCACAGTGATTCTCGTCCCGATTCCTGTGGGAAAACACAAACCGCGCCTCGGTTCCAGCTGACCACTGGATCCGGGCCCATCCATTGTCCTGTCAGGACATCTTTTTACTTCACCCACCCTTTATGGTTGGGGGAAGGGTTGCAGTGCTCCACGGCTGGGGAGCAATTATCATTATTTAAATTTAAAAAATTGTGTGTGAATAGTGCCATGGATAATCGTGCCTTTGGGGCCAGGCCTTGGCCTACTCCCCCTTTTTGTTTTTGTAAAATTTTTTTGAGGCTTCTATGAGCCCTCTCAATGATTCCTTGACCTTGGGGATTGTATGGGATACCATGTTTTAATTGAACCTCCATCATTTTGCAGAACTCATTGAAGGCTTTGCCTATATAGGCTGGTCCATTATCAGTTTTTAATATTTTTGGTTTGCCCCATGCGGCCCAAGCCGCCAGGCAATGATTGATCACATTAGACACTTTTTCACCTGTTTCTGCTGTTGCGAATATGACATGAGAACAGGTGTCTGTGGAAACATGAACATATTTAAGAGTCCCAAACTCCTGTATATGTGTGATGTCCATCTGCCAAACATCACCAGGGATCAAACCTCGAGGGTTTACTCCCATCGGTATGGCAGGTTTGTATGTGGCACAGGAGTCACATAGTCGCACGATATCTCGTGCATCTGCTCTGGAAACATGGAAATGGTTTGCTAGTGTCCTGGCATTGACATGAAACTTATCATGGAAGGCACGGGCTCGCTCGATTGGTGTTAGTAAGGTAAAAATCCATAACGGGCGAGTGGCAGTATCAGCAGCCGCATTCCCCTGTGCCATGGGCCCCGGCAGGGATGTATGTGCTCTTATGTGGGTGGTGAAGACCTTATGGTGTCTGTTCTGAAGCAATGTCTGTATAGGCAGGAACAGCCCAGCCACTGTGGAAGTGGATCTAATTAAACCGGCAGTCTCAAGCACTTGCATAGCATTGACCACATACCTAGAATCGGAGACAATATTAATGGCTTCTGAGAACCGTTCAAGAATCATTTTAACGATCTGCAGTTCCACCACCTGAGGCTGATCAGGTTCAAATTGTATGGTAACCGGGGGCTTGCCTAGGATCACATAGGCGCCTATCCCCGTCTTGGAGCCATCTGTGTATATTGTAGTTGCTGGGACTAATGGCTCAGAGGCAGTAACCTTTGGAAAAATTATAGGGTGCTGAGTGACAAATGACAAGATAGGGTCTTTAGGGTATTGATTGTTTATATCCCCATGGAAAACACATCTCAGAATGGCCCATGTATCTATGCAGGCAGCCAGGGTCTTGATCTGGCTGGCGGTATAGGGTACTCGGATGGCTTGTGGTCCTGAGCCAAAATGTTGGACAGCTCTATCATGCGCTTCAAGGGCCAATGAAGCGACTGCCTCCGGGTAATGCTCTATGACTTTTGCAGGTGAGACCTTAGGGTGTATCCACAGTAATGGTCCTTTCTGTCAAATCACCGCTGTGGGCTGTAGACTAGTCTGTAGCAAACAGACATCAAAGGGTCGCCCTGGTTCAATTCTGTGTAAGGTAGCCCCACCTAAGGCTTTTTTTACTCTCTGTAAGGCAGCTCTTGCCTCAGGAGTGAGCCTCCTGTGGGAGGCTATATCTGGGTCTCCCTTCAGAAGGTCGAACAGGGGTTTGAGATCTGAATTTGGTATATGTAAATATGGCCTAATCCAATTAATGTCTCCCAATAGCTTTTGCATGTCATTTAGGGTCCTAACGCCATCCGTCCTAATGGTGACCTTCTGTGGAGAGACTAGCATAGGGGAGATTTTCGCGCCTAAGTAGGTCACCATTTCTCCTCCCTGAATCTTGTCGGGGGCAACATGCAGATTAGCTTGTCTCAGGGCCTTGACCAACTGGCCGAGCATATTATTTAGCATGTCTGGGTCCCTGCCGCTGAGCAAAAGGTCGTCCATGTAATGCACACATCTTATCTTGGGAAAGGATTTCCGTAGGGGGGCCAGTAGGGAATCAAGGTAAATCTGACACATAGTGGCACTGTTGGCCATACCTTGGGGCAGCGTTATCCACTCGTATCTGAGATCAGGGCTTTCTTGGTTAATGGTGGGTAAAGTAAAGGCGAACCTATGAGTGTCCTCTGGATGCAGGGGGATTGAGAAGAAACAGTCTCTAAGATCTATAACATAAACTGGCCAGGACTGAGGGATGGCTGAGAGAGCTGGCAGCCCCCTCTGGACCACCCCCAGGGACTGCATCTGCACGTTGACCGCCCTTAGATCATTGAGCAGCCTCCACTTGCCAGACTTTTTCTTAATTATAAAAATGGGGGTGTTCCATGGGGAGGTTGACGGCTTAATGTGTCCTAATCTAAGTTGTGTACTGACTATTTCTGACAAGGCTAATAGCTTCTCCTTAGGCAGGGGCCACTGAGGTACCCAAACCGGATCATTTGACCTCCAGGTGATTTTGATCGAAGTGGGTAGGAGAGCTTCTTCAGCGGCCCCTAAGAAAAACCCAGCCCTTGCCTACCTTTTTTGTTCTCTACTGGTATTGGGGATGTCCGACCCTGTAGGGCATTGCCCAAGCCTTTGCCGGGGGTATATCCCTGGTTCCTGAGTATATCCTTAGCCTGGGGGGAGCAGTTTGACGTAAGCGTGACATACATCTGAGTGAGGATGTCCCTTCCCCATAGAGACACTGGCAACTGCAACACAAATGGTTGGAAATGGCCCTGATGACCCTCCTCATCGCACCAGAGCAGGGTTGAAGCACTAACCTGAGGAGCTGACACCATCCCCAGGCCCTGCAGCGTGTTATCTGCAGTGTTGGTGGGCCAGTTGGAGGGCCAATCCTTTCTAGAGATAATGGAACGGTCAGCTCCTGTGTCTAGGAGCCCTGTTATATTCTTGCCATTGACCTTAAGTGAGAGCATGGGCCTTTTATCAAGTATTATATGGAGTCCCTCGAAGACTTCCCCTGAGGAACCGAAACCTTGACTTTCTCTAATTTTCTGCTTTGAGGGGAATCTCTTGTGGAGACTGGGGAGCAGCAAGAGCTGTGCTATCTTGTCTCCTTTATTAATTACCATAGTACCCACAAGAGATTGAACCATAATTTTAATGTGTCCTGTGTAGTCTGAGTCTATGACCCCCGGGACTACTATGAGACCCCGAAGGGCCGTGGAGGATCTCCCGATCACCAGACCCACGGAATTTTCGGGTAACGGTCCCTTAAAGGTGGTTTCAACCACTTGAACACCCATATCAGGCACTAATATAAGTCTGGAGGTGACACTGAGGTCCACACCTGCTGACCCAGGGGTGGCCCTTGTTGAAGGCTGCCATCCTGAGCTGTCCTGTCTCTGGGGCGGGGGCCCGCCTGTGAAGGGGGCCCCCTCTGGCCGTTTTTTGGCCCTCTAGCATCTCGTCCACAAATACGGTTGCCCTGAGCATCAAAGACCGACCTACACTCCTCAGCTTTGTGTGATCCCCTCTTGCATCGCCCACAAACATATGGTTCTTCATTCCTAGGGCGAGGCCTAGCATCTGCATTGTTTGGGCAATGACGTTTAATGTGTCCTGGCTCCCCGCAGGCAAAACACCCTTTAGCCTTACATTCCCCTTCTAACCCGCGAGGTCCCCTCTGCTGTACAGCCGCGTCCAGGAGAGCAGCCACTCCCGAGTTGGAGAGCGGCCCCCCTATCTCTCTACATATCCTAATCCAGGCGTTGAGGTCCTTGTTCTTATGAGGAGCTATCGCTGCCTTGCACTCCTTTGTACATTGCTCAAAAATCAGCTGCCTTACCAGCGGTCGAGCCACTCCCGGATCAGAAAATATCTTATCGGCAGCATCTTGCATTCGGGCCACAAAGTCAACAAATGGCTCTGTGGTACCCTGAATTATTTTTGAAAGACACAAGGAGGCTGTTCCGGCACCACTTACCTGCTTCCAGGCGCGGAGCCCTATGGCATTGATTTGTTCATAGACAGCGCCGGGGAACTGAGTCTGATCATCAGCGTACCGACCTTCTCCCATAAGCATTTCCTTGTTCCACCCCCGGTTTCCCCGACTGGCGTTTCTCTCAGCCTGCTCTGCAGAGAACTCTGCGTACCAGGCTCGCCAATCCAGGTAACTACCCGAGGGCAGACATGCCTTTGCCAGCTGAATCCAGTCCGCGGGGGTGAGGGGCCCAGAAGACAGGTTCTCCAGCATGGCAATGGTGTAAGGCGCAGTCGGCCCAAAGGTTGTAACTGCATTTTTAAGTTCTCTAATCTGCTTTATCTCAAAAGGCTCCCGTGCATTACGTCCCTGGCCCATAGCTACTTGTACAGGAAATATCCCGTAGGGGCCACTATCTATCCCAGGTGGTGGATGTACCTCATGAGACAAACGTCCCCCCTGCCAAAGCCGCCTGTAAAAATACCGACCCGCCGGCGGCGGAGCATAAGACGGCGGCCATGATTGGGCGGAAAATGGGGGCCCGTGCATCACTTCCTGTTCTGGCGAAGGGGAAGGGAGCTCCCGGGCGGCCGCCTCGCGGCGAGGGATCGCCTCCGGGAACAGCCCCCAAGGTGGGGCGGAAGGCTTCGCCTCCCTCTCGCGCCGGGGAGCGCTCAGGAGCTCTCTACTCCTCCGCAGACCAAGTTGAGCGGAGCGCAATTCACGGCGCAACGCTGGGAAAGAACCCTGCGACTCCTTATCGAGCGACTTAGGCTCCTGACAGCTGGTCTCTTTGGCCTCCTTGCCATTCAACTTTCCCTCGTCCTCGGAGTCAGACGACTCCAAGGCTAGAGCCCCGTCCTTCTCCTTAGCATCTTTGTTCCCCTTGACGGGCCCCTCTCGGGAGCTCCCTGACTGGGCCTGCTCAAATACCCTGCGTACTTTTGTAAGCTCTTGAGAGCTTTCTCCACAACCACCCTCGCTCTTAGTGTTGCTACCTAGCATGTTTCCCATCTTTTAATATGTTACTCACCGCGTGAGGCCCAAGGAATCCGCCACTTACGCGTGAGCCTGAGGGGAGTCTAAAAGCTCTGTAGGTGCGCGCCACCCAGAGCCCAGGCTTATCCCCAACTCACCTGTCTCGCAGCTCTGTACTGGAGCGTTGTCCGCTGTCACGTCTCGGGGGTGATCAGTCCCCGTGCGGGCCTCCAAATGTCGATGTCGCTCCCGGCCGGCAGGAAGGACACACGACAAAGTCTGGCAGTGGACAACCTTTTCTTTTATTTTCCTTCTCCGTACAGCCTGCCCTGGGATCGCTCCCAGCCGAAGCCTCCTTTGGTCCGCTCCCCGCGGCTCCTTCTGGGCTTCTACTTCCGGGCTTCTTCTTCCCCCCCCCAGGGGTGGCACCAGTATATATACGGATACAGTGTCCAATCATGTTAAAGTAAGCAAGGCAAGCTGATTGGCTAACATCATCAGTTGCCAGGCAGACTATATTGTTGAGCGGGTTGCTTACGCGGTAAGCAGGAAACTAACGTGCTCGATGGGAGGGGTAATCTACCTCAGGCTTTACTCTTTACTACAGGCCTCACGTCCGCCAAGTGAGGCGACCGGACTCGGGGCTGCGGCTCCCAACAACACACCAATACAATGTGCACCACCCCGCGATGTTTTTCAGAAACCTACCCTACATTGGCACTGCATGTTCCCTGACCTACACATGGTGACCAAACAGCGGTGCTTTTCTCCATCCTACATTGCCACTCACTGCCTATCCTAATGCAGACCCTCCGATTCACAGCACCCCGTGATGTTTTTCTCACTCCTACTAGTGAATGTAATGTTACACACCCATACAATGCGAACCACCCCGCGATGTTTTTCAGAAACCTATCCTACATTGCTAATGCATGTTCCCTGATGTCCCCATGCTGACCACACGTGGTGCTTTTCCCCATCCTACACTGCCTCTCACTGCCTATCCTAATTCAGACCCTCTAATTCACACCACCCCGTGATATTTTTCTCACTCCTACTAGTGAATGTAATGTAACACACACCCATACAATGCGCACCACCCCTTGATGTTTTTCTCACTCCTACTAGTGAATGTAATGTTACACACCCCTACAATGCGCACCACCCCGCAATGTTTTTCAGAAACCTATCCTACATTGCCACTGCATGTTCCTTGACCTCCCAATGCTGACCACCCCGCTGTGCTTAACTCCATCCTACATTGCCACTCACTGCCTATCCTAATTCAGACCATCCGATTCACACCACCCCGTGATGTTTTTCTCACTCCTACTAGTGAATGTAATGTTACACACGCATACAATGCGCACCACCCCGCGATGTTTTTCAGAAACCTATCCTACACTGCCACTGCATGTTCCCTGACTTCCCCATGCTGACCACACCGCTGTGCTTTTCTCCATCCTACATTGCCACTCACTGCCTATCCTAATTCAGCCCCTCCGAATGACACCACCCCTTGATGTTTTTCTCACTCATACCAGTGAATGTAATGTTACACACCCATACAATGCACACCACCACGCGATGTTTTTCAGAAACCTATCCTACATTGCCACTGCATGTTCCCTGACCTCCTCATGCTGACCAAGCCGCGGTGCTTTTCTCCATCCTACATTGCAAGTCACTGGCTATCCGAATTCAGACCCTCTGATTCACACCACCCCGTGATGTTTTTCTCACTCCTGCTTGTGAATGTAATGTTACACACCCATACAATGCGCACCACCCAGCGATGTTTTTCAGAAAACTATCCTACATTGCCACTGCATGTTCCCTGAACTCCCCATGCTGACCACCCCGCGATGCTTTTCTCTATCCTACATTGCCACTCACTGCCTATCCTAATTCAGACCCTCCGATTCACACCACCCCGTGATGTTTTTCTCACTCCTACTAGTGAATGTAATGTTACACACCCATACAATGCGAACCACCCCGCGATGTTTTTCAGAAACCTATCCTACATTGCCACTGCATGTTCCTTGACCTCCCCATGCTGACCACCCCACAGTGCTTTTCCCCATTGTACATTGCCACTGACTGCCTATCCTAATTCAGACCCTCTAATTCACACCACCCCGTGATGTTTTTCTCACTCCTTCTAGTGAATATAATGTAACACACGCCCATACAATGCGCACCACCACTTGATGTTTTTCTCACTCCTACTAGTGAATGTAATGTTACACACCCATACAATGCGCACCACCCCGCGATGTTTTTCAGAAACCTATCCAACATTGCCACTGCATGTTCCCTGAACTCCCCATGCTGACCAAGCCGTGGTGCTTTTCCCCATCCTACATTGCTACTCACTGCCTATCCTTTTTCAGACCCTCCGATTCATATCAACACGTGATGTTTTTCTCATTCCTACTAGTGAATGTAATGTTACACACCCATACAATGCCTACCACCCCTGGATGTTTTTCAGAAACATATCCTACATAGAAACTGCATGTTCCCTGACCTCGCCATGGTGACCACCCCGCGGTGCTTTTCTCCATCCTAGATTGACACTCACTGCCTATCCTAATTCAGACCCTCTGATTCACACCACCCCGTGATGTTTTTCTCACTCCTACTAGTGAATGTAATGTTACAAACCCATACAATGCGAACCACCCCGCGATGTTTTTCAGAAACCTATCCTACATTGCCACTGCATGTTTCCTGACCTCCCCATGCTGAACACCCGCGGTGCTTTTCCCCATCCTACATTGCCTCTCACTGCCTATCCTAATTCAGACCCTCTAATTCACACCACCCCGTGATATTTTTCTCACTCCTACTAGTGAATGTAATGTAACATACACCCATACAATGCGCACCACCCCTTGATGTTTTTCTCACTCCTACTAGTGAATGTAATGTTACACACCCCTACAATGCGCACCACCCCGCGATGTTTTTCAGAAACAAACCGTACATTGCCACTGCATGTTTCCTGACCTCCACATGCTGACCAGCCCGCGGTGCTTTTCTCCATCCTACATTGCCACTCACTGCCTATCCTAATTCAGACCCTCCAATTCGCATCACCCCGTGGTGTTTTTCTCACTCCTCCTAGTGAATGTAATGTTACACACCCATACAATGCGCACCACCCAGCGATGTTTTTCAGAAAACTATCCTACATTGCCACTGCATGTTCCCTGAACTCCCCATGCTGACCACCCCGCGATGCTTTTCTCTATCTTACATTGCCACTCACTGCCTATCCTAATTCAGACCCTCCGATTCACACCACCCCGTGATGTTTTTCTCACTCCTACTAGTGAATGCAGTGTTACACACCCCTTAAATGCGCAACACCCCGTGATGTTTTTCTCACTCCTACTAATGAATGTAATGTAACACACCCATACAATGCGAACCACCCCGCGATGTTTTTCAGAAACCTATCCTACATTGCCACTGCCTGTTCCCTGACCTCCCCATGCTGACCACCCCGCGGTGCTTTTCTCCATCCTACATTGCCACTCACTGCCTATCCTAATACAGACCCTCCGATTCACACCACTCCGTGATGTTTTTCTCACTCCTACTAGTGATGTAATGTTACACACCCATACAATGTGCATCACCCCGCGATGTTTTTCAGAAACCTATACTGCATTGCCACTGCATGTTCCCTGATCTCCACATGGTGACCAAACAGCGGTGCTTTTCTCCATCCTACATTGCCACTCACTGCCTATCCTAATACAGACCCTCCGATTCACACCACTCCGTGATGTTTTTCTCACTCCTACTAGTGATGTAATGTTACACACCAATACAATGTGCGCCACCCCGCGATGTTTTTCAGAAACCTAACCTACATTGGCACTGCATGTTCCCTGACCTCCTCATGCTGACCACCCACGGTGCTTTTCCCCATCCTACATTGCCTCTCACTGCCTATCCTAATTCAGACCCTCTAATTCACACCACTCCGTGATATTTTTCTCACTCCTACTAGTGAATGTAATGTGACACACACCCATACAATGCTCACCACCCCTCGATGTTTTTCTCACTCCTACTAGTGAATGTAATGTAACACACCCCTACAATGCGCACCACCCCGCGATGTTTTTCAGAAACCTAGCCTACATTGCCACTGCATGTTCCCTGATATGAACAGGCTGACCACCCCGCTATGCTTTTCTCCATCCTACATTGCCACTCACTGCCTATCCTAATTCAGACCCTCCGATTCACACCACCCCGTGATTTTTTTCTTACTCCTACTAGAGAATGTAATTTTACACACCCATACAATGCGCACCACCCCGCGATGTTTTTCAGAACAAACCGTACATTGCCACTGCATGTTCCCTGACCTCCACATGCTGACCAGCCCGCGGTGCTTTTCTCCATCCTACATTGCCACTCACTGCCTATCCTAATTCAGACCCTCCAATTCGCATCACCCCGTGCTGTTTTTCTCACTCCTCCTAGTGAATGTAATGTTACACACCCATACAATACGCACCACCCCGCGATGTTTTTCAGAAACCTATCCTACCTTGTTACTGCATTTTCCCTGACCTCCCCATGCTGACCACCCTGCGGTGCTTTTCTCCATCCTACATTGCCACTCACTGCCTATACTAATTCAGACCCTCTGATTCACACCACTCCGTGATGTTTTTCTCACTCCTACTAGTGAATGTAATGTTACACAAACATACAATGCGCACCACCCCGCGATGTTTTTCAGAAACCTATCCAACATTGCCACTGCATGTTCCCTGAACTCCCCATGCTGACCAACCCGTGGTGCTTTTCCCCATCCTACATTGCCACTCACTGCCTATCCTAATTCAGACCTTCCGATTCACACCACCCTGTGATGTTTTTCTCACTCCTACTAGTGAATGTAATGTTACACACCCGTACAATTTGCACCACCCCGTGATGTTTTTCTCACTCCTACTAGTGAATGTAATGTTACACACCCATACAATGCCCACCAACCCGCAATGTTTTTTAGAAACCTATCCTACATTGCCACTGCATGTTCCCTGACCTCCCCATGCTGACCACCCCACCGTGCTTTTCTCCATCCTACATTGCCACTCATTGCCTATCCTAATTCAGAACCTCCGATTCACACCACCCCGTGATGTTTTTGTCACTCCTACTAGTGATGTAATGTTACACACCCATAAAATGTGCACCACCTAGCGATGTTTTTCAGAAACCTATCCTAAATTGCCACTGCATGTTCCCTGACCTCCCCATGCTGACCACCCCGCGGTGCTTTTCTCCATCCTACATTGCCACTCACTGCCTATCCTAAATCAGACACTGCGATTCACACCACCCCGTGATGTTTTTCTCACTCCTACTAGTGAATATAATGTTACACACCCATACAATGCGTACCACCCCTGGATGTTTTTCAGAAACCTATCCTACATTGAAACTGCATGTTCCCTGACCTCCCCATGCTGACCACCCCGCGGTGCTTTTCTCCATCCTAGATTGCCACTCACTGCCTATCCTAATTCAGACCCTCTGATTCACACCACCCCGTGATGTTTTTCTCACTCATAATAGTGAATGTAATATTACACACCCATACAATGCGAACCACCCCGCGATGTTTTTCAAAAACCTATGCTACATTGCCACTGCATGTTCCCTGACCTCCCCATGCTGACCACCCGCGGTGCTTTTCCCCATCCTACATTGCCACTCACTGCCTATCCTATTTCAGACCCTCTAATTCACACCACCCCGTGATATTTTTCTCACTCCTACTAGTGAATGTAATGTAACACACACCCGTACAATGCGCACCACCCCTTGATGTTTTTCTCACTCCTACTAGTGAATGTAATGTTACACACCCATACAATGCGCACCACCACTCGATGTTTTTCAGAAACCTATCCTACATTGCCACTGCATGTTCCCTGACCTCCCCATGCTGACCACCCCGCGGTGCTTTTCTCCATCCTAGATTGCCACTCACTGCCTATCCTAATTCAGACCCTCTGATTCACACCACCCCGTGATGTTTTTCTCACTCCTACTAGTGAATGTAATGTTACACACCCATACAATGCGAACCACCGCGCGATGTTTTTCAGAAACCTATGCTACATTGACACTGCATGTTCCCTGACCTCCCCATGCTGACCAACCACGGTGCTTTTCCCCATCCTACATTGCCACTCACTGCCTATCCTCATTCAGACCCTCTAATTCACACCACCCCGTGATATTTTTCTCACTTTTACTAGTGAATATAATGTAACACACACCCGTACAATGCGCACCACCCCTTGATATTTTTCTCACTCCTACTAGTGAATGTAATGTTACACACCGATACAATGCGCACCACCCCTCGATGTTTTCCAGAAACCTATCCTACATTGCCACTGCATGTTCCCTGACATCCCCATGCTGACCACCCTACGGTGCTTTTCTCCATCCTACATTGCCACTCACTTCCTATCCTAATTCAGACCCTCCGATTCAAACCACCCCATGATGTTTTTCTCAGTCCTACTAGTGAATGTCATATTACACACCCATACAATGCGCACCACCCCGTGATGTTTTTCTCACTCCTACTAGTGAATGTAATGTTACACACCCATACAATGCCCACCACCCCGCAATGTTTTTCAGAAACCTATCCTACATTGCCATTGCATGTTCCCTGACCTCCCCATGCTGACCACCCCACGGTGCTTTTCTCCATCCTACATTGCCACTCAGTGCCTATCCTAATTCAGACTCTCCGATTCACACCACCCCGTGATGTTTTTCTCACTCCTACTAGGGATGTAATGTTACACACCCATAAAATGTGCACCACCCCGCGATGATTTTCAGAAACCTATCCTACATTGCCACTGAATGTTCCCTGACCTCCCCATGCTGACCACACCGTGGTGCTTTTCTCCATCCTACATTGCCACTCACTGTCTAGCCTAATTCAGACCCTGCGATTCACACCACCCCGTGATGTTTTTCTCACTCCTACTAGTGAATGTAATGTTAAACACCCATACAATGCCTACCACCCCTGGATGTTTTTCAGAAACCTATCCTACATTGTAACTGCATGTTCCCTGACCTCCCCATGCTGACCACCCCGCGGTGCTTTTCTCCATCCTAGATTGCCACTCACTGCCTATCCTAATTCAAACCCTCTGATTCACACCACCCCGTGATGTTTTTCTCACTCCTACTAGTGAATGCAATGTTACACACCCATACAATGCGAACCACCCCGCGATGTTTTTCAGAAACCTATCCTACATTGCCACTGCATATTCCCTGACCTCCCCATGCTAACCACCCTGCGGTGCTTTTCTCCATCCTACATTGCCACTCACTGCCTATCCTAATTCAGACCCTCTAATTAACACCACCCCGTGATATTTTTCTCACTCCTACTAGTGAATGTAATGTAACACACACCCATACAATGCGAACCACCCCGTGATGTTTTTCTCACTCCTACTAGTGAATGTAATGTTACACACACATACAATGCGCACCACCCCGCGATGTTTTTCAGAAACCTATCCTACATTGCCACTGCATGTTCCCTGACCTCCCCATGCTGACCAACCGGCTGTGCTTTTCTCCATCCTACATTGCCACTCACTGCCTATCCTAATTCAGACCCTCCGATTCACACCACACCGTGGTTTTTTTCTCACTCCTACTAGAGAATGTAATTTTACACACCCATACAATGCGCACCACCCCGCGATGTTTTTCAGAAACCTACCCTACATTGCCACTGCATGTTCCCTGACCTCGACATGCTGACCAACCCGTGGTGCTTTTCTCCAGCCTACATTGCCACTCACTGCCTATCCCAATACAGACCCTCCAATTCGCATCACCCCGTGGTGTTTTTCTCACTCCTCCTAGTGAATGTAATGTTACAAACCCATACAATGCGCAACACACAGCGATGTTTTTCAGAAAACTATCCTACATTGCCACTGCATGTTCCCTGTCCTCCCCATGCTGATCAACCCGCGATGCTTTTCTCCATCCTACATTGCCAGTCACTGGCTATCCTAATTCAGACCCTGCGATTCACACCACCCCGTGATGTTTTTCTCACTCCTACTAGTGAATGCAATGTTACACACCCCTACAATGCGCAACACCCCGTGATGTTTTTCTCATTCCTACTAGTGAATGTAATGTTACACACCCATACAATGCGCACCACCCCGCGATGTGTTTCAGAATCCTAACCTACATTGCCACTGCATGTTCCCTGACCTCCCCATGCTGACCACCCGCGGTGCTTTTCTCCATCCTACATTGCCACTCCCTGCCTATCCTGATACAGACCCTCCAATTCACACCACTCCGTGATGTTTTTCACACTCCTACTAGTGATGTAATGTTACACACCCAAACAATGTGCACCACCCCGCGATGTTTTTCAGAAACCTATGCTGCATTGCCAGTGCATGTTCCCTGACCTCCACATGCTGACCACCCCGCAGTGCTTTTCTCCATCCTACATTGCCACTCACTGCCTATTCTAATTCAGACCCTGCGATTCACACCACCCCGTGATGTTTTTCTCACTCCTACTAGTGAATGTAATGTTACACACCCATACAATGCGTAACACGCCTGGATGTTTTTCAGAAACCTATCCTACATTGAAACTGCATGTTCCCTGACCTCCCCATGCTGACCACCCCGCGGTGCTTTTCTCCATCCAACATTGCCACTCACTGCCTATCCTAATTCAGACCCTCTGATTCACACCACCCCGTGATGTTTTTCTCACTCCTACTAGTGAATGTAATGTTACACAACCATACAAGGCGAACCACCCCGCGATGTTGTTCAGAAACCTATCCTACATTGCCACTGCATGTTCCCTGACCTCCACATGCTGACCACCCCACAGTGCTTTTCCCCATCGTACATTGCCACTGACTGCCTATCCTAATTCAGACCCTCTAATTCACACCACCCCGTGATGTTTTTCTCACTCCTACTAGTGAATGTAATGTAACACACGCCCATACAATGCGCACCACCCCTTGATGTTTTTCTCACTCCTACTAGTGAATGTAACGTTACACACCCATACAATGCGCACCACCCCGCAATGTTTTTCAGAAACCTATCCTACATTGCCACTGCATGTTCCCTGACCTCACCATGCTGACCACCCCACTGTGCTATTCTCCATCCTACATTGCCACTCACTGCCTATCCTAATTCAGTCCCTCGGATTCACACCACCCCGTGATGTTTTTCTCACTCCTACTAGTGAATGTAATGTTACACACCCATACAATGCGCACCACCCAGCGATGTTTTTCAGAAAAATATCCTACATTGCCACTGCATGTTCCCTGACCTCCCCATGCTGACCACCCTGCGATGCTTTTCTCCATCCTACATTGCCAGTCACTGGCTATCCTAATTCAGACCCTCTGATTCACACCACCCCGTGATGCTTTTCTCACTCCTACTTGTGAATGTAATGTTACACACCCATACAATGCGCACCACCCAGCGTTGTTTTTCAGAAAACTATCCTACATTGCCACTGCATGTTCCCTGAACTCCCCATGCTGACCACCCCGCGATGCTTTTCTCCATCCTACATTGCAACTCACTGCCTATCCTAATTCAGACACTCCAATTCACACCACCCCGTGATATTTTTCTCACTCCTACTAGTGATGTAATGTTACACACCCAAACAATGTGCACCACCCCGCGATGTTTTTCAGAAACCTATGCTGCATTGCCACTGCATGTTCCCTGACCTCCACATGCTGACCACCCCGCAGTGCTTTTCTCCATCCTACATTGCCACTCACTGCCTATTCTAATTCAGACCCTGCGATTCACACCACCCCGTGATGTTTTTCTCACTCCTACTAGTGAATGTAATGTTACACACCCATACAATGCGTAACACGCCTGGATGTTTTTCAGAAACCTATCCTACATTGAAACTGCATGTTCCCTGACCTCCCCATGCTGACCACCCCGCGGTGCTTTTCTCCATCCTACATTGCCACTCACTGCCTATCCTAATTCAGACCCTCTGATTCACACCACCCCGTGATGTTTTTCTCACTCCTACTAGTGAATGTAATGTTACACAATCATACAAGGCGAACCACCCCGCGATGTTTTTCAGAAACCTATCCTACATTGCCACTGCATGTTCCCTGACCTCCACATGCTGACCACCCCACAGTGCTTTTCCCCATCGTACATTGCCACTGACTGCCTCTCCTAATTCAGACCCTCTAATTCACACCACCCCGTGATGTTTTTCTCACTCCTACTAGTGAATGTAATGTAACACACGCCCATATAATGCGCACCACCCCTTGATGTTTTTCTCACTCCTACTAGTGAATGTAACGTTACACACCCATACAATGCGCACCACCCCGCAATGTTTTTCAGAAACCTATCCTACATTGCCACTGCATGTTCCCTGACCTCACCATGCTGACCACCCCACTGTGCTATTCTCCATCCTACATTGCCACTCACTGCCTATCCTAATTCAGTCCCTCGGATTCACACCACCCCGTGATGTTTTTCTCACTCCTACTAGAGAATGTAATTTTCCACACCCATACAATGCGCACCACCCCGCGATGTTTTTCAGAAACCTATCCAAAATTGCCACTGCATGTTCCCTGAACTCCCCATGCTGACCAACCCGTGGTGCTTTTCCCCATCCTACATTGCCACTCACTGCCTATCCTAATTCAGACCCTCCGATTCACACCACGCTGTGATGTTTTTCTCACTCCTACTAGTGAATGTAATGTTACACACCCATACAATTTGCACCACCCCATGATGTTTTTCTCACTCCTACTAGTGAATGTAATGTTACACACCCATGCAATGCCGACCAACCCGCACTGTTTTTTAGAAACCTAACCTACATTGCCACTGCATGTTCCCTGACCTCCCCATGCTGACCACCCCACGGTGCTTTTCTCCATCCTACATTGCAACTCACTGCCTATCCTAATTCAGACCCTCCGATTCACACCACCCGATGATGTTTTTCTCACTCCTACTAGTGATGTAATGTTACACACCCATAAAATTTGCACCACCCAGCGATGTTTTTCAGAAACCTATCCTACATTGCCACTGCATGTTCCCAGACCTCCCAATGTTGACCACCCCGCGGTGCTTTTCTCCATCCTACATTGTCACTCACTGCCTATCCTAATTCAGACCCTGCGATTCACACCACAACGTGATGTTTTTCTCACTCCTCCTAGTGAATGTAATGTTACACACCCATACAATGCGCACCACCCAGCGATGTTTTTCAGAAAAATATCCTACATTGCCACTGCATGTTCCCTGACCTCCCCATGCTGACGACCCTGCGATGCTTTTCTCCATCCTACATTGCCAGTCACTGGCTATCCTAATTCAGACCCTCTGATTCACACCACCCCGTGATGCTTTTCTCACTCCTACTTGTGAATGTAATGTTACACACCCATACAATGCGCACCACCCAGCGTTGTTTTTCAGAAAACTATCCTATATTGCCACTGCATGTTCCCTGAACTCCCCATGCTGACCACCCCGCGATGCTTTTCTCCATGCTACATTGCAACTCACTGCCTATCCTAATTCAGACCCTCTAATTCACACCACCCCGTGATATTTTTCTCACTCCTACTAGTGAATGTAATGTAACACACACCCATACAATGCGCACCACCCCTTGATGTTTTTCTCACTCCTACTAGTGAATGTAATGTTACACACCCATACAATGCGCACCACCCCTCGATGTTTTTCAGAAACCTATCCTACATTGCCACTGCATGCTCCCTGACCTCCCCATGCTCACCAGTCCGCTGTGCTTTTCTCCATCCTACATTGCCACTCACTGCCTATCCTAATTCAGACCCTCCGATTCACACCACCCCGTGATTTTTTTCTCACTCCTACTAGAGTATGTAATTTTACACACTCATACAATGCGCACCACCCCGCGATGTTTTTCAGAAACCTACCCTACATTGCCACTGCATGTTCCCTGACCTCCACATGCTGACCAACCCGCGGTGCTTTTCTCCATCCTACATTGCCACTCAGTGCCTATCCTAATTCAGACCCTCCGATTGACACCACCCCGTGGTGTTTTTCTCACTCCTCCTAGTGAATGTAATGTTACACACCCATACAATGCACACCACCCCGCGATGTTTTTCAGAAACCTATCCTACATTGCCACTGCATGTTCCCTGACCTCCCCATGCTGAAAACCCCACGGTGCTTTTCTCCATCCTTCATTGCCACTCACTTTCTATCGTAATTCAGACCCTCGGATTCACACCACCGCATTATGTTTTTCTCACTCCTACTAGTGAATGTAATGTTACACACCCATACAATGCGCACCACCCCGCGATGTTTTTCAGAATCCTATCCTACATTGCTACTGCATGTTCCCTGACCTCCCCATGCTGACAACCCTGCGGTGCTTTTCTCCATCCTACATTGCCACTCACTGCCTATACTAATTCAGACCCTCCGATTCACACCAACCCGTGATGTTTTTCTCACTCCTACTAGTGAATGTAATGTTACACAAACATACAATTTGCACCACCCCGTGATGTTTTTCTCACTCCTAATAGCGAATGTAATCTTACACACCCATGCAATGCCCACCAACCCGCACTGTTTTTTAGAAACCTAACCTACATTGCCACTGCATGTTCCCTGACCTCCCCATGCTGACCACCCGCGGTGCTTTTCTCCATCCTACATTGCCACTCACTGCCTATCCTAATTCAGACCCTGCGATTCACACCACCCCGTGATGTTTTTCTCACTCCTACTAGTGAATGCAATGTTACACACCCCTACAATGCGCAACACCCCGTGATGTTTTTCTCACTCCTACTAGTGAATGTAATGTTACACACCCATACAATGCGCACCACCCCGCGATGTGTTTCAGAATCCTAACCTACATTGCCACTGCATGTTCCCTGACCTCCCCATGCTGACCACCCGCGGTGCTTTTCTCCATCCTACATTGCCACTCACTGCCTATCCTGATACAGACCCTCCAATTCACACCACTCCGTGATGTTTTTCTCACTCCTACTAGTGATGTAATGTTACACACCCAAACAATGTGCACCACCCCGCGATGTTTTTCAGAAACCTATGCTGCATTGCCACTGCATGTTCCCTGACCTCCACATGCTGACCACCCCGCAGTGCTTTTCTCCATCCTACATTGCCACTCACTGCCTATTCTAATTCAGACCCTGTGATTCACACCACCCCGTGATGTTTTTCTCACTCCTACTAGTGAATGTAATGTTACACACCCATACAATGCGTAACACGCCTGGATGTTTTTCAGAAACCTATCCTACATTGAAACTGCATGTTCCCTGACCTCCCCATGCTGACCACCCCGCGGTGCTTTTCTCCATCCTACATTGCCACTCAGTGCCTATCCTAATTCAGACCCTCCGATTGACACCACCCCGTGGTGTTTTTCTCACTCCTCCTAGTGAATGTAATGTTACACACCCATACAATGCACACCACCCCGCGATGTTTTTCAGAAACCTATCCTACATTGCCACTGCATGTTCCCTGACCTCCCCATGCTGAAAACCCCACGGTGCTTTTCTCCATCCTTCATTGCCACTCACTTTCTATCCTAATTCAGACCCTCGGATTCACACCACCGCATTATGTTTTTCTCACTCCTACTAGTGAATGTAATGTTACACACCCATACAATGCGCACCACCCAGCGATGTTTTTCAGAAAAATATCCTACATTGCCACTGCATGTTCCCTGACCTCCCCATGCTGACCACCCTGCGATGCTTTTCTCCATCCTACATTGCCAGTCTCTGGCTATCCTAATTCAGACCCTCTGATTCACACCACCCCGTGATGCTTTTCTCACTCCTACTTGTGAATGTAATGTTACACACCCATACAATGCGCACCACCCAGCGTTGTTTTTCAGAAAACTATCCTACATTGCCACTGCATGTTCCCTGAACTCCCCATGCTGACCACCCCGCGATGCTTTACTCCATCCTACATTGCAACTCACTGCCTATCCTAATTCAGACACTCCAATTCACACCACCCCGTGATATTTTTCTCACTCCTACTAGTGATGTAATGTTACACACCCAAACAATGTGCACCACCCCGCGATGTTTTTCAGAAACCTATGCTGCATTGCCACTGCATGTTCCCTGACCTCCACATGCTGACCACCCCGCAGTGCTTTTCTCCATCCTACATTGCCACTCACTGCCTATTCTAATTCAGACCCTGCGATTCACACCACCCCGTGATGTTTTTCTCACTCCTACTAGTGAATGTAATGTTACACACCCATACAATGCGTAACACGCCTGGATGTTTTTCAGAAACCTATCCTACATTGAAACTGCATGTTCCCTGACCTCCCCATGCTGACCACCCCGCGGTGCTTTTCTCCATCCTACATTGCCACTCACTGCCTATCCTAATTCAGACCCTCTGATTCACACCACCCCGTGATGTTTTTCTCACTCCTACTAGTGAATGTAATGTTACACAATCATACAAGGCGAACCACCCCGCGATGTTTTTCAGAAACCTATCCTACATTGCCACTGCATGTTCCCTGACCTCCACATGCTGACCACCCCACAGTGCTTTTCCCCATCGTACATTGCCACTGACTGCCTATCCTAATTCAGACCCTCTAATTCACACCACCCCGTGATGTTTTTCTCACTCCTACTAGTGAATGTAATGTAACACACGCCCATATAATGCGCACCACCCCTTGATGTTTTTCTCACTCCTACTAGTGAATGTAATGTTACACACCCATACAATTTGCACCACCCCATGATGTTTTTCTCACTCCTACTAGTGAATGTAATGTTACACACCCATGCAATGCCGACCAACCCGCACTGTTTTTTAGAAACCTAACCTACATTGCCACTGCTTGTTCCCTGACCTCCCCATGCTGACCACCCCACGGTGCTTTTCTCCATCCTACATTGCAACTCACTGCCTATCCTAATTCAGACCCTCCGATTCACACCACCCCATGATGTTTTTCTCACTCCTACTAGTGATGTAATGTTACACACCCATAAAATTTGCCCCACCCCGCGATGTTTTTCAGAAACCTATCCTACATTGCCACTGCATGTTCCCAGACCTCCCAATGTTGACCACCCCGCGGTGCTTTTCTCCATCCTACATTGTCACTCACTGCCTATCCTAATTCAGACCCTGCGATTCACACCACAACGTGATGTTTTTCTCACTCCTCCTAGTGAATGTAATGTTACACACCCATACAATGCGCACCACCCAGCGATGTTTTTCAGAAAAATATCCTACATTGCCACTGCATGTTCCCTGACCTCCCCATGCTGACCACCCTGCGATGCTTTTCTCCATCCTACATTGCCAGTCACTGGCTATCCTAATTCAGACCCTCTGATTCACACCACCCCGTGATGCTTTTCTCACTCCTACTTGTGAATGTAATGTTACACACCCATACAATGCGCACCACCCAGCGTTGTTTTTCAGAAAACTATCCTATATTGCCACTGCATGTTCCCTGAACTCCCCATGCTGACCACCCCGCGATGCTTTTCTCCATCCTACATTGCAACTCACTGCCTATCCTAATTCAGACCCTCTAATTCACACCACCCCGTGATATTTTTCTCACTCCTAGTAGTGAATGTAATGTAACACACACCCATACAATGCGCACCACCCCTTGATGTTTTTCTCACTCCTACTAGTGAATGTAATGTTACACACCCATACAATGCGCACCACCCCTCGATGTTTTTCAGAAACCTATCCTACATTGCCACTGCATGCTCCCTGACCTCCCCATGCTCACCAGTCCGCTGTGCTTTTCTCCATCCTACATTGCCACTCACTGCCTATCCTAATTCAGACCCTCCGATTCACACCACCCCGTGATTTTTTTCTCACTCCTACTAGAGTATGTAATTTTACACACTCATACAATGCGCACCACCCCGCGATGTTTTTCAGAAACCTACCCTACATTGCCACTGCATGTTCCCTGACCTCCACATGCTGACCAACCCGCGGTGCTTTTCTCCATCCTACATTGCCACTCAGTGCCTATCCTAATTCAGACCCTCCGATTGACACCACCCCGTGGTGTTTTTCTCACTCCTCCTAGTGAATGTAATGTTACACACCCATACAATGCACACCACCCCGCGATGTTTTTCAGAAACCTATCCTACATTGCCACTGCATGTTCCCTGACCTCCCCATGCTGAAAACCCCACGGTGCTTTTCTCCATCCTTCATTGCCACTCACTTTCTATCCTAATTCAGACCCTCGGATTCACACCACCGCATTATGTTTTTCTCACTCCTACTAGTGAATGTAATGTTACACACCCATACAATGCGCACCACCCCGCGATGTTTTTCAGAATCCTATCCTACATTGCTACTGCATGTTCCCTGACCTCCCCATGCTGACAACCCTGCGGTGCTTTTCTCCATCCTACATTGCCACTCACTGCCTATACTAATTCAGACCCTCCGATTCACACCAACCCGTGATGTTTTTCTCACTCCTACTAGTGAATGTAATGTTACACAAACATACAATTTGCACCACCCCGTGATGTTTTTCTCACTCCTAATAGCGAATGTAATGTTACACACCCATGCAATGCCCACCAACCCGCACTGTTTTTTAGAAACCTAACCTACATTGCCACTGCATGTTCCCTGACCTCCCCATGCTGACCACCCGCGGTGCTTTTCTCCATCCTACATTGCCACTCACTGCCTATCCTAATTCAGACCCTCCGATTCACACCACCCCGTGATGTTTTTCTCACTCCTACTAGTGAATGCAATGTTACACACCCCTACAATGCGCAACACCCCGTGATGTTTTTCTCACTCCTACTAGTGAATGTAATGTTACACACCCATACAATGCGAACCACCCCGCGATGTGTTTCAGAATCCTAACCTACATTGCCACTGCATGTTCCCTGACCTCCCCATGCTGACCACCCGCGGTGCTTTTCTCCATCCTACATTGCCACTCACTGCCTATCCTGATACAGACCCTCCAATTCACACCACTCCGTGATATTTTTCTCACTCCTACTAGTGATGTAATGTTACACACCCAAACAATGTGCACCACCCCGCGATGTTTTTCAGAAACCTATGCTGCATTGCCACTGAATGTTCCCTGACCTCCACATGCTGACCACCCCGCAGTGCTTTTCTCCATCCTACATTGCCACTCACTGCCTATTCTAATTCAGACCCTGCGATTCACACCACCCCGTGATGTTTTTCTCACTCCTACTAGTAAATGTAATGTTACACACCCATACAATGCGTAACACGCCTGGATGTTTTTCAGAAACCTATCCTACATTGAAACTGCATGTTCCCTGACCTCCCCATGCTGACCACCCCGCGGTGCTTTTCTCCATCCTACATTGCCACTCAGTGCCTATCCTAATTCAGACCCTCCGATTGACACCACCCCGTGGTGTTTTTCTCACTCCTCCTAGTGAATGTATTGTTACACACCCATACAATGCACACCACCCCGCGATGTTTTTCAGAAACCTATCCTACATTGCCACTGCATGTTCCCTGACCTCCCCATGCTGAAAACCCCACGGTGCTTTTCTCCATCCTTCATTGCCACTCACTTTCTATCCTAATTCAGACCCTCGGATTCACACCACCGCATTATGTTTTTCTCACTCCTACTAGTGAATGTAATGTTACACACCCATACAATGCGCACCACCCCGCGATGTTTTTCAGAATCCTATCCTACATTGCTACTGCATGTTCCCTGACCTCCCCTTGCTGACAACCCTGCGGTGCTTTTCTCCATCCTACATTGCCACTCACTGCCTATACTAATTCAGACCCTCCGATTCACACCAACCCGTGATGTTTTTCTCACTCCTACTAGTGAATGTAATGTTACACAAACATACAATTTGCACCACCCCGTGATGTTTTTCTCACTCCTAATAGCGAATGTAATGTTACACACCCATGCAATGCCCACCAACCCGCACTGTTTTTTAGAAACCTAACCTACATTGCCACTGCATGTTCCCTGACCTCCCCATGCTGACCACCCGCGGTGCTTTTCTCCATCCTACATTGCCACTCACTGCCTATCCTAATTCAGACCCTCCGATTCACACCACCCCGTGATGTTTTTCTCACTCCTACTAGTGAATGCAATGTTACACACCCCTACAATGCGCAACACCCCGTGATGTTTTTCTCACTCCTACTAGTGAATGTAATGTTACACACCCATACAATGCGCACCACCCCGCGATGTGTTTCAGAATCCTAACCTACATTGCCACTGCATGTTCCCTGACCTCCCCATGCTGACCACCCACGGTGCTTTTCTCCATCCTACATTGCCACTCACTGCCTATCCTGATACAGACCCTCCAATTCACACCACTCCGTGATGTTTTTCTCACTCCTACTAGTGATGTAATGTTACACACCCAAACAATGTGCACCACCCCGCGATGTTTTTCAGAAACCTATGCTGCATTGCCACTGCATGTTCCCTGACCTCCACATGCTGACCACCCCGCAGTGCTTTTCTCCATCCTACATTGCCACTCACTGCCTATTCTAATTCAGACCCTGCGATTCACACCACCCCGTGATGTTTTTCTCACTCCTACTAGTGAATGTAATGTTACACACCCATACAATGCGTAACACGCCTGGATGTTTTTCAGAAACCTATCCTACATTGAAACTGCATGTTCCCTGACCTCCCCATGCTGACCACCCCGCGGTGCTTTTCTCCATCCTACATTGCCACTCACTGCCTATCCTAATTCAGACCCTCTGATTCACACCACCCCGTGATGTTTTTCTCACTCCTACTAGTGAATGTAATGTTACACAATCATACAAGGCGAACCACCCCGCGATGTTTTTCAGAAACCTATCCTACATTGCCACTGCATGTTCCCTGACCTCCACATGCTGACCACCCCACAGTGCTTTTCCCCATCGTACATTGCCACTGACTGCCTATCCTAATTCAGACCCTCTAATTCACACCACCCCGTGATGTTTTTCTCACTCCTACTAGTGAATGTAATGTAACACACGCCGATACAATGCGCACCACCCCTTAATGTTTTTCTCACTCCTACTAGTGAATGTAACGTTACACACCCATACAATGCGCACCACCCCGCAATGTTTTTCAGAAACCTATCCTACATTGCCACTGCATGTTCCCTGACCTCACCATGCTGACCACCCCACTGTGCTATTCTCCATCCTACATTGCCACTCACTGCCTATCCTAATTCAGTCCCTCGGATTCACACCACCCCGTGATGTTTTTCTCACTCCTACTAGAGAATGTAATTTTCCACACCCATACAATGCGCACCACCCCGCGATGTTTTTCAGAAACCTATCCAAAATTGCCACTGCATGTTCCCTGAACTCCCCATGCTGACCAACCCGTGGTGCTTTTCCCCATCCTACATTGCCACTCACTGCCTATCCTAATTCAGACCCTCCGATTCACACCACGCTGTGATGTTTTTCTCACTCCTACTAGTGAATGTAATGTTACACACCCATACAATTTGCACCACCCCGTGATGTTTTTCTCACTCCTACTAGTGAATGTAATGTTACACACCCATGCAATGCCCACCAAACCGCACTGTTTTTTAGAAACCTAACCTACATTGCCACTGCATGTTCCCTGACCTCCCCATGCTGACCACCCCACGGTGCTTTTCTCCATCCTACATTGCAACTCACTGCCTATCCTAATTCAGACCCTCCGATTCACACCACCCCATGATGTTTTTCTCACTCCTACTAGTGAGGTAATGTTACACACCCATAAAATTTGCACCACCCCGCGATGTTTTTCAGAAACCTATCCTACATTGCCACTGCATGTTCCCAGACCTCCCAATGTTGACCACCCCGCGGTGCTTTTCTCCATCCTACATTGTCACTCACTGCCTATCCTAATTCAGACCCTGCGATTCACACCACAACGTGATGTTTTTCTCACTCCTCCTAGTGAATGTAATGTTACACACCCATACAATGCGCACCACCCAGCGATGTTTTTCAGAAAAATATCCTACATTGCCACTGCATGTTCCCTGACCTCCCCATGCTGACCACCCTGCGATGCTTTTCTCCATCCTACATTGCCAGTCACTGGCTATCCTAATTCAGACCCTCTGATTCACACCACCCCGTGATGCTTTTCTCACTCCTACTTGTGAATGTAATGTTACACACCCATACAATGCGCACCACCCAGCGTTGTTTTTCAGAAAACTATCCTACATTGCCACTGCATGTTCCCTGAACTCCCCATGGTGACCACCCCGCGATGCTTTTCTCCATCCTACATTGCAACTCACTGCCTATCCTAATTCAGACCCTCTAATTCACACCACCCCGTGATATTTTTCTCACTCCTACTAGTGAATGTAATGTAACACACACCCATACAATGCGCACCACTGCTTGATGTTTTTCTCACTCCTACTAGTGAATGTAATGTTACACACCCATACAATGCGCACCACCCCTCGATGGTTTTCAGAAACCTATCCTACATTGCCACTGCATGCTCCCTGACCTCCCCATGCTCACCAGTCCGATGTGCTTTTCTCCATCCTACATTGCCACTCACTGCCTATCCTAATTCAGACCCTCCGATTCACACCACCCCGTGATTTTTTTCTCACTCCTACTAGAGTATGTAATTTTACACACTCATACAATGCGCACCACCCCGCGATGTTTTTCAGAAACCTACCCTACATTGCCACTGCATGTTCCCTGACCTCCACATGCTGACCAACCCGCGGTGCTTTTCTCCATCCTACATTGCCACTCAGTGCCTATCCTAATTCAGACCCTCCGATTGACACCACCCCGTGGTGTTTTTCTCACTCCTCCTAGTGAATGTAATGTTACACACCCATACAATGCACACCACCCCGCGATGTTTTTCAGAAACCTATCCTACATTGCCACTGCATGTTCCCTGACCTCCCCATGCTGAAAACCCCACGGTGCTTTTCTCCATCCTTCATTGCCACTCACTTTCTATCCTAATTCAGACCCTCTGATTCACACCACCGCATTATGTTTTTCTCACTCCTACTAGTGAATGTAATGTTACACACCCATACAATGCGCACCACCCCGCGATGTTTTTCAGAATCCTATCCTACATTGCTACTGCATGTTCCCTGACCTCCCCATGCTGACAACCCTGCGGTGCTTTTCTCCATCCTACATTGCCACTCACTGCCTATACTAATTCAGACCCTCCGATTCACACCAACCCGTGATGTTTTTCTCACTCCTACTAGTGAATGTAATGTTACACAAACATACAATTTGCACCACCCCGTGATGTTTTTCTCACTCCTACTAGCGAATGTAATGTTACACACCCATGCAATGCCCACCAATCCGCACTGTTTTTTAGAAACCTAACCTACATTGCCACTGCATGTTCCCTGACCTCCCCATGCTGACCACCCGTGGTGCTTTTCTCCATCCTACATTGCCAGTCACTGCCTATCCTAATTCAGACCCTCCGATTCACACCACCCCGTGATGTTTTTCTCACTCCTACTAGTGAATGCAATGTTACACACCCCTACAATAAGCAACACCCCGTGATGTTTTTCTCACTCCTACTAGTGAATGTAATGTTACACACCCATACAATGCGCACCACCCCACGATGTGTTTCAGAATCCTAACCTACATTGCCACTGCATGTTCCCTGACCTCCCCATGCTGACCACCCGCGGTGCTTTTGTCCATCCTACATTGCCAATCACTGCCTATCCTGATACAGACCCTCCAATTCACACCACTCCGTGATGTTTTTCTCACTCCTACTAGTGATGCAATGTTACACACCCAAACAATGTGCACCACCCCGCGATGTTTTTCAGAAACCTATGCTGCATTGCCACTGCATGTTCCCTGACCTCCACATGCTGACCACCCCGCAGTGCTTTTCTCCATCCTACATTGCCACTCACTGCCTATTCTAATTCAGACCCTGCGATTCACACCACCCCGTGATGTTTTTCTCACTCCTACTAGTGAATGTAATGTTACACACCCATACAATGCGTAACACGCCTGGATGTTTTTCAGAAACCTATCCTACATTGAAACTGCATGTTCCCTGACCTCCCCATGCTGACCACCCCGCGGTGCTTTTCTCCATCCTACATTGCCACTCACTGCCTATCCTAATTCAGACCCTCTGATTCACACCACCCCGTGATGTTTTTCTCACTCCTACTAGTGAATGTAATGTTACACAATCATACAAGGCGAACCACCCCGCGATGTTTTTCAGAAACCTATCCTACATTGCCACTGCATGTTCCCTGACCTCCACATGCTGACCACCCCACAGTGCTTTTCCCCATCGTACATTGCCACTGACTGCCTATCCTAATTCAGACCCTCTAATTCACACCACCCCGTGATGTTTTTCTCACTCCTACTAGTGAATGTAATGTAACACACGCCCATACAATGCACACCACCCCTTGATGTTTTTCTCACTCCTACTAGTGAATGTAACGTTACACACCCATACAATGCGGACCACCCCGCAATGTTTTTCAGAAACCTATCATACATTGCCACTGCATGTTCCCTGACCTCACCATGCTGACCACCCCACTGTGCTATTCTCCATCCTACATTGCCACTCACTGCCTATCCTAATTCAGTCCCTCGGATTCACACCACCCCGTGATGTTTTTCTCACTCCTACTAGAGAATGTAATTTTCCACACCCATACAATGCGCACCACCCCGCGATGTTTTTCAGAAACGTATCCAAAATTGCCACTGCATGTTCCCTGAACTCCCCATGCTGACCAACCCGTGGTGCTTTTCCCCATCCTACATTGCCACTCACTGCCTATCCTAATTCAGACCCTCCGATTCACACCACCCCGTGATGTTTTTCTCACTCCTACTAGTGAATGTAATGTTACACACCCATACAATTTGCACCACCCCGTGATGTTTTTCTCACTCCTACTAGTGAATGTAATGTTACACACCCATGCAATGCCCACCAACCCGCACTGTTTTTTAGAAACCTAACCTACATTGCCACTGCATGTTCCCTGACCTCCCCATGCTGACCACCCCACGGTGTTTTTCTCCATCCTACATTTCAACTCACTGCCTATCCTAATTCAGACCCTCCGATTCACACCACCCCATGATGTTTTTCTCACTCCTACTAGTGATGTAATGTTACACACCCATAAAATTTGCACCACCCCGCGATGTTTTTCAGAAACCTATCCTACATTGCCACTGCATGTTCCCAGACCTCCCAATGTTGACCACCCCGCGGTGCTTTTCTCCATCCTACATTGTCACTCACTGCCTATCCTAATTCAGACCCTGCGATTCACACCACAACGTGATGTTTTTCTCACTCCTCCTAGTGAATGTAATGTTACACACCCATACAATGCGCACCACCCAGCGATGTTTTTCAGAAAAATATCCTACATTGCCACTGCATGTTCCCTGACCTCCCCATGCTGACCACCCTGCGATGCTTTTCTCCATCCTACATTGCCAGTCACTGGCTATCCTAATTCAGACCCTCTGATTCACACCACCCCGTGATGCTTTTCTCACTCCTACTTGTGAATGTAATGTTACACACCCATACAATGCGCACCACCCAGCGTTGTTTTTCAGAAAACTATCCTACATTACCACTGCATGTTCCCTGAACTCCCCATGCTGACCACCCCGCGATGCTTTTCTCCATCCTACATTGCAACTCACTGCCTATCCTAATTAAGACCCTCTAATTCACACCACCCCATGATATTTTTCTCACTCCTACTAGTGAATGTAATGTAACACACACCCATACAATGCGCACCACCCCTTGATGTTTTTCTCACTCCTACTAGTGAATGTAATGTTACACACCCATACAATGCGCACCACCCCTCGATGTTTTTCAGAAACCTATCCTACATTGCCACTGCATGCTCCCTGACCTCCCCATGCTCACCAGTCCGCTGTGCTTTTCTCCATCCTACATTGCCACTCACTGCCTATCCTAATTCAGACCCTCCGATTCACACCACCCCGTGATTTTTTTCTCACTCCTACTAGAGTATGTAATTTTACACACTCATACAATGCGCACCACCCCGCGATGTTTTTCAGAAACCTACCCTACATTGCCACTGCATGTTCCCTGACCTCCACATGCTGACCAACCCGCGGTGCTTTTCTCCATCCTACATTGCCACTCAGTGCCTATCCTAATTCAGACCCTCCGATTGACACCACCCCGTGGTGTTTTTCTCACTCCTCCTAGTGAATGTAATGTTACACACCCATACAATGCAAACCACCCCGCGATGTTTTTCAGAAACCTATCCTACATTGCCACTGCATGTTCCCTGACCTCCCCATGCTGAAAACCCCACGGTGCTTTTCTCCATCCTACATTGCCACTCACTTTCTATCCTAATTCAGACCCTACGATTCACACCACCGCATTATGTTTTTCTCACTCCTACTAGTGAATGTAATGTTACACACCCATACAATGCGCACCACCCCGCGATGTTTTTCAGAATCCTATCCTACATTGCTACTGCATGTTCCCTGAACTCCCCATGCTGACAACCCTGCGGTGCTTTTCTCCATCCTACATTGCCACTCACTGCCTATACTAATTCAGACCCTCCGATTCACACCAACCCGTGATGTTTTTCTCACTCCTACTAGTGAATGTAATGTTACACAAACATACAATTTGCACCACCCCGTGATGTTTTTCTCACTCCTACTAGTGAATGTAATGTTACACACCCATGCAATGCCCACCAACCCGCACTGTTTTTTAGAAACCTAACCTACATTGCCACTGCATGTTCCCTGACCTCCCCATGCTGACCACCCCACGGTGCTTTTCTCCATCCTACATTGCCACTCACTGCCTATCCTAATTCAGACCCTCCGATTCACACCACCCCATGATGTTTTTCTCACTCCTACTAGTGATGTAATGTTACAAACCCATAAAATTTGCCCCATCCCGCGATGTTTTTCAGAAACCTATCCTACATTGCCACTGCATGTTCCCTGACCTCCCCATGCTGACCACCCCACGGTGCTTTTCTCCATCCTACATTGTCACTCACTGCCTATCCTAATTCAGACCCTGCGATTCACACCACAACGTGATGTTTTTCTCACTCCTCCTAGTGAATGTAATGTTACACACCCATACAATGCGCACCACCCAGCGATGTTTTTCAGAAAAATATCCTACATTGCCACTGCATGTTCCCTGACCTCCCCATGCTGACCACCCCGCGATGCTTTTCTCCATCCTACATTGCCAGTCACTGGCTAACCTAATTCAGACCCTCTGATTCACACCACCCCGTGATGCTTTTCTCACTCCTACTTGTGAATGTAATGTTACACACCCATACAATGCGCACCACCCAGCGTTGTTTTTCAGAAAACTATCCTACATTACCACTGCATGTTCCCTGAACTCCCCATGCTGACCACCCCGCGATGCTTTTCTCCATCCTACATTGCAACTCACTGCCTATCCTAATTCAGACCCTCTAATTCACACCACCGCGTGATATTTTTCTCACTCCTACTAGTGAATGTAATGTAACACACACCCATACAATGCGCACCACCCCTTGATGTTTTTCTCACTCCTACTAGTGAATGTAATGTTACACACCCATACAATGCGCACCACCCCTCGATGTTTTTCATAAACCTATCCTACATTGCCACAGCATGCTCCCTGACCTCCCCATGCTCACCACTCCGCTGTGCTTTTCTCCATCCTACATTGCCACTCACTGCCTATCCTAATTCAGACCCTCCGATTCACACCACCCCATGATTTTTTACTCACTCCTACTAGAGTATGTAATTTTACACACTCATACAATGCGCACCACCCCGCGATGTTTTTCAGAAACCTACCCTACATTGCCACTGCATGTTCCCTGACCTCCACATGCTGACCAACCCGCTGTGCTTTTCTCCATCCTACATTGCAAGTCAGTGCCTATCCAAATTCAGACCCTCCAATTTGCAGCACCCCGTGGTGTTTTTCTCACTCCTCCGAGTGAATGTAATGTTACACACCCATACAATGCACACCACCCCGCGATGTTTTTCAGAAACCTATCCTACATTGCCACTGCATGTTCCCTGACCTCCCCATGCTGAAAACCCCACGGTGCATTCCTCCATCCTAAATTGCCACTCACTTTCTATCGTAATTCAGACCCTCCGATTCACACCACCGCATTATGTTTTTCTCACTCCTACTAGTGAATGTAATGTTACACACCCGTACAATGCTCACCACCCCGTGATGTTTTTCTCACTCCTACTAGTGAATGTAATGTTACACACCCATACAATGCGCACCACCCCGCGATGTTTTTCAGAATCCTATCCTACATTGCTACTGCATGTTCCCTGACCTCCCCATGCTGACAACCCTGCGGTGCTTTTCTCCATCCTACATTGCCACTCACTGCCTATACGAATTCAAACCCTCCGATTCACACCACCCCGTGATGTTTTTCTCACTCCTACTAGTGAATGTAATGTTACACAAACATACAATGCGCACCACCCCGCGATGTTTTTCAGAAACCTATCCTACATTGCCACTGCATGTTCCCTGAGCTCCCAATGCTGAGCAACCCGTGGTGCTTTTCCCCATCCTACATTGCCACTTACTGCCTATCCTAATTTAGCCCCTCCGATTCACAACACCCCGTGATGTTTTTCTCACTCCTACAAGTGAATGTAATGTTACATGCCCATACAATTTGCACCACCCCGTGATGTTTTTCTCACTCCTACTAGTGAATGTAATATTACACACCCATACAATGCACACCACCCCACGATGTTTTCAGAAACCTATCCTACATTTCCACTGCATGTTCCCTGACCTCACCATGCTGAACAACCCGTGGTGCTTTTCTCCATCCTACATTGCCACTCACTGCCTATCCTAATTCAGACCGTCCGAATAAAACCACCCCGTGATGTTTTTCTCACTCCTACTAGTAAATGTAATGTTACACATACATAAAATGCGCACCACCCCATGATGTGTTTCTCACTCCTATTTGTGATTGTAATGTGACACACCCATACAAAGCGCACCACCAGGCAATGTTTTTCAGAAACCTATCCTACATTGCCACTGCATGTTCCCTGATCTCCCCATGCTGACCACCCCGTGGTGCTTTTCCCCATCCTACATTGCCACTCACTGCCTATCCTAATTCAGACCCTCCGATTCACACCACGCTGTGATGTTTTTCTCACTCCTACTAGTGAATGTAATGTTACACACCCATACAATTTGCACCACCCCGTGATGTTTTTCTCACTCCTACTAGTGAATGTAATGTTACACACCCATGCAATGCCCACCAAACCGCACTGTTTTTTAGAAACCTAACCTACATTGCCACTGCATGTTCCCTGACCTCCCCATGCTGACCACCCCACGGTGCTTTTCTCCATCCTACATTGCAACTCACTGCCTATCCTAATTCAGACCCTCCGATTCACACCACCCCATGATGTTTTTCTCACTCCTACTAGTGATGTAATGTTACACACCCATAAAATTTGCACCACCCCGCGATGTTTTTCAGAAACCTATCCTACATTGCCACTGCATGTTCCCAGAACTCCCAATGTTGACCACCCCGCTGTGCTTTTCTCCATCCTACATTGTCACTCACTGCCTATCCTAATTCAGACCCTGCGATTCACACCACAACGTGATGTTTTTCTCACTCCTCCTAGTGAATGTAATGTTACACCCCCATACAATGCGCACCACCCAGCGATGTTTTTCAGAAAAATATCCTACATTGCCACTGCATGTTCCCTGACCTCCCCATGCTGACCACCCTGCGATGCTTTTCTCCATCCTACATTGCCAGTCACTGGCTATCCTAATTCAGACCCTCTGATTCACACCACCCCGTGATGCTTTTCTCACTCCTACTTGTGAATGTAATGTTACACACCCATACAATGCGCACCACCCAGCGTTGTTTTTCAAAAAACTATCCTACATTGCCACTGCATGTTCCCTGAACTCCCCATGGTGACCACCCCGCGATGCTTTTCTCCATCCTACATTGCAACTCACTGCCTATCCTAATTCAGACCCTCTAATTCACACCACCCCGTGATATTTTTCTCACTCCTACTAGTGAATGTAATGTAACACACACCCATACAATGCGCACCACCCCTTGATGTTTTTCTCACTCCTACTAGTGAATGTAATGTTACACACCCATACAATGCACACCACCCCTCGATGGTTTTCAGAAACCTATCCTACATTGCCACTGCATGCTCCCTGACCTCCCCATGCTCACCAGTCCGCTGTGCTTTTCTCCATCCTACATTGCCACTCACTGCCTATCCTAATTCAGACCCTCCGATTCACACCACCCCGTGATTTTTTTCTCACTCCTACTAGAGTATGTAATTTTACACACTCATACAATGCGCACCACCCCGCGATGTTTTTCAGAAACCTACCCTACATTGCCACTGCATGTTCCATGACCTCCACATGCTGACCAACCCGCGGTGCTTTTCTCCATCCTACATTGCCACTCAGTGCCTATCCTAATTCAGACCCTCCGATTGACACCACCCCGTGGTGTTTTTCTCACTCCTCCTAGTGAATGTAATGTTACACACCCATACAATGCACACCACCCCGCGATGTTTTTCAGAAACCTATCCTACATTGCCACTGCATGTTCCCTGACCTCCCCATGCTGAAAACCCCACGGTGCTTTTCTCCATCCTTCATTGCCACTCACTTTCTATCCTAATTCAGACCCTCGGATTCACACCACCGCATTATGTTTTTCTCACTCCTACTAGTGAATGTAATGTTACACACCCATACAATGCGCACCACCCCGCGATGTTTTTCAGAATCCTATCCTACATTGCTACTGCATGTTCCCTGACCTCCCCATGCTGACAACCCTGCGGTGCTTTTCTCCATCCTACATTGCCACTCACTGCCTATACTAATTCAGACCCTCCGATTCACACCAACCCGTGATGTTTTTCTCACTCCTACTAGTGAATGTAATGTTACACAAACATACAATTTGCACCACCCCGTGATGTTTTTCTCACTCCTACTAGCGAATGTAATGTTACACACCCATGCAATGCCCACCATCCCGCACTGTTTTTTAGAAACCTAACCTACATTGCCACTGCATGTTCCCTGACCTCCCCATGCTGACCACCCGTGGTGCTTTTCTCCATCCTACATTGCCACTCACTGCCTATCCTAATTCAGACCCTCCGATTCACACCACCCCGTGATGTTTTTCTCACTCCTACTAGTGAATGCAATGTTACACACCCCTACAATAAGCAACACCCCGTGATGTTTTTCTCACTCCTACTAGTGAATGTAATGTTACACACCCATACAATGCGCACCACCCCGCGATGTGTTTCAGAGTCCTAACCTACATTGCCACTGCATGTTCCCTGACCTCCCCATGCTGACCACCCGCGGTGCTTTTCTCCATCCTACATTGCCACTCACTGCCTATCCTGATACAGACCCTCCAATTCACACCACTCCGTGATGTTTTTCTCACTCCTACTAGTGATGTAATGTTACACACCCAAACAATGTGCACCACCCCGCGATGTTTTTCAGAAACCTATGCTGCATTGCCACTGCATGTTCCCTGACCTCCACATGCTGACCACCCCGCAGTGCTTTTCTCCATCCTACATTGCCACTCACTGCCTATTCTAATTCAGACCCTGCGATTCACACCACCCCGTGATGTTTTTCTCACTCCTACTAGTGAATGTAATGTTACACACCCATACAATGCGTAACACGCCTGGATGTTTTTCAGAAACCTATCCTACATTGAAACTGCATGTTCCCTGACCTCCCCATGCTTACCACCCCGCGGTGCTTTTCTCCATCCTACATTGCCACTCACTGCCTATCCTAATTCAGACCCTCTGATTCACACCACCCCGTGATGTTTTTCTCACTCCTACTAGTGAATGTAATGTTACACAATCATACAAGGCGAACCACCCCGCGATGTTTTTCAGAAACCTATCCTACATTGCCACTGCATGTTCCCTGTCCTCCACATGCTGACCACCCCACAGTGCTTTTCCCCATCGTACATTGCCACTGACTGCCTATCCTAATTCAGACCCTCTAATTCACACCACCCCGTGATGTTTTTCTCACTCCTACTAGTGAATGTAATGTAACACACGCCCATACAATGCACACCACCCCTTGATGTTTTTCTCACTCCTACTAGTGAATGTAACGTTACACACCCATATAATGCGCACCACCCCGCAATGTTTTTCAGAAACCTATCATACATTGCCACTGCATGTTCCCTGACCTCACCATGCTGACCACCCCACTGTGCTATTCTCCATCCTACATTGCCACTCACTGCCTATCCTAATTCAGTCCCTCGGATTCACACCACCCCGTGATGTTTTTCTCACTCCTACTAGAGAATGTAATTTTCAACACCCATACAATGCGCACCACCCCGCGATGTTTTTCAGAAACCTATCCAAAATTGCCACTGCATGTTCCCTGAACTCCCCATGCTGACCAACCCGTGGTGCTTTTCCCCATCCTACATTGCCACTCACTGCCTATCCTAATTCAGACCCTCCGATTCACACCACCCCGTGATGTTTTTCTCACTCCTACTAGTGAATGTAATGTTACACACCCATACAATTTGCACCACCCCGTGATGTTTTTCTCACTCCTACTAGTGAATGTAATGTTACACACCCATGCAATGCCCACCAACCCGCACTGTTTTTTAGAAACCTAACCTACATTGCCACAGCATGTTCCCTGACCTCCCCATGCTGACCACCCCACGGTGTTTTTCTCCATCCTACATTGCAACTCACTGCCTATCCTAATTCAGACCCTCCGATTCACACCACCCCATGATGTTTTTCTCACTCCTACTAGTGATGTAATGTTACACACCCATAAAATTTGCACCACCCCGCGATGTTTTTCAGAAACCTATCCTACATTGCCACTGCATGTTCCCTGACCTCCCCATGCTGACCACCCTGCGATGCTTTTCTCCATCCTACATTGCCAGTCACTGGCTATCCTAATTCAGACCCTCTGATTCACACCACCCCGTGATGCTTTTCTCACTCCTACTTGTGAATGTAATGTTACACACCCATACAATGCGCACCACCCAGCGTTGTTTTTCAGAAAACTATCCTACATTGCCACTGCATGTTCCCTGAACTCCCCATGCTGACCACCCTGCGATGTTTTTCTCCATCCTACATTGCAACTCACTGCCTATCCTAATTAAGACCCTCTAATTCACACCACCCCATGATATTTTTCTCACTCCTACTAGTGAATGTAATGTAACACACACCCATACAATGCGCACCACCCCTTGATGTTTTTCTCACTCCTACTAGTGAATGTAATGTTACACACCCATACAATGCGCACCACCCCTCGATGTTTTTCAGAAACCTATCCTACATTGCCACTGCATGCTCCCTGACCTCCACATGCTCACCAGTCCGCTGTGCTTTTCTCCATCCTACATTGCCACTCACTGCCTATCCTAATTCAGACCCTCCGATTCACACCACCCCGTGATTTTTTTCTCACTCCTACTAGAGTATGTAATTTTACACACTCATACAATGCGCACCACCCCGCGATGTTTTTCAGAAACCTACCCTACATTGCCACTGCATGTTCCCTGACCTCCACATGCTGACCAACCCGCGGTGCTTTTCTCCATCCTACATTGCCACTCAGTGCCTATCCTAATTCAGACCCTCCGATTGACACCACCCCGTGGTGTTTTTCTCACTCCTCCTAGTGAATGTAATGTTACACACCCATACAATGCACACCACCCCGCGATGTTTTTCAGAAACCTATCCTACATTGCCACTGCATGTTCCCTGACCTCCCCATGCTGAAAACACCACGGTGCTTTTCTCCATCCTACATTGCCACTCACTTTCTCTCCTAATTCAGACCCTACGATTCACACCACCGCATTATGTTTTTCTCACTCCTACTAGTGAATGTAATGTTACACACCCATACAATGCGCACCACCCCGCGATGTTTTTCAGAATCCTATCCTACATTGCTACTGCATGTTCCCTGACCTCCCCATGCTGACAACCCTGCGGTGCTTTTCTCCATCCTACATTGCCACTCACTGCCTATACTAATTCAGACCCTCCGATTCACACCAACCCGTGATGTTTTTCTCACTCCTACTAGTGAATGTAATGTTACACAAACATACAATTTGCACCACCCCGTGATGTTTTTCTCACTCCTACTAGTGAATGTAATGTTACACACCCATGCAATGCCCACCAACCCGCACTGTTTTTTAGAAACCTAACCTACATTGCCACTGCATGTTCCCTGACCTCCCCATGCTGACCACCCCACGGTGCTTTTCTCCATCCTACATTGCCACTCACTGCCTATCCTAATTCAGACCCTCCGATTCACACCACCCCATGATGTTTTTCTCACTCCTACTAGTGATGTAATGTTACAAACCCATAAAATTTGCCCCATCCCGCGATGTTTTTCAGAAACCTATCCTACATTGCCACTGCATGTTCACTGACCTCCCCATGTTGACCACCCCGTGGTGCTTTTCTCCATCCTACATTGCCACTCACTGCCTATCCTAATTCAGACCCTGCGATTCACACCACAACGTGATGTTTTTCTCACTCCTCCTAGTGAATGTAATGTTACACACCCATACAATGCGCACCACCCAGGATGTTTTTCAGAAAAATATCCTACATTGCCACTGCATGTTCCCTGACCTCCCCATGCTGACCACCCCGCGATGCTTTTCTCCATCCTACATTGCCAGTCACTGGCTATCCTAATTCAGACCCTCTTATTCACACCACCCCGTGATGCTTTTCTCACTCCTACTTGTGAATGTAATGTTACACACCCATACAATCTGCACCACCCAGCGTTGTTTTTCAGAAAACTATCCTACATTGCCACTGCATGTTCCCTGAACTAACCATGCTGACCACCCCGCGATGCTTTTCTCCATCCTACATTGCAACTCACTGCCTATCCTAATTCAGACCCTCTAATTCACACCACCGCGTGATATTTTTCTCACTCCTACTAGTGAATGTAATGTAACACACACCCATACAATGCGCACCACCCCTTGATGTTTTTCTCACTCCTACTAGTGAATGTAATGTTACACACCCATACAATGCGCACCACCCCTCGATGGTTTTCAGAAACCTATCCTACATTGCCACAGCATGCTCCCTGACCTCCCCATGCTCACCACTCCGCTGTGCTTTTCTCCATCCTACATTGCCACTCACTGCCTATCCTAATTCAGACCCTCCGATTCACACCACCCCGTGATTTTTTACTCACTCCTACTAGAGTATGTAATTTTACACACTCATACAATGCGCACCACCCCGCGATGTTTTTCAGAAACCTACCCTACATTGCCACTGCATGTTCCCTGACCTCCACATGCTGACCAACCCGCTGTGCTTTTCTCCATCCTACATTGCAACTCAGTGCCTATCCAAATTCAGACCCTCCAATTTGCAGCACCCCGTGGTGTTTTTCTCACTCCTCCGAGTGAATGTAATGTTACACACCCATACAATGCACACCACCCCGCGATGTTTTTCAGAAACCTATCCTACATTGCCACTGCATGTTCCCTGACCTCCCCATGCTGAAAACCCCACGGTGCATTCCTCCATCCTAAATTGCCACTCACTTTCTATCGTAATTCAGACCCTCCGATTCACACCACCGCATTATGTTTTTCTCACTCCTACTAGTGAATGTAATGTTACACACCCGTACAATGCTCACCACCCCGTGATGTTTTTCTCACTCCTACTAGTGAATGTAATGTTACACACCCATACAATGCGCACCACCCCGCGATGTTTTTCAGAATCCTATCCTACATTGCTACTGCATGTTCCCTGACCTCCCCATGCTGACAACCCTGCGGTGCTTTTCTCCATCCTACATTGCCACTCACTGCCTATACGAATTCAAACCCTCCGATTCACACCACCCCGTGATGTTTTTCTCACTCCTACTAGTGAATGTAATGTTACACAAACATACAATGCGCACCACCCCGCGATGTTTTTCAGAAACCTATCCTACATTGCCACTGCATGTTCCCTGAGCTCCCAATGCTGAGCAACCCGTGGTGCTTTTCCCCTTCCTACATTGCCACTTACTGCCTATCCTAATTTAGCCCCTCCGATTCACAACACCCCGTGATGTTTTTCTCACTCCTACAAGTGAATGTAATGTTACATGCCCATACAATTTGCACCACCCCGTGATGTTTTTCTCACTCCTACTAGTGAATGTAATATTACACACCCATACAATGCACACCACCCCACGATGTTTTCAGAGACCTATCCTACATTTCCACTGCATGTTCCCTGACCTCACCATGCTGAACAACCCGTGGTGCTTTTCTCCATCCTACATTGCCACTCACTGCCTATCCTAATTCAGACCGTCCGAATAAAACCACCCCGTGATGTTTTTCTCACTCCTACTAGTAAATGTAATGTTACACATACATAAAATGCGCACCACCCCATGATGTGTTTCTCACTCCTATTTGTGATTGTAATGTGACACACCCATACAAAGCGCACCACCAGGCAATGTTTTTCAGAAACCTATCCTACATTGCCACTGCATGTTCCCTGACCTCCCCATGCTGACCACCCCGCGGTGGTTTTCTCCATCCTACATTGCGACTCACTGCCTATTCTAATTCAGACCCTCTGATTCACACTACCCGGTGATGTTTTTCTCACTCCTACTAGTGAATGTAATGTTACACACCAATACAATGCGCACCACCCCGCGATGTTTTTCAGATACCTATCCTACATTGCCACTGCATGTTCCCTGACCTCCCCATGCTGACCACCCAGCGATGCTTTTCTCCATCCTACATTGCCACTCAGTGGCTATCCTAATTCAGACCCTCTGATTCACACCAACCCGTGACGTTTTTCTCACTCCTACCTGTGAATGTAATGTTACACACCCATACGATGCGCAACACCCCGTGATATTTTTCTCACTCCTACTAGTGAATGTAATGTAACACACCCATACAATGCGCACCACCCCGCGATGTTTTTCAGAAACCTATCCTACATTTCCACTGCATGTTCCCTGACCTCCCCATGCTGACCAGTCCGCTGTGCTTTTCTCCATCCTATATTGCTACTCACTGCCTATCCTAATTCAGACCCTCCAATTCGCATCACCCCATGGTGTTTTTCTCACTCCTCCTAGTGAATGTAATGTTACACACCCATACAATGCGCACCACCCCGCGATGTTTTTCAGAAACCTATCCTACATTGCCACTGCATGTTCCCTGACCTCACCATGCTGACCAACCCGTGGTGCTTTTCTCCATCCTACATTGCCACTCACTGCCTATCCTAATTCAGACCGTCCGATTAAAACCACCCCGTGATGTTTTTCTCACTCCTACTAGTAAATGTAATGTTACACATACATAAAATGCGCACCACCCCATGATGTGTTTCTCACTCCTATTTGTGATTGTAATGTGACACACCCATACAAAGCGCACCACCAGGCAATGTTTTTCAGAAAGCTATCCTACATTGCCATTGCATGTTCCCTGACCTCATCATGCTGACCACCCCGTGGTGCTTTTCTCCATCCTACATAGCCACTCACTGCCTATCCTAATTCAGACCCTCCGATTCACACTACCCGGTGATGTTTTTCTCACTCCTACTAGTGTATGTAATGTTACACACCCATACAATGCGCACCACCCCGGGATGTTTTTCAGAAACCTATCCTACATTGCCACTGCATGTTCCCTGAACTCCCCATGCTGACCACCCCATGATGCTTTCCTCCATCCTACATTGCAACTCACTGGCTATCCTAATTCAGACCCTCTGATTCACACCACCCCGTTAAGTTTTTCTCACTCCTACTAGTGAATGTAATGTTACACACCACTACAATGCGCAACACTCCGTGACGTTTTTCTCACTCCTACTAGTGAATGTAATGTTGCACACCCATACAATGCGCACCACCGCGCGATGCTTTTCAGAAACCTATCCTACATTGCCACTGCATGTTCCCTGACCTCCCCATGCTGACCACCCCGCGGTGGTTTTCTCCATCCTACATTGCGACTCACTGCCTATTCTAATTCAGACCCTCTGATTCACACTACCCGGTGATGTTTTTCTCACTCCTACTAGTGTATGTAATTTTACACACCCATACAATGTGCACCACCCTGGGATGTTTTTCAGAAACCTATCCGACATTGCCACTGCATGTTCCCTGAACTCCCCATGCTGACCACCCCGCGATGCTTTTCTCCATCCTACATTGCAACTCACTGTGTATCCTAATTCAGACCCTCTGATTCAAACCACCCCGTTATGTTTTTCTCACTCCTACTAGTGAATGTAATGTTACACACCACTACAATGCGCAACACTCCGTGACGTTTTTCTCACTCCTACTAGTGAATGTAATGTTGCACACCCATACAATGCGCACCACCGCGCGATGCTTTTCAGAAACCTATCCTACATTGCCACTGCATGTTCCCTTACCTCCCCATGCTGACCAACCCGCGGTTCTTTTCTCCATCCTACATTGCCACTCACTGCGTATCCGAATTCCGACCCTCCAATTCAAACCACACCGTGATGTTTTTCTCACTCCTACTAGTGAATGTAATGTAACACACACCCATACAATGCTCACCACCCATTGATGTTTTTCTCACGCCTACTAGTGAATGTAATGTTACACACCAATACAATGCGCACCACCCCGCGATGTTTTTCAGATACCTATCCTACATTGCCACTGCATGCTCCCTGACCTCCACATGCTCACCAGTCCGCTGTGCTTTTCTCCATCCTACATTGCCACTCACTGCCTATCCTAATTCAGACCCTCCGATTCACACCACCCCGTGATTTTTTTCTCACTCCTACTAGAGTATGTAATTTTACACACTCATACAATGCGCACCACCCCGCGATGTTTTTCAGAAACCTACCCTACATTGCCACTGCATGTTCCCTGACCTCCACATGCTGACCAACCCGCGGTGCTTTTCTCCATCCTACATTGCCACTCAGTGCCTATCCTAATTCAGACCCTCCGATTGACACCACCCCGTGGTGTTTTTCTCACTCCTCCTAGTGAATGTAATGTTACAAACCCATACAATGCACACCACCCCGCGATGTTTTTCAGAAACCTATCCTACATTGCCACTGCATGTTCCCTGACCTCCCCATGCTGAAAACACCACGGTGCTTTTCTCCATCCTACATTGCCACTCACTTTCTATCCTAATTCAGACCCTACGATTCACACCACCGCATTATGTTTTTCTCACTCCTACTAGTGAATGTAATGTTACACACCCATACAATGCGCACCACCCCGCGATGTTTTTCAGAATCCTATCCTACATTGCTACTGCATGTTCCCTGACCTCCCCATGCTGACAACCCTGCGGTGCTTTTCTCCATCCTACATTGCCACTCACTGCCTATACTAATTCAGACACTCCGATTCACACCAACCCGTGATGTTTTTCTCACTCCTACTAGTGAATGTAATGTTACACAAACATACAATTTGCACCACCCCGTGATGTTTTTCTCACTCCTACTAGTGAATGTAATGTTACACACCCATGCAATGCCCACCAACCCGCACTGTTTTTTAGAAACCTAACCTACATTGCCACTGCATGTTCCCTGACCTCCCCATGCTGACCACCCCACGGTGCTTTTCTCCATCCTACATTGCCACTCACTGCCTATCCTAATTCAGACCCTCCGATTCACACCACCCCATGATGTTTTTCTCACTCCTACTAGTGATGTAATGTTACAAACCCATAAAATTTGCCCCATCCCGCGATGTTTTTCAGAAACCTATCCTACATTGCCACTGCATGTTCACTGACCTCCCCATGTTGACCACCCCGTGGTGCTTTTCTCCATCCTACATTGCCACTCACTGCCTATCCTAATTCAGACCCTGCGATTCACACCACAACGTGATGTTTTTCTCACTCCTCCTAGTGAATGTAATGTTACACACCCATACAATGCGCACCACCCAGGATGTTTTTCAGAAAAATATCCTACATTGCCACTGCATGTTCCCTGACCTCCCCATGCTGACCACCCCGCGATGCTTTTCTCCATCCTACATTGCCAGTCACTGGCTATCCTAATTCAGACCCTCTTATTCACACCACCCCGTGATGCTTTTCTCACTCCTACTTGTGAATGTAATGTTACACACCCATACAATCTGCACCACCCAGCGTTGTTTTTCAGAAAACTATCCTACATTGCCACTGCATGTTCCCTGAACTAACCATGCTGACCACCCCGCGATGCTTTTCTCCATCCTACATTGCAACTCACTGCCTATCCTAATTCAGACCCTCTAATTCACACCACCGCGTGATATTTTTCTCACTCCTACTAGTGAATGTAATGTAACACACACCCATACAATGCGCACCACCCCTTGATGTTTTTCTCACTCCTACTAGTGAATGTAATGTTACACACCCATACAATGCGCACCACCCCTCGATGGTTTTCAGAAACCTATCCTACATTGCCACAGCATGCTCCCTGACCTCCCCATGCTCACCACTCCGCTGTGCTTTTCTCCATCCTACATTGCCACTCACTGCCTATCCTAATTCAGACCCTCCGATTCACACCACCCCGTGATTTTTTACTCACTCCTACTAGAGTATGTAATTTTACACACTCATACAATGCGCACCACCCCGCGATGTTTTTCAGAAACCTACCCTACATTGCCACTGCATGTTCCCTGACCTCCACATGCTGACCAACCCGCTGTGCTTTTCTCCATCCTACATTGCAACTCAGTGCCTATCCAAATTCAGACCCTCCAATTTGCAGCACCCCGTGGTGTTTTTCTCACTCCTCCGAGTGAATGTAATGTTACACACCCATACAATGCACACCACCCCGCGATGTTTTTCAGAAACCTATCCTACATTGCCACTGCATGTTCCCTGACCTCCCCATGCTGAAAACCCCACGGTTTATTCCTCCTTCCTAAATTGCCACTCACTTTCTATCGTAATTCAGACCCTCCGATTCACACCACCGCATTATGTTTTTCTCACTCCTACTAGTGAATGTAATGTTACACACCCGTACAATGCTCACCACCCCGTGATGTTTTTCTCACTCCTACTAGTGAATGTAATGTTACACACCCATACAATGCGCACCACCCCGCGATGTTTTTCAGAATCCTATCCTACATTGCTACTGCATGTTCCCTGACCTCCCCATGCTGACAACCCTGCGGTGCTTTTCTCCATCCTACATTGCCACTCACTGCCTATACGAATTCAAACCCTCCGATTCACACCACCCCGTGATGTTTTTCTCACTCCTACTAGTGAATGTAATGTTACACAAACATACAATGCGCACCACCCCGCGATGTTTTTCAGAAACCTATCCTACATTGCCACTGCATGTTCCCTGAGCTCCCAATGCTGAGCAACCCGTGGTGCTTTTCCCCATCCTACATTGCCACTTACTGCCTATCCTAATTTAGCCCCTCCGATTCACAACACCCCGTGATGTTTTTCTCACTCCTACAAGTGAATGTAATGTTACATGCCCATACAATTTGCACCACCCCGTGATGTTTTTCTCACTCCTACTAGTGAATGTAATATTACACACCCATACAATGCACACCACCCCACGATGTTTTCAGAAACCTATCCTACATTTCCACTGCATGTTCCCTGACCTCACCATGCTGAACAACCCGTGGTGCTTTTCTCCATCCTACATTGCCACTCACTGCCTATCCTAATTCAGACCGTCCGAATAAAACCACCCCGTGATGTTTTTCTCACTCCTACTAGTAAATGTAATGTTACACATACATAAAATGCGCACCACCCCATGATGTGTTTCTCACTCCTATTTGTGATTGTAATGTGACACACCCATACAAAGCGCACCACCAGGCAATGTTTTTCAGAAACCTATCCTACATTGCCACTGCATGTTCCCTGACCTCCCCATGCTGACCACCCCGCGGTGGTTTTCTCCATCCTACATTGCGACTCACTGCCTATTCTAATTCAGACCCTCTGATTCACACTACCCGGTGATGTTTTTCTCACTCCTACTAGTGAATGTAATGTTACACACCAATACAATGCGCACCACCCCGCGATGTTTTTCAGATACCTATCCTACATTGCCACTGCATGTTCCCTGACCTCCCCATGCTGACCACCCAGCGATGCTTTTCTCCATCCTACATTGCCACTCAGTGGCTATCCTAATTCAGACCCTCTGATTCAAACCAACCCGTGACGTTTTTCTCACTCCTACCTGTGAATGTAATGTTACACACCCATACGATGCGCAACACCCCGTGATATTTTTCTCACTCCTACTAGTGAATGTAATGTTACACACCACTACAATGCGCAACACTCCGTGACGTTTTTCTCACTCCTACTAGTGAATGTAATGTTGCACACCCATACAATGCGCACCACCGCGCGATGCTTTTCAGAAACCTATCCTACATTGCCACTGCATGTTCCCTGACCTCCCCATGCTGACCACCCCGCGGTGGTTTTCTCCATCCTACATTGCGACTCACTGCCTATTCTAATTCAGACCCTCTGATTCACACTACCCGGTGATGTTTTTCTCACTCCTACTAGTGTATGTAATTTTACACACCCATACAATGTGCACCACCCTGGGATGTTTTTCAGAAACCTATCCGACATTGCCACTGCATGTTCCCTGAACTCCCCATGCTGACCACCCCGCGATGCTTTTCTCCATCCTACATTGCAACTCACTGTGTATCCTAATTCAGACCCTCTGATTCAAACCACCCCGTTATGTTTTTCTCACTCCTACTAGTGAATGTAATGTTACACACCACTACAATGCGCAACACTCCGTGACGTTTTTCTCACTCCTACTAGTGAATGTAATGTTGCACACCCATACAATGCGCACCACCGCACGATGCTTTTCAGAAACCTATCCTACATTGCCACTGCATGTTCCCTTACCTCCCCATGCTGACCAACCCGCGGTTCTTTTCTCCATCCTACATTGCCACTCACTGCGTATCCGAATTCCGACCCTCCAATTCAAACCACACCGTGATGTTTTTCTCACTCCTGCTAGTGAATGTAATGTAACACACACCCATACAATGCTCACCACCCATTGATGTTTTTCTCACGCCTACTAGTGAATGTAATGTTACACACCAATACAATGTGCACCACCCCGCGATGTTTTTCAGATACCTATCCTACATTGCCACTGCATGTTCCCTGACCTCCCCATGTTGACCACCCAGCGATGCTTTTCTCCATCCTACATTGCCACTCAGTGGCTATCCTAATTCAGACCCTCTGATTCACACCAACCCGTGACGTTTTTCTCACTCCTACTAGTGAATGTAATGTTACACACCCATACGATGCGCAACACCCCGTGATGTTTTTCTCACTCCTACTAGTGAATGTAATGTAACACACCCATACAATGCGCACCACCCCGCGATGTTTTTCAGAAACCTATCCTACATTTCCTCTGCATGTTCCCTGACCTCCCCATGCTGACCAGTCCGCTGTGCTTTTCTCCATCCTATATTGCTACTCACTGCCTATCCTAATTCAGACCCTCCAATTCGCATCACCCCATGGTGTTTTTCTCACTCCTCCTAGTGAATGTAATGTTACACACCCATACAATGCGCACCACCCCGCGATGTTTTTCAGAAACCTTTCCTACATTGCCACTGCATGTTCCCTGACTTCCCCATGCTGACCGCCCCACGGTGCTTTTCTCCATCCTACATTGCCACTCAATTCCTATCCTAATTTAGACCCTCCGATTCACACCACCCCGTGATGTTTTTCTCGCTCCTACTAGTGAATGTAATATTACACACCCATACAATGCACACCACCCCACGATGTTTTCAGAAACCTATCCTACATTGCCACTGCATGTTCCCTGACCTCACCATGCTGACCAACCCGTGGTGCTTTTCTCCATCGTACATTGCCACTCACTGCCTATCCTAATTCAGACCGTCCGATTAAAACCACCCCGTGATGTTTTTCTCACTCGTACTAGTAAATGTAATGTTACACATACATAAAATGCGCACCACCCCATGATGTGTTTCTCACTCCTATTTGTGATTGTAATGTGACACACCCATACAAAGCGCACCACCAGGCAATGTTTTTCAGAAAGCTATCCTACATTGCCATTGCATGTTCCCTGACCTCACCATGCTGACCACCCCGTGGTGCTTTTCTCCATCCTACATAGCCACTCACTGCCTATCCTAATTCAGACCCTCCGATTCACACTACCCGGTGATGTTTTTCTCACTCCTACTAGTGTATGTAATGTTACACACCCATACAATGCGCACCACCCCGGGATGTTTTTCAGAAACCTATCCTACATTGCCACTGCATGTTCCCTGAACTCCCCATGCTGACCACCCCATGATGCTTTTCTCCATCCTACATTGCAACTCACTGGCTATCCTAATTCAGACCCTCTGATTCACACCACCCCGTTAAGTTTTTCTCACTCCTACTAGTGAATGTAATGTTACACACCACTACAATGCGCAACACTCCGTGACGTTTTTCTCACTCCTACTAGTGAATGTAATGTTGCACACCCATACAATGCGCACCACCGCGCGATGCTTTTCAGAAACCTATCCTACTTTGCCACTGCATGTTCCCTGACCTCCCCATGCTGACCACCCCGCGGTGGTTTTCTCCATCCTACATTGCGACTCACTGCCTATTCTAATTCAGACCCTCTGATTCACACTACCCGGTGATGTTTTTCTCACTCCTACTAGGGAATGTAATGTTACACACCCATACAATGTGCACCACCCCGGGATGTTTTTCAGAAACCTATCCGACATTGCCACTGCATGTTCCCTGAACTCCCCATGCTGACCACCCCGCGATGCTTTTCTCCATCCTACATTGCAACTCACTGGCTATCCTAATTCAGACCCTCTGATTCACACCACCCCGTTAAGTTTTTCTCACTCCTACTAGTGAATGTAATGTTACACACCACTACAATGCGCAACACTCCATGACGTTTTTCTAACTCCTACTAGTGAATGTAATGTTGCACACCCATACAATGCGCACCACCGCGCGATGCTTTTCAGAAACCTATCCTACATTGCCACTGCATGTTCCCTTACCTCCCCATGCTGACCAACCCGCGGTTCTTTTCTCCATCCTACATTGCCACTCACTGCGTATCCGAATTCCAACCCTCCAATTCAAACCACATCGTGATGTTTTTCTCACTCCTGCTAGTGAATGTAATGTAACACACACCCATACAATGCTCACCACCCATTGATGTTTTTCTCACTCCTACTAGTGAATGTAATGTTACACACCTATACAATGCGCACCACCCCGCGATGTTTTTCAGATACCTATCCTACATTGCCACTGCATGTTCCCTGACCTCCCCATGCTGACCACCCAGCGATGCTTTTCTCCATCCTACATTGCCACTCAGTGGCTATCCTAATTCAGACCCTCCAGTTCGCATCACCCCATGGTGTTTTTCTCACTCCTCCTAGTGAATGTAATGTTACACACCCATACAATGCGCACCACCCCGCGATGTTTTTCAGAAACCTATCCTACATTGCCACTGCATGTTCCCTGACCTCCCCATGCTGACCACCCCACGGTGCTTTTCTCCATCCTACATTGCCACTCAATTCCTATCCTAATTTAGACCCTCCGATTCACACTACCCCGTGATGTTTTTCTCGCTCCTACTAGTGAATGTAATATTACACACCCATACAATACGCACCACCCCGCGATGTTTTTCAGAAACCTATTATACATTGCCACTGCATGTTCTCTGACCTCAACATGCTGACCACCCCGCGGGGCTTTTCTCCATCCTACATTGCAACTAACTGCCTATCCTAATTCAGACCGTCCGATTAAAACCACCCCGTGATGTTTTTTTCACTCCTACTAGTGAATTTAATGTTACACATACATACAATGCGCACCACCCCATGATGTGTTTCTCACTCCTACTTTTGATTGTAATGTATCACACCCATACAAAGCGCACCACCAGGCAATGTTTTTCAGAAACCTATCCTACATTGCCATTGCATGTTCCCTGACCTCCCCATGCTGAACACCCCGTGGTGCTTTTCTCCATCCTACATTGCCACTCACTGCCTATCCTAATTCAGACCCTCCGATTCACACCACCCCGTGATGTTTTTCTCACTCCTACTAGTGAATGTAATATTACACACCCATACAATGCGCACCACCCCGCGATGTTTTCAGAAACCTCTCCTACATTGCCACTGCATGTTCCCTGACCTCACCATGCGGACCACCACGCGGTGCTTTTCTCCATCCTACATTGCCACTCACTGCCTATCCTAATTCAGACCGTCCGATTAAAACCACCACATGATGTTTTTCTCACTCCTACTAGTGAATGTAATGTTACACATACATACAATGCGCACCACCCCATGATGTGTTTCTCACTCCTACTTGTGATTGTAATGTGACACACCCATACAAAGAGCACAACCAGGCAATGTTTTTCAGAAACCTATCCTGCATTGCCATTGCATGTTCCCTGACCTCCACATGCTGACCACCCCGTGGTGCTTTTCTCCATACTACATAGCCACACACTGCCTATCCTAATTCAGACCCTCCGATTCACACCACCCCGTATTGTTTTTCTCACACCTAGTAGTGAATGTAATGTTACACACCCATACAATGCGCACCACACCGAGATGTTTTTCAGAAACCTATGGTACATTGCCACTGCATGTTCCCTGACCTCCCCATGCTGACCACCCCGCGGTGCTTTTCTCCATCCTACATTGCGACTCACTGCCTATTCTAATTCAGACCCTCCGATTCACACCACCCGGTGATGTTTTTCTCACTCCTACTAGTGTATGTAATGTTACACACCCATACAATGCGCAACACACCGGGATGTTTTTCAGAAACCTATCCTACATTGCCACTGCATGTTCCCTGAACTCCCCATGCTGACCACCCCGCGATGCTTTTCTCCATCCTACATTGCAACTCACTTGCTATCCTAATTCAGACCCTCTGATTCACACCACGCCGTTATGTTTTTCTCACTCCTACTAGTGAATGTAATGTTACACACTACTACAATGCGCAACACTCCGTGACGTTTTTCTCACTCCTACTAGTGAATGTAATGTTGCACACCCATACAATGCGCACCACCGCGCGATGTTTTTCAGAAACCTATCCTACATTGCCACTGCATGTTCCCTGACCTCCCCATGCTGACCAACCCGCAGTTCTTTCCTCCATCCTAAATTGCCACTCACTGCGTATCCGAATTCAGACCCTCCAATTCACACCACCCCGTGATGTTTTTCTCACTCATGCTAGTGAATGTAATGTAACACACACCCATACAATGCTCACCACCCATTGATGTTTTTCTCACTCCTACTAGTGAATGTAATGTTACACACCCATACAATGCGCACCACCCCGCGATGTTTTTCAGATACCTATCCTACATTGCCACTGCATGTTCCCTGACCTCGCCATGCTCACTACACAGCGATGCTTTTCTCCATCCTACATTGCCACTCACTGGCTATCCTAATTCAGGCCCTCTTATTCACACCAACCCGTGACGTTTTTCTAACTCCTACTAGTGAATGTAATGTTACACACCCATACGATGCGCAACACCCCATGATGTTTTTCTCACTCCGACTAGTGAATGTAATGTAACACACCTATACAATGTGCACCACCCCGCGATGTTTTTCAGAAACCTATCCTACATTGCCACTGCATGTTCCCTGATCTCCCCATGCTGACCAGTCCGCTGGCCTTTTCTCCATCCTATATTGCCACTCACTGCCTATCCTAATTCAGACCCTCCAATTCGCATCACCCCGTGGTGTTTTTCTCACTCCTACTAGTGAATGTAATGTTACACACCCATACAATGCGCACCACCCCGCGATGTTTTTCAGAAACCTATCCTACATTGCCACTGCATGTTCCCTGACCTCCCCATGCTGACCACCCCACGGTGCTTTTCTCCATCCTACATTGCCACTCACTGCCTATCCTAATTCAGACCGTCCGATTAAAACCACCACGTGATGTTTTTCTCACTCCTACTAGTGAATGTAATGTTACACATACATACAATGCGCAACACACCGGGATGTTTTTCAGAAACCTATCCTACATTGCCACTGCATGTTCCCTGAACTCCCCATGCTGACCACCCCGCGATGCTTTTCTCCATCCTACATTGCAACTCACTGGCTATCCTAATTCAGACCCTCTGATTCACACCACGCCGTTATGTTTTTCTCACTCCTACTAGTGAATGTAATGTTACACACTACTACAATGCGCAACACTCCGTGACGTTTTTCTCACTCCTACTAGTGAATGTAATGTTGCACACCCATACAATGCGCACCACCGCGGGATGTTTTTCAGAAACCTATCCTACATTGCCACTGCATGTTCCCTGACCTCCCCATGCTGACCAACCCGCAGTTCTTTCCTCCATCCTAAATTGCCACTCACTGTGTATCCGAATTCAGACCCTCCAATTCACACCACCCCGTGATGTTTTTCTCACTCCTGCTAGTGAATGTAATGTAACACACACCCATACAATGCTCACCACCCATTGATGTTTTTCTCACTCCTACTAGTGAATGTAATGTTACACACCCATACAATGCGCACCACCCCGCGATGTTTTTCAGATACCTATCCTCCATTGCCATTGCATGTTCCCTGACCTCCCCATGCTCACTACACAGCGATGCTTTTCTCCATCCTACATTGCCACTCACTAGCTATCCTAATTCAGGTCCTCTTATTCACACCAACCCGTGACGTTTTTCTAACTCCTACTAGTGAATGTAATGTTACACACCCATACGATGCGCAACACCCCATGATGTTTTTCTCACTCCGACTAGTGAATGTAATGTAACACACCTATACAATGTGCACCACCCCGCGATGTTTTTCAGAAACCTATCCTACATTGCCACTGCATGTTCCCTGATCTCCCCATGCTGACCAGTCCGCTGGCCTTTTCTCCATCCTATATTGCCACTCACTGCCTATCCTAATTCAGACCCTCCAATTCGCATCACCCCGTGGTGTTTTTCTCACTCCTACTAGTGAATGTAATGTTACACACCCATACAATGCGCACCACCCCGTGATGTTTTTCTCACTCCTACTAGTGAATGTAATGTCACACACCCATATAATGCGCACCACCCCGCGATGTTTTTCAGAAACCTATCCTACATTGCCACTGCATGTTCCCTGACCTCCCCATGCTGACCACCCCACGGTGCTTTTCTCCATCCTACATTGCCACTCACTTCCTATCCTAATTCAGACCCTCCGATTCACACCACCCCATGATGTTTTTCTCCCTCCTACTAGTGAAAGTAATGTTACACACCCATACAATGCGCACCACTCCGCGATGTTTTTCAGAAACCTATCCTACATTGCCACTGCATGTTCCCTGACCTCCCCATGCTGAGCACCCCACGGTGCTTTTCTCCATCCTACATTGCCACTCACTTCCTTTCCTAATTCAGACCCTCCGATTCACACCACCCCGTGATGTTTTTCTCACTCCTACTATTTAATGTAATGTTACACAATCATACAATGCGCACCACCCCGCGATGTTTTTCAGAAACCTATCCTACCTGGCCACTGCATGTTCCCTGACCTCCCCATGCTGACCACCCCGCGGTGCTTTTCTCCTTCCTACATTGCCACTCACTGCTATCCTAATTCAGAACCTCCGATTCACACCACCTCGTGATGTTTTTCTCACTCCTACTAGTGAATTTAATGTTACACCCCACTACAATGCGCAACACCCCGTGATGTTTTTGTCACTCCAACTAGTCAATGTAATGTTACACACCCATACAATGCGCACCACCGCGCGATGATTTTCAGAAACCTATCCTACATTGCCACTGCATGTTCCCTGACCTCACCATGCTGACTACCCCGCGGTGCTTTTGTCCATCCTACATTGCCACTCCCTGCCTATCCTAATTCAGACCCTCCAATTCACACCACCCCGTGTTGTTTTTCTCACACCTACTAGTGAATGTAATGTTACACACCCATACAATGCGCACCACCCCGAGATGTTTTCCAGAAACCTATCCTACATTGCCACTGCGTGTTCCCTGACCTCCCCATGCTGACCACCCCGCGGTGCTTTTCTCCATCCTACGTTGCCACTCACTGCCTATCCTAATTCAGACCCTCTAATTCACACCACCCCGTGATGTTTTTCTCACTCCTACTAGTGTATGTAATGTTACACACCCATACAATGCGCACCACCCCGCGATGTTTTTCAGAAACCTATCCTACATTGCCACTGCATGTTCCATGACCTCCCCATGCTGACCACCCCGTGATGCTTTTCTGCATCCTACATTGCAACTCACTGGCTATCCTAATTCAGACCTTCTGATTCACACAAGCCCGTTATGTTTTTCTCACTCCTACTAGTGAATGTAATGTTACACAGCACTACAATCCGCAACACCCCGTGATGTTTTTCTTACTCCTACTAGTGAATGTAATGTTACACACACCATACAATGCGAACCACCCCGCGATGTTTGTCAGAATCCTATCCTACATTGCCACTGCATGTTCCCTGACCTCCCCATGCTGACCACCCTGCCGTGCTTTTCTGCATCCTACATTGCCACTCACTGCCTATCGTAATTCAGACCCTCCGATTCACACCAACCCGTGATGTTTTTCTCACTCCTACTAGTGAATGTAATGTTACACACCCATACAATGCGCACCACCCCGCGATGTTTTTCAGAAACCTATCATACATTGCCACTGCATGTTCCCTGACCTCCCCATGCTGACCACCCCGCTGTGCTTTTCTCCATCCTACATTGCCACTCACTGCCTATCCTAATTCGGACCCTCCGATTCACACCACCCCGTGATGTTTTTCTCACTCCTACAAGAGAATGTAATTTTACACCACCATACAATGTGCACCACCCTGCGATGTTTTTCAGAAACCTACCCTACATTGCCACTTCATGTTCCCTGACCTCCACATGCTGACCAACCCGCGGTGCTTTTCTCCATCCTATATTGCCTCTCACTGCCTATCCTAATTCAGACCCTCCGATTCACACCACCCAGTGATGTTTTTCTCACTCCTACTAGTGAATGTAATGTTACACACCGATACAATGCGCACCACCCCGCGATGTTTTTCAGAAACCTATCCTACATTGCTGCAGCATGTTCCCTGACCTCCCCATGCTGACCACCCTGCGGTGCTTTTCTCCATCCTACATTGCCACTCACTGCCTATACTAATTCAGACCCTCCGATTCACACCACCCCGTGATGTTTTTCTCACTCCTACTATTGAATGTAATGTTACACAATCATACAATGCGCACCACCCCGCGATGTTTTTCAGAAGCCTATCCTACCTGGCCACTGCATGTTCCCTGACCTCCCCATGCTGACCAACCCGTGGTGCTTTTCCCCATCCTACATTGCCACTCACTTCCTATCCTAATTCAGACCCTCCGATTCACACCACCCCATGATGTTTTTCTCACTCCTACTAGTGAATGTAATGTTAAACCCCCATAAAGGCGCACAAGCCGGTGATGTTTTTCTCACTCCTACAAGTGAATGTAATGTTACACACCCATACAATGCTCACCACACCGCGATGTTTTTCAGAAACCTATCCTACATTGCTGCAGCATGTTCCCTGACCTCCCCATGCTGACCACCCTGCGGTGCTTTTCTCCATCCTACATTGCCACTCACTGCCTATACTAATTCAGAGCCTCCGATTCACACCACCCAGTGATGATTTTCTCACTCCTACTATTGAATGTAATGTTACACAATCATGCAATGCGCACCACCCCACGATGTTTTTCAGAAATGTATCCTACCTGGCCACTGCATGTTCCCTGACCTCCACATGCTGACCACCCCGCGGTGCTTTTCTCCATCCTACATTGCCACTCACTGCCTATCCTAATTCAGACCCTCTGATTCACACCACCCCGTTATGTTTTTCTCACTCCTACTAGTGAATTTAATGTTACACACGACTACAATGCGCAACACCCCGTGTTGTTTTTGTCACTCCTACTAGTGAATGTAATGTTACACACCCATACAATGCGCACCACTGCGCGATGATTTTCAGAAACCTATCCTACATTGCCACTGCATGTTCCCTGACCTCACCATGCTGACCACCCCGCGGTGCTTTTCTCCATCCTACATTGCCACTCACTGCCTATCCTAATTCAGACCGTCCAATTAAAACCACCCCGTGATGTTTTTCTCACTCCTACTAGTGAATGTAATTTTACACATACATACAATGCGCACCACCCCCTGATGTGTTTGTCACTCCTACTAGTGATTGTAATGTGACACACCCATACAATGAGCACCACCAGGTGATGTTTTTCAGAAACCTATCGTACAATGCCACTGCATGTTCCCTGACCTCTCCATGCTGACCACCCCGTGGTGCTTTTCTCCATCTTACATGGCCACTCACTGCCTATCCTAATTCAGACCCTACGATTCACACCACCCTGTGTTGTTTTTCTCACTCCTACTAGTGAATGTAATGTTACACACCCATACAATGCGCACCACACCGCGATGTTTTTCCGAAACCTATCCTACATTGCCACTGCATGTTCCCTGACCTCCCCATGCTGAGCACCCCACGGTGCTTTTCTCCATCCTACATTGCCACTCACTTCCTATCCTAATTCAGACCCTCCGATTCACACCACCCAGTGATGTTTTTCTCACTCCTACTAGTGAATGTAATGTTACACCCCCATAAATGCGCACAACCCGGTGATGTTTTTCTCACTCCTACTAGTGAATGTAATGTTACACACCCATACAATGCTCACCACCCCGCGATGTTTTTCAGAAACCTATCCTACATTGCTGCAGCATGTTCCCTGACCTCCCCATGCTGACCACCCTGCGGTGCTTTTCTCCATCCTACATTGCCACTCATTGCCTATACTAATTCAGACCCTCTGATTCACACCACCCAGTGATGTTTTTCTCACTCCTACTATTGAATGTAATGTTACACAATCATGCAATGCGCACCACCCCGCGATGTTTTTCAGAAACGTATCCTACCTGGCCACTGCATGTTCCCTGACCTCCCCATGCTGACCACCCCGCGTTGCTTTTCTCCATCCTACATTGCCACTCACTGCTATCCTAATTCAGACCCTCCGATTCACACCACCTCGTGATGTTTTTCTCACTCCTACTAGTGAATGTAATATTACCCAACCATACAATGCGCACTACCCAGCGATGTTTTTCAGAAACCTATCCTACTTTGCCACTGCATGTTCCCTGACCTCCCCATGCTGACCACCCAGCGGTGCTTTTCTCCATACTACATTGCCACTCACTGCCTATCCTAAATCAGACCCTCTGATTCACACCACCCCGTTATGTTTTTCTCACTCCTACTAGTGAATTTAATGTTACACACCACTACAATGCGCAACACCCCGTGATGTTTTTGTCACTCCTACTAGTGAATGTAATGTTACACACCCATACAATGCGCACCACCGCGCGATGATTTTCAGAAACCTATCCTACATTGCAACTGCATGTTCCCTGAACTCCCCATGCTGACCACCCCGCGGTGCTTTTCTCCATCCTACATTGCCACTCACTGCCTATCCTAATTCAGACCTTCCGATTAAAACCACCCCGTGATGTTTTTCTCACTCCTACTAGTGAATGTAATGTTACACATACATACAATGCGCACCACCCCGTGATGTGTTTCTCACTCCTACTAGTGATTGTAATGTGACACACCCATACAATGAGCACCACCAGGTGATGTTTTTCAGAAACCTATCCTACAGTGCCACTGCATTTTCCCTGACCTCTCCATGCTGACCACCCCGTGGTGCTTTTCTCCATCCTACATGGCCACTCACTTCCTATCCTAATTCAAACCCTACGATTCACTCCACCCCGTGTTGCTTTTCTCACACCTTCTATTGAATGTAATGTTACACACCCATACAATGCGCACCATCCCGAGATGTTTTCAAGAAACCTATCCTACATTGCCACTGCATGTTCCCTGACCTCCCCATGCTGACCACCCCGCGATGCTTTTCTGCATCCTACATTGCAACTCACTGGCCATCCTAATTTAGACCTTCTGATTCACACCAGCCCGTTATGTTTTTCTCACTCCTACTAGTGAATGTAATGTTACACACCACTACAATGCGCAACACCCCGTGATGTTTTTCTCACTCCTACTAGTGAATGTAATGTTACACACCCATACAATGCGCACCACTGCGCGATGCTTTTCAGAAACCTATCCTACATTGCCACAGCATGTTCCCTGACCTCACCATGCTGACCAACCCGCGGTTCTTTTCTCCGTCCTACATTGCCACTCACTGCGTATCCGAATTCAGACCCTCCAATTCACACCACCCCGTGATATTTTTCTCTCTCCTACTAGTGAATGTAATGTTACACACCCATACAATGCGTACCACCCCTGGATGTTTTTCAGAAACCTATCCTACATTGCCACTGCATGTTCCCTGACCTCCCCATGCTGACCACCCCGCGGTGCTTTTCTCCATCCTACATTGCCACTCACTGCCTATCGTAATTCAGACCCTCCGATTCACACCACCCCGTGATGTTTTTCTCACTCCTACTAGTGAATGTAATGTTACACACCCATACAATGCGTACCACCCCTGGATGTTTTTCAGAAACCTATCCTACATTGCCACTGCATGTTCCCTGACCTCCCCATGCTGACCACCCCGCGGTGCTTTTCTCCATCCTACATTGCCACTCACTGCCTATCGTAATTCAGACCCTCCGATTCACACCACCCCGTGATGTTTTTCTCACTCCTACTAGTGAATGTAATGTTACACACCCATACAATGCGCACCACCCCGCGATGTTTTTCAGTAACCTATCATACATGGCCAATGCATGTTCCCTGACCTCCCCATGCGGACCACCCCGCTGTGCTTTTCTCCATCCTACATTGCCACTCACTGCCTATCCTAATTCAGACCCTCCGATTCACACCACCCCATGATGTTTTTCTCACTCCTACTAGTGAATGTAATGTTACACCCCCATAAATGCACACCACCCCATGATGTTTTTCTCACTCCTACTAGTGAATGTAATGTTACACACCCATACAATGCGCACCAGCCCACAATGTTTTTCTGAAACCTATCCTACATTGCCACTGCTGTTCCCTGACTTCCCCATGTTGACAAACCCACGGTGCTTTTCTCCATCCTACATTGCCACTCACTGCCTGTCCTAATTCAGACCCTCCGATTCACACCACCCCGTGATGTTTTTCTCACTCCTACTAGTCAATGTAATGTTACACACCCATACAATGCGCACAACCCCGCGATGTTTTTCAGAAACCTATCCTACATTGCCACTGCATGTTCCCTGCCCTCCCCTTGCTGACCACCCCGCGGTGCGTTTCTCCATCCTACATTGCCACTCACTGCCTATCCTAATTCAGACCCTCCGATTCACACTACCCCGTGATATTTTTTTCACTCCTACTAGTGAATGTAATGTTACACACCCATACAATGCGCACAACCCCGCGATGTTTTTCAGAAACCTAACCTACATTGCCACTGCATGTTCCCTGAACTCCCCATGCTGACCACCCCCGATGCTTTTCTCCATCCTACATTGCAACTCACTGGCTATCCTAATTCAGACCCTCTGATTCACACCACCCCGTTATGTTTTTCTCAATCCTACTAGTGAATGTAATTTTACACACCCATACAATGCGCACCACCCCGCGATGTTTTTCAGAAACCTATCTTACATTGCCACTGCATGTTGCCTCACCTCCCCATGCTGACCAGCCCGCGGTGCTTTTCTCCATCCTACATTGCCACTCACTGCATATCATAATTCAGACCCTCCCATTTACACCACCCCGTGATGTTTTTCTCACTCCTACTAGTGAATGTAATGTTACCCACCCATACAATGCGCACCACGCTGCAATGTTTTTCAGTAACCTATCCTACATTGCCACTGCATGTTCCCTGAGCTCCCCATTCTGACCACCCCGCGGTGCTTTTCTCCATCCTACATTGCCACTCACTGCCTATTCTAATTCAGACGTTCTGATTCACAACACCCCTAGATGTTTTTCTCACTCCTACTAGTGAATGTAATGTTACACACCCATACAATGCTTACCACCCCTGGATGTTTTTCAGAATCCTATGCTCCATTGCCACTGCATGTTTCCTGACCTCCCCATGCTGACCAACCGGCGGTGCTTTTCTCCATCCTACATTGCCACTCACTGCCTGTCCTAATTCAGACCCTCTGATTCACACCACCCAGTGATGTTTTTCTCACTCCTACTAGTGAATGTAATGTTACACACCCATACAATGCGCACCACCGCGCGATGATTTTCAGAAACCTATCCTACATTGCCACTGCATGTTCCCTGATCTCGCCATGCTGACCACCCCGCGGTGCTTTTCTCCATCCTACATTGCCACTCACTGCCTATCCTAATTCAGACCGTCCAATTAAAACCACCCCGTGATGTTTTTCTCACTCCTACTAGTGAATGTAATGTTACACATACATACAATGCGCACCACCCCGTGATGTGTTTGTCACTCCTACTAGTGATTGTAATGTGACACACCCATACAATGAGCACCACCAGGTGATGTTTTTCAGAAACCTATCCTACATTGCCACTGCATGTTCCCTGACCTCCCCATGCTGAGCACCCCACGGTGCTTTTCTCCATCCTACATTGCCACTCACTTCCTATCCTAATTCAGACCCTCCGATTCACACCACCCCATGATGCTTTTCTCACTCCTACTAGTGAATGTAATGTTACACCCCCATAAATGCGCACAACCCGGTGATGTTTTTCTCACTCCTACTAGTGAATGTAATGTTACACACCCATACAATGCTCACCACCCCGCGATGTTTTTCAGAAACCTATCCTACATTGCTGCAGCATGTTCCCTGACCTCCCCATGCTGACCACCCTGCGGTGCTTTTCTCCATCCTACATGGCCACTCACTGCCTATACTAATTCAGACCCTCCGATTCACACCACCCAGTGATGTTTTTCTCACTCCTACTATTGAATGTAATGTTACACAATCATGCAATGCGCACCACCCTGCGATGTTTTACAGAAACGTATCCTACCTGGCCACTGCATGTTCCCTGACCTCCCCATGCTGACCACCCCGCGTTGCTTTTTTCCATCCTACATTGCCACTCACTGCTATCCTAATTCAGACCCTCCGATTCACACCACCTCGTGATGTTTTTCTTACTCCAACTAGTGAATGTAATATTACCCAACCATACAATGCGCACCACCCCGCGATGTTTTTCAGAAACCTATCCTACTTTGCCACTGCATGTTCCCTGACCTCCCCATGCTGACCACCCCGCGGTGCTTTTCTCCATCCTACATTGCCACTCACTGCCTATCCTAATTCAGACCCTCTGATTCACACCACCCCGTTATGTTTTTCTCACTCCTACTAGTGAATTTAATGTTACACACCACTACAATGCGCAACACCCCGTGATGTTTTTGTCACTCCTACTAGTGAATGTAATGTTACACATACATACAATGCGCACGACCCCGTGATGTGTTTCTCACTCCTACTAGTGATTGTAATGTGACACACCCATACAATGAGCACCACCAGGTGATGTTTTTCAGAAACCTATCCTACAATGCCAATGCATGTTCCCTGACCTCCCCATGCTGACCAGCCCGCGATGCTTTTCTGCATCCTACATTGCAACTCACTGGCCATCCTAATTTAGACCTTCTGATTCACATCAGCCCGTTATGTTTTTCTCACTCCTACTAGTGAATGTAATGTTACACACCACTACAATGCGCAACACCCCGTGATGTTTTTCTCACTCCTACTAGTGAATGTATTGTTACACACCCATACAATGCGCAGCACGCGCGATGCTTTTCAGAAACCTATCCTACATTGCCACTGCATGTTCCCTGACCTCACCATGCTGACCAGCCCGCGGTGCTTTTCTCCATCCTACATTGCCACTCACTGCATATCATAATTCAGACCCTCCCATTTACACCACCCCGTGATGTTTTTCTCACTCCAACTAGTGAATGTAATGTTACCCACCCATACAATGCGCACCACGCTGCAATGTTTTTCAGTAACCTATCCTACATTGCCACTGCATGTTCCCTGAGCTCAACATTCTGACCACCCCGCGGTGCTTTTCTCCATCCTACATTGCCACTCACTGCCTATTCTAATTCAGACGTTCTGATTCACAACACCCATAGATGTTTTTCTCACTCCTACTAGTGAATGTAATGTTACACACCCATACAATGCTTACCACCCCTGGATGTTTTTCAGAAACCTATGCTCCATTGCCACTGCATGTTTCCTGACCTCCCCATGCTGACCAACCGGCGGTGCTTTTCTACATTCTACATTGCCACTCACTGCCTGTCCTAATTCAGACCCTCTGATTCACACCACCCAGTGATGTTTTTCTCACTCCTACTAGTGAATGTAATGTTACACACCCATACAATGCGCACCACTGCGCGATGATTTTCAGAAACCTATCCTACATTGCCACTGCATGTTCCCTGACCTCACCATGCTGACCACCCCGCGGTGCTTTTCTCCATCCTACATTGCCACTCACTGCCTATCCTAATTCAGACCGTCCAATTAAAACCACCCCGTGATGTTTTTCTCACTCCTACTAGTGAATGTAATGTTACACATACATACAATGCGCACCACCCCGTGATGTGTTTCTCACTCCTACTAGTGATTGTAATGTGACACACCCATACAATGAGCACCACCAGGTGATGTTTTTCAGAAACCTATCCTACAATGCCACTGCATGTTCCCTGACCTCTCCATGCTGACCATCCCGTGGTGCTTTTCTCCATCCTACATGGCCACTCACTGCCTATCCTAATTCAGACCCTACGATTGACACCACCCCGTGTTGTTTTTCTCACTCCTACTAGTGAATGTAATGTTACACACCCATACAATGCGCACCACACCGCGATGTTTTTCAGAAACCTATCCTACATTGCCACTGCATGTTCCCTGACCTCCCCATGCTGAGCACCCCACGGTGCTTTTCTCCATCCTACATTGCCACTCACTTCCTATCCTAATTCAGACCCTCCGATTCACACCACCCCATGATGCTTTTCTCACTTCTACTAGTGAATGTAATGTTACACCCCCATAAATGCGCACAACCCGGTGATGTTTTTCTCACTCCTACTAGTGAATGTAATGTTACACACCCATACAATGCTCACCACCCCGCGATGTTTCTCAGAAACCTATCCTACATTGCTGCAGCATGTTCCCTGACCTCCCCATGCTGACCACCCTGCGGTGCTTTTCTCCATCCTACATGGCCACTCACTGCCTATACTAATTCAGACCCTCCGATTCACACCACCCAGTGATGTTTTTCTCACTCCTACTATTGAATGTAATGTTACACAATCATGCAATGCGCACCACCCCGCGATGTTTTTCAGAAACGTATCCTACCTGGCCACTGCATGTTCCCTGACCTCCCCATGCTGACCACCCCGCGTTGCTTTTTTCCATCCTACATTGCCACTCACTGCTATCCTAATTCAGACCCTCCGATTCACACCACCTCGTGATGTTTTTCTTACTCCTACTAGTGAATGCAATATTACCCAACCATACAATGCGCACCACCCCGCGATGTTTTTCAGAAACCTATCCTACTTTGCCACTGCATGTTCCCTGACCTCCCCATGCTGACCACCCCGCGGTGCTTTTCTCCATCCTACATTGCCACTCAATGCCTATCCTAATTCAGACCCTCTGATTCACACCACCCCGTTATGTTTTTCTCACTCCTACTAGTGAATTTAATGTTACACACCACTACAATGCGCAACACCCCGTGATGTTTTTGTCACTCCTACTAGTGAATGTAATGTTACACATACATACAATGCGCACGACCCCGTGATGTGTTTCTCACTCCTACTAGTAATTGTAATGTGACACACCCATACAATTAGCACCACCAGGTGATGTTTTTCAGAAACCTATCCTACAATGCCAATGCATGTTCCCTGACCTCCCCATGCTGACCACCCCGCGATGCTTTTCTGCATCCTACATTGCAACTCACTGGCCATCCTAATTTAGACCTTCTGATTCACACCAGCCCGTTATGTTTTTCTCACTCCTACTAGTGAATGTAATGTTACACACCACTACAATGCGCAACACCCCGTGATGTTTTTCTCACTCCTACTAGTGAATGTAATATTACACACCCATACAATGCGCAGCACGCGCGATGCTTTTCAGAAACCTATCCTACATTGCCACTGCATGTTCCCTGACCTCACCATGCTGACCAACCCGCGGTGCTTTTCTCCATCCTACATTTCCACTCACTGCGTATCCGAATTCAGACCCTCCAATTCACACCACCCCGTGATGTTTTTCTCTCTCCTACTAGTGAATGTAATGTTACACACCCATACAATGCGTACAACCCCTGGATGTTTTTCAGAAACCTATCCTACATTGCCACTGCATGTTCCCTGACCTCCCAATGCTGACCACCCCGCCGTGCTTTTCTCCATCCTACATTGCCACTCACTGCCTATCGTAATTCAGACCCTCCGATTCACACCACCCCGTGATGGTTTTCTCACTCCTACTAGTGAATGTAATGTTACACACCCATACAATGCGCACCACCCCGCGATGTTTTTCAGAAACCTATCATACATGGCCACTGCATGTTCCCTGACCTCCCCATGCTGACCACCCCGCTGTGCTTTTCTCCATCCTACATTGCCACTCACTGCCTATCCTAATTCAGACCCTCCGATTCACACCACCCCATGATGTTTTTCTCACTCCTACTAGTGAATGTAATGTTACACCCCCATAAATGCACACCACCCCATGATGTTTTTCTCACTCCTACTAGTGAATGTAATGTTACACACCCATACAATGCACACCACCGCGCGATGATTTTCAGAAACCTATCCTACATTGCCACTGCATGTTCCCTGATCTCACCATGCTGACCACCCCGCGGTGCTTTTCTACATCCTACATTGCCACTCACTGCCTATCCTAATTCAGACGTCCGATTATAACCACCCCGTGATGTTGTTCTCACTCCTACTAGTGAATGTAATGTTACACATACATACAATGCGCACCACCCCGTGATGTGTTTCTCACTCCTACTAGTGATTGTAATGTGACACACCCATACAATGAGCACCACCAGGTGATGTTTTTCAGAAACCTATCCTACAATGCCACTGCATGTTCCCTGACCTCTCCATGCTGACAAACCCACGGTGCTTTTCTCCATCCTACATTGCCACTCACTGCCTATCCTAATTCAGACCCTCCAATTCAACCACCCCGTGATGTTTTTCTCACTCCTACTAGTCAATGTAATGTTACACACCCATACAATGCACACAACCCCGCGATGTTTTTCAGAAACCTATCCTACATTGCCACTGCATGTTCCCGGCCCTCCCCATGCTGACCACCCCGCGGTGCGTTTCTCCATCATACATTGCCACTCACTGCCTATCCTAATTCAGACCCTCCGATTCACACTACCCCGTGATATTTTTCTCACTCCTACTAGTGAATGTAATGTTACACAACCATACAATGCGCACAACCCCGCATTGTTTTTCAGAAACCTATCCTACATTGCCACTGCATATTCCCTGAACTCCCCATGCTGACCACCCCCGATGCTTTTCTCCATCCTACATTGCAACTCCTTGGCTATCCTAATTCAGACACTCTGATTCACACCACCCCGTTATGTTTTTCTCAATCCTACTAGTGAATGTAATGTTACACACCCATACAATGCGCACCACCCCGCGATGTTTTTCAGAAACCTATCTTACATTGCCACTGCATGTTCCCTCACCTCCCCATGCTGACCACACCGCGGTGCTTTTCTCCATCCTACATTGCCACTCACTGCCTATCATAATTCAGACCCTCCCATTTACACCACCCCATGATGTTTTTCTCACTCCTACTAGTGAATGTAATGTTACCCACCCATACAATGCTCACAACGCTGCAATGTTTTTCAGAAACCTATCCTACATTGCCACTGCATGTTCCCTGAGCTCCCCATTCTGACCACCCCGCGGTGCTTTTCTCCATCCTACATTGCCACTCACTGCCTATCCTAATTCAGACGTTCTGATTCACAACACCCCTAGATGTTTTTCTCACTCCTCCTAGTGAATGTAATGTTACACACCCATACAATGCGTACCACCCCTGGATGTTTTTCAGAAACGTATGCTACATTGCCACTGCATGTTCCCTGACCTCCCCATGCTGACCAACCCGCGATGCTTTTCTCCATCCTATATTGCCACTCACTGCCTATCCTAATTCAGACCCTCCGATTCACACCACCCTGTGATGTTTTTCTCACTCCTACTAGTGAATGTATTGTTACACACCCATACAATGCGCACCACACCGCGATGTTTTTCAGAAACCTATCCTACATTGCCACTGCATGTTCCCTGACCTCCCCATGCTGAGCACCCCACGGTGCTTTTCTCCATCCTACATTGCCACTCACTTCCTATCCTAATTCAGACCCTCCGATTCACCCCACCCCATGATGTTTTTCTCACTCCTACTAGTGAATGTAATTTTACACCCCCATAAATGCGCACAACCCGGTGATGTTTTTCTCACTCCTACTAGTGAATGTAATGTTACACACCCATACAATGCTCACCACCCCACGATGTTTTTCAGAAACCTATCCTACATTGCTGCAGCATGTTCCCTGACATCCCCATTCTGACCACCCCGCGGTGCTTTTCTCCATCCTACATTGCCACTCACTGCCTATCCTAATTCAGACCCTCTGATTCACACCACCCCGTTATGTTTTCCTCACTCCTACTAGTGAATTTAATGTTACACACGACTACAATGCGCAACACCCCGTGATGTTTTTGTCACTCCTACTAGTGAATGTAATGTTACAGACCCATACAATGCGCACCACCGCGCGATGATTTTCAGAAACCTATCCTACATTGCCACTGCATGTTCCCTGACCTCACCATGCTTACCACCCCGCGGTGCTTTTCTCCATCCTACATTGCCACTCACTGCCTATCCTAATTCAGACCGTCCGATTAAAACCACCCCGTGATGTTATTCTCACTCCTACAAGTGAATGTAATGTTACACATACATACAATGCGCACCACCCCGTGATGTGTTTCTCACTCCTACTAGTGATTGTAATGTGACACACCCATACAATGAGCACCACCAGGTGATGTTTTTCAGAAACCTATCCTACAATGCCACTGCATGTTCCCTGACCTCTCCATGCTGACCACCCCGTGGTGCTTTTCTCCATCCTACATGGCCACTCACTGCCTATCCTAATTCAGACCTTCTGAATCACACCAGCCCGTTATGTTTTTCGCACTCCTACTAGTGAATGTCATGTTACACACCACTACAATGCGCAACACCCCGTGATGTTTTTCTCACTCCTACTAGTGAATGTAATGTTACACACCCATACAATGCGCACCACCGCGCGATGCTTTTCAGAAACCTATCCTACATTGCCACTGCATGTTCCCTGACCTCCCCATGCTGACCAACGCGCGGTGCTTTTCCCAATCCTACATTGCCACTCACTGCCTATTCTAATTCAGACCCTCTGATTCACACCCCCCCGTTATGTTTTTCTCACTCCTAATAGTGAATGTAATGTTACACACCCATACAATTTGCACCACCCCGTGATGTTTTTCTCACTCCTACTAGGGAATATAATGTTACACACCCATACAATGCCCACCACCCCGCAATGTATTTCAGAAACCTACCCTACATTGCCACTGCATGTTCCCTGACCTCCCCATGCTGACCACCGCGTGTTTCTTTTATCCATCCTACATAGCGACTGACTGCCTATCCTAATTCAGACCCTCCGATTCACACCACCCCGTGTTGTTTTTCTCACACCTACTAGTGAATGTAATGTTACACACCCATACAATGCGCACCACCCCGAGATGTTTTTGAGAAACCTATCCTACATTGCCACTGCATGTTCCCTGACCTCCCCATGCTGACCACCCCGCGGTGCTTTTCTCCATCCTACGTTGCCACTCACTGCCTATCCTAATTCAGACCCTCTGAATCACACCCCGTGATGTTTTTCTCTCTCCTACTAGTGTATGTAATTTTACACACCCATACAATGCGCACCACCCCGGGATGTTTTTCAGAACCCTATTCTACATTGAAACTGCATGTTCCCTGAACTCCCCATGCTAACCACCCCGCGATGCTTTTCTCCATCCTACATTGCAACTCACTTGCTATCCTAATTCAGACCCTCTGATTCATACCACCCCGTTATGTTTTTCTCACTCCTACTAGTGAATGTAATGTTACACACCAGTACAATGCGCAACACCCCGTGATGTTTTTCTCACTCCTACTAGTGAAGGTAATGTTACACACCCATAAAATGCGAACCACCCCTGGATGTTTTTCAGAAACCTATCCTACATTGCCACTGCATGTTCCCTGACCTCCCCAAGCTGACCAACCCGCGGTGCTTTTCTCCATTCTTCATTGCCACTCACTGCCTATCCTAATTCAGACCCTCCGATTCACACCACCCCGTGATGTTATTCTCGCTCCTACTAGTGAATGTAATGTTACACACCCATACAATGCGCACTACCACGCATTGTTTTTCAGAAACCTATCCTACTTTGACACCGCATGTTCCATGACTTCCCCATGCTGACCACCCCGCTGTGCTTTTCTCCATCCTACATTGCCACTCACTGCCTATCCTAATTCAGACCCTCCGATTTACACCACCTCGTGATGTTTTTCTCACTCCTACCAGAAAATGTAATTTTACACACCCATACAATGCGCACCACCCTGCGATGTTTTTCATAAACCTACGCTACATTGCCACTGAATGTTCCCTGTCCTCCACATGCTGACCAACCGCGGTGCTTTTCTCCATCCTATATTGTCACTCACTGCCTATCCTAATTCAGACCCTCCGATTCAATCCACCCCGTGATGTTTTTCTCACTCCTACTAGTGAATGTAATGTTACACACCCCTACAATGCGCACCACCCCGCGATGTTTTTCAGAAACCAATCTACATTGCCTCAGCATGTTTCCTGACCTCCCCATGCTGACCACCCCGCGGTGCTTTTCTCCATTCTACATTGCCACTCACTGCTATCCTAATTCAGACCCTCCGATTCACACCACCTCGTGATATTTTCTCACTCCTATTAGTGAATATAATGTTACACACCCATACAATGCACACCACCCGCGATGCTTTTCAGAAACCTATCCTACTTTGCCACTGCATGTTCCCTGACCTCACCATGCTGACCACCCCGCGGTGCTTTTCTCCATCCTACATTGCCACTCACTGCCTATCCTAATTCAGACCATCCGATTAAACCACCCCGTGATGTTTTTCTCACTCCTACTAGTGAATGTAATGTTACACATACATACAATGCGCACCACCCCGTGATGTGTTTCTCACTCCTACTAGTGATTGTAATGTGACACACCCATACAATGAGCACCACCAGGTGATGTTTTTCAGAAACCTATCCTACAATGCCACTGCATGTTCCCTGACCTCTCCATGCTGACCACCCCGTGGTGCTTTTCTCCATCCTACATGGCCACTCACTGCCTATCCTAATTCAGACCCTCAGATTCACACCACCCCGTGTTGTTTTTCTCACACCTACTAGTGAATGTAATGTTACACACCCATACAATGCGCACCACCCCGAGATGTTTTCCAGAAACCTATCCTACATTGCCACTGCATGTTCCCTGACCTCCCCATGCTGACCACCCCGCGATGCTTTTCTGCATGCTACATTGCAACTCACTGGCTATCCTACTTCAGACCTTCTGATTCACACCAGCCCGTTATGTTTTTCTCACTCCTACTAGTGAATGTAATGTTACACACCACTACAATGCGCAACACCCCGTGATGTTTTTCTCACTCCTACTAGTGAATGTAATGTTACACACCCATACAATGCACACCACCGCGCGATGCTTTTCAGAAACCTATCCTACATTGCCACTGCATGTTCCCTGACCTCACCATGCTGACCAACCCGCGGTGCTTTTCTCCATCCTACACTGCCACTCACTGCCTGTCCTAATTCAGACCCTCTGATTCACACCACCCAGTGATGTTTTTCTCACTCCTACTAGTGAATGTAATGTTACATACCCATACAATGGGAACCACCCCGCGAAGTTTTTCAGAAACCTATCCTACATTGCCACTGCATGTTCCCTGACCTCCCCATGCTGACCACCCCGCCATGCTTTTCTGCATCCTACATTGCCACTCACTGCCTATCGTAATTCAGACCCTCCGATTCACACCACCCCGTGATGTTTTTCTCACTCCTACTAGTGAATGTAATGTTACAGACTCATACAATGCGCACCACCCCGCGATGTTTTTCAGAAACCTATCACACATGGCGACTGCATGTTCCCTGACCTCCCCATGCTGACCACCCCGCTGTGCTTTTCTCCATGCTACATTGCCACTCACTGTATATCATAATTCAGACCCTCCCATTTACACCACCCCGTGATGTTTTTCTCACTCCTACTAGTGAATGTAATGTTAACCACCCATACAATGCGCACCACGCTGCAATGTTTTTCAGAAACCTATCCTACATTGCCACTGCATGTTCCCTGAGCTCCCCATTCTGACCACCCCGCGGTGCTTTTCTCCATCCTACATTGCCACTCACTGCCTATCCTAATTCAGACGTTTTGATTCACAACACCCCTAGATGTTTTTCTCACTCCTACTAGTGAATGTAATGTTACACACCCATACAATGCCCACCACCCCTGGATGTTTTTCAGAAACCTATCCTACATTGCCACGGCATGTTCCCTGACCTCCCCATGCTGACCACGCCGCCTTGCTTTTCTCCATCCTACATTGCCACTCACTGCCTGTCCTAATTCAGACCCTCTGATTCACGCCACCCAGTGATGTTTTTCTCACTCCTACTAGTGAATGTAATGTTACACACCCATACAATGCGAACCACCCCGCGATGTTTTTCAGAAACCTATCCTACATTGCCACTGCATGTTCCCTCACATCCCCATGCTGACCACCCAGTGGTGCTTTTCTCCATTCTACATTGCCACTAACAGCCTATCCTAATTCAGACCCTCCGATTCACACCACCCCGTGAATTTTTTCTCACTCCTATGAGTGAATGTAATGTTACACACCCATACAATGCGAACCACCCCGCGATGTTTTTCAGAAACCTATCCTACATTGCCACTGCATGTTACCCGACCTCCCCATGCTGACCACCCCGCGGTGCTTTTCTCCATCCTACATTGCCACTCACTGCCTATCCTAATTCAGACCCTCCGATTCACACCACCCCGTGATGTTTTTCTCACTCTTACTAGAGAATGTAATTTTACACACCCATTCAATGCGCACCACCCTGCGATGTTTTTCAGAAACCTACCCTACATTGCCACTGCATGTTCCCTGACCTCCACATGCTGACCAACCCGCGGTGCTTTTCTCCATCCTATATTGATACTCACTGCCTATCCTAATTCAGACCCTCTGATTCACACTACCCCGTGATGTTTTTCTCACTCCTACTAGTGAATGAAACGGTACACACCCCTACAATGCGCACCACCCCGCGATGTTTTTCAGAAACCTATCCTACATTGCCACTGCATGTTCCCTGACCTCCCCATGCTGACCACACCGCGATGCTTTTCTCCATCCTACATTGCCACTCACTGCCTATACTAATTCAGACCATCCGATTCACACCACCCCGTGATGTTTTTCTCACTCCTACTAGTGAATGAAATGTTACACACCCATACAATGCGCACCACCCCGCGATGTTTTTCAGAAACCTATCCTACATTGCTACTGCATGTTCCCTGACCTCCCCATGCTAACCACCCTGCGGTGCTTTTCTCCATCCTACATTGCCACTCACTGCCTATACTAATTCAGACCCTCCGATTCACACCAACCTGTGATGTTTTTCTCACTCCTACTAGTGAATGTAATGTTACACACCACTAAAATGCGCAACACCCCGTAATGTTTTTCTCACTCCTACTAGTGAATGTAAAGTTACACACCCATACAATGCGCACCACCCCGCAATGTTTTTCAGAAACCTAACCTACATTGCCACTGCATGTTCCATGACCTCCCCATGCTGACCAACGCGGGGTGCTTTTCCCAATCCTACATTGCCACTCACTGCCTATCCTAATTCAGACCCTCCGATTCACACTACCCCGTGATGTTTTTCTCTCTCCTACTAGTGAATGTAATGTTACACACCCATAAAATGCGAACCACCCCGCGATGTTTTTCAGAAACCTATCCTACATTGCCACTGCATGTTCCCTTACCTCCCCATGCTGACCACCCCGCGGTGCTTTTATCCATCCTACGTTTCCACTCACTGCGTATCCTAATTCAGACCCTCCGATTCACACTACCCCGTGATGTTTTTCTCTCTCCTACTAGTGTATGTAATATTACACACGCATACAATGCGCACCGCCCCGCGATGTTTTTCAGAAACCTATCCTACATTGCCACTGCATGTTCCCTGAACTCCCCATGCTGACCTCCCCGCGATGCTTTTCTCCATCCTACATTGCAACTCACTGGCTATCCCAATTCAGACCCTCTGATTCACACCACCCCGTTATGTTTTTCTCACTCCTACTAGTGAATGTAATGTTACACACCACTAAAATGCGCAAAACCCCGTGATGTTTTTCTCACTCCTACTAGTGAATATAATGTTACACACCCATACAATGCGCACCACCGCGCGATGCTTTTCAGAAACATATCCTACATTGCCACTACATGTTCCCTGACCTCCCCATGCTGACCACCCCGCGGTGCTTTTCTCCATGCTACATTGGCACTCACTGCCTATCCTTATTCAGACCTTCTGATTCACAACACGCCGTGATGTTTTTCTCCCTCCTACTAGTGAATGTAATGTTACACACCCATAAAATGCGAACCACCCCTGGATGTTTTTCAGAAATCTATCCTACATTGCTACTGCATGTTCCCTGACCTCCCCATGCTGACCACCCCGCGTTGCTTTTCTCCATCCTTCATTGCCACTCACTGCCTATCCTTATTTAGACCCGCCGATTCACACCACCCCGTGATGTTTTTCTCGCTCCTACTAGTGAATGTAATGTTACACACCCATACAATGCGCACTACCCCGCATTGTTTTTCAGAAACCTATCCTACATTGCCACTGCATGTTCCATGACTTCCCCATGCTGACCACCCCGCTGTGCTTTTCTCCATCCTATATTGCCACTCACTGCCTATCCTAATTCAGACCCTCCGATTCACACCACCTCGTGATGTTTTTCTCACTCCTACTAGTGAATGTAATGTTACACACCCATACAATTTGCACCACCCCGTGATGTTTTTCTGTCTCCTACTAGGGAATGTAATGTTACACACCCATACAATGCCCACCACCCGGCAATGTTTTTCATAAACCTACCCTACATTACCACTGCATGTTCCCTGACATCCCCATGCTGACCACCCCGTGGTGCTTTTCTCCATCCTACATTGCCACTCACTGACTATCCTAATTCAGACCCTCCGATTCACACAACCCCGTGATGTTTTTCTCGCTCCTACTAGTGTATATAATGTTACACACCCATACAGTGCGCACCACCCCGGGATGTTTTTAAGAACCCTTTCCTACATTGCCACTGCATGTTCCCTGAACTCCCCATGCTGACCACACCGCGATGCTTTTCTCCATCCTACATTGCAACTCACTGGCTATCCTAATTCAGACCCTCTGATTCACACCACCCTGTTATGTTTTTCTCACAATACTAGTGAATGTAATGTTACACACCAGTACAATGCGCAACACCCCGTGATGTTTTTCTCACTCCTACTAGTGAATGTAATGTTACACACCCATAAAATGCGAACCACCCTGGATGTTTTTCAGAAACCTATCCTACATTGCCACTGCATGTTCCTGACCTCCCCATGCTGACCACCCGGCGGTGCATTTCTCCATCCTTCATTGCCACTCACTGCCTATCCTAATTCAGACTCTCCGATTCACACCACCCCGTGATGTTTTTCTCGCTCCTACTAGTGAATGTAATGTTACACACCCATACAATGCGCCCTACCCCGCTTTGTTTTTCAGAAACCTATCCTACATTGCCACTGCATGTTCCATGACTTCCCCATGCTGAACACCCCGCTGTGCTTTTCTCCATCCTACATTGCCACTCACTGCCTATCCTAATTCAGACCCTCCGATTCACACCACCCCGTGATGTTTTTCTCACTCCTACTAGTGAATGTAATGTTACACACCAGTACAATGCGCAACACCCCGTGATGTTCTTCTCACTCCTACTAGTGAATGTAATGTTACACACCCATTCAATGCGCACCACCCCACAATGTTTTTCAGAAACCTATCCTACATTGCCACTGCTTGTTCCATGACCTCCCCATGCTGACCAACGCGCGGTGCTTTTCCCAATCCTACTTTGCCACTCACTGCCTATCCTAATTCAGACCCTCCGATTCACACCCCCCCATTATGTTTTTCTCACTCCTAATAGTAAATGAAATGTTACACACCCATACAATTTGCACCACCCCGTGATGTTTTTCTCACTCCTACTAGGGAATGTAATGTTACACACCCATACATTGCCCACCACCCCGCACTGTTTTTCAGAAACCTACCCTACATTGCCACTGCATGTTCCCTGACCTCCCCATGCTGAACACCCCGTGGGGCTTTTCTCCCTCCTTCATTGCCACTCACTGCCTATCCTAATTCAGACCCTCCGATTCACACTACCCCGTGATGTTTTTCTCTCTCCTACTAGTGAATGTAATGTTACACACCTATAAAATGCGAACCACCCCGCGATGTTTTTCAGAAACCTATCCTACATAGCCACTGCATGTTCCCTTACCTCCCCATGCTGACCACCCCGCGGTGCTTTTATCCATCCTACGTTGCCACTCACTGCGTATCCTAATTCAGACCCTCCGATTCACACTACCCCGTGATGTTTTTCTCTCTCCTACTAGTGTATGTAATATTACACACCCATACAATGCGCATCGCCCTGCGATGTTTTTCAGAAACCTATCCTACATTGCCACTGCATGTTCCCTGAACTCCCCATGCTGACCACCAAGCGATGCTTTTCTCCATCCTACATTGCAACTCACTGGCTATCCTAATTCAGACCCTCTGATTCACACCACCCCGTAATGCTTTTCTAACTCCTACTAGTGAATGTAATGTTACACACCCATACAATGCGCACCACCGCGCGATGCTTTTCAGAAACATATCCTACATTGCCACTACATGTTCCCTGACCTCCCCATGCTGACCACCCCGCGGTGCTTTTCTCCATGCTACATTGCCACTCACTGCCTATCCTTATTCAGACCTTCTGATTCACAACACCCCGTGATGTTTTTCTCACTCCTAGTAGTGAATGTAATGTTACACACCCATAAAATGCGAACCACCCCTGGAAGTTTTTCAGAAATCTATCCTACATTGCTACTGCATGTTCCCTGACCTCCCCATGCTGACCACCCCGCGTTGCTTTTCTCCATCCTTCATTGCCACTCACTGCCTATCCTTATTTAGACCCTCCCATTCACACCACCCCGTGATGTTTTTCTCGCTCCTGCTAGTGAATGTAATGTTACACACCCATACAATGCGCACTACCCCGCATTGTTTTTCAGAAACCTATCCTACATTGCCACTGCATGTTCCATGACTTCCCCATGCTGACCACCCCGCTGTGCTTTTCTCCATCCTATATTGCCACTCACTGCCTATCCTAATTCAGACCCTCCGATTCACACCACCCCGTGATGTTTTTCTCACTCCTACTAGTGAATGTAATGTTACACACCCATACAATTTGCATCACCCCGTGATGTTTTTCTCACTCCTACTAGGGAATGTAATGTTACACACCCATACAATGCCCACCACCCGGCAATGTTTTTCAGAAACCTACCCTACATTACCACTGCATGTTCCCTGACCTCCCCATGCTGACCACCCCGTGGTGCTTTTCTCCATCCTACATTGCCACTCACTGCCTATCCTAATTCAGACCCTCCGATTCACACCACCCCGTGATGTTTTTCTCGCTCGTACTAGTGTATATAATGTTACACACCCATACAATGCGCAACACCCCGGGATGTTTTTAAGAACCCTATCCTACATTGCCACTGCATGTTCCCTGAACTCCCCATGCTGACCACACCGCGATGCTTTTCTCCATCCTACAATGCAACACACTGGCTATCCTAATTCAGACCCTCTGATTCACACCACCCTGTTATGTTTTTCTCACAATACTAGTGAATGTAATGTTACACACCAGTACAATGCGCAACACCCCGTGATGTTTTTCTCACTCCTACTAGTGAATGTAATGTTACACACCCATAAAATGCGAACCACCCTGGATGTTTTTCAGAAACCTATCCTACATTGCCACTGCATGTTCCTGACCTCCCCATGCTGACCACCCGGCGGTGCATTTCTCCATCCTTCATTGCCACTCACTGCCTATCCTAATTCAGACTCTCCGATTCACACCACCCCGTGATGTTTTTCTCGCTCCTACTAGTGAATGTAATGTTACACACCCATACAATGCGCCCTACCCCGCTTTGTTTTTCAGAAACCTATCCTACATTGCCACTGCATGTTCCATGACTTCCCCATGCTGAACACCCCGCTGTGCTTTTCTCCATCCTACATTGCCACTCACTGCCTATCCTAATTCAGACCCTCCGATTCACACCACCCCGTGATGTTTTTCTCACTCCTACTAGTGAATGTAATGTTACACACCAGTACAATGCGCAACACCCCGTGATGTTCTTCTCACTCCTACTAGTGAATGTAATGTTACACACCCATTCAATGCGCACCACCCCGCAATGTTTTTCAGAAACCTATCCTACATTGCCACTGCTTGTTCCATGACCTCCCCATGCTGACCAACGCGCGGTGCTTTTCCCAATCCTACTTTGCCACTCACTGCCTATCCTAATTCAGACCCTCCGATTCACACCCCCCCATTATGTTTTTCTCACTCCTAATAGTAAATGAAATGTTACACACCCATACAATTTGCACCACCCCGTGATGTTTTTCTCACTCCTACTAGGGAATGTAATGTTACACACCCATACATTGCCCACCACCCCGCACTGTTTTTCAGAAACCTACCCTACATTGCCACTGCATGTTCCCTGACCTCCCCATGCTGAACACCCCGTGGGGCTTTTCTCCCTCCTTCATTGCCACTCACTGCCTATCCTAATTCAGACCCTCCGATTCACACTACCCCGTGATGTTTTTCTCTCTCCTACTAGTGAATGTAATGTTACACACCCATAAAATGCGAACCACCCCGCGATGTTTTTCAGAAACCTATCCTACATAGCCACTGCATGTTCCCTTACCTCCCCATGCTGACCACCCCGCGGTGCTTTTATCCATCCTACGTTGCCACTCACTGCGTATCCTAATTCAGACCCTCCGATTCACACTACCCCGTGATGTTTTTCTCTCTCCTACTAGTGTATGTAATATTACACACCCATACAATGCGCATCGCCCTGCGATGTTTTTCAGAAACCTATCCTACATTGCCACTGCATGTTCCCTGAACTCCCCATGCTGACCACCAAGCGATGCTTTTCTCCATCCTACATTGCAACTCACTGGCTATCCTAATTCAGACCCTCTGATTCACACCACCCCGTAATGCTTTTCTAACTCCTACTAGTGAATGTAATGTTACACACCCATACAATGCGCACCACCGCGCGATGCTTTTCAGAAACATATCCTACATTGCCACTACATGTTCCCTGACCTCCCCATGCTGACCACCCCGCGGTGCTTTTCTCCATGCTACATTGCCACTCACTGCCTATCCTTATTCAGACCTTCTGATTCACAACACCCCGTGATGTTTTTCTCACTCCTAGTAGTGAATGTAATGTTACACACCCATAAAATGCGAACCACCCCTGGAAGTTTTTCAGAAATCTATCCTACATTGCTACTGCATGTTCCCGGACCTCCCCATGCTGACCACCCCGCGTTGCTTTTCTCCATCCTTCATTGCCACTCACTGCCTATCCTTATTTAGACCCTCCCATTCACACCACCCCGTGATGTTTTTCTCGCTCCTGCTAGTGAATGTAATGTTACACACCCATACAATGCGCACTACCCCGCATTGTTTTTCAGAAACCTATCCTACATTGCCACTGCATGTTCCATGACTTCCCCATGCTGACCACCCCGCTGTGCTTTTCTCCATCCTATATTGCCACTCACTGCCTATCCTAATTCAGACCCTCCGATTCACACCACCCCGTGATGTTTTTCTCACTCCTACTAGTGAATGTAATGTTACACACCCATACAATTTGCATCACCCCGTGATGTTTTTCTCACTCCTACTAGGGAATGTAATGTTACACACCCATACAATGCCCACCACCCGGCAATGTTTTTCAGAAACCTACCCTACATTACCACTGCATGTTCCCTGACCTCCCCATGCTGACCACCCCGTGGTGCTTTTCTCCATCCTACATTGCCACTCACTGCCTATCCTAATTCAGACCCTCCGATTCACACCACCCCGTGATGTTTTTCTCGCTCCTACTAGTGTATATAATGTTACACACCCATACAATGCGCAACACCCCGGGATGTTTTTAAGAACCCTATCCTACATTGCCACTGCATGTTCCCTGAACTCCCCATGCTGACCACACCGCGATGCTTTTCTCCATCCTACAATGCAACACACTGGCTATCCTAATTCAGACCCTCTGATTCACACCACCCTGTTATGTTTTTCTCACAATACTAGTGAATGTAATGTTACACACCAGTACAATGCGCAACACCCCGTGATGTTTTTCTCACTCCTACTAGTGAATGTAATGTTACACACCCATAAAATGCGAACCACCTCTGGATGTTTTTCAGAAACCTATCCTACATTGCCACTGCATGTTCCCTGACCTCCCCATGCTGACCACCCCGCGGTGCTTTTCTCCATCCTTCATTGGCACTCACTGCCTATCCTAATTCAGACCCTCCGATTCACACCACCCCGTGATGTTTTTCTCGCTCTTACTAGTGAATGTAATGTTACACACCCATACAATGCGCACTACCCTGCATTGTTTTTCAGAAACCTATCCTACATTTCCACTGCATGTTCCATGACTTCCCCATGCTGACCACCCCGCTGTGCTTTTCTCCATCCTACATTGCTACTCACTGCCTATCCTAATTCAGACCCTCCGATTCACACCACCCCGTGATGTTTTTCTCACTCCTACCAGAGAATGTAATTTTACACACCCATACAATGCGCACCACCCTGCGATGTTTTACATAAACCTACGCTACATTGCCACTGCATGTTCCCTGACCTCCACATGTTGACCAACCGCGGTGCTTTTCTCCATCCTATATGGTCACTCACTGCCTATCCTAATTCAGACCCTCCGATTCAAACCACCTCGTGATGTTTTTCTCACTCCTACTAGTGAATGAAATGGTACACACCACTACAATGCGCACCACCCCGCGATGTTTTTCAGAAACCTATCCTAAATTGCCACTGCATGTTCCCTGACCTCCCCATGCTGACCACACCGCGATGCTTTTCTCCATCCTACATTGCCACTCACCGCCTATACTAATTCAGACCATCCGATTCACACCACCCCGTGATGTTTTTCTCACTCCTACTAGTGAATGTAATGTTACACACCCATACAATGCGTACGACCCCGCAATGTTTTTCAGAAACCTATCCTACATTGCTAGTGCATGTACCCTGACCTCCCCATGCTAACCACCCTGCGGTGCTTTTCTCCATCCTACATTGCCACTCACTGCCTATCCTAAATCAGACCCTCCGATTCACACCACCCCGTGATGTTTTTCTCACTCCTACTAGTGAATGTAATGTTACACAAACATACAATGCGCACCACCCCGCGATGTTTTTCAGAAACCTATCCTACATTGCCACTGCATGTTCCCTGACCTCCCCATGCTGACCACCCCGCGGTGCTTTTCTCCATCCTACATTGCCACTCACTGCCTATCCTAATTCAGACCCTCCGATTCAAACCACCCCGTGATGTTTTTCTCACTACTACTAGTGAATGTAATGATACACACCCCTACAATGCGCACCATCCCGCGATGTTTTTCAGAAACCTATCCTACATAGCCACTGCATGTTCCCTGACCTCCCCATGCTGACCACACCGCGATGCTTTTCTCCATCCTACATTGCCACTCACTGCCTATACTAATTCAGACCATCCGATTCACACCACCCTGTGATGTTTTTCTCACTCCTACTAGTGAATGTAATGTTACACACCCATACAATGCGCACCACCCCGCGATGTTTTTCAGAAACCTATCCTACATTGCTACTGCATGTTCCCTGACCTCCCCATGCTAACCACCCTGCGGTGCTTTTCTCCATCCTACATTGCCACTCACTGCCTATACTAATTCAGACCCTCCGATTCACACCACCCCGTGATGTTTTTCTCACTCCTACTAGTGAATGTAATGTTACACAAACATACAATGCGCACCACCCCACGATGTTTTTCAGAAACATATCCTACATTGCAACTGGATGTTCCCTGACCTCCCCATGCTGAGCACCCCACGGTGCTTTTCTCCATCCTAAATTGCCACTCACTTCCTATCCTAATTCAGACCCTCCAATTCACACCACACCATGATGTTTTTCTCACCCCTAGTAGTGAATGTAATGTTACACCGCCATAAATGCGCACCACCCCTTGATGTTTTTCTCACTCCTACTAGTGAATGTAATGTTACACACCCATACGATGCGCACCACCCCGCGATGTTTTTCAGAAACCTATCCTACATTGCTACTGCCTGTTCCCTGACCTCCCCATGCTAACCACCCTGCGGTGCTTTTCTCCATCCTACATTGCCACTCACTGCCTATACTAATTAACACCCTCCGATTCACACCACCCCATGATGTTTTTCTCACTCCTACTATTGAATGTAATGTTACACAATCATACAATGCTCACCACCCCGTGATGTTTTTTCCCACTCCTACTAGTGAATGTAATGTGAGACACCCATACAATTTGCACCACCCCGTGATGTTTTTCTCACTCGTACAATTGAATGTAATTTTACACACCCATACAATGCGCACCACCGCGCGATGCTTTTCAGAAACATATCCTACATTGCCACTACATGTTCCCTGACCTCCCCATGCTGACTACCCCGCAGTGCTTTTCTCCATGCTACATTGCCACTCACTGCCTATCCTGATTCAGACATTCTGATTCACAACACCCCGTGATGTTTTTCTCACTCCTACTAGTGAATGTAATGTTACACACCCATAAAATGTGAACCACCCCTGGATGTTTTTCAGAAACTTATCCTACATTGCCACTGCATGATCCCTGAACTCACCATGCTGACCACCCCGCGGTGCTTTTCTCCATCATTCATTGCCACTCACTGCCTATCCTAATTCAGACCATCCGATTCACACCACCCCATGATGTTTTTCACACTCCTACTAGTGAAAGTAATGTTACACACCCATACAATGCACACCACCCTGCGATGTTTTTCAGAAACCTACCCTACATTGCCACTGCATGTTCCCTGACCTCCACATGCTGACCAACCCGCGGTGCTTTTCTCCATCCTATATTACCACTCACTGCCTATCCTAATTCAGACCCTCCGATTCACACCACCCCGTGATGTTTTTCTCACTCCTACCAGAGAATGTAATTTTACACATCCATACAATGCGCACCACCCTGCGATGTTTTTCATAAACCTACGCTACATTGCCACTGCATGTTCCCTGAGCTCCACATGCTGACCAAGGGCGGTGCTTTTCTCCATCCTATATTGTCACTCACTGCCTATCCTTATTCGGACCCTCAGATTCACACCCCCCGTGATGTTTTTGTCACTCCTACTAGTGAATGTAATGTTACACACCCATACAATGCACACCACCACACGATGTTTTTCAGAAACCTATCCTACATTGCCACTGCATGTTCCCTGGCCTCACCATGCTGACCACCCCCCGGTGCTTTTCTCCATCCTACATTGCCACTCACTGCCTATCCTAATTCAGACCGTCCGATTAAAACCATCCCGTGATGTTTTTCTCTCTCCTACTAGTAAATGTAATGTTACACATCCATACAATAGGTACCACCCCTGGATGTTTTTCATAAACCTATCCTACATTGCCACTGCATGTTCCCTGACCTCCCCATGCTGACCACCCCGCGGTGCTTTTCTCCATCCTACATTGCCACTCACTGCCTATCCTAATTCAGATCCTCTGATTCACACAACCCCGTGATGTTTTTCTCACTCCTACTAGTGAATGTAATGTTACACACCCATACAATGCGAACCACCCCGCGATGTTTTTCAGAAACCTATCCTACATTGCCACTGCATGTTCCCTGACCTCCCCATGCTGACCACCCCGCGGTGCTTTTCTCCATTCAACATTGCCACTCACTGCCTATCCTAATTCAGACCCTCCAATTCACACCACCCCGTGATATTTTTCTCACTTCTACTAGTGAATGTAATGTAACACACACCCATACAATGCTCACCACTCCGTGATGTTTTTCTCACTCCTACTACTGAATGTAATGTTACACACCCATACAATACGCAACACCCCGTGATGTTTTTCTCACTCCTACTAGTGAATGTAATGTTACACACCATTACAATGCGCACCACCCCGCCATGTTTTTCAGAAACCTATCCTACATTGCCACTGCATGTTCCCTGACCTCACCATGCTGACCACCACGCGGTGCTTTTCTCCATCCTCCATTGCCACTCACTGCCTATCCTAATTCAGACCGTCCGATTAAAACCACCCCGTGATGTTTTTCTCACTCCTACTAGTGAATGTAATGTTACACATACATACAATGCGCACCACCCCGTGATGTGTTTCTCACTCCTACTAGTGATTGTAATGTGACACACCCATACAAAGCGCACCACCAGGCGATGTTTTTCAGAAACCTTTCCTACATTGCCACTGCATATTCCCTGACCTCCCCATGCTGACCACCCCGTGGTGCTTTTCTCCATCCTACGTTGCCACTCACTGCCTATCCTAATTCAGACCCTCCGATTCACACCACCCCGGGTTGTTTTTCTCACACCTACTAGTGAATGTAATGTTACACACCCATACAATGGCACCACCCCGAGATGTTTTTCAGAAACCTATCCTACATTGCCACTGCATGTTCCCTGACCTCCCGATGCTGACCAACCCGCGGTGCTTTTCTCCATCCTACATTGACACTCACTGCCTATCCTAATTCCGACCTTCTGATTCACAACACCCCGTGATGTTTTTCTCACTCCTAGTAGTGAATGTAATGTTACACACCCATAAAATGCGAACCACCCCTGGATGTTTTTCAGAAACCTATCCTACATTGCTACTGCTTGTTCCCTGACCTCCCCATGCTGACCACCCCGCGGTGCTTTTCTCCATCCTTCATTGCCACTCACTGCCTATCCTAATTCAGACCCTCCGATTCACACCACCCCGTGATGTTTTTCTCGCTCCTACTAGTGAATGTAATGTTACACACCCATACAATGCGCACCACCCCGCATTGTTTTTCACAAACCTATCCTACATTGCCACTGCATGTTCCAGGACTTCCCCATGCTGACCACCCCGCTGTGCTTTTCTCCATCCTACATTGCCACTCACTGCCTATCCTAATTCAGACCGTCTGATTAACACCACCCAGTGATTTTTTTTCTCACTCCTACCAGAGAATTAATTTTACACACCCATACAATGCGCACCACGCTGCGATGTTTTTCAGAAACCTACCCTACATTGCAACTGCATCTTCCCTGACCTACACATGCTGACCAACCGCGGTGCTTTTCTCCATCCTATATTGCCACTCCCTGCCTATCCTAATTCAGACCCTCCGATTCAAACCACCCCGTGATGTTTTTCTCACTCCTACTAGTGAATGTAATGGTACACACCCCTACAATGCGCACCACGCCGCGATGTTTTTCAGAAACCTATCCTACATTGCCACTGCATGTTCCCTGACCTCCCCATGCTGACCACACCGCGATGCTTTCCTCCATCCAACATTGCCACTCACTGGCTATACTAATTCAGACCATCCGATTCACACCACCCCGTGATGTTTTTCTCACTCCTACTAGAGAATGTAATGTTACACACTCATACAATGGCACCACCCCGAGATGCTTTTCAGAAACCTATCCTACATTGCCACTGCATGTTCCCTGACCTCCCCATGCTGACCACCCCGCGGTGCTTTTCTCCATTCTACGTTGCCACTCACTGCGTATCCTAATTCAGACCCTCCGATTCACACTACCCCGTGATGTTTTTCTCACTCCTACTTGTGTATGTAATGTTACACACCGATACAATGCACACAACCCCGGGATGTTTTTCAGAAACCTATCCTACTTTGCCACTGCATGTTCCCTGAACTCACCATGCTGACCACACCGCGATGCTTTTCTCCATCCTACATTGCAACTCACTGGCTATCCTAATTCAGACCCTCTGATTCACACCACCCCGTTATGTTTTTCTCACTCCTGCTAGTGAATGTAATGTTACACACCACTACAATGCGCCACACCCCGTGATGCTTTTCTCACTCCTACTAGTGAATGTAATGTTACACACCCATACAATGTGAACCACCGCGCGATGCTTTTCAGAAACCTATCCTACATTGCCACTGCATGTTCCCTGACCTCCCCATGCTGACCACCCCGCGGTGCTTTTCTCCATCCTACATTGCCACTAACTGCCTATCCTAATTCAGACCTTCTGATTCACACCACCCCGTGATGTTTTTCTCACTCCTACTAGTGAATGTAATGTTACACACCCATAAAATGTGAACCACACCTGGATGTTTTTCAGAAACTTATCCTACATTGCCACTTCATGTTCCCTGACTTCCCCACGCTGACCCCCCGGCGGTGCTTTTCTCCATCCTTCATTGCCACTCACTGCCTATCCTAATTCAGACCATCCGATTCACACCACCCCATGATGTTTTCACACTCCTACTAGTGAAAGTAATGTTACACACGCATACAATGCACACCACCCTCCGATGTTTTTCAGAAACCTACCCTACATTGCCACTGCATGTTCCCTGACCTCCACATGCTGACCAACACGCGGTGCTTTTCTCCATCCTATATTGCCACTCACTGCCTATCCTAATTCGGACCCTCCGATTCACACCACCCCGTGATGATTTTCTCACTCCTACCACAGAATGTAATTTTACACACCCATACAATGCGCACCACCCCGCGATGTTTTTCAGAAACCTATCCTACATTGCTACTGCATGTTCCCAGACCTCCCCATGCTGACCAGCCTGCGGTGCTTTTCTCCATCCTACATTGCCACTCACTGCCTATACTAATTCAGACCCTCCGATTCACACCACCCCGTGATGTTTTTCTCAATCCAACTAGTGAATGTAATGTTACACAAACATACAATGCGAAACACCCCGCGATGTTTTTCAGAAACCTATCCTACATTGCCACTGCATGATCCCTAACCTCCCCATGCTGAGCACCCCGCGGTGCTTTTCTATACCCTACATTGCCATTCACTGCATATCCTAATTCAGACCCTCCGAATCACACCACCCCGTATTGTTTTTCTCACTCCTACGAGTGAATGTAATGTTACACACCCATACAATGCACACCACCCCGCAATGTTTTTTAGAAACCTATCCTACATTGCCACTGCATGTTCCCTGACCTCCCCATGCTGACCACCCCGCGGTGCTTTTCTCCATCCTACATTGCCACTCACTGCCTATCCTAAATCAGACCCTCTGATTCACACCACCCCATGATGTTATTCCCACTCCTACTCGTGAATGTAATATTACACACCCATACAATGCGCACCACCCCTGGATGTTTTTCAGAAACCTATCCTACATTGCCACGGCATGTTCCCTGACCTCCCCATGCTGACCATGCCGCGGTGCTTTTCTCCATCCTACATTGCCACTCACGGCCTGTCCTAATTCAGACCCTCTGATTCACACCACCCAGTGATGTTTTACTCACTCCTACTAGTGAATGTAATGTTACACACCCATACAATGGGAACCAACCCACGATGTTTTTCAGAAACCTATTCTAAATTGCCACTGCATGTTCCCTGACCTCCGCATGCTGACCACCCCGCGGTGCTTTTCTCCATCCTACGTTGCCACTCACTGCCTATCCTAATTCAGACCCTCCGATTCACACTACCCCATGATGTTTTTCTCTCTCCTACTAGTGTATGTAATGTTACACACCCATACAATGCGCACCGCCCCGCGATGTTTTTCAGAAACCTATCCTACATTGCCACTGCATGTTCCCTGAACTCCCCATGCTGACCACCCCGCGATGCTTTTCTCAATCCTACATTGCAACTCACTGGCTATCCTAATTCAGACCCTCTGATTCACACCACCTCGTTATGTTTTTCTCACTCCTACTAGTGAATGTAATGTTACACACCACTAAAATGCGCAACACCCCGTGATGTTTTTTTCACTCCTACTAGTGAATGTAATGTTACATACCCATATAATGCGCACCACTGCGCGATGCTTTTCAGAAACCTATCCTACATTGCCACTGCATGTTCCCTGACCTCCCGATGCTGACCAACCCGCGGTGCTTTTCTCCATCCTACATTGACACTCACTGCCTATCCTAATTCCGACCTTCTGATTCACAACACCCCGTGATGTTTTTCTCACTCCTAGTAGTGAATGTAATGTTACACACCCATAAAATGCGAACCACCCCTGGATGTTTTTCAGAAACCTATCCTACATTGCTACTGCTTGTTCCCTGACCTCCCCATGCTGACCACCCCGCGGTGCTTTTCTCCATCCTTCATTGCCACTCACTGCCTATCCTAATTCAGACCCTCCGATTCACACCACCCCGTGATGTTTTTCTCGCTCCTACTAGTGAATGTAATGTTACACACCCATACAATGCGCACCACCCCGCATTGTTTTTCACAAACCTATCCTACATTGCCACTGCATGTTCCAGGACTTCCCCATGCTGACCACCCCGCTGTGCTTTTCTCCATCCTACATTGCCACTCACTGCCTATCCTAATTCAGACCGTCTGATTAACACCACCCAGTGATTTTTTTTCTCACTCCTACCAGAGAATTAATTTTACACACCCATACAATGCGCACCACGCTGCGATGTTTTTCAGAAACCTACCCTACATTGCAACTGCATCTTCCCTGACCTACACATGCTGACCAACCGCGGTGCTTTTCTCCATCCTATATTGCCACTCCCTGCCTATCCTAATTCAGACCCTCCGATTCAAACCACCCCGTGATGTTTTTCTCACTCCTACTAGTGAATGTAATGGTACACACCCCTACAATGCGCACCACGCCGCGATGTTTTTCAGAAACCTATCCTACATTGCCACTGCATGTTCCCTGACCTCCCCATGCTGACCACACCGCGATGCTTTCCTCCATCCAACATTGCCACTCACTGGCTATACTAATTCAGACCATCCGATTCACACCACCCCGTGATGTTTTTCTCACTCCTACTAGAGAATGTAATGTTACACACTCATACAATGGCACCACCCCGAGATGCTTTTCAGAAACCTATCCTACATTGCCACTGCATGTTCCCTGACCTCCCCATGCTGACCACCCCGCGGTGCTTTTCTCCATTCTACGTTGCCACTCACTGCGTATCCTAATTCAGACCCTCCGATTCACACTACCCCGTGATGTTTTTCTCACTCCTACTTGTGTATGTAATGTTACACACCGATACAATGCACACCACCCCGGGATGTTTTTCAGAAACCTATCCTACTTTGCCACTGCATGTTCCCTGAACTCACCATGCTGACCACACCGCGATGCTTTTCTCCATCCTACATTGCAACTCACTGGCTATCCTAATTCAGACCCTCTGATTCACACCACCCCGTTATGTTTTTCTCACTCCTGCTAGTGAATGTAATGTTACACACCACTACAATGCGCCACACCCCGTGATGCTTTTCTCACTCCTACTAGTGAATGTAATGTTACACACCCATACAATGTGAACCACCGCGCGATGCTTTTCAGAAACCTATCCTACATTGCCACTGCATGTTCCCTGACCTCCCCATGCTGACCACCCCGCGGTGCTTTTCTCCATCCTACATTGCCACTAACTGCCTATCCTAATTCAGACCTTCTGATTCACACCACCCCGTGATGTTTTTCTCACTCCTACTAGTGAATGTAATGTTACACACCCATAAAATGTGAACCACACCTGGATGTTTTTCAGAAACTTATCCTACATTGCCACTTCATGTTCCCTGACTTCCCCATGCTGACCCCCCGGCGGTGCTTTTCTCCATCCTTCATTGCCACTCACTGCCTATCCTAATTCAGACCATCCGATTCACACCACCCCATGATGTTTTCACACTCCTACTAGTGAAAGTAATGTTACACACGCATACAATGCACACCACCCTCCGATGTTTTTCAGAAACCTACCCTACATTGCCACTGCATGTTCCCTGACCTCCACATGCTGACCAACACGCGGTGCTTTTCTCCATCCTATATTGCCACTCACTGCCTATCCTAATTCGGACCCTCCGATTCACACCACCCCGTGATGATTTTCTCACTCCTACCACAGAATGTAATTTTACACACCCATACAATGCGCACCACCCCGCGATGTTTTTCAGAAACCTATCCTACATTGCTACTGCATGTTCCCAGACCTCCCCATGCTGACCAGCCTGCGGTGCTTTTCTCTATCCTACATTGCCACTCACTGCCTATACTAATTCAGACCCTCCGATTCACACCACCCCGTGATGTTTTTCTCAATCCAACTAGTGAATGTAATGTTACACAAACATACAATGCGAAACACCCCGCGATGTTTTTCAGAAACCTATCCTACATTGCCACTGCATGATCCCTAACCTCCCCATGCTGAGCACCCCGCGGTGCTTTTCTATACCCTACATTGCCATTCACTGCATATCCTAATTCAGACCCTCCGAATCACACTACCCCGTATTGTTTTTCTCACTCCTACGAGTGAATGTAATGTTACACACCCATACAATGCACACCACCCCGCAATGTTTTTTAGAAACCTATCCTACATTGCCACTGCATGTTCCCTGACCTCCCCATGCTGACCACCCCGCGGTGCTTTTCTCCATCCTACATTGCCACTCACTGCCTATCCTAAATCAGACCCTCTGATTCACACCACCCCATGATGTTATTCCCACTCCTACTCGTGAATGTAATATTACACACCCATACAATGCGCACCACCCCTGGATGTTTTTCAGAAACCTATCCTACATTGCCACGGCATGTTCCCTGACCTCCCCATGCTGACCATGCCGCGGTGCTTTTCTCCATCCTACATTGCCACTCACGGCCTGTCCTAATTCAGACCCTCTGATTCACACCACCCAGTGATGTTTTACTCACTCCTACTAGTGAATGTAATGTTACACACCCATACAATGGGAACCAACTCGCGATGTTTTTCAGAAACCTATTCTAAATTGCCACTGCATGTTCCCTGACCTCCGCATGCTGACCACCCCGCGGTGCTTTTCTCCATCCTACGTTGCCACTCACTGCCTATCCTAATTCAGACCCTCCGATTCACACTACCCCATGATGTTTTTCTCTCTCCTACTAGTGTATGTAATGTTACACACCCATACAATGCGCACCGCCCCGCGATGTTTTTCAGAAACCTATCCTACATTGCCATTGCATGTTCCCTGATCTCCCCATGCTGACCAACCCGCGATGTTTTTCTCAATCCTACATTGCAACTCACTGGCTATCCTAATTCAGACCCTCTGATTCACACCACCTCGTTATGTTTTTCTCACTCCTACTAGTGAATGTAATGTTACACACCACTAAAATGCGCAACACCCCGTGATGTTTTTTTCACTCCTACTAGTGAATGTAATGTTACATACCCATATAATGCGCACCACTGCGCGATGCTTTTCAGAAACCTATCCTACATTGCCACTGCATGTTCCCTGACCTCCCGATGCTGACCAACCCGCGGTGCTTTTCTCCATCCTACATTGACACTCACTGCCTATCCTAATTCCGACCTTCTGATTCACAACAACCCGTGATGTTTTTCTCACTCCTAGTAGTGAATGTAATGTTACACACCCATAAAATGCGAACCACCCCTGGATGTTTTTCAGAAACCTATCCTACATTGCTACTGCTTGTTCCCTGACCTCCCCATGCTGACCACCCCGCGGTGCTTTTCTCCATCCTTCATTGCCACTCACTGCCTATCCTAATTCAGACCCTCCGATTCACACCACCCCGTGATGTTTTTCTCGCTCCTACTAGTGAATGTAATGTTACACACCCATACAATGCGCACCACCCCGCATTGTTTTTCACAAACCTATCCTACATTGCCACTGCATGTTCCAGGACTTCCCCATGCTGACCACCCCGCTGTGCTTTTCTCCATCCTACATTGCCACTCACTGCCTATCCTAATTCAGACCCTCTGATTAACACCACCCAGTGATTTTTTTTCTCACTCCTACCAGAGAATTAATTTTACACACCCATACAATGCGCACCACGCTGCGATGTTTTTCAGAAACCTACCCTACATTGCAACTGCATGTTCCCTGACCTCCACATGCTGACCAACCGCGGTGCTTTTCTCCATCCTATATTGCCACTCCCTGCCTATCCTAATTCAGACCCTCCGATTCAAACCACCCCGTGATGTTTTTCTCACTCCTACTAGTGAATGTAATGGTACACACCCCTACAATGCGCACCACGCCGCGATGTTTTTCAGAATCCTATCCTACATTGCCACTGCATGTTCCCTGACCTCCCCATGCTGACCACACCGCGATGCTTTCCTCCATCCAACATTGCCACTCACTGGCTATACTAATTCAGACCATCCGATTCACACCACCCCGTGATGTTTTTCTCACTCCTACTAGAGAATGTAATGTTACACACTCATACAATGTGCACCCCGCGATGTTTTTCAGAAACCTATCCTACATTGCCACTGCATGTTCCCTGACCTCCCCATGCTGACCACACCGCGATGCTTTTCTCCATCCTACATTGCCACTCACTGCCTATACTAATTCAGACCCTCAGATTCACACCACCCCGTAATGTTTTTCTCACTCCTACTAGTGAATGTAATGTTACACAAACATACAATGCACACCACCCCGCGATGTTTTTCAGAAACCTATCCTACATTGCCACTGCATGATCCCTGACCTCCCCATGCTGAACACCCCGCGGTGCTTTTCTCCACCCTACATTGCCACTCACTTCCTATCCTAATTCAGACACTCCGATTCACACCACCCCGTGATGTTTTTCTCACTCCTGCTAGTGAATGTAATGTTACACACCCATACAATGCCCACCACCCCGCAATGTTTTTTAGAAACCTATCCTACATTGCCACTGCATGTTCCCTGACCTCCCCATGCTGACCACCCCGTGGTGCTTTTCTCCATCCTACATTGCCACTCACTGCCTATCCTAATTCAGACCCTCCGATTCACACCACCCCGTGATGTTTTTCTCACTCCTACTAGTGAATGTAATATTACACACACATACAATGCGCACCACCCCTGAATGTTTTTCAAAAACCTATCCTACATTGCCACGGCATGTTCCCTGACCTCCCCATGCTGACCACCCCGCGGTGCTTTTCTCCATCCTACGTTGCCACTCCCTGCCTGTCCTAATTCAGACCCTCTGATTCACACCACCCAGTGATGTTTTTCTCACTCCTACTAGTGAATTTAATGTTACACACCAGTACAATGCGAACCACCTCGCGATGTTTTTCAGAAACCTATCCTACATTGCCACTGCATGTTCCCTGACCTCCGCATGCTGACCACCCCGCGGTGCTTTTCTCCCTCCTACATTGCCACTCACTGCCTGTCCTAATTCAGACCCTCTGATTCACACCACCCCGTTATGTTTTTCTCACTCCTACTAGTGAATGTAATGTTACACACCACTAAAATGCGCAACACCCTGTGATGTTTTTCTCACTCCTACTAGTGAATGTAATGTTACACACCCATACAATGCGCACCACCGCGCGATGCTTTTCAGAAACCTATCCTACATTGCCACAGCATGTTCCCTGACCTCCCCATGCTGACCACCCCGCGGTGCTTTTTTCCATCCTACATTGCCACTCACTGCCTATCCTAATTCTGACCTTCTGATTCACAACACCCCGTGATGTTTTTCTCACTCCTACTAGTGAATGTAAGGTTACACACCCATAAAATGCGAACCACCCCAGGATGTTTTTCAGAAACCTATCCTACATTGCTACTGCATGTTCCCTGACCTCCCCATGCTGACCACCCCGCGGAGCTTTTCTCCATGCTTCATTGCCACTCACTGCCTATCCTAATTCAGACACTCCGATTCACACCACCCCGTGATGTTTTTCTCGCTCCTACTCGTGAATGTAATGTTACACACCCATACAATGCGCACCACCCGGCATTGTTTTTCAGAAACCTATCCTACATTGCCACTGCATGTTCCATGACTTCCCCATGCTGACCACCCCGCTGTGCTTTTCTCCATCCTACATTGCCACTCACTGCCTATCCTAATTCAGACCCTCCGATTCACACCACACCGTGATGTTTTTTCTCACTCCTACCAGAGAATTAATTTTACACACCCATACAATTCGCACAACCCTGCGATGTTTTTCAGAAACCTACCCTACATTGCAACTGCATGTTCCCTGACCGCCACATGCTGACCAACCGCGGTGCTTTTCTCCATCCTATATTGCCACTCACTGCCTATCCTAATTCAGACCCTCCGATTCAAACCACCCCGTGATGTTTTTCTCACTCCTACTAGTGAATGTAATGGTACACACCCCTACAATGCGCACCACCCCGCGTTGTTTTTCAGAAACCTATCCTACATTGCCACTGCATGTTCACTGACTTCCCCATGCTGACCACACCGCGATGCTTTTCTCCATCCTACATTGCCCCTCACTGGTTATACTAATTCAGACCATCCGATTCACACCACCCCGTGATGTTTTTCTCACTCCTACTACAGAATGTAATGTTAAACACCCATACAATGAGCACCACCCCGCGATGTTTTTCAGAAACCTATCCTACATTGCCACTGCATATTCCCTGACCTCCCTATGCTGACCACACCGCGATGCTTTTCTCCATCCTACATTGCCCCTCACTGGCTATACTAATTCAGACCATCCGATTCACACCACCCCGTGATGTTTTTCTCACTCCTACTAGTGAATGTAATGTTACACAAACATACAATGCGCACCACCCCGCGATGTTTTTCAGAAACCTATCCTACATTGCCACTGCATGATCCCTGACCTCCCCATCCTGACCACCCCACAGTGCTTTTCTCCACCCTACATTGCCACTCACTGCCTATCCGAATTCAGACCCTCCGATTCACACCACCCCGTGTTTTTCTCACTCCTACTAGTGAATGTATTGTTACACACCCATACAATGCCCACCACCCCGCAATGTTTTTTAGAAACCTATCCTACATTGCCACTGCATGTTCCCTGACCTCCCCATGCTGACCACACCGCGGTGCTTTTCTCCATCCTACATTGCCACTCACTGCCTATGCGAATTCAGACCCTCAGATTCACACCACCCCGTGATGTTTTTCTCACTCCTACTAGTGAATGTAATGTTACACACCCATACAATGCGCACCACCCCTCGATGTTTTTCAGGAACCTATCCTACATTGCCACTGCATGTTCCCTGACCTCCCCATGCTGACCACCCCACGGTGCTTTTCTCCATCCTACATTGCCACTCAATGCCTGTCCTAATTCAGACCATCTGATTCACACCACCCAGTGATGTTTTTCTCACTCCTACTAGTGAATGTAATGTTACACACCCATACAATGCGCAGCACCGCGCGATGCTTTTCAGAAACCTATCCTACATTGCCACTGCATGTTAGCTGACCTCCCCATGCTGACCACCCTGCGGTGCTTTTTTCCATCCTGCATTGCCACTCACTGCCTATCCTAATTCTGCCCTTCTGATTCACAACACCCCGTGATGTTTTTCTCACTCCTACTAGTGAATGTAAGGTTACACACCCATAAAATGCGAACCACCCCTGGATGTTTTTCAGAAACATATCCTACATTACTACTGCATGTTCCCTGACCTCCCCATGCTGACCACCCCTCGGTGCTTTTCTCCATCCTTCATTGCCACTCACTGCCTATCCTAATTCAGACCCTCCGATTCACACAACCCCGTGATGTTTTTCTCGCTCCTACTCGTGAATGTAATGTTACACACCCATACAATGCGCACCACCCGGCATTGTTTTTCAGAAACCTATCCTACATTGCCAATGCATGTTCCATGACTTCCCCATGCTGACCACCCCGCTGTGCTTTTCTCCATCCTACATTGCCACTCACTGCCTATCCTAATTCAGACCCTCCGATTCACACCACACCGTGATGTTTTTTCTCACTCCTACCAGAGAATTAATTTTACACACCCATACAATGCGCACCACCCTGCGATGTTTTTCAGAAACCTACCCTACATTGCAACTGCATGTTCCCTGACCTCCCCATGCTGACCACCCCGCGGTGCTTTTCTCCATCCTACATTGCCACTCACTGCCTGTCCTAATTCAGACCCTCTGATTCACACCACCCCGTTATGTTTTTCTCATTCCTACTAGTGAATGTAATGTTACACACCACTAAAATGCGCAACACCCCGTGATGTTTTTCTCACTCCTACTAGTGAATGTAATGTTACACACCCATACAATGCGCACCACCGCGTGATGCTTTTCAGAAACCTATCCTACATTGCCACTGCATGTTCCCTGACCTCCCCATGCTGACCACCCCGCGGTGCTTTTTTCTATCCTACATTGCCACTCACTGCCTATCCTAATTCTGACCTTCTGATTCACAACCCCCCGTGATGTTTTTCTCACTCCTACTAGTGAATGTAAGGTTACACACCCATAAAATGCGAACCACCCCTGGATGTTTTTCAGAAACCTATCCTACATTGAAACTGCATGTTCCCTGACCTCCCCATGCTGACCACCCCGCGGTGCTTTTCTCCATCCTTCATTGCCTCTCACTGCCTATCCTAATTCAGACACTCCGATTCACACCACCCCGTGATGTTTTTCTCGCTCCTACTACTGAATGTAATGTTACACACCCATACAATGCGCAACACCCCGTGATATTTTTCTCACTCCTACTAGTGAATGTAATGTTACACACCCATACAATGCGCACCACCCCGCCATGTTTTTCAGAAACCTATCCTACATTGCCACTGCATGTTCCCTGACCTCACCATGCTGACAACCACGCGGTGCTTTTCCCCATCCTCCATTGCCACTCACTGCCTATCCTAATTCAGACCGTCTGATTAAAACCACCTCGTGATGTTTTTCTCACTCCTACTAGTGAATGTAATGTTACACATACATACAATGCGCACCACCCCGTGATGTGTTTCTCACTCCTACTAGTGATTGTAATGTGACACACCCATACAAAGCGCACCACCAGGCGATGTTTTTCAGAAACCTATACTACATTGCCACTGCATATTCCCTGACCTCCCCATGCTGACCACCCCGTGGTGCTTTTCTCCATCCTACATTGCCACTCACTGCCTATCCTAATTCAGACCTCTGATTCACACCACCCCGGGTTGTTTTTCTCACACCTACTAGTGAATGTAATGTTACACACCCATACAATGCGCACCAACCCGAGATGTTTTTCAGAAACCTATCCTACATTGCCACTGCATGTTCCCTGACCTCCCCATGCTGACCACCCCGCGGTGCTTTTCTCCATCCTACGTTGCCACTCACTACCTATCCTAATTCAGACCCTCCGATTCACACTACCCCGTGATGTTTTTCTCATTCCTACTAGTGTATGTAATGTTACACACCGATACAATGCACAACAACCCGGGATGTTTTTCAAAAACCTATCCTACTTTGCCACTGCATGTTCCCTGAACTCACCATGCTGACCACCCCGCGATGCTTTTCTCCATCCTAAATTGCAACTCACTGGCTATCCTAATTCAGACCCTCTGATTCACACCACCCCGTTATGTTTTTCTCACTCCTACTCGTGAATGTAATGTTACACACCACTACAATGCGCCACACCCCGTGATGCTTTTCTCACTCCTACTAGTGAATGTAATGTTACACACCCATACAATGCGCACCTCCGCGCGATGCTTTTCAGAAACCTATCCTACATTGCCACTGCATGTTCCCTGACCTCCCCATGCTGACCACCCTGCGGTGCTTTTCTCCATCCTACATTGCAACTCACTGCCTATCCTAATTCAGACCTTCTGATTCACACCACCCCGTGATGTTTTTCTCACTCCTACTAGTGAATGTAATGTTACACACCCATAAAATTTGAACCACACCTGGATGTTTTTCAGAAACTTATCCTACATTGCCACTTCATGTTCCCTGACTTCCCCATGCTGACCGCTCGGCGGTGCTTTTCTCCATCCTTCATTGCCACTCACTGCCTATCCTAATTCAGACCATCCGATTCACACCACCCCATGATGTTTTTCACACTCCTACTAGTGAAAGTAATGTTACACACCCATACAATGCACACCACCCTGCGATGTTTTTCAGAAACCTACCCTACATTGCCACTGCATGTTTCCTGACCTCCACATGCTGACCATCCCACGGTGCTTTTCTCCATCCTATATTGCCACTCACTGCCTATCTTAATTCGGACCCTCCGATTCACACCAACCCGTGATGTTTTTCTCACTCCTACCACAGAATGTAATTTTACACACCCATACAATGTGCACCACCCCGCGATGTTTTTCAGAAACCTATCCTATATTGTTACTGCATGTTCCCTGACCTCCCCATGCTGAGCACCCTGCGGTGCTTTTCTCCATCCTACATTGCCACTCACTGCCTATACTAATTCAGACCCTCCGATTCACACCACCCCGTGATGTTTTTCTCAATCCTACTAGTGAATGTAATGTTACACAAACATACCATGCGAAACACCCCGCGATGTTTTTCAGAAACCTATCCTACATTGCCACTGCATGATCCCTAACCTCCCAATGCTGACCACCCCGCGGTGCTTTACTATACTCTACATTGCCACTCACTGCCTATCCTAATTCAGACCCTCCGATTCACACCACCCCGTATTGTTTTTCTCACTCCTACTAGTGAATGTAATGTTACACACCCATACAATGCACACCACCCCGCAATGTTTTTTAGAAACCTATCCTACATTGCCAATGCATGTTCCCTGACCTCCCCATGCTGAACACCCCGCGGGGCTTTTCTCCATCCTACATTGCCACTCACTGCCTATCCTAATTCAGACCCTCCGATTCACACCACCCCGTGATGTTATTCTCACTCCTATTAGTGAATGTAATATTACACACCCATACAATGCGCACCACCACTGATGTTTTTCAGAAACCTATCCTACATTGCCACGGCATGTTCCCTGACCTCCCCATGCTGACCACGCCGCGGTGCTTTTCTCCATCCTACATTGCCACTCACTGCCTGTCCTAATTCAGACCCTCTGATTCACACCACCCAGGGATGTTTTACTCACTCCTACTAGTGAATGTAATGTTACACACCCATACAATGCGAACCACCCCGCGATGTTTTTCAGAAACCTATCCTACATTGCCACTGCATGTTCCCTGACCTCCGCATGCTGACCACCCTGCGGTGCTTTTCTCCATCCTACGTTGCCACTCACTGCCTATCCTAATTCAGACCCTCCGATTCACACTAACCCATGATGTTTTTCTCTCTCCTACTAGTGTATGTAATGTTACACACCCATACAATGCGCACCGCCCCGCGATGTTTTTCAGAAACCTTTCCTACATTGCCACTGCATGTTCCGTGACCTCCCGATGCTGACCAACCCGCGGTGCTTTTCTCCATCCTACATTGCCACTCTGCCTATCCTAATTCAGACCCTCCGATTCACACCACCCCGTGATGTTTTTCTCGCTCGTACTAGTGAATGTAATGTTACACACCCATACAATGCGCACAACCCCGCATTGTTTTTCAGAAACCTATCCTACATTGCCACTGCATGTTCCAGGACTTTCCTTGCTGACCACCCTGCTGTGCTTTTCTCCATCCTACATTGCCACTCACTGCCTATCCTAATTCAGACCCTCCGATTAACACCACCGCGTGATTCTTTTTCTCACTCCTACCAGAGAATTAATTTTACACACCCATACAATGCGCACCACCCTGCGATGTTTTTCAGAAACCTACCCTACATTGCAACTGCGTGTTTCCTGACCTCCACATGCTGACCAACAGCGGTGCTTTTCTCCATCCTATATTGCCACTCCCTGCCTATCATAATTCAGACCCTCCGTTTCAAACCACCCCGTGATGTTTTTCTCACTCCTACTAGTGAATGTAATGGTACACACCCCTACAATGCGCACCACGCCGCGATGTTTTTCAGAAACCTATCCTACATTGCCACTGCATGTTCCCTCACCTCCCCATGCTGACCACACCGCGATGCTTTCCTCCATCCTACATTGCCACTCACTGGCTATACTAATTCAGACCATCCGATTCACACCACCCCGTGATGTTTTTCTCACTCCTACTAGAGAATGTAATGTTACACACCCATACAATGCGCACCACCCCGCGATGTTTTTCAGAAACCTATCCTACATTGCCACTGCACGTTCCCTGACCACCCCATGCTGACCACACCGCGATGCTTTTCTCCATCTTTCATTGCCACTCACTGCCTATACTAATTCAGACCCTCAGATTCACACCACCCCGTGATGTTTTTCTCACTCCTACTAGTGAATGTAATGTTACACACCCATACAATGCCCACCACCCCGCAATGTTTTTTAGAAACCTATCCTACATTGCCACTGCATGTTCCCTGACCTCCCCATGCTGACCACCCCACAGTGCTTTTCTCCATCCTACATTGCCACTCACTGCCTATCCTAATTCAGACCCTGCGATTCACACCAGCCCGTGATGTTTTTCTCACTCCTACTAGTGAATGTAATGTTACACACCCATAAAATTTGAACCACACCTGGATGTTTTTCAGAAACTTATCCTACATTGCCACTTCATGTTCCCTGACTTCCCCATGCTGACCGCTCGGCGGTGCTTTTCTCCATCCTTCATTGCCACTCACTGCCTATCCTAATTCAGACCATCCGATTCACACCACCCCATGATGTTTTTCACACTCCTACTAGTGAAAGTAATGTTACACACCCATACAATGCACACCACCCTGCGATGTTTTTCAGAAACCTACCCTACATTGCCACTGCATGTTTCCTGACCTCCACATGCTGACCATCCCACGGTGCTTTTCTCCATCCTATATTGCCACTCACTGCCTATCTTAATTCGGACCCTCCGATTCACACCAACCCGTGATGTTTTTCTCACTCCTACCACAGAATGTAATTTTACACACCCATACAATGTGCACCACCCCGCGATGTTTTTCAGAAACCTATCCTATATTGTTACTGCATGTTCCCTGACCTCCCCATGCTGAGCACCCTGCGGTGCTTTTCTCCATCCTACATTGCCACTCACTGCCTATACTAATTCAGACCCTCCGATTCACACCACCCCGTGATGTTTTTCTCAATCCTACTAGTGAATGTAATGTTACACAAACATACCATGCGAAACACCCCGCGATGTTTTTCAGAAACCTATCCTACATTGCCACTGCATGATCCCTAACCTCCCAATGCTTACCACCCCGCGGTGCTTTACTATACTCTACATTGCCACTCACTGCCTATCCTAATTCAGACCCTCCGATTCACACCACCCCGTATTGTTTTTCTCACTCCTACTAGTGAATGTAATGTTACACACCCATACAATGCACACCACCCCGCAATGTTTTTTAGAAACCTATCCTACATTGCCAATGCATGTTCCCTGACCTCCCCATGCTGAACACCCCGCGGGGCTTTTCTCCATCCTACATTGCCACTCACTGCCTATCCTAATTCAGACCCTCCGATTCACACCACCCCGTGATGTTATTCTCACTCCTATTAGTGAATGTAATATTACACACCCATACAATGCGCACCACCACTGATGTTTTTCAGAAACCTATCCTACATTGCCACGGCATGTTCCCTGACCTCCCCATGCTGACCACGCCGCGGTGCTTTTCTCCATCCTACATTGCCACTCACTGCCTGTCCTAATTCAGACCCTCTGATTCACACCACCCAGGGATGTTTTACTCACTCCTACTAGTGAATGTAATGTTACACACCCATACAATGCGAACCACCCCGCGATGTTTTTCAGAAACCTATCCTACATTGCCACTGCATGTTCCCTGACCTCCGCATGCTGACCACCCTGCGGTGCTTTTCTCCATCCTACGTTGCCACTCACTGCCTATCCTAATTCAGACCCTCCGATTCACACTAACCCATGATGTTTTTCTCTCTCCTACTAGTGTATGTAATGTTACACACCCATACAATGCGCACCGCCCCGCGATGTTTTTCAGAAACCTTTCCTACATTGCCACTGCATGTTCCGTGACCTCCCGATGCTGACCAACCCGCGGTGCTTTTCTCCATCCTACATTGCCACTCTGCCTATCCTAATTCAGACCCTCCGATTCACACCACCCCGTGATGTTTTTCTCGCTCGTACTAGTGAATGTAATGTTACACACCCATACAATGCGCACAACCCCGCATTGTTTTTCAGAAACCTATCCTACATTGCCACTGCATGTTCCAGGACTTTCCTTGCTGACCACCCTGCTGTGCTTTTCTCCATCCTACATTGCCACTCACTGCCTATCCTAATTCAGACCCTCCGATTAACACCACCGCGTGATTCTTTTTCTCACTCCTACCAGAGAATTAATTTTACACACCCATACAATGCGCACCACCCTGCGATGTTTTTCAGAAACCTACCCTACATTGCAACTGCGTGTTTCCTGACCTCCACATGCTGACCAACAGCGGTGCTTTTCTCCATCCTATATTGCCACTCCCTGCCTATCATAATTCAGACCCTCCGTTTCAAACCACCCCGTGATGTTTTTCTCACTCCTACTAGTGAATGTAATGGTACACACCCCTACAATGCGCACCACGCCGCGATGTTTTTCAGAAACCTATCCTACATTGCCACTGCATGTTCCCTCACCTCCCCATGCTGACCACACCGCGATGCTTTCCTCCATCCTACATTGCCACTCACTGGCTATACTAATTCAGACCATCCGATTCACACCACCCCGTGATGTTTTTCTCACTCCTACTAGAGAATGTAATGTTACACACCCATACAATGCGCACCACCCCGCGATGTTTTTCAGAAACCTATCCTACATTGCCACTGCACGTTCCCTGACCACCCCATGCTGACCACACCGCGATGCTTTTCTCCATCTTTCATTGCCACTCACTGCCTATACTAATTCAGACCCTCAGATTCACACCACCCCGTGATGTTTTTCTCACTCCTACTAGTGAATGTAATGTTACACACCCATACAATGCCCACCACCCCGCAATGTTTTTTAGAAACCTATCCTACATTGCCACTGCATGTTCCCTGACCTCCCCATGCTGACCACCCCACAGTGCTTTTCTCCATCCTACATTGCCACTCACTGCCTATCCTAATTCAGACCCTGCGATTCACACCAGCCCGTGATGTTTTTCTCACTCCTACTAGTGAATGTAATATTACACACCCATACAATGCGCACCACCCCTGGATGTTTTTCAGAAACCTATCCTACATTGCCACTGCATGTTCCCTGACCTCCCCATGCTGACCACCCCGCGGTGCTTTTCTCCATCCTACGTTGCCACTCACTGCCTATCCTAATTCAGACGCTCCGATTCACACTACCCCGTGATGTTTTTCTCACTCCTACTAGTGAATGTAATGTTACACACCCATACAATGCGCACCACCCCGCAATGTTTTTTAGAAACCTATCCTATATTGCCACGGCATGTTCCCTGACCTCCCCATGCTGACTACCCCACAGTGCTTTTCTCCATCCTACATTGCCACTCACTGCCTATCCTAAATCAGACCCTCTGATTCACACCACTCCGTGATGTTATTCTCACTCCTACTAGTGAATGTAATATTACACACCCATACAATGCGCACCACCCCTAGATGTTTTTCAGAATCCTATCCTACATTGCCACGGAATGTTCCCTGACCTCCCCATGCTGACCACCCCGCGGTGCTTTTCTCCATCCTACATTGCCACTCCCTGCCTGTCCTAATTCAGACCCTCTGATTCACACCACCCAGTGATGTTTTTCTCACTCCTACTAGTGAATGTAATGTTACACACCACTAAAATGCGCAACACCCCGTGATGTTTTTCTCACTCCTACTAGTGAATGTAATGTTACACACCCATACAATGCGCACCACCGCGCGATGCTTTTCAGAAACCTATCCTACATTGCTCCTGCATGTTCCCTGACCTCCCCATGCTGACCACCTCGCGGTGCTTTTTTCCATCCTACATTGCCACTCACTGCCTATCCTAATTCTGACCTTCTGATTCACAACACCCCGTGATGTTTTTCTCACTCCTACTAGTGAATGTAAGGTTACACACCCATAAAATGCGAACCACCCCTGGATGTTTTTCAGAAACTTATCCTACATTGCTACTGCATGTTCCCTGACCTCCCCATGCTGACCACCCCACGGTGCTTTTCTCCATCCTTCATTGCCACTCACTGCCTATCCTAATTCAGACCCTCCGATTCACACCACCCCGTGATGTTTTTCTCACTCCTACTAGGGAATGTAATGTTACACACCCATACATTGCCCACCACCCCGCAATGTATTTCAGAAACCTATCCTACATTGCCACTGCATGTTCCATGACTTCCCCATGGTGACCACCCCGCTGTGCTTTTCTCTGTCCTACATTGCCACTCACTGCCTATCCTAATTCAGACCCTCCGATTCACACCACACCGTGATGTTTTTTCTCACTCCTACCAGAGAATTAATTTTACACACCCATACAATGCGCACCATCCTGCGATGTTTTTCAGAAACCTACCCTACATTGCAACGGCATGTTCCCTGACCTCCACATGCTGACCAACCACGGTGCTTTTCTCCATCCTATATTGCCACTCACTGCCTATCCTAATTCAGACCCTCCGATTCAAACCACCCCGTGATGTTTTTCCTCACTCCTACTAGTGAATGTAATGGTACACACCCCTAAAATGCGCACCACACAGCGTTGTTTTTCATAAACCTATCCTACATTGCCACTGCATGTTCACTGACTTCCCCATGCTGACCACACCGCGATGCTTTTCTCCATCCTACATTGCCCCTCACTGGCTATACTAATTCAGACCATCCGATTCACACCACACCGTGATGTTTTTCTCTCTCCTACTAGAGAATGTAATGTTAAACACCCATACAATGAGCACCACCCCGCGATGTTTTTCAGAAACATATCCTACATTGCCACTGCATATTCCCTGACCTCCCCATGCTGACCACACCGCGATGCGTTTCTCCATCCTACATTGCTACTCACTGCCTATACTAATTCAGACCCTCCGATTCACACCACCCCGTGATGTTTTTCTCACTCCTACTAGTGAATGTAATGTTACACAAACATACAATGCGCACCACCCCGCGATGTTTTTCAGAAACCTATCCTACATTGCCACTGCATGATCCCTGACCTCCCCATCCTGACCACCCCGCAGTGCTTTTCTCCACCCTACATTGCCACTCACTGCCTATCCTAATTCAGACCCTCCAATTCACACCACCCCGTGATGTTTTTCTCACTCCTATAGTGAATGCAATGTTACACACCCATACAATGCCCACCACCCCGCAATGTTTTTTAGAAACCTATCCTACATTGCCACTGCATGTTCCCTGACCTCCACATGCTGACCACCCTGCGGTGCTTTTCTCCATCCTACATTGCCACTCACTGCCTGTCCTAATTCAGACCCTCTGATTCACACCACCCAGTGATGTTTTTCTCACTCCTACTAGAGAATGTAATGTTACACACCCATACAATGCGAACCACCCCGCGCTGTTTTTCAGAAACCTATCCTACATTGCCACTGCATGTTCCCTGACCTCCACATGCTGACCACCCTGCGGTGCTTTTCTCCATCCTACATTTCCACTCACTGGCTATACTAATTCAGACCATCCGATACACACCACCCCGTGATGTTTTTCTCACTCCTACTAGAGAATGTAATGTTACACACCCATACAATGCGCACCAACCCGCAATGTTTTTCAGAAACCTATCCTACATTGCCACTGCATGTTCCCTGACCTCCCCATGCTGACCACACCGCGATGCTTTTCTCCATCCTTCATTGCCACTCACTGCCTATACTAATTCAGACCCTCAGATTCACACCACCCCGTAATGTTTTTCTCACTCCTACTAGTGAATGTAATGTTACACAAACATACAATGCGCACCAACCCGCGATGTTTTTCAGAAACCTATCCTACATTGCCACTGCATGATCCCTGACTTCCCCATGCTGACCACCCCTCGGTGCTTTCCTGCACCCTACATTGCCACTCACTTCCTATCCTAATTCAGACACTCCGATTCACACCACCCCATGATGTTTTTCTCACTCCTACTAGTGAATGTAATGTTAGAAACCCATACAATGCCCACCCCCCCCAATGTTTTTTAGAAACCTATCCTACATTGCCACTGCATGTTCCCTGACCTCCCCATGCTGACCACCCCGTGGTGCTTTTCTCTATCCTACATTGCCACTCACTGCCTATCCTAATTCAGACCCTCAGATTCACACCACCCCGTGATGTTTTTCTCACTCCTACGAGGGAATGAAATATTACACACCCATACAATGCGCACCACCCCTGGATGTTTTTCAGAAACCTATCCTACATTGCCACTGCATGTTCCCTGACCTCCCCATGCTGACCACCCCGCGGTGCTTTTCTCCATCCTACATTGCCACTCACTGCCTGTTCTCATTCAGACCCTCTGATTCACACCACCCAGTGATGTTTTTCTCACTCCTACTAGTGAATGTAATGTTACACACCCATACAATGCGCACCACCGCGCGATGCTTTTCCGAAACTTATCCTACATTGCCACTGCATGTTCCCTGACCTCCCCATGCTGACCACCCCGCGGTGCTTTTCTCCATCCTACGTTGCCACTCACTGCCTATCCTAATTCAGATGCTCCGATTCACACTACCCCGTGATGTTTTTCTCACTCCTACTAGTGAATGTAATGTTACACACCCATACAATGCGCACAACCCCTGAATGTTTTTTAGAAACCTATCCTAAATTGCCAAGGCATGTTCCCTGACCTCCCCATGCTGACTACCCCGCGGTGCTTTTCTCCATCCTACATTGCCACTCACTGCCTATCCTAAATCAGACCCTCCGTTTCACAACACTCCGTGATGTTATTCTCACTCCTACTAGTGAATGTAATATTACACACCCATACAATGCGCACCACCCCTGGATGTTTTTCAGAAACCTATCCTACATTGCCAAGGCATGTTCCCTGACCTCCCCATGCCGACCACCCCGCAGTGCTTTTCTCCATCCTACATTGCCACTCCCTTCCTGTCCTAATTCAGACCCTCTGATTCACACCACCCAGTGATGTTTTTCTCACTCCTACTAGTGAATGTAATGTTACACACCCATACAATGCAAACCACCCCGCGATGTTTTTCAGAAACCTATCCTACATTGCCACTGCATGTTCCCTGACCTCCCCATGCTGACCACCGCACGGTGGTTTTCTCCATCCTACATTGCCACTCACTGCCTCTCCTCATTCAGACCCTCTGATTCACACCACCCCGTTATGTTTTTCTCACTCCTACTAGTGAATGTAATGTTACACACCACTAAAATGCGCAACACCCCGTGATGTTTTTCTCACTCCTACTAGTGAATGTAATGTTACACACCCATACAATGCGCACCACCGCGCGATGCTTTTCAGAAACCTATCCTACATTGCCCCTGCATGTTCCCTGACCTCCCCATGCTGACCACCACGCGGTGCTTTTTTCCATCCTACATTGCCCCTCACTGCCTATCCTCATTGTGATCTTCTGATTCACAACACCCCGTGATGTTTTTCTCACTCCTACTAGTGAATGTAAGGTTACACACCCATAAAATGCGAACCACCCCTGGATGTTTTTCAGAAACCTATCCTACATTGCTACTGCACGTTCCCTGACCTCCCCATGCTGACCACCCCGCGGTGCTTTTCTCCATCCTTCATTGCCACTCACTGCCTATCCTAATTCAGACCCTCCGATCCGCACCATCCCGTGATGATTTTCTCGCTCCTACTCGTGAATGTAATGTTACACACCCATACAATGCGCACCACCCGGCATTGTTTTTCAGAAACCTATCCTACATTGTAACTGCATGTTCCATGACTTCCCCATGCTGACCACCCCGCTGTGCTTTTCTCCATCCTACATTGCCACTCACTGCCTATCCTAATTCAGACCCTCCGATTCACACCACACCGTGATGTTTTTTCTCACTCCTACCAGAGAATTAATTTTACACACCCATACAATGCGCACCACCCTGCGATGTTTTTCAGAAACCTACCCTACATTGCAACTGCATGTTCCCTGACCTCGACATGCTGACCAACCGCGGTGCTTTTCTCCATCCTATATTGCCACTCACTGCCTATCCTAATTCAGACCCTCCGATTCAAATCACCCCGTGATGTTTTTCTCACTCCTACTAGTGAATGTAATGGTACACACCCCTACAATGTGCACCACCCCGCGTTGTTTTTCAGAAACCTATCCTACATTGCCACTGCATGTTCACTGACTTCCCCATGCTGACCACACCGCGATGCTTTTCTCCATCCTACATTGCCACTCACTGCCTATACTAATTCAGACCATCCGATTCACACCACCCCGTGAGGTTTTTCTCACTCCTACTAGAGAATGTAATGTTAAACACCCATACAATGAGCACCACCCCGCGATGTTTTTCAGAAACCTATCCTACATTTCCACTGCATATTCCCTGACCTCCCCATGCTGACCACACCGCGATGCTTTTCTCCATCCTACATTGCCACTCACTGCCTATACTAATTCAGATCCTCCGATTCACACCACCCCGTGATGTTTTTCTCACTCCTACTAGTGAATGAAATGTTACACAAACATACAATGCGCACCACCCCGCGATGTTTTTCAGAAACCTATCCTACATTGCCACTTCATGATCCCTGACCTCCCCATCCTGACCACCCCGCAGTGCTTTTCTCCACCCTACATTGCCACTCACTGCCTATCCTAATTCAGACCCTCCGATTCACACCACCCCGTGATGTTTTTCTCACTCCTACTAGTGAATGTAATGTTACACACCCATACAATGCCCACCACCCCGTAATGTTTTTTAGAAACCTATCCTACATTGCCACTGCATGTTCCCTGACTTCCCCATGCTGACCACCCTGCGGTGCTTTTCTCCATCCTACATTGCCACTCACTGCCTGTCCTAATTCAGACCCTCTGATTCACACCACCCAGTGATGTTTTTCTCACTCCTACTAGTGAATGTAATGTTACACACCCATACAATGCGAACCACCCCGCGCTGTTTTTCAGAAACCTATCCTACATTGCCACTGCATGTTCCCTGACCTCCCCATGCTGACCACCCCGCGGTGCTTTTCTGCATGCTACATTGCCACTCACTGCCTATCGTAATTCAGACCCTCCGATTCACACCACCCCGTGATGTTTTTCTCACTCCTACTAGTGAATGTAATGTTACACACCCATACAATGCGCACCAACCCGCGATGTTTTTCAGAAACCTATCCTACATTGCCACTGCATGTTCCCTGACCTCGCCATGCTGACCACCCCGCGGTGCTTTTCTCCATCCTACGTTGCCACTCACTGCCTATCCTAATTCAGACCCTCCGATTCACACTACCCTGTGATGTTTTTCTCACTCCTACTAGTGAATGTAATGTTACACACCCATACAATGCGCACCACCCCTTGATGTTTTTTAGATACCTATCCTAAATTGCCACGGCATGTTCCCTGACTTCCCCATGCTGACTACCCCGCGGTGCTTTTCTCCATCCTACATTGCCACTCACTGCCTATCCTAAATCAGACCCTCCGATTCACACCACCCCGTGATGTTATTCTCACTCCTACTAGTGAATGTAATATTACACACACATACAATGCGCACCACCCCTGGATGTTTTTCAGAAACCTATCCTACATTGCCACGGCATGTTCCATGACCTCCCCATGCTGACCACCCCGCGGTGCTTTTCTCCCTCCTACATTGCCACTCACTGCCTGTCCTAATTCAGACCCTCTGATTCACAGCACCCCGTTATGTTTTTCTCACTCCTACTAGTGAATGTAATGTTACAGACCACTAAAATGCGCAACACCCCGTGATGTTTTTCTCACTCCTACTAGTGAATGTAATGTTACACACCCATACAATGCGCACCACCGCGCGATGCTTTTCAGAAACCTATCCTACATTGCCACTGCATGTTGCCTGACCTCCCGATGCTGACCAACCCGCGGTGCTTTTCTCCATGCTACATTGCCACTCACTTCCTATCCTAATTCAGACCTTCTGATTCACAACACCCCGTGATGTTTTTCTCACTCCTACTAGTGAATGTAATGTTACACACCCATAAATTGCGAACCACCCCTGGATGTTTTTCAGAAACCTATCCTACATTGCTACTGCATATTCCCTGACCTCCTCATGCTGACCACCCCGCGGTGCTTTTCTCCATCCTTCATTGCCACTCACTGCCAATCCTAATTCAGACCCTCCAATTCACACCACCCCGTGATGTTTTTTTCGCTCATACTAGTGAATGTAATGTTACACACCCATACAATGCGCACTACCCCGCATTGTTTTTCAGAAACCTATCCTACATTGCCACTGAATGTTCCATGACTTCCCCATGCTGACCACCCCGCTGTGCTTTTCTCCATCCTACATTGCCACTCACTCCTATCCTAATTCAGACACTCCGATTCACACCACCCCGTGATGTTTTTTCTCACTCCTACCAGAGAATTAATTTTACACACCCATACAATGCGCACCACCCTGCGATGTTTTTCAGAAACCTACCCTACATTGCCCCTGCATGTTCCCTGACCTCCACATGCTGACCACCTCGGTGCTTTTCTCCATCCTATATTGCCACTCACTGCCTATCCTAATTCATACCCTCCGATTCAAACCACCCCGTGATGTTTTTCTCACTCCTACTAGTGAATGTAATGGTACACACCCCTACAATGCGCACCACCTCACGATGTTTTTCAGAAACCTTTCCTACATTGCCACTGCATGTTCCCTGACCTCCCCATGCTGACCACACCGCGCTGCTTTTCTCCATCCTGCATTGCCACTCACTGGCTATACTAATTCAGCCCATCCGATTCACACCACCCCGTGATGTTTTTCTCACTCCTACTATTGAATGTAATGTTACACACCCATACAATGCGCACCACCCCGCGATGTTTTTCAGAAACCTATCCTACATTGCCACTGCATGGTCCCTGACTTCCCCATGCTGACCACACCACGATGCTTTTCTCCATCCTACATTGCCACTCACTGCCTATACTAATTCAGACCCTCCGATTCACAGCACCCCGTGATGTTTTTCTCACTACTACTAGTGAATGTAATGTTACACAAACATACAATGCGCTCCACCCAGCGATGTTTTTCAGAAACCTATCCTACATTGCCACTGCATGATCCCTGACCTCCCCATGCTGACCACCCCGCGGTGCTTTTCTCCACCCTACATTGGCACTCACTGCCTATCCTAATTCAGAGCCTCCGATTCACACCACCCCGTGATGTTTTTCTCACTCCTACTAATGAATGTAATGTTACACACCCATACAATGCCCAGGACCCAGCGATGTTTTTCAGAATCCTATCCTACATTGCCACTGCATGTTCCCTGACCTCCCCATGCTGACCACCACGCTGTGCTTTTCTCCACCCTACATTGCAACTCACTGCCTATCCTAATTCAGACCCTCCGATTCACACCAGCCCGTGATGTTTTTCTCACTCCTACTAGAGAATGTAATTTTACACACCCATACAATGTGTACCACCCTGCGATGTTTTTCACAAACCTACCCTACATTGCCAATTCATGTTCCCTGACCTCCACATGCTGACCAACCCGCGGTGCTTTTCTCCATCCTATATTGCCACTCACTGCCTATCCTAATTCAGACCCTCCGATTCACACCACCCCGTGATGTTTTTCTCACTCCTACTAGTGAATGTAATGGTGCACACCCATACAATGCGCACCACCCCGCGATGTTTTTCAGAAACCTATCCTACATTGCCACTGCATGTTCCCTGACCTCCCCGTGCTGAGCACCCCACGGTGCTTTTCTCCATCCTGCATTGCCACTCACTTCCTATCCTAATTCAGACCCTCCGATTCACACCACCCCATGATGTTTTTCTCACTCCTAGTAGTGAATGTAATGTTACACCCCATAAATGCGCACCACCCCGTGATGTTTTTCTCATTACTACTAGTGAATGTAATGTTACACACCCATACAATGCGCACCACCCCGTGATGTGTTTCTCACTCCTACTAGTGACTGTAATGCGACACACCCAAACAATGCGCACCACCAGGCGATGTTTTTCAGAAAACTGTCCTACATTGCCACTGCATGTTCCCTAACCTCCCCATGCTGACCACCCCACGGTGCTTTTCTCCATCCTACATAGCCACTCACTGCCTATCCTAATTCAAACCCTCCGATTCACACCACCACGTAATTTTTTTCTCACTCCTACTAATCAATGTTGTGTTACACACCCATACAAAGCGCACCACCCCGAGATGTTTTCCACAAACCTATCCTACATTGCCACTGCATGTTCCCTGACCTCCCCATGCTGACCACCCCGCGGTGCTTTTCTTCATCCTACATTGCCATTCACTGCCTATCCTAATTCAGATCCTTCGATTCACACCACCCCGTTATGTTTTTCTCACTCCTACTAGTGAATTTAATGTTACACACCACTACAATGCGCAACACCCCGTGATGTTTTTCTCACTCCTACTAGTGAATGTAATGTTACACACCCATAAAATGCGAACCACCCCTGGATGTTTTTCAGAAACCTATCCTACATTGCTACTGCATGTTCCCTGACCTCCCCATGCTGACCACATCACGGTGCTTTTCTCCATCCTACATAGCCACTCACTGCCTATCCTAATTGAAACCCTCCGATTCACACCTCCCCGTGATGTTTTTCTCTCTCCTACTAGTGAATGTAATGTTACACACCCATACAATGCACACCACCACGCAATGTTTTTTAGAACCTATCCTACATTGCCACTGCATGTTCCCTGACCTCCCCATGCTGACCACCCCGCGGTGCTTTTCTCCATCCTACATTGCCACTCACTGCCTATCCTAATTCAGACCCTCCGATTCACACCACCCGTGATGTTTTTCTCACTCCTACTAGTGAATGTAATGTTACACACCACTAAAATGCGCAACACCCCGTGATGTTTTTCTCACTCCTACTAGTGAATGTAATGTTACACACCCATACAATGCGCACCACCGCGCGATGCTTTTCAGAAACCTATCCTACATTGCCCCTGCATGTTCCCTGACCTCCCCATGCTGACCACCACGCGGTGCTTTTTTCCATCCTACATTGCCCCTCACTGCCTATCCTCATTGTGATCTTCTGATTCACAACACCCCGTGATGTTTTTCTCACTCCTACTAGTGAATGTAAGGTTACACACCCATAAAATGCGAACCACCCCTGGATGTTTTTCAGAAACCTATCCTACATTGCTACTGCATGTTCCCTGACCTCCCCATGCTGACCACCCCGCGGTGCTTTTCTCCATCCTTCATTGCCACTCACTGCCTATCCTAATTCAGACCCTCCGATCCGCACCATCCCGTGATGATTTTCTCGCTCCTACTCGTGAATGTAATGTTACACACCCATACAATGCGCACCACCCGGCATTGTTTTTCAGAAACCTATCCTACATTGTAACTGCATGTTCCATGACTTCCCCATGCTGACCACCCCGCTGTGCTTTTCTCCATCCTACATTGCCACTCACTGCCTATCCTAATTCAGACCCTCCGATTCACACCACACCGTGATGTTTTTTCTCACTCCTACCAGAGAATTAATTTTACACACCCATACAATGCGCACCACCCTGCGATGTTTTTCAGAAACCTACCCTACATTGCAACTGCATGTTCCCTGACCTCGACATGCTGACCAACCGCGGTGCTTTTCTCCATCCTATATTGCCACTCACTGCATATCCTAATTCAGACCCTCCGATTCAAATCACCCCGTGATGTTTTTCTCACTCCTACTAGTGAATGTAATGGTACACACCCCTACAATGTGCACCACCCCGCGTTGTTTTTCAGAAACCTATCCTACATTGCCACTGCATGTTCACTGACTTCCCCATGCTGACCACACCGCGATGCTTTTCTCCATCCTACATTGCCACTCACTGCCTATACTAATTCAGACCATCCGATTCACACAACCCGTGAGGTTTTTCTCACTCCTACTAGAGAATGTAATGTTAAACACCCATACAATGAGCACCACCCCGCGATGTTTTTCAGAAACCTATCCTACATTTCCACTGCATATTCCCTGACCTCCCCATGCTGACCACACCGCGATGCTTTTCTCCATCCTACATTGCCACTCACTGCCTATACTAATTCAGATCCTCCGATTCACACCACCCCGTGATGTTTTTCTCACTCCTACTAGTGAATGAAATGTTACACAAACATACAATGCGCACCACCCCGCGATGTTTTTCAGAAACCTATCCTACATTGCCACTTCATGATCCCTGACCTCCCCATCCTGACCACCCCGCAGTGCTTTTCTCCACCCTACATTGCCACTCACTGCCTATCCTAATTCAGACCCTCCGATTCACACCACCCCGTGATGTTTTTCTCACTCCTACTAGTGAATGTAATGTTACACACCCATACAATGCCCACCACCCCATAATGTTTTTTAGAAACCTATCCTACATTGCCACTGCATGTTCCCTGACTTCCCCATGCTGACCACCCTGCGGTGCTTTTCTCCATCCTACATTGCCACTCACTGCCTGTCCTAATTCAGACCCTCTGATTCACACCACCCAGTGATGTTTTTCTCACTCCTACTAGTGAATGTAATGTTACACACCCATACAATGCGAACCACACCGCGCTGTTTTTCAGAAACCTATCCTACATTGCCACTGCATGTTCCCTGACCTCCCCATGCTGACCACCCCGCGGTGCTTTTCTGCATGCTACATTGCCACTCACTGCCTATCGTAATTCAGACCCTCCGATTCACACCACCCCGTGATGTTTTTCTCACTCCTACTAGTGAATGTAATGTTACACACCCATACAATGCGCACCAACCCGCGATGTTTTTCAGAAACCTATCCTACATTGCCACTGCATGTTCCCTGACCTCGCCATGCTGACCACCCCGCGGTGCTTTACTCCATCCTACGTTGCTACTCACTGCCTATCCTAATTCAGACCCTCCGATTCACACTACCCTGTGATGTTTTTCTCAATCCTACTAGTGAATGTAATGTTACACACCCATGCAATGCGCACCACCCCTTGATGTTTTTTAGATACCTATCCTAAATTGCCACGGCATGTTCCCTGACCTCCCCATGCTGACTACCCCGCGGTGCTTTTCTCCATCCTACATTGCCACTCACTGCCTATCCTAAATCAGACCCTCCGATTCACACCACCCCGTGATGTTATTCTCACTCCTACTAGTGAATGTAATATTACACACACATACAATGCGCACCACCCCTGGATGTTTTTCAGAAACCTATCCTACATTGCCACGGCATGTTCCATGACCTCCCCATGCTGACCACCCCGCGGTGCTTTTCTCCCTCCTACATTGCCACTCACTGCCTGTCCTAATTCAGACCCTCTGATTCACAGCACCCCGTTATGTTTTTCTCACTCCTACTAGTGAATGTAATGTTACAGAACACTAAAATGCGCAACACCCCGTGATGTTTTTCTCACTCCTACTAGTGAATGTAATGTTACACCCCATAAATGCGCACCCCCCCGTGATGTTTTTCTCATTACTACTAGTGAATGTAATGTTACACACCCATACAATGCGCACCACCCCGTGATGTGTTTCTCACTCCTACTAGTGACTGTAATGCGACACACCCAAACAATGCGCACCACCAGGCGATGTTTTTCAGAAAACTGTCCTACATTGCCACTGAATGTTCCCTGACCTCCCCAGGCTGACCAGCCCGCAGTGCTTTTCTCCATCCTACATGGCCACTCACTGCCTATGCTAATTCAGACCCTCTGATTCACACCACCCCATGATGTTTTTCTCACTCCTACTAGTGAATGTAATGTTACACAGTCATAAAATGCGCACCACTACGTGATGTTTTTCAGAAACCTATCCTACATTGCCACTGCATGTTCCCTGACCTCCCCATGCTGACCAACCGGCGGTGCTTTTCTTCATCCTACATTGCCACTCACTGCCTATCCTAATTCAGATCCTTCGATTCACACCACCACGTAATTTTTTTCTCACTCCTACTAATCAATGTTGTGTTACACACCCATACAAAGCGCACCACCCCGAGATGTTTTTCACAAACCTATCCTACATTGCCACTGCATGTTCCCTGACCTCCCCATGCTGACCACCCCGCGGTGCTTTTCTCCATCCTACATTGCCACTCACTGCCTATCCTAATTCAGATCCTCCGATTCACACCACCCCGTTATGTTTTTCTCACTCCTACTAGTGAATTTAATGTTACACACCACTACAATGCGCAACTCCCCGTGATGTTTTTCTCACTCCTACTAGTGAATGTAATGTTACACACCCATAAAATGCGAACCACCCCTGGATGTTTTTCAGAAACCTATCCTACATTGCTACTGCATGTTCCCTGACCTCCCCATGCTGACCACATCACGGTGCTTTTCTCCATCCTACATAGCCACTCACTGCCTATCCTAATTGAAACCCTCCGATTCACACCTCCCCGTGATGTTTTTCTCTCTCCTACTAGTGAATGTAATGTTACACACCCATACAATGCACACCACCACGCAATGTTTTTTAGAACCTATCCTACATTGCCACTGCATGTTCCCTGACCTCCTCATGCTGACCACCCCGCGGTGCTTTTCTCCATCCTACATTGCCACTCACTGCCTATCCTAATTCAGACCCTCCGATTCACACCACCCCGTGATGTTATTCTCACTCCTACTAGTTAATGTAATATTACGCACCCATACAATGCCCACCACCCCTGGATGTTTTTCAGAAACCTATCCTACATTGCCACGGCATGTTCCCTGACCTCCCCATGCTGACCACGCCCCGTTGCTTTTCTCCATCCTACATTGCCACTCACTGCCTGTCCTAATTCAGACCCTCTGATTCACGCCACCCAGTGATGTTTTTCTCACTCCTACTAGTGAATGTAATGTTACACACGCATACAATGCGAACCACCCCGCGATGTTTTTCAGAAACCTATCCTACATTGCCACTGCATGTTCCCTGACCTCCGCATGCTGACCACCCCGCGGTGCTTTTCTCCATCCTACGTTGCCACTCACTGCCTATCCTAATTCAGACCCTCCGATTCACACTACCCCATGTTGTTTTTCTCTCTCCTACTAGTGTATGTAATGTTACACACCCATACAATGCGCACCGCCCCGCGATGTTTTTCAGAAACCTATCCTACATTGCCAATGCATGTTCCCTGAACACCCCATGCTGACCACCCCACGATGCTTTTCTCAATCCTACATTGCAACTCACTGGCTATCCTAATTCAGAACCTCTGATTCACACCACCCCATTATGTTTTTCTCACTCCTACTAGTGAATGTAATGTTACACACCACTAAAATGGGCAACACCCCGTGATGTTTTTCTCACTCCTACTAGTGAATGTAATGTTACACACCCATAAAATGCGAACCACCCCTGGATGTTTTTCAGAAACCTATCCTACATTGCTACTGCATGTTCCCTGACCTCCCCATGCTGACCACCCCGCGGTGCTTTTCTCCATGCTACATTGGCACTCACTGCCTATCCTTATTCAGACCTTCTGATTCACAACACCCCGTGATGTTTTTCTCCCTCCTACTAGTGAATGAAATGTTACACACCCATAAAATGCGAACCACCCCTGGATGTTTTTCAGAAACCTATCCTACATTGCTACTGCATGTTCCCTGACCTCCCCATGCTGACCACATCACGGTGCTTTTCTCCATCCTACATAGCCACTCACTGCCTATCCTAATTCAAACCCTCCGATTCACACCTCCCCGTGATGTTTTTCTCTCTCCTACTAGTGAATGTAATGTTACACACCCATACAATGCACACCACCACGCAATGTTTTTTAGAAACCTATCCTACATTGCCACTGCATGTTCCCTGACCTCCCCATGCTGACCACCCCGCGGTGCTTTTCTCCATCCTACATTGCCACTCACTGCCTATCCTAATTCAGACCCTCCGATTCACACCTCCCCGTGATGTTATTCTCACTCCTACTAGTTAATGTAATATTACGCACCCATACAATGCCCACCACCCCTGGATGTTTTTCAGAAACCTATCCTACATTGCCACGGCATGTTCCCTGACCTCCCCATGCTGACCACGGCGCGTTGCTTTTCTCCATCCTACATTGCCACTCACTGCCTGTCCTAACTCAGACCCTCTGATTCACGCCACCCAGTGATGTTTTTCTCACTCCTACTAGTGAATGTAATGTTACACACCCATACAATGCGAACCACCCCGCGATGTTTTTCAGAAACCTATCCTACATTGCAACTGCATGTTCCCTGACCTCTGCATGCTGACCACCCCGCGGTGCTTTTCAACATCCTACGTTGCCACTCACTGCCTATCCTAATTCAGACCCTCCGATTCACACTACCCCATGATGTTTTTCTCTCTCCTACTAGTGTATGTAATGTTACACACCCATACAATGCGCACCGCCCCGCGATGTTTTTCAGAAACCTATCCTACATTGCCACTGCATGTTCCCTGAACACCCCATGTTGACCACCCCGCGATGCTTTTCTCAATCCTACATTGCAACTCACTGGCTATCCTAATTCAGACCCTCTGATTCACACCACCCCGTTATGTTTTTCTCACTCCTACTAGTGAATGTAATGTTACACACCACTAAAATGGGCAACACCCCGTGATGTTTTTCTCACTCCTACTAGTGAATGTAATGTTACACACCCATACAATGCGCACCACCGCGCGATGCTTTTCAGAAACATATCCTACATTGCCACTGCATGTTCCCTGAGCTCCTGATGCTGACCAACCCGCGGTGCTTTTCTCCATCCTACATTGCCACTCACTGCCTATCCCAATTCCGACCTTCTGATTCACAACACCCCGTGATGTTTTTCTCACTCCTACTAGTGAATGTAATGTTACACACCCATAAAATGCGAACCACCCCTGGATGTTTTTCAGAAACCTATCCTACATTGCTACTGCATCTTCCCTGACCTCCCCATGCTGACCACCCCGCGGTGCTTTTCTCCATCCTTCATTGCCACTCACTGCCTATCCTAATTCAGACCCTCCGATTCACACCACCCCGTGATGTTTTTCTCGCTCCTACTAGTGAATGTAATGTTACACACCCATACAATGCGCACCACCCCGCATTGTTTTTCAGAAACCTATCCTACATTGCCACTGCATGTTCCCGGACCTCCCCATGCTGACCACCCCGCGGTGCTTTTCTCCATCCTACATTGCCACTAACTGCCTGTCCTAATTCAGACCCTCTGATTCACTCCACCCAGTGATGTTTTTCTCACTCCTACTAGTGAATGTAATGTTACACACCCATACAATGCGCACCACCGCGCGATGCTTTTCAGAAACCTATCCTACATTGCCACTGCATGTTCCCTAACCTCCCCATGCTGACCACCCCGCGGTGCTTTTCTCCATCCTACGTTGCCACTCACTGCCTATCCTAATTCAGACCCTCCGATTCACACTACCCCGTGATGTTTTTCTCACTCCTACTAGTGAATGTAAGGTTACACACCCATACAATGCGCACCACCCCGCATTGTTTTTCAGAAACCTATCCTACATTGCCACTGCATGTTCCCGGACCTCCCCATGCTGACCACCCCGCGATGCTTTTCTCCATCCTACATTGCCACTAACTGCCTGTCCTAATTCAGACCCTCTGATTCACTCCACCCAGTGATGTTTTTCTCACTCCTACTAGTGAATGTAATGTTACACACCCATACAATGCGCACCACCGCGCGATGCTTTTCAGAAACCTATCCTACATTGCCACTGCATGTTCCCTAACCTCCCCATGCTGACCACCCCGCGGTGCTTTTCTCCATCCTACGTTGCCACTCACTGCCTATCCTAATTCAGACCCTCCGATTCACACTACCCCGTGATGTTTTTCTCACTCCTACTAGTGAATGTAATGTTACACACCATTAAAATGCGCAACACCCCGTGATGTTTTTTTCACTCCTACTAGTGAATGTATTGTTACACACCCATACAATGAGCACCACCGCGCGATGCTTTTCAGAAACCTATCCTACATTGCCACTGCATGTTCCCGGTCCTCCCCATGCTGACCACCCCGCGGTGCTTTTTTCCATCCTACATTGCCACTCACTGCCTATCCTAATTCTGCCCTTCTGATTCACAACACCCCGTGATGTTTTTCTCACTCCTACTAGTGAATGTAAGGTTACACACCCATAAAATGCGAACCACCCCTGGATGTTTTTCAGAAACCTATCCTACATTGCTACTGCATGTTCCCTGCCCTCCCCATGCTGACCACCCCGCGGTGCTTTTCTCCATCCTTCATTGCCACTCACTGCCTATCCTAATTCAGACCCTCCGATTCACACAACCCCGTGATGTTTTTCTCGCTCCTACTCGTGAATATAATGTTACACACCCATACAATGCGCACCACCCGGCATTGTTTTTCAGAAACCTATCCTACATTGCCACTGCATGTTCCATGACTTCCCCATGCTGACCACCCCGCTGTGCTTTTCTCCGTCCTACATTGCCACTCACTGCCTATCCTAAATCAGACCCTCCGATTCACACCACACCGTGATGTTTTTTCTCACTCCTACCACAGAATTAATTTTACACACCCATACAATGCGCACCACCCTGCGATGTTTTTCAGAAACCTACCCTACATTGCAACTGCATGTTCCCTGACCTCCACATGCTGACCAACCGCGGTGCTTTTCTCCATCCTATATTGCCACTCACTGCCTATCCTAATTCAGACCCTCCGATTCAAACCACCCCGTGATGTTTTTCTCACTCCTCCAATGAATGTAATGGTACACACCCCTACAATGCGCACCACCCCACGTTGTTTTTCAAAAACCTATCCTACATTGCCACTGCATGTTCACTGACCTCCCCATGCTGACCACACCGCGATGCTTTTCTCCATCCTACATTGCCACTCACTGCCTATACTAATTCAGACCCTCCGATTCACACCACCCCGTGATGTTTTTCTCACTCCTACTAGTGAATGTAATGTTACACAAACATACAATGCGCACCAACCCGTGATGTTTTTCAGAAACCTATCCTACATTGCCACTGCATGATCCCTGACCTCCCCATCCTGACCACCCCGCAGTGCTTTTCTCCACCCTACATTGCCACTCACTGCCTATCCTAATTCAGACACTCCGATTCACACCACCCCGTGATGTTTTTCTCACTCCTACTAGTGAATGTAATGTTACACACCCATACAATGCGCACCACCGCGCGATGCTTTTCAGAAACCTATCCTACATTGCCACTGCATGTTCCCTGACCTCCCGATGCTGACCAACCCGCGGTGCTTTTCTCCATCCTACATTGCCACTCACTTCCTATCCTAATTCAGACCTTCTGATTCACAACACCCCGTGATGTTTTTCTCACTCCTACTAGTGAATGTAATATTACACACCCATAAATTGCGAACCACCCCTGGATGTTTTTCCGAAACCTATCCTACATTGCTACTGCATGTTCCCTGACCTCCTCATGCTGACAACCCCGCGGTGCTTTTCTCCATCCTTCATTGCCACTCACTGCCTATCCTATTTCAGACCCTCCGATTCATAGCACCCCGTGATGTTTTTCTCACTCCTACTAGTGAATGTAATGGTACACACCCCTACAATGCGCACCACCTCGCGATGTTTTTCAGAAACCTTTCCTACATTGCCACTGCATGTTCTCTGACCTCCCCATGCTGACCACACCGCGCTGCTTTTCTCCATCCTGCATTGCCACTCACTGCCTATACTAATTCAGCCCATCCGATTCACACCACCCCATGATGTTTTTCTCACTCCTAGTAGTGAATGTAATGTTACACCCCATAAATGCGCACCACCCCGTGATGTTTTTCTCATTCCTACTAGTGAATGTAATGTTACACACCCATACAATGCGCACCACCCCGTGATGTGTTTCTCACTCCTACTAGTGACTGTAATGCGACACACCCAAACAATGCGCACCACCAGGCGATGTTTTTCAGAAACCTATCCTACATTGCCACTGCATGTTCCCTAACCTCCCCATGCTGACCACCCCACGGTGCTTTTCTCCATCCTACATTTCCACTCACTGCCTATCCTAATTCAAACCCTCCGATTCACACCACCACGTAATTTTTTTCTCACTCCTACTAATCAATGTTGTGTTACACACCCATACAAAACGCACCACCCCGAGATGTATTTCACAAACCTATCCTACATTGCCACTGCATGTTCCCTGACCTCCCCATGCTGACCACCCCGCGGTGCTTTTCTTCATCCTACATTGCCACTCACTGCCTCTCCTAATTCAGATCCTCCGATTCACACCACCCCGTTATGTTTTTCTCACTCCTACTAGTGAATTTAATGTTACACACCACTACAATGCGCAACACCCCGTGATGTTTTTCTCACTCCTACTAGTGAATGTAATGTTACACACCCATACAATGCGAACCACCCCGCGATGTTTTTCAGAAACCTATCCTACATTGCTACTGCATGTTCCCTGACCTCCCCATGCTGACCACCCCACGGTGCTTTTCTCCATCCTACATAGCCACTCACTGCCTATCCTAATTCAAACCCTCCGATTCACACCTCCCCGTGATGTTTTTCTCTCTCCTACTAGTGAATGTAATGTTACACACCCATACAATGCACACCACCACGCAATGTTTTTTAGAAACGTATCCTACATTGCCACTGCATGTTCCCTGACCTCCCCATGCTGACCACCCCGCGGTGCATTTCTCCATCCTACATTGCCACTCACTGCCTATCCTAATTCAGACCCTCCGATTCACACCACCCCGTGATGTTTTTTTCGCTCATACTAGTGAATTTAATGTTACACACCCATACAATGCGCACTACCCCGCATTGTTTTTCAGAAACCTATCCTACATTGCCACTGCATGTTCCATGACTTCCCCATGCTGACCACCCCGCTGTGCTTTTCTCCATCCTACATTGCCACTCACTCCTATCCTAATTCAGACCCTCCGATTCACACCACCCCGTGATGTTTTTTCTCACTCCTACCAGAGAATTAATTTTACACACCCATACAATGCGCACCACCCTGCGATGTTTTTCAGAAACCTACCCTGCATTGCCCCTGCATGTTCCCTGACCTCCACATGCTGACCAACCTCGGTGCTTTTCTCCATCATATATTGCCACTCACTGCCTATCCTAATTCAGACCCTCCGATTCATACCACCCCGTGATGTTTTTCTCACTCCTACTAGTGAATGTAATGGTACACACCCCTACAATGCGCACCACCTCGCGATGTTTTTCAGAAACCTTTCCTACATTGCCACTGCATGTTCCCTGACCTCCCCATGCTGACCACACCGCGCTGCTTTTCTCCATCCTGCATTGCCACTCACTGGCTATACTAATTCAGCCCATCCGATTCACACCACCCCATGATGGTTTTCTCACTCCTAGTAGTGAATGTAATGTTACACCCCATTAATGCGCACCACCCCGTGATGTTTTTCTCATTCCTACTAGTGAATGTAATGTTACACACCCATACAATGCGCACCACCCCGTGATGTGTTTCTCACTCCTACTAGTGACTGTAATGCGACACACCCAAACAATGCGCACCACCAGGCGATGTTTTTCAGAAACCTATCCTACATTGCCACTGCATGTTCCCTAACCTCCCCATGCTGACCACACCACGGTGCTTTTCTCCATCCTACATAGCCACTCACTGCCTATCCTAATTCAAACCCTCCGATTCACACCACCACGTAATTTTTTTCTCACTCCTACTAATCAATGTTGTGTTACACACATATACAAAGCGCACCACCCCGAGATGTTTTTCACAAACCTATCCTACATTGCCACTGCATGTTCCCTGACCTCCCCATGCTGACCACCCCGCGGTGCTTTTCTTCATCCTACATTGCCACTCACTGCCTATCCTAATTCAGATCCTCCGATTCACACCACCCCGTTATGTTTTTCTCACTCCTACTAGTGAATTTAATGTTACACACCACTACAATGCGCAACACCCCGTGATGTTTTTCTCACTCCTACTAGTGAATGTAATGTTACACACCCATAAAATGCGAACCACCCATGGATGTTTTTCAGAAACCTATCCTACATTGCTACTGCATGTTCCCTGACCTCCCCATGCTGACCACCCCACGGTGCTTTTCTCCATCCTACATAGCCACTCACTGCCTATCCTAATTCAAACCCTCCGATTCACACCTCCCCGTGATGTTTTTCTCTCTCCTACTAGTGAATGTAATGTTACACACCCATACAATGCACACCACCACGCAATGTTTTTTAGAAACGTACCCTACATTGCCACTGCATGTTCCCTGACCTCCCCATGCTGACCACCCCGCGGTGCTTTTCTCCATCCTACATTGCCACTCACTGCCTATCCTAATTCAGACCCTCCGATTCACACCACCCCGTGATGTTATTCTCACTCCTACTAGTGAATGTAATATTACACACCCATACAATGCCCACCACCCCTGGATGTTTTTCAGAAACCTATCCTACATTGCCACGGCATGTTCCCTGACCTCCCCATGCTGACCACGCCGCGTTGCTTTTCTCCATCCTACATTGCCACTCACTGCCTGTCCTAATTCAGACCCTCTGATTCACGCCACCCGGTGATGTTTTTCTCACTCCTACTAGTGAATGTAATGTTACACACCCATACAATGCGAACCACCCCGCGATGTTTTTCAGAAACCTATCCTACATTGCCACTGCATGTTCCCTGACCTCCGCATGCTGACCACCCCGCGGTGCTTTTCTCCATCCTACGTTGCCACTCACTGCCTATCCTAATTCAGACCCTCCGATTCACACTACCCCATGATGTTTTTCTCTCTCCTACTAGTGTATGTAATGTTACACACCCATACAATGCGCACGGCCCCGCGATGTTTTTCAGAAACCTATCCTACATTGCCACTGCATGTTCCCTGACCTCCGCATGCTGACCACCCCGCGGTGCTTTTCTCCATCCTACGTTGCCACTCACTGCCTATCCTAATTCAGACCCTCCGATTCACACTACCCCATGATGTTTTTCTCTCTCCTACTAGTGTATGTAATGTTACACACCCATACAATGCGCACCGCCCCGCGATGTTTTTCAGAAACCTATCCTACATTGCCACTGCATGTTCCCTGAGCTCCCGATGCTGACCAACCCGCGGTGCTTTTCTCCATCCTACATTGCCACTCACTTCCTATCCTAATTCAGACTTTCTGATTCACAACACCCCGTGATGTTTTTCTCACTCCTACTAGTGAATGTAATGTTACACACCCATAAATTGCGAACCACCCCTGGATGTTTTTCCTAAACCTATCCTACATTGCCACTGCATGTTCCCTGACCTCCCGATGCTGACCACCCCGCGGTGCTTTTCTCCATCCTTCATTGCCACTCACTGCCTATCCTAATTCAGACCCTCCGATTCACACCACCCCGTGATGTTTTTTTCGCTCATACTAGTGAATGTAATGTTACACACCCATACAATGCGCACTACCCCGCATTGTTTTTCAGAAACCTATCCTACATTGCCACTGCATGTTCCATGACTTCCCCATGCTGACCACCCCGCTGTGCTTTTCTCCTTCCTACATTGCCACTCACTCCTATCCTAATTCAGACCCTCCGATTCACACCACCCCGTGATGTTTTTTCTCACTCCTACCAGAGAATTAATTTTACACACCCATACAATGCGCACCACCCTGCGATGTTTTTCAGAAACCTACCCTGCATTGCCCCTGCATGTTCCCTGACCTCCACATGCTGACCAACCTCGGTGCTTTTCTCCATCCTATATTGCCACTCACTGCCTATCCTAATTCAGACCCTCCGATTCATAGCACCCCGTGATGTTTTTCTCACTCCTACTAGTGAATGTAATGGTACACACCCCTACAATGCGCACCACCTCGCGATGTTTTTCAGAAACCTTTCCTACATTGCCACTGCATGTTCCCTGACCTCCCCATGCTGACCACACCGCGCTGCTTTTCTCCATCCTGCATTGCCACTCACTGGCTATACTAATTCAGCCCATCCGATTCACACCACCCCATGATATTTTTCTCACTCCTAGTAGTGAATGTAATGTTACACCCCATAAATCCGCACCACCCCGTGATGTTTTTCTCATTCCTACTAGTGAATGTAATGTTACACACCCATACAATGCGCACCACCCCGTGATGTGTTTCTCACTCCTACTAGTGACTGTAATGCAACACACCCAAACAATGCGCACCACCAGGCGATGTTTTTCAGAAACCTATCCTACATTGCCACTGCATGTTCCCTAACCTCCCCATGCTGACCACCCCACGGTGCTTTTCTCCATCCTACATAGCCACTCACTGCCTATCCTAATTCAAACCCTCCGATTCACACCACCACGTAATTTTTTTCTCACTCCTACTAATCAATGTTGTGTTACACACCCATACAAAGCGCACCACCCCGAGATGTTTTTCACAAACCTATCCTACATTACCACTGCATGTTCCCTGACCTCCCCATGCTGACAACCCCGCGGTGCTTTTCTTCATCCTACATTGCCACTCACTGCCTATCCTAATTCAGATCCTCCGATTCACACCAACCCGTTATGTTTTTCTCACTCCTACTAGTGAATTTAATGTTACACACCACTACAATGCGCAACACCCCGTGATGTTTTTCTCACTCCTACTAGTGAATGTAATGTTACACACCCATAAAATGCGAACAACCCCTGGATGTTTTTCAGAAACCTATCCTACATTGCCACTGCATGTTCCCTGATCTCACCATGCTGACCACCTCGCGGTGCTTTTCTCCATCCCACATTGCCACTCACTGCCTATCCTAATTCAGACCGTCCGATTAAATCCACCCTGTGTTGTTTTTCTCACTCCTACTAGTGAATGTAATATTACACACCCATACAATGCGCACCACACCTGGATGTTTTTCAGAAACCTATCCTACATTGCCACGGCATGTTCCCTGACCTCCCCATGCTGACCACCCCGCGGTACTTTTCTCCATCCTACATTGCCACTCACTGCCTATCCTAATTCAGACCCTCCGATTCACACCACCCCGTGATGTTGTTCTCACTCCTACTAGTGAATGTAATATTCCACACCCATACAATGTGCACCACCCCGCGATGTTTTTGAGAAACCTATCCTACATTGCCACTGCATGTTCCCTGATCTCACCATGCTGACCACCCCGCGGTGCTTTTCTCCATGCAACATTGCCACTCACTGCCTATCGTAATTCAGACCGTCCGATTAAATCCACCCTGTGATGTTTTTCTCACTCCTTCTAGTGAATGTAATATTACACACCCATACAATGCGCACCACCCCTGGATGTTTTTCAGAAACCTATTCTACATTGCCACGGCAAGTTCCCTCACCTCCCCATGCCGACCACCCCGCAGTGCTTTTCTCCATCCTACATTGCCACTCACTGCCTGTCCTAATTCAGACCCTCTGATTCACACTACCCAGTGATGTTTTTCTCACTCCTACTAGTTAATGTAATGTTACACACCCATACAATGCGAACCACCCCGCGATGTTTTTCAGAAACCTATCCTACATTGCCACTGCATGTTCCCTGACCTCCCCATGCTGACCACCCCGCGGTGCTTTTCTCCATCCTACGTTGCCACTCACTGCCTATCCTAATTCAGACCCTCCGATTCACACTACCCCGTGATGTTTTTCTCTCTCCTACTAGTGTATGTAATGTTACACACCCATACAATGCGCACCGCCCCTCGATGTTTTTCAGAAACCTATCCTACATTGCCACTGCATGTTCCCTGAACTCCCCATGCTGACCACGCGGCGATGCTTCTCTACATCCTACATTGCCATTCACTTCCTATCCTAATTCAGATCCTCTGATTCACACCACCCCGTTATGTTTTTCTCACTCCTACAAGTGAATGTAATGTTACACACCACTAAAATGCGCAACACCCCGTGATGTTTTTCTCACTCCTACTAGTGAATGTAATGTTACAGACCCATACAATGTGCACCACCGCGCGATGCTTTTCAGAAACCTATCCTACATTGCTACTGCATGTTCCCTGACCTCCCCATGCTGACCACCCCACGGTGCTTTTCTCCATCCTTCATTGCCACTCACTGCCTATCCTAATTCAGACCATCCGATTCACACCACCCCGTGATGTTTTTTTCGCTCATACTAGTGAATGTAATGTTACACACCCATACAATTCGCACTACCCTGCAATGTTTTTCAGAAACCTATCCTATATTGGCACTGCATGTTCCCTGACCTCCCCATGCTGACCAACCCGCGGTGCTTTTGTCCATCCTATATTGCCACTCACTGCCTATCCTAATTCAGACCCTCCTTTTGACACCACCCCGTGATGTTTTTCTCACTCCTACTAGTGAATGTAATGGTGCACACCCATACAATGCGCACCACCCCGCGATGTTTTTCGAAACCTATCCTACATTGCCACTGCATGTTCCCTGACCTCCACATGCAGAGCACCCCATGGTGCTTTTCTCCATCCTGCATTGCCACTCACTTCCTATCCTAATTCAGACCCTCCGATTCACACCACCCCATGATGTTTTTCTCACACCTAGTAGTGAATGTAATTTTACACCCCATAAATGCGCACCACCCCATGATGTTTTTCTCACTCCTACTAGTGAATGTAATGTAACAAACCCAAACAATGCGCAGCACCCCGCGATGTTTTTCAGAAACCAATCCTACAATGCTACAGCATGTTCCCTGACTTCCCCATGCTGACCACCCTGCGGTGCTTTTCTCCATCCTACATTGCCACTCACTGCCTATACTAATTCAGACCCTCCGATTCACACCACCCCATGATGTTTTTCTCACTCCTACTATTGAATGCAATGTTACACAATCATACAATGCGCACCACCCCGCGATGTTTTTCAGAAACCTATCCTACATTGCCACTGCATGTTCCCTGACCTCCCCATGCTGACCAACACGTGGTGCTTTTCCCCATCCTACATTGCCACTCACTGCCTATCCTAATTCAGACCCTCCGATTCACACCACCCCTGATGTTTTTTCTCACTCCTACTAGTGAATGTAATGTTACACACCCATACAATTTGCACCACCCCGTGATGTTTTTCTGACTCATACTAGTGAATGTAATATTCCACACCCATACAATGCGCACCACCCCGCGATGTTTTTGAGAAACCTATCCTACATTGCCACTGCATGTTCCCTGACCTCACCATGCTGACCACCCCGCGGTGCTTTTCTCCATCCAACATTGCCACTCAGAGCCTATCCTAATTCACACAGTCCGATTAAATCCACCCGGTGATGTTTTTCTCACTCCTATTAGTGAATGTAATGTTACACACCCATACAATGCGCACCACCCCGTGATGTGTTTCTCACTCCTACTAGTGATTGTAATGCGACACACCCAACAATGCGCACCACCAGGCGATGTTTTTCAGAAACCTGTCCTACATTGCCACTGCATGTTCCCTGACCTCCCCATGCTGACCACCCCACGGTGCTTTTCTCAATCCTACATAGCCACTCACTGCCTATCCTAATTAAACCCTCCGATTCACACCACCACGTAATATTTTTCTCACTCCTACTATTCAATGTTGTGTTACACACCCATACAAAGCGCACCACCCCGAGATGTTTTTCACAAACCTTACCTACATTGCCACTGCATGTTCCCTGACCTCCCCATGCTGACCACCCCGTGGTGCTTTTCTCCATCCTACATTGCCACTCACTGCCTATCCTAATTCAGACCCTCTGATTCACACCACCCCGTTATGTTTTTCTCACTCCTACTAGTGAATTTAATGTTACACACCACTACAATGCGCAACACCCCGTGATGTTTTTCTCACTCCTACTAGTGAATATAATGTTACACACCCATACAATGCGCACCACCGCGCGATGCTTTTCAGAAACCTATCCTAAATTGCCACTGCATGTTCCCTGACCTCCGCATGCTGACCAACCCGCGGTGCTTTTCTACATCCTACATTGCCACTCACTGCGTATCCGAATTCAGACCCTCCAATTCACACCACCCCGTGATGTTTTTCTCACTCGTAGTAGTGAATGTAATGTTACACACCCATACAATGCACACCACCCCGCGATTTTTTTCAGAAACCTATCCTACATTGCCACTGCATGTTCCCTCACGTCCCAATGCGGACAACCCCGCGGTGCTTTTCTCCATCCTACATTGCCACTCACTGCCTATCCTAATTCAGGCCCTCCTTTTGACACCACCCCGTGATGTTTTTCTCACCCTTCTAGTGAATGTAATGTTACACACCCATACAATTCGCACCACCCTGCAATGTTTTTCAGAAACCTATCCTATATTGCCACTGCATGTTCCCTGACCTCCCCATGCTGACCACCCTGCGGTGCTTTTCTCCATTATATATTGCTACTCACTGCCTATCCTAATTCAGACCCTCCGATTCACACCACCCCGTGATGTTTTTCTCACTCCTACTAGTGAATGTAATGGTGCACACCCATACAATGCGCACCACCCCGCGATGTTTTTCAGAAACCTATCCTACATTGCCACTGCATGTTCCCTGACCTCCCCATGCTGAGCACCCCAAGGTGCTTTTCTCCATCCTGCATTGCCACTCACTTCCTATCCTAATTCAGACCCTCCGATTCACACCACCCCATGATGTTTTTCTCACACCTAGTAGTGAATGTAATGTTACACCCCATAAATGCGCACCACCCCGTGATGTTTTTCTCACTCCTACTAGTGAATGTAATGTTACAAACCCATACAATGCGTACCACCCCTCGATGTTTTTCAGAAAGCAATCCTACATTGCTACAGCATGTTCCCTGACTTCCCCATTCTGACCACCCTGCGGTGCTTTTCTCCATCCTACATTGCCACTCACTGCCTATACTAACTCAGAACCTCCGATTCACACCACCCCATGATGTTTTTCTCACTCCTACTATTGAATGTAATGTTACACAATCATACAATGCGCACCACCCCGCGATGTTTTTCAGAAACCTATCCTACATTGCCACTGCATGTTCCCTGACCTCCCCATGCTGACCAACACGTGGTACTTTTCCCCATCCTACATTGCCACTCACTGCCTATCCTAATTCAGACCCTCTGATTCACACCACCCCGTGATGTTTTTTCTCACTCCTACTAGTGAAAGTAATGTTACACACCCATACAATTTGCACCACCCCGTGATGTTTTTCTGACTCGTACTAGTGAATGTAATATTCCACACCCATACAATGCGCACCACCCCGCGATGTTTTTGAGAAACCTATCCTACATTGCCACTGCATGTTCCAAGACCTCACCATGCTGACCACCCCGCGGTGCTTTTCTCCATCCAACATTGCCACTCAGAGCCTATCCTAATTCAGACAGTCCGATTAAATCCACCCGGTGATGTTTTTCTCACTCCTACTAGTGAATGTAATGTTACACACCCATACAATGCGCACCACCCCGTGATGTGTTTCTCACTCCTACTAGTGATTGTAATGCGACACACCCAACAATGCGCACCACCAGGCGATGTTTTTCAGAAACCTGTCCTACATGGCCACTGCATGTTCCCTGACCTCCCCATGCTGACCACCCCACGGTGCTTTTCTCCATCCTACATAGCCACTCACTGCCTATCCTAATTCAAACACTCCGATTCGCACCACCACGTAATGTTTTTCTCACTCCTACTATTCAATGTTGTGTTACACACCCATACAAAGCACACCACCCCGAGATGTTTTTCACAAACCTATCCTACATTGCCACTGTATGTTCCCTGACCTCCCCATGCTGACCACCCCGCGGTGCTTTTCTCCATCCTACATTGCCACTCACTGCCTATCCTAATTCAGACCCTCCGATTCACACCACCCCGTTATGTTTTTCTCACTCCTACTTGTGAATTTAATGTTACACACCACTACAATGCGCAACACCCCGTGATGTTTTTCTCACTCCTACTAGTGAATGTAATGTTACACACCCATACAATGCGCACCACCGCGCGATGCTTTTCAGAAACCTATCCTAAATTGCCACTGCATGTTCCCTGACCTCTGCATGCTGACCAACCCGCGGTGCTTTTCTACATCCTACATTGCCACTCACTGCGTATCCGAATTCAGACCCTCCAATTCACACCACCCCGTGATGTTTTTCTCACTCGTAGTAGTGAATGTAATGTTACACACCCATACAATGCACACCACCCCGCGATTTTTTTCAGAAACCTATCCTACATTGCCACTGCATGTTCCCTCACGTCCCAATGCGGACAACCCCGCGGTGCTTTTCTCCATCCTACATTGCCACTCACTGCCTATCCTAATTCAGACCCTCCTTTTGACACCACCCCGTGATGTTTTTCTCACTCCTACTAGTGAATGTAATGTTACACACCCATACAATTCGCACCACCCTGCAATGTTTTTCAGAAACCTATCCTATATTGCCACTGCATGTTCCCTGACCTCCCAATGCTGACCACCCTGCGGTGCTTTTCTCCATCCTATATTGCCACTCACTGCCTATCCTAATTCAGACCCTCCGATTCACACCACCCCGTGATGTTTTTCTCACTCCTACTAGTGAATGTAATGGTGCACACCCATACAATGCGCACCACCCCACGATGTTTTTCAGAAACCTATCCTACATTGCCACTGCATGTTCCCTGACCTCCCCATGCTGAGCACCCCACGGTGCTTTTCTCCATCCTGCATTGCCACTCACTTCCGATCCTAATTCAGACCCTCCGATTCACACCACCCCATGATGTTTTTCTCACACCTAGTAGTGAATGTAATGTTACACCCCATAAATGCGCACCACCCCGTGATGTTTTTCTCACTCCTACTAGTGAATGTAATGTTACAAACCCATACAATGCGCACCACCCCGCGATGTTTTTCAGAAACCAATCCTACATTGCTACAGCATGTTCCCTGACTTCCCCATGCTGACCACCCTGCGGTGCTTTTCTCCATCCTACATTGCCACTCACTGCCTATACTAATTCAGACCCTCCGATTCACACCACCCCATGATGTTTTTCTCACTCCTACTATTGAATGTAATGTTACACAATCATACAATGCGCACCACCCCGCGATGTTTTACAGAAACCTATCCTACATTGCCACTGCATGTTCCCTGACCTCCCCATGCTGACCAACACGTGGTACTTTTCCCCATCCTACATTGCCACTCACTGCCTATCCTAATTCAGACCCTCTGATTCACACCACCCCGTGATGTTTTTTCTCACTCCTACTAGTGAAAGTAATGTTACACACCCATACAATTTGCACCACCCCGTGATGTTTTTCTGACTCGTACTAGTGAATGTAATATTCCACACCCATACAATGCGCACCACCCCGCGATGTTTTTGAGAAACCTATCCTACATTGCCACTGCATGTTCCAAGACCTCACCATGCTGACCACCCCGCGGTGCTTTTCTCCATCCAACATTGCCACTCAGAGCCTATCCTAATTCAGACAGTCCGATTAAATCCACCCGGTGATGTTTTTCTCACTCCTACTAGTGAATGTAATGTTACACACCCATACAATGCGCACCACCCCGTGATGTGTTTCTCACTCCTACTAGTGATTGTAATGCGACACACCCAACAATGCGCACCACCAGGCGATGTTTTTCAGAAACCTGTCCTACATGGCCACTGCATGTTCCCTGACCTCCCCATGCTGACCACCCCACGGTGCTTTTCTCCATCCTACATAGCCACTCACTGCCTATCCTAATTCAAACACTCCGATTCACACCACCACGTAATGTTTTTCTCACTGCTACTATTCAATGTTGTGTTACACACCCATACAAAGCACACCACCCCGAGATGTTTTTCACAAACCTATCCTACATTGCCACTGCATGTTCCCTGACCTCCCCATGCTGACCACCCTGCGGTGCTTTTCTCCATCCTACATTGCCACTCACTGCCTATCCTAATTCAGACCCTCCGATTCACACCACCCCGTTATGTTTTTCTCACTCCTACTTGTGAATTTAATGTTAACACCACTACAATGCGCAACACCCCGTGATGTTTTTCTCACTCCTACTAGTGAATGTAATGTTACACACCCATACAATGCGCACCACCGCGCGATGCTTTTCAGAAACCTATCCTAAATTGCCACTGCATGTTCCCTGACCTCTGCATGCTGACCAACCCGCGGTGCTTTTCTACATCCTACATTGCCACTCACTGCGTATCCGAATTCAGACCCTCCAATTCACACCACCCCGTGATGTTTTTCTCACTCGTAGTAGTGAATGTAATGTTACACACCCATACAATGCGCACCACCAGGCGATGTTTTTCAGAAACCTATCCTACATTGCCACTGCATGTTCCCTGACCTCCCCATGCTGACCACCCCACGGTTCTTTTCTCCATCCTATATAGCCACTCACTGCCTATCCTAATTCAAACCCTCCGATTCACACCACCACGTAATGTTTTTCTCACTCCTACTATTCAATGTTGTGTTACACACCCATACAAAGCGCACCACCCCGAGATGTTTTTCACAAACCTATCCTACATTGCCACTGCATGTTCCCTGACCTCCCCATGCTGACCACCCCGCGGTGCTTTTCTCCATCCTACATTAACACTCACTGCCTATCCTAATTCAGACCCTCCGATGCACACCACCCCGTGATGTTTTTCTCACTCCTACTAGTGAATGTTATATTCCACACCCATACAATGCGCACCACCCCGCGATGTTTTTCAGAAACCTATCCTACATTGCCACTGCATGTTCCATGACTTCCCCATGCTGACCACCCCGCTGTGCTTTTCTCCGTCCTACATTGCCACTCACTGCCTATCCTAAATCAGACCCTCCGATTCACACCACACCGTGATGTTTTTTCTCACTCCTACCACAGAATTAATTTTACACACCCATACAATGCGCACCACCCTGCGATGTTTTTCAGAAACCTACCCTACATTGCAACTGCATGTTCCCTGACCTCCACATGCTGACCAACCGCGGTGCTTTTCTCCATCCTATATTGCCACTCACTGCCTATCCTAATTCAGACCCTCCGATTCAAACCACCCCGTGATGTTTTTCTCACTCCTCCAATGAATGTAATGGTACACACCCCTACAATGCGCACCACCCCACGTTGTTTTTCAAAAACCTATCCTACATTGCCACTGCATGTTCACTGACCTCCCCATGCTGACCACACCGCGATGCTTTTCTCCATCCTACATTGCCACTCACTGCCTATACTAATTCAGACCCTCCGATTCACACCACCCCGTGATGTTTTTCTCACTCCTACTAGTGAATGTAATGTTACACAAACATACAATGCGCACCAACCCGTGATGTTTTTCAGAAACCTATCCTACATTGCCACTGCATGATCCCTGACCTCCCCATCCTGACCACCCCGCAGTGCTTTTCTCCACCCTACATTGCCACTCACTGCCTATCCTAATTCAGACACTCCGATTCACACCACCCCGTGATGTTTTTCTCACTCCTACTAGTGAATGTAATGTTACACACCCATACAATGCGCACCACCGCGCGATGCTTTTCAGAAACCTATCCTACATTGCCACTGCATGTTCCCTGACCTCCCGATGCTGACCAACCCGCGGTGCTTTTCTCCATCCTACATTGCCACTCACTTCCTATCCTAATTCAGACCTTCTGATTCACAACACCCCGTGATGTTTTTCTCACTCCTACTAGTGAATGTAATATTACACACCCATAAATTGCGAACCACCCCTGGATGTTTTTCCGAAACCTATCCTACATTGCTACTGCATGTTCCCTGACCTCCTCATGCTGACAACCCCGCGGTGCTTTTCTCCATCCTTCATTGCCACTCACTGCCTATCCTATTTCAGACCCTCCGATTCATAGCACCCCGTGATGTTTTTCTCACTCCTACTAGTGAATGTAATGGTACACACCCCTACAATGCGCACCACCTCGCGATGTTTTTCAGAAACCTTTCCTACATTGCCACTGCATGTTCTCTGACCTCCCCATGCTGACCACACCGCGCTGCTTTTCTCCATCCTGCATTGCCACTCACTGCCTATACTAATTCAGCCCATCCGATTCACACCACCCCATGATGTTTTTCTCACTCCTAGTAGTGAATGTAATGTTACACCCCATAAATGCGCACCACCCCGTGATGTTTTTCTCATTCCTACTAGTGAATGTAATGTTACACACCCATACAATGCGCACCACCCCGTGATGTGTTTCTCACTCCTACTAGTGACTGTAATGCGACACACCCAAACAATGCGCACCACCAGGCGATGTTTTTCAGAAACCTATCCTACATTGCCACTGCATGTTCCCTAACCTCCCCATGCTGACCACCCCACGGTGCTTTTCTCCATCCTACATTTCCACTCACTGCCTATCCTAATTCAAACCCTCCGATTCACACCACCACGTAATTTTTTTCTCACTCCTACTAATCAATGTTGTGTTACACACCCATACAAAGCGCACCACCCCGAGATGTATTTCACAAACCTATCCTACATTGCCACTGCATGTTCCCTGACCTCCCCATGCTGACCACCCCGCGGTGCTTTTCTTCATCCTACATTGCCACTCACTGCCTCTCCTAATTCAGATCCTCCGATTCACACCACCCCGTTATGTTTTTCTCACTCCTACTAGTGAATTTAATGTTACACACCACTACAATGCGCAACACCCCGTGATGTTTTTCTCACTCCTACTAGTGAATGTAATGTTACACACCCATACAATGCGAACCACCCCGCGATGTTTTTCAGAAACCTATCCTACATTGCTACTGCATGTTCCCTGACCTCCCCATGCTGACCACCCCACGGTGCTTTTCTCCATCCTACATAGCCACTCACTGCCTATCCTAATTCAAACCCTCCGATTCACACCTCCCCGTGATGTTTTTCTCTCTCCTACTAGTGAATGTAATGTTACACACCCATACAATGCACACCACCACGCAATGTTTTTTAGAAACGTATCCTACATTGCCACTGCATGTTCCCTGACCTCCCCATGCTGACCACCCCGCGGTGCATTTCTCCATCCTACATTGCCACTCACTGCCTATCCTAATTCAGACCCTCCGATTCACACCACCCCGTGATGTTTTTTTCGCTCATACTAGTGAATTTAATGTTACACACCCATACAATGCGCACTACCCCGCATTGTTTTTCAGAAACCTATCCTACATTGCCACTGCATGTTCCATGACTTCCCCATGCTGACCACCCCGCTGTGCTTTTCTCCATCCTACATTGCCACTCACTCCTATCCTAATTCAGACCCTCCGATTCACACCACCCCGTGATGTTTTTTCTCACTCCTACCAGAGAATTAATTTTACACACCCATACAATGCGCACCACCCTGCGATGTTTTTCAGAAACCTACCCTGCATTGCCCCTGCATGTTCCCTGACCTCCACATGCTGACCAACCTCGGTGCTTTTCTCCATCATATATTGCCACTCACTGCCTATCCTAATTCAGACCCTCCGATTCATACCACCCCGTGATGTTTTTCTCACTCCTACTAGTGAATGTAATGGTACACACCCCTACAATGCGCACCACCTCGCGATGTTTTTCAGAAACCTTTCCTACATTGCCACTGCATGTTCCCTGACCTCCCCATGCTGACCACACCGCGCTGCTTTTCTCCATCCTGCATTGCCACTCACTGGCTATACTAATTCAGCCCATCCGATTCACACCACCCCATGATGGTTTTCTCACTCCTAGTAGTGAATGTAATGTTACACCCCATTAATGCGCACCACCCCGTGATGTTTTTCTCATTCCTACTAGTGAATGTAATGTTACACACCCATACAATGCGCACCACCCCGTGATGTGTTTCTCACTCCTACTAGTGACTGTAATGCGACACACCCAAACAATGCGCACCACCAGGCGATGTTTTTCAGAAACCTATCCTACATTGCCACTGCATGTTCCCTAACCTCCCCATGCTGACCACACCACGGTGCTTTTCTCCATCCTACATAGCCACTCACTGCCTATCCTAATTCAAACCCTCCGATTCACACCACCACGTAATTTTTTTCTCACTCCTACTAATCAATGTTGTGTTACACACATATACAAAGCGCACCACCCCGAGATGTTTTTCACAAACCTATCCTACATTGCCACTGCATGTTCCCTGACCTCCCCATGCTGACCACCCCGCGGTGCTTTTCTTCATCCTACATTGCCACTCACTGCCTATCCTAATTCAGATCCTCCGATTCACACCACCCCGTTATGTTTTTCTCACTCCTACTAGTGAATTTAATGTTACACACCACTACAATGCGCAACACCCCGTGATGTTTTTCTCACTCCTACTAGTGAATGTAATGTTACACACCCATAAAATGCGAACCACCCATGGATGTTTTTCAGAAACCTATCCTACATTGCTACTGCATGTTCCCTGACCTCCCCATGCTGACCACCCCACGGTGCTTTTCTCCATCCTACATAGCCACTCACTGCCTATCCTAATTCAAACCCTCCGATTCACACCTCCCCGTGATGTTTTTCTCTCTCCTACTAGTGAATGTAATGTTACACACCCATACAATGCACACCACCACGCAATGTTTTTTAGAAACGTACCCTACATTGCCACTGCATGTTCCCTGACCTCCCCATGCTGACCACCCCGCGGTGCTTTTCTCCATCCTACATTGCCACTCACTGCCTATCCTAATTCAGACCCTCCGATTCACACCACCCCGTGATGTTATTCTCACTCCTACTAGTGAATGTAATATTACACACCCATACAATGCCCACCACCCCTGGATGTTTTTCAGAAACCTATCCTACATTGCCACGGCATGTTCCCTGACCTCCCCATGCTGACCACGCCGCGTTGCTTTTCTCCATCCTACATTGCCACTCACTGCCTGTCCTAATTCAGACCCTCTGATTCACGCCACCCGGTGATGTTTTTCTCACTCCTACTAGTGAATGTAATGTTACACACCCATACAATGCGAACCACCCCGCGATGTTTTTCAGAAACCTATCCTACATTGCCACTGCATGTTCCCTGACCTCCGCATGCTGACCACCCCGCGGTGCTTTTCTCCATCCTACGTTGCCACTCACTGCCTATCCTAATTCAGACCCTCCGATTCACACTACCCCATGATGTTTTTCTCTCTCCTACTAGTGTATGTAATGTTACACACCCATACAATGCGCACGGCCCCGCGATGTTTTTCAGAAACCTATCCTACATTGCCACTGCATGTTCCCTGACCTCCGCATGCTGACCACCCCGCGGTGCTTTTCTCCATCCTACGTTGCCACTCACTGCCTATCCTAATTCAGACCCTCCGATTCACACTACCCCATGATGTTTTTCTCTCTCCTACTAGTGTATGTAATGTTACACACCCATACAATGCGCACCGCCCCGCGATGTTTTTCAGAAACCTATCCTACATTGCCACTGCATGTTCCCTGAGCTCCCGATGCTGACCAACCCGCGGTGCTTTTCTCCATCCTACATTGCCACTCACTTCCTATCCTAATTCAGACTTTCTGATTCACAACACCCCGTGATGTTTTTCTCACTCCTACTAGTGAATGTAATGTTACACACCCATAAATTGCGAACCACCCCTGGATGTTTTTCCTAAACCTATCCTACATTGCCACTGCATGTTCCCTGACCTCCCGATGCTGACCACCCCGCGGTGCTTTTCTCCATCCTTCATTGCCACTCACTGCCTATCCTAATTCAGACCCTCCGATTCACACCACCCCGTGATGTTTTTTTCGCTCATACTAGTGAATGTAATGTTACACACCCATACAATGCGCACTACCCCGCATTGTTTTTCAGAAACCTATCCTACATTGCCACTGCATGTTCCATGACTTCCCCATGCTGACCACCCCGCTGTGCTTTTCTCCTTCCTACATTGCCACTCACTCCTATCCTAATTCAGACCCTCCGATTCACACCACCCCGTGATGTTTTTTCTCACTCCTACCAGAGAATTAATTTTACACACCCATACAATGCGCACCACCCTGCGATGTTTTTCAGAAACCTACCCTGCATTGCCCCTGCATGTTCCCTGACCTCCACATGCTGACCAACCTCGGTGCTTTTCTCCATCCTATATTGCCACTCACTGCCTATCCTAATTCAGACCCTCCGATTCATAGCACCCCGTGATGTTTTTCTCACTCCTACTAGTGAATGTAATGGTACACACCCCTACAATGCGCACCACCTCGCGATGTTTTTCAGAAACCTTTCCTACATTGCCACTGCATGTTCCCTGACCTCCCCATGCTGACCACACCGCGCTGCTTTTCTCCATCCTGCATTGCCACTCACTGGCTATACTAATTCAGCCCATCCGATTCACACCACCCCATGATATTTTTCTCACTCCTAGTAGTGAATGTAATGTTACACCCCATAAATCCGCACCACCCCGTGATGTTTTTCTCATTCCTACTAGTGAATGTAATGTTACACACCCATACAATGCGCACCACCCCGTGATGTGTTTCTCACTCCTACTAGTGACTGTAATGCAACACACCCAAACAATGCGCACCACCAGGCGATGTTTTTCAGAAACCTATCCTACATTGCCACTGCATGTTCCCTAACCTCCCCATGCTGACCACCCCACGGTGCTTTTCTCCATCCTACATAGCCACTCACTGCCTATCCTAATTCAAACCCTCCGATTCACACCACCACGTAATTTTTTTCTCACTCCTACTAATCAATGTTGTGTTACACACCCATACAAAGCGCACCACCCCGAGATGTTTTTCACAAACCTATCCTACATTACCACTGCATGTTCCCTGACCTCCCCATGCTGACAACCCCGCGGTGCTTTTCTTCATCCTACATTGCCACTCACTGCCTATCCTAATTCAGATCCTCCGATTCACACCAACCCGTTATGTTTTTCTCACTCCTACTAGTGAATTTAATGTTACACACCACTACAATGCGCAACACCCCGTGATGTTTTTCTCACTCCTACTAGTGAATGTAATGTTACACACCCATAAAATGCGAACAACCCCTGGATGTTTTTCAGAAACCTATCCTACATTGCCACTGCATGTTCCCTGATCTCACCATGCTGACCACCTCGCGGTGCTTTTCTCCATCCCACATTGCCACTCACTGCCTATCCTAATTCAGACCGTCCGATTAAATCCACCCTGTGTTGTTTTTCTCACTCCTACTAGTGAATGTAATATTACACACCCATACAATGCGCACCACACCTGGATGTTTTTCAGAAACCTATCCTACATTGCCACGGCATGTTCCCTGACCTCCCCATGCTGACCACCCCGCGGTACTTTTCTCCATCCTACATTGCCACTCACTGCCTATCCTAATTCAGACCCTCCGATTCACACCACCCCGTGATGTTGTTCTCACTCCTACTAGTGAATGTAATATTCCACACCCATACAATGTGCACCACCCCGCGATGTTTTTGAGAAACCTATCCTACATTGCCACTGCATGTTCCCTGATCTCACCATGCTGACCACCCCGCGGTGCTTTTCTCCATGCAACATTGCCACTCACTGCCTATCGTAATTCAGACCGTCCGATTAAATCCACCCTGTGATGTTTTTCTCACTCCTTCTAGTGAATGTAATATTACACACCCATACAATGCGCACCACCCCTGGATGTTTTTCAGAAACCTATTCTACATTGCCACGGCAAGTTCCCTCACCTCCCCATGCCGACCACCCCGCAGTGCTTTTCTCCATCCTACATTGCCACTCACTGCCTGTCCTAATTCAGACCCTCTGATTCACACTACCCAGTGATGTTTTTCTCACTCCTACTAGTTAATGTAATGTTACACACCCATACAATGCGAACCACCCCGCGATGTTTTTCAGAAACCTATCCTACATTGCCACTGCATGTTCCCTGACCTCCCCATGCTGACCACCCCGCGGTGCTTTTCTCCATCCTACGTTGCCACTCACTGCCTATCCTAATTCAGACCCTCCGATTCACACTACCCCGTGATGTTTTTCTCTCTCCTACTAGTGTATGTAATGTTACACACCCATACAATGCGCACCGCCCCTCGATGTTTTTCAGAAACCTATCCTACATTGCCACTGCATGTTCCCTGAACTCCCCATGCTGACCACGCGGCGATGCTTCTCTACATCCTACATTGCCATTCACTTCCTATCCTAATTCAGATCCTCTGATTCACACCACCCCGTTATGTTTTTCTCACTCCTACAAGTGAATGTAATGTTACACACCACTAAAATGCGCAACACCCCGTGATGTTTTTCTCACTCCTACTAGTGAATGTAATGTTACAGACCCATACAATGTGCACCACCGCGCGATGCTTTTCAGAAACCTATCCTACATTGCTACTGCATGTTCCCTGACCTCCCCATGCTGACCACCCCACGGTGCTTTTCTCCATCCTTCATTGCCACTCACTGCCTATCCTAATTCAGACCATCCGATTCACACCACCCCGTGATGTTTTTTTCGCTCATACTAGTGAATGTAATGTTACACACCCATACAATTCGCACTACCCTGCAATGTTTTTCAGAAACCTATCCTATATTGGCACTGCATGTTCCCTGACCTCCCCATGCTGACCAACCCGCGGTGCTTTTGTCCATCCTATATTGCCACTCACTGCCTATCCTAATTCAGACCCTCCTTTTGACACCACCCCGTGATGTTTTTCTCACTCCTACTAGTGAATGTAATGGTGCACACCCATACAATGCGCACCACCCCGCGATGTTTTTCGAAACCTATCCTACATTGCCACTGCATGTTCCCTGACCTCCACATGCAGAGCACCCCATGGTGCTTTTCTCCATCCTGCATTGCCACTCACTTCCTATCCTAATTCAGACCCTCCGATTCACACCACCCCATGATGTTTTTCTCACACCTAGTAGTGAATGTAATTTTACACCCCATAAATGCGCACCACCCCATGATGTTTTTCTCACTCCTACTAGTGAATGTAATGTAACAAACCCAAACAATGCGCAGCACCCCGCGATGTTTTTCAGAAACCAATCCTACAATGCTACAGCATGTTCCCTGACTTCCCCATGCTGACCACCCTGCGGTGCTTTTCTCCATCCTACATTGCCACTCACTGCCTATACTAATTCAGACCCTCCGATTCACACCACCCCATGATGTTTTTCTCACTCCTACTATTGAATGCAATGTTACACAATCATACAATGCGCACCACCCCGCGATGTTTTTCAGAAACCTATCCTACATTGCCACTGCATGTTCCCTGACCTCCCCATGCTGACCAACACGTGGTGCTTTTCCCCATCCTACATTGCCACTCACTGCCTATCCTAATTCAGACCCTCCGATTCACACCACCCCTGATGTTTTTTCTCACTCCTACTAGTGAATGTAATGTTACACACCCATACAATTTGCACCACCCCGTGATGTTTTTCTGACTCATACTAGTGAATGTAATATTCCACACCCATACAATGCGCACCACCCCGCGATGTTTTTGAGAAACCTATCCTACATTGCCACTGCATGTTCCCTGACCTCACCATGCTGACCACCCCGCGGTGCTTTTCTCCATCCAACATTGCCACTCAGAGCCTATCCTAATTCACACAGTCCGATTAAATCCACCCGGTGATGTTTTTCTCACTCCTATTAGTGAATGTAATGTTACACACCCATACAATGCGCACCACCCCGTGATGTGTTTCTCACTCCTACTAGTGATTGTAATGCGACACACCCAACAATGCGCACCACCAGGCGATGTTTTTCAGAAACCTGTCCTACATTGCCACTGCATGTTCCCTGACCTCCCCATGCTGACCACCCCACGGTGCTTTTCTCAATCCTACATAGCCACTCACTGCCTATCCTAATTAAACCCTCCGATTCACACCACCACGTAATATTTTTCTCACTCCTACTATTCAATGTTGTGTTACACACCCATACAAAGCGCACCACCCCGAGATGTTTTTCACAAACCTTACCTACATTGCCACTGCATGTTCCCTGACCTCCCCATGCTGACCACCCCGTGGTGCTTTTCTCCATCCTACATTGCCACTCACTGCCTATCCTAATTCAGACCCTCTGATTCACACCACCCCGTTATGTTTTTCTCACTCCTACTAGTGAATTTAATGTTACACACCACTACAATGCGCAACACCCCGTGATGTTTTTCTCACTCCTACTAGTGAATATAATGTTACACACCCATACAATGCGCACCACCGCGCGATGCTTTTCAGAAACCTATCCTAAATTGCCACTGCATGTTCCCTGACCTCCGCATGCTGACCAACCCGCGGTGCTTTTCTACATCCTACATTGCCACTCACTGCGTATCCGAATTCAGACCCTCCAATTCACACCACCCCGTGATGTTTTTCTCACTCGTAGTAGTGAATGTAATGTTACACACCCATACAATGCACACCACCCCGCGATTTTTTTCAGAAACCTATCCTACATTGCCACTGCATGTTCCCTCACGTCCCAATGCGGACAACCCCGCGGTGCTTTTCTCCATCCTACATTGCCACTCACTGCCTATCCTAATTCAGGCCCTCCTTTTGACACCACCCCGTGATGTTTTTCTCACCCTTCTAGTGAATGTAATGTTACACACCCATACAATTCGCACCACCCTGCAATGTTTTTCAGAAACCTATCCTATATTGCCACTGCATGTTCCCTGACCTCCCCATGCTGACCACCCTGCGGTGCTTTTCTCCATTATATATTGCTACTCACTGCCTATCCTAATTCAGACCCTCCGATTCACACCACCCCGTGATGTTTTTCTCACTCCTACTAGTGAATGTAATGGTGCACACCCATACAATGCGCACCACCCCGCGATGTTTTTCAGAAACCTATCCTACATTGCCACTGCATGTTCCCTGACCTCCCCATGCTGAGCACCCCAAGGTGCTTTTCTCCATCCTGCATTGCCACTCACTTCCTATCCTAATTCAGACCCTCCGATTCACACCACCCCATGATGTTTTTCTCACACCTAGTAGTGAATGTAATGTTACACCCCATAAATGCGCACCACCCCGTGATGTTTTTCTCACTCCTACTAGTGAATGTAATGTTACAAACCCATACAATGCGTACCACCCCTCGATGTTTTTCAGAAAGCAATCCTACATTGCTACAGCATGTTCCCTGACTTCCCCATTCTGACCACCCTGCGGTGCTTTTCTCCATCCTACATTGCCACTCACTGCCTATACTAACTCAGAACCTCCGATTCACACCACCCCATGATGTTTTTCTCACTCCTACTATTGAATGTAATGTTACACAATCATACAATGCGCACCACCCCGCGATGTTTTTCAGAAACCTATCCTACATTGCCACTGCATGTTCCCTGACCTCCCCATGCTGACCAACACGTGGTACTTTTCCCCATCCTACATTGCCACTCACTGCCTATCCTAATTCAGACCCTCTGATTCACACCACCCCGTGATGTTTTTTCTCACTCCTACTAGTGAAAGTAATGTTACACACCCATACAATTTGCACCACCCCGTGATGTTTTTCTGACTCGTACTAGTGAATGTAATATTCCACACCCATACAATGCGCACCACCCCGCGATGTTTTTGAGAAACCTATCCTACATTGCCACTGCATGTTCCAAGACCTCACCATGCTGACCACCCCGCGGTGCTTTTCTCCATCCAACATTGCCACTCAGAGCCTATCCTAATTCAGACAGTCCGATTAAATCCACCCGGTGATGTTTTTCTCACTCCTACTAGTGAATGTAATGTTACACACCCATACAATGCGCACCACCCCGTGATGTGTTTCTCACTCCTACTAGTGATTGTAATGCGACACACCCAACAATGCGCACCACCAGGCGATGTTTTTCAGAAACCTGTCCTACATGGCCACTGCATGTTCCCTGACCTCCCCATGCTGACCACCCCACGGTGCTTTTCTCCATCCTACATAGCCACTCACTGCCTATCCTAATTCAAACACTCCGATTCGCACCACCACGTAATGTTTTTCTCACTCCTACTATTCAATGTTGTGTTACACACCCATACAAAGCACACCACCCCGAGATGTTTTTCACAAACCTATCCTACATTGCCACTGTATGTTCCCTGACCTCCCCATGCTGACCACCCCGCGGTGCTTTTCTCCATCCTACATTGCCACTCACTGCCTATCCTAATTCAGACCCTCCGATTCACACCACCCCGTTATGTTTTTCTCACTCCTACTTGTGAATTTAATGTTACACACCACTACAATGCGCAACACCCCGTGATGTTTTTCTCACTCCTACTAGTGAATGTAATGTTACACACCCATACAATGCGCACCACCGCGCGATGCTTTTCAGAAACCTATCCTAAATTGCCACTGCATGTTCCCTGACCTCTGCATGCTGACCAACCCGCGGTGCTTTTCTACATCCTACATTGCCACTCACTGCGTATCCGAATTCAGACCCTCCAATTCACACCACCCCGTGATGTTTTTCTCACTCGTAGTAGTGAATGTAATGTTACACACCCATACAATGCACACCACCCCGCGATTTTTTTCAGAAACCTATCCTACATTGCCACTGCATGTTCCCTCACGTCCCAATGCGGACAACCCCGCGGTGCTTTTCTCCATCCTACATTGCCACTCACTGCCTATCCTAATTCAGACCCTCCTTTTGACACCACCCCGTGATGTTTTTCTCACTCCTACTAGTGAATGTAATGTTACACACCCATACAATTCGCACCACCCTGCAATGTTTTTCAGAAACCTATCCTATATTGCCACTGCATGTTCCCTGACCTCCCAATGCTGACCACCCTGCGGTGCTTTTCTCCATCCTATATTGCCACTCACTGCCTATCCTAATTCAGACCCTCCGATTCACACCACCCCGTGATGTTTTTCTCACTCCTACTAGTGAATGTAATGGTGCACACCCATACAATGCGCACCACCCCACGATGTTTTTCAGAAACCTATCCTACATTGCCACTGCATGTTCCCTGACCTCCCCATGCTGAGCACCCCACGGTGCTTTTCTCCATCCTGCATTGCCACTCACTTCCGATCCTAATTCAGACCCTCCGATTCACACCACCCCATGATGTTTTTCTCACACCTAGTAGTGAATGTAATGTTACACCCCATAAATGCGCACCACCCCGTGATGTTTTTCTCACTCCTACTAGTGAATGTAATGTTACAAACCCATACAATGCGCACCACCCCGCGATGTTTTTCAGAAACCAATCCTACATTGCTACAGCATGTTCCCTGACTTCCCCATGCTGACCACCCTGCGGTGCTTTTCTCCATCCTACATTGCCACTCACTGCCTATACTAATTCAGACCCTCCGATTCACACCACCCCATGATGTTTTTCTCACTCCTACTATTGAATGTAATGTTACACAATCATACAATGCGCACCACCCCGCGATGTTTTACAGAAACCTATCCTACATTGCCACTGCATGTTCCCTGACCTCCCCATGCTGACCAACACGTGGTACTTTTCCCCATCCTACATTGCCACTCACTGCCTATCCTAATTCAGACCCTCTGATTCACACCACCCCGTGATGTTTTTTCTCACTCCTACTAGTGAAAGTAATGTTACACACCCATACAATTTGCACCACCCCGTGATGTTTTTCTGACTCGTACTAGTGAATGTAATATTCCACACCCATACAATGCGCACCACCCCGCGATGTTTTTGAGAAACCTATCCTACATTGCCACTGCATGTTCCAAGACCTCACCATGCTGACCACCCCGCGGTGCTTTTCTCCATCCAACATTGCCACTCAGAGCCTATCCTAATTCAGACAGTCCGATTAAATCCACCCGGTGATGTTTTTCTCACTCCTACTAGTGAATGTAATGTTACACACCCATACAATGCGCACCACCCCGTGATGTGTTTCTCACTCCTACTAGTGATTGTAATGCGACACACCCAACAATGCGCACCACCAGGCGATGTTTTTCAGAAACCTGTCCTACATGGCCACTGCATGTTCCCTGACCTCCCCATGCTGACCACCCCACGGTGCTTTTCTCCATCCTACATAGCCACTCACTGCCTATCCTAATTCAAACACTCCGATTCACACCACCACGTAATGTTTTTCTCACTGCTACTATTCAATGTTGTGTTACACACCCATACAAAGCACACCACCCCGAGATGTTTTTCACAAACCTATCCTACATTGCCACTGCATGTTCCCTGACCTCCCCATGCTGACCACCCTGCGGTGCTTTTCTCCATCCTACATTGCCACTCACTGCCTATCCTAATTCAGACCCTCCGATTCACACCACCCCGTTATGTTTTTCTCACTCCTACTTGTGAATTTAATGTTAACACCACTACAATGCGCAACACCCCGTGATGTTTTTCTCACTCCTACTAGTGAATGTAATGTTACACACCCATACAATGCGCACCACCGCGCGATGCTTTTCAGAAACCTATCCTAAATTGCCACTGCATGTTCCCTGACCTCTGCATGCTGACCAACCCGCGGTGCTTTTCTACATCCTACATTGCCACTCACTGCGTATCCGAATTCAGACCCTCCAATTCACACCACCCCGTGATGTTTTTCTCACTCGTAGTAGTGAATGTAATGTTACACACCCATACAATGCGCACCACCAGGCGATGTTTTTCAGAAACCTATCCTACATTGCCACTGCATGTTCCCTGACCTCCCCATGCTGACCACCCCACGGTTCTTTTCTCCATCCTATATAGCCACTCACTGCCTATCCTAATTCAAACCCTCCGATTCACACCACCACGTAATGTTTTTCTCACTCCTACTATTCAATGTTGTGTTACACACCCATACAAAGCGCACCACCCCGAGATGTTTTTCACAAACCTATCCTACATTGCCACTGCATGTTCCCTGACCTCCCCATGCTGACCACCCCGCGGTGCTTTTCTCCATCCTACATTAACACTCACTGCCTATCCTAATTCAGACCCTCCGATGCACACCACCCCGTGATGTTTTTCTCACTCCTACTAGTGAATGTTATATTCCACACCCATACAATGCGCACCACCCCGCGATGTTTTTCAGAAACCTATCCTACATTGCCACTGCATGTTCCCTGACCTCACCATGCTGACCACCCCGCGGTGCTTTTCTCCATCCAACATTGCCTCTCACTGCCTATCCTAATTCAGACATTCCGATTAAATCCACCCGGTTATGTTTTTCTCACTCCTACTAGTGAATGTAATGTTACACACCCGTACAATGCGCACCACCCCGTGATGTGTTTCTCACTCCTACTAGTGATTGTAATGCGACACACCCAATCAATGCGCACCACCATGCGATGTTTTTCAGAAACCTATCCTACATTGCCAATGCATGTTCCCTGACTTCCCCATGCTGACCACCCCGCGGTGCTTTTCTCCATCCTACATTGCCACTCACTGCCTATCCTAATTCAGAGCCTCCGATTCACACCACCCCGTTATGTTTTTCTCACTCCTACTAGTGAATTTAATGTTACACACCACTACAATGCACAAAACCCCGTGATGTTTTTCTCACTCCTACTAGTGAATGTAATGTTACACACCCATACAATGCGCACCACCGCGCGATGCTTTTCAGAAACCTATCCTAAATTGCCACTGCACGTTCCCTGACCTCCGCATGCTGACCAACAAGCGGTGCTTTTCTACATCCTACATTGCCATTCACTGCGTATCCGAATTCAGACCCTCCAATTCACACCACCCCGTGATGTTTTTCTCACTCCTAGTAGTGAATGTAATGTTACACACCCATACAATGCGCACCACGCCGCAATTTTTTTCAGAAACCTATCCTACATTGCCACTGCATTTTCCCTCACCTCCCAATGCGGACCACCCCGAGGTGCTTTTCTCCATCCTTCATTGCCACTCACTGCCTATCCTAATTCAGACCCTCCGATTCACACCACCCCGTTATGTTTTTCTCACTCCTACTAGTGAATTTAATGTTACACACCACTACAATGCCCAACACCCCGTTATGTTTTTCTCACTCCTACTAGTGAATGTAATGTTACACACCCATACAATGCGCACCACCGCGCGATGCTTTTCAGAAACCTATCCTAAATTGCCACTGCATGTTCCCTGACCTCTGCATGCTGACCAACCCGCGGTGCTTTTCTACATCCTACATTGCCACTCACTGCGTATCCGAATTCAGACCCTCCAATTCACACCACCCCGTGATGTTTTTCTCACTCGTAGTAGTGAATGTAATGTTACACACCCATACAATGCACACCACCCCGCGATTTTTTTCAGAAACCTATCCTACATTGCCACTGCATGTTCCCTCACGTCCCAATGCGGACAACCCCGCAGTGCTTTTCTCCATCCTACATTGCCACTCACTGCCTATCCTAATTCAGACCCTCCTTTTGACACCACCCCGTGATGTTTTTCTCACTCCTACTAGTGAATGTAATGTTACACACCCATACAATTCGCACCACCCTGCAATGTTTTTCAGAAACCTATCCTATATTGCCACTGCATGTTTCCTGACCTCCCCATGCTGACCAACCCGCGGTGCTTTTGTCCATCCTATATTGCCACTCACTGCCTATCCTAATTCAGACCCTCCTTTTGACACCACCCCGTGATATTTTTCTTACTCCTACTAGTGAATGTAATGGTGCACACCCATACAATGCGGACCACCCCGCGATGTTTTTCGAAACCTATCCTACATTGCCACTGCATGTTCCCTGACCTCCACATGCAGAGCACCCCACGGTGCTTTTCTCCATCCTGCATTGCCACTCACTTCCTATCCTAATTCAGACCATCCGATTCACACCACCCCATGATGTTTTTCTCACACCTAGTAGTGAATGTAATGTTACACCCCATAAATGCGCACCACCCCATGATGTTTTTCTCACTCCTACTAGTGAATGTAATGTTACAAACCCAAACAATGCGCAGCACCCCGCGATGTTTTTCAGAAACCAATCCTACAATGCTACAGCATGTTCCCTGACTTCCCCATGCTGACCACCCTGCGGTGCTTTTCTCCATCCTACATTGCCACTCACTGCCTATACTAATTCAGACCCTCGGATTCACACCACCCCATGATGTTTTTCTCACTCCTACTATTGAATGCAATGTTACACAATCATACAATGCGCACCACCCCGCGATGTTTTTCAGAAACCTATCCTACATTGCCACTGCATGTTCCCTGACCTCCCCATGCTGACCAACACGTGGTGCTTTTCCCCATCCTACATTGCCACTCACTGCCTATCCTAATTCAGAACCTCCGATTCACACCACCCCGTGATGTTTTTTCTCACTCCTACTAGTGAATGTAATGTTACACACCCATACAATTTGCACCACCCCGTGATGTTTTTCTGACTCGTACTAGTGAATGTAATATTCCACACCCATACAATGCGCACCACCCCGCGATGTTTTTGAGAAACCTATCCTACATTGCCACTGCATGTTCCCTGACCTCACCATGCTGACCACCCCGCGGTGCTTTTCTCCATCCAACATTGCCACTCAGAGCCTATCCTAATTCACACAGTCCGATTAAATCCACCCGGTGATGTTTTTCTCACTCCTATTAGTGAATGTAATGTTACACACCCATACAATGCGCACCACCCCGTGATGTGTTTCTCACTCCTACTAGTGATTGTAATGCGACACACCCAACAATGCGCACCACCAGGCGATGTTTTTCAGAAACCTGTCCTACATTGCCACTGCATGTTCCCTGACCTCCCCATGCTGACCACCCCACGGTGCTTTTCTCAATCCTACATAGCCACTCACTGCCTATCCTAATTCAAACCCTCCGATTCACACCACCACGTAATATTTTTCTCACTCCTACTATTCAATGTTGTGTTACACACCCATACAAAGCGCACCACCCCGAGATGTTTTTCACAAACCTTACCTACATTGCCACTGCATGTTCCCTGACCTCCCCATGCTGACCACCCCGCGGTGCTTTTCTCCATCCTACATTGCCACTCACTGCCTATCCTAATTCAGACCCTCCGATTCACACCACCCCGTTATGTTTTTCTCACTCCTACTAGTGAATTTAATGTTACACACCACTACAATGCGCAACACCCCGTGATGTTTTTCTCACTCCTACTAGTGAATGTAATGTTACACACCCATACAATTCGCACCACCCTGCAATGTTTTTCAGAAACCTATCCTATATTGCCACTGCATGTTCCCTGACCTCCCCATGCTGACCACCCTGCGGTGCTTTTCTCCATCCTATATTGCCACTCACTGCCTATCCTAATTCAGACCCTCCGATTCACACCACCCCGTGATGTTTTTCTCACTCCTACTAGTGAATGTAATGGTGCACACCCATACAATGCGCACCACCCCGCGATGTTTTTCAGAAACCTATCCTACATTGCCACTGCATGTTCCCTGACCTCCCCATGCTGAGCACCCCACGGTGCTTTTCTCCATCCTGCATTGCCACTCACTTCCTATCCTAATTCAGACCCTCCGATTCACACCACCCCATGATGTTTTTCTCACACCTAGTAGTGAATGTAATGTTACACCCCATAAATGCGCACCACCCCGTGATGTTTTTCTCACTCCTACTAGTGAATGTAATGTTACAAACCCATACAATGCGCACCACCCCGCGATGTTTTTCAGAAAGCAATCCTACATTGCTACAGCATGTTCCCTGACTTCCCCATTCTGACCACCCTGCGGTGCTTTTCTCCATCCTACATTGCCACTCACTGCCTATACTAATTCAGAACCTCCGATTCACACCACCCCATGATGTTTTTCTCACTCCTACTATTGAATGTAATGTTACACAATCATACAATGCGCACCACCCCGCGATGTTTTTCAGAAACCTATCCTACATTGCCACTGCATGTTCCCTGACCTCCCCATGCTGACCAACACGTGGTACTTTTCCCCATCCTACATAGCCACTCACTGCCTATCCTAATTCAGACCCTCTGATTCACACCACCCCGTGATGTTTTTTCTCACTCCTACTAGTGAATGTAATGTTACACACCCATACAATTTGCACCACCCCGTGATGTTTTTCTGACTCGTACTAGTGAATGTAATATTCCACACCCATACAATGCGCACCACCCCGCGATGTTTTTGAGAAACCTATCCTACATTGCCACTGCATGTTCCAAGACCTCACCATGCTGACCACCCCGCGGTGCTTTTCTCCATCCAACATTGCCACTCAGAGCCTATCCTAATTCAGACAGTCCGATTAAATCCACCCGGTGATGTTTTTCTCACTCCTACTAGTGAATGTAATGTTACACACCCATACAATGCGCACCACCCAGTGATGTGTTTCTCACTCCTACTAGTGATTGTAATGCGACACACCCAACAATGCGCACCACCAGGCGATGTTTTTCAGAAACCTGTCCTATATTGCCACTGCATGTTCCCTGACCTCCTCATGCTGACCACCCCACGGTGCTTTTCTCCATCCTACCTAGCCACTCACTGCCTATCCTAATTCAAACACTCCGATTCACACCACCACGTAATGTTTTTCTCACTCCTACTATTCATGTTGTGTTACACACCCATACAAAGCACACCACCCCGAGATGTTTTTCACAAACCTATCCTACATTGCCACTGCATGTTCCCTGACCTCCCCATGCTGACCACCCCGCGGTGCTTTTCTCCATCCTACATTGCCACTCACTGCCTATCCTAATTCAGACCCTCCGATTCACACCACCCCGTTATGTTTTTCTCACTCCTACTAGTGAATTTAATGTTACACACCACTACAATGCGCAACACCCCGTGATGTTTTTCTCACTCCTACTAGTGAATGTAATGTTACACACCCATACAATGCGCACCACCGTGCGATGCTTTTCAGAAACCTATCCTAAATTGCCACTGCATGTTCCCTGACCTCTGCATGCTGACCAACCCGCGGTGCTTTTCTACATCCTACATTGCCACTCACTGCGTATCCGAATTCAGACCCTCCAATTCACACCACCCCGTGATGTTTTTCTCACTCGTAGTAGTGAATGTAATGTTACATACCCATACAATGCACACAACCCCGCGATTTTTTTCAGAAACCTATCCTACATTGCCACTGCTTGTTCCCTCACGTCCCAATGCGGACAACCCCGCGGTGCTTTTCTCCATCCTACATTGCCACTCACTGCCTATCCTAATTCAGACCCTCCTTTTGACACCACCCCATGATGTTTTTCTCACTCCTACTATTGAATGTAATGTTACACAATCATACAATGCGCACCACCCCGCGATGTTTTTCAGAAACCTATCCTACATTGCCACTGCATGTTCCCTGACCTCCCCATGCTGATCAACACGTGGTACTTTTCCCCATCCTACATTGCCACTCACTGCCTATCCTAATTCAGACCCTCTGATTCACACCACCCCGTGATGTTTTTTCTCGCTCCTACTAGTGAATGTAATGTTACACACCCATACAATTTGCACCACCCCGTGATGTTTTTCTGACTCGTACTAGTGAATGTAATATTCCACACCCATACAATGCGCACCACCCCGCGATGTTTTTGAGAAACCTATCCTACATTGCCACTTGCATATTCCCTGACCTCACCATGCTGACCACCCCGCGGTGCTTTTCTCCATCCAACATTGCCACTCAGAGCCTATCCTATTTCAGACAGTCCGTTTAAATCCACCCGGTGATGTTTTTCTCACTCCTACTAGTGAATGTAATGTTACACACCCATACAATGCGCACCACCCCATGATGTGTTTCTCACTCCTACTAGTGATTGTAATGCGACACACCCAACAATGCGCACCACCAGGCGATGTTTTTCAGAAACCTATCCTACATTGCCACTGCATGTTCCCTGACCTCCCCATGCTGACCACCCCACGGTTCTTTTCTCCATCCTATATAGCCACTCACTGCCTATCCTAATTCAAACCCTCCGATTCACACCACCACGTAATGTTTTTCTCACTCCTACTATTCAATGTTGTGTTACACACCCATACAAAGCGCACCACCCCGAGATGTTTTTCACAAACCTATCCTACATTGCCACTGCATGTTCCCTGACCTCCCCATGCTGACCACCCCGCGGTGCTTTTCTCCATCCTACATTCCAACTCACTGCCTATCCTAATTCAGACCCTCCGATTCACACCACCCCGTGATGTTTTTCTCACTCCTACTAGTGAATGTTATATTCCACACCCATACAATGCGCACCACGCCGCGATGTTTTTCAGAAACCTATCCTACATTGCCACTGCATGTTCCCTGACCTCACCATGCTGACCACCCCGCGGTGCTTTTCTCCATCCAACATTGCCACTCACTGCCTATCCTAATTCAGACATTCCGATTAAATCCACCCGGTTATGTTTTTTTCACTCCTACTAGTGAATGTAATGTTACACACCCGTACAATGCGCACCACCCCGTGATGTGTTTCTCACTCCTACTAGTGATTGTAATTCGACACACCCAATCAATGCGCACCACCATGCGATGTTTTTCAGAATCCTATCCTACATTGCCACTGCATGTTCCCTGACTTCCCCATGCTGACCACCCCGCGGTGCTTTTCTCCATCCTACATTGCCACTCACTGCCTATCCTAATTCAGAGCCTCCGATTCACACTACCCCGTTATGTTTTTCTCACTCCTACTAGTGAATTTAATGTTACACACCACTACAATGCACAAAACCCCGTGATGTTTTTCTCACTCCTACTAGTGAATGTAATGTTACACACCCATACAATGCACACCACCGCGCGATGCTTTTCAGAAACCTATCCTAAATTGCCACTGCACGTTCCCTGACCTCCGCATGCTGACCAACAAGCGGTGCTTTTCTACATCCTACATTGCCATTCACGGCGTATCCGAATTCAGACCCTTCAATTCACACCACCCCGTGATGTTTTTCTCACTCCTAGTAGTGAATGTAATGTTACACACCCATACAATGCGCACCACGCCGCAATTTTTTTCAGAAACCTATCCTACATTGCCACTGCATTTTCCCTCACCTCCCAATGCGGACCACCCCGAGGTGCTTTTCTCCATCCTACATTGCCACTCACTGCCTATCCTAATTCAGACCCTCCCACTGACACCACCCCGTGATGTTTTTCTCACTCCTACTAGTGAATGTAATGTGACACACCCATACAATGCGCACGACCCTGCAATGTTTTTCAGAAACCTATCCTACATTGCCACTGCATGTTCCCTGACCTCCCCATGCTGACCACCCCGCGGTGCTTTTCTCGATCCTACATTGCCACTCACTGCCTATCCTAATTCAGACTTTCTGATTCACACCACCCCGTAATGTTTTTCTCACTCCTACTAGTGAATGTAATGTTACACACCCATACAATGCACACCACCCCGCGATGTTTTTCAGAAACATATCCTACATTGGCACAACATGTTCCCTGACCTCAACATGCTGACCACCCCACGGTGCTTTTCTCCATCCTATATTGCCACTCACTTCCTATCCTAATTCAAACCCTCCGATTCACACCACCCCGTGATGTTTTTCTCACTCCTACTAGTGAATGTAATGTTACACAACCATACAATGCGCAGCACCCCGTGATGTTTTTCTAACTCCTACTAGTGAATGTAATGTTACACACCCATACAATGCGCACCACCCCGCGATGTTTTTCAGAAACCTATCCTACATTGCTACTGCATGTTCCCTGAACTCCCCATGCTGACCACCCCGTGATGCTTTTCTCCATCCTACATTGCCACTCACCGCCTATCCTAATTCAGACCCTCCGATTCACACTACACCGTGATGTTTTTCTCACTCCTACTAGTGAATGTAATGTTACACACCCATACAATGCGCACCACCCCGCAATGTTTTTCAGAAACCTATCCTACATTGCCACTGCATGTTCCCTGACCTCCCCATGCTGACCATCCCGCGGTGCTTTTCCCCATCCTACATTGCCACTCACTGCCTATCCTAATTCAGACCCTCCGATTCACACCACCCCGTTATGTTTTTCTCACTCCTAATAGTGAATGTAATGTTACACACCCATACAATTTGCACCACCCCGTGAGGTTTTTCTCACTCCTACTAGGGAATGTAATGTTACACACCCATACAATGCGCACCACCCCGCAATGTTTTTCAGAAACCTATCCTACATTGCCACTGCATGTTCCCTGACCTCCCCATGCTGACCACCCCGTGGTGCTTTTCTCCATCCTACATTGCCACTCACTTCCTATCCTAATTCAGACCTTCTGATTCACAACACCCCGTGATGTTTTTCTCACTCCTACTAGTGAATGTAATGTTACACACCCATAAATTGCGAACAACCCCAGGATGTTTTTCAGAAACCTATCCTACATTGCTACTGCATGTTCCCTGACCTCCCAATGATGACCACCCCACGGTGCTTTTCTCCATCCTTCATTGCCACTCACTGCCTATCCTAATTCAGACCATCCGATTCACACCACCCCGTGATGTTTTTTTCGCTCATACTAGTGAATGTAATGTTACACACCCATACAATGCGCACTACCCCGCATTGTTTTTCAGAAACCTATCCTACATTGCCACTGCATGTTCCATGACTTCCCCATGCTGACCACCCCGCTCTGCTTTTCTCCATCCTACATTGCCACTCACTGCCTATCCTAATTGAGACCCTCTGATTCACACCATCGCGTGATGTTTTTTCTCACTCCTACTAGTGAATGTAATGTTACACAAACATACAATACGCACCACCCTGCGATGTTTTTCAGAAACCTATCCTACATTGCCACTGCATGTTCCCTGACCTCCGCATGCTGACCACCCCGCGGTGCTTTTCTCCCTCCTACATTGCCACTCACTGCCTATACTAATTCAGACCCTCCGATTCACAGCACCCCGTGATGTTTTTCTCACTCCTACTAGTGAATGTAATGTTACACAAACATACAATGCGCACCACCCTGCGATGTTTTTCAGAAACCTATCCTACATTGCCACTGCATGATCCCTGACCTCCCCATTCTGACCACCCCGCGGTGCTTTTCTCCACCCTACATTGCCACTCACTGCCTATCCTCATTCAGACCCTCCGATTCACACCACCCCGTGATGTTTTTCTCACTCCTAACAATGAATGTAATGTTACTCACCCATACAATGCCCAAGACCCAGCGATGTTTTTCAGAATCCTATCCTACATTGCCACTGCATGTTCCCTGACCTCCCCATGCTGACCACCACGCTGTGCTTTTCTCCACCTACATTGCAACTCACTGCCTATCCTAATTCAGACCCTCCGATTCACACCACCCCGTGATGTTTTTCTCACTCCTACTAGAGAATGTAATTTTACACACCCATACAATGTGTACCACCCTGCGATGTTTTTCAGAAACCTACCCTACATTGCCACTTCATGTTCCCTCACCTCCACATGCTTACCAACCCGCGGTGCTTTTCTCCATCCTATATTGCCACTCACTGCCTATCCTAATTCAGACCCTCCAATTCACACCACCCCGTGATGTTTTTCTCACTCCTACTAGTGAATGTAATGGTGCACACCCATACAATGCGCACCACCCCGCGATGTTTTTCAGAAACCTATCCTACATTGCCACGGCATGTTCCCTGACCTCCACATGCAGAGCACCCCACGGTGCTTTTCTCCATCCTGCATTGCCACTCACTTCCTATCCTAATTCAGACCCTCCAATTCACACCACCCCATGATGTTTTTCTCACTCCTAGTAGTGAATGTAATGTTACACCCCATAAATGCACACCACCCCGAGATGTTTTTCTCACTCCTACTAGTGAATGTAATGTTACACACCCATACAATGTGCACCACACCGCGATGTTTTTCAGAAACCAATCCTACATTGCTACAGCATGTTCCCTGACTTCCCCATGCTGACCACCCTGCGGTGCTTTTCTCCATCCTACATTGCCACTCACTGCCTATACTAATTCAGACCCTCCGATTCACACCACCCCATGATGTTTTTCTCACTCCTACTATTGAATGTAATGTTACACAATCATACAATGCGCACCACCCCGCGATGTTTTTCAGAAACCTATCCTACATTGCCACTGCATGTTCCCTGACCTCCCCATGCTGACCAACACGTGGTGCTTATCCCCATCCTACATTGCCACTCACTGCCTATCCTAATTCAGACCCTCCGATTCACACCACCCCGTGATGTTTTTTCTCACTCCTACTAGTGAATGTAATGTTACACACCCATACAATTTGCACCACCCCATGATGTTTTTCTGACTCGTACTTGTGAATGTAATTTTACACACCCATACAATGCCCACCACCCCGCAATGTTTTTCAGAAACCTATCCTACATTGCCACTGCATGTTCCCTCACCTCGCCATGCTGACCACCCCGCGGTGCTTTTCTCCATCCTACATTGCCACTCACTGCCTATCCTAATTCAGACCCTACGATTCACACCACCCCGTGATGTTTTTCTCACTCCTACTAGTGAATGTAATATTCCACACCCATACAATGTGCACCACCCCGCGATGTTTTTCAGAAACCTATCCTACATTGCCACTGCATGTTCCCTGATCTCACCATGCTGACCACCCCGCGGTGCTTTTCTCCATCCCACATTGCCACTCACTGCCTATCCTAATTCAGACCGTCCGATTAAATCCACCCTGTGATGTTTTTCTCACTCCTACTAGTGAATGTAATATTACACACCCATACAATGCGCACCACACCTGGATGTTTTTCAGAAACCTATCCTACATTGCCACGGCATGTTCCCTGACCTCCCCATGCTGACCACCCCGCGGTGCTTTTCTCCATCCTACATTGCCACTCACTGCCTATCCTAATTCAGACCCTCCGATTCACACCACCCCGTGATGTTGTTCTCACTCCTACTAGTGAATGTAATATTCCACACCCATACAATGTGCACCACCCCGCGATGTTTTTGAGAAACCTATCCTACATTGCCACTGCATGTTCCCTGATCTCACCATGCTGACCACCCCGCGGTGCTTTTCTCCATCCAACATTGCCACTCACTGCCTATCGTAATTCAGACCGTCCGATTAAATCCACCCTGTGATGTTTTTCTCACTCCTTCTAGTGAATGTAATATTACACACCCATACAATGCGCACCACCCCTGGATGTTTTTCAGAAACCTATCCTACATTGCCACTGCATGTTCCCTGACCTCCCCATGCTGACCACCCCGCGGTGCTTTTCTCCATCCTACGTTGCCACTCACTGCCTATCCTAATTCAGACCCTCCGATTCACACTACCCCGTGATGTTTTTCTCTCTCCTACTAGTGTATGTAATGTTACACACCCATACAATGCGCACCGCCCCTCGATGTTTTTCAGAAACCTATCCTACATTGCCACTGCATGTTCCCTGAACTCCCCATGCTGACCACGCCGCGATGCTTTTCTCCATCCGACATTGCCATTCACTTCCTATCCTAATTCAGATCCTCTGATTCACACCACCCCGTTATGTTTTTCTCACTCCTACTAGTGAATGTAATGTTACACACCACTAAAATGCGCAACACCCCGTGATGTTTTTCTCACTCCTACTAGTGAATGTAATGTTACAGACCCATACAATGTGCACCACCGCGCGATGCTTTTCAGAAACCTATCCTACATTGCCACTGCATGTTCCCTGACCTCCCCATGCTGACCACCCCGTGGTGCTTTTCTCCATCCTACATTGCCACTCACTTCCTATCCTAATTCAGACCTTCTGATTCACAACACCCCGTGATGTTTTTCTCACTCCTACTAGTGAATGTAATGTTACACACCCATAAATTGCGAACCACCCCTGGATGTTTTTCAGAAACCTATCCTACATTGCTACTGCATGTTCCCTGACCTCCGCATGCTGACCACCCCACGGTGCTTTTCTCCATCCTTCATTGCCACTCACTGCCTATCCTAATTCAGACCATCCGATTCACACCACCCCGTGATGTTTTTTTTCGCTCATACTAGTGAATGTAATGTTACACACCCATACAAAGCGCAGTACCCCGCATTGTTTTTCAGAAACCTATCCTACATTGCCACTGCATGTTCCATGACTTCCCCATGCTGACCACCCCGCTCTGCTTTTCTCCATCCTACATTGCCACTCACTGCCTATCCTAATTGAGACCCTCCGATTCACACCATCGCGTGATGTTTTTTCTCACTCCTACTAGTGAATGTAATGTTACACAAACATACAATGCGCACCACCCAGCGATGTTTTTCAGAAACCTATCCTACATTGCCACTGCATGTTCCCTGACCTCCGCATGCTGACCACCCCGCGGTGCTTTTCTCCCTCCTACATTGCCACTCACTGCCTATACTAATTCAGACCAACTGATTCACAGCACCCCGTGATGTTTTTCTCACTCCTACTAGTGAATGTAATGTTACACAAACATACAATGCGCACCACCCCGCGATGTTTTTCAGAAACCTATCCTACATTGCCACTGCATGATCCCTGACCTCCCCATTCTGACCACCCCGCGGTGCTTTTCTCCACACTACATTGCCACTCACTGCCTATCCTCATTCAGACCCTCCGATTCACACCACCCCGTGATGTTTTTCTCACTCCTAACAATGAATGTAATGTTACTCACCCATACAATGCCCAAGACCCAGCGATGTTTTTCAGAATCCTATCCTACATTGCCACTGCATGTTCCCTGACCTCCCCATGCTGACCACCACGCTGTGCTTTTCTCCACCCTACATTGCAACTCACTGCCTATCCTAATTCAGACCCTCCGATTCACACCACCCCGTGATGTTTTTCTCACTCCTACTAGAGAATGTAATTTTACACACCCATACAATGTGTACCACCCTGCGATGTTTTTCAGAAACCTACCCTACATTGCCACTTCATGTTCCCTCACCTCCACATGCTGACCAACCCGCGGTGCTTTTCTCCATCCTATATTGCCACTCACTGCCTATCCTAATTCAGACCCTCCAATTCACACCACCCCGTGATGTTTTTCTCACTCCTACTAGTGAATGTAATGGTGCACACCCATACAATGCGCACCACCCCGCGATGTTTTTCAGAAACCTATCCTACATTGCCACTGCATGTTCCCTGACCTCCACATGCAGAGCACCCCACGGTGCTTTTCTCCATCCTGCATTGCCACTCACTTCCTATCCTAATTCAGACACTCCAATTCACACCACCCCATGATGTTTTTCTCACTCCTAGTAGTGAATGTAATGTTACACCCCATAAATGCACACCACCCCGAGATGTTTTTCTCACTCCTACTAGTGAATGTAATGTTACACACCCATACAATGTGCACCACACCGCGATGTTTTTCAGAAACCAATCCTACATTGCTACAGCATGTTCCCTGACTTCCCCATGCTGACCACCCTGCGGTGCTTTTCTAAATCCTACATTGCCACTCACTGCCTATACTAATTCAGACCCTCCGATTCACACCACCCCATGATGTTTTTCTCACTCCTACTATTGAATGTAATGTTACACAATCATACAATGCGCACCACCCCGCGATGTTTTTCAGAAACCTATCCTACATTGCCACTGCATGTTCCCTGACCTCCCCATGCTGACCAACACGTGGTGCTTTTCCCCATCCTACATTGCCACTCACTGCCTATCCTAATTCAGACCCTCCGATTCACACCACCCCGTGATGTTTTTTCTCACTCCTACTAGTGAATGTAATGTTACACACCCATACAATTTGCACCACCCCGTGATGTTTTTCTGACTCGTACTAGTGAATGTAATTTTACACACCCATACAATGCCCACCACCCCGCAATGTTTTTCAGAAACCTATCCTACATTGCCACTGCATGTTCCCTCACCTCGCCATGCTGACCACCCCGCGGTGCTTTTCTCCATCCTACATTGCCACTCACTGCCTATCCTAATTCAGACCCTACGATTCACACCACCCCGTGATGTTTTTCTCACTCCTACTAGTGAATGTAATATTCCACACCCATACAATGTGCACCACCCCGCGATGTTTTTCAGAAACCTATCCTACATTGCCACTGCATGTTCCCTGATCTCACCATGCTGACCACCCCGCGGTGCTTTTCTCCATCCCACATTGCCACTCACTGCCTATCCTAATTCAGACCGTCCGATTAAATCCACCCTGTGATGTTTTTCTCACTCCTACTAGTGAATGTAATATTTCACACCCATACAATGCGCACCACACCTGGATGTTTTTCAGAAACCTATCCTACATTGCCACGGCATGTTCCCTGACCTCCCCATGCTGACCACCCCGCGGTGCTTTTCTCCATCCTACATTGCCACTCACTGCCTATCCTAATTCAGACCCTCCGATTCACACCACCCCGTGATGTTGTTCTCACTCCTACTAGTGAATGTAATATTCCACACCCATACAATGTGCACCACCCCGCGATGTTTTTGAGAAACCTATCCTACATTGCCTCTGCATGTTCCCTGATCTCACCATGCGGACCACCCCGCGGTGCTTTTCTCCATCCAACATTGCCACTCACTGCCTATCGTAATTCAGACCGTCCGATTAAATCCACCCTGTGATGTTTTTCTCACTCCTTCTAGTGAATGTAATATTACACACCCATACAATGCGCACCACCCCTGGATGTTTTTCAGAAACCTATTCTACATTGCCACGGCATGTTCCCTCACCTCCCCATGCCGACCACCCCGCGGTGCTTTTCTCCATCCTACATTGCCACTCACTGCCTATCCTAATTCAGACCCTACGATTCACACCACCCCGTGATGTTTTTCTCACTCCTACTAGTGAATGTAATATTCCACACCCATACAATGTGCACCACCCCGCGATGTTTTTCAGAAACCTATCCTACATTGCCACTGCATGTTCCCTGATCTCACCATGCTGACCACCCCGCGGTGCTTTTCTCCATCCCACATTGCCACTCACTGCCTATCCTAATTCAGACCGTCCGATTAAATCCACCCTGTGATGTTTTTCTCACTCCTACTAGTGAATGTAATATTTCACACCCATACAATGCGCACCACACCTGGATGTTTTTCAGAAACCTATCCTACATTGCCACGGCATGTTCCCTGACCTCCCCATGCTGACCACCCCGCGGTGCTTTTCTCCATCCTACATTGCCACTCACTGCCTATCCTAATTCAGACCCTCCGATTCACACCACCCCGTGATGTTGTTCTCACTCCTACTAGTGAATGTAATATTCCACACCCATACAATGTGCACCACCCCGCGATGTTTTTGAGAAACCTATCCTACATTGCCTCTGCATGTTCCCTGATCTCACCATGCTGACCACCCCGCGGTGCTTTTCTCCATCCAACATTGCCACTCACTGCCTATCGTAATTCAGACCATCCGATTAAATCCACCCTGTGATGTTTTTCTCACTCCTTCTAGTGAATGTAATATTACACACCCATACAATGCGCACCACCCCTGGATGTTTTTCAGAAACCTATTCTACATTGCCACGGCATGTTCCCTCACCTCCCCATGCCGACCACCCCGCAGTGCTTTTCTCCATCCTACATTGCCACTCACTGCCTGTCCTAATTCAGACCCTCTGATTCACACCACCCAGTGATGTTTTTCTCACTCCTACTAGTTAATGTAATGTTACACACCCATACAATGCGAACCACCCCGCGATGTTTTTCAGAAACCTATCCTACATTGCCACTGCATGTTCCCTGACCTCCCCATGCTGACCACCCCGCGGTGCTTTTCTCCATCCTATGTTGCCACTCACTGCCTATCCTAATTCAGACCCTCCGATTCACACTACCCCGTGATGTTTTTCTCTCTCCTACTAGTGTATGTAATGTTACACACCCATACAATGCGCACCGCCCCTCGATGTTTTTCAGAAACCTATCCTACATTGCCACTGCATGTTCCCTGAACTCCCCATGCTGACCACGCCGCGATGCTTTTCTCCATCCTACATTGCCATTCACTTCCTATCCTAATTCAGATCCTCTGATTCACACCACCCCGTTATGTTTTTCTCACTCCTACTAGTGAATGTAATGTTACACACCACTAAAATGCGCAACACCCCGTGATGTTTTTCTCACTCCTACTAGTGAATGTAATGTTACAGACCCATACAAAGCGCACTACCCCGCATTGTTTTTCAGAAACCTATCCTACATTGCCACTGCATGTTCCATGACTTCCCCATGCTGACCACCCCTCTCTGCTTTTCTCCATCCTACATTGCCACTCACTGCCTATCCTAATTGAGACCCTCCGATTCACACCATCGCGTGATGTTTTTTCTCACTCCTACTAGTGAATGTAATGTTACACAAACATACAATGCGCACCACCCAGCGATGTTTTTCAGAAACCTATCCTACATTGCCACTGCATGTTCCCTGACCTCCGCATGCTGACCACCCCGCGGTGCTTTTCTCCCTCCTACATTGCCACTCACTGCCTATACTAATTCAGACCCTCCGATTCACAGCACCCCGTGATGTTTTTCTCACTCCTACTAGTGAATGTAATGTTACACAAACATACAATGCGCACCACCCCGCGATGTTTTTCAGAAACCTATCCTACATTGCCACTGCATGATCCCTGACTTCCCCATTCTGACCACCCCGCGGTGCTTTTCTCCACCCTACATTGCCACTCTCTGCCTATCCTCATTCAGACCCTCCGATTCACACCACCCCGTGATGTTTTTCTCACTCCTAACAATGAATGTAATGTTACTCACCCATACAATGCCCAAGACCCAGCGATGTTTTTCAGAATCCTATCCTACATTGCCACTGCATGTTCCCTGACCTCCCCATGCTGACCACCACGCTGTGCTTTTCTCCACCCTACATTGCAACTCACTGCCTATCCTAATTCAGACCCTCCGATTCACACCACCCCGTGATGTTTTTCTCACTCCTACTAGAGAATGTAATTTTACACACCCATACAATGTGTACCACCCTGCGATGTTTTTCAGAAACCTACCCTACATTGCCACTTCATGTTCCCTCACCTCCACATGCTTACCAACCCGCGGTGCTTTTGTCCATCCTATATTGCCACTCACTGCCTATCCTAATTCAGACCCTCCAATTCACACCACCCCGTGATGTTTTTCTCACTCCTACTAGTGAATGTAATGGTGCACACCCATACAATGCGCACCACCCCGCGATGTTTTTCAGAAACCTATCCTACATTGCCACTGCATGTTCCCTGACCTCCACATGCAGAGCACCCCACGGTGCTTTTCTCCATCCTGCATTGCCACTCACTTCCTATCCTAATTCAGACCCTCCGATTCACACCACCCCATGATGTTTTTCTCACACCTAGTAGTGAATGTAATGTTACACCCCATAAATGCGCACCACCCCATGATGTTTTTCTCACTCCTACTAGTGAATGTAATGTTACAAACCCAAACAATGCGCACCACCCCGCGATGTTTTTCAGAAACCAATCCTACAATGCTACAGCATGTTCCCTGACTTCCCCATGCTGACCACCCTGCGGTGCTTTTCTCCATCCTACATTGCCACTCACTGCCTATACTAATTCAGACCCTCCGATTCACACCACCCCATGATGTTTTTCTCACTCCTCCTATTGAATGCAATGTTACACAATCATACAATGCGCACCACCCCGCGATGTTTTTCAGAAACCTATCCTACATTGCCACTGCATGTTCCCTGACCTCCCCATGCTGACCAACACGTGGTGCTTTTCCCCATCCTACATTGCCACTCACTGCCTATCCTAATTCAGACCCTCCGATTCACACCACCCCGTGATGTTTTTTCTCACTCCTACTAGTGAATATAATGTTACACACCCATACAATTTGCACCACCCCGTGATGTTTTTCTGACTCGTACTTGTGAATGTAATTTTACACACCCATACAATGCCCACCACCCCGCAATGTTTTTCAGAAAGCTATCCTACATTGCCACTGCATGTTCCCTCACCTCGCCATGCTGACCACCCCGCGGTGCTTTTCTCCATCCTACATTGCCACTCACTGCCTATCCTAATTCAGACCCTACGATTCACACCACCCCGTGATGTTTTTCTCACTCCTACTAGTGAATGTAATATTCCACACCCATACAATGTGCACCACCCCGCAATGTTTTTCAGAAACCTATCCTACATTGCCACTGCATGTTCCCTGATCTCACCATGCTGACCACCCCGCGGTGCTTTTCTCCATCCCACATTGCCACTCACTGCCTATCCTAATTCAGACCGTCCGATTAAATCCACCCTGTGATGTTTTTCTCACTCCTACTAGTGAATGTAATATTACACACCCATACAATGCGCACCACACCTGGATGTTTTTCAGAAACCTATCCTACATTGCCACGGCATGTTCCCTGACCTCCCCATGCTGACCACCCCGCGGTGCTTTTCTCCATCCTACATTGCCACTCACTGCCTATCCTAATTCAGACCCTCCGATTCACACCACCCCGTGATGTTGTTCTCACTCCTACTAGTGAATGTAATATTCCACACCCATACAATGTGCACCACCCCGCGATGTTTTTGAGAAATCTATCCTACATTGCCACTGCATGTTCCCTGATCTCACCATGCTGACCACCCCGCGGTGCTTTTCTCCATCCAACATTGCCACTCACTGCCTATCGTAATTCAGACCGTCCGATTAAATCCACCCTGTGATGTTTTTCTCACTCCTTCTAGTGAATGTGATATTACACACCCATACAATGCGCACCACCCCTGGATGTTTTTCAGAAACCTATCCTACATTGCCACTGCATGTTCCCTGACCTCCCCATGCTGACCACCCCGCGGTGCTTTTCTCCATCCTACGTTGCCACTCACTGCCTATCCTAATTCAGACCCTCCGATTCACACTACCCCGTGATGTTTTTCTCTCTCCTACTAGTGTATGTAATGTTACACACCCATACAATGCGCACCGCCCCTCGATGTTTTTCAGAAACCTATCCTACATTGCCACTGCATGTTCCCTGAACTCCCCATGCTGACCACGCCGCGATGCTTTTCTCCATCCTACATTGCCATTCACTTCCTATCCTAATTCAGATCCTCTGATTCACACCACCCCGTTATGTTTTTCTCACTCCTACTAGTGAATGTCATGTTACACACCACTAAAATGCGCAACACCCCGTGATGTTTTTCTCACTCCTACTAGTGAATGTAATGTTACAGACCCATACAATGTGCACCACCGCGCGATGCTTTTCAGAAACCTATCCTACATTGCCACTGCATGTTCCCTGACCTCCCCATGCTGACCACCCCGTGGTGCTTTTCTCCATCCTACATTGCCACTCACTTCCTATCCTAATTCAGACCTTCTGATTCACAACACCCCGTGATGTTTTTCTCACTCCTACTAGTGAATGTAATGTTACACACCCATAAATTGCGAACCACCCCTGGATGTTTTTCAGAAACCTATCCTACATTGCTACTGCATGTTCCCTGACCTCCCCATGCTGACCACCCCACGGTGCTTTTCTCCATCCTTCATTGCCACTCACTGCCTATCCTAATTCAGACCATCCGATTCACACCACCCCGTGATGTTTTTTTTCGCTCATACTAGTGAATGTAATGTTACACACCCATACAAAGCGCACTACCCCGCATTGTTTTTCAGAAACCTATCCTACATTGCCACTGCATGTTCCATGACTTCCCCATGCTGACCACCCCGCTCTGCTTTTCTCCATCCTACATTGCCACTCACTGCCTATCCTAATTGAGACCCTCCGATTCACACCATCGCGTGATGTTTTTTCTCACTCCTACTAGTGAATGTAATGTTACACAAACATACAATGCGCACCACCCAGCGATGTTTTTCAGAAACCTATCCTACATTGCCACTGCATGTTCCCTGACCTCCGCATGCTGACCACCCCGCGGTGCTTTTCTCCCTCCTACATTGCCACTCACTGCCTATACTAATTCAGACCCTCTGATTCACAGCACCCCGTGATGTTTTTCTCACTCCTACTAGTGAATGTAATGTTACACAAACATACAATGCGCACCACCCAGCGATGTTTTTCAGAAACCTATCCTACATTGCCACTGCATGATCCCTGACCTCCCCATTCTGACCACCCCGCGGTGCTTTTCTCCACACTACATTGCCACTCACTGCCTATCCTCATTCAGACCCTCCGATTCACACCACCCCGTGATGTTTTTCTCACTCCTAACAATGAATGTAATGTTACTCACCCATACAATGCCCAAGACCCAGCGATGTTTTTCAGAATCCTATCCTACATTGCCACTGCATGTTCCCTGACCTCCCCATGCTGACCACCACGCTGTGCTTTTCTCCACCCTACATTGCAACTCACTGCCTATCCTAATTCAGACCCTCCGATTCACACCACCCCGTGATGTTTTTCTCACTCCTACTAGAGAATGTAATTTTACACACCCATACAATGTGTACCACCCTGCGATGTTTTTCAGAAACCTACCCTACATTGCCACTTCATGTTCCCTCACCTCCACATGCTGACCAACCCGCGGTGCTTTTCTCCATCCTATATTGCCACTCACTGCCTATCCTAATTCAGACCCTCCAATTCACACCACCCCGTGATGTTTTTCTCACTCCTACTAGTGAATGTAATGGTGCACACCCATACAATGCGCACCACCCCGCGATGTTTTTCAGAAACCTATCCTACATTGCCACTGCATGTTCCCTGACCTCCACATGCAGAGCACCCCACGGTGCTTTTCTCCATCCTGCATTGCCACTCACTTCCTATCCTAATTCAGACACTCCAATTCACACCACCCCATGATGTTTTTCTCACTCCTAGTAGTGAATGTAATGTTACACCCCATAAATGCACACCACCCCGAGATGTTTTTCTCACTCCTACTAGTGAATGTAATGTTACACACCCATACAATGTGCACCACACCGCGATGTTTTTCAGAAACCAATCCTACATTGCTACAGCATGTTCCCTGACTTCCCCATGCTGACCACCCTGCGGTGCTTTTCTAAATCCTACATTGCCACTCACTGCCTATACTAATTCAGACCCTCCGATTCACACCACCCCATGATGTTTTTCTCACTCCTACTATTGAATGTAATGTTACAGAATCATACAATGCGCACCACCCCGCGATGTTTTTCAGAAACCTATCCTACATTGCCACTGCATGTTCCCTGACCTCCCCATGCTGACCAACACGTGGTGCTTTTCCCCATCCTACATTGCCACTCACTGCCTATCCTAATTCAGACCCTCCGATTCACACCACCCCGTGATGTTTTTTCTCACTCCTACTAGTGAATGTAATGTTACACACCCATACAATTTGCACCACCCCGTGATGTTTTTCTGACTCGTACTAGTGAATGTAATTTTACACACCCATACAATGCCCACCACCCCGCAATGTTTTTCAGAAACCTATCCTACATTGCCACTGCATGTTCCCTCACCTCGCCATGCTGACCACCCCGCGGTGCTTTTCTCCATCCTACATTGCCACTCACTGCCTATCCTAATTCAGACCCTACGATTCACACCACCCCGTGATGTTTTTCTCACTCCTACTAGTGAATGTAATATTCCACACCCATACAATGTGCACCACCCCGCGATGTTTTTCAGAAACCTATCCTACATTGCCACTGCATGTTCCCTGATCTCACCATGCTGACCACCCCGCGGTGCTTTTCTCCATCCCACATTGCCACTCACTGCCTATCCTAATTCAGACCGTCCGATTAAATCCACCCTGTGATGTTTTTCTCACTCCTACTAGTGAATGTAATATTACACAACCATACAATGCGCACCACACCTGGATGTTTTTCAGAAACCTATCCTACATTGCCACGGCATGTTCCCTGACCTCCCCATGCTGACCACCCCGCGGTGCTTTTCTCCATCCTACATTGCCACTCACTGCCTATCCTAATTCAGACCCTCCGATTCACACCACCCCGTGATGTTGTTCTCACTCCTACTAGTGAATGTAATATTCCACACCCATACAATGGGCACCACCCCGCGATGTTTTTGAGAAACCTATCCTACATTGCCTCTGCATGTTCCCTGATCTCACCATGCTGACCACCCCGCGGTGCTTTTCTCCATCCAACATTGCCACTCACTGCCTATCGTAATTCAGACCGTCCGATTAAATCCACCCTGTGATGTTTTTCTCACTCCTTCTAGTGAATGTAATATTACACACCCATACAATGCGCACCACCCCTGGATGTTTTTCAGAAACCTATTCTACATTGCCACGGCATGTTCCCTCACCTCCCCATGCCGACCACCCCGCGGTGCTTTTCTCCATCCTACATTGCCACTCACTGCCTGTCCTAATTCAGACCCTCTGATTCACACCACCCAGTGATGTTTTTCTCACTCCTACTAGTTAATGTAATGTTACACACCCATACAATGCGAACCACCCCGCAATGTTTTTCAGAAACCTATCCTACATTGCCACTGCATGTTCCCTGACCTCCCCATGCTGACCACCCCGCGGTGCTTTTCTCCATCCTATGTTGCCACTCACTGCCTATCCTAATTCAGACCCTCCGATTCACACTACCCCGTGATGTTTTTCTCTCTCCTACTAGTGTATGTAATGTTACACACCCATACAATGCGCACCGCCCCTCGATGTTTTTCAGAAACCTATCCTACATTGCCACTGCATGTTCCCTGAACTCCCCATGCTGACCACGCCGCGATGCTTTTCTCCATCCTACATTGCCATTCACTTCCTATCCTAATTCAGATCCTCTGATTCACACCACCCCGTTATGTTTTTCTCACTCCTACTAGTGAATGTAATGTTACACACCACTAAAATGCGCAACACCCCGTGATGTTTTTCTCACTCCTACTAGTGAATGTAATGTTACAGACCCATACAAAGCGCACTACCCCGCATTGTTTTTCAGAAACCTATCCTACATTGCCACTGCATGTTCCATGACTTCCCCATGCTGACCACCCCGCTCTGCTTTTCTCCATCCTACATTGCCACTCACTGCCTATCCTAATTGAGACCCTCCGATTCACACCATCGCGTGATGTTTTTTCTCACTCCTACTAGTGAATGTAATGTTACACAAACATACAATGCGCACCACCCAGCGATGTTTTTCAGAAACCTATCCTACATTGCCACTGCATGTTCCCTGACCTCCGCATGCTGACCACCCCGCGGTGCTTTTCTCCCTCCTACATTGCCACTCACTGCCTATACTAATTCAGACCCTCCGATTCACAGCACCCCGTGATGTTTTTCTCACTCCTACTAGTGAATGTAATGTTACACAAACATACAATGCGCACCACCCCGCGATGTTTTTCAGAAACCTATCCTACATTGCCACTGCATGATCCCTGACTTCCCCATTCTGACCACCCCGCGGTGCTTTTCTCCACCCTACATTGCCACTCTCTGCCTATCCTCATTCAGACCCTCCGATTCACACCACCCTGTGATGTTTTTCTCACTCCTAACAATGAATGTAATGTTACTCACCCATACAATGCCCAAGACCCAGCGATGTTTTTCAGAATCCTATCCTACATTGCCACTGCATGTTCCCTGACCTCCCCATGCTGACCACCACGCTGTGCTTTTCTCCACCCTACATTGCAACTCACTGCCTATCCTACTTCAGACCCTCCGATTCACACCACCCCGTGATGTTTTTCTCACTCCTACTAGAGAATGTAATTTTACACACCCATACAATGTGTACCACCCTGCGATGTTTTTCAGAAACCTACCCTACATTGCCACTTCATGTTCCCTCACCTCCACATGCTTACCAACCCGCGGTGCTTTTGTCCATCCTATATTGCCACTCACTGCCTATCCTAATTCAGACCCTCCAATTCACACCACCCCGTGATGTTTTTCTCACTCCTACTAGTTAATGTAATGGTGCACACCCATACAATGCGCACCACCCCGCGATGTTTTTCAGAAACCTATCCTACATTGCCACTGCATGTTCCCTGACCTCCACATGCAGAGCACCCCACGGTGCTTTTCTCCATCCTGCATTGCCACTCACTTCCTATCCTAATTCAGACCCTCCGATTCACACCACCCCATGATGTTTTTCTCACACCTAGTAGTGAATGTAATGTTACACCCCATAAATGCGCACCACCCCATGATGTTTTTCTCACTCCTACTAGTGAATGTAATGTTACAAACCCAAACAATGCGCACCACCCCGCGATGTTTTTCAGAAACCAATCCTACAATGCTACAGCATGTTCCCTGACTTCCCCATGCTGACCACCCTGCGGTGCTTTTCTCCATCCTACATTGCCACTCACTGCCTATACTAATTCAGACCCTCCGATTCACACCACCCCATGATGTTTTTCTCACTCCTCCTATTGAATGCAATGTTACACAATCATACAATGCGCACCACCCCGCGATGTTTTTCAGAAACCTATCCTACATTGCCACTGCATGTTCCCTGACCTCCCCATGCTGACCAACACGTGGTGCTTTTCCCCATCCTACATTGCCACTCACTGCCTATCCTAATTCAGACCCTCCGATTCACACCACCCCGTGATGTTTTTTCTCACTCCTACTAGTGAATGTAATGTTACACACCCATACAATTTGCACCACCCCGTGATGTTTTTCTGACTCGTACTTGTGAATGTAATTTTACACACCCATACAATTCCCACCACCCCGCAATGTTTTTCAGAAACCTATCCTACATTGCCACTGCATGTTCCCTCACCTCGCCATGCTGACCACCCCGCGGTGCTTTTCTCCATCCTACATTGCCACTCACTGCCTATCCTAATTCAGACCCTACGATTCACACCACCCCGTGATGTTTTTCTCACTCCTACTAGTGAATGTAATATTCCACACCCATACAATGTGCACCACCCCGCGATGTTTTTCAGAAACCTATCCTACATTGCCACTGCATGTTCCCTGATCTCACCATGCTGACCACCCCGCGGTGCTTTTCTCCATCCCACATTGCCACTCACTGCCTATCCTAATTCAGACCGTCCGATTAAATCCACCGTGTGATGTTTTTCTCACTCCTACTAGTGAATGTAATATTACACACCCATACAATGCGCACCACACCTGGATGTTTTTCAGAAACCTATCCTACATTGCCACGGCATGTTCCCTGACCTCCCCATGCTGACCACCCCGCGGTGCTTTTCTCCATCCTACATTGCCACTCACTGCCTATCCTAATTCAGACCCTCCGATTCACACCACCCCGTGATGTTGTTCTCACTCCTACTAGTGAATGTAATATTCCACACCCATACAATGTGCACCACCCCGCGATGTTTTTGAGAAACCTATCCTACATTGCCACTGCATGTTCCCTGATCTCACCATGCTGACCACCCCGCGGTGCTTTTCTCCATCCAACATTGCCACTCACTGCCTATCGTAATTCAGACCGTCCGATTAAATCCACCCTGTGATGTTTTTCTCACTCCTTCTAGTGAATGTAATATTACACACCCATACAATGCGCACCACCCCGCGATGTTTTTCAGAAACCTATCCTACATTGCCACTGCATGTTCCCTGACCTCCCCATGCTGACCACCCCGCGGTGCTTTTCTCCATCCTACGTTGCCACTCACTGCCTATCCTAATTCAGACCCTCCGATTCACACTACCCCGTGATGTTTTTCTCTCTCCTACTAGTGTATGTAATGTTACACACCCATACAATGCGCACCGCCCCTCGATGTTTTTCAGAAACCTATCCTACATTGCCACTTCATGTTCCCTGAACTCCCCATGCTGACCACGCCGCGATGCTTTTCTCCATCCTACATTGCCATTCACTTCCTATCCTAATTCAGATCCTCTGATTCACACCACCCCGTTATGTTTTTCTCACTCCTACTAGTGAATGTAATGTTACACACCACTAAAATGCGCAACACCCCGTGATGTTTTTCTCACTCCTACTAGTGAATGTAATGTTACAGACCCATACAATGTGCACCACCGCGCGATGCTTTTCAGAAACCTATCCTACATTGCCACTGCATGTTCCCTGACCTCCCCATGCTGACCACCCCGTGGTGCTTTTCTCCATCCTACATTGCCACTCACTTCCTATCCTAATTCAGACCTTCTGATTCACAACACCCCGTGATGTTTTTCTCACTCCTACTAGTGAATGTAATGTTACACACCCATAAATTGCGAACCACCCCTGGATGTTTTTCAGAAACCTATCCTACATTGCTACTGCATGTTCCCTGACCTCCCCATGCTGACCACCCCACGGTGCTTTTCTCCATCCTTCATTGCCACTCACTGCCTATCCTAATTCAGACCATCCGATTCACACCACCCCGTGATGTTTTTTTTCGCTCATACTAGTGAATGTAATGTTACACACCCATACAAAGCGCACTACCCCGCATTGTTTTTTAGAAACCTATCCTACATTGCCACTGCATGTTCCATGACATCCCCATGCTGACCACCCCGCTCTGCTTTTCTCCATCCTACATTGCCACTCACTGCCTATCCTAATTGAGACCCTCCGATTCACACTATCGCGTGATGTTTTTTCTCACTCCTACTAGTGAATGTAATGTTACACAAACATACAATGCGCACCACCCAGCGATGTTTTTCAGAAACCTATCCTACATTGCCACTGCATGTTCCCTGACCTCTGCATGCTGACCACCCCGCGGTGCTTTTCTCCCTCCTACATTGCCACTCACTGCCTATACTAATTCAGACCCTCTGATTCACAGCACCCCGTGATGTTTTTCTCACTCCTACTAGTGAATGTAATGTTACACAAACATACAATGCGCACCACCCCGCGATGTTTTTCAGAAACCTATCCTACATTGCCACTGCATGATCCCTGACCTCCCCATTCTGACCACCCCGCGGTGCTTTTCTCCACACTACATTGCCACTCACAGCCTATCCTCATTCAGACCCTCCGATTCACACCACCCCGTGATGTTTTTCTCACTCCTAACAATGAATGTAATGTTACTCACCCATACAATGCCCAAGACCCAGCGATGTTTTTCAGAATCCTATCCTACATTGCCACTGCATGTTCCCTGACCTCCCCATGCTGACCACCACGCTGTGCTTTTCTCCACCCTACATTGCAACTCACTGCCTATCCTAATTCAGACCCTCCGATTCACACCACCCCGTGATGTTTTTCTCACTCCTACTAGAGAATGTAATTTTACACACCCATACAATGTGTACCACCCTGCGATGTTTTTCAGAAACCTACCCTACATTGCCACTTCATGTTCCCTCACCTCCACATGCTGACCAACCCGCGGTGCTTTTCTCCATCCTATATTGCCACTCACTGCCTATCCTAATTCAGACCCTCCAATTCACACCACCCCGTGATGTTTTTCTCACTCCTACTAGTGAATGTAATGGTGCACACCCATACAATGCGCACCACCCCGCGATGTTTTTCAGAAACCTATCCTACATTGCCACTGCATGTTCCCTGACCTCCACATGCAGAGCACCCCACGGTGCTTTTCTCCATCCTGCATTGCCACTCACTTCCTATCCTAATTCAGACACTCCAATTCACACCACCCCATGATGTTTTTCTCACTCCTAGTAGTGAATGTAATGTTACACCCCATAAATGCACACCACCCCGAGATGTTTTTCTCACTCCTACTAGTGAATGTAATGTTACACACCCATACAATGTGCACCACACCGCGATGTTTTTCAGAAACCAATCCTACATTGCTACAGCATATTAGCTGACTTCCCCATGCTGACCACCCTGCGGTGCTTTTCTAAATCCTACATTGCCACTCACTGCCTATACTAATTCAGACCCTCCGATTCACACCACCCCATGATGTTTTTCTCACTCCTACTATTGAATGTAATGTTACACAAACATACAATGCGCACCACCCAGCGATGTTTTTCAGAAACCTATCCTACATTGCCACTGCATGTTCCCTGACCTCCGCATGCTGACCACCCCGCGGTGCTTTTCTCCCTCCTACATTGCCACTCACTGCCTATACTAATTCAGACCCTCCGATTCACAGCACCCCGTGATGTTTTTCTCACTCCTACTAGTGAATGTAATGTTACACAAACATACAATGCGCACCACCCCGCGATGTTTTTCAGAAACCTATCCTACATTGCCAGTGCATGATCCCTGACTTCCCCATTCTGACCACCCCGCGGTGCTTTTCTCCACCCTACATTGCCACTCTCTGCCTATCCTCATTCAGACCCTCCGATTCACACCACCCCGTGATGTTTTTCTCACTCCTAACAATGAATGTAATGTTACTCACCCATACAATGCCCAAGACCCAGCGATGTTTTTCAGAATCCTATCCTACATTGCCACTGCATGTTCCCTGACCTCCCCATGCTGACCACCACGCTGTGCTTTTCTCCACCCTACATTGCAACTCACTGCCTATCCTAATTCAGACCCTCCGATTCACACCACCCCGTGATGTTTTTCTCACTCCTACTAGAGAATGTAATTTTACACACCCATACAATGTGTACCACCCTGCGATGTTTTTCAGAAACCTACCCTACATTGCCACTTCATGTTCCCTCACCTCCACATGCTTACCAACCCGCGGTGCTTTTGTCCATCCTATATTGCCACTCACTGCCTATCCTAATTCAGACCCTCCAATTCACACCACCCCGTGATGTTTTTCTCACTCCTACTAGTTAATGTAATGGTGCACACCCATACAATGCGCACCACCCCGCGATGTTTTTCAGAAACCTATCCTACATTGCCACTGCATGTTCCCTGACCTCCACATGCAGAGCACCCCACGGTGCTTTTCTCCATCCTGCATTGCCACTCACTTCCTATCCTAATTCAGACCCTCCGATTCACACCACCCCATGATGTTTTTCTCACACCTAGTAGTGAATGTAATGTTACACCCCATAAATGCGCACCACCCCATGATGTTTTTCTCACTCCTACTAGTGAATGTAATGTTACAAACCCAAACAATGCGCACCACCCCGCGATGTTTTTCAGAAACCAATCCTACAATGCTACAGCATGTTCCCTGACTTCCCCATGCTGACCACCCTGCGGTGCTTTTCTCCATCCTACATTGCCACTCACTGCCTATACTAATTCAGACCCTCCGATTCACACCACCCCATGATGTTTTTCTCACTCCTCCTATTGAATGCAATGTTACACAATCATACAATGCGCACCACCCCGCGATGTTTTTCAGAAACCTATCCTACATTGCCACTGCATGTTCCCTGACCTCCCCATGCTGACCAACACGTGGTGCTTTTCCCCATCCTACATTGCCACTCACTGCCTATCCTAATTCAGACCCTCCGATTCACACCACCCCGTGATGTTTTTTCTCACTCCTACTAGTGAATGTAATGTTACACACCCATACAATTTGCACCACCCCGTGATGTTTTTCTGACTCGTACTTGTGAATGTAATTTTACACACCCATACAATTCCCACCACCCCGCAATGTTTTTCAGAAACCTATCCTACATTGCCACTGCATGTTCCCTCACCTCGCCATGCTGACCACCCCGCGGTGCTTTTCTCCATCCTACATTGCCACTCACTGCCTATCCTAATTCAGACCCTACGATTCACACCACCCCGTGATGTTTTTCTCACTCCTACTAGTGAATGTAATATTCCACACCCATACAATGTGCACCACCCCGCGATGTTTTTCAGAAACCTATCCTACATTGCCACTGCATGTTCCCTGATCTCACCATGCTGACCACCCCGCGGTGCTTTTCTCCATCCCACATTGCCACTCACTGCCTATCCTAATTCAGACCGTCCGATTAAATCCACCGTGTGATGTTTTTCTCACTCCTACTAGTGAATGTAATATTACACACCCATACAATGCGCACCACACCTGGATGTTTTTCAGAAACCTATCCTACATTGCCACGGCATGTTCCCTGACCTCCCCATGCTGACCACCCCGCGGTGCTTTTCTCCATCCTACATTGCCACTCACTGCCTATCCTAATTCAGACCCTCCGATTCACACCACCCCGTGATGTTGTTCTCACTCCTACTAGTGAATGTAATATTCCACACCCATACAATGTGCACCACCCCGCGATGTTTTTGAGAAACCTATCCTACATTGCCACTGCATGTTCCCTGATCTCACCATGCTGACCACCCCGCGGTGCTTTTCTCCATCCAACATTGCCACTCACTGCCTATCGTAATTCAGACCGTCCGATTAAATCCACCCTGTGATGTTTTTCTCACTCCTTCTAGTGAATGTAATATTACACACCCATACAATGCGCACCACCCCTGGATGTTTTTCAGAAACCTATCCTACATTGCCACTGCATGTTCCCTGACCTCCCCATGCTGACCACCCCGCGGTGCTTTTCTCCATCCTACGTTGCCACTCACTGCCTATCCTAATTCAGACCCTCCGATTCACACTACCCCGTGATGTTTTTCTCTCTCCTACTAGTGTATGTAATGTTACACACCCATACAATGCGCACCGCCCCTCGATGTTTTTCAGAAACCTATCCTACATTGCCACTTCATGTTCCCTGAACTCCCCATGCTGACCACGCCGCGATGCTTTTCTCCATCCTACATTGCCATTCACTTCCTATCCTAATTCAGATCCTCTGATTCACACCACCCCGTTATGTTTTTCTCACTCCTACTAGTGAATGTAATGTTACACACCACTAAAATGCGCAACACCCCGTGATGTTTTTCTCACTCCTACTAGTGAATGTAATGTTACAGACCCATACAATGTGCACCACCGCGCGATGCTTTTCAGAAACCTATCCTACATTGCCACTGCATGTTCCCTGACCTCCCCATGCTGACCACCCCGTGGTGCTTTTCTCCATCCTACATTGCCACTCACTTCCTATCCTAATTCAGACCTTCTGATTCACAACACCCCGTGATGTTTTTCTCACTCCTACTAGTGAATGTAATGTTACACACCCATAAATTGCGAACCACCCCTGGATGTTTTTCAGAAACCTATCCTACATTGCTACTGCATGTTCCCTGACCTCCCCATGCTGACCACCCCACGGTGCTTTTCTCCATCCTTCATTGCCACTCACTGCCTATCCTAATTCAGACCATCCGATTCACACCACCCCGTGATGTTTTTTTTCGCTCATACTAGTGAATGTAATGTTACACACCCATACAAAGCGCACTACCCCGCATTGTTTTTTAGAAACCTATCCTACATTGCCACTGCATGTTCCATGACTTCCCCATGCTGACCACCCCGCTCTGCTTTTCTCCATCCTACATTGCCACTCACTGCCTATCCTAATTGAGACCCTCCGATTCACACTATCGCGTGATGTTTTTTCTCACTCCTACTAGTGAATGTAATGTTACACAAACATACAATGCGCACCACCCAGCGATGTTTTTCAGAAACCTATCCTACATTGCCACTGCATGTTCCCTGACCTCTGCATGCTGACCACCCCGCGGTGCTTTTCTCCCTCCTACATTGCCACTCACTGCCTATACTAATTCAGACCCTCTGATTCACAGCACCCCGTGATGTTTTTCTCACTCCTACTAGTGAATGTAATGTTACACAAACATACAATGCGCACCACCCCGCGATGTTTTTCAGAAACCTATCCTACATTGCCACTGCATGATCCCTGACCTCCCCATTCTGACCACCCCGCGGTGCTTTTCTCCACACTACATTGCCACTCACAGCCTATCCTCATTCAGACCCTCCGATTCACACCACCACGTGATGTTTTTCTCACTCCTAACAATGAATGTAATGTTACTCACCCATACAATGCCCAAGACCCAGCGATGTTTTTCAGAATCCTATCCTACATTGCCACTGCATGTTCCCTGACCTCCCCATGCTGACCACCACGCTGTGCTTTTCTCCACCCTACATTGCAACTCACTGCCTATCCTAATTCAGACCCTCCGATTCACACCACCCCGTGATGTTTTTCTCACTCCTACTAGAGAATGTAATTTTACACACCCATACAATGTGTACCACCCTGCGATGTTTTTCAGAAACCTACCCTACATTGCCACTTCATGTTCCCTCACCTCCACATGCTGACCAACCCGCGGTGCTTTTCTCCATCCTATATTGCCACTCACTGCCTATCCTAATTCAGACCCTCCAATTCACACCACCCCGTGATGTTTTTCTCACTCCTACTAGTGAATGTAATGGTGCACACCCATACAATGCGCACCACCCCGCGATGTTTTTCAGAAACCTATCCTACATTGCCACTGCATGTTCCCTGACCTCCACATGCAGAGCACCCCACGGTGCTTTTCTCCATCCTGCATTGCCACTCACTTCCTATCCTAATTCAGACACTCCAATTCACACCACCCCATGATGTTTTTCTCACTCCTAGTAGTGAATGTAATGTTACACCCCATAAATGCACACCACCCCGAGATGTTTTTCTCACTCCTACTAGTGAATGTAATGTTACACACCCATACAATGTGCACCACACCGCGATGTTTTTCAGAAACCAATCCTACATTGCTACAGCATATTAGCTGACTTCCCCATGCTGACCACCCTGCGGTGCTTTTCTAAATCCTACATTGCCACTCACTGCCTATACTAATTCAGACCCTCCGATTCACACCACCCCATGATGTTTTTCTCACTCCTACTATTGAATGTAATGTTACACAATCATACAATGCGCACCACCCCGCGATGTTTTTCAGAAACCTATCCTACATTGCCACTGCATGTTCCCTGACCTCCCCATGCTGACCAACACGTGGTGCTTTTCCCCATCCTACATTGCCACTCACTGCCTATCCTAATTCAGACCCTCCGATTCACACCACCCCGTGATGTTTTTTCTCACTCCTACTAGTGAATGTAATGTTACACACCCATACAATTTGCACCACCCCGTGATGTTTTTCTGACTCGTACTAGTGAATGTAATTTTACACACCCATACAATGCCCACCACCCCGCAATGTTTTTCAGAAACCTATCCTACATTGCCACTGCATGTTCCCTCACCTCGCCATGCTGACCACCCCGCGGTGCTTTTCTCCATCCTACATTGCCACTCACTGCCTATCCTAATTCAGACCCTACGATTCACACCACCCCGTGATGTTTTTCTCACTCCTACTAGTGAATGTAATATTCCACACCCATACAATGTGCACCACCCCGCGATGTTTTTCAGAAACCTATCCTACATTGCCACTGCATGTTCCCTGATCTCACCATGCTGACCACCCCGCGGTGCTTTTCTCCATCCCACATTGCCACTCACTGCCTATCCTAATTCAGACCGTCCGATTAAATCCACCCTGTGATGTTTTTCTCACTCCTACTAGTGAATGTAATATTTCACACCCATACAATGCGCACCACACCTGGATGTTTTTCAGAAACCTATCCTACATTGCCACGGCATGTTCCCTGACCTCCCCATGCTGACCACCCCGCGGTGCTTTTCTCCATCCTACATTGCCACTCACTGCCTATCCTAATTCAGACCCTCCGATTCACACCACCCCGTGATGTTGTTCTCACTCCTACTAGTGAATGTAATATTCCACACCCATACAATGTGCACCACCCCGCGATGTTTTTGAGAAACCTATCCTACATTGCCTCTGCATGTTCCCTGATCTCACCATGCTGACCACCCCGCGGTGCTTTTCTCCATCCAACATTGCCACTCACTGCCTATCGTAATTCAGACCGTCCGATTAAATCCACCCTGTGATGTTTTTCTCACTCCTTCTAGTGAATGTAATATTACACACCCATACAATGCGCACCACCCCTGGATGTTTTTCAGAAACCTATTCTACATTGCCACGGCATGTTCCCTCACCTCCCCATGCCGACCACCCCGCAGTGCTTTTCTCCATCCTACATTGCCACTCACAGCCTGTCCTAATTCAGACCCTCTGATTCACACCACCCAGTGATGTTTTTCTCACTCCTACTAGTTAATGTAATGTTACACACCCATACAATGCGAACCACCCCGCGATGTTTTTCAGAAACCTATCCTACATTGCCACTGCATGTTCCCTGACCTCCCCATGCTGACCACCCCGCGGTGCTTTTCTCCATCCTATGTTGCCACTCACTGCCTATCCTAATTCAGACCCTCCGATTCACACTACCCCGTGATGTTTTTCTCTCTCCTACTAGTGTATGTAATGTTACACACCCATACAATGCGCACCGCCCCTCGATGTTTTTCAGAAACCTATCCTACATTGCCACTGCATGTTCCCTGAACTCCCCATGCTGACCACGCCGCGATGCTTTTCTCCATCCTACATTGCCATTCACTTCCTATCCTAATTCAGATCCTCTGATTCACACCACCCCGTTATGTTTTTCTCACTCCTACTAGTGAATGTAATGTTACACACCACTAAAATGCGCAACACTCTGTGATGTTTTTCTCACTCCTACTAGTGAATGTAATGTTACAGACCCATACAATGTGCACCACCGCGCGATGCTTTTCAGAAACCTATCCTACATTGCCACTGCATGTTCCCTGACCTCCCCATGCTGACCACCCCGTGGTGCTTTTCTCCATCCTACATTGCCACTCACTTCCTATCCTAATTCAGACCTTCTGATTCACAACACCCCGTGATGTTTTTCTCACTCCTACTAGTGAATGTAATGTTACACACCCATAAATTGCGAACCACCCCTGGATGTTTTTCAGAAACCTATCCTACATTGCTACTGCATGTTCCCTGACCTCCCCATGCTGACCACCCCACGGTGCTTTTCTCCATCCTTCATTGCCACTCACTGCAATCCTAATTCAGACCATCCGATTCACACCACGCCGTGATGTTTTTTTTCGCTCATACTAGTGAATGTAATGTTACACACCCATACAAAGCGCACTACCCCGCATTGTTTTTCAGAAACCTATCCTACATTGCCACTGCATGTTCCATGACTTCCCCATGCTGACCACCCCGCTCTGCTTTTCTCCATCCTACATTGCCACTCACTGCCTATCCTAATTGAGACCCTCCAATTCACACCATCGCGTGATGTTTTTTCTCACTCCTACTAGTGAATGTAATGTTACACAAACATACAATGCGCACCACCCAGCGATGTTTTTCAGAAACCTATCCTACATTGCCACTGCATGTTCCCTGACCTCCGCATGCTGACCACCCCGCGGTGCTTTTCTCCCTCCTACATTGCCACTCACTGCCTATACTAATTCAGACCCTCTGATTCACAGCACCCCGTGATGTTTTTCTCACTCCTACTAGTGAATGTAATGTTACACAAACATACAATGCGCACCACCCCGCGATGTTTTTCAGAAACCTATCCTACATTGCCACTGCATGATCCCTGACCTCCCCATTCTGACCACCCCGCGGTGCTTTTCTCCACACTACATTGCCACTCACTGCCTATCCTCATTCAGACCCTCCGATTCACACCACCCCGTGATGTTTTTCTCACTCCTAACAATGAATGTAATGTTACTCACCCATACAATGCCCAAGACCCAGCGATGTTTTTCAGAATCCTATCCTACATTGCCACTGCATGTTCCCTGACCTCCCCATGCTGACCACCACGCTGTGCTTTTCTCCACCCTACATTGCAACTCACTGCCTATCCTAATTCAGACCCTCCGATTCACACCACCCCGTGATGTTTTTCTCACTCCTACTAGAGAATGTAATTTTACACACCCATACAATGTGTACCACCCTGCGATGTTTTTCAGAAACCTACCCTACATTGCCACTTCATGTTCCCTCACCTCCACATGCTGACCAACCCGCGGTGCTTTTCTCCATCCTATATTGCCACTCACTGCCTATCCTAATTCAGACCCTCCAATTCACACCACCCCGTGATGTTTTTCTCACTCCTACTAGTGAATGTAATGGTGCACACCCATACAATGCGCACCACCCCGCGATGTTTTTCAGAAACCTATCCTACATTGCCACTGCATGTTCCCTGACCTCCACATGCAGAGCACCCCACGGTGCTTTTCTCCATCCTGCATTGCCACTCACTTCCTATCCTAATTCAGACACTCCAATTCACACCACCCCATGATGTTTTTCTCACTCCTAGTAGTGAATGTAATGTTACACCCCATAAATGCACACCACCCCGAGATGTTTTTCTCACTCCTACTAGTGAATGTAATGTTACACACCCATACAATGTGCACCACACCGCGATGTTTTTCAGAAACCAATCCTACATTGCTACAGCATGTTCCCTGACTTCCCCATGCTGACCACCCTGCGGTGCTTTTCTAAATCCTTCATTGCCACTCACTGCCTATACTAATTCAGACCCTCCGATTCACACCACCCCATGATGTTTTTCTCACTCCTACTATTGAATGTAATGTTACACAATCATACAATGCGCACCACCCCGCGATGTTTTTCAGAAACCTATCCTACATTGCCACTGCATGTTCCCTGACCTCCCCATGCTGACCAACACGTGGTGCTTTTCCCCATCCTACATTGCCACTCACTGCCTATCCTAATTCAGACCCTCCGATTCACACCACCCCGTGATGTTTTTTCTCACTCCTACTAGTGAATGTAATGTTACACACCCATACAATTTGCACCACCCCGTGATGTTTTTCTGACTCGTACTAGTGAATGTAATTTTACACACCCATACAATGCCCACCACCCCGCAATGTTTTTCAGAAACCTATCCTACATTGCCACTGCATGTTCCCTCACCTCGCCATGCTGACCACCCCGCGGTGCTTTTCTCCATCCTACATTGCCACTCACTGCCTATCCTAATTCAGACCCTACGATTCACACCACCCCGTGATGTTTTTCTCACTCCTACTAGTGAATGTAATATTCCACACCCATACAATGTGCACCACCCCGCGATGTTTTTCAGAAACCTATCCTACATTGCCACTGCATGTTCCCTGATCTCACCATGCTGACCACCCCGCGGTGCTTTTCTCCATCCCACATTGCCACTCACTGCCTATCCTAATTCAGACCGTCCGATTAAATCCACCCTGTGATGTTTTTCTCACTCCTACTAGTGAATGTAATATTACACAACCATACAATGCGCACCACACCTGGATGTTTTTCAGAAACCTATCCTACATTGCCACGGCATGTTCCCTGACCTCCCCATGCTGACCACCCCGCGGTGCTTTTCTCCATCCTACATTGCCACTCACTGCCTATCCTAATTCAGACCCTCCGATTCACACCACCCCGTGATGTTGTTCTCACTCCTACTAGTGAATGTAATATTCCACACCCATACAATGTGCACCACCCCGCGATGTTTTTGAGAAACCTATCCTACATTGCCTCTGCATGTTCCCTGATCTCACCATGCTGACCACCCCGCGGTGCTTTTCTCCATCCAACATTGCCACTCACTGCCTATCGTAATTCAGACCGTCCGATTAAATCCACCCTGTGATGTTTTTCTCACTCCTTCTAGTGAATGTAATATTACACACCCATACAATGCGCACCACCCCTGGATGTTTTTCAGAAACCTATTCTACATTGCCACGGCATGTTCCCTCACCTCCCCATGCCGACCACCCCGCAGTGCTTTTCTCCATCCTACATTGCCACTCACTGCCTGTCCTAATTCAGACCTCTGATTCACACCACCCAGTGATGTTTTTCTCACTCCTACTAGTTAATGTAATGTTACACACCCATACAATGCGAACCACCCCGCGATGTTTTTCAGAAACCTATCCTACATTGCCACTGCATGTTCCCTGACCTCCCCATGCTGACCACCCCGCGGTGCTTTTCTCCATCCTATGTTGCCACTCACTGCCTATCCTAATTCAGACCCTCCGATTCACACTACCCCGTGATGTTTTTCTCTCTCCTACTAGTGTATGTAATGTTACACACCCATACAATGCGCACCGCCCCTCGATGTTTTTCAGAAACCTATCCTACATTGCCACTGCATGTTCCCTGAACTCCCCATGCTGACCACGCCGCGATGCTTTTCTCCATCCTACATTGCCATTCACTTCCTATCCTAATTCAGATCCTCTGATTCACACCACCCCGTTATGTTTTTCTCACTCCTACTAGTGAATGTAATGTTACACACCACTAAAATGCGCAACACCCCGTGATGTTTTTCTCACTCCTACTAGTGAATGTAACGTTACAGACCCATACAAAGCGCACTACCCCGCATTGTTTTTCAGAAACCTATCCTACATTGCCACTGCATGTTCCATGACTTCCCCATGCTGACCACCCCGCTCTGCTTTTCTCCATCCTACATTGCCACTCACTGCCTATCCTAATTGAGACCCTCCGATTCACACCATCGCGTGATGTTTTTTCTCACTCCTACTAGTGAATGTAATGTTACACAAACATACAATGCGCACCACCCAGCGATGTTTTTCAGAAACCTATCCTACATTGCCACTGCATGTTCCCTGACCTCCGCATGCTGACCACCCCGCGGTGCTTTTCTCCCTCCTACATTGCCACTCACTGCCTATACTAATTCAGACCCTCCGATTCACAGCACCCCGTGATGTTTTTCTCACTCCTACTAGTGAATGTAATGTTACACAAACATACAATGCGCACCACCCCGCGATGTTTTTCAGAAACCTATCCTACATTGCCACTGCATGATCCCTGACTTCCCCATTCTGACCACCCCGCGGTGCTTTTCTCCACCCTACATTGCCACTCTCTGCCTATCCTCATTCAGACCCTCCGATTCACACCACCCCGTGATGTTTTTCTCACTCCTAACAATGAATGTAATGTTACTCACCCATACAATGCCCAAGACCCAGCGATGTTTTTCAGAATCCTATCCTACATTGCCACTGCATGTTCCCTGACCTCCCCATGCTGACCACCACGCTGTGCTTTTCTCCACCCTACATTGCAACTCACTGCCTATCCTTATTCAGACCCTCCGATTCACACCACCCCGTGATGTTTTTCTCACTCCTACTAGAGAATGTAATTTTACACACCCATACAATGTGTACCACCCTGCGATGTTTTTCAGAAACCTACCCTACATTGCCACTTCATGTTCCCTCACCTCCACATGCTTACCAACCCGCGGTGCTTTTGTCCATCCTATATTGCCACTCACTGCCTATCCTAATTCAGACCCTCCAATTCACACCACCCCGTGATGTTTTTCTCACTCCTACTAGTGAATGTAATGGTGCACACCCATACAATGCGCACCACCCCGCGATGTTTTTCAGAAACCTATCCTACATTGCCACTGCATGTTCCCTGACCTCCACATGCAGAGCACCCCACGGTGCTTTTCTCCATCCTGCATTGCCACTCACTTCCTATCCTAATTCAGACCCTCCGATTCACACCACCCCATGATGTTTTTCTCACACCTAGTAGTGAATGTAATGTTACACCCCATAAATGCGCACCACCCCATGATTTTTTTCTCACTCCTACTAGTGAATGTAATGTTACAAACCCAAACAATGCGCACCACCCCGCGATGTTTTTCAGAAACCAATCCTACAATGCTACAGCATGTTCCCTGACTTCCCCATGCTGACCACCCTGCGGTGCTTTTCTCCATCCTACATTGCCACTCACTGCCTATACTAATTCAGACCCTCCGATTCACACCACCCCATGATGTTTTTCTCACTCCTCCTATTGAATGCAATGTTACACAATCATACAATGCGCACCACCCCGCGATGTTTTTCAGAAACCTATCCTACATTGCCACTGCATGTTCCCTGACCTCCCCATGCTGACCAACACGTGGTGCTTTTCCCCATCCTACATTGCCACTCACTGCCTATCCTAATTCAGACCCTCCGATTCACACCACCCCGTGATGTTTTTTCTCACTCCTACTAGTGAATGTAATGTTACACACCCATACAATTTGCACCACCCCGTGATGTTTTTCTGACTCGTACTTGTGAATGTAATTTTACACACCCATACAATGCCCACCACCCCGCAATGTTTTTCAGAAACCTATCCTACATTGCCACTGCATGTTCCCTCACCTCGCCATGCTGACCACCCCGCGGTGCTTTTCTCCATCCTACATTGCCACTCACTGCCTATCCTAATTCAGACCCTACGATTCACACCACCCCGTGATGTTTTTCTCACTCCTACTAGTGAATGTAATATTCCACACCCATACAATGTGCACCACCCCGCGATGTTTTTCAGAAACCTATCCTACATTGCCACTGCATGTTCCCTGATCTCACCATGCTGACCACCCCGCGGTGCTTTTCTCCATCCCACATTGCCACTCACTGCCTATCCTAATTCAGACCGTCCGATTAAATCCACCCTGTGATGTTTTTCTCACTCCTTCTAGTGAATGTAATATTACACACCCATACAATGCGCACCACCCCTGGATGTTTTTCAGAAACCTATCCTACATTGCCACTGCATGTTCCCTGACCTCCCCATGCTGACCACCCCGCGGTGCTTTTCTCCATCCTACGTTGCCACTCACTGCCTATCCTAATTCAGACCCTCCGATTCACACTACCCCGTGATGTTTTTCTCTCTCCTACTAGTGTATGTAATGTTACACACCCATACAATGCGCACCGCCCCTCGATGTTTTTCAGAAACCTATCCTACATTGCCACTGCATGTTCCCTGAACTCCCCATGCTGACCACGCCGCGATGCTTTTCTCCATCCTACATTGCCATTCACTTCCTATCCTAATTCAGATCCTCTGATTCACACCACCCCGTTATGTTTTTCTCACTCCTACTAGTGAATGTAATGTTACACACCACTAAAATGCGCAACACCCCGTGATGTTTTTCTCACTCCTACTAGTGAATGTAATGTTACAGACCCATACAATGTGCACCACCGCGCGATGCTTTTCAGAAACCTATCCTACATTGCCACTGCATGTTCCCTGACCTCCCCATGCTGACCACCCCGTGGTGCTTTTCTCCATCCTACATTGCCACTCACATCCTATCCTAATTCAGACCTTCTGATTCACAACACCCCGTGATGTTTTTCTCACTCCTACTAGTGAATGTAATGTTACACACCCATAAATTGCGAACCACCCCTGGATGTTTTTCAGAAACCTATCCTACATTGCTACTGCATGTTCCCTGACCTCCCCATGCTGACCACCCCACGGTGCTTTTCTCCATCCTTCATTGCCACTCACTGCCTATCCTAATTCAGACCATCCTATTCACACCACCCCGTGATGTTTTTTTTCGCTCATACTAGTGAATGTAATGTTACACACCCATACAAAGCGCACTACCCCGCATTGTTTTTCAGAAACCTATCCTACATTGCCACTGCATGTTCCATGACTTCCCCATGCTGACCACCCCGCTCTGCTTTTCTCCATCCTACATTGCCACTCACTGCCTATCCTAATTGAGACCCTCCGATTCACACCATCGCGTGATGTTTTTTCTCACTCCTACTAGTGAATGTAATGTTACACAAACATACAATGCGCACCACCCAGCGATGTTTTTCAGAAACCTATCCTACATTGCCACTGCATGTTCCCTGACCTCCGCATGCTGACCACCCCGCGGTGCTTTTCTCCCTCCTACATTGCCACTCACTGCCTATACTAATTCAGACCCTCTGATTCACAGCACCCCGTGATGTTTTTCTCACTCCTACTAGTGAATGTAATGTTACACAAACATACAATGCGCACCACCCCGCGATGTTTTTCAGAAACCTATCCTACATTGCCACTGCATGATCCCTGACCTCCCCATTCTGACCACCCCGCGGTGCTTTTCTCCACACTACATTGCCACTCACAGCCTATCCTCATTCAGACCCTCCGATTCACACCACCCCGTGATGTTTTTCTCACTCCTAACAATGAATGTAATGTTACTCACCCATACAATGCCCAAGACCCAGCGATGTTTTTCAGAATCCTATCCTACATTGCCACTGCATGTTCCCTGACCTCCCCATGCTGACCACCACGCTGTGCTTTTCTCCACCCTACATTGCAACTCACTGCCTATCCTAATTCAGACCCTCCGATTCACACCACCCCGTGATGTTTTTCTCACTCCTACTAGAGAATGTAATTTTACACACCCATACAATGTGTACCACCCTGCGATGTTTTTCAGAAACCTACCCTACATTGCCACTTCATGTTCCCTCACCTCCACATGCTGACCAACCCGCGGTGCTTTTCTCCATCCTATATTGCCACTCACTGCCTATCCTAATTCAGACCCTCCAATTCACACCACCCCGTGATGTTTTTCTCACTCCTACTAGTGAATGTAATGGTGCACACCCATACAATGCGCACCACCCCGCGATGTTTTTCAGAAACCTATCCTACATTGCCACTGCATGTTCCCTGACCTCCACATGCAGAGCACCCCACGGTGCTTTTCTCCATCCTGCATTGCCACTCACTTCCTATCCTAATTCAGACACTCCAATTCACACCACCCCATGATGTTTTTCTCACTCCTAGTAGTGAATGTAATGTTACACCCCATAAATGCACACCACCCCGAGATGTTTTTCTCACTCCTACTAGTGAATGTAATGTTACACACCCATACAATGTGCACCACACCGCGATGTTTTTCAGAAACCAATCCTACATTGCTACAGCATGTTCCCTGACTTCCCCATGCTGACCACCCTGCGGTGCTTTTCTAAATCCTACATTGCCACTCACTGCCTATACTAATTCAGACCCTCCGATTCACACCACCCCATGATGTTTTTCTCACTCCTACTATTGAATGTAATGTTACACAATCATACAATGCGCACCACCCCGCGATGTTTTTCAGAAACCTATCCTACATTGCCACTGCATGTTCCCTGACCTCCCCATGCTGACCAACACGTGGTGCTTTTCCCCATCCTACATTGCCACTCACTGCCTATCCTAATTCAGACCCTCCGATTCACACCACCCCGTGATGTTTTTTCTCACTCCTACTAGTGAATGTAATGTTACACACCCATACAATTTGCACCACCCCGTGATGTTTTTCTGACTCGTACTAGTGAATGTAATTTTACACACCCATACAATGCCCACCACCCCGCAATGTTTTTCAGAAACCTATCCTACATTGCCACTGCATGTTCCCTCACCTCGCCATGCTGACCACCCCGCGGTGCTTTTCTCCATCCTACATTGCCACTCACTGCCTATCCTAATTCAGACCCTACGATTCACACCACCCCGTGATGTTTTTCTCACTCCTACTAGTGAATGTAATATTCCACACCCATACAATGTGCACCACCCCGCGATGTTTTTCAGAAACCTATCCTACATTGCCACTGCATGTTCCCAGATCTCACCATGCTGACCACCCCGCGGTGCTTTTCTCCATCCCACATTGCCACTCACTGCCTATCCTAATTCAGACCGTCCGATTAAATCCACCCTGTGATGTTTTTCTCACTCCTACTAGTGAATGTAATATTACACAACCATACAATGCGCACCACACCTGGATGTTTTTCAGAAACCTATCCTACATTGCCACGGCATGTTCCCTGACCTCCCCATGCTGACCACCCCGCGGTGCTTTTCTCCATCCTACATTGCCACTCACTGCCTATCCTAATTCAGACCCTCCGATTCACACCACCCCGTGATGTTGTTCTCACTCCTACTAGTGAATGTAATATTCCACACCCATACAATGTGCACCACCCCGCGATGTTTTTGAGAAACCTATCCTACATTGCCTCTGCATGTTCCCTGATCTCACCATGCTGACCACCCCGCGGTGCTTTTCTCCATCCAACATTACCACTCACTGCCTATCGTAATTCAGACCGACCGATTAAATCCACCCTGTGATGTTTTTCTCACTCCTTCTAGTGAATGTAATATTACACACCCATACAATGCGCACCACCCCTGGATGTTTTTCAGAAACCTATTCTACATTGCCACGGCATGTTCCCTCACCTCCCCATGCCGACCACCCCGCAGTGCTTTTCTCCATCCTACATTGCCACTCACTGCCTGTCCTAATTCAGACCTCTGATTCACACCACCCAGTGATGTTTTTCTCACTCCTACTAGTTAATGTAATGTTACCCACCCATACAATGCGAACCACCCCGCGATGTTTTTCAGAAACCTATCCTACATTGCCACTGCATGTTCCCTGACCTCCCCATGCTGACCACCCCGCGGTGCTTTTCTCCATCCTATGTTGCCACTCACTGCCTATCCTAATTCAGACCCTCCGATTCACACTACCCCGTGATGTTTTTCTCTCTCCTACTAGTGTATGTAATGTTACACACCCACACAATGCGCACCGCCCCTCGATGTTTTTCAGAAACCTATCCTACATTGCCACTGCATGTTCCCTGAACTCCCCATGCTGACCACGCCGCGATGCTTTTCTCCATCCTACATTGCCATTCACTTCCTATCCTAATTCAGATCCTCTGATTCACACCACCCCGTTATGTTTTTCTCACTCCTACTAGTGAATGTAATGTTACACACCACTAAAATGCGCAACACCCCGTGATGTTTTTCTCCCTCCTACTAGTGAATGTAATGTTACAGACCCATACAAAGCGCACTACCCAGCATTGTTTTTCAGAAACCTATCCTACATTGCCACTGCATGTTCCATGACTTCCCCATGCTGACCACCCCGCTCTGCTTTTCTCCATCCTACATTGCCACTCACTGCCTATCCTAATTGAGACCCTCCGATTCACACCATCGCGTGATGTTTTTTCTCACTCCTACTAGTGAATGTAATGTTACACAAACATACAATGCGCACCACCCAGCGATGTTTTTCAGAAACCTATCCTACATTGCCACTGCATGTTCCCTGACCTCCGCATGCTGACCACCCCGCGGTGCTTTTCTCCCTCCTACATTGCCACTCACTGCCTATACTAATTCAGACCCTCCGATTCACAGCACCCCGTGATGTTTTTCTCACTCCTACTAGTGAATGTAATGTTACACAAACATACAATGCGCACCACCCCGCGATGTTTTTCAGAAACCTATCCTACATTGCCACTGCATGATCCCTGACTTCCCCATTCTGACCACCCCGCGGTGCTTTTCTCCACCCTACATTGCCACTCTCTGCCTATCCTCATTCAGACCCTCCGATTCACACCACCCCGTGATGTTTTTCTCACTCCTAACAATGAATGTAATGTTACTCACCCATACAATGCCCAAGACCCAGCGATGTTTTTCAGAATCCTATCCTACATTGCCACTGCATGTTCCCTGACCTCCCCATGCTGACCACCACGCTGTGCTTTTCTCCACCCTACATTGCAACTCACTGCCTATCCTAATTCAGACCCTCCGATTCACACCACCCCGTGATGTTTTTCTCACTCCTACTAGAGAATGTAATTTTACACACCCATACAATGTGTACCACCCTGCGATGTTTTTCAGAAACCTACCCTACATTGCCACTTCATGTTCCCTCACCTCCACATGCTTACCAACCCGCGGTGCTTTTGTCCATCCTATATTGCCACTCACTGCCTATCCTAATTCAGACCCTCCAATTCACACCACCCCGTGATGTTTTTCTCACTCCTACTAGTGAATGTAATGGTGCACACCCATACAATGCGCACCACCCCGCGATGTTTTTCAGAAACCTATCCTACATTGCCACTGCATGTTCCCTGACCTCCACATGCAGAGCACCCCACGGTGCTTTTCTCCATCCTGCATTGCCACTCACTTCCTATCCTAATTCAGACCCTCCGATTCACACCACCCCATGATGTTTTTCTCACACCTAGTAGTGAATGTAATGTTACACCCCATAAATGCGCACCACCCCATGATGTTTTTCTCACTCCTACTAGTGAATGTAATGTTACAAACCCAAACAATGCGCACCACCCCGCGATGTTTTTCAGAAACCAATCCTACAATGCTACAGCATGTTCCCTGACTTCCCCATGCTGACCACCCTGCGGTGCTTTTCTCCATCCTACATTGCCACTCACTGCCTATACTAATTCAGACCCTCCGATTCACACCACCCCATGATGTTTTTCTCACTCCTCCTATTGAATGCAATGTTACACAATCATACAATGCGCACCACCCCGCGATGTTTTTCAGAAACCTATCCTACATTGCCACTGCATGTTCCCTGACCTCCCCATGCTGACCAACACGTGGTGCTTTTCCCCATCCTACATTGCCACTCACTGCCTATCCTAATTCAGACCCTCCGATTCACACCACCCCGTGATGTTTTTTCTCACTCCTACTAGTGAATGTAATGTTACACACCCATACAATTTGCACCACCCCGTGATGTTTTTCTGACTCGTACTTGTGAATGTAATTTTACACACCCATACAATGCCCACCACCCCGCAATGTTTTTCAGAAACCTATCCTACATTGCCACTGCATGTTCCCTCACCTCGCCATGCTGACCACCCCGCGGTGCTTTTCTCCATCCTACATTGCCACTCACTGCCTATCCTAATTCAGACCCTACGATTCACACCACCCCGTGATGTTTTTCTCACTCCTACTAGTGAATGTAATATTCCACACCCATACAATGTGCACCACCCCGCGATGTTTTTCAGAAACCTATCCTACATTGCCACTGCATGTTCCCTGATCTCACCATGCTGACCACCCCGCGGTGCTTTTCTCCATCCCACATTGCCACTCACTGCCTATCCTAATTCAGACCGTCCGATTAAATCCACCCTGTGATGTTTTTCTCACTCCTACTAGTGAATGTAATATTTCACACCCATACAATGCGCACCACACCTGGATGTTTTTCAGAAACCTATCCTACATTGCCACGGCATGTTCCCTGACCTCCCCATGCTGACCACCCCGCGGTGCTTTTCTCCATCCTACGTTGCCACTCACTGCCTATCCTAATTCAGACCCTCCGATTCACACTACCCCGTGATGTTTTTCTCTCTCCTACTAGTGTATGTAATGTTACACACCCATACAATGCGCACCGCCCCTCGATGTTTTTCAGAAACCTATCCTACATTGCCACTGCATGTTCCCTGAACTCCCCATGCTGACCACGCCGCGACGCTTTTCTCCATCCTACATTGCCATTCACTTCCTATCCTAATTCAGATCCTCTGATTCACACCACCCCGTTATGTTTTTCTCACTCCTACTAGTGAATGTAATGTTACACACCACTAAAATGCGCAACACCCCGTGATGTTTTTCTCACTCCTACTAGTGAATGTAATGTTACAGACCCATACAATGTGCACCACCGCGCGATGCTTTTCAGAAACCTATCCTACATTGCCACTGCATGTTCCCTGACCTCCACATGCAGAGCACCCCACGGTGCTTTTCTCCATCCTGCATTGCCACTCACTTCCTATCCTAATTCAGACACTCCAATTCACACCACCCCATGATGTTTTTCTCACTCCTAGTAGTGAATGTAATGTTACACCCCATAAATGCACACCACCCCGAGATGTTTTTCTCACTCCTACTAGTGAATGTAATGTTACACACCCATACAATGTGCACCACACCGCGATGTTTTTCAGAAACCAATCCTACATTGCTACAGCATGTTCCCTGACTTCCCCATGCTGACCACCCTGCGGTGCTTTTCTAAATCCTACATTGCCACTCACTGCCTATACTAATTCAGACCCTCTGATTCACACCACCCCATGATGTTTTTCTCACTCCTACTATTGAATGTAATGTTACACAATCATACAATGCGCACAACCCCGCGATGTTTTTCAGAAACCTATCCTACATTGCCACTGCATGTTCCCTGACCTCCCCATGCTGACCAACACGTGGTGCTTTTCCCCATCCTACATTGCCACTCACTGCCTATCCTAATTCAGACCCTCCGATTCACACCACCCCGTGATGTTTTTTCTCACTCCTACTAGTGAATGTAATGTTACACACCCATACAATTTGCACCACCCCGTGATGTTTTTCTGACTCGTACTAGTGAATGTAATTTTACACACCCATACAATGCCCACCACCCCGCAATGTTTTTCAGAAACCTATCCTACATTGCCACTGCATGTTCCCTCACCTCGCCATGCTGACCACCCCGCGGTGCTTTTCTCCATCCTACATTGCCACTCACTGCCTATCCTAATTCAGACCCTACGATTCACACCACCCCGTGATGTTTTTCTCACTCCTACTAGTGAATGTAATATTCCACACCCATACAATGTGCACCACCCCGCGATGTTTTTCAGAAACCTATCCTACATTGCCACTGCATGTTCCCTGATCTCACCATGCTGACCACCCCGCGGTGCTTTTCTCCATCCCACATTGCCACTCACTGCCTATCCTAATTCAGACCGTCCGATTAAATCCACCCTGTGATGTTTTTCTCACTCCTACTAGTGAAAGTAATATTACACAACCATACAATGCGCACCACACCTGGATGTTTTTCAGAAACCTATCCTACATTGCCACGGCATGTTCCCTGACCTCCCCATGCTGACCACCCCGCGGTGCTTTTCTCCATCCTACATTGCCACTCACTGCCTATCCTAATTCAGACCCTCCGATTCACACCACCCCGTGATGTTGTTCTCACTCCTACTAGTGAATGTAATATTCCACACCCATACAATGTGCACCACCCCGCGATGTTTTTGAGAAACCTATCCTACATTGCCTCTGCATGTTCCCTGATCTCACCATGCTGACCACCCCGCGGTGCTTTTCTCCATCCAACATTGCCACTCACTGCCTATCGTAATTCAGACCGTCCGATTAAATCCACCCTGTGATGTTTTTCTCACTCCTTCTAGTGAATGTAATATTACACACCCATACAATGCGCACCACCCCTGGATGTTTTTCAGAAACCTATTCTACATTGCCACGGCATGTTCCCTCACCTCCCCATGCCGACCACCCCGCAGTGCTTTTCTCCATCCTACATTGCCACTCACTGCCTGTCCTAATTCAGACCCTCTGATTCACACCACCCAGTGATGTTTTTCTCACTCCTACTAGTTAATGTAATGTTACACACCCATACAATGCGAACCACCCCGCGATGTTTTTCAGAAACCTATCCTACATTGCCACTGCATGTTCCCTGACCTCCCCATGCTGACCACCCCGCGGTGCTTTTCTCCATCCTATGTTGCCACTCACTGCCTATCCTAATTCAGACCCTCCGATTCACACTACCCCGTGATGTTTTTCTCTCTCCTACTAGTGTATGTAATGTTACACACCCATACAATGCGCACCGCCTCTCGATGTTTTTCAGAAACCTATCCTACATTGCCACTGCATGTTCCCTGAACTCCCCATGCTGACCACGCCGCGATGCTTTTCTCCATCCTACATTGCCATTCACTTCCTATCCTAATTCAGATCCTCTGATTCACACCACCCCGTTATGTTTTTCTCACTCCTACTAGTGAATGTAATGTTACACACCACTAAAATGCGCAACACCCCGTGATGTTTTTCTCACTCCTACTAGTGAATGTAATTTTACAGACCCATACAAAGCGCACTACCCCGCATTGTTTTTCAGAAACCTATCCTACATTGCCACTGCATGTTCCATGACTTCCCCATGCTGACCACCCCGCTCTGCTTTTCTCCATCCTACATTGCCACTCACTGCCTATCCTAATTGAGACCCTCCGATTCACACCATCGCGTGATGTTTTTTCTCACTCCTACTAGTGAATGTAATGTTACACAAACATACAATGCGCACCACCCAGCGATGTTTTTCAGAAACCTATCCTACATTGCCACTGCATGTTCCCTGACCTCCGCATGCTGACCACCCCGCGGTGCTTTTCTCCCTCCTACATTGCCACTCACTGCCTATACTAATTCAGACCCTCCGATTCACAGCACCCCGTGATGTTTTTCTCACTCCTACTAGTGAATGTAATGTTACACAAACATACAATGCGCACCACCCCGCGATGTTTTTCAGAAACCTATCCTACATTGCCACTGCATGATCCCTGACTTCCCAATTCTGACCACCCCGCGGTGCTTTTCTCCACCCTACATTGCCACTCTCTGCCTATCCTCATTCAGACCCTCCGATTCACACCACCCCGTGATGTTTTTCTCACTCCTAACAATGAATGTAATGTTACTCACCCATACAATGCCCAAGACCCAGCGATGTTTTTCAGAATCCTATCCTACATTGCCACTGCATGTTCCCTGACCTCCCCATGCTGACCACCACGCTGTGCTTTTCTCCACCCTACATTGCAACTCACTGCCTATCCTAATTCAGACCCTCCGATTCACACCACCCCGTGATGTTTTTCTCACTCCTACTAGAGAATGTAATTTTACACACCCATACAATGTGTACCACCCTGCGATGTTTTTCAGAAACCTACCCTACATTGCCACTTCATGTTCCCTCACCTCCACATGCTTACCAACCCGCGGTGCTTTTCTCCATCCTATATTGCCACTCACTGCCTATCCTAATTCAGACCCTCCAATTCACACCACCCCGTGATGTTTTTCTCACTCCTACTAGTGAATGTAATGGTGCACACCCATACAATGCGCACCACCCCGCGATGTTTTTCAGAAACCTATCCTACATTGCCACTGCATGTTCCCTGACCTCCACATGCAGAGCACCCCACGGTGCTTTTCTCCATACTGCATTGCCACTCACTTCCTATCCTAATTCAGACCCTCCGATTCACACCACCCCATGATGTTTTTCTCACACCTAGTAGTGAATGTAATGTTACACCCCATAAATGCGCACCACCCCATGATGTTTTTCTCACTCCTACTAGTGAATGTAATGTTACAAACCCAAACAATGCGCACCACCCCGCGATGTTTTTCAGAAACCAATCCTACAATGCTACAGCATGTTCCCTGACTTCCCCATGCTGACCACCCTGCGGTGCTTTTCTCCATCCTACATTGCCACTCACTGCCTATACTAATTCAGACCCTCCGATTCACACCACCCCATGATGTTTTTCTCACTCCTCCTATTGAATGCAATGTTACACAATCATACAATGCGCACCACCCCGCGATGTTTTTCAGAAACCTATCCTACATTGCCACTGCATGTTCCCTGACCTCCCCATGCTGACCAACACGTGGTGCTTTTCCCCATCCTACATTGCCACTCACTGCCTATCCTAATTCAGACCCTCCGATTCACACCACCCCGTGATGTTTTTTCTCACTCCTACTAGTGAATGTAATGTTACACACCCATACAATTTGCACCACCCCGTGATGTTTTTCTGACTCGTACTTGTGAATGTAATTTTACACACCCATACAATGCCCACCACCCCGCAATGTTTTTCAGAAACCTATCCTACATTGCCACTGCATGTTCCCTCACCTCGCCATGCTGACCACCCCGCGGTGCTTTTCTCCATCCTACATTGCCACTCACTGCCTATCCTAATTCAGACCCTACGATTCACACCACCCCGTGATGTTTTTCTCACTCCTACTAGTGAATGTAATATTCCACACCCATACAATGTGCACCACCCCGCGATGTTTTTCAGAAACCTATCCTACATTGCCACTGCATGTTCCCTGATCTCACCATGCTGACCACCCCGCGGTGCTTTTCTCCATCCCACATTGCCACTCACTGCCTATCCTAATTCAGACCGTCCGATTAAATCCACCCTGTGATGTTTTTCTCACTCCTACTAGTGAATGTAATATTTCACACCCATACAATGCGCACCACACCTGGATGTTTTTCAGAAACCTATCCTACATTGCCACGGCATGTTCCCTGACCTCCCCATGCTGACCACCCCGCGGTGCTTTTCTCCATCCTACATTGCCACTCACTGCCTATCCTAATTCAGACCCTCCGATTCACACCACCCCGTGATGTTGTTCTCACTCCTACTAGTGAATGTAATATTCCACACCCATACAATGTGCACCACCCCGCGATGTTTTTGAGAAACCTATCCTACATTGCCACTGCATGTTCCCTGATCTCACCATGCTGACCACCCCGCGGTGCTTTTCTCCATCCAACATTGCCACTCACTGCCTATCGTTATTCAGACCGTCCGATTAAATCCACCCTGTGATGTTTTTCTCACTCCTTCTAGTGAATGTAATATTACACACCCATACAATGCGCACCACCCCTGGATGTTTTTCAGAAACCTATCCTACATTGCCACTGCATGTTCCCTGACCTCCCCATGCTGACCACCCCGCGGTGCTTTTCTCCATCCTACGTTGCCACTCACTGCCTATCCTAATTCAGACCCTCCGATTCACACTACCCCGTGATGTTTTTCTCTCTCCTACTAGTGTATGTAATGTTACACACCCATACAATGCGCACCGCCCCTCGATGTTTTTCAGAAACCTATCCTACATTGCCACTGCATGTTCCCTGAACTCCCCATGCTGACCACGCCGCGATGCTTTTCTCCATCCTACATTGCCATTCACTTCCTATCCTAATTCAGATCCTCTGATTCACACCACCCCGTTATGTTTTTCTCACTCCTACTAGTGAATGTAATGTTACACACCACTAAAATGCGCAACACCCCGTGATGTTTTTCTCACTCCTACTAGTGAATGTAATGTTACAGACCCATACAATGTGCACCACCGCGCGATGCTTTTCAGAAACCTATCCTACATTGCCACTGCATGTTCCCTGACCTCCCCATGCTGACCACCCCGTGGTGCTTTTCTCCATCCTACATTGCCACTCACATCCTATCCTAATTCAGACCTTCTGATTCACAACACCCCGTGATGTTTTTCTCACTCCTACTAGTGAATGTAATGTTACACACCCATAAATTGCGAACCACCCCTGGATGTTTTTCAGAAACCTATCCTACATTGCTACTGCATGTTCCCTGACCTCCCCATGCTGACCACCCCACGGTGCTTTTCTCCATCCTTCATTGCCACTCACTGCCTATCCTAATTCAGACCATCCGATTCACACCACCCCGTGATGTTTTTTTTCGCTCATACTAGTGAATGTAATGTTACACACCCATACAAAGCGCACTACCCCGCATTGTTTTTCAGAAACCTATCCTACATTGCCACTGCATGTTCCATGACTTCCCCATGCTGACCACCCCGCTCTGCTTTTCTCCATCCTACATTGCCACTCACTGCCTATCCTAATTGAGACCCTCCGATTCACACCATCGCGTGATGTTTTTTCTCACTCCTACTAGTGAATGTAATGTTACACAAACATACAATGCGCACCACCCAGCGATGTTTTTCAGAAACCTATCCTACATTGCCACTGCATGTTCCCTGACCTCCGCATGCTGACCACCCCGCGGTGCTTTTCTCCCTCCTACATTGCCACTCACTGCCTATACTAATTCAGACCCTCTGATTCACAGCACCCCGTGATGTTTTTCTCACTCCTACTAGTGAATGTAATGTTACACAAACATACAATGCGCACCACCCCGCGATGTTTTTCAGAAACCTATCCTACATTGCCACTGCATGATCCCTGACCTCCCCATTCTGACCACCCCGCGGTGCTTTTCTCCACACTACATTGCCACTCACAGCCTATCCTCATTCAGACCCTCCGATTCACACCACCCCGTGATGTTTTTCTCACTCCTAACAATGAATGTAATGTTACTCACCCATACAATGCCCAAGACCCAGCGATGTTTTTCAGAATCCTATCCTACATTGCCACTGCATGTTCCCTGACCTCCCCATGCTGACCACCACGCTGTGCTTTTCTCCACCCTACATTGCAACTCACTGCTATCCTAATTCAGACCCTCCGATTCACACCACCCCGTGATGTTTTTCTCACTCCTACTAGAGAATGTAATTTTACACACCCATACAATGTGTACCACCCTGCGATGTTTTTCAGAAACCTACCCTACATTGCCACTTCATGTTCCCTCACCTCCACATGCTGACCAACCCGCGGTGCTTTTCTCCATCCTATATTGCCACTCACTGCCTATCCTAATTCAGACCCTCCAATTCACACCACCCCGTGATGTTTTTCTCACTCCTACTAGTGAATGTAATGGTGCACACCCATACAATGCGCACCACCCCGCGATGTTTTTCAGAAACCTATCCTACATTGCCACTGCATGTTCCCTGACCTCCACATGCAGAGCACCCCACGGTGCTTTTCTCCATCCTGCATTGCCACTCACTTCCTATCCTAATTCAGACACTCCAATTCACACCACCCCATGATGTTTTTCTCACTCCTAGTAGTGAATGTAATGTTACACCCCATAAATGCACACCACCCCGAGATGTTTTTCTCACTCCTACTAGTGAATGTAATGTTACACACCCATACAATGTGCACCACACCGCGATGTTTTTCAGAAACCAATCCTACATTGCTACAGCATGTTCCCTGACTTCCCCATGCTGACCACCCTGCGGTGCTTTTCTAAATCCTACATTGCCACTCACTGCCTATACTAATTCAGACCCTCTGATTCACACCACCCCATGATGTTTTTCTCACTCCTACTATTGAATGTAATGTTACACAATCATACAATGCGCACCACCCCGCGATGTTTTTCAGAAACCTATCCTACATTGCCACTGCATGTTCCCTGACCTCCCCATGCTGACCAACACGTGGTGCTTTTCCCCATCCTACATTGCCACTCACTGCCTATCCTAATTCAGACCCTCCGATTCACACCACCCCGTGATGTTTTTTCTCACTCCTACTAGTGAATGTAATGTTACACACCCATACAATTTGCACCACCCCGTGATGTTTTTCTGACTCGTACTAGTGAATGTAATTTTACACACCCATACAATGCCCACCACCCCGCAATGTTTTTCAGAAACCTATCCTACATTGCCACTGCATGTTCCCTCACCTCGCCATGCTGACCACCCCGCGGTGCTTTTCTCCATCCTACATTGCCACTCACTGCCTATCCTAATTCAGACCCTACGATTCACACCACCCCGTGATGTTTTTCTCACTCCTACTAGTGAATGTAATATTCCACACCCATACAATGTGCACCACCCCGCGATGTTTTTCAGAAACCTATCCTACATTGCCACTGCATGTTCCCTGATCTCACCATGCTGACCACCCCGCGGTGCTTTTCTCCATCCCACATTGCCACTCACTGCCTATCCTAATTCAGACCGTCCGATTAAATCCACCCTGTGATGTTTTTCTCACTCCTACTAGTGAAAGTAATATTACACAACCATACAATGCGCACCACACCTGGATGTTTTTCAGAAACCTATCCTACATTGCCACGGCATGTTCCCTGACCTCCCCATGCTGACCACCCCGCGGTGCTTTTCTCCATCCTACATTGCCACTCACTGCCTATCCTAATTCAGACCCTCCGATTCACACCACCCCGTGATGTTGTTCTCACTCCTACTAGTGAATGTAATATTCCACACCCATACAATGTGCACCACCCCGCGATGTTTTTGAGAAACCTATCCTACATTGCCTCTGCATGTTCCCTGATCTCACCATGCTGACCACCCCGCGGTGCTTTTCTCCATCCAACATTGCCACTCACTGCCTATCGTAATTCAGTCCGTCCGATTAAATCCACCCTGTGATGTTTTTCTCACTCCTTCTAGTGAATGTAATATTACACACCCATACAATGCGCACCACCCCTGGATGTTTTTCAGAAACCTATTCTACATTGCCACGGCATGTTCCCTCACCTCCCCATGCCGACCACCCCGCAGTGCTTTTCTCCATCCTACATTGCCACTCACTGCCTGTCCTAATTCAGACCCTCTGATTCACACCACCCAGTGATGTTTTTCTCACTCCTACTAGTTAATGTAATGTTACACACCCATACAATGCGAACCACCCCGCGATGTTTTTCAGAAACCTATCCTACATTGCCACTGCATGTTCCCTGACCTCCCCATGCTGACCACCCCGCGGTGCTTTTCTCCATCCTATGTTGCCACTCACTGCCTATCCTAATTCAGACCCTCCGATTCACACTACCCCGTGATGTTTTTCTCTCTCCTACTAGTGTATGTAATGTTACACACCCATACAATGCGCACCGCCTCTCGATGTTTTTCAGAAACCTATCCTACATTGCCACTGCATGTTCCCTGAACTCCCCATGCTGACCACGCCGCGATGCTTTTCTCCATCCTACATTGCCATTCACTTCCTATCCTAATTCAGATCCTCTGATTCACACCACCCCGTTATGTTTTTCTCACTCCTACTAGTGAATGTAATGTTACACACCACTAAAATGCGCAACACCCCGTGATGTTTTTCTCACTCCTACTAGTGAATGTAATTTTACAGACCAATACAAAGCGCACTACCCCGCATTGTTTTTCAGAAACCTATCCTACATTGCCACTGCATGTTCCATGACTTCCCCATGCTGACCACCCCGCTCTGCTTTTCTCCATCCTACATTGCCACTCACTGCCTATCCTAATTGAGACCCTCCGATTCACACCATCGCGTGATGTTTTTTCTCACTCCTACTAGTGAATGTAATGTTACACAAACATACAATGCGCACCACCCAGCGATGTTTTTCAGAAACCTATCCTACATTGCCACTGCATGTTCCCTGACTTCCCCATGCTGACCACCCTGCGGTGCTTTTCTCCATCCTACATTGCCACTCACTGCCTATACTAATTCAGACCCTCCGATTCACACCACCCCATGAAGTTTTTCTCACTCCTACTATTGAATGTAATGTTACACAATCATACAATGCGCACCACCCCGCGATGTTTTTCAGAAACCTATCCTACATTGCCACTGCATGTTCCCTGACCTCCCCAAACTGACCAACACGTGGTACTTTTCCCCATCCTACATTGCCACTCACTGCCTATCCTAATTCAGACCCTCTGATTCACACCACCCCGTGATGTTTTTTCTCACTCCTACTAGTGAATGTAATGTTACACACCCATACAATTTGCACCACCCCGTGATGTTTTTCTGACTCGTACTAGTGAATGTAATATTCCACACCCATACAATGCGCACCACCCCGCGATGTTTTTCAGAAACCTATCCTACATTGCCACTGCATGTTCCCTGACCTCACCATGCTGACCAACCCGCGGTGCTTTTCTCCATCCAACATTGCCACTCAGAGCCTATCCTAATTCAGACAGTCCGATTAAATCCACCCGGTGATGTTTTTCTCACTCCTACTAGTGAATGTAATGTTACACACCCATACAATGCGCACCACCCCGTGATGTGTTTCTCACTCCTACTAGTGATTGTAATGCGACACACCCAACAATGCGCACCACCAGGCGATGTTTTTCAGAAACCTATCCTACATTGCCACTGCATGTTCCCTGACCTCCCCATGCTGACCACCCCACGGTGCTTTTCTCCATCCTATATAGACACTCACTGCCTATCCTAATTCAAACCCTCTAAATCACACCACCACGTAGTGTTTTTCTCACTCCTACTATTCAATGTTGTGTTACACACCCATACAAAGCGCACCACCCCGAGATGTTTTTCACAAACCTATCCTACATTGCCACTGCATGTTCCCTGACCTCCCCATGCTGACCACCCCGCGGTGCTTTTCTCCCTCCTACATTGCCACTCACTGCCTATCCTAATTCAGACCCTCCGATTCACACCACCCCGTGATGTTTTTCTCACTCCTACTAGTGAATGTTATATTCCACACCCATACAATGCGCACCACCCCGCGATGTTTTTCAGAAACCTATCCTACATTGCCACTGCATGTTCCCTGACCTCACCATGCTGACCACCCCGCGGTGCTTTTCTCCATCCAACATTGCCACTCACTGCCTATCCTAATTCAGACATTCCGATTAAATCCACCCGGTTATGTTTTTCTCACTCCTACTAGTGAATGTAATGTTACACACCCGTACAATGCGCACCACCCCGTGATGTGTTTCTCACTCCTACTAGTGATTGTAATGCGACACACCCAATCAATGCGCACCACCATGCGATGTTTTTCAGAAACCTATCCTACATTGCCACTGCATGTTCCCTGACTTCCCCATGCTGACCACCCCGCGGTGCTTTTCTCCATCCTACATTGCCACTCATTGCCTAACCTAATTCAGAGCCTCCGATTCACACCACCCCGTTATGTTTTTCTCACTCCTACTAGTGAATTTAATGTTACACACCACTACAATGCACAAAACCCCGTGATGTTTTTCTCACTCCTACTAGTGAATGTAATGTTACACACCCATACAATGCGCACCACCGCGCGATGCTTTTCAGAAACCTATCCTAAATTGCCACTGCACGTTCCCTGACCTCCGCATGCTGACCAACAAGCGGTGCTTTTCTACATCCTACATTGCCATTCACTGTGTATCCGAATTCAGACCCTCCAATTCACACCACCCCGTGTTTTTTTTCTCACTCCTAGTAGTGAATGTAATGTTACACACCCATACAATGCGCACGACCCTGCAATGTTTTTCAGAAACCTATCCTACATTGCCACTGCATGTTCCCTCACCTCCCAATGCGGACCACCCCGAGTTGCTTTTCTCCATCCTACATTGCCACTCACTGCCTATCCTAATTCAGACCCTCCCACTGACACCACCCCGTGATGTTTTTCTCACTCCTACTAGTGAATGTAATGTGACACACCCATACAATGCGCACGATCCTGCAATGTTTTTCAGAAACCTATCCTACATTGCCACTGCATGTTCCCTGACCTCCCCATGCTGACCACCCCGCGGTGCTTTTCTCGATCCTACATTGCCACTCACTGCCTATCCTAATTCAGACTTTCTGATTCACACCACCCCGTAATGTTTTTCTCACTCCTACTAGTGAATGTAATGTTACACACCCATACAATGCGCACCACCCCGCGATGTTTTTCAGAAACATATCCTACATTGGCACAACATGTTCCCTGACCTCCCCATTCTGACCATCCCGCGGTGCTTTTCCCCATCCTACATTGCCACTCACTGCCTATCCTAATTCAGACCCTCCGATTCACACCACCCCGTTATGTTTTTCTCACTCCTAATAGTGAATGTAATGTTACACACCCATACAATTGGCACCACCCCGTGAGGTTTTTCTCACTCCTACTAGGGAATGTAATGTTACACACCCATACAATGCCCACCACCCCGCAATGTTTTTCAAAAACCTACCCTACATTGCCACTGCATGTTCCCTGACCTCCCCATGCTGACCACCCCGCGGTGCTTTTCTCGATCCTACATTGCCACTCACTGCCTATCCTAAATCAGACCCTCCGATTCACACCACGCCGTGATGTTTTTGTCACTCCTACTAGTGAATGTAATGCTACACACCCATACAATGCATACCACCCCGCGATGTTTTTCAGAAACCTATCCTACATTGCCACTGCATGTTCCCTGGCCCCATCATGCTGACCTCCCCCCGGTGCTTTTCTCCATCATACATTACAACTCACTGCCTATCCTATTTCAGACCCTCTGATTCACACCACCCCGTGATGCTTTTCTCACTCCTACTAGTGAATGTAATGTTACACACCCATACAATGCGAACCACCCCGCGATGTTTTTCAGAAACCTATCCTACATTGCCGCTGCATGTTCCCTGACCTCCACATGCTGACCACCCCGCGGTGCGTTTCTCCATCCTACATTGCCACTCAATGCCTATCCTAATTCCGACCCTCCAATTCACACCACCCTGTGATATTTTTCTCACTTCTACTAGTGAATGTAATTTAACACACACCCATACAATGCGCACCACCCCGTGATGTTTTTCTCACTCCTGGTAGTGAATGTATTGTTACACACCCATGCAATGCGCATCACCCCGCCATGTTTTTCAGAAACCTATCCTACATTGCCACTGCATGTTCCCTGACCTCCTCATGCTGACCACCCCGTGGTGCTTTTCTCCATCCTACATTGCCACTCACTGCCTATGCTAATTCAGACCCTCCGATTCACACCACCCCGTGTTGTTTTTCTCACACCTACTAGTGAATGTAATGTTACACACCCATACATTGCACACCACCCCGAGATTTTTTTCAGAAACCTATCCTACATTGCAACTGCATGTTCCCTGACCTCCCCATGCTGACCACCCCGTGGTGCTTTTCTCCATCCTACGTTGCCACTCACTGCCTATCCTAATTCAGACCCTCCGATTCACACTACCCCGTGATGTTTTTCTCTCTCCTACTAGTGTATGTAATGTTACACACCCATACAATGCGCACCGCCCCTCGATGTTTTTCAGAAACCTATCCTACATTGCCACTGCATGTTCCCTGAACTCCCCATGCTGACCACGCCGCGATGCTTTTCTCCATCCTACATTGCCACTCACTTCCTATCCTAATTCAGATCCTCTGATTCACACCACCCCGTTATGTTTTTCTCACTCCTACTAGTGAATGTAATGTTACACACCACTAAAATGCGCAACACCCCATGATGTTTTTCTCACTCCTACTAGTGAATGTAATGTTACAGACCCATACAATGTGCACCACCGCGCGATGCTTTTCAGAAACCTATCCTACATTGCCACTGCATGTTCCCTGACCTCCCCATGCTGACCACCCCGTGGTGCTTTTCTCCATCCTACATTGCCACTCACTTCCTATCCTAATTCAGACCTTCTGATTCACAACACCCCGTGATGTTTTTCTCACTCCTACTAGTGAATGTAATGTTACACACCCATAAATTGCGAACGACACCTGGATGTTTTTCAGAAACCTATCCTACATTGCTACTGCATGTTCCCTGACCTCCCCATGCTGACCACCCCGCGATGCTTTTCTCCACCCTACATTGCCACTCACTGCCTATCCTAATTCAGACCCTCCGAATCACACCACCCCGTGATGTTTTTCTCACTCCTACTAGTGAATGTAATGTTACACACCCATACAATGCGCACCACCCCGCGATGTTTTTCAGAAACCTATCCTACATTGCCACTGCATGTTCCCTGACCTCCCCATGCTGACCACCCCGCCGTGCTTTTCTCCATCCTACATTGCCACTCACTGCCTATCCTAATTCAGACCCTCCGATTCACACCACCCCGTGATGTTTTTCTCACTCCTACTAGAGAATGTAATTTTACACACCCATACAATTCGCACCACCCTGCGATGTTTTTCAGAAACCTACCCTACATTGCCACTGCATGTTCCCTGACCTCCACATGCTGACCAACCCGTGGTGCTTTTCTCCATCCTATATTGCCACTCACTGCGTATCCTAATTCAGACCCCCCGAATCACACCACGCCATGATGTTTTTCTCACTCGTCCTAGTGAATGTAATGGTACACACCCATACAATGCACACCACCCCGCGATGTTTTTCAGAAACATATCCTACATTGCCACTACATGTTCCCTGTCCTCCCCATGCTGACCACCCCGCGATGCTTTTCTCCATCCTACATTGCCACTCACTGACTATACTAATTCAGACCCTCCGATTCACACCACCCCGTGATGTTTTTCTCACTCCTACTAGTGAATGTAATGTTACACTCCCATACGATGTGCAAAACCCCGTGACATTTTTCTCAATCCTACTAGTGAATGTAATGTTACACACCTATACAATGCGCCCCACCCCGCCATGTTTTTCAGAAACCTATCCTACATTGCCACTGCATGTTCCCTGACCTCCCCATGCTCAGCACACCACGGTGCTTTTCTCCATCCTACATCGCCACTCACTTCCTATCCTAATTCAGACCCTCCGATTCACACAACCCATGATGTTTTTCTCACTCCTACTAGTGAATGTAATGTTACACCCCCATACAATGCGCACCACCCCGTGAGGTTTTTCTCACTCGTATGAGTGGATGTAATGTGACACACCCATACAATGCGCACCACCCCCCGATGTTTTTCAGAAACCTATCCTACATTGCCACTACATGTTCCCTGTCCTCCCCATGCTTACCACCCCGCGATGCTTTTCTCCATCCTACATTGCCACTCACTGGCTATACTAATTCAGACCCTCCGATTCACACCACCCCGTGATGTTTTTCTCACTCCTACTAGCGAATGTAATGTTACACTCCCGTACGATGTGCAAAACCCCGTGACGTTTTTCTCAATCCTACTAGTGAATGTAATGTTACACACCCATACAATGCGAACCACCCCGCGATGTTTTTCAGAAACCTATCCTACTTTGCCACTGCATGTTCCCTGACCTCCCCATGCTGACCAACCCATGGTGCTTTTCTCCATCCTACATTGCCACTCACTTCCTATCCTAATTCAGACCCTCTGATTCACACCACCCCGTGATGTTTTTCTCACTCATACTAGTGAATGTAATTTTACACACCCATACAATGCGCACCACCCCGCAATGTTTTTCAGAAACCTATCCTACATTGCCACTGCATGTTCCCTGACCTCACCATGCTGACCACCCCGTGGTGATTTTCTCCATCCTACATTGCCACTCACTGCCTATCCTATTAAAGACCGTCCGATTAAAACAACCCCGTGATGTTTTTCTCACTCCAACTAGTGAATGTAATGTTACACACCCATACAATGCGCACCACCCCGTGATGTTTTTCAGAAACCTATCCTACATTGCCACTGCATGTTCCCTGACCTCCCCATGCTGACAACCCCGCGGTGCTTTTCTCCATCCTACATAGCCACTCACTGCCTATCCTAATTCAGACCCTCCGATTCACACCACCCCGTGATGTTTTTCTCACTCCTACTAGTGAATGTAATGTTACACAGCCATACAATGCGCAACACTCCGCGATGTTTTTCAGAAACCTATCCTACATTGCCACTGCATGTTCCCTGAACTCCACATGCTGACCACCCGCGGTGCTTTTCTCCATCCAACATTGCCACTCCTGGCCGATCCTAATTCAGACCCTCCGATTCACACCACCCTGTGATGTTTTTCTCACTCCTACTAGTGAATGTAATTTTACACACCCATACAATGCGCACCACCCCGCGATGTTTTTCAGAAACCTATCCTACATTGCCACTGTATGTTCCCTGACCTCACCATGCTGACCACCCCGTGGTGATTTTCTCCATCCTACATTGCCACTCACTGCCTATCCTATTAAAGACCGTCCGATTAAAACAACCCCGTGATGTTTTTCTCACTCCAACTAGTGAATGTAATGTTACACACCCATACAATGCGCACCACCCCGTGATGTGTTTCTCACTCCTACTAGTGATTTTAATTTACACACCCATACAATGCGCACCACCCCGTGATGTTTTTCAGAAACCTGTCCTACATTGCCACTGCATGTTCCCTGTCCTCCCCATGCCTACCACCCCGCGGTGCTCTGCTCCATCCTACATTGCCAATCACTGCCTATCCTAATTCAGACGCTCCAATTCACGCCACCCCGTGATGCTTTTCTCATTCCTACTAGTGAATGTAATGTAACACACACCCATACAATGCGCACCACCCCGTGATGTTTTTCTCACTCCTGCTAGTGAATGTATTGTTACACACCCATACAATGCGCACCACCCCGCGATGATTTTCAGAAACCTATCCTACATTTCCACTGCATGTTCCCTGACCTCCCCATGCTGACCACCCAGCGGTGCTTTTCTCCATCCTATATTGCCACTCACTGCCTATCCTAATTCAGACCCTCCGATTCACACCACCCGTGATGTTTTTCTCACTCCTACTAGTGAATGTAATGTTACACACCCATACTATGCGCACCACCCCCCGATGTTTTTCAGAAAGCTATCCTACATTGCCACTGCATGTTCCCTGACCTCCCCATGCTGACCAGCCCCTGTGCTTTTCTCCATCCTACATTGCCACTCACTGCCTATCCTAATTAAGACCTTCCAATTCACACCACCCCGTGATGTTTTTCTCACTCCTACTAGAGAATGAAATTTTACACACCAATACAATGCGCACCACCCCACGATGTTTTTCAGAAAACTATCCTACATTGCCACTGCATGTTCCCTGACCTCCCCATGCTGACCACCCTGCGGTGCTTTTCTCCATCCTACATTGCCACTCACTGCCTATCCTAATTCAGACCCTCCGATTCACACCACCCCGTGATGTTTTTCTCACTCCTACTAGTGAATGTAATGTTACACACCCATACAATGCGCACCACCCCGCGATGTTTTTCAGAAACCTATACTACATTGCCACTGCATGTTCCCTGACCTCCCCATGCTGACCACCCCGCGGTGCTTTTCTCCATTCTACATTGCCACTCACGGCCTATCTTAATTCAGACCTCCGATTCACACAACCGCGTGATGTTTTTCTGACTCCTACTAGTGAATGTAATGTTACACACCCATACAATGCGCACCACCCTGCGATGTTTTTCAGAAACCTATCCTACATTGCCACTGCATGTTCCCTGAACTCCCAATGCTGACCACCCTGCGGTGCTTTTCTCCATCCTACATTGCCACTCACTGCCTATCCTAATTCAGACCCTCTGATTCACACCACCCCGTGATGCTTTTCTCACACCTACTAGTGAATGTAATGTTACACAACCATACAATGCGCACCACCCCGCGATGTTTTTCAGAAACCTATCCTACATTGCCACTGCATGTTCCCTGACCTCCCCTTGTTGACCAGCCCCTGTGCTTTTCTCCATCCTACATTGCCACTCACTGCCTATCCTAATTCAGACCCTCTGATTCACACCACCCCGTGATGCTTTTCTCACACCTACTAGTGAATGTAATGTTACACAACCATATAATGCGCACCACCCCGCGATGTTTTTCAGAAACCTGTCCTACATTGCCACTGCATGTTCCCTGATCTCCCCATGCTGACCACCCCGCGATGCTTTTCTCCGTCCTACATTGCCACTCACTGGCTATCCTAATTCATACCCTCCGATTCACAACACCCCGTGATGTTTTTCTCACTCCTACTAGTGAATGTAATATTACACACCCATACCTTGCGCAACACCCCGTGATGTTTTTCTCACTCCTACTAGTGAATGTAATGTCACACACCAATACAATGCGCACCACCCCGTGATGTTTTTCTCACTCCTACTAGTGAATGTAATGTTACACACCCATACAATGCGCACCACCCCGCGATGATTTTCAGAAAACTATTCTACATTGCCACTGCATGTTCCCTGACCTCCCCACGCTGACTACCCGGCGGTGATTTTCTCCATCCTACATTACCACTCAATGCCTATCCTAATTCAGAGCCTCTGATTCACACAACCCGTGATGTTTTTCTCACTCCTACTAGTAAATGTAATGCTACACACCCTTACAATGCGCACCACCCCACGATGTTTTTCAGAAACCTATCCTACATTGCCACTGCAAGTTCCCTGACCTCCCCTTGTTGACCACCCCCTGTGCTTTTCTCCATCCTACATTGCCACTCACTGCCTATCCTAATTCAGAACCTCTGATTCACACCACCCCGTGATGCTTTTCTCACACCTACTAGTGAATGTAATGTTACACAACCATACAATGCGCACCACCCCGCGATGTTTTTCAGAAACCTGTCCTACATTGCCACTACATGTTCCCTGATCTCCCCATGCTGACCACCCCGCGATGCTTTTCTCCATCCTACATTGCCACTCACTGGCTATCCTAATTCATACCCTCCGATTCACGCCACCCCGTGATGTTTTTCTCACTCCTACTTGTGAATGTAATATTACACACCCATACCATGCGCAACACCCCGTGATGTTTTTCTCACTCCTACTAGTGAATGTAATGTCACACACCAATACAATGCGCACCACCCCGCGAAGTTTTTCAGAAACCTATCCTACATTGCCACTGCATGTTCCCTGACCTCCCCATGCTGACAACCCCGCCGTGCTTTTCTCCATCCTACATTGCCACTCGCTGCCTATCCTAATTCAGACCCTCCAATTCACACCACCCCGTGATGTTTTTCTCACTCCTACTAGAGAATGTAATTTTACACACCCATACAATGCGCACCACCCTGCGATGTTTTTCAGAAATCTACCCTACATTGCCACTGCATGTTCCCTGACCTCCACATGCTGACCAACCCGTGGTGCTTTTCTCCATCCTATATTGCCACTCACTGCGTATCCTAATTCATACCCCCCGAATCACACCACCCCGTGATGTTTTTCTCACTCCTACTAGCGAATGTAATGTTACACTCCCGTACGATGTGCAAAACCCCGTGACGTTTTTCTCAATCCTACTAGTGAATGTAATGTTACACACCCATACAATGCGCCCCACCCCGCCATGTTTTTCAGAAACCTATCCTACATTGCCACTGCATGTTCCCTGAACTCCCAATGCTGACCACCCTGCGGTGCTTTTCTCCATCCTACATTGCCACTCACTGCCTATCCTAATTCAGACCCTCTGATTCACACCACCCCGTGATGCTTTTCTCACACCTACTAGTGAATGTAATGTTACACAACCATACAATGCGCACCACCCCGCGATGTTTTTCAGAAACCTATCCTACATTGCCACTGCATGTTCCTGACCTCCCCTTGTTGACCAGCCCCTGTGCTTTTCTCCATCCTACATTGCCACTCACTGCCTATCCTAATTCAGACCCTCTGATTCACACCACCCCGTGATGCTTTTCTCACACCTACTAGTGAATGTAATGTTACACAACCATATAATGCGCACCACCCCGCGATGTTTTTCAGAAACCTGTCCTACATTGCCACTGCATGTTCCCTGATCTCCCCATGCTGACCACCCCGCGATGCTTTTCTCCGTCCTACATTGCCACTCACTGGCTATCCTAATTCATACCCTCCGATTCACAACACCCCGTGATGTTTTTCTCACTCCTACTAGTGAATGTAATATTACACACCCATACCTTGCGCAACACCCCGTGATGTTTTTCTCACTCCTACTAGTGAATGTAATGTCACACACCAATACAATGCGCACCACCCCGTGATGTTTTTCTCACTCCTACTAGTGAATGTAATGTTACACACCCATACAATGCGCACCACCCCGCGATGATTTTCAGAAAACTATTCTACATTGCCACTGCATGTTCCCTGACCTCCCCACGCTGACTACCCGGCGGTGATTTTCTCCATCCTACATTACCACTCAATGCCTATCCTAATTCAGAGCCTCTGATTCACACAACCCGTGATGTTTTTCTCACTCCTACTAGTAAATGTAATGCTACACACCCTTACAATGCGCACCACCCCACGATGTTTTTCAGAAACCTATCCTACATTGCCACTGCAAGTTCCCTGACCTCCCCTTGTTGACCACCCCCTGTGCTTTTCTCCATCCTACATTGCCACTCACTGCCTATCCTAATTCAGAACCTCTGATTCACACCACCCCGTGATGCTTTTCTCACACCTACTAGTGAATGTAATGTTACACAACCATACAATGCGCACCACCCCGCGATGTTTTTCAGAAACCTGTCCTACATTGCCACTACATGTTCCCTGATCTCCCCATGCTGACCACCCCGCGATGCTTTTCTCCATCCTACATTGCCACTCACTGGCTATCCTAATTCATACCCTCCGATTCACGCCACCCCGTGATGTTTTTCTCACTCCTACTTGTGAATGTAATATTACACACCCATACCATGCGCAACACCCCGTGATGTTTTTCTCACTCCTACTAGTGAATGTAATGTCACACACCAATACAATGCGCACCACCCCGCGAAGTTTTTCAGAAACCTATCCTACATTGCCACTGCATGTTCCCTGACCTCCCCATGCTGACAACCCCGCCGTGCTTTTCTCCATCCTACATTGCCACTCGCTGCCTATCCTAATTCAGACCCTCCAATTCACACCACCCCGTGATGTTTTTCTCACTCCTACTAGAGAATGTAATTTTACACACCCATACAATGCGCACCACCCTGCGATATTTTTCAGAAATCTACCCTACATTGCCACTGCATGTTCCCTGACCTCCACATGCTGACCAACCCGTGGTGCTTTTCTCCATCCTATATTGCCACTCACTGCGTATCCTAATTCATACCCCCCGAATCACACCACCCCGTGATGTTTTTCTCACTCCTACTAGCGAATGTAATGTTACACTCCCGTACGATGTGCAAAACCCCGTGACGTTTTTCTCAATCCTACTAGTGAATGTAATGTTACACACCCATACAATGCGCCCCACCCCGCCATGTTTTTCAGAAACCTATCCTACATTGCCACTGCATGTTCCCTGACATCCCCATGCTGAGCACCCCACGGTGCTTCTCTCCATCCTACATTGCCACTCACTTCCTATCCTAATTCAGACCCTCCGATTCACAGCACCCATGATGTTTTTCTCACTCCTACTAGTGAATGTAATGTTACACCCCCATACAATGCGCACCTCCCCGTGATGTTTTTCTCACTCCTACGAGTGGATGTAATGTTACACACCCATACAATGCGCACCACCCCGCGGTGTTTTTCAGAAACCTATCCTACGTTGCTACAGCATTTTCCCTGACCTCCCCATGCTGTCCACCCTGGGGTGCGTTTCTCCATCCTACATTGCCAGTCACTGCCTAAACTAATTCAGACCCCCCGATTCACACCACCTCGTGATGTTTTTCTCACTCCTACTAGTGAATGAAATGTTACACAATCATACAATGCGCACCACCCCGCGATGTTTTTCAGAAACCTATTCCACATTGCCACTGAATGTTCCCTGACCTCCCCATGCTGGACAACCCGTGGTGCTTTTCCCCATCCTACATTGCCACTCACTTCCTATCCTAAATCAGACCCTCCGATTCACACCACACCGTGATGTTTTTTTGACTCCTACTAGTGAATGTAATGTTGCAAACCCATACATTTTTAACCACACCGTGATGTTTTTCTCACTCCTACTAGTGAATGTAATGTTACACACACATACAATGCACACCACCACACGATGTTTTTCAGCAACCTATCCTACATTGCCACTGCATGTTCCCTGACCTCCCCATGCTGACCAACCCATGGTGCTTTTCTCCATCCTACATTGCCACTCACTGCCTATCCTAATTCAGACCCTCCGATTCACACCACCCCGTGATGTTTTTCTCACTCATACTAGTGAATGTAATTTTACACACCCATACAATGCGCACCACCCCGCAATGTTTTTCAGAAACCTATCCTACATTGCCACTGCATGTTCCCTGACCTCACCATGCTGACCACCCCGTGGTGATTTTCTCCATCCTACTTTGCCACTCACTGCCTATCCTATTAAAGACCGTCTGATTAAAACAACCCCGTGATGTTTTTCTCACTCCAACTAGTGAATGTAATGTTACACACCCATACAATGCGCACCACCCCGTGATGTTTTTCAGAAACCTATCCTACATTGCCACTGCATGTTCCCTGACCTCCCCATGCTGACAACCCCGCGGTGCTTTTCTCCATCCTACATAGCCACTCACTGCCTATCCTAATTCAGACCCTCCGATTCACACCACCCCGTGATGTTTTTCTCACTCCTACTAGTGAATGTAATGTTACACACCCATACAATGCGCACCACTCCGCGATGTTTTTCAGAAACCTATCCTACATTGCCACTGCATGTTCCCTGAACTCCACAGGCTGACCACCCGCGGTGCTTTTCTCCATCCAACATTGCCACTCATGGCCTATCCTAATTCAGACCCTCCGATTCACACCACCCTGTGATGTTTTTCTCACTCCTACTAGTGAATGTAATGTTACACACCCATACAATGCGCACCACACCGCGATGTTTTTCAGAAACCTATCCTACATTGCCCTGCATCTTCCCTGACCTCCCCATGCTGACCACCCCGCGGTGCTTTTCTCCATCCTATATTGCCACTCACTGACTATCCTAATTCAGACCCTCTGATTCACACCACCCCGTGATGTTTTTCTCACTCCTACTAGTGAATGTAATGTTACACACCCATACAATGCGAACCACCCCGCGATGTTTTTCAGAAACCTATCCTACTTTGCCACTGCATGTTCCCTGACCTCCCCATGCTGACCACCCCGCGGTGCTCTGCTCCATCCTACATAGCCACTCACTGCCTATCCTAATTCAGACCCTCCGATTCACACCACCCCGTGAATTTTTTCTCACTCCTACTAGTGAATGTAATGTTACACACCCATACAATGCGCACCACTCCGCGATGTTTTTCAGAAACCTATCCTACATTGCCACTGCATGTTCCCTGAACTCCACATCCTGACCACCCGCGGTGCTTTTCTCCATCCAACATTGCCACTCATGGCCTATCCTAATTCAGACGCTCCAATTCACACCACCCCGTGATGCTTTTCTCATTCCTACTAGCGAATGTAATGTAACACACACCCATACAATGTGCACCACCCCGTGATGTTTTTCTCACTCCTGCTAGTGAATGTATTGTTACACACCCATACAATGCGCACCACCCCGCGATGATATTCAGAAACCTATCCTACATTTCCACTGCATGTTCCCTGACCTCCCCATGCTGACCACCCCGCGGTGCTTTTCTCCATCCTATATTGCCACTCACTGCCTATCCTAATTCAGAGCCTCCGATTCACACCACCCGTGATGTTTTTCTCACTCCTACTAGTGAATGTAATGTTACACACCCATACTATGCGCACCACCCCGCGATGTTTTTCAGAAAGCTATCCTACATTGCCACTGCATGTTCCCTGACCTCCCCATGCTGACCAGCCCCTGTGCTTTTCTCCATCCTACATTGCCACTCACTGCCTATCCTAATTAAGACCCTCCGATTCACACCACGCCGTGATGTTTTTCTCACTCCTACTAGAGAATGAAATTTTACACACCCATACAATGCGCACCACCCCGCGATATTTTTCAGAAACCTATCCTACATTGCCACTGCATGTTCCCTGACCTCCACATTCTGACCAACCCGCGGTGCTTTTCTCCATCCTACATTGCCACTCACTGCCTATCCTAATTCAGACCCTCCGATTCACACCACCCCGTGATGTTTTTCTCACTCCTACTAGTGAATGTAATGTTACACACCCATACAATGCGCACCACCCCACGATGTTTTTCAGAAACCTATCCTACATTGCCACTGCATGTTCCCTGACCTCCCCATGCTGACCACCCTGCGGTGCTTTTCTCCATCCTACATTGCCACTCACTGCCTATCCTAATTCAGACCCTCCGATTCACACCACCCCGTGATGTTTTTCTCACTCCTACTAGTGAATGTAATGTTACACACCCATACAATGCGCACCACCCCGCGATGTTTTTCAGAAACCTATACTACATTGCCACTGCATGTTCCCTGACCTCCCCATGCTGACCACCCCGCGGTGCTTTTCTCCATTCTACAAGGCCACTCACGGCCTATCTTAATTCAGACCTCCGATTCACACTACCCTGTGATGTTTTTCTGACTCCTACTAGTGAATGTAATGTTACACACCCATACAATGCGCACCACCCTGCGATGTTTTTCAGAAACCTATCCTACATTGCCACTGCATGTTCCCTGACCTCCCAATGCTGACCACCCAGCGGTGCTTTTCTCCATCCTACATTGCCACTCAATGCCTATCCTAATTCAGAGCCTCTGATTCACACCACCCGTGATGTTTTTCTCACTCCTACTAGTAAATGTAATGCTACACACCCATACAATGCGCACCACCCCGCGATGTTTTTCAGAAACCTATCCTACATTGCCACTGCATGTTCCCTGACCTCCCCTTGTTGACCACCCCCTGTGCTTTTCTCCATCCTACATTGCCACTCACTGCCTATCCTAATTCAGACCATCTGATTCACACCACCCCGTGATGCTTTTCTCACACCTACTAGTGAATGTAATGTTACACAACCATACAATGCACACCACCCCTCGATGTTTTTCAGAAACCTGTCCTACATTGCCACTGCATGTTCCCTGATCTCCCCATGCTGACCACCCCGCGATGCTTTTCTCCATCCTACATTGCCACTCACTTGCTATCCTAATTCAGACCCTCCGAATCACACCACCCCGTGATGATTTTCTCACTCCTACTAGTGAATGTAATATTACACACCCATACCATGCGCAACACCCCGTGATGTTTTTCTCACTCCTACTAGTGAATGTAATGTCACACACCAATACAATGCGCACCACCCCGTGATGTTTTTCTCACTCCTACTAGTGAATGTAATGTTACACACCCATACAATGCGCACCACCCCGCGATGATTTTCAGAAAACTATTCTACATTGCCACTGCATGTTCCCTGACCTCCCCACGCTGACTACCCGGCGGTGATTTTCTCCATCCTACATTACCACTCACTGCCTATCCTAATTCAGACCCTCCGAATCACACCACCCCGTGATGATTTTCTCACTCCTACTAGTGAATGTAATGTTACACACCCATACAATGCGCACCACCCCGCGATGTTTTTCAGAAACCTATCCTACATTGCCACTGCATGTTCCCTGACCTCCCCATGCTGACAACCCCGCCGTGCTTTTCTCCATCCTACATTGCCACTCGCTGCCTATCCTAATTCAGACCCTCCGATTCACACCACCCCGTGATGTTTTTCTCACTCCTACTAGAGAATGTAATTTTACACACCCATACAATGCGCACCACACTGCGATGTTTTTCAGAAATCTACCCTACATTGCCACTGCATGTTCCCTGACCTCCACATGCTGACCAACCCGTGGTGCTTTTCTCCATGCTATATTGCCACTCACTGCGTATCCTAATTCAGACCCCCCGAATCATACCACCCCGTGATGTTTTTCTCACTCCTACTAGCGAATGTAATGTTACACTCCCGTACGATGTGCAAAACCCCGTGACGTTTTTCTCAATCCTACTAGTGAATGTAATGTTACACACCCATACAATGCGACCCACCCCGCCATGTTTTTCAGAAACCTATCCTACATTGCCACTGCATGTTCCCTGACCTCCCCATGCTGAGCACCCCACGGTGCTTTTCTCCATCCTACATTGCCACTCACTTCCTATCCTAATTCAGACCCTCCGATTCACACCACCCATGATGTTTTTCTCACTCCTACTAGTGAATGTAATGTTACACCACATACAATGCGCACCTCCCTGTGATGTTTTTCTCACTCCTACTAGTGAATGTAATGTTACACACCCATACAATGCGCACCACCCCGCGATGATTTTCAGAAACCTATCCTACATTGCCACTGCATGTTCCCTGAACTCCACATGCTGACCACCCGCGGTGCTTTTCTCCATCCAACATTGCCACTCATGGCCTATCCTAATTCAGACCCTCCGATTCACACCACCCTGTGATGTTTTTCTCACTCCTACTAGTGAATGTAATGTTACACACCCATACAATGCGCAACACCCCGCGATGATTTTCAGAAACCTATCCTACATTGCCACTGCATCTTCCCTGACCTCCCCATGCTGACCACCCCGCGGTGCTTTTCTCCACCCTATATTGCCACTCACTGCTTATCCTAATTCAGACCCTCTGATTCACACCACCCCGTGATGTTTTTCTCACTCCTACTAGTGAATGTAATGTTACACACCCATACAATGCGAACCACCCCGCGATGTTTTTCAGAAACCTATCCTACTTTGCCACTGCATGTTCCCTGACCTCCCCATGCTGACCACCCCGCGGTGCTCTGCTCCATCCTACATTGCCAATCACCGCCTATCCTAATTCAGACGCTCCAATTCACACCACCCCGTGATGCTTTTCTTATTCCTACTAGTGAATGTAATGTAACACACACGCATACAATGCGCACCACCCCGTGATGTTTTTCTCACTCCTGCTAGTGAATGTATTGTTACACACCCATACAATGCGCACCACCCCGCGATGATTTTCAGAAACCTATCCTACATTTCCACTGCATGTTCCCTGACCTCCCCATGCTGACCACCCCGCGGTGCTTTTCTCCATCCTATATCGCCACTCACTGCCTATCCTATTTCAGAGCCTCCGATTCACACCACCCGTGATGTTTTTCTCACTCCTACTAGTGAATGTAATGTTACACACCCATACTATGCGCACCACCCCGCGATGTTTTTCAGAAAGCTATCCTACATTGCCACTGCATGTTCCCTGACCTCCCCATGCTGACCAGCCCCTGTGCTTTTCTCCATCCTACATTGCCACTCACTGCCTATCCTAAATAAGACCCTCCGATTCACACCACGCCGTGATGTTTTTCTCACTCCTACTAGAGAATGAAATTTTACACACCCATACAATGCGCACCACCCCGCGATATTTTTCAGAAACCTATCCTACATTGCCACTGCATGTTCCCTGACCTCCACATTCTGACCAACCCGCGGTGCTTTTCTCCATCCTACATTGCCACTCACTGCCTATCCTAATTCAGACCCTCCGATTCACACCACCCCGTGATGTTTTTCTAACTCCTACTAGTGAATGTAATGTTACACACCCATACAATGCGCACCACCCCACGATGTTTTTCATAAAACTATCCTACATTGCCACTGCATGTTCCCTGACCTCCCCATGCTGACCACCCTGCGGTGCTTTTCTCCATCCTACATTGCCACTCACTGCCTATCCTAATTCAGACCCTCCGATTCACACCACCCCGTGATGTTTTTCTCACTCCTACTAGTGAATGTAATGTTACACACCCATACAATGCGCACCACCCCGCGATGTTTTTCAGAAACCTATACTACATTGCCACTGCATGTTCCCTGACCTCCCCATGCTGACCACCCCGAGGTGCTTTTCTCCATTCTACATTGCCACTCACGGCCTATCTTAATTCAGACCTCCGATTCACACAACCCCGTGATGTTTTTTTGACTCCTACTAGTGAATGTAATGTTACACACCCATACAATGCGCACCACCCTGCGATGTTTTTCAGAAACCTATGCTACATTGCCACTGCATGTTCCCTGACCTCCCAATGCTGACCACCCAGCGGTGCTTTTCTCCATCCTACATTGCCACTCAATGCCTATCCTAATTCAGAGCCTCTGATTCACACCACCCGTGATGTTTTTCTCACTCCCACTAGTAAATGTAATGCTACACACCCATACAATGCGCACCACCCCGCGATGTTTTTCAGAAACCTATCCTACATTGCCACTGCATGTTCCCTGACCTCCCCATGCTGACCACCCCGCGGTGCTCTGCTCCATCCTACATAGCCACTCACTGCCTATCCTAATTCAGACCCTCCGATTCACACCACCCCGTGAATTTTTTCTCACTCCTACTAGTGAATGTAATGTTACACACCCATACAATGCGCACCACTCCGCGATGTTTTTCAGAAACCTATCCTACATTGCCACTGCATGTTCCCTGAACTCCACATGCTGACCACCCGCGGTGCTTTTCTCCATCCAACATTGCCACTCATGGCCTATCCTAATTCAGACGCTCCAATTCACACCACCCCGTGATGCTTTTCTCATTCCTACTAGCGAATGTAATGTTACACACACCCATACAATGCGCACCACCCCGTGATGTTTTTCTCACTCCTGCTAGTGAATGTATTATTACACACCCATACAATGCGCACCACCCCGCGATGATATTCAGAAACCTATCCTACATTTCCACTGCATGTTCCCTGACCTCCCCATGCTGACCACCCCGCGGTGCTTTTCTCCATCCTATATTGCCACTCACTGCCTATCCTAATTCAGAGACTCCGATTCACACCACCCGTGATGTTTTTCTCACTCCTACTAGTGAATGTAATGTTACACACCCATACTATGCGCACCACCCCGCGATGTTTTTCAGAAAGCTATCCTACATTGCCCCTGCATGTTCCCTGACCTCCCCATGCTGACCAGCCCCTGTGCTTTTCTCCATCCTACATTGCCACTCACTGCCTATCCTAATTAAGACCCTCCGATTCACACCACGCCGTGATGTTTTTCTCACTCCTACTAGAGAATGAAATTTTACACACCCATACAATGCGCACCACCCCGCGATATTTTTCAGAAACCTATCCTACATTGCCACTGCATGTTCCCTGACCTCCACATTCTGACCAACCCGCGGTGCTTTTCTCCATCCTACATTGCCACTCACTGCCTATCCTAATTCAGACCCTCCGATTCACACCACCCCGTGATGTTTTTCTCACTCCTACTAGTGAATGTAATGTTACACACCCATACAATGCGCACCACCCCGCGATGTTTTTCAGAAACCTATACTACATTGCCACTGCATGTTCCCTGACCTCCCCATGCTGACCACCCCGCGGTGCTTTTCTCCATTCTACAAGGCCACTCACGGCCTATCTTAATTCAGACCTCCGATTCACACTACCCCGTGATGTTTTTCTGACTCCTACTAGTGAATGTAATGTTACACACCCATACAATGCGCACCACCCTGCGATGTTTTTCAGAAACCTATCCTACATTGCCACTGCATGTTCCCTGACCTCCCAATGCTGACCACCCAGCGGTGCTTTTCTCCATCCTACATTGCCACTCAATGCCTATCCTAATTCAGAGCCTCTGATTCACACCACCCGTGATGTTTTTCTCACTCCTACTAGTAAATGTAATGCTACACACCCATACAATGCGCACCACCCCGCGATGTTTTTCAGAAACCTATCCTACATTGCCACTGCATGTTCCCTGACCTCCCCTTGTTGACCACCCCCTGTGCTTTTCTCCATCCTACATTGCCACTCACTGCCTATCCTAATTCAGACCCTCTGATTCACACCACCCCGTGATGCTTTTCTCACACCTACTAGTGAATGTAATGTTACACAACCATACAATGCACACCACCCCTCGATGTTTTTCAGAAACCTGTCCTACATTGCCACTGCATGTTCCCTGATCTCCCCATGCTGACCACCCCGCGATGCTTTTCTCCATCCTACATTGCCACTCACTTGCTATCCTAATTCATACCCTCCAATTCACACCACCCCGTGATGTTTTTCTCACTCCTACTAGTGAATGTAATATTACACACCCATACCATGCGCAACACCCCGTGATGTTTTTCTCACTCCTACTAGTGAATGTAATGTCACACACCAATACAATGCGCACCACCCCGTGATGTTTTTCTCACTCCTACTAGTGAATGTAATGTTACACACCCATACAATGCGCACCACCCCGCGATGATTTTCAGAAAACTATTCTACATTGCCACTGCATGTTCCCTGACCTCCCCACGCTGACTACCCTGCGGTGATTTTCTCCATCCTACATTACCACTCACTGCCTATCCTAATTCAGACCCTCCGAATCACACCACCCCGTGATGATTTTCTCACTCCTACTAGTGAATGTAATGTTACACACCCATACAATGCGCACCACCCCGCGATGTTTTTCAGAAACCTATCCTACATTGCCACTGCATGTTCCCTGACCTCCCCATGCTGACAACCCCGCCGTGCTTTTCTCCATCCTACATTGCCACTCGCTGCCTATCCTAATTCAGACCCTCCGATTCACACCACCCCGTGATGTTTTTCTCACTCCTACTAGAGAATGTAATTTTACACACCCATACAATGCGCATCACCCTGCGATGTTTTTCAGAAATCTACCCTACATTGCCACTGCATGTTCCCTGACCTCCACATGCTGACCAACCCGTGGTGCTTTTCTCCATCCTATATTGCCACTCACTGCGTATCCTAATTCAGACCCCCCGAATCACACCACCCCGTGATGTTTTTCTCACTCCTACTAGCGAATGTAATGTTACACTCCCGTACGATGTGCAAAACCCCGTGACGTTTTTCTCAATCCTACTAGTGAATGTAATGTTACACACCCATACAATGCGACTCACCCCGCCATGTTTTTCAGAAAGCTATCCTACATTGCCACTGCATGTTCCCTGACCTCCACATTCTGACCAACCCGCGGTGCTTTTCTCCATCCTACATTGCCACTCACTGCCTATCCTAATTCAGACCCTCCGATTCACACCACCCCGTGATGTTTTTCTAACTCCTACTAGTGAATGTAATGTTACACACCCATACAATGCGCACCACCCCACGATGTTTTTCATAAAACTATCCTACATTGCCACTGCATGTTCCCTGACCTCCCCATGCTGACCACCCTGCGGTGCTTTTCTCCATCCTACATTGCCACTCACTGCCTATCCTAATTCAGACCCTCCGATTCACACCACCCCGTGATGTTTTTCTCACTCCTACTAGTGAATGTAATGTTACACACCCATACAATGCGCACCACCCCGCGATGTTTTTCAGAAACCTATACTACATTGCCACTGCATGTTCCCTGACCTCCCCATGCGGACCACCCCGAGGTGCTTTTCTCCATTCTACATTGCCACTCACGGCCTATCTTAATTCAGACCTCCGATTCACACAAGCCCGTGATGTTTTTTTGACTCCTACTAGTGAATGTAATGTTACACACCCATACAATGCGCACCACCCTGCGATGTTTTTCAGAAACCTATGCTACATTGCCACTGCATGTTCCCTGACCTCCCAATGCTGACCACCCAGCGGTGCTTTTCTCCATCCTACATTGCCACTCAATGCCTATCCTAATTCAGAGCCTCTGATTCACACCACCCGTGATGTTTTTCTCACTCCTACTAGTAAATGTAATGCTACACACCCATACAATGCGCACCACCCCGCGATGTTTTTCAGAAACCTATCCTACATTGCCACTGCATGTTCCCTGACCTCCCCTTGTTGACCACCCCCTGTGCTTTTCTCCATCCTACATTGCCACTCACTGCCTATCCTAATTCAGACCCTCCGATTCACACCACCCCGTGATGTTTTTCTCACTCCTACTAGTGAATGTAATGTTACACAACCATACAATGCGCACCACCCCGCGATGTTTTTCAAAAATCTATCCTACATTGCCACTGCATGTTCCCTGATCTCCCCATTCTGACCACCCCGCGATGCTTTTCTCCATCCTACATTGCCACTCACTTGCTATCCTAATTCATACCCTCCAATTCACACCACCCCGTGATGTTTTTCTCACTCCTACTAGTGAATGTAATATTACACACCCATACCATGCGCAACACCCCGTGATGTTTTTCTCACTCCTACTAGTGAATGTAATGTTACACACCAATACAATGCGCACCACCCCGTGATGTTTTTCTCACTCCTACTAGTGAATGTAATGTTACACACCCATACAATGCGCACCACCCCGCGATGATTTTCAGAAAACTGTTCTACATTGCCACTGCATGTTCCCTGACCTCCCCTCGCTGACTACCCGGAGGTGCTTTTCTCCATCCTAAGTTACCACTCACTGCCTATCCTAATTCAGACCCTCAGATTCACACCATTCCGTGATGTTTTTCTCACTCCTACTAGTGAATGTAATGTTATACACCCATACAATGCGCACCACTCCGCAATGTTTTTCAGAAACCTATCCTACATTGCCACTGCATGTTCCCTGACCTCCCCATGCTGACCACCCTGCGGTGCTTTTCTCCATCCTACATTGCCACTCACTGCCTATCCTAATTCAGGCCCTCCAATTCACACCACCCCGAGATGTTTTTCTCACTCCTACTAGTGAATTTAATGTTACCCACCCATACAATGCGCACCACCCCGCGATGTTTTTCAGAAACCTATCCTACATTGCCACTGCATGTTCCCTGACCTCCCCATGGTGACCACACCGCGGTGCTTTTCTCCATCCTACATTGCCACTCACTGCCTATCCTGATTCAGACCCTCCGATTCATACCACACAATGATGTTTTTCTCACTCCTACTAGTGAATGTAATGTTACACACCCATACAATGCACACCACCCCGCGATGTTTTTCAGAAACTTATCCTACATTGCCACTGCATGTTCCCTGACCTCCCCATGCTGACCACCCCGCGGTGCTTTTCTCCATCCTACATTGCCACTCAAAGCGTATCCTAATTCAGACCCTCCGATTCACACTACCCCGTGATGTTTTTCTCACTCCTACTAGAGAATGTAATGTTACACACCCATACAATGCGCACCACCCCGCGATGTTTTTCTCACTCCTACTCGTGAATGTAATGTTACACACCCATACAATGCGCACCACCCCGCAATGTTTTTCAGAAACATATCCTACATTACGACTGCATGTTCCCTGACATCCCCATGCTGACCACCCCGCGGTCCTTTTCTCCATCCTACAATGCCACTCACTGCCTATACTAATTCAGACCCTCCGATTCACACCAATCCGTGATGTTTTTCTCACTCCTTCTAGTGAATGTAATGTTACACAACCATACAATGCGCACCACCCCGTGATGTTTTTGAGAAACCTATCCTACATTGCCACTGCATGTTCCCTGATCTCCCCATGCTGACCACCCAGCGGTGCTTTTCTCCATCCTACATTGCCACTAACAGCCTATCCTAATTCAGACCCTCCGATTCACACCACCCCGTGAATTTTTTCTCACTCCTATGAGTGAATGTAATGTTACACACCCATACAATGCGCACCACCCCGCGATGTTTTTCAGAAACCTATCCTACATTGCCACTGCATGTTCCCTGACCTCCACATGCTGACTAACCCGCGGTGCGTTTCTCCATCCTACATTGCCACTCACTGCCTATCCTAATTCAGACCCTCCGATTCACACCAACCCCTGATGTTTTTCTCACTCCTACTAGTGAATGTAATTTTACACACCCATACAATGCACACCACCCCGCGATGTTTTTCAGAAACTTATCCTACATTGCCACTGCATGTTCCCTGACCTCCCCATGCTGACCACCCCGCGGTGCTTTTCTCCATCCTACATTGCCACTCAAAGCGTATCCTAATTCCGATCCTCCGATTCACACCACCCCGTGATGTTTTTCTCACTCCTACTAGAGAATGTAATGTTACACACCCATACAATGCGCACCACCCCGCGATGTTTTTCTCACTCCTACTCGTGAATGTAATGTTTAACACCCATACAATGCGCACCACCCTGCAATGTTTTTCTGAAACCTATCCTACATTACCACTGCATGTTCCCTGACCTCCCCATGCTGACCACCCCACGGTCTTTTTCTCCATCCTACATTGCCACTCACTGCCTATACTAATTCAGACCCTCCGATTCACACCACTCCGTGATGTTTTTCTCACTCCTTCTTGTGAATGTAATGTTACACAACCATACAATGCGCACCATCCCGTGATGTTTTTGAGAAACCTATCCTACATTGCCACTGCATGTTCCCTGATCTCCCCATGCTGACCACCCAGCGGTGCTTTTCTCCATCCTACATTGCCACTAACAGCCTATCCTAATTCAGACCCTCCGATTCACACCACCCCCTGAGGTTTTTCTCACTCCTACTAGTGAATGTAATGTTACACACCCATACAATGCGCACCTCCCCGCGATGTTTTTCAGAAACCTATCCTAAATTGCCAATGCATGTTCCCTGACCTCCACATGCTAAATTCCCCGCGGTTCTTTTCTCCATCCTACATTGCCACTCACTGCCTATCCTAATTCAGACACTCCAATTCACACCACCCAGTGATGTTTTTCTCACTCCTACTAGTGAATGTAATGTAACACACACCCTTACAATGCGCACCACCCCGCAATATTTTTCAGAAACATATCCTACATTGCCACTGCATGTTCCCTGACCTCCCGATGCTGACCACCCCGCGATGCTTTTCTCCATCCTACATTGCAACTCACTGGCTATCCTAATTCAGACACTCCGATTCACACCAGCCCGTGATGTTTTTCTCACTCCTAATAATGAATGTAATGTTACACACCCATACAATGCGCACCACCCCGCGATGTTTTTCAGAAACCTATCCTACATTGCCACTGCATGTTCCCTGACCTCCCCATGCTGACCACCCCGCGTTACTTTTCTCCATCCTACATTGCCACTCACTGCGTATCCTAATTCAGACCCTCCAATTCACACCATCCCGTGATGTTTTTCTCACTCCTACTAGTGAATGTAATGTTACACACCAATACAATGCGCACCATATCGTGATGTTTTTCTCACTCCTACTAGTGAATGTAATGTTACACACCAATACAATGCGCACCACATCGTGATGTTTTTCTCACTCCTACTAGTGAATGCAATGTTACACACCCATACAATGCGCACCACCCCGCGATGTTTTTCAGAAACCTATCCTACATTGCCACTGCATGTTCCTTGACCTCCCCTTGATGACCACCCCGCGGTTCTTTTCTCCATCCTACATTGCCACTCACTGCCTATCCTAATTCATACCCAACGATTCACACCACCCCGTGATGTTTTTCTCACTCCTACTAGTGAATGTAATGTTACACACCCATACAATGCGCACCACCCCACGATGTTTTTCAGAAACATATCCTACATTGCAACTGCATGTTCCCTGACTTCCCCATGCTGACCACCCCGCGGTACTTTTCTCCATCCTACATTGCCACTCACTGCCTATCCTATTTCAGACCCTCCGATTCACCCACCCCGTGATGTTTTTCTCACTCCTACTAATGAATGTAATGTTACAAACCCATACAATGCGCACCACCCCGCGTTGTTTTTCAGAAACATATCCTACATTGCAACTGCATGTTCCCTGACCTCCCCATGCTGACCACCCCGCGGTACTTTTCTCCATCCTACATTGCCACTCATGGCCTATCCTAATTCAGTCCCTCCGATTCGCACCACCCCGTGATGTTTTTCTCACTCCTACTAGTGAATGTAAAGTTACACCCCCATACAATGCGCACCACCGCACGATGTTTTTCTCACTCCTACTAGTGAATGTAATCTTACACACCCATACAATGCGCACCACCCCGCGATGTTTTTCAGAAAACTATTCTACATTGCCACTGCATGTTCCCTGACCTCCCCACGCTGACTACCCGGCGGTGCTTTTCTCCATCCTACATTACCACTCACTGCCTATCCTAATTCAGGTCCACCGATTCACACCGCCCCGTGATGTTTTACTCATTCCTTCTAGTGAATGGCCTGTTAGAAAGCCTTACAATGCGCACCACCCGGCAATGTTTTTCAGAAACCTATCCTACATTGCCAATGCATGTTTCCTGAATCCCGAGGCTGACCACCCGTGGTGCTTTTCTCCATCCTACATAGCCAGTCACTGCCTATATTAATTCAGGCCCTACGATTCACACCACCCCGTGATGTATTTTTCACTCCTACTTGTGAATGGCTTGTTAGAAACCCTTACAATGCGCACCACCCTGATTTTTTTTTTTTCAGAAACCTATCCTACATTGCCACTGGATGTTTCCTCACCTCCCCATGCTGAACACCTTGTGGTGCTTTTCTCCTTCCTTCATTGCCACTCAATGCGTATCCTAATTCAGGCCCTCCCATTCACACCACCCCGTGATGTTTTTCTCACTCCTACTAGTGAATGGCGTTCTAAAAACCTTAACAATGCGCACCATTCCGCGATGTTTTTCAGAAGCCTATCCTACAGTGCCACAGTTTGTTTCCTGACCTCCCCATGCTCACCATGTGGTGGTGCTTTTCTCCATCCTACATTGCTACTCACTGCCTATCCTGATTCAGGTCTTCCAATTCACTCCACCCCGTGATGTATTTCTCACTTCTACTAGTTAATGGCCTCTTAGAAACCCTTACAATGCGCACCACCCCACGATGTTTTTCAGACACCGATACTACATTGCCACTGCATGTTTCCTGACCTCCCCATGCTGACCACCCCGTGGTGCTTTTCTCCTTCCTATGTTGCCCCTCACTGCCTATCCTAATTGAGAGCATCTGATTCACACCAACCCGTGATGTTTTTTTCACTCCTACTTCTGAATGGCTTGTTAGAAAGCCTTACAATGCGCACCAACCCACGATGTTTTACAGAAACCTATCCTGCATTGCCACTGCATGTTTCATGACCTCCCCATGTTGACCACCCGTGGTGCTTTTCTCCATTCTTTATTGCCACTCACTGCCTATACTAATTCAAGCCCTCCGATTCACACCACCCCGTGACCTTTTTTTTCCCTCCTACTTCTGAATGGCTTGTTAGAAAGCCTTACAATGCGCCCCACCCCGCGATGTATTTCAGAAACCTATCCTACATTGCCATTGCATGTTTCCTGACCTCCCCATGCTCACCAACCCGTGGTGCTTTTCTCCATCCCACATTGCCACTCACTGTCTATCATGATTAAGTCTCTCCGATTCACACCACACCATGATGTATTTCTAACTCCTACTAGTGCGTGGCCTGTTAGAAACCCTTACAATGCGCACCACCCTGCTTTTATTTTAAGAAACCTATCCTACATTGCCATTGCATGTTTCCTCACCTCCCTATTCTGACCTACCTGTGGTGCTTTTCTCCATCCTACATTGCCACTCACTGCCTATTATAATTCTTGCCCTCCGATTCACACCACCCCATGATGTTTTTCTCACTCGTACTAGTGAATGGCCTGCTACAAACCCTTGCAATGCGCACCACCCCGCGATATTTTTCAGAAAATCTATCCTTCATTGCCATTGCATGTTTCCTGACCTCCCCATGCTCACCAACCCGTGGTGCTTTTCTGTATCCTACATTGCCATTCACTGTCTATCTTGATTCAGGCCCTCTGATTCACACCACTCCGTGAAGTTTTTCTCATTCCTACTAGTGAATGGCCTGTTAGAAAGCCTTACAATGCGCACCACCCCGGGATGTTTTTCAGAAAACTCTCCTACATTGCCACTGCATGTTTCCTGACCTGTCCATGCTGACCACCCCGTGGTGCTTTTCTCCATCCTACATTGCCACTCACTGCCTATCCTGATTCAGGCCCTCCGATTCACACCAGCCCGTGATGTTTTTCTCACTCCTACTAGTGCATGGCCTGTTAGAAACCCTTACAATGCGCACTACCCTGCTTTTTTTTTCAGAAACCTATCCTACATTGCCACTGCATGTTTCCTCACCTCCCTATGCTGACCACCCTATGGTGCTTTTCTCCATCCTACATTTCCACTCAATGTCTATCCTAATTCAGGCCCTCCGATTCACACCACCCCGTGATGTTGTTCTCACTCCTACTAGTGAATGGTTTGTTAGAAATCCTTACAATGTGCACCACCCAGCGATGTTTATCAGAAACCTATTCTACATTGCCACTGCATGTTTCCTTGCCTCCCCATGCTGACAAACCCGTGGCATTTTTCCCCATCCTACGTTGCCACACACAGCCTATCCTAATTCAGCCCCTACGATTCACACCACACTGTGATGTATTTTTCACTCCTACTTGTGAATGGCTGGTTAGAAATCCTTAAAATGCACACCACCCCGCGATGTTTTTCAGAAACCTATCCTACGTTGCCAATGAATGTTTCCTGACCTCCTCATGGTGACCACCCTGTGGTTTTTTTCTCCATTCTTCATTGACACTCACTGCCTATCCTAATTCAGGCCCTAGCATTCACACCACCCCGTGATGTTTTTCTCACTCCTACTAGTGAGTGGCCTGCTACAAACCCTTACAATGCGCACCATCCTGCGATGTTTTTCAGAAACCTATCCTACATTGCCACAGCATGTTTCCTGACCTCCCCATGCTCACCATGTGGTGGTTCTTTTCTCCATCATACATTGCTACTCACTGCCTATCCTGATTCAGGCCCTCGGATACACACCACCCCGTGATGTTTTTTTTACTTCTACTAGTGAATGGCCTCTTAGAAACCCTTACAATGCTCACAACCCCGCGATGTTTTTCAGAAACCTATCCTACATTGCCACTGCATGTTTCCTGACCTCCCCATGCGGACCACCCTGTGGTGCTTTTCCCCATCCTACATTGCCACTCACTGCCTATCATAATTGAGGTCCTCTGATTCACACCACTACGTTATATTTTTCTCACATCTACTAGTGAATGGATTGTTAGAAACCTTTGCAATGCGCACCACCCAGCGATGTTTATCAGAAACATATTCTACATTGCACTGCATGCTTCCTTGCCTCCCCATGCTGAGAAACCCGTGGTTTTATTCTCCTTCCTACATTGCCATTCACAGCCTATCCTAATTCCGCCCCTACAATTCACACCACACCGTGTTGTACTTTTCACTCCTACATGTGAATGGCTTGTTAGAAACCCTTAAAATGCGCACCACCCGCGATGTTTTTCAGAAACCTATCCTACATTGCCACTGCATGTATCCTGACCTCCTCATGTTGATCACCCTGTGGTGCTTTTCTCCATTCTTCATTGCCACTCACTGCCTATCCTAATTCAGGCCCTCCGTTTCACACCACCTAGCGATGTTTTTCTAACTCCTACTAGTGAATGGCCTGCTACAAACCCTTTCAATGCGCACCACCCTGCTATTTTTTTCAGAAAAATTATCCTACATTGCCATTGCATGTTTCCTGACCTCCACATGCTCACCAACCCGTTGTGCTTTTCTCCATCCTACGTTGCCACTCACTGTCTATCTTGATTCAGGCCTTCCAATTCACACCACCCCGTGATGTTTTTCTCACTTCTACTAATGAATGGCCTGTTAGAAACCCTTACAATGCGCACCACCCCGCGATGTTTTCCAGAAACGTATCCTACATTTCCACTGCATGTTTCCTGACCTCCCCATGATGACCACCCCATGGTGCTTTTCTCCAGCCTACATTGCCACTCACTGCCTATCATAATTCAGGCCCTCCGATTCACACCACCCCGTGATGTTTTCCACACTCCTACTAGTGAATGGCCTTTTAGAAACCCTTACAATGCGCACCACCCGGCTATGTTTTTCAGAAACCTATCCTACAATGCCAATGCATGTTTCCTGACCTCCCCATGCTGACCACCCCGTGGTGATTTTCTCCGTCCTATATTGCCACTCAATGCCGCTCCTGATTCTGGCCTTCCGATTCACACCATCCCGTTATATTTTTCTCACTCCTACTATTGCATGGCCTGTTAGAAACCCTTACAATGCGCACCACCCCGCGATGTTTTTCAGAAACCTATCCTACATTGCCACTGCATGTTTCCTGACTCCCCATGCTGACAAACCCGTGGTTTTTTTCTCCATCCTACATAACCACTCACTGCCTATCTTAATTCAGGCCCTACGATTCACACCACCCCGTGATGTTTTTTTCACTCATACTTGTGAATGGCTTGTTAGAAATCCTTACAATGCGCACCACCCCGTGATGTTTTTCAGAAAACTATCCTACATTGCCAATGCATGTTTCCTGCCCTCCCCATGTTGACCACCGCTTGGTGCTTTTCTCCATCCTACATTGCCACTCACTGCCTTTCCTAATTCAGAATATCTGATTCACACCACCCCATGATGTTGTTCTCACTCCTACTAGTGAATGGCCTGTTAGAAACACTTACATTGAGCACCAACCTGCGACGTTTATCAGAAACCTATTCTACATTGCCACTGCACGTTTCCTTGCCTCCCCATGCTGACAAACCCGTGGTTTTTTTCTCCGTTCTTCATTGCCACTCACTGCCTATCCTAATTCAGGCACTCCGATTCACACCACCCCGTGAAGTTTTTCTCATTCCTACTAGTGAATGGCCTGTTAGAAACCCTTACAATGCGCACCACACCGCGATGTTTTTCAGACACCGATACTACATTGCCACTGCATGTTACCTGACCTCCTCATGATGACCAGACCTTGGTGCTTTTGTCCATTTTACGTTGCCACTCACTGCCTATCCTAATTCAGGCCCTCCGATTCACACCACCCCGTGATGTTTTTCTCACTCCTACTATTCAATGGCCTGTTAGAATGCCTTACAATGCGCACCACCTGACAATGTTTTTCAGAAACCTATCCTACATTGCCACTGCATGTTTCCTGACCTCCCCATGCTGAACACACCGTGGTGCTTTTCTCGATCCTACATTTCCACTCACTGCCTATCCTAACTCAGAATATCTGATTCACACCACCCCGTGATGTTTTTCTCACTCCTACTAGTGAATGGCCTGTTAGAAACCCTTACAATGCGCACCACCCAGAGATGTTTTTCAGAAAACTATCCTACATTGCCACTGCATGTTTCCTGACCTGTCCATGATGACCAAACCGTGGTGCTTTTCTCCATCCTACATTGCCACTCACTGCCTATCCTAATTCAGGCCCTCCGATTCACACCACCCCGTGATGTTTTTCTCACTCCTACTAGAGAATGGCCTACTACAAACACTTACAATGCGCAACACCCCGCGATGTTTTTCAGAAAAATTATCCTACATTGCCATTGCATGTTTCCTGACCTCCCCATGCTCACCAACCTGTTGTGGTTTTCTCCATCCTACATTGCCACTCACTGACTAATTGATTCATGCCTTCCAATTCCCACCATCCCGTGATGTTTTTCTCACTTCTACTAATGAATGACCTGTTAGAAACCCTTACAATGCGCACCACCCCGCGATGTTTTTCAGAAACGTATCCTACATTTCCACTGCATGTTTCCTGACCTCCCCATGATGACCACCCAGTGGTGCTTTTCTCCAGCCTACATTGCCACTCACAGCCTATCATAATTCAGGCCCTCCGATTCACACCACCCCGTGATGTTTTTCACACTCCTACTAGTGAATGGCCTGTTAGAAACACTTACAATGCGCACCCCCCAGCTATGTTTTTCAGAAACCTATCCTACATTGCCAATGCATGTTTCCTGACTTCCCCATGATGACCACCCCGTGTTGATTTTCTCCATCCTATATTGCCTCTCAATGCCGATCCTGATTCTGGCCTTCCAATTCACACCAGCCCGTTATATTTTTCTCACTCCTTCTTCTGAATGGCTTGTTAGAAAGCCTTATGATGCGGACCAACCCATGAGGTTTTTCAGAAACCTATCCTACATTGCCACTGCATTTTTCCTGACCTCCACATGTTGACCACCCCGTGGTGCTTTTCTCCATTCTTCATTGCCACTCACTGCCTATCCTAATTCAGGCCCTCCGATTCACACCACCCCGTGATGTTTTTCTCATTCCTACTAGTGAATGGCCTGCTACAAACCCTTACAATGCGCAACACCCTGCTTTTTTTTTTTTCAGAAACCTATCCTACATTGCCACTGAATGTTTACTGACCTCCTCATGTTGACCACCCTCTGGTGCTTTTCTCTATTGTTCATTGCCACTCACTGCCTATCCTAATGCAGGCTCTCCGATTCACACCACCTAGTGATGTTTTTCTCACTCCTACTTGTGAATGGCCTGCTACAAACCCTTACAATGCGCACTACCCCGCGATGTTTTTCAGAAACCTATCCTACATTGCCACTGCATGTTTCCCTACGTCCCATCCTGACCACCCCGTGGTGCTTTTCTCGATTCTAAATTGCCACTCACTGTCTATACAGATTCAGGCCCTCGGATTCACACCACCCCGTGATGATTTTCTCACTCCTACTAGTGAAAGGCCTGTTAGAAACCCTTACAATGCGCACCAGACGGCGATGTTTTTCAGAAACCTATACTATATTGCCAAAGCATGTTTCCTGACCACCCCATGCTGACCACCCCGTGGTGCCTTTCTCCATCCTACATTGCCAATCAATGCCTATCCTAATTCAGGCCCTCCGATTTACACCACGCTGTTATATTTTTCTCACTCCTACTAGTGAATGGCCTGTTAGAAACATTTACAATGTGCACCACGCTGCGATATTTTTCAGAAACCTATCCTACATTGCCACTGCCTGTTTCCTGACCTCCACATGCTGACCACCACGTGGTACTTTTCTCCATCCTACATTGCCACTCACTGCCTAACTTAATTCAGGCCCTCCGATTCACATCACCCCGTGATGTTTTTCTCACTCCTACTACTGAATGGCCTGTTAGAAACCCTTACAATTCGCACTACCCGCGATGTTTTTCAGAAACCTATCCTACATTGCCACTGCATGTTTCCTAACCTCCCATCCTGACAACCCCGTTGTGCTTTTCTCCATTCTTCATTGCCAATCACTGCCTATCCTAATTCAGGCCCCCCGATTCACACCACCCCGTGATGTTTTTCTCACTCCTACTAGTGAATGGCCTGCTACAAACCCTTACAATGTGCTCCACCCCGCAATATTTTTCAGAAAAACTGTCCTACATTGCCATTGCATGTTTTCTGACCTCCCCATGCTGACCACTCCGTGGTGCCTTTCTCCATCCTACATTGCCACTCAATGCATATAATGATACAGGCCCTCCGATTTACACCACCCTGTTATATTTTTCTCTCTCATACTTGTAAATGGCTTGTTAGAAATCCTTAAAATGCGATACACCCCGCGATGTTTTTCAGAAAACTATTCTACATTGCCACTGCATGTTTCCTGACCTCCCCATGCTGACCACCCTCTGCTGCTTTTCTCCATCCGACATTGCAACTAAATGCCTACCCTAATTCAGGTAATCCGATTCACACCATCCCGTGACGTTTTTTTCACTGCTACTTCTGAATGGCTTGTTAGAAAACCTTACAATGCGCACGTACCCACGATGTTTTTCAGAAACCTATCCTACATTGCCACTGCATGTTTCCTGACCTCCACATGTTGACCACCCCTTGGTGCTTTTCTCCATTCTTCATTGCCACTCACTGCCTCTCCTGATTGAGGCCCTCCGATTCACACCACCCCGTGATGTTTTTCTCACTCCTACTAGTGAATGGCCTGTTAGAAAGCCTGACAATGCGCACCACCCGGCGATGTTTTTCAGAAACCTATCCTACATTACCAATGCATGTTTCCTGACTCACCATGCTGACCACACTTTGGTGCTTTTCTCCATCCTACATAGCCACTCACTGCCTATATTAATTCAGGCCCTACGATTCACACCACCCCGTGATGTTTTTCTTCGCTCCTACTTGTGAATGGCTTGTTAGAAATCCTTACAATGCGCACCATGCCCAGATGTTTTTCAGAAAACTATCCTACATTGCCAATGCATGTTTGTGACCTCCCCATGATGACCACCCCGTGGTGCTTTTCTCCATCCTACATTGCCACTTACTGCCTATCCTAATTCAGGCCCTCGGATTCACACCACCCCGTGATGATTTTGTCACTCCTACTAGTGAATGGCCTGCTACAAACCCTTATAATGCGCACAATCCAGCGATGTTTTTCAGAAACCTTCCTACATTTCCATTGCATGTTTCCTGACCTCCGATGCTCACCAACCTGTGGTGCTTTTCTCCATCCTACATTGCCACTCACTGTCTATCTTGATTCAGTCTCTCCGATTCACACCACACCATGATGTATTTCTCACTCCTACTAGTGAATGGCCTGTTAGAAAGCTTTACAATGCGCACCACCCCGCTTTTTTTTTCAGAAACCTATCCTACATTGCCATTGCATGTTTCTTGACCTCACCATGCTCACCAACCCATGGTGCTTTTCTCCATCCTACTTTGCCACTCACTGTCTATCCTGATTCAGGCCCTCCGATTCACACCACACCATGATGTATTTCTCACTCCTACTATTGAATGGGCTGTTAGAAAGCTTTACAATGCGCACCAGCCCGCGATGTTTTTCATAAACCGGTCCTACATTGCCACTGCATGTTTTCTGACCTCCCCATGTTGACCACCCCGTGGTGCTTTTCTCCTTCCTACATTGGCACTCAATGCGTTTCCTGATTCAGGCCCTCCGATTCACACCATCCCATTATATTTTTCTCACTCCTACTAGGGAATGGCCTGTTAGAAACCCTTACAATGCGCACCACCCCGATTTTTTTTTTCAGAAACGTATACTACATTTCCAATGCATGTTTCATGACTTCCCCATGCTGACCACCCCGTGGTGCTTTGCTCCATCCTACATTGCCACTCACTAACGAACCTAATTCAGGTACTCTGATTCACACCACCCCGTGATGTTTTTCTCACTCCTACTAGTGAATGGCTTGTTAGAAACCCTTACAATGTCCCCCACCCCGCGATGTTTTTCAGAAACGTATCCTACATTGCCACTGCATGTTTCCTGACATCCCCTTCCTGACCGCCCTCTGGTGCTTTTCTCCATCCAACATTGCCACTCATGGCCTATCCAGATTCAGGCCCTGCGATTCCCACCACCCTGTGATGTTTTTGTCACTTCTACTAGTGAATGGCCTCTTAGAAACCCTTACAATGCGCACCACCCAGCGATGTTTTTCAGAAACCTATCCTACATTGCCATTACATGTTTCCTGACCTCCGCATGCTGACCACCCCGTTATGCTTTTCCCCAGCCTACATTGCCACTCACTGCCTATCATAATTGAGGTCCTCCGATTCACACCACCACGTTATATTTTTCTCACATCTACTAGTGAATGGCCTCTTAGAAACCCTTACAATGCGCACCACCCAGCAATGTTTTTCAGAAACCTATCCTACATTGCCATTACATGTTTCCTGACCTCCGCATGCTGACCACCCCGTTATGCTTTTCCCCAGCCTACATTGCCACTCACTGCCTATCCTAATTCAGACCCTCCGAATCACACCACCCCGTGATGTTTTTCTCACTCCTACTAGTGAATGTAATGTTACACACCCATACAATGCGCACCACCCCGCGATGTTTTTCAGAAACCTATCCTACAATGCCACTGCATGTTCCCTGACCTCCCCATGCTGACCACCCTGCCGTGCTTTTCTCCATCCTACATTGCCACTCACTGCCTATCCTAATTCAGACCCCCCGATTCACACCACCCCGTGATGTTTTTCTCACTCCTACTAGAGAATGTAATTTTACACACCCATACAATGCGCACCACCCTGCGATGTTTTTCAGACACCTACCCTACATTGCCACTGCATGTTCCCTGACCTCCACATGCTGACCAACCCGTGGTGCTTTTCTCCATCCTATATTGCCACTCACTGCGTATCCTAATTCAGACCCCCCGAATCACACCACGCCATGATGTTTTTCTCACTCCTACTAGTGAATGTAATGGTACACACCCATACAATGCACACCACCCCGCGATATTTTTCAGAAACCTATCCTACATTGCCACTACATGTTCCCTGTCCTCCCCATGCTGACCACCCCGCGATGCTTTTCTCCATCCTACATTGCCACTCACTGGCTATACTAATTCAGACCCTCCGATTCACACCACCCCGTGATGTTTTTCTCACTCCTACTAGTGAATGTAATGTTACACTCCCATACGATGTGCAAAACCCCGTGACGTTTTTCTCAATCCTACTAGTGAATGTAATGTTACACACCTATACAATGCGCCCCACCCCGCCATGTTTTTCAGAAACCTATCCTACATTGCCACTGCATGTTCCCTGACCTCCCCATGCTGAGCACCCCACGGTGCTTTTCTCCATCCTACATTGCCACTCACTTCCTATCCTAATTCAGACCCTCCGATTCACACAACCCATGATGTTTTTCTCACTCCTACTAGTGAATGTAATGTTACACCCCCATACAATGCGCACCACCCCGTGAGGTTTTTCTCACTCGTACGCGTGGATGTAATGTGACACACCCATACAATGCGCACCACCCCGCGATGTTTTTCAGAAACCTATCCTATATTGCCACTACATGTTCCCTGTCCTCCCCATGCTTACCACCCCGCGATGCTTTTCTCCATCCTACATTGCCACTCACTGGCTATACTAATTCAGACCCTCCGATTCACACCACCCCGTGATGTTTTTCTCACTCCTACTAGCGAATGTAATGTTACACTCCCGTACGATGTGCAAAACCCCGTGACGTTTTTCTCAATCCTACTAGTGAATGTAATGTTACACACCCATACAATGCGAACCACGCCGCGATGTTTTTCAAAAACCTATCCTACTTTGATACTGCATGTTCCCTGACCTCCCCATGCTGACCAACCCATGGTGCTTTTCTCCATCCTACATTGCCACTCACTTCCTATCCTAATTCAGACCCTCCGATTCACACCACCCCGTGATGTTTTTCTCACTCATACTAGTGAATGTAATTTTACACACCCATACAATGCGCACCACCCCACAATGTTTTTCAGAAACCTATCCTACATTGCCACTGCATGTTCCCTGACCTCACCATGCTGACCACCCCGTGGTGATTTTCTCCATCCTACATTGCCACTCACTGCCTATCCTATTAAAGACCGTCCGATTAAAACAACCCCGTGATGTTTTTCTCACTCCAACTAGTGAATGTAATGTTACACACCCATTCAATGCGCACCACCCCGTGATGTGTTTCTCACTCCTACTAGTGATTTTAATTTACACACCCATACAATGCGCACCACCCCGTGATGTTTTTCAGAAACCTATCCTACTTTGCCACTGCATGTTCCCTGACCTCCCCATGCTGACAACCCCGCGGTGCTTTTCTCCATCCTACATAGCCACTCACTGCCTATCCTAATTCAGACCCTCCGATTCACACCACCCCGTGATGTTTTTCTCACTCCTACTAGTGAATGTAATGTTACACCCCCATACAATGCGCACCTCCCCGTGATGTTTTTCTCACTCCTACGAGTGGATGTAATGTTACACACCCATACAATGCGCACCACCCCGCGATGTTTTTCAGAAACCTATCCTACGTTGCTACAGCATTTTCCCTGACCTCCCCATGCTGTCCACCCTGGGGTGCTTTTCTCCATCCTACATTGCCACTCACTGCCTAAACTAATTCAGACCCCCCGATTCAAACCACCTCGTGATGTTTTTCTCACTCCTACTAGTGAATGAAATGTTACACAATCATACAATGCGCACCACCCCGCGATGTTTTTCAGAAACCTATTCCACATTGCCACTGCATGTTCCCTGACCTCCCCATGCTGACCAACCCGTGGTGCTTTTCCCCATCCTACATTGCCACTCACTTCCTATCCTAAATCAGACCCTCCGATTCACACCACCCCGTGATGTTTTTTTCACTCCTACTAGTGAATGTAATGTTGCACACCCATACATTTTTAACCACACCGTGATGTTTTTCTCACTCCTACTAGTGAATGTAATGTTACACACACATACAATGCGCACCACCACGCGATGTTTTTCAGCAACCTATCCTACATTGCCACTGCATGTTCCCTGACCTCCCCATGCTGACCAACCCATGGTGCTTTTCTCCATCCTACATTGCCACTCACTGCCTATCCTAATTCAGATCCTCCGATTCACACCACCCCGTGATGTTTTTCTCACTCATACTAGTGAATGTAATTTTACACAAACTTACAATGCGCACCACCCCGCAATGTTTTTCAGAAACCTATCCTACATTGCCACTGCATGTTCCCTGACCTCACCATGCTGACCACCCCGTGGTGATTTTCTCCATCCTACATTGCCACTCACTGCCTATCCTATTAAAGACCGTCTGATTAAAACAACCCCGTGATGTTTTTCTCACTCCAACTAGTGAATGTAATGTTACACACCCATACAATGCGCACCACCCCGTGATGTGTTTCTCACTCATACTAGTGATTTTAATTTACACACCCATACAATGCGCACCACCCCGTGATGTTTTTCAGAAACCTATCCTACATTGCCACTGCATGTTCCCTGACCTCCCCATGCTGACAACCCCGCGGTGCTTTTCTCCATCCTACATAGCCACTCACTGCCTATCCTAATTCAGACCCTCCGATTCACACCACCCCGTGATGTTTTTCTCACTCCTACTAGTGAATGTAATGTTTCACACCCATACAATGTGCACCACTCGCGATGTTTTTCAGAAACCTATCCTACATTGCCACTGCATGTTCCCTGAACTCCACATGCTGACCACCCGCGGTGCTTTTCTCCATCCAACATTGCCACTCATGGCCTATCCTAATTCAGACCCTCCGATTCACACCACCCTGTGATGTTTTTCTCACTCCTACTAGTGAATGTAATGTTACACACCCATACAATGCGCACCACCCCGCGATGTTTTTCAGAAACCTATCCTACATTGCCACTGCATCTTCCCTGACCTCCCCATGCTGACCACCCCGCGGTGCTTTTCTCCACCCTATATTGCCACTCACTGCCTATCCTAATTCAGACCCTCTGATTCACACCACCCCGTGATGTTTTTCTCACTCCTACTAGTGAATGTAATGTTACACACCCATACAATGCGAACCACCCCGCGATGTTTTTCAGAAACCTATCCTAATTTGCCACTGCATGTTCCCTGACCTCCCCATGCTGACCACCCCGCGGTGCTCTGCTCCATCCTACATTGCCAATCACCAACTATCCTAATTCAGACGCTCCAATTCACACCACCCCGTGATGCTTTTCTTATTCCTACTAGTGAATGTAATGTAACACACACCCATACAATGCGCACCACCCCGTGATGTTTTTCTCACTCCTGCTAGTGAATGTATTGTTACACACCCATACAATGTGCACCACCCCGCGATGATTTTCAGAAACCTATCCTACATTTCCACTGCATGTTCCCTGACCTCCCCATGCTGACCACCCCGCGGTGCTTTTCTCCATCCTATATTGCCACTCACTGCCTATCCTAATTCAGAGCCTCCGATTCACACCACCCGTGATGTTTTTCTCACTCCTACTAGTGAATGTAATGTTACACACCCATACTATGCGCACCACCCCGCGATGTTTTTCAGAAAGCTATCCTACATTGCCACTGCATGTTCCCTGACCTCCCCATGCTGACCAGCCCCTGTGCTTTTCTCCATCCTACATTGCCACTCACTGCCTATCCTAAATAAGACCCTCCGATTCACACCACGCCGTGATGTTTTTCTCACTCCTACTAGAGAATGAAATTTTACACACCCATACAATGCGCACCACCCCGATATTTTTCAGAAACCTATCCTACATTGCCACTGCATGTTCCCTTACCTCCACATTTTAACCAACCCGCGGTGCTTTTCTGCATCCTACATTGCCACTCACTGCCTATCCTAATTCAGACCCTCCGATTCACACCACCCCGTGATGTTTTTCTAACTCCTACTAGTGAATGTAATGTTACACACCCATACAATGCGCACCACCCCACGATGTTTTTCATAAAACTATCCTACATTGCCACTGCATGTTCCCTGACCTCCCCATGCTGACCACCCTGCGGTGCTTTTCTCCATCCTACATTGCCACTCACTGCCTATCCTAATTCAGACCCTCCGATTCACACCACCCCGTGATGTTTTTCTCACTCCTACTAGTGAATGTAATGTTACACACCCATACAATGCGCACCACCCCGCGATGTTTTTCAGAAACCTATACTACATTGCCACTGCATGTTCCCTGACCTCCCCATGCTGACCACCCCGAGGTGCTTTTCTCCATTCTACATTGCCACTCACGGCCTATCTTAATTCAGACCCTCCGATTCACACCACCCCGTGATGTTTTTCTCACTCCTACTAGAGAATGTAATGTTACACACCCATACAATGCGCACCAGCCCGCGATGTTTTTCTCACTCCTACTCGTGAATGTAATGTTACACACCCATACAATGCGCACCACCCCGCAATGTTTTTCAGAAACATATCCTACATTACGACTGCATGTTCCCTGACATCCCCATACTGACCACCCCGCGGTCCTTTTCTCCATCCTACAATGCCACTCACTGCCTATACTAATTCAGACCCTCCGATTCACACCATTCCGTGATGTTTTTCTCACTCCTTCTAGTGAATGTAATGTTACACAACCATACAATGCGCACCAGCCCGTGATGTTTTTGAGAAACCTATCCTACATTGCCACTGCATGTTCCCTGATCTCCCCATGCTGACCACCCAGCGGTGCTTTTCTCCATCCTACATTGCCACTAACAGCCTATCCTAATTCAGACCCTCCGATTCACACCACCCCGTGAATTTTTTCTCACTCCTATGAGTGAATGTAATGTTACACACCCATACAATGCGCACCACCCCGCGATGTTTTTCAGAAACCTATCCTACATTGCCCCTGCATGTTCCCTGACCTCCACATGCTGACTAACCCGCGGTGCGTTTCTCCATCCTACATTGCCACTCACTGCCTATCCTAATTCAGACCCTCCGATTCACACCACCCCCTGATGTTTTTCTCACTCCTACTAGTTAATGTAATTTTACACACCCATACAATGCACACCACCCCGCGATGTTTTTCAGAAACTTATCCTACATTGCCACTGCATGTTCCCTGACCTCCCCATGCTGACCACCCCGCGGTGCTTTTCTCCATCCTACATTGCCACTCAAAGCGTATCCTAATTCAGACCCTCCGATTCACACCACCCCGTGATGTTTTTCTCACTCCTACTAGAGAATGTAATGTTACACACCCATACAATGCGCACCACCCCGCGATGTTTTTCTCACTCCTACTCGTGAATGTAATGTTACACACCCATACAATGCGCACCACCCCGCAATGTTTTTCAGAAACCTATCCTACATTACCACTGCATGTTCCCTGACCTCCCCATGCTGACCACCCCGCGGTCCTTTTCTCCATCCTACATTGCCACTCACTGCCTATACTAATTCAGACCCTCCGATTCACACCACTCCGTGATGTTTTTCTCACTCCTTCTAGTGAATGTAATGTTACACAACCATACAATGCGCACCACCCCGTGATGTTTTTGAGAAACCTATCCTACATTGCCACTGCATGTTCCCTGATCTCCCCATGCTGACCACCCAGCGGTGCTTTTCTCCATCCTACATTGCCACTAACAGCCTATCCTAATTCAGACCAATTCACACCACCCCGTGAATTTTTTCTCACTCCTATGAGTGAATGTAATGTTACACACCCATACAATGCGCACCACCCTACGATGTTTTTCAGAAACATATCCTACATTGCAACTGCATGTTCCCTGACTTCCCCATGCTGACCACCCCGCGGTACTTTTCTCCATGCTACATTGCCACTCACTGCCTATCCTATTTCAGACCCTCCGATTCACCCACCCCGTGATGTTTTTCTCACTCCTACTAATGAATGTAATGTTACAAACCCATACAATGCGCACCACCCCGCGTTGTTTTTCAGAAACATATCCTACATTGCAACTGCATGTTCCCTGACCTCCCCATGCTGACCACCCCGCGGTACTTTTCTCCATCCTACATTGCCACTCATGGCCTATCCTAATTCAGTCCCTCCGATTCGCACCACCCCGTGATGTTTTTCTCACTCCTACTAGTGAATGTAATGTTACACACCCATACAATGCGCACCACCCCACGATGTTTTTCATAAAACTATCCTACATTGCCACTGCATGTTCCCTGACCTCCCCATGCTGACCACCCTGCGGTGCTTTTCTCCATCCTACATTGCCACTCACTGCCTATCCTAATTCAGACCCTCCGATTCACACCACCCCGTGATGTTTTTCTCACTCCTACTAGTGAATGTAATGTTACACACCCATACAATGCGCACCACCCCGCGATGTTTTTCAGAAACCTATACTACATTGCCACTGCATGTTCCCTGATCTCCCCATGCTGACCACCCCGCGATGCTTTTCTCCATCCTACATTGACACTCACGGGCTATCCTAATTCATACCCTCCGATTCACACCACCCCGTGATGTTTTTCTCACTCCTACTAGTGAATGTAATATTACACACCCGTACCATGCGCAACACCCCGTGATGTTTTTCTCACTCCTACTAGTGAATGTAATGTCACACACCAATACAATGCGCACCACCCCGTGATGTTTTTCTCACTCCTACTAGTGAATGTAATGTTACACACCCATACAATGCGCACCACCCCGCGATGATTTTCAGAAAACTATTCTACATTGCCACTGCATGTTCCCTGACCTGCCCTCGCTGACTACCCGGTGGTGCTTTTCTCCATCCTAAATTACCACTCACTGCCTATCCTAATTCAGACCCTCAGATTCACACCATTCCGTGATGTTTTTCTCACTCCTACTAGTGAATGTAATGTTATACACCCATACAATGCGCACCACTCAGCAATGTTTTTCAGAAACCTATCCTACATTGCCACTGCATATTCCCTGACCTCCCCATGCTGACCACCCCGCGGTGCTCTTCTCCATCTTACATTGCCACTCACTGCCTATCCTAATTCAGGCCCTCCAATTCACACCACCCTGAGATGTTTTGCTCACTCCTACTAGTGAATTTAATGTTACCCACCCATACAATGCGCACCACCCCGCGATGTTTTTCAGAAACCTATCCTACATTGCCACTGCATGTTCCCTGACCTCCCCATGGTGACCACACCGCGGTGCTTTTCTCCATCCTACATTGCCACTCACTGCCTATCCTAATTAAGACCCTCCGATTCACACCACACAATGATGTTTTTCTCACTCCTACTCGTGAATGTAATGTTACACACCCATACAATGCGCACCACCCCGCAATGTTTTTCAGAAACATATCCTACATTACGACTGCATGTTCCCTGACATCCCCATGCTGACCACCCCGCGGTCCTTTTCTCCATCCTACAATGCCACTCACTGCCTATACTAATTCAGACCCTCCGATTCACACCAATCCGTGATGTTTTTCTCACTCCTTCTAGTGAATGTAATGTTACACAACCATACAATGCGCACCACCCCGTGATGTTTTTGAGAAACCTATCCTACATTGCCACTGCATGTTCCCTGATCTCCCCATGCTGACCACCCAGCGGTGCTTTTCTCCATCGTACATTGCCACTAACAGCCTATCCTAATTCAGACCCTCCGATTCACACCACCCCCTGATGTTTTTCTCACTCCTACTAGTGAATGTAATTTTACACACCCATACAATGCACACGACCCCGCGAAGTTTTTCAGAAACTTATCCTACATTGCCACTGCATGTTCCCTGACCTCCCCATGCTGACCACCCCGCGGTGCTTTTCTCCATCCTACATTGCCACTCAAAGCGTATCCTAATTCAGACCCTCCGATTCACACCACCCCGTGATGTTTTTCTCACTCCTACTAGAGCATGTAATGTTACACACCCATACAATGCGCACCACCCCGCGATGTTTTTCTCACTCCTACTCGTGAATGTAATGTTACACACCCATACAATGCGCACCACCCCGCAATGTTTTTCAGAAACCTATCCTACATTACCACTGCATGTTCCCTGACCTCCCCATGCTGACCACCCCGCGGTCCTTTTCTCCATCCTACTTTGCCACTCACTGCCTATACTAATTCAGACCCTCCGATTCACACCACTCCGTGATGTTTTTCTCACTCCTTCTAGTGAATGTAATGTTACACAACCATACAATGCGCACCACCCCGTGATGTTTTTGAGAAACCTATCCTACATTGCCACTGCATGTTCCCTGATCTCCCCATGCTGACCACCCAGCGGTGCTTTTCTCCATCCTACATTGCCACTAACAGCCTATCCTAATTCAGACCCTCCGATTCACACCACCCCGTGAATTTTTTCTCACTCCTATGAGTGAATGTAATGTTACACACCCATACAATGCGCACCACCCCGCGATGTTTTTCAGAAACCTATCCTACATTGCCACTGCATGTTCCCTGACCTCCACATGCTGACTAACCCGCGGTGCGTTTCTCCATCCTACATTGCTACTCACTGCCTATCCTAATTCAGACCCTCCGATTCATACCACACAATGATGTTTTTCTCACTCCTACTAGTGAATGTAATGTTACACACCCATACAATGCACACCACCCCGCGATGTTTTTCAGAAACTTATCCTACATTGCCACTGCATGTTCCCTGACCTCCCCATGCTGACCACCCCGCGGTGCTTTTCTCCATCCTACATTGCCACTCAAAGCGTATCCTAATTCCGATCCTCCGATTCACACCACCCCGTGATGTTTTTCTCACTCCTACTAGAGAATGTAATGTTACACACCCATACAATGCGCACCACCCCGCGATGTTTTTCTCACTCCTACTCGTGAATGTAATGTTTCACACCCATACAATGCGCACCACCCTGCAATGTTTTTCTGAAACCTATCCTACATTACCACTGCATGTTCCCTGACCTCCCCATGCTGACCACCCCGCGGTCCTTTTCTCCATCCTACATTGCCACTCACTGCCTATACTAATTCAGACCCTCCGACTCACACCACTCCGTGATGTTTTTCTCACTCCTTCTTGTGAATGTAATGTTACACAACCATACAATGCGCACCACCCCGTGATGTTTTTGAGAAACCTATCCTACATTGCCACTGCATGTTCCCTGATCTCCCCATGCTGACCACCCAGCGGTGCTTTTCTCCATCCTACATTGCCACTAACAGCCTATCCTAATTCAGACCCTCCGATTCACACCACCCCCTGAGGTTTTTCTCACTCCTACTAGTGAATGTAATGTTACACACCCATACAATGCGCACCTCCCCGCGATGTTTTTCAGAAACCTATCCTAAATTGCCAATGCATGTTCCCTGACCTCCACATGCTAAATTCCCCGCGGTTCTTTTCTCCATCCTACATTGCCACTCACTGCCTATCCTAATTCAGACACTCCAATTCACACCACCCCGTGATGTTTTTCTCACTCCTACTAGTGAATGTAATGTAACACACACCCTTACAATGCGCACCACCCCGCAATATTTTTCAGAAACATATCCTACATTGCCACTGCATGTTCCCTGACCTCCCGATGCTGACCACCCCGCGATGCTTTTCTCCATCCTACATTGCAACTCACTGGCTATCCTAATTCAGACACTCCGATTCACACCAGCCCGTGATGTTTTTCTCACTCCTAATAATGAATGTAATGTTACACACCCATACAATGCGCACCACCCCGCGATGTTTTTCAGAAACCTATCCTACATTGCCACTGCATGTTCCCTGACCTCCCCATGCTGACCACCCCGCGTTACTTTTCTCCATCCTACATTGCCACTCACTGCGTATCCTAATTCAGACCCTCCAATTCACACCATCCCGTGATGTTTTTCTCACTCCTACTAGTGAATGTAATGTTACACACCAATACAATGCGCACCATATCGTGATGTTTTTCTCACTCCTACTAGTGAATGTAATGTTACACACCAATACAATGCGCACCACATCGTGATGTTTTTCTCACTCCTACTAGTGAATGCAATGTTACACACCCATACAATGCGCACCACCCCGCGATGTTTTTCAGAAACCTATCCTACATTGCCACTGCATGTTCCTTGACCTCCCCTTGATGACCACCCCGCGGTTCTTTTCTCCATCCTACATTGCCACTCACTGCCTATCCTAATTCATACCCAACGATTCACACCACCCCGTGATGTTTTTCTCACTCCTACTAGTGAATGTAATGTTACACACCCATACAATGCGCACCACCCCACGATGTTTTTCAGAAACATATCCTACATTGCAACTGCATGTTCCCTGACTTCCCCATGCTGACCACCCCGCGGTACTTTTCTCCATCCTACATTGCCACTCACTGCCTATCCTATTTCAGACCCTCCGATTCACCCACCCCGTGATGTTTTTCTCACTCCTACTAATGAATGTAATGTTACAAACCCATACAATGCGCACCACCCCGCGTTGTTTTTCAGAAACATATCCTACATTGCAACTGCATGTTCCCTGACCTCCCCATGCTGACCACCCCGCGGTACTTTTCTCCATCCTACATTGCCACTCATGGCCTATCCTAATTCAGTCCCTCCGATTCGCACCACCCCGTGATGTTTTTCTCACTCCTACTAGTGAATGTAAAGTTACACCCCCATACAATGCGCACCACCGCACGATGTTTTTCTCACTCCTACTAGTGAATGTAATCTTACACACCCATACAATGCGCACCACCCCGCGATGTTTTTCAGAAAACTATTCTACATTGCCACTGCATGTTCCCTGACCTCCCCACGCTGACTACCCGGCGGTGCTTTTCTCCATCCTACATTACCACTCACTGCCTATCCTAATTCAGGTCCACCGATTCACACCGCCCCGTGATGTTTTACTCATTCCTTCTAGTGAATGGCCTGTTAGAAAGCCTTACAATGCGCACCACCCGGCGATGTTTTTCAGAAACCTATCCTACATTGCCAATGCATGTTTCCTGAATCCCGAGGCTGACCACCCGTGGTGCTTTTCTCCATCCTACATAGCCAGTCACTGCCTATATTAATTCAGGCCCTACGATTCACACCACCCCGTGATGTATTTTTCACTCCTACTTGTGAATGGCTTGTTAGAAACCCTTACAATGCGCACCACCCTGATTTTTTTTTTTCAGAAACCTATCCTACATTGCCACTGGATGTTTCCTCACCTCCCCATGCTGAACACCTTGTGGTGCTTTTCTCCGTCCTTCATTGCCACTCAATGCGTATCCTAATTCAGGCCCTCCCATTCACACCATCCCGTGATGTTTTTCTCACTCCTACTAGTGAATGGCGTTCTAAAAACCTTAACAATGCGCACCATTCCGCGATGTTTTTCAGAAGCCTATCCTACAGTGCCACAGTTTGTTTCCTGACCTCCCCATGCTCACCATGTGGTGGTGCTTTTCTCCATCCTACATTGCTACTCACTGCCTATCCTGATTCAGGTCTTCCAATTCACTCCACCCCGTGATGTATTTCTCACTTCTACTAGTTAATGGCCTCTTAGAAACCCTTACAATGCGCACCACCCCACGATGTTTTTCAGACACCGATACTACATTGCCACTGCATGTTTCCTGACCTCCCCATGCTGACCACCCCGTGGTGCTTTTCTCCTTCCTATGTTGCCCCTCACTGCCTATCCTAATTGAGAGCATCTGATTCACACCAACCCGTGATGTTTTTTTCACTCCTACTTCTGAATGGCTTGTTAGAAAGCCTTACAATGCGCACCAACCCACGATGTTTTACAGAAACCTATCCTGCATTGCCACTGCATGTTTCATGACCTCCCCATGTTGACCACCCGTGGTGCTTTTCTCCATTCTTTATTGCCACTCACTGCCTATACTAATTCAAGCCCTCCGATTCACACCACCCCGTGACCTTTTTTTTCCCTCCTACTTCTGAATGGCTTGTTAGAAAGCCTTACAATGCGCCCCACCCCGCGATGTATTTCAGAAACCTATCCTACATTGCCATTGCATGTTTCCTGACCTCCCCATGCTCACCAACCCGTGGTGCTTTTCTCCATCCCACATTGCCACTCACTGTCTATCATGATTAAGACTCTCCGATTCACACCACACCATGATGTATTTCTAACTCCTACTAGTGCGTGGCCTGTTAGAAACCCTTACAATGCGCACCACCCTGCTTTTATTTTAAGAAACCTATCCTACATTGCCATTGCATGTTTCCTCACCTCCCTATTCTGACCTACCTGTGGTGCTTTTCTCCATCCTACATTGCCACTCACTGCCTATTATAATTCTTGCCCTCCGATTCACACCACCCCATGATGTTTTTCTCACTCGTACTAGTGAATGGCCTGCTACAAACCCTTGCAATGCGCACCACCCCGCGATATTTTTCAGAAAATCTATCCTTCATTGCCATTGCATGTTTCCTGACCTCCCCATGCTCACCAACCCGTGGTGCTTTTCTGCATCCTACATTGCCATTCACTGTCTATCTTGATTCAGGCCCTCTGATTCACACCACTCCGTGAAGTTTTTCTCATTCCTACTAGTGAATGGCCTGTTAGAAAGCCTTACAATGCGCACCACCCCGGGATGTTTTTCAGAAAACTCTCCTACATTGCCACTGCATGTTTCCTGACCTGTCCATGCTGACCACCCCGTGGTGCTTTTCTCCATCCTACATTGCCACTCACTGCCTATCCTGATTCAGGCCCTCCGATTCACACCAGCCCGTGATGTTTTTCTCACTCCTACTAGTGCACGGCCTGTTAGAAACCCTTACAATGCGCACCACCCTGCTTTTTTTTTCAGAAACCTATCCTACATTGCCACTGCATGTTTCCTCACCTCCCTATGCTGACCACCCTATGGTGCTTTTCTCCATCCTACATTTCCACTCAATGTCTATCCTAATTCAGGCCCTCCGATTCACACCACCCCGTGATGTTGTTCTCACTCCTACTAGTGAATGGTTTGTTAGAAATCCTTACAATGTGCACCACCCAGCGATGTTTATCAGAAACCTATTCTACATTGCCACTGCATGTTTCCTTGCCTCCCCATGCTGACAAACCCGTGGCATTTTTCCCCATCCTACGTTGCCACACACAGCCTATCCTAATTCAGCCCCTACGATTCACACCACACTGTGATGTATTTTTCACTCCTACTTGTGAATGGCTGGTTAGAAATCCTTAAAATGCACACCACCCCGCGATGTTTTTCAGAAACCTATCCTACGTTGCCAATGAATGTTTCCTGACCTCCTCATGTTGACCACCCTGTGGTTTTTTTCTCCATTCTTCATTGACACTCACTGCCTATCCTAATTCAGGCCCTAGCATTCACACCACCCCGTGATGTTTTTCTCACTCCTACTAGTGAGTGGCCTGCTACAAACCCTTACAATGCGCACCATCCTGCGATGTTTTTCAGAAACCTATCCTACATTGCCACAGCATGTTTCCTGACCTCCCCATGCTCACCATGTGGTGGTTCTTTTCTCCATCATACATTGCTACTCACTGCCTATCCTGATTCAGGCCCTCGGATACACACCACCCCGTGATGTTTTTTTTACTTCTACTAGTGAATGGCCTCTTAGAAACCCTTACAATGCTCACAACCCCGCGATGTTTTTCAGAAACCTATCCTACATTGCCACTGCATGTTTCCTGACCTCCCCATGCGGACCACCCTGTGGTGCTTTTCCCCATCCTACATTGCCACTCACTGCCTATCATAATTGAGGTCCTCTGATTCACACCACTATGTTATATTTTTCTCACATCTACTAGTGAATGGATTGTTAGAAACCTTTGCAATGCGCACCACCCAGCGATGTTTATCAGAAACCTATTCTACATTGCACTGCATGCTTCCTTGCCTCCCCATGCTGAGAAACCCGTGGTTTTATTCTCCTTCCTACATTGCCATTCACAGCCTATCCTAATTCCGCCCCTACAATTCACACCACACCGTGTTGTACTTTTCACTCCTACATGTGAATGGCTTGTTAGAAACCCTTAAAATGCGCACCACCCGCGATGTTTTTCAGAAACCTATCCTACATTGCCACTGCATGTATCCTGACCTCCTCATGTTGATCACCCTGTGGTGCTTTTCTCCATTCTTCATTGCCACTCACTGCCTATCCTAATTCAGGCCCTCCGTTTCACACCACCTAGCGATGTTTTTCTAACTCCTACTAGTGAATGGTCTGCTACAAACCCTTTCAATGCGCACCACCCCGCTATTTTTTTCAGAAAAATTATCCTACATTGCCATTGCATGTTTCCTGACCTCCACATGCTCACCAACCCGTTGTGCTTTTCTCCATCCTACGTTGCCACTCACTGTCTATCTTGATTCAGGCCTTCCAATTCACACCACCCCGTGATGTTTTTCTCACTTCTACTAATGAATGGCCTGTTAGAAACCCTTACAATGCGCACCACCCCGCGATGTTTTCCAGAAACGTATCCTACATTTCCACTGCATGTTTCCTGACCTCCCCATGATGACCACCCCATGGTGCTTTTCTCCAGCCTACATTGCCACTCACTGCCTATCATAATTCAGGCCCTCCGATTCACACCACCCCGTGATGTTTTCCACACTCCTACTAGTGAATGGCCTTTTAGAAACCCTTACAATGCGCACCACCCGGCTATGTTTTTCAGAAACCTATCCTACATTGCCAATGCATGTTTCCTGACCTCCCCATGCTGACCACCCCGTGGTGATTTTCTCCGTCCTATATTGCCACTCAATGCCGCTCCTGATTCTGGCCTTCCGATTCACACCATCCCGTTATATTTTTCTCACTCCTACTATTGCATGGCCTGTTAGAAACCCTTACAATGCGCACCACCCCGCGATGTTTTTCAGAAACCTATCCTACATTGCCAGTGCATGTTTCCTGACTCCCCATGCTGACAAACCCGTGGTTTTTTTCTCCATCCTACATAACCACTCACTGCCTATCTTAATTCAGGCCCTACGATTCACACCACCCCGTGATGTTTTTTTCACTCATACTTGTGAATGGCTTGTTAGAAATCCTTACAATGCGCACCACCCCGTGATGTTTTTCAGAAAACTATCCTACATTGCCAATGCATGTTTCCTGCCCTCCCCATGTTGACCACCGCTTGGTGCTTTTCTCCATCCTACATTGCCACTCACTGCCTTTCCTAATTCAGAATATCTGATTCACACCACCCCATGATGTTGTTCTCACTCCTACTAGTGAATGGCCTGTTAGAAACACTTACATTGAGCACCAACCTGCGATGTTTATCAGAAACCTATTCTACATTGCCACTGCACGTTTCCTTGCCTCCCCATGCTGACAAACCCGTGGTTTTTTTCTCCGTTCTTCATTGCCACTCACTGCCTATCCTAATTCAGGCACTCCGATTCACACCACCCCGTGAAGTTTTTCTCATTCCTACTAGTGAATGGCCTGTTAGAAACCCTTACAATGCGCACCACACCGCGATGTTTTTCAGACACCGATACTACATTGCCACTGCATGTTACCTGACCTCCTCATGATGACCAGACCGTGGTGCTTTTGTCCATTTTACGTTGCCACTCACTGCCTATCCTAATTCAGGCCCTCCGATTCACACCACCCCGTGATGTTTTTCTCACTCCTACTATTCAATGGCCTGTTAGAATGCCTTACAATGCGCACCACCTGTCGAATGTTTTTCAGAAACCTATCCTACATTGCCACTGCATGTTTCCTGACCTCCCCATGCTGAACACACCGTGGTGCTTTTCTCGATCCTACATTTCCACTCACTGCCTATCCTAACTCAGAATATCTGATTCACACCACCCCGTGATGTTTTTCTCACTCCTACTAGTGAATGGCCTGTTAGAAACCCTTACAATGCGCACCACCCAGAGATGTTTTTCAGAAAACTATCCTACATTGCCACTGCATGTTTCCTGACCTGTCCATGATGACCAAACCGTGGTGCTTTTCTCCATCCTACATTGCCACTCACTGCCTATCCTAATTCAGGCCCTCCGATTCACACCATCCCGTGATGTTTTTCTCACTCCTACTAGAGAATGGCCTGCTACAAACACTTACAATGCGCAACACCCCGCGATGTTTTTCAGAAAAATTATCCTACATTGCCATTGCATGTTTCCTGACCTCCCCATGCTCACCAACCCGTTGTGGTTTTCTCCATCCTACATTGCCACTCACTGACTAATTGATTCATGCCTTCCAATTCCCACCATCCCGTGATGTTTTTCTCACTTCTACTAATGAATGACCTGTTAGAAACCCTTACAATGCGCACCACCCCGCGATGTTTTCCAGAAACGTATCCTACATTTCCACTGCATGTTTCCTGACCTCCCCATGATGACCACCCAGTGGTGCTTTTCTCCAGCCTACATTGCCACTCACAGCCTATCATAATTCAGGCCCTCCGATTCACACCACCCCGTGATGTTTTTCACACTCCTACTAGTGAATGGCCTGTTAGAAACCCTTACAATGCGCACCCCCCAGCTATGTTTTTCAGAAACCTATCCTACATTGCCAATGCATGTTTCCTGACTTCCCCATGATGACCACCCCGTGTTGATTTTCTCCATCCTATATTGCCTCTCAATGCCGCTCCTGATTCTGGCCTTCCAATTCACACCAGCCCGTTATATTTTTCTCACTCCTTCTTCTGAATGGCTTGTTAGAAAGCCTTATGATGCGGACCAACCCATGAGGTTTTTCAGAAACCTATCCTACATTGCCACTGCATTTTTCCTGACCTCCACATGTTGACCACCCCGTGGTGCTTTTCTCCATTCTTCATTGCTACTCACTGCCTATCCTAATTCAGGCCCTCCGATTCACACCACCCCGTGATGTTTTTCTCATTCCTACTAGTGAATGGCCTGCTACAAACCCTTACAATGCGCAACACCCTGCTTTTTTTTTTTTCAGAAACCTATCCTACATTGCCACTGAATGTTTACTGACCTCCTCATGTTGACCACCCTCTGGTGCTTTTCTCTATTGTTCATTGCCACTCACTGCCTATCCTAATGCAGGCTCTCCGATTCACACCACCTAGTGATGTTTTTCTCACTCCTACTTGTGAATGGCCTGCTACAAACCCTTACAATGCGCACTACCCCGCGATGTTTTTCAGAAACCTATCCTACATTGCCACTGCATGTTTCCCTACGTCCCATCCTGACCACCCCGTGGTGCTTTTCTCGATTCTAAATTGCCACTCACTGTCTATACAGATTCAGGCCCTCGGATTCACACCACCCCGTGATGATTTTCTCACTCCTACTAGTGAAAGGCCTGTTAGAAACCCTTACAATGCGCACCAGACGGCGATGTTTTTCAGAAACCTATACTATATTGCCAAAGCATGTTTCCTGACCACCCCATGCTGACCACCCCGTGGTGCCTTTCTCCATCCTACATTGCCAATCAATGCCTATCCTAATTCAGGCCCTCCGATTTACACCACGCTGTTATATTTTTCTCACTCCTACTAGTGAATGGCCTGTTAGAAACATTTACAATGTGCACCACGCTGCGATATTTTTCAGAAACCTATCCTACATTGCCACTGCCTGTTTCCTGACCTCCACATGCTGACCACCACGTGGTACTTTTCTCCATCCTACATTGCCACTCACTGCCTAACTTAATTCAGGCCCTCCGATTCACATCACCCCGTGATGTTTTTCTCACTCCTACTACTGAATGGCCTGTTAGAAACCCTTACAATTCGCACTACCCGCGATGTTTTTCAGAAACCTATCCTACATTGCCACTGCATGTTTCCTAACCTCCCATCCTGACAACCCCGTTGTGCTTTTCTCCATTCTTCATTGCCAATCACTGCCTATCCTAATTCAGGCCCCCCGATTCACACCACCCCGTGATGTTTTTCTCACTCCTACTAGTGAATGGCCTGCTACAAACCCTTACAATGTGCTCCACCCCGCAATATTTTTCAGAAAAACTGTCCTACATTGCCATTGCATGTTTTCTGACCTCCCCATGCTGACCACTCCGTGGTGCCTTTCTCCATCCTACATTGCCACTCAATGCATATAATGATACAGGCCCTCCGATTTACACCACCCTGTTATATTTTTCTCTCTCATACTTGTAAATGGCTTGTTAGAAATCCTTAAAATGCGATACACCCCGCGATGTTTTTCAGAAAACTATTCTACATTGCCACTGCATGTTTCCTGACCTCCCCATGCTGACCACCCTGTGCTGCTTTTCTCCATCCGACATTGCAACTAAATGCCTACCCTAATTCAGGTAATCCGATTCACACCATCCCGTGACGTTTTTTTCACTGCTACTTCTGAATGGCTTGTTAGAAACCCTTACAATGCGCACGAACCCACGATGTTTTTCAGAAACCTATCCTACATTGCCACTGCATGTTTCCTGACCTCCACATGTTGACCACCCCTTGGTGCTTTTCTCCATTCTTCATTGCCACTCACTGCCTCTCCTGATTGAGGCCCTCCGATTCACACCACCCCGTGATGTTTTTCTCACTCCTACTAGTGAATGGCCTGTTAGAAAGCCTGACAATGCGCACCACCCGGCGATGTTTTTCAGAAACCTATCCTACATTACCAATGCATGTTTCCTGACTCACCATGCTGACCACCCTTTGGTGCTTTTCTCCATCCTACATAGCCACTCACTGCCTATATTAATTCAGGCCCTACGATTCACACCACCCCGTGATGTTTTTCTTCGCTCCTACTTGTGAATGGCTTGTTAGAAATCCTTACAATGCGCACCATGCCCAGATGTTTTTCAGAAAACTATCCTACATTGCCAATGCATGTTTGTGACCTCCCCATGATGACCACCCCGTGGTGCTTTTCTCCATCCTACATTGCCACTTACTGCCTATCCTAATTCAGGCCCTCGGATTCACACCACCCCGTGATGATTTTGTCACTCCTACTAGTGAATGGCCTGCTACAAACCCTTATAATGCGCACAATCCAGCGATGTTTTTCAGAAACCTTCCTACATTTCCATTGCATGTTTCCTGACCTCCGATGCTCACCAACCTGTGGTGCTTTTCTCCATCCTACATTGCCACTCACTGTCTATCTTGATTCAGTCTCTCCGATTCACACCACACCATGATGTATTTCTCACTCCTACTAGTGAATGGCCTGTTAGAAAGCTTTACAATGCGCACCACCCCGCTTTTTTTTTTCAGAAACCTATCCTACATTGCCATTGCATGTTTCTTGACCTCACCATGCTCACCAACCCATGGTGCTTTTCTCCATCCTACTTTGCCACTCACTGTCTATCCTGATTCAGGCCCTCCGATTCACACCACACCATGATGTATTTCTCACTCCTACTATTGAATGGGCTGTTAGAAAGCTTTACAATGCGCACCAGCCCGCGATGTTTTTCATAAACCGGTCCTACATTGCCACTGCATGTTTTCTGACCTCCCCATGTTGACCACCCCGTGGTGCTTTTCTCCTTCCTACATTGGCACTCAATGCGTTTCCTGATTCAGGCCCTCCGATTCACACCATCCCATTATATTTTTCTCACTCCTACTAGGGAATGGCCTGTTAGAAACCCTTACAATGCGCACCACCCCGATTTTTTTTTCAGAAACGTATACTACATTTCCAATGCATGTTTCATGACTTCCCCATGCTGACCACCCCGTGGTGCTTTGCTCCATCCTACATTGCCACTCACTAACGAACCTAATTCAGGTACTCTGATTCACACCACCCCGTGATGTTTTTCTCACTCCTACTAGTGAATGGCTTGTTAGAAACCCTTACAATGTCCCCCACCCCACGATGTTTTTCAGAAACGTATCCTACATTGCCACTGCATGTTTCCTGACATCCCCTTCCTGACCGCCCTCTGGTGATTTTCTCCATCCAACATTGCCACTCATGGCCTATCCAGATTCAGGCCCTGCGATTCCCACCACCCTGTGATGTTTTTGTCACTTCTACTAGTGAATGGCCTCTTAGAAACCCTTACAATGCGCACCACCCAGCGATGTTTTTCAGAAACCTATCCTACATTGCCATTACATGTTTCCTGACCTCCGCATGCTGACCACCCCGTTATGCTTTTCCCCAGCCTACATTGCCACTCACTGCCTATCATAATTGAGGTCCTCCGATTCACACCACCATGTTATATTTTTCTCACATCTACTAGTGAATGGCCTCTTAGAAACCCTTACAATGCGCACCACCCAGCGATGTTTTTCAGAAACCTATCCTACATTGCCATTAGATGTTTCCTGACCTCCGCATGCTGACCACCCCGTTATGCTTTCCCCAGCCTACATTGCCACTCACTGCCTATCCTAATTCAGACCCTCCGAATCACACAACCCCGTGATGTTTTTCTCACTCCTACTAGTGAATGTAATGTTACACACCCATACAATGCGCACCACCCCGCGATGTTTTTCAGAAACCTATCCTACATTGCCACTGCATGTTCCCTGACCTCCCCATGCTGACCACCCCGCCGTGCTTTTCTCCATCCTACATTGCCACTCACTGCCTATCCTAATTCAGACGCCCCGATTCACACCACCCCGTGATGTTTTTCTCACTCCTACTAGAGAATGTAATTTTACACACCCATACAATGCGCACCACCCTGCGATGTTTTTCAGAAACCTACCCTACATTGCCACTGCATGTTCCCTGTCCTCCCCATGCTGACCACCCCGCGATGCTTTTCTCCATCCTACATTGCCACTCACTGGCTATACTAATTCAGACCCTCCGATTCACACCACCCCGTGATGTTTTTCTCACTCCTACTAGTAAATGTAATGTTACACTCCCATACGATGTGCAAAACCCCGTGACGTTTTTCTCAATCCTACTAGTGAATGTAATGTTACACACCTATACAATGCGCCCCACCCCGCCATGTTTTTCAGAAACCTATCCTACATTGCCACTGCATGTTCCCTGACCTCCCCATGCTGAGCACCCCACGGTGCTTTTCTCCATCCTACATTGCCACTCACTTCCTATCCTAATTCAGACCCTCCGATTCACACAACCCATGAAGTTTTTCTCACTCCTACTAGTGAATGTAATGTTACACCCCCATACAATGCGCACCACCCCGTGAGGTTTTTCTCACTCGTACGAGTGGATGTAATGTGACACACCCATACAATGCGCACTACCCCGCGATGTTTTTCAGAAACTTATCCTACATTGCCACTACATGTTCCCTGTCCTCCCCATGCTTACCACCCCGCGATGCTTTTCTCCATCCTACATTGCCACTCACTGGCTATACTAATTCAGTCCCTCCGATTCACACCACCCCGTGATGTTTTTCTCACTCCTACTAGCGAATGTAATGTTACACTCCCGTACGATGTGCAAAACCCCGTGACGTTTTTCTCAATCCTACTAGTGAATGTAATGTTACACACCCATACAATGCGAACCACGCCGCGATGTTTTTCAGAAACCTATCCTACTTTGATACTGCATGTTCCCTGACCTCCCCATGCTGACCAACCCATGGTGCTTTTCTCCATCCTACATTGCCACTCACTTCCTATCCTAATTCAGACCCTCCGATTCACACCACCCCATGATGTTTTTCTCACTCATACTAGTGAATGTAATTTTACACACCCATACTATGCGCACCACCCCACAATGTTTTTCAGAAACCTATCCTACATTGCCACTGCATGTTCCCTGACCTCACCATGCTGACCACCCCGTGGTGATTTTCTCCATCCTACATTGCCACTCACTGCCTATCCTATTAAAGACCGTCTGATTAAAACAACCCCGTGATGTTTTTCTCACTCCAACTAGTGAATGTAATGTTACACACCCATACAATGTGCACCACCCCGTGATGTGTTTCTCACTCCTACTAGTGATTTTAATTTACACACCCATACAATGCGCACCACCCCGTGATGTTTTTCAGAAACCTATCCTACATTGCCACTGCATGTTCCCTGACCTCCGCATGCTGACAACCCCGCAGTGCTTTTCTCCATCCTACATAGCCACTCACTGCCTATCCTAATTCAGACCCTCCGATTCACACCACCCCGTGATGTTTTTCTCACTCCTACTAGTGAATGTAATGTTACACAGCCATACAATGCGCACCACTCCGCGATGTTTTTCGGAAACCTATCCTACATTGCCACTGCATGTTCCCTGAACTCCACATGCTGACCACCCGCGGTGCTTTTCTCCATCCAACATTGCCACTCATGGCCTATCCTAATTCAGACCCTCTGATTCACACCACCCTGTGATGTTTTTCTCACTCCTACTAGTGAATGTAATGTTACACACCCATACAATGCGCACCACCCCGCGATGTTTTTCAGAAACCTATCCTACATTGCCACTGCATCTTCCCTGACCTCCCCATGCTGACCACACCGCGGTGCTTTCTCCATCCTATATTACCACTCACTGCCTATCCTAATTCAGACCCTCTGATTCACACCACCCCGTGATGCTTTTCTCATTCCTACTAGTGAATGTAATGTAACACACACCCATACAATGCGCACCACCCCGTGATGTTTTTCTCACTCCTGCTAGTGAATGTATTGTTACACACCCATACAATGCGCACAACCCCGCGATGATTTTCAGAAACCTATCCTACATTTCCACTGCATGTTCCCTGACCTCCCCATGCTGACCACCCCGCGGTGCTTTTCTCCATCCTATATTGCCACTCACTGCCTATCCTAATTCAGACCCTCCGATTCACACCACCCGTGATGTTTTTCTCACTCCTACTAGTGAATGTAATGTTACACACACATACAATGCGCACCACCCCGCGATGTTTTTCAGAAAGCTATCCTACATTGCCACTGCATGTTCCCTGACCTCCCCATGCTGACCAGCCCCTGTGCTTTTCTCCATCCTACATTGCCACTCACTGCCTATCCTAATTAAGACCCTCCGATTCACACCACCCCGTGATGTTTTTCTCACTCCTAGTAGAGAATGAAATTTTACACACCCATACAATGCGCACCACCCCGCGATATTTTTCAGAAACCTATCCTACATTGCCACTGCATGTTCCCTGACCTCCACATGCTGACCAACCCGCGGTGCTTTTCTCCATCCTACATTGCCACTCACTGCCTATCCTAATTCAGACCCTCCGATTCACACCACCCCGTGATGTTTTTCTAACTCCTACTAGTGAATGTAATGTTACACACCCATACAATGCGCACCACCCCACGATGTTTTTCAGAAAACTATCCTACATTGCCACTGCATGTTCCCTGACCTCCCCATGCTGACCACTCTGCGGTGCTTTTCTCCATCCTACATTGCCACTCACTGCCTATCCTAATTCAGACCCTCCGATTCACACCACCCCGTGATGTTTTTCTCACTCCTACTAGTGAATGTAATGTTACACACCCATACAATGCGCACCACCCCGCGATGTTTTTCAGAAACCTATACTACATTGCCACTGCATGTTCCCTGACCTCCCCATGCTGACCACCCCGCGGTGCTTTTCTCCATTCTACATTGCCACTCACGGCCTATCTTAATTCAGACCTCCGATTCACACAACCCCGTGATGTTTTTCTGACTCCTACTAGTGAATGTAATGTTACACACCCATACAATGCGCACCACCCTTCGATGTTTTTCAGAAACCTATCCTACATTGCCACTGCATGTTCCCTGACCTTCCAATGCTGACCACCCAGCGGTGCTTTTCTCCATCCTACATTGCCACTCAATGCCTATCCTAATTCAGAGCCTCTGATTCACACAACCCGTGATGTTTTTCTCACTCCTACTAGTAAATGTAATGCTACACACCCTTACAATGCGCACCACCCTGCGATGTTTTTCAGAAACCTATCCTACATTGCCACTGCATGTTCCCTGACCTCCCCTTGTTGACCACCCCCTGTGCTTTTCTCCATCCTACATTGCCACACACTGCCTATCCTAATTCAGACCCTCTGATTCACACCACCCCGTGATGCTTTTCTCACACCTACTAAAGAATGTAATGTTACACAACCATACAATGCGCACCACCCCGCAATGTTTTTCAGAAACCTGTCCTACATTGCCACTGCATGTTCCCTGATCTCCGCATGCTGACCACCCCGCGATGCTTTTCTCCATCCTACATTGCCACTCACTGGCTATCCTAATTCATACCCTCCGATTCACACCACCCCGTGATGTTTTTCTCACTCCTACTAGTGAATGTAATATTACACACCCATACCATGCGCAACACCCCGTGATGTTTTTCTCACTCCTACTAGTGAATGTAATGTCACACACCAATACAATGCGCACCACCCCGTGATGTTTTTCTCACTCCTACTAGTGAATGTAATGTTACACACCCATACTATGCGCACCACCCCGCGATGTTTTTCAGAAAGCTATCCTACATTGCCACTGCATGTTCCCTGACCTCCCCATGCTGACCAGCCCCTGTGCTTTTCTCCATCCTACATTGCCACTCACTGCCTATCCTAATTAAGACCCTCCGATTCACACCACCCCGTGATGTTTTTCTGACTCCTACTAGAGAATGAAATTTTACACACCCATACAATGCGCACCACCCCGCGATATTTTTCAGAAACCTATCCTACATTGCCACTGCATGTTCCCTGACCTCCACATGCTGACCAACCCGCGGTGCTTTTCTCCATCCTACATTGCCACTCACTGCCTATCCTAATTCAGACCCTCCGATTCACACCACCCCGTGATGTTTTTCTAACTCCTACTAGTGAATGTAATGTTACACACCCATACAATGCGCACCACCCCACGATGTTTTTCAGAAAACTATCCTACATTGCCACTGCATGTTCCCTGACCTCCCCATGCTGACCACCCTGCGGTGCTTTTCTCCATCCTACATTGCCACTCACTGCCTATCCTAATTCAGACCCTCCGATTCACACCACCCCGTGATGTTTTTTTCACTCCTACTAGTGAATGTAATGTTACACACCCATACAATGCGCACCGCCCCGCGATGTTTTTCAGAAACCTATACTACATTGCCACTGCATGTTCCCTGACCTCCCCATGCTGACCACCCCGTGGTGCTTTTCTCCATTCTACATTGCCACTCACGGCCTATCTTAATTCAGACCTCCGATTCACACAAACCCGTGATGTTTTTCTGACTCCTACTAGTGAATGTAATGTTACACACCCATACAATGCGCACCACCCTTCGATGTTTTTCAGAAACCTATCCTACATTGCCACTGCATGTTCCCTGACCTTCCAATGCTGACCACCCAGCCGTGCTTTTCTCCATCCTACATTGCCACTCAATGCCTATCCTAATTCAGAGCCTCTGATTCACACAACCCGTGATGTTTTTCTCACTCCTACTAGTAAATGTAATGCTACACACCCTTACAATGCGCACCACCCCGCGATGTTTTTCAGAAACCTATCCTACATTGCCACTGCATGTTCCCTGACCTCCCCTTGTTGACCACCCCCTGTGCTTTTCTCCATCCTACATTGCCACTCACTGCCTATCCTAATTCAGACCCTCTGATTCACACCACCCCGTGATGCTTTTCTCACACCTACTAGTGAATGTAATGTTACACAACCATACAATGCGCACCACCCCGCGATGTTTTTCAGAAACCTGTCCTACATTGCCACTGCATGTTCCCTGATCTCCCCATGCTGACCACCCCGCGATGCTTTTCTCCATCCTACATTGCCACTCACTGGCTATCCTAATTCATACCCTCCGATTCACACCACCCCGTGATGTTTTTCTCACTCCTATTAGTGAATGTAATATTACACACCCATACCATGCGCAACACACAGTGATGTTTTTCTCACTCCTACTAGTGAATGTAATGTCACACACCAATACAATGCGCACCACCCCGTGATGTTTTTCTCACTCCTACTAGTGAATGTAATGTTACACACCCATACAATGCGAACCACCCCGCGATGTTTTTCAGAAACCTATCCTACTTTGCCACTGCATGTTCCCTGACCTCCCCATGCTGTCCACCCCGCGGTGCTCTGCTCCATCCTACATTGCCAATCACCGCCTATCCTAATTCAGACGCTCAAATTCACACCACCCCGTGATGCTTTTCTCATTCCTACTAGTGAATGTAATGTAACACACACCCATACAATGCGCACCACCCCGTGATGTTTTTCTCACTCCTGCTAGTGAATGTATTGTTACACACCCATACAATGCGCACAACCCCGCGATGATTTTCAGAAACCTATCCTACATTTCCACTGCATGTTCCCTGACCTCCCCATGCTGACCACCCCGCGGTGCTTTTCTCCATCCTATATTGCCACTCACTGCCTATCCTAATTCAGACCCTCCGATTCACACCACCCGTGATGTTTTTCTCACTCCTACTAGTGAATGTAATGTTACACACCCATACTATGCGCACCACCCCGCGATGTTTTTCAGAAAGGTATCCTACATTGCCACTGCATGTTCCCTGACCTCCCCATGCTGACCACCCCACGGTGCTTTTCTCCATCCTACATTGCCAATCACTGCCTATCCTAATTCAGACCCTCAGATTCACACCACCCCGTGAAGTTTTTCTCACTCCTGCTAGTGAATGTAATGTTACACACGCATGCAATGCGAACCACTCGGCGATGTTTTTCAGAAACCTATCCTACATTGCCACTGCATGTTCCCTGACCTCCCCATGCTGACCACCCCACGGTGCTTTTCTCCATCCTAAATTGCCACTCACTGCGTATCCTAATTCAGACCCCCCGAATCACACCACCCCGTGATGTTTTTCTCACTCCTACTAGCGAATGTAATGTTACACTCCCGTACGATGTGCAAAACCCCGTGACGTTTTTCTCAATCCTACTAGTGAATGTAATGTTACACACCCATACAATGCGACCCACCCCGCCATGTTTTTCAGAAACCTATCCTACATTGCCACTGCATGTTCCCTGACCTCCCCATGCTGAGCACCCCACGGTGCTTTTCTCCATCCTAGATTGCCACTCACTTCCTATCCTAATTCAGACCCTCCGATTCACACCACCCATGATGTTTTTCTCACTTCTACTAGTGAATGTAATGTTACACCCCCATACAATGCGCACCTCCCCGTGATGTTTTTCTCACTCCTACGAGTGGATGTAATGTTACACACCCATACAATGCGCACCACCCCGCGATGTTTTTCAGAAACCTATCCTACGTTGCTACAGCATTTTCCCTGACCTCCCCATGCTGTCCACCCTGGGGTGCTTTTCTCCATCCTACATTGCCACTCACTGCCTAAACTAATTCAGACCCCCCGATTCACACCACCTCGTGATGTTTTTCTCACTCCTACTAGTGAATGAAATGTTACACAATCATACAATGCGCACCACCCCGCGATGTTTTTCAGAAACCTATTCCACATTGCCACTGCATGTTCCCTGACCTCCCCATGCTGACCAACCCGTGGTGCTTTTCCCCATCCTACATTGCCACTCACTTCCTATCCTAAATCAGACCCTCCGATTCACACCACCCCGTGATGTTTTTTTCACTCCTACTAGTGAATGTAATGTTGCACACCCATACATTTTTAACCACACCGTGATGTTTTTCTCACTCCTACTAGTGAATGTAATGTTGCACACACATACAATGCGCACCACCACGCGATGTTTTTCAGCAACCTATCCTACATTGCCACTGCATGTTCCCTGACCTCCCCATGCTGACCAACCCATGGTGCTTTTCTCCATCCTACATTGCCACTCACTGCCTATCCTAATTCAGACCCTCCGATTCACACCACCCCGTGATGTTTTTCTCACTCATACTAGTGAATGTAATTTTACACACCCATACAATGCGCACCACCCCGCAATGTTTTTCAGAAACCTATCCTACATTGCCACTGCATGTTCCCTGACCTCACCATGCTGACCACCCCGTGGTGATTTTCTCCATCCTACATTGCCACTCACTGCCTATCCTATTAAAGACCGTCTGATTAAAACAACCCCGTGATGTTTTTCTCACTCCAACTAGTGAATGTAATGTTACACACCCATACAATGCGCACCACCCCGTGATGTGTTTCTCACTCCTACTAGTGATTTTAATTTACACACCCATACAATGCGCACCACCCCGTGATGTTTTTCAGAAACCTATCCTACATTGCCACTGCATTTTCCCTGACCTCCCCATGCTGACAACCCCGCGGTGCTTTTCTCCATCCTACATAGCCACTCACTGCCTATCCTAATTCAGACCCTCCGATTCACACCACCCCGTGATGTTTTTCTCACTCCTACTAGTGAATGTAATGTTACACACCCATACAATGTGCACCACTCCGCGATGTTTTTCAGAAACCTATCCTACATTGCCACTGCATGTTCCCTGAACTCCACATGCTGACCACCCGCGGTGCTTTTCTCCATCCAACATTGCCACTCACTGCCTATCCTAATTCAGACCCTCTGATTCACACCACCCCGTGATGTTTTTCTCACTCCTACTAGTGAATGTAATGTTACACACCCATACAATGCGAACCACCCCGCGATGTTTTTCAGAAACCTATCCTACTTTGCCACTGCATGTTCCCTGACCTCCCCATGCTGACCACCCCACGGTGCTCTGCTCCATCCTACATAGCCACTCACTGCCTATCCTAATTCAGACCCTCCGATTCACACCACCCCGTGATGTTTTTCTCACTCCTACTAGTGAATGTAATGTTACACACCCATACAATGCGCACCACTCCGCGATGTTTTTCAGAAACCTATCCTACATTGCCACTGCATGTTCCCTGAACTCCACATGCTGACCACCCGCAGTGCTTTTCTCCATCCAACATTGCCACTCATGGCCTATCCTAATTCAGACGCTCCAATTCACACCACCCCGTGATGCTTTTCTCAATCCTACTAGTGAATGTAATGTAACACACACCCATACAATGCGCACCACCCCGTGATGTTTTTCTCACTCCTGCTAGTGAATGTATTGTTACACACCCATACAATGCGCACCACCCCGCGATGATTTTCAGAAACCTATCCTACATTTCCACTGCATGTTCCCTGACCTCCCCATGCTGACCACCCCGTGGTGCTTTTCTCCATCCTGTATTGCCACTCACTGCCTATCCTAATTCAGAGCCTCCGATTCACACCACCCGTGATGTTTTTCTCACTCCTACTAGTGAATGTAATGTTACACACCCATACTATGCGCACCACCCCGCGATGTTTTTCAGAAAGCTATCCTACATTGCCACTGCATGTTCCCTGACCTCCCCATGCTGACCAGCCCCTGTGCTTTTCTCCATCCTACATTGCCACTCACTGCCTATCCTAATTAAGACCCTCCGATTCACACCACGCCGTGATGTTTTTCTCACTCCTACTAGAGAATGAAATTTTACACACCCATACAATGCGCACCACCCCGCGATATTTTTCAGAAACCTATCCTACATTGCCACTGCATGTTCCCTGACCTCCACATTCTGACCAACCCGCGGTGCTTTTCTCCGTCCTACATTGCCACTCACTGCCTATCCTAATTCAGACCCTCCGATTCACACCACCCCGTGATGTTTTTCTAACTCCTACTAGTGAATGTAATGTTACACACCCATACAATGCGCACCACCCCTCGATGTTTTTCAGAAACCTGTCCTACATTGCCAGCATGTTCCCTGATCTCCCCATGCTGACCACCCCGCGATGCTTTTTTCCATCCTACATTGCCACTCACTGGCTATCCTAATTCAGACCCTCCGATTCACACCACCCCGTGATGTTTTTCTCACTCCTACTAGTGAATGTAATATTACACACCCATACCATGCGCAACACCCCGTGATGTTTTTCTCACTCCTACTAGTGAATGTAATGTCACACACCAATACAATGCGCACCACCCCGTGATGTTTTTCTCACTCCTACTAGTGAATGTAATGTTACACACCCATACAATGCGCACCACCCCGCGATGATTTTCAGAAAACTATTCTACATTGCCACTGCATGTTCCCTGACCTCCCCACGCTGACTACCCGGCGGTGATTTTCTCCATCCTACATTACCACTCACTGCCTATCCTAATTCAGACCCTCCGATTCACACCACCCATGATGTTTTTCTCACTCCTACTAGTGAATGTAATGTTACACCCCCATACAATGCGCACCTCCCCGTGATGTTTTTCTCACTCCTACAAGTGGATGTAATGTTACACACCCATACAATGCGCACCACCCCGCGATGTTTTTCAGAAACCTATCCTACGTTGCTACAGCCTTTTCCCTGACCTCCCCATGCTGTCCACCCTGGGGTGCTTTTCTCCATCCTACATTGCCACTCACTGCCTAAACTAATTCAGACCCCCCGATTCACACCACCTCGTGATGTTTTTCTCACTCCTACTAGTGAATGAAATGTTACACAATCATACAATGCGCACCACCCGGCGATGTTTTTCAGAAACCTATTCCACATTGCCACTGCATGTTCCCTGACCTCCCCATGCTGACCAACCCGTGGTGCTTTTCCCCATCCTACATTGCCACTCACTTCCTATCCTAAATCAGACCCTCCGATTCACACCACCCCGTGATGTTTTTTTCACTCCTACTAGTGAATGTAATGTTGCACACCCATACATTTTTAACCACACCGTGATGTTTTTCTCACTCCTACTAGTGAATGTAATGTTGCACACACATACAATGCGCACCACCACGCGATGTTTTTCAGCAACCTATCCTACATTGCCACTGCATGTTCCCTGACCTCCCCATGCTGACCAACCCATGGTTCTTTTCTCCATCCTACATTGCCACTCACTGCCTATCCTAATTCAGACCCTCCGATTCACACCACCCCGTGATGTTTTTCTCACTCATACTAGTGAATGTAATTTTACACACCCATACAATGCGCACCACTCCGCAATGTTTTTCAGAAACCTATCCTACATTGCCACTGCATGTTCCCTGACCTCACCATGCTGACCACCCCGTGGTGATTTTCTCCATCCTACATTGCCACTCACTGCCTATCCTATTAAAGACCGTCTGATTAAAACAACCCCGTGATGTTTTTCTCACTCCAACTAGTGAATGTAATGTTACACACCCATACAATGCGCACCACCCCGTGATGTGTTTCTCACTCCTACTAGTGATTTTAATTTACACACCCATACAATGCGCACCACCCCGTGATGTTTTTCAGAAACCTATCCTACATTGCCACTGCATTTTCCCTGACCTCCCCATGCTGACAACCCCGCGGTGCTTTTCTCCATCCTACATAGCCACTCACTGCCTATCCTAATTCAGACCCTCCGATTCACACCACCCCGTGATGTTTTTCTCACTCCTACTAGTGAATGTAATGTTACACACCCATACAATGCGCACCACCCCGTGATGTGTTTCTCACTCCTACTAGTGATTTTAATTTACACACCCATACAATGCGCACCACCCCGTGATGTTTTTCAGAAACATATCCTACATTGCCACTGCATTTTCCCTGACCTCCCCATGCTGACAACCCCGCGGTGCTTTTCTCCATCCTACATAGCCACTCACTGCCTATCCTAATTCAGACCCTCCGATTCACACCACCCCGTGATGTTTTTCTCACTCATACTAGTGAATGTAATTTTACACACCCATACAATGCGCACCACTCCGAAATGTTTTTCAGAAACCTATCCTACATTGCCACTGCATGTTCCCTGAACTCCACATGCTGACCACCCGCGGTGATTTTCTCCATCCAACATTGCCACTCACTGCCTATCCTAATTCAGACCCTCTGATTCACACCACCCCGTGATGTTTTTCTCACTCCTACTAGTGAATGTAATGTTACACACCCATACAATGCGAACCACCCCGCGATGTTTTTCAGAAACCTATCCTACTTTGCCACTGCATGTTCCCTGACCTCCCCATGCTGACCACCCCGCGGTGCTCTGCTCCATCCTACATAGCCACTCACTGCCTATCCTAATTCAGACCCTCCGATTCACACCACCCCGTGATGTTTTTCTCACTCCTACTAGTGAATGTAATGTTACACACCCATACAATGCGCACCACTCCGCGATGTTTTTCAGAAACCTATCCTACATTGCCACTGCATGTTCCCTGAACTCCACATGCTGACCACCCGCAGTGCTTTTCTCCATCCAACATTGCCACTCATGGCCTATCCTAATTCAGACGCTCCAATTCACACCACCCCGTGATGCTTTTCTCATTCCTACTAGTGAATGTAATGTAACACACACCCATACAATGCGCACCACCCCGTGATGTTTTTCTCACTCCTGCTAGTGAATGTATTGTTACACACCCATACAATGCGCACCACCCCGCGATGATTTTCAGAAACCTATCCTACATTTCCACTGCATGTTCCCTGACCTCCCCATGCTGACCACCCCGCGGTGCTTTTCTCCATCCTGTATTGCCACTCACTGCCTTTCCTAATTCAGAGCCTCCGATTCACACCACCCGTGATGTTTTTCTCACTCCTACTAGTGAATGTAATGTTACACACCCATACTATGCGCACCACCCCGCGATGTTTTTCAGAAAGCTATCCTACATTGCCACTGCATGTTCCCTGACCTCCCCATGCTGACCAGCCCCTGTGCTTTTCTCCATCCTACATTGCCACTCACTGCCTATCCTAATTAAGACACTCCGATTCACACCACGCCGTGATGTTTTTCTCACTCCTACTAGAGAATGAAATTTTACACACCCATACAATGCGCACCACCCCGCGATATTTTTCAGAAACCTATCCTACATTGCCACTGCATGTTCCCTGACCTCCACATTCTGACCAACCCTCGGTGCTTTTCTCCATCCTACATTGCCACTCACTGCCTATCCTAATTCAGACCCTCCGATTCACACCACCCCGTGATGTTTTTCTAACTCCTACTAGTGAATGTAATGTTACACACCCATACAATGCGCACCACCCCTCGATGTTTTTCAGAAACCTGTCCTACATTGCCAGCATGTTCCCTGATCTCCCCATGCTGACCACCCCGCGATGCTTTTTTCCATCCTACATTGCCACTCACTGGCTATCCTAATTCATACCCTCCGATTCACACCACCCCGTGATGTTTTTCTCACTCCTACTAGTGAATGTAATATTACACACCCATACCATGCGCAACACCCCGTGATGTTTTTCTCACTCCTACTAGTGAATGTAATGTCACACACCAATACAATGCGCACCACCCCGTGATGTTTTTCTCACTCCTACTAGTGAATGTAATGTTACACACCCATACAATGCGCACCACCCCGCGATGATTTTCAGAAAACTATTCTACATTGCCACTGCATGTTCCCTGACCTCCCCACGCAGACTACCCGGCGGTGATTTTCTCCATCCTACATTACCACTCACTGCCTATCCTAATTCAGACCCTCCGATTCACACCACCCATGATGTTTTTCTCACTCCTACTAGTGAATGTAATGTTACACCCCCATACAATGCGCACCTCCCCGTGATGTTTTTCTCACTCCTACAAGTGGATGTAATGTTACACACCCATACAATGCGCACCACCCCGCGATGTTTTTCAGAAACCTATCCTACGTTGCTACAGCCTTTTCCCTGACCTCCCCATGCTGTCCACCCTGGGGTGCTTTTCTCCATCCTACATTGCCACTCACTGCCTAAACTAATTCAGACCCCCCGATTCACACCACCGCGTGATGTTTTTCTCACTCCTACTAGTGAATGAAATGTTACACAATCATACAATGCGCACCACCCGGCGATGTTTTTCAGAAACCTATTCCACATTGCCACTGCATGTTCCCTGACCTCCCCATGCTGACCAACCCGTGGTGCTTTTCCCCATCCTACATTGCCACTCACTTCCTATCCTAAATCAGACCCTCCGATTCACACCACCCCGTGATGTTTTTTTCACTCCTACTAGTGAATGTAATGTTGCACACCCATACATTTTTAACCACACCGTGATGTTTTTCTCACTCCTACTAGTGAATGTAATGTTGCACACACATACAATGCGCACCACCACGCGATGTTTTTCAGCAACCTATCCTACATTGCCACTGCATGTTCCCTGACCTCCCCATGCTGACCAACCCATGGTGCTTTTCTCCATCCTACATTGCCACTCACTGCCTATCCTAATTCAGACCCTCCGATTCACACCACCCCGTGATGTTTTTCTCACTCATACTAGTGAATGTAATTTTACACACCCATACAATGCGCACCACTCCGCAATGTTTTTCAGAAACCTATCCTACATTGCCACTGCATGTTCCCTGACCTCACCATGCTGACCACCCCGTGGTGATTTTCTCCATCCTACATTGCCACTCACTGCCTATCCTATTAAAGACCGTCTGATTAAAACAACCCCGTGATGTTTTTCTCACTCCAACTAGTGAATGTAATGTTACACACCTATACAATGCGCACCACCCCGTGATGTGTTTCTCACTCCTACTAGTGATTGTAATTTACACACCCATACAATGCGCACCACCCCGTGATGTTTTTCAGAAACCTATCCTACATTGCCACTGCATGTTCCCTGACCTCCCCATGCTGACAACCCCGCGGTGCTTTTCTCCATCCTACATAGCCACTCACTGCCTATCCTAATTCAGACCCTCCGATTCACACCACCCCGTGATGTTTTTCTCACTCCTACTAGTGAATGTAATGTTACACACCCATACAATGCGCACCACTCCGCGATGTTTTTCAGAAACCTATCCTACATTGCCACTGCATGTTCCCTGAACTCCACATGGTGACCACCCGCGGTGCTTTTCTCCATCCAACATTGCCACGCATGGCCTATCCTAATTCAGACCCTCCGATTCACACCACCCTGTGATGTTTTTCTCACTCCTACTAGTGAATGTAATGTTACACACCCATACAATGCGCACCACCCCGCGATGTTTTTCAGAAACCTATCCTACATTGCCACTGCATCTTCCCTGACCTCCCCATGCTGACCACCCCGCGGTGCTTTTCTCCATCCTATATTGCCACTCACTGCCTATCCTATTTCAGACCCTCTGATTCACACCACCCCGTGATGTTTTTCTCACTCCTACTAGTGAATGTAATGTTACACACCCATACAATGCGAACCACCCCGCGATGTTTTTCAGAAACCTATCCTACTTTGCCACTGCATGTTCCCTGACCTCCCCATGCTGACCACCCCGCGGTGCTCTGCTCCATCCTACATAGCCACTCACTGCCTATCCTAATTCAGACCCTCCGATTCACACCACCCCGTGATGTTTTTCTCACTCCTACTAGTGAATGTAATGTTACACACCCATACAATGCGCACCACTCCGCGATGTTTTTCAGAAACCTATCCTACATTGCCACTGCATGTTCCCTGAACTCCACATGCTGACCACCCGCAGTGCTTTTCTCCATCCAACATTGCCACTCATGGCCTATCCTAATTCAGACGCTCCAATTCACACCACCCCGTGATGCTTTTCTCATTCCTACTAGTGAATGTAATGTAACACACACCCATACAATGCGCACCACCCCGTGATGTTTTTCTCACTCCTGCTAGTGAATGTATTGTTACACACCCATACAATGCGCACCACCCCGCGATGATTTTCAGAAACCTATCCTACATTTCCACTGCATGTTCCCTGACCTCCCCATGCTGACCACCCCGCGGTGCTTTTCTCCATCCTGTATTGCCACTCACTGCCTATCCTAATTCAGAGCCTCCGATTCACACCACCCGTGATGTTTTTCTCACTCCTACTAGTGAATGTAATGTTACACACACATACTATGCGCACCACCCCGCGATGTTTTTCAGAAAGCTATCCTACATTGCCACTGCATGTTCCCTGACCTCCCCATGCTGACCAGGCCCTGTGCTTTTCTCCATCCTACATTGCCACTCACTGCCTATCCTAATTAAGACCCTCCGATTCACACAACGCCGTGATGTTTTTCTCACTCCTACTAGAGAATGAAATTTTACACACCCATACAATGCGCACCACCCCGCGATATTTTTCAGAAACCTATCCTACTTTGCCACTGCATGTTCCCTGACCTCCCCATGCTGAGCACCCCGCGGTGCTCTGCTCCATCCTACATAGCCACTCACTGCCTATCCTAATTCAGACCCTCCGATTCACACCACCCCGTGATGTTTTTCTCACTCCTACTAGTGAATGTAATGTTACACACCCATACAATGCGCACCACTCCGCGATGTTTTTCAGAAACCTATCCTACATTGCCACTGCATGTTCCCTGAACTCCACATGCTGACCACCCGCAGTGCTTTTCTCCATCCAACATTGCCACTCATGGCCTATCCTAATTCAGACGCTCCAATTCACACCACCCCGTGATGCTTTTCTCATTCCTACTAGTGAATGTAATGTAACACACACCCATACAATGCGCACCACCCCGTGATGTTTTTCTCACTCCTGCTAGTGAATGTATTGTTACACACCCATACAATGCGCACCACCCCGCGATGATTTTCAGAAACCTATCCTACATTTCCACTGCATGTTCCCTGACCTCCCCATGCTGACCACCCCGCGGTGCTTTTCTCCATCCTGTATTGCCACTCACTGCCTATCCTAATTCAGAGCCTCCGATTCACACCACCCGTGATGTTTTTCTCACTCCTACTAGTGAATGTAATGTTACACACCCATACTATGCGCACCACCCCGCGATGTTTTTCAGAAAGCTATCCTACATTGCCACTGCATGTTCCCTGACCTCCCCATGCTGACCAGCCCCTGTGCTTTTCTCCATCCTACATTGCCACTCACTGCCTATCCTAATTAAGACACTCCGATTCACACCACGCCGTGATGTTTTTCTCACTCCTACTAGAGAATGAAATTTTACACACCCATACAATATGCACCACCCCGCGATATTTTTCAGAAACCTATCCTACATTGCCACTGCATGTTCCCTGACCTCCACATTCTGACCAACCCGCGGTGCTTTTCTCCATCCTACATTGCCACTCACTGCCTATCCTAATTCAGACCCTCCGATTCACACCACCCCGTGATGTTTTTCTAACTCCTACTAGTGAATGTAATGTTACACACCCATACAATGCGCACCACCCCTCGATGTTTTTCAGAAACCTGTCCTACATTGCCAGCATGTTCCCTGATCTCCCCATGCTGACCACCCCGCGATGCTTTTTTCCATCCTACATTGCCACTCACTGGCTATCCTAATTCATACCCTCCGATTCACACCACCCCGTGATGTTTTTCTCACTCCTACTAGTGAATGTAATATTACACACCCATACCATGCGCAACACCCCGTGATGTTTTTCTCACTCCTACTAGTGAATGTAATGTCACACACCAATACAATGCGCACCACCCCGTGATGTTTTTCTCACTCCTACTAGTGAATGTAATGTTACACACCCATACAATGCGCACCACCCCGCGATGATTTTCAGAAAACTATTCTACATTGCCACTGCATGTTCCCTGACCTCCCCACGCTGACTACCCGGCGGTGATTTTCTCCATCCTACATTACCACTCACTGCCTATCCTAATTCAGACCCTCCGATTCACACCACCCATGATGTTTTTCTCACTCCTACTAGTGAATGTAATATTACACCCCCATACAATGCGCACCTCCCCGTGATGTTTTTCTCACTCCTACAAGTGGATGTAATGTTACACACCCATACAATGCGCACCACCCCGCGATGTTTTTCAGAAACCTATCCTACGTTGCTACAGCCTTTTCCCTGACCTCCCCATGCTGTCCACCCTGGGGTGCTTTTCTCCATCCTACATTGCCACTCACTGCCTAAACTAATTCAGACCCCCCGATTCACACCACCTCGTGATGTTTTTCTCACTCCTACTAGTGAATGAAATGTTACACAATCATACAATGCGCACCACCCGGCGATGTTTTTCAGAAACCTATTCCACATTGCCACTGCATGTTCCCTGACCTCCCCATGCTGACCAACCCGTGGTGCTTTTCCCCATCCTACATTGCCACTCACTTCCTATCCTAAATCAGACCCTCCGATTCACACCACCCCGTGATGTTTTTTTCACTCCTACTAGTGAATGTAATGTTGCACACCCATACATTTTTAACCACACCGTGATGTTTTTCTCACTCCTACTAGTGAATGTAATGTTGCACACACATACAATGCGCACCACCACGCGATGTTTTTCAGCAACCTATCCTACATTGCCACTGCATGTTCCCTGACCTCCCCATGCTGACCAACCCATGGTGCTTTTCTCCATCCTACATTGCCACTCACTGCCTATCCTAATTCAGACCCTCCGATTCACACCACCCCGTGATGTTTTTCTCACTCATACTAGTGAATGTAATTTTACACACCCATACAATGCGCACCACTCCGCAATGTTTTTCAGAAACCTATCCTACATTGCCACTGCATGTTCCCTGACCTCACCATGCTGACCACCCCGTGGTGATTTTCTCCATCCTACATTGCCACTCACTGCCTATCCTATTAAAGACCGTCTGATTAAAACAACCCCGTGATGTTTTTCTCACTCCAACTAGTGAATGTAATGTTACACACCCATACAATGCGCACCACCCCGTGATGTGTTTCTCACTCCTACTAGTGATTGTAATTTACACACCCATACAATGCGCACCACCCCGTGATGTTTTTCAGAAACCTATCCTACATTGCCACTGCATGTTCCCTGACCTCCCCATGCTGACAACCCCGCGGTGCTTTTCTCCATCCTACATAGCCACTCACTGCCTATACTAATTCAGACCCTCCGATTCACACCACCCCGTGATGTTTTTCTCACTCCTACTAGTGAATGTAATGTTACACACCCATACAATGCGCACCACTCCGCGATGTTTTTCAGAAACCTATCCTACATTGCCACTGCATGTTCCCTGAACTCCACATGGTGACCACCCGCGGTGCTTTTCTCCATCCAACATTGCCACTCATGGCCTATCCTAATTCAGACCCTCCGATTCACACCACCCTGTGATGTTTTTCTCACTCCTACTAGTGAATGTAATGTTACACACCCATACAATGCGCACCACCCCGCGATGTTTTTCAGAAACCTATCCTACATTGCCACTGCATCTTCCCTGACCTCCCCATGCTGACCACCCCGCGGTGCTTTTCTCCATCCTATATTGCCACTCACTGCCTATCCTATTTCAGACCCTCTGATTCACACCACCCCGTGATGTTTTTCTCACTCCTACTAGTGAATGTAATGTTACACACCCATACAATGCGAACCACCCCGCGATGTTTTTCAGAAACCTATCCTACTTTGCCACTGCATGTTCCCTGACCTCCCCATGCTGACCACCCCGCGGTGCTCTGCTCCATCCTACATAGCCACTCACTGCCTATCCTAATTCAGACCCTCCGATTCACACCACCCCGTGATGTTTTTCTCACTCCTACTAGTGAATGTAATGTTACACACCCATACAATGCGCACCACTCCGCGATGTTTTTCAGAAACCTATCCTACATTGCCACTGCATGTTCCCTGAACTCCACATGCTGACCACCCGCAGTGCTTTTCTCCATCCAACATTGCCACTCATGGCCTATCCTAATTCAGACGCTCCAATTCACACCACCCCGTGATGCTTTTCTCATTCCTACTAGTGAATGTAATGTAACACACACCCATACAATGCGCACCACCCCGTGATGTTTTTCTCACTCCTGCTAGTGAATGTATTGTTACACACCCATACAATGCGCACCACCCCGCGATGATTTTCAGAAACCTATCCTACATTTCCACTGCATGTTCCCTGACCTCCCCATGCTGACCACCCCGCGGTGCTTTTCTCCATCCTGTATTGCCACTCACTGCCTATCCTAATTCAGAGCCTCCGATTCACACCACCCGTGATGTTTTTCTCACTCCTACTAGTGAATGTAATGTTACACACACATACTATGCGCACCACCCCGCGATGTTTTTCAGAAAGCTATCCTACATTGCCACTGCATGTTCCCTGACCTCCCCATGCTGACCAGGCCCTGTGCTTTTCTCCATCCTACATTGCCACTCACTGCCTATCCTAATTAAGACCCTCCGATTCACACAACGCCGTGATGTTTTTCTCACTCCTACTAGAGAATGAAATTTTACACACCCATACAATGCGCACCACCCCGCGATATTTTTCAGAAACCTATCCTACATTGCCACTGCATGTTCCCTGACCTCCACATTCTGACCAACCCGCGGTGCTTTTCTCCATCCTACATTGCCACTCACTGCCTATCCTAATTCAGACCCTCCGATTCACACCACCCCGTGATGTTTTTCTCACTCATACTAGTGAATGTAATTTTACACACCCATACAATGCGCACCACTCCGCAATGTTTTTCAGAAACCTATCCTACATTGCCACTGCATGTTCCCTGACCTCACCATGCTGACCACCCCGTGGTGATTTTCTCCATCCTACATTGCCACTCACTGCCTATCCTATTAAAGACCGTCTGATTAAAACAACCCCGTGATGTTTTTCTCACTCCAACTAGTGAATGTAATGTTACACACCCATACAATGCGCACCACCCCGTGATGTGTTTCTCACTCCTACTAGTGATTTTAATTTACACACCCATACAATGCGCACCAACCCGTGATGTTTTTCAGAAACCTATCCTACATTGCCACTGCATGTTCCCTGACCTCCCCATGCTGACAACCCCGCGGTGCTTTTCTCCATCCTACATAGCCACTCCCTGCCTATCCTAATTCAGACCCTCCGATTCACACCACCCTGTGATGTTTTTCTCACTCCTACTAGTGAATGTAATGTTACACACCCATACAATGCGCACCACTCCGCGATGTTTTTCAGAAACCTATCCTACATTGCCACTGCATGTTCCCTGAACTCCACATGCTGACCACCCGCGGGCTTTTCTCCATCCAACATTGCCACTCATGGCCTATCCTAATTCAGACCCTCCGATTCACACCACCCTGTGATGTTTTTCTCACTCCTACTAGTGAATGTAATGTTACACACCCATACAATGCGCACCACCCCGCGATGTTTTTCAGAAACCTATCCTACATTGCCACTGCATCTTCCCTGACCTCCCCATGCTGACCACCCCGCGGTGCTTTTCTCCATCCTATATTGCCACTCACTGCCTATCCTATTTCAGACCCTCTGATTCACACCACCCCGTGATGTTTTTCTCACTCCTACTAGTGAATGTAATGTTACACACCCATACAATGCGAACCACCCCGCGATGTTTTTCAGAAACCTATCCTACTTTGCCACTGCATGTTCCCTGACCTCCCCATGCTGACCACCCCGCGGTGCTCTGCTCCAACCTACATAGCCACTCACTGCCTATCCTAATTCAGACCCTCCGATTCACACCACCCCGTGATGTTTTTCTCACTCCTACTAGTGAATGTAATGTTACACACCCATACAATGCGCACCACTCCGCGATGTTTTTCAGAAACCTATCCTACATTGCCACTGCATGTTCCCTGAACTCCACATGCTGACCACCCGCAGTGCTTTTCTCCATTCAACATTGCCACTCATGGCCTATCCTAATTAAGACGCTCCAATTCACACCACCCCTTGATGCTTTTCTCATTCCTACTAGTGAATGTAATGTAACACACACCCATACAATGCGCACCACCCCGTGATGTTTTTCTCACTCCTGCTAGTGAATGTATTGTTACACACCCATACAATGCGCACCACCCCGCGATGATTTTCAGAAACCTATCCTACATTTCCACTGCATGTTCCCTGACCTCCCCATGCTGACCACCCCGCGGTGCTTTTCTCCATCCTGTATTGCCACTCACTGCCTATCCTAATTCAGAGCCTCCGATTCACACCACCCGTGATGTTTTTCTCACTCCTACTAGTGAATGTAATGTTACACACCCATACTATGCGCACCACCCCGCGATGTTTTTCAGAAAGCTATCCTACATTGCCACTGCATGTTCCCTGACCTCCCCATGCTGACCAGCCCGTGTGCTTTTCTCCATCCTACATTGCCACTCACTGCCTATCCTAATTAAGACCCTCCGATTCACACCACGCCGTGATGTTTTTCTCACTCCTACTAGAGAATGAAATTTTACACACCCATACAATGCGCACCACCCCGCGATATTTTTCAGAAACCTATCCTACATTGCCACTGCATGTTCCCTGACCTCCACATTCTGACCAACCCGCGGTGCTTTTCTCCATCCTACATTGCCACTCACTGCCTATCCTAATTCAGACCCTCCGATTCACACCACCCCGTGATGTTTTTCTAACTCCTACTAGTGAATGTAATGTTACACACCCATACAATGCGCACCACCCCTCGATGTTTTTCAGAAACCTGTCCTACATTGCCAGCATGTTCCCTGATCTCCCCATGCTGACCACCCCGCGGTGCTTTTCTCCATCCTATATTGCCACTCACTGCCTATCCTAATTCAGACCCTCTGATTCACACCACCCCGTGATGTTTTTCTCACTCCTACTAGTGAATGTAATATTACACACCAATACAATGCGCACCACCCCGTGATGTTTTTCTCACTCCTACTAGTGAATGTAATGTTACACACCCATACAATGCGCACCACCCCGCGATGATTTTCAGAAAACTATTCTACATTGCCACTGCATGTTCCCTGACCTCCCCACGCTGACTACCCGGCGGTGATTTTCTCCATCCTACATTACCACTCACTGCCTATCCTAATTCAGACCCTCCGAATCACACCACCCCGTGATGTTTTTCTCACTCCTACTAGTGAATGTAATATTACACACCAATACAATGCGCACCACCCCGTGATGTTTTTCTCACTCCTACTAGTGAATGTAATGTTACACACCCATACAATGCGCACCACCCCGCGATGATTTTCAGAAAACTATTCTACATTGCCACTGCATGTTCCCTGACCTCCCCACGCTGACTACCCGGCGGTGATTTTCTCCATCCTACTTTACCACTCACTGCCTATCCTAATTCAGACCCTCCGAATCACACCACCCCGTGATGATTTTCTCACTCCTACTAGTAAATGTAATGTTACACACCCATACAATGCGCACCACCCCGCGATGTTTTTCAGAAACTTATCCCACATTGCCACTTCATGTTCCCTGACCTCCGCATGCTGGCAACCCCGCCGTGCTTTTCTCCATCCTACATTGCCACTCGCTGCCTATCCTAATTCAGACCCTCCGATTCACACCACCCCGTGATGTTTTTCTCACTCCTACTAGAGAATGTAATTTTACACACCCATACAATGCGCACCACCCTGCGATGTTTTTCAGAAATCTACCCTACATTGCCACTGCATGTTCCCTGACCTCCACATGCTGACCAACCCGTGGTGCTTTTCTCCATCCTATATTGCCACTCACTGCGTATCCTAATTCAGACCCCCCGAATCACACCACCCCGTGATGTTTTTCTCACTCCTACTAGCGAATGTAATGTTACACTCCCGTACGATGTGCAAAACCCCGTGACGTTTTTCTCAATCCTACTAGTGAATGTAATGTTACACACCCATACAATGCGACCCACCCCGCCATGTTTTTCAGAAACCTATCCTACATTGCCACTGCATGTTCCCTGACCTCCCCATGCTGAGCACCCCACGGTGCTTTTCTCCATCCTAGATTGCCACTCACTTCCTATCCTAATTCAGACCCTCCGATTCACACCACCCATGATGTTTTACTCACTTCTACTAGTGAATGTAATGTTACACCCCCATACAATGCGCACCTCCCCGTGATGTTTTTCTCACTCCTACGAGTGGATGTAATGTTACACACCCATACAATGCGCACCACCCCGCGATGTTTTTCAGAAACCTATCCTACGTTGCTACAGCATTTTCCCTGACCTCCCCATGCTGTCCACCCTGGGGTGCTTTTCTCCATCCTACATTGCCACTCACTGCCTAAACTAATTCAGACCCCCCGATTCACACCACCTCGTGATGTTTTTCTCACTCCTACTAGTGAATGAAATGTTACACAATCATACAATGCGCACCACCCCGCGATGTTTTTCAGAAACCTATTCCACATTGCCACTGCATGTTCCCTGACCTCCCCATGCTGACCAACCCGTGGTGCTTTTCCCCATCCTACATTGCCACTCACTTCCTATCCTAAATCAGACCCTCCGATTCACACCACCCCGTGATGTTTTTTTCACTCCTACTAGTGAATGTAATGTTGCACACCCATACATTTTTAACCACACCGTGATGTTTTTCTCACTCCTACTAGTGAATGTAATGTTGCACACACATACAATGCGCACCACCACGCGATGTTTTTCAGCAACCTATCCTACATTGCCACTGCATGTTCCCTGACCTCCCCATGCTGACCAACCCATGGTGCTTTTCTCCATCCTACATTGCCACTCACTGCCTATCCTAATTCAGACCCTCCGATTCACACCACCCCGTGATGTTTTTCTCACTCATACTAGTGAATGTAATTTTACACACCCATACAATGCGCACCACCCCGCAATGTTTTTCAGAAACCTATCCTACATTGCCACTGCATGTTCCCTGACCTCACCATGCTGACCACCCCGTGGTGATTTTCTCCATCCTACATTGCCACTCACTGCCTATCCTATTAAAGACCGTCTGATTAAAACAACCCCGTGATGTTTTTCTCACTCCAACTAGTGAATGTAATGTTACACACCCATACAATGCGCACCACCCCGTGATGTGTTTCTCACTCCTACTAGTGATTTTAATTTACACACCCATACAATGCGCACCACCCCGTGATGTTTTTCTCACTCCTGCTAGTGAATGTATTGTTACACACCCATACAATGCGCACCACCCCGCGATGATTTTCAGAAAACTATCCTACATTTCCACTGCATGTTCCCTGACCTCCCCATGCTGACCACCCCGCGGTGCTTTTCTCCATCCTGTATTGCCATTCACTGCCTATCCTAATTCAGAGCCTCCGATTCACACCACCCGTGATGTTTTTCTCACTCCTACTAGTGAATGTAATGTTACACACCCATACTATGCGCACCACCCCGCGATGTTTTTCAGAAAGCTATCCTACATTGCCACTGCATGTTCCCTGACCTCCCCATGCTGACCAGCCCCTGTGCTTTTCTCCATCCTACATTGCCACTCACTGCCTATCCTAATTAAGACCCTCCGATTCACACCACGCCGTGATGTTTTTCTCACTCCTACTAGAGAATGAAATTTTACACACCCATACAATGCGCACCACCCCGCGATATTTTCAGAAACGTATCCTACATTGCCACTGCATGTTCCCTGACCTCCACATTCTGACCAACCCGCGGTGCTTTTCTCCATCCTACATTGCCACTCACTGCCTATCCTAATTCAGACCCTCCGATTCACACCACCCCGTGATGTTTTTCTAACTCCTACTAGTGAATGTAATGTTACACACCCATACAATGCGCACCACCCCTCGATGTTTTTCAGAAACCTGTCCTACATTGCCAGCATGTTCCCTGATCTCCCCATGCTGACCACCCCGCGATGCTTTTTTCCATCCTACATTGCCAGTCACTGGCTATCCTAATTCATACCCTCCGATTCACACCACCCCGTGATGTTTTTCTCACTCCTACTAGTGAATGTAATATTACACACCCATACCATGCGCAACACCCCGTGATGTTTTTCTCACTCCTACTAGTGAATGTAATGTCACACACCAATACAATGCGCACCACCCCGTGATGTTTTTCTCACTCCTACTAGTGAATGTAATGTTACACACCCATACAATGCGCACCACCCCGCGATGATTTTCAGAAAACTATTCTACATTGCCACTGCATGTTCCCTGACCTCCCCACGCTGACTACCCGGCGGTGATTTTCTCCATCCTACATTACCACTCACTGCCTATCCTAATTCAGACCCTCCGATTCACACCACCCATGATGTTTTTCTCACTCCTACTAGTGAATGTAATGTTACACCCCCATACAATGCGCACCTCCCCGTGATGTTTTTCTCACTCCTACAAGTGGATGTAATATTACACACCCATACAATGCGCACAACCCCGCGATGTTTTTCAGAAACCTATCCTACGTTGCTACAGCATTTTCCCTGACCTCCCCATGCTGTCCACCCTGGGGTGCTTTTCTCCATCCTACATTGCCACTCACTGCCTAAACTAATTCAGACCCCCCGATTCACACCACCTCGTGATGTTTTTCTCACTCCTACTAGTGAATGAAATGTTACACAATCATACAATGCGCACCACCCGGCGATGTTTTTCAGAAACCTATTCCACATTGCCACTGCATGTTCCCTGACCTCCCCATGCTGACCAACCCGTGGTGCTTTTCCCCATCCTACATTGCCACTCACTTCCTATCCTAAATCAGACCCTCCGATTCACACCACCCCGTGATGTTTTTTTCACTCCTACTAGTGAATGTAATGTTGCACACCCATACATTTTTAACCACACCGTGATGTTTTTCTCACTCCTACTAGTGAATGTAATGTTGCACACACATACAATGCGCACCACCACGCGATGTTTTTCAGCAACCTATCCTACATTGCCACTGCATGTTCCCTGACCTCCCCATGCTGACCAACCCATGGTGCTTTTCTCCATCCTACATTGCCACTCACTGCCTATCCTAATTCAGACCCTCCGATTCACACCACCCCGTGATGTTTTTCTCACTCATACTAGTGAATGTAATTTTACACACCCATACAATGCGCACCACTCCGCAATGTTTTTCAGAAACCTATCCTACATTGCCACTGCATGTTCCCTGACCTCACCATGCTGACCACCCCGTGGTGATTTTCTCCATCCTACATTGCCACTCACTGCCTATCCTATTAAAGACCGTCTGATTAAAACAACCCCGTGATGTTTTTCTCACTCCAACTAGTGAATGTAATGTTACACACCCATACAATGCGCACCACCCCGTGATGTGTTTCTCACTCCTACTAGTGATTGTAATTTACACACCCATACAATGCGCACCACCCCGTGATGTTTTTCAGAAACCTATCCTACATTGCCACTGCATGTTCCCTGACCTCCCCATGCTGACAACCCCGCGGTGCTTTTCTCCATCCTACATAGCCACTCACTGCCTATACTAATTCAGACCCTCCGATTCACACCACCCCGTGATGTTTTTCTCACTCCTACTAGTGAATGTAATGTTACACACCCATACAATGCGCACCACTCCGCGATGTTTTTCAGAAACCTATCCTACATTGCCACTGCATGTTCCCTGAACTCCACATGGTGACCACCCGCGGTGCTTTTCTCCATCCAACATTGCCACTCATGGCCTATCCTAATTCAGACCCTCCGATTCACACCACCCTGTGATGTTTTTCTCACTCCTACTAGTGAATGTAATGTTACACACCCATACAATGCGCACCACCCCGCGATGTTTTTCAGAAACCTATCCTACATTGCCACTGCATCTTCCCTGACCTCCCCATGCTGACCACCCCGCGGTGCTTTTCTCCATCCTATATTGCCACTCACTGCCTATCCTATTTCAGACCCTCTGATTCACACCACCCCGTGATGTTTTTCTCACTCCTACTAGTGAATGTAATGTTACACACCCATACAATGCGAACCACCCCGCGATGTTTTTCAGAAACCTATCCTACTTTGCCACTGCATGTTCCCTGACCTCCCCATGCTGACCACCCCGCGGTGCTCTGCTCCATCCTACATAGCCACTCACTGCCTATCCTAATTCAGACCCTCCGATTCACACCACCCCGTGATGTTTTTCTCACTCCTACTAGTGAATGTAATGTTACACACCCATACAATGCGCACCACTCCGCGATGTTTTTCAGAAACCTATCCTACATTGCCACTGCATGTTCCCTGAACTCCACATGCTGACCACCCGCAGTGCTTTTCTCCATCCAACATTGCCACTCATGGCCTATCCTAATTCAGACGCTCCAATTCACACCACCCCGTGATGCTTTTCTCATTCCTACTAGTGAATGTAATGTAACACACACCCATACAATGCGCACCACCCCGTGATGTTTTTCTCACTCCTGCTAGTGAATGTATTGTTACACACCCATACAATGCGCACCACCCCGCGATGATTTTCAGAAACCTATCCTACATTTCCACTGCATGTTCCCTGACCTCCCCATGCTGACCACCCCGCGGTGCTTTTCTCCATCCTGTATTGCCACTCACTGCCTATCCTAATTCAGAGCCTCCGATTCACACCACCCGTGATGTTTTTCTCACTCCTACTAGTGAATGTAATGTTACACACACATACTATGCGCACCACCCCGCGATGTTTTTCAGAAAGCTATCCTACATTGCCACTGCATGTTCCCTGACCTCCCCATGCTGACCAGGCCCTGTGCTTTTCTCCATCCTACATTGCCACTCACTGCCTATCCTAATTAAGACCCTCCGATTCACACAACGCCGTGATGTTTTTCTCACTCCTACTAGAGAATGAAATTTTACACACCCATACAATGCGCACCACCCCGCGATATTTTTCAGAAACCTATCCTACATTGCCACTGCATGTTCCCTGACCTCCACATTCTGACCAACCCGCGGTGCTTTTCTCCATCCTACATTGCCACTCACTGCCTATCCTAATTCAGACCCTCCGATTCACACCACCCCGTGATGTTTTTCTCACTCATACTAGTGAATGTAATTTTACACACCCATACAATGCGCACCACTCCGCAATGTTTTTCAGAAACCTATCCTACATTGCCACTGCATGTTCCCTGACCTCACCATGCTGACCACCCCGTGGTGATTTTCTCCATCCTACATTGCCACTCACTGCCTATCCTATTAAAGACCGTCTGATTAAAACAACCCCGTGATGTTTTTCTCACTCCAACTAGTGAATGTAATGTTACACACCCATACAATGCGCACCACCCCGTGATGTGTTTCTCACTCCTACTAGTGATTTTAATTTACACACCCATACAATGCGCACCAACCCGTGATGTTTTTCAGAAACCTATCCTACATTGCCACTGCATGTTCCCTGACCTCCCCATGCTGACAACCCCGCGGTGCTTTTCTCCATCCTACATAGCCACTCCCTGCCTATCCTAATTCAGACCCTCCGATTCACACCACCCTGTGATGTTTTTCTCACTCCTACTAGTGAATGTAATGTTACACACCCATACAATGCGCACCACTCCGCGATGTTTTTCAGAAACCTATCCTACATTGCCACTGCATGTTCCCTGAACTCCACATGCTGACCACCCGCGGGCTTTTCTCCATCCAACATTGCCACTCATGGCCTATCCTAATTCAGACCCTCCGATTCACACCACCCTGTGATGTTTTTCTCACTCCTACTAGTGAATGTAATGTTACACACCCATACAATGCGCACCACCCCGCGATGTTTTTCAGAAACCTATCCTACATTGCCACTGCATCTTCCCTGACCTCCCCATGCTGACCACCCCGCGGTGCTTTTCTCCATCCTATATTGCCACTCACTGCCTATCCTATTTCAGACCCTCTGATTCACACCACCCCGTGATGTTTTTCTCACTCCTACTAGTGAATGTAATGTTACACACCCATACAATGCGAACCACCCCGCGATGTTTTTCAGAAACCTATCCTACTTTGCCACTGCATGTTCCCTGACCTCCCCATGCTGACCACCCCGCGGTGCTCTGCTCCATCCTACATAGCCACTCACTGCCTATCCTAATTCAGACCCTCCGATTCACACCACCCCGTGATGTTTTTCTCACTCCTACTAGTGAATGTAATGTTACACACCCATACAATGCGCACCACTCCGCGATGTTTTTCAGAAACCTATCCTACATTGCCACTGCATGTTCCCTGAACTCCACATGCTGACCACCCGCAGTGCTTTTCTCCATTCAACATTGCCACTCATGGCCTATCCTAATTAAGACGCTCCAATTCACACCACCCCTTGATGCTTTTCTCATTCCTACTAGTGAATGTAATGTAACACACACCCATACAATGCGCACCACCCCGTGATGTTTTTCTCACTCCTGCTAGTGAATGTATTGTTACACACCCATACAATGCGCACCACCCCGCGATGATTTTCAGAAACCTATCCTACATTTCCACTGCATGTTCCCTGACCTCCCCATGCTGACCACCCCGCGGTGCTTTTCTCCATCCTGTATTGCCACTCACTGCCTATCCTAATTCAGAGCCTCCGATTCACACCACCCGTGATGTTTTTCTCACTCCTACTAGTGAATGTAATGTTACACACCCATACTATGCGCACCACCCCGCGATGTTTTTCAGAAAGCTATCCTACATTGCCACTGCATGTTCCCTGACCTCCCCATGCTGACCAGCCCGTGTGCTTTTCTCCATCCTACATTGCCACTCACTGCCTATCCTAATTAAGACCCTCCGATTCACACCACGCCGTGATGTTTTTCTCACTCCTACTAGAGAATGAAATTTTACACACCCATACAATGCGCACCACCCCGCGATATTTTTCAGAAACCTATCCTACATTGCCACTGCATGTTCCCTGACCTCCACATTCTGACCAACCCGCGGTGCTTTTCTCCATCCTACATTGCCACTCACTGCCTATCCTAATTCAGACCCTCCGATTCACACCACCCCGTGATGTTTTTCTAACTCCTACTAGTGAATGTAATGTTACACACCCATACAATGCGCACCACCCCTCGATGTTTTTCAGAAACCTGTCCTACATTGCCAGCATGTTCCCTGATCTCCCCATGCTGACCACCCCGCGGTGCTTTTCTCCATCCTATATTGCCACTCACTGCCTATCCTAATTCAGACCCTCTGATTCACACCACCCCGTGATGTTTTTCTCACTCCTACTAGTGAATGTAATATTACACACCAATACAATGCGCACCACCCCGTGATGTTTTTCTCACTCCTACTAGTGAATGTAATGTTACACACCCATACAATGCGCACCACCCCGCGATGATTTTCAGAAAACTATTCTACATTGCCACTGCATGTTCCCTGACCTCCCCACGCTGACTACCCGGCGGTGATTTTCTCCATCCTACATTACCACTCACTGCCTATCCTAATTCAGACCCTCCGAATCACACCACCCCGTGATGTTTTTCTCACTCCTACTAGTGAATGTAATATTACACACCAATACAATGCGCACCACCCCGTGATGTTTTTCTCACTCCTACTAGTGAATGTAATGTTACACACCCATACAATGCGCACCACCCCGCGATGATTTTCAGAAAACTATTCTACATTGCCACTGCATGTTCCCTGACCTCCCCACGCTGACTACCCGGCGGTGATTTTCTCCATCCTGCTTTACCACTCACTGCCTATCCTAATTCAGACCCTCCGAATCACACCACCCCGTGATGATTTTCTCACTCCTACTAGTAAATGTAATGTTACACACCCATACAATGCGCACCACCCCGCGATGTTTTTCAGAAACTTATCCCACATTGCCACTTCATGTTCCCTGACCTCCGCATGCTGGCAACCCCGCCGTGCTTTTCTCCATCCTACATTGCCACTCGCTGCCTATCCTAATTCAGACCCTCCGATTCACACCACCCCGTGATGTTTTTCTCACTCCTACTAGAGAATGTAATTTTACACACCCATACAATGCGCACCACCCTGCGATGTTTTTCAGAAATCTACCCTACATTGCCACTGCATGTTCCCTGACCTCCACATGCTGACCAACCCGTGGTGCTTTTCTCCATCCTATATTGCCACTCACTGCGTATCCTAATTCAGACCCCCCGAATCACACCACCCCGTGATGTTTTTCTCACTCCTACTAGCGAATGTAATGTTACACTCCCGTACGATGTGCAAAACCCCGTGACGTTTTTCTCAATCCTACTAGTGAATGTAATGTTACACACCCATACAATGCGACCCACCCCGCCATGTTTTTCAGAAACCTATCCTACATTGCCACTGCATGTTCCCTGACCTCCCCATGCTGAGCACCCCACGGTGCTTTTCTCCATCCTAGATTGCCACTCACTTCCTATCCTAATTCAGACCCTCCGATTCACACCACCCATGATGTTTTACTCACTTCTACTAGTGAATGTAATGTTACACCCCCATACAATGCGCACCTCCCCGTGATGTTTTTCTCACTCCTACGAGTGGATGTAATGTTACACACCCATACAATGCGCACCACCCCGCGATGTTTTTCAGAAACCTATCCTACGTTGCTACAGCATTTTCCCTGACCTCCCCATGCTGTCCACCCTGGGGTGCTTTTCTCCATCCTACATTGCCACTCACTGCCTAAACTAATTCAGACCCCCCGATTCACACCACCTCGTGATGTTTTTCTCACTCCTACTAGTGAATGAAATGTTACACAATCATACAATGCGCACCACCCCGCGATGTTTTTCAGAAACCTATTCCACATTGCCACTGCATGTTCCCTGACCTCCCCATGCTGACCAACCCGTGGTGCTTTTCCCCATCCTACATTGCCACTCACTTCCTATCCTAAATCAGACCCTCCGATTCACACCACCCCGTGATGTTTTTTTCACTCCTACTAGTGAATGTAATGTTGCACACCCATACATTTTTAACCACACCGTGATGTTTTTCTCACTCCTACTAGTGAATGTAATGTTGCACACACATACAATGCGCACCACCACGCGATGTTTTTCAGCAACCTATCCTACATTGCCACTGCATGTTCCCTGACCTCCCCATGCTGACCAACCCATGGTGCTTTTCTCCATCCTACATTGCCACTCACTGCCTATCCTAATTCAGACCCTCCGATTCACACCACCCCGTGATGTTTTTCTCACTCATACTAGTGAATGTAATTTTACACACCCATACAATGCGCACCACCCCGCAATGTTTTTCAGAAACCTATCCTACATTGCCACTGCATGTTCCCTGACCTCACCATGCTGACCACCCCGTGGTGATTTTCTCCATCCTACATTGCCACTCACTGCCTATCCTATTAAAGACCGTCTGATTAAAACAACCCCGTGATGTTTTTCTCACTCCAACTAGTGAATGTAATGTTACACACCCATACAATGCGCACCACCCCGTGATGTGTTTCTCACTCCTACTAGTGATTTTAATTTACACACCCATACAATGCGCACCACCCCGTGATGTTTTTCTCACTCCTGCTAGTGAATGTATTGTTACACACCCATACAATGCGCACCACCCCGCGATGATTTTCAGAAAACTATCCTACATTTCCACTGCATGTTCCCTGACCTCCCCATGCTGACCACCCCGCGGTGCTTTTCTCCATCCTGTATTGCCATTCACTGCCTATCCTAATTCAGAGCCTCCGATTCACACCACCCGTGATGTTTTTCTCACTCCTACTAGTGAATGTAATGTTACACACCCATACTATGCGCACCACCCCGCGATGTTTTTCAGAAAGCTATCCTACATTGCCACTGCATGTTCCCTGACCTCCCCATGCTGACCAGCCCCTGTGCTTTTCTCCATCCTACATTGCCACTCACTGCCTATCCTAATTAAGACCCTCCGATTCACACCACGCCGTGATGTTTTTCTCACTCCTACTAGAGAATGAAATTTTACACACCCATACAATGCGCACCACCCCGCGATATTTTTCAGAAACGTATCCTACATTGCCACTGCATGTTCCCTGACCTCCACATTCTGACCAACCCGCGGTGCTTTTCTCCATCCTACATTGCCACTCACTGCCTATCCTAATTCAGACCCTCCGATTCACACCACCCCGTGATGTTTTTCTAACTCCTACTAGTGAATGTAATGTTACACACCCATACAATGCGCACCACCCCTCGATGTTTTTCAGAAACCTGTCCTACATTGCCAGCATGTTCCCTGATCTCCCCATGCTGACCACCCCGCGATGCTTTTTTCCATCCTACATTGCCAGTCACTGGCTATCCTAATTCATACCCTCCGATTCACACCACCCCGTGATGTTTTTCTCACTCCTACTAGTGAATGTAATATTACACACCCATACCATGCGCAACACCCCGTGATGTTTTTCTCACTCCTACTAGTGAATGTAATGTCACACACCAATACAATGCGCACCACCCCGTGATGTTTTTCTCACTCCTACTAGTGAATGTAATGTTACACACCCATACAATGCGCACCACCCCGCGATGATTTTCAGAAAACTATTCTACATTGCCACTGCATGTTCCCTGACCTCCCCACGCTGACTACCCGGCGGTGATTTTCTCCATCCTACATTACCACTCACTGCCTATCCTAATTCAGACCCTCCGATTCACACCACCCATGATGTTTTTCTCACTCCTACTAGTGAATGTAATGTTACACCCCCATACAATGCGCACCTCCCCGTGATGTTTTTCTCACTCCTACAAGTGGATGTAATGTTACACACCCATACAATGCGCACAACCCCGCGATGTTTTTCAGAAACCTATCCTACGTTGCTACAGCATTTTCCCTGACCTCCCCATGCTGTCCACCCTGGGGTGCTTTTCTCCATCCTACATTGCCACTCACTGCCTAAACTAATTCAGACCCCCCGATTCACACCACCCTGTGATGTTTTTCTCACTCCTACTAGTGAATGAAATGTTACACAATCATACAATGCACACCACCCCGCGATGTTTTTCAGAAACCTATTCCACATTGCCACTGCATGTTCCCTGACCTCCCCATGCTGACCAACCCGTGGTGCTTTTCCCCATCCTACATTGCCACTCACTTCCTATCCTAAATCAGACCCTCCGATTCACACCACCCCGTGATGTTTTTTTCACTCCTACTAGTGAATGTAATGTTGCACACCCATACATTTTTAACCACACCGTGATGTTTTTCTCACTCCTACTAGTGAATGTAATGTTGCACACACATACAATGCGCACCACCACGCGATGTTTTTCAGCAACCTATCCTACATTGCCACTGCATGTTCCCTGACCTCCCCATGCTGACCAACCCATGGTGCTTTTCTCCATCCTACATTGCCACTCACTGCCTATCCTAATTCAGACCCTCCGATTCACACCACCCCGTGATGTTTTTCTCACTCATACTAGTGAATGTAATTTTACACACCCATACAATGCGCACCACCCCGCAATGTTTTTCAGAAACCTATCCTACATTGCCACTGCATGTTCCCTGACCTCACCATGCTGACCACCCCGTGGTGATTTTCTCCATCCTACATTGCCACTCACTGCCTATCCTATTAAAGACCGTCTGATTAAAACAACCCCGTGATGTTTTTCTCACTCCAACTAGTGAATGTAATGTTACACACCCATACAATGCGCACCACCCCGTGATGTGTTTCTCACTCCTACTAGTGATTTTAATTTACACACCCATACAATGCGCACCACCCCGTGATGTTTTTCAGAAACCTATCCTACATTGCCACTGCATGTTCCCTGACCTCCCCATGCTGACAACCCCGCGGTGCTTTTCTCCATCCTACATAGCCACTCCCTGCCTATCCTAATTCAGACCCTCCGATTCACACCACCCCGTGATGTTTTTCTCACTCCTACTAGTGAATGTAATGTTACACACCCATACAATGTGCACCACTCCGCGATGTTTTTCAGAAACCTATCCTACATTGCCACTGCATGTTCCCTGAACTCCACATGCTGACCACCCGCGGTGCTTTTCTCCATCCAACATTGCCACTCATGGCCTATCCTAATTCAGACCCTCCGATTCACACCACCCTGTGATGTTTTTCTCACTCCTACTAGTGAATGTAATGTTACACACCCATACAATGCGCACCACCCCGCGATGTTTTTCAGAAACCTATCCTACATTGCCACTGCATCTTCCCTGACCTCCCCATGCTGACCACCCCGCGGTGCTTTTCTCCATCCTATATTGCCACTCACTGCCTATCCTAATTCAGACCCTCTGATTCACACCACCCCGTGATGTTTTTCTCACTCCTACTAGTGAATGTAATTTTACACACCCATACAATGCGAACCACCCCGCGATGTTTTTCAGAAAGCTATCCTACTTTGCCACTGCATGTTCCCTGACCTCCCCATGCTGACCACCCCGCGGTGCTCTGCTCCATCCTACATAGCCACTCACTGCCTATCCTAATTCAGACCCTCCGATTCACACCACCCCGTGATGTTTTTCTCACTCCTACTAGTGAATGTAATGTTACAAACCCATACAATGCGCACTACCCTGCATTGTTTTTCAGAAACCTATCCTACATTGCCACTGCATGTTCCCTGAACTCCACATGCTGACCACCCGCAGTGCTTTTCTCCATCCAACATTGCCACTCATGGCCTATCCTAATTCAGACGCTTCAATTCACACCACCCCGTGATGCTTTTCTCATTCCTACTAGTGAATGTAATGTAACACACACCCATACAATGCGCACCACCCCGTGATGTTTTTCTCACTCCTGCTAGTGAATGTATTGTTACACACCCATACAATGCGCACCACCCCGCGATGATTTTCAGAAACCTATCCTACATTTCCACTGCATGTTCCCTGACCTCCCCATGCTGACCACCCCGCGGTGCTTTTCTCCATCCTGTATTGCCACTCACTGCCTATCCTAATTCAGAGCCTCCGATTCACACCACCCGTGATGTTTTTCTCACTCCTACTAGTGAATGTAATGTTACACACCCATACTATGCGCACCACCCCGCGATGTTTTTCAGAAAGCTATCCTACATTGCCACTGCATGTTCCCTGACCTCCCCATGCTGACCAGCCCCTGTGCTTTTCTCCATCCTACATTGCCACTCACTGCCTATCCTAATTAAGACCCTCCGATTCACACCACGCCGTGATGTTTTTCTCACTCCTACTAGAGAATGAAATTTTACACACCCATACAATGCGCACCACCCCGCGATATTTTTCAGAAACCTATCCTACATTGCCACTGCATGTTCCCTGACCTCCACACTTTGACCAACCCGCGGTGCTTTTCTCCATCCTACATTGCCACTCACTGCCTATCCTAATTCAGACCCTCCGATTCACACCACCCCGTGATGTTTTTCTAACTCCTACTAGTGAATGTAATGTTACACACCCATACAATGCGCACCACCCCTCGATGTTTTTCAGAAACCTGTCCTACATTGCCAGCATGTTCCCTGATCTCCCCATGCTGACCACCCCGCGGTGCTTTTCTCCATCCTATATTGCCACTCACTGCCTATCCTAATTCAGACCCTCTGATTCACACCACCCCGTGATGTTTTTCTCACTCCTACTAGTGAATGTAATATTACACACCAATACAATGCGCACCACCCCGTGATGTTTTTCTCACTCCTACTAGTGAATGTAATGTTACACACCCATACAATGCGCACCACCCCGCGATGATTTTCAGAAAACTATTCTACATTGCCACTGCATGTTCCCTGACCTCCCCACGCTGACTACCCGGCGGTGATTTTCTCCATCCTACAATACCACTCACTGCCTATCCTAATTCAGACCCTCCGAATCACACCACCCCGTGATGTTTTTCTCACTCCTACTAGTGAATGTAATATTACACACCAATACAATGCGCACCACCCCGTGATGTTTTTCTCACTCCTACTAGTGAATGTAATGTTACACACCCATACAATGCGCACCACCCCGCGATGATTTTCAGAAAGCTATTCTACATTGCCACTGCATGTTCCCTGACCTCCCCACGCTGACTACCCGGCGGTGATTTTCTCCATCCTACATTACCACTCACTGCCTATCCTAATTCAGACCCTCCGAATCACACCACCCCGTGATGATTTTCTCACTCCTACTAGTAAATGTAATGTTACACACCCATACAATGCGCACCACCCCGCGATGTTTTTCAGAAACTTATCCCACATTGCCACTGCATGTTCCCTGACCTCCGCATGCTGACAACCCCGCCGTGCTTTTCTCCATCCTACATTGCCACTCGCTGCCTATCCTAATTCAGACCCTCCGATTCACACCACCCCGTGATGTTTTTCTCACTCCTACTAGAGAATGTAATTTTACACACCCATACAATGCGCACCACCCTGCGATGTTTTTCAGAAATCTACCCTACATTGCCACTGCATGTTCCCTGACCTCCACATGCTGACCAACCCGTGGTGCTTTTCTCCATCCTATATTGCCACTCACTGCGTATCCTAATTCAGACCCCCCGAATCACACCACCCCGTGATGTTTTTCTCACTCCTACTAGCGAATGTAATGTTACACTCCCGTACGATGTGCAAAACCCCGTGACGTTTTTCTCAATCCTACTAGTGAATGTAATGTTACACACCCATACAATGCGACCCACCCCGCCATGTTTTTCAGAAACCTATCCTACATTGCCACTGCATGTTCCCTGACCTCCCCATGCTGAGCACCCCACGGTGCTTTTCTCCATCCTAGATTGCCACTCACTTCCTATCCTAATTCAGACCCTCCGATTCACACCACCCATGATGTTTTTCTCACTTCTACTAGTGAATGTAATGTTACACCCCCATACAATGCGCACCTCCCCGTGATGTTTTTCTCACTCCTACGAGTGGATGTAATGTTACACACCCATACAATGCGCACCACCCCGCGATGTTTTTCAGAAACCTATCCTTCGTTGCTACAGCATTTTCCCTGACCTCCCCATGCTGTCCACCCTCGGGTGCTTTTCTCCATCCTACATTGCCACTCACTGCCTAAACTAATTCAGACCCCCCGATTCACACCACCTCGTGATGTTTTTCTCACTCCTACTAGTGAATGAAATGTTACACAATCATACAATGCGCACCACCCCGCGATGTTTTTCAGAAACCTATTCCACATTGCCACTGCATGTTCCCTGACCTCCCCATGCTGACCAACCCGTGGTGCTTTTCCCCATCCTACATTGCCACTCACTTCCTTTCCTAAATCAGACCCTCCGATTCACACCACCCCGTGATGTTTTTTTCACTCCTACTAGTGAATGTAATGTTGCACACCCATACATTTTTAACCACACCGTGATGTTTTTCTCACTCCTACTAGTGAATGTAATGTTACACACACATACAATGTGCACCACCACGCGATGTTTTTCAGCAACCTATCCTACAATGCCACTGCATGTTCCCTGACCTCCCCATGCTGACCAACCCATGGTGCTTTTCTCCATCCTACATTGCCACTCACTGCCTATCCTAATTCAGACCCTCCGATTCACACCACCCCGTGATGTTTTTCTATCTCCTACTAGTGAATGTAATGTTACACACCCATACAATGCGCACCACCCCACGATGTTTTTCAGAAAACTATCCTACATTGCCACTGCATGTTCCCTGACCTCCCCATGCTGACCACCCTGCGGTGCTTTTCTCCATCCTACATTGCCACTCACTGCCTATCCTAATTCAGACCCTCCGATTCACACCACGCCGTGATGTTTTTCTCACTCCTACTAGAGAATGAAATTTTACACCCCCATACAATGCGCACAACCCTGCGATGTTTTTCAGAAACCTATCCTACATTGCCACTGCATGTTCCCTGACCTCCCAATGCTGACCACCCAGCGGTGCTTTTCTCCATCCTACATTGCCACTCAATGCCTATCCTAATTCAGAGCCTCTGATTCACACCACCCGTGATGTTTTTCTCACTCCTACTCGTTAATGTAATGCTACACACCCATACAATGCGCACCACCCCGCGATGTTTTTCAGAAACCTATCCTACATTGCCACTGCATGTTCCCTGACCTCCCCTTGTTGACCACCCCCTGTGCTTTTCTCCATCCTACATTGCCACTCACTGCCTATCCTAATTCAGACCCTCTGATTCACACCACCCCGTAATGCTTTTCTCACACCTACTAGTGAATGTAATGTTACACAACCATACAATGCGCACCACCCCTCGATGTTTTTCAGAAACCTGTCCTACATTGCCACTGCATGTTCCCTGATCTCCCCATGCTGACCACCCCGCGATGCTTTTTTCCATCCTACATTGCCACTCACTGGCTATCCTAATTCATACCCTCCGATTCACACCACCCCGTGATGTTTTTCTCACTCCTACTAGTGAATGTAATATTACACACCCATACCATGCGCAACAACCCGTGATGTTTTTCTCACTCCTACTAGTGAATGTAATGTCACACACCAATACAATGCGCACCACCCCGTGATGTTTTTCTCACTCCTACTAGTGAATGTAATGTTACACACCCATACAATGCGCACCACCCCGCGATGATTTTCAGAAAACTATTCTACATTGCCACTGCATGTTCCCTGACCTCCCCACGCTGACTACCCGCGGTGATTTTCTCCATCCTACATTACCACTCACTGCCTATCCTAATTCAGACCCTCCGAATCACACCACCCCGTGATGATTTTCTCACTCCTACTAGTGAATGTAATGTTACACACCCATACAATGCGCACCACCCCGCGATGTTTTTCAGAAACTTATCCTACATTGCCACTGCATGTTCCCTGACCTCCCCATGCTGACAACCCCGCCGTGCTTTTCTCCATCCTACATTGCCACTCGCTGCCTATCCTAATTCAGACCCTCCGATTCACACCAACCCGTGATGTTTTTCTCACTCCTACTAGAGAATGTAATTTTACACACCCATACAATGCGCACCACCCTGCGATGTTTTTCAGAAATCTACCCTACATTGCCACTGCATGTTCCCTGACCTCCACATGCTGACCAACCCGTGGTGCTTTTCTCCATCCTATATTGCCACTCACTGCGTATCCTAATTCAGACACTCCGAATCACACCACCCGGTGATGTTTTTCTCACTCCTACTAGCGAATATAATGTTACACTCCCGTACGATGTGCAAAACCCCGTGACGTTTTTCTCAATCCTACTAGTGAATGTAATGTTACACACCCATACAATGCGACCCACCCCGCCATGTTTTTCAGAAACCTATCCTACATTGCCACTGCATGTTCCCTGACCTCCCCATGCTGAGCACCCCACGGTGCTTTTCTCCATCCTACATTGCCACTCACTTCCTATCCTAATTCAGACCCTCCGATTCACACCACCCATGATGTTTTTCTCACTCCTACTAGTGAATGTAATGTTACACCCCCATACAATGCGCACCTCCCAGTGATGTTTTTCTCACTCCTACGAGTAGATGTAATGTTACACACCCATACAATGCGCACCACCCCGCGATGTTTTTCAGAAACCTATCCTACGTTGCTACAGCATTTTCCCTGACCTCCCCATGCTGTCCACCCTGGGGTGCTTTTCTCCATCCTACATTGCCACTCACTGCCTAAACTAATTCAGACCCCCCGATTCACACCACCTCGTGATGTTTTTCTCACTCCTACTAGTGAATGAAATGTTACACAATCATACAATGCGCACCACCCCGCGATGTTTTTCAGAAACCTATTCCACATTGCCACTGCATGTTCCCTGACCTCCCCATGCTGACCAACCCGTGGTGCTTTTCCCCATCCTACATTGCCACTCACTTCCTATCCTAAATCAGACCCTCCGATTCACACCACCCCGTGATGTTTTTTTCACTCCTACTAGTGAATGTAATGTTGCACACCCATACATTTTTAACCACACCGTGATGTTTTTCTCACTCCTACTAGTGAATGTAATGTTACACACACATACAATGCGCACCACCACGCGATGTTTTTCAGCAACCTATCCTACATTGCCACTGCATGTTCCCTGACCTCCCCATGCTGACCAACCCATGGTGCTTTTCTCCATCCTACATTGCCACTCACTGCCTATCCTAATTCAGATCCTCCGATTCACACCACCCCGTGATGTTTTTCTCACTCATACTAGTGAATGTAATTTTACACACCCATACAATGCGCACCACCCCGCAATGTTTTTCAGAAACCTATCCTACATTGCCACTGCATGTTCCCTGACCTCACCATGCTGACCACCCCGTGGTGATTTTCTCCATCCTACATTGCCACTCACTGCCTATCCTATTAAAGACCGTCTGATTAAAACAACCCCGTGATGTTTTTCTCACTGCAACTAGTGAATGTAATGTTACACACCCATACAATGTGCACCACCCCGTGATGTGTTTCTCACTCCTACTAGTGATTTTAATTTACACACCAATACAATGCGCACCACCCCGTGATGTTTTTCAGAAACCTATCCTACATTGCCACTGCATGTTCCCTGACCTCCCCATGCTGACAACCCCGCGGTGCTTTTCTCCATCCTACATAGCCACTCACTGCCTATCCTAATTCAGACCCTCCGATTCACACCACCCCGTGATGTTTTTCTCACTCCTACTAGTGAATGTAATGTTTCACACCCATACAATGCGCACCACTCCGCGATGTTTTTCAGAAACCTATCCTACATTGCCACTGCATGTTCCCTGAACTCCACATGCTGACCACCCGCGGTGCTTTTCTCCATCCAACATTGCCACTCATGGCCTATCCTAATTCAGACCCTCCGATTCACACCACCCTGTGACGTTTTTCTCACTCCTACTAGTGAATGTAATGTTACACACCCATACAATGCGAACCACCCCGCGATGTTTTTCAGAAACCTATCCTACTTTGCCACTGCATGTTCCCTGACCTCCCCATGCTGACCATCCCGCGGTGCTCTGCTCCATCCTACATTGCCAATCACCGCCTATCCTAATTCAGACGCTCCAATTCACACCACCCCGTGATGCTTTTCTTATTCCTACTAGTGAATGTAATGTAACACACACCCATACAATGCGCACCACCCCGTGATGTTTTTCTCACTCCTGCTTGTGAATGTATTGTTACACACCCATACAATGTGCACCACCCCGCGATGATTTTCAGAAACCTATCCTACATTTCCACTGCATGTTCCCTGACCTCCCCATGCTGACCACCCCGCGGTGCTTTTCTCCATCCTATATTGCCACTCACTGCCTATCCTAATTCAGAGCCTCCGATTCACACCACCCGTGATGTTTTTCTCACTCCTACTAGTGAATGTAATGTTACACACCCATACTATGCGCACCACCCCGCGATGTTTTTCAGAAAGCTATCCTACATTGCCACTGCATGTTCCCTGACTTCCCCATGCTGACCAGCCCCTGTGCTTTTCTCCATCCTACATTCCCACTCACTGCCTATCCTAAATAAGACCCTCCGATTCACACCACGCCGTGATGTTTTTCTCACTCCTACTAGAGAATGAAATTTTACACACCCATACAATGCGCACCACCCCGCGATATTTTTCAGAAACCTATCCTACATTGCCACTGCATGTTCCCTGACCTCCACATTCTGACCAACCCGCGGTGCTTTTCTCCATCCTACATTGCCACTCACTGCCTATCCTAATTCAGACCCTCCGATTCACACCACCCCGTGATGTTTTTCTAACTCCTACTAGTGAATGTAATGTTACACACCCATACAATGCGCACCACCCCACGATGTTTTTCATAAAACTATCCTACATTGCCACTGCATGTTCCCTGACCTCCCCATGCTGACCACCCTGCGGTGCTTTTCTCCATCCTACATTGCCACTCACTGCCTATCCTAATTCAGTCCCTCCGATTCACACCACCCTGTGATGTTTTTCTCACTCCTACTAGTGAATGTAATGTTACACACCCATACAATGCGCACCACCCCGCGATGTTTTTCAGAAACCTATACTACATTGCCACTGCATGTTCCCTGACCTCCCCATGCTGACCACCCCGAGGTGCTTTTCTCCATTCTACATTGCCACTCACGGCCTATCTTAATTCAGACCTCCGATTCACACAACCCCGTGATGTTTTTCTGACTCCTACTAGTGAATGTAATGTTACACACCCATACAATGCGCACCACCCTGCGATGTTTTTCAGAAACCTATCCTACATTGCCACTGCATGTTCCCTGACCTCCCAATGCTGACCACCCAGCGGTGCTTTTCTCCATCCTACATTGGCACTCAATGCCTATCCTAATTCAGAGCCTCTGATTCACACCACGCGTGATTTTTTTCTCACTCCTACTAGTAAATGTAATGCTACACACCCATACAATGCGCACCACCCCGCGATGTTTTTCAGAAACCTATCCTACATTGCCACTGCATGTTCCCTGACCTCCCCTTGTTGACCACCCCCTGTGCTTTTCTCCATCCTACATTGCCACTCACTGCCTATCCTAATTCAGACCCTCCGATTCACACCACCCCGTGATGTTTTTCTCACTCCTACTAGTGAATGTAATGTTACACAACCATACAATGCGCACCACCCCGCGATGTTTTTCAAAATCCTATCCTACATTGCCACTGCATGTTCCCTGATCTCCCCATGCTGACCACCCCGCGATGCTTTTCTCCATCCTACATTGCCACTCACGGGCTATCCTAATTCATACCCTCCGATTCACACCACCCCGTGATGTTTTTCTCACTCCTACTAGTGAATGTAATATTACACACCCATACCATGCGCAACACCCCGTGATGTTTTTCTCACTCCTACTAGTGAATGTAATGTCACACACCAATACAATGCGCACCACCCCGTGATGTTTTTCTCACTCCTACTAGTGAATGTAATGTTACACACCCATACAATGCGCACCACCCCGCGATGATTTTCAGAAAACTATTCTACATTGCCACTGCATGTTCCCTGACCTCCCCTCGCTGACTACCCGGCGGTGCTTTTCTCCATCCTAAATTACCACTCACTGCCTATCCTAATTCAGACCCTCAGATTCACACCATTCCGTGATGTTTTTCTCACTCCTACTAGTGAATGTAATGTTATACACCCATACAATGCGCACCACTCAGCAATGTTTTTCAGAAACCTATCCTACATTGCCACTGCATATTCCCTGACCTCCCCATTCTGACCACCCCGCGGTGCTCCTCTCCATCCTACATTGCCACTCACTGCCTATCCTAATTCAGGCCCTCCAATTCACACCACCCTGAGATGTTTTTCTCACTCCTACTAGTGAATTTAATGTTACCCACCCATACAATGCGCACCACCCCGCGATGTTTTTCAGAAACCAATCCTACATTGCCACTGCATGTTCTCTGACCTCCCCATGGTGACCACACCGCGGTGCTTTTCTCCATCCTACATTGCCACTCACTGCCTATCCTAATTCAGACCCTCCGATTCACACCACACAATGATGTTTTTCTCACTCCTACTAGTGAATGTAATGTTACACACCCATACAATGCACAGCACCCCGCGATGTTTTTCAGAAACTTATCCTACATTGCCACTGCATGTTCCCTGACCTCCCCATGCTGACCACCCCGTGGTGCTTTTCTCCATCCTACATTGCCACTCAAAGCGTATCCTAATTCAGACCCTCCGATTCACACCACCCCGTGATGTTTTTCTCACTCCTACTAGAGAATGTAATGTTACACACCCATACAATGCGCACCACCCCGCGATGTTTTTCTCACTCCTACTCGTGAATGTAATGTTACACACCCATACAATGCGCACCACCCCGCAATGTTTTTCAGAAACATATCCTACATTACGACTTCATGTTCCCTGACATCCCCATGCTGACCACCCCGCGGTCCTTTTCTCCATCCTACAATGCCACTCACTGCCTATACTAATTCAGACCCTCCGATTCACACCAATCCGTGATGTTTTTCTCACTCCTTCTAGTGAATGTAATGTTACACAACCATACAATGCGCACCACCCCGTGATGTTTTTGAGAAACCTGTCCTATATTGCCACTGCATGTTCCCTGATCTCCCCATGCTGACCACCCAGCGGTGCTTTTCTCCATCCTACATTGCCACTAACAGCCTATCCTAATTCAGACCCTCCGATTCACACCACCCCGTGAATTTTTTCTCACTCCTATGAGTGAATGTAATGTTACACACCCATACAATGCGCACCACCCCGCGATGTTTTTCAGAAACCTATCCTACATTGCCACTGCATGTTCCCTGACCTCCACATGCTGACTAACCCGCGGTGCGTTTCTCCATCCTACATTGCCACTCACTGCCTATCCTAATTCAGACCCTCCGATTCACACCACCCCCTGATGTTTTTCTCACTCCTACTAGTGAATGTAATTTTACACACCCATACAATGCACACCACCCCGCGATGTTTTTCAGAAACTTATCCTACATTGCCACTGCATGTTCCCTGACCTCCCCATGTTGACCACCCTGCGGTGCTTTTCTCCATCCTACATTGCCACTCACTGCCTATCCTAATTCAGTCCCTCCGATTCACACCACCCTGTGATGTTTTTCTCACTCCTACTAGTGAATGTAATGTTACACACCCATACAATGCGCACCACCCCGCGATGTTTTTCAGAAACCTATACTACATTGCCACTGCATGTTCCCTGACCTCCCCATGCTGACCACCCCGAGGTGCTTTTCTCCATTCTACATTGCCACTCACGGCCTATCTTAATTCAGACCTCCGATTCACACAACCCCATGATGTTTTTCTGACTCCTACTAGTGAATGTAATGTTACACACCCATACAATGCGCACCACCCTGCGATGTTTTTCAGAAACCTATCCTACATTGCCACTGCATGTTCCCTGACCTCCCAATGCTGACCACCCAGCGGTGCTTTTCTCCATCCTACATTGCCACTCAATGCCTATCCTAATTCAGAGCCTCTGATTCACACCACCCGTGATGTTTTTCTCACTCCTACTAGTAAATGTAATGCTACACACCCATACAATGCGCACCACCCCGCGATGTTTTTCAGAAACCTATCCTACATTGCCACTGCATGTTCCCTGACCTCCCCTTGTTGACCACCCCCTGTGCTTTTCTCCATCCTACATTGCCACTCACTGCCTATCCTAATTCAGACCCTCCGATTCACACCACCCCGTGATGTTTTTCTCACTCCTACTAGTGAATGTAATGTTACACAACCATAAAATGCGCACCACCCCGCGATGTTTTTCAAAATCCTATCCTACATTGCCACTGCATGTTCCCTGATCTCCCCATGCTGACCACCCCGCGATGCTTTTCTCCATCCTACATTGCCACTCACGGGCTATCCTAATTCATACCCTCCGATTCACACCACCCCGTGATGTTTTTCTCACTCCTACTAGTGAATGTAATATTACACACCCATACCATGCGCAACACCCCGTGATGTTTTTCTCACTCCTACTAGTGAATGTAATGTCACACACCAATACAATGCGCACCACCCCGTGATGTTTTTCTCACTCCTACTAGTGAATGTAATGTTACACACCCATACAATGCGCACCACCCCGCGATGATTTTCAGAAAACTATTCTACATTGCCACTGCATGTTCCCTGACCTCCCCTCGCTGACTACCCGGCGGTGCTTTTCTCCATCCTAAATTACCACTCACTGCCTATCCTAATTCAGACCCTCAGATTCACACCATTCCGTGATGTTTTTCTCACTCCTACTAGTGAATGTAATGTTATACACCCATACAATGCGCACCACTCAGCAATGTTTTTCAGAAACCTATCCTACATTGCCACTGCATATTCCCTGACCTCCCCATTCTGACCACCCCGCGGTGCTCCTCTCCATCCTACATTGCCACTCACTGCCTATCCTAATTCAGGCCCTCCAATTCACACCACCCTGAGAAGTTTTTCTCACTCCTACTAGTGAATTTAATGTTACCCACCCATACAATGCGCACCACCCCGCGATGTTTTTCAGAAACCAATCCTACATTGCCACTGCATGTTCCCTGACCTCCCCATGGTGACCACACCGCGGTGCTTTTCTCCATCCTACATTGCCACTCACTGCCTATCCTAATTCAGACCCTCCGATTCACACCACACAATGATGTTTTTCTCACTCCTACTAGTGAATGTAATGTTACACACCCATACAATGCACAGCACCCCGCGATGTTTTTCAGAAACTTATCCTACATTGCCACTGCATGTTCCCTGACCTCCCCATGCTGACCACCCCGTGGTGCTTTTCTCCATCCTACATTGCCACTCAAAGCGTATCCTAATTCAGACCCTCCGATTCACACCACCCCGTGATGTTTTTCTCACTCCTACTAGAGAATGTAATGTTACACACCCATACAATGCGCACCACCCCGCGATGTTTTTCTCACTCCTACTCGTGAATGTAATGTTACACACCCATACAATGCGCACCACCCCGCAATGTTTTTCAGAAACATATCCTACATTACGACTGCATGTTCCCTGACATCCCCATGCTGACCACCCCGCGGTCCTTTTCTCCATCCTACAATGCCACTCACTACCTATACTAATTCAGACCCTCCGATTCACACCAATCCGTGATGTTTTTCTCACTCCTTCTAGTGAATGTAATGTTACACAACCATACAATGCGCACCACCCCGTGATGTTTTTGAGAAACCTATCCTATATTGCCACTGCATGTTCCCTGATCTCCCCATGCTGACCACCCAGCGATGCTTTTCTCCATCCTACATTGCCACTAACAGCCTATCCTAATTCAGACCCTCCGATTCACACCACCCCGTGAATTTTTTCTCACTCCTATGAGTGAATGTAATGTTACACACCCATACAATGCGCACAACCCCGCGATGTTTTTCAGAAACCTATCCTACATTGCCACTGCATGTTCCCTGACCTCCACATGCTGACTAACCCGCGGTGCGTTTCTCCATCCTACATTGCCACTCACTGCCTATCCTAATTCAGACCCTCCGATTCACACCACCCCCTGATGTTTTTCTCACTCCTACTAGTGAATGTAATTTTACACACCCATACAATGCACACCACCCCGCGATGTTTTTCAGAAACTTATCCTACATTGCCACTGCATGTTCCCTGACCTCCCCATGCTGACCACCCCGCGGTGCTTTTCTCCATCCTACATTGCCACTCAAAGCGTATCCTAATTCAGACCCTCCGATTCACACCACCCCGTGATGTTTTTCTCACTCCTACTAGAGAATGTAATGTTACACACCCATACAATGTGCACCACCCCGCGATGTTTTTCTCACTGCTACTCGTGAATGTAATGTTACACACCCATACAATGCACACCACCCCGCAATGTTTTTCAGAAACCTATCCTACATTACCACTGCATGTTCCCTGACCTCCCCATGCTGACCACCCCGCGGTCCTTTTCTCCATCCTACATTGCCACTCACTGCCTATACTAATTCAGACCATCCGATTCACACCACTCCGTGATGTTTTTCTAACTCCTTCTAGTGAATGTAATGTTACACAACCATACAATGCGCACCACCCCGTGATGTTTTTGAGAAACCTATCCTACATTGCCACTGCATGTTCCCTGATCTCCCCATGCTGACCACCCAGCGGTGCTTTTCTCCATCCTACATTGCCACTAACAGCCTATCCTAATTCAGACCCTCTGATTCACACCACCCCGTGAATTTTTTCTCACTCCTATGAGTGAATGTAATGTTACACACCCATACAATGCGCACCACCCCGCGATGTTTTTCAGAAACATATCCTACATTGCCACTGCATGTTCCCTGACCTCCACATGCTGACTAACCCGCGGTGCGTTTCTCCATCCTACATTGCTACTCACTGCCTATCCTAATTCAGACCCTCCGATTCACACCACCCCCTGATGTTTTTCTCACTCCTACTAGTGAATGTAATGTTACACACCCATACAATGCGCACCTCCCCGCGATGTTTTTCAGAAACCTATCCTAAATTGCCAATGCATGTTCCCTGACCTCCACATGCTAAATTCCCCGCGGTTCTTTTCTCCATCCTACATTGCCACTCACTGCCTATCCTAATTCAGACACTCCAATTCACACCACCCCGTGATGTTTTTCTCACTCCTACTAGTGAATGTAATGTAACACACACCCTTACAATGCGCACCACCCCGCAATATTTTTCAGAAACATATCCTACATTGCCACTGCATGTTCCCTGACCTCCCGATGCTGACCACCCCGCGATGCTTTTCTCCATCCTACATTGCAACTCACTGGCTATCCTAATTCAGACACTCCGATTCACACCAGCCCGTGATGTTTTTCTCACTCCTAATAATGAATGTAATGTTACACACCCATACAATGCGCACCACCCCGCGATGTTTTTCAGAAACCTATCCTACATTGCCACTGCATGTTCCCTGACCTCCCCATGCTGACCACCCGGCGTTACTTTTCTCCATCCTACATTGCCACTCACTGCGTATCCTAATTCAGATCATCCAATTCACACCATCCCGTGATGTTTTTCTCACTCCTACTAGTGAATGTAATGTTACACACCAATACAATGCGCACCATATCGTGATGTTTTTCTCACTCCTACTAGTGAATGTAATGTTACACACCAATACAATGCGCACCACATCGTGATGTTTTTCTCACTCCTACTAGTGAATGCAATGTTACACACCCATACAATGCGCACCACCCCGCGATGTTTTTCAGAAACCTATCCTACATTGCCACTGCATGTTCCTTGACCTCCCCTTGATGACCACCCCGCGGTTCTTTTCTCCATCCTACATTGCCACTCACTGCCTATCCTAATTCATACCCAACGATTCACACCACCCCGTGATGTTTTTCTCACTCCTACTAGTGAAAGTAATGTTACACACCCATACAATGCGCACCACCCTACGATGTTTTTCAGAAACATATCCTACATTGCAAATGCATGTTCCCTGACTTCCCCATGCTGACCACCCCGCGGTACTTTTCTCCATCCTACATTGCCACTCACTGCCTATCCTATTTCAGACCCTCCGATTCACCCACCCCGTTATGTTTTTCTCACTCCTACTAATGAATGTAATGTTACAAACCCATACAATGCGCACCTCCCCGCGTTGTTTTTCAGAAACATATCCTACATTGCAACTGCATGTTCCCTGACCTCCCCATGCTGACCACCCCGCGGTACTTTTCTCCATCCTACATTGCCACTCATGGCCTATCCTAATTCAGTCCCTCCGATTCGCACCACCCCGTGATGTTTTTCTCACTCCTACTAGTGAATGTGAAGTTACACCCCCATACAATGCGCACCACCGCACGATGTTTTTCTCACTCCTACTAGTGAATGTAATCTTACACACCCATACAATGCGCACCACCCCGCGATGTTTTTCAGAAAACTATTCTACATTGCCACTGCATGTTCCCTGACCTCCCCACGCTGACTACCCGGCGGTGCTTTTCTCCATCCTACATTACCACTCACTGCCTATCCTAATTCAGGTCCACCGATTCACACAGCCCCGTGATGTTTTACTCATTCCTTCTAGTGAATGGCCTGTTAGAAAGCCTTACAATGCACACCACCCGGCGATGTTTTTCAGAAACCTATCCTACATTGCCAATGCATGTTTCCTGAATCCCGAGGCTGACCACCCGTGGTGCTTTTCTCCATCCTACATAGCCAGTCACTGCCTATATTAATTCAGGCCCTACGATTCACACCACCCCGTGATGTATTTTTCACTCCTACTTGTGAATGGCTTGTTAGAAACCCTTACAATGCGCACCACCCTGATTTTTTTTTTCAGGAACCTATCCTACATTGCCACTGGATGTTTCCTCACCTCCCCATGCTGAACACCTTGTGGTGCTTTTCTCCGTCCTTCATTGCCACTGAATGCGTATCCTAATTCAGGCCCTCCCATTCACACCACCCCGTGATGTTTTTCTCACTCCTACTAGTGAATGGCGTTCTAAAAACCTTAACAATGCGCACCATTCCGCGATGTTTTTCAGAAGCCTATCCTACAGTGCCACAGCTTGTTTCCTGACCTCCCCATGCTCACCATGTGGTGGTGCTTTTCTCCATCCTACATTGCTACTCACTGCCTATCCTGATTCAGGTCTTCCAATTCACTCCACCCCGTGATGTATTTCTCACTTCTACTAGTTAATGGCCTCTTAGAAACCCTTACAATGCGCACCACCCCACGATGTTTTTCAGACACCGATACTACATTGCCACTGCATGTTTCCTGACCTCCCCATGCTGACCACCCCGTGGTGCTTTTCTCCTTCCTATGTTGCCCCTCACTGCCTATCCTAATTGAGAGCATCTGATTCACACCAACCCGTGATGTTTTTTTCACTCCTACTTCTGAATGGCTTGTTAGAAAGCCTTACAATGCGCACCAACCCACGATGTTTTACAGAAACCTATCCTGCATTGCCACTGCATGTTTCATGACCTCCCCATGTTGACCACCCGTGGTGCTTTTCTCCATTCTTTATTGCCACTCACTGCCTATACTAATTCAAGCCCTCCGATTCACACCACCCCGTGACCTTTTTTTTCCCTCCTACTTCTGAATGGCTTGTTAGAAAGCCTTACAATGCGCCCCACACCGCGATGTATTTCAGAAACCTATCCTACATTGCCATTGCATGTTTCCTGACCTCCCCATGCTCACCAACCCGTGGTGCTTTTCTCCATCCCACATTGCCACTCACTGTCTATCATGATTAAGACTCTCCGATTCACACCACACCATGATGTATTTCTAACTCCTACTAGTGCGTGGCCTGTTAGAAACCCTTACAATGCGCACCACCCTGCTTTTATTTTAAGAAACCTATCCTACATTGCCATTGCATGTTTCCTCACCTCCCTATTCTGACCTACCTGTGGTGCTTTTCTCCATCCTACATTGCCACTCACTGCCTATTATAATTCTTGCCCTCCGATTCACACCACCCCATGATGTTTTTCTCACTCGTACTAGTGAATGGCCTGCTACAAACCCTTGCAATGCGCACCACCCCGCGATATTTTTCAGAAAATCTATCCTTCATTGCCATTGCATGTTTCCTGACCTCCCCATGCTCACCAACCCGTGGTGCTTTTCTGCATCCTACATTGCCATTCACTGTCTATCTTGATTCAGGCCCTCTGATTCACACCACTCCGTGAAGTTTTTCTCATTCCTACTAGTGAATGGCCTGTTAGAAAGCCTTACAATGCGCACCACCCCGGGATGTTTTTCAGAAAACTGTCCTACATTGCCACTGCATGTTTCCTGACCTGTCCATGCTGACCACCCCGTGGTGCTTTTCTCCATCCTACATTGCCACTCACTGCCTATCCTGATTCAGGCCCTCCGATTCACACCAGCCCGTGATGTTTTTCTCACTCCTACTAGTGCACGGCCTGTTAGAAACCCTTACAATGCGCACCACCCTGCTTTTTTTTTCAGAAACCTATCCTACATTGCCACTGCATGTTTCCTCACCTCCCTATGCTGACCACCCTATGGTGCTTTTCTCCATCCTACATTTCCACTCAATGTCTATCCTAATTCAGGCCCTCCGATTCACACCACCCCGTGATGTTGTTCTCACTCCTACTAGTGAATGGTTTGTTAGAAATCCTTACAATGTGCACCACCCAGCGATGTTTATCAGAAACCTATTCTACATTGCCACTGCATGTTTCCTTGCCTCCCCATGCTGACAAACCCGTGGCATTTTTCCCCATCCTATGTTGCCACACACAGCCTATCCTAATTCAGCCCCTACGATTCACACCACACGGTGATGTATTTTTCACTCCTACTTGTGAATGGCTGGTTAGAAATCCTTAAAATGCACACCACCCCGCGATGTTTTTCAGAAACCTATCCTACGTTGCCAATGAATGTTTCCTGACCTCCTCATGTTGACCACCCTGTGGTTTTTTTCTCCATTCTTCATTGACACTCACTGCCTATCCTAATTCAGGCTCTAGCATTCACACCACCCCGTGATGTTTTTCTCACTCCTACTAGTGAATGGCCTGCTACAAACCCTTACAATGCGCACCATCCTGCGATGTTTTTCAGAAACCTATCCTACATTGCCACAGCATGTTTCCTGACCTCCCCATGCTCACCATGTGGTGGTTCTTTTCTCCATCATACATTGCTACTCACTGCCTATCCTGATTCAGGCCCTCGGATACACACCACCCCGTGATGTTTTTTTTACTTCTACTAGTGAATGGCCTCTTAGAAACCCTTACAATGCTCACAACCCCGCGATGTTTTTCAGAAACCTATCCTACATTGCCACTGCATGTTTCCTGACCTCCCCATGCGGACCACCCTGTGGTGCTTTTCCCCATCCTACATTGCCACTCACTGCCTATCATAATTGAGGTCCTCTGATTCACACCACTACGTTATATTTTTCTCACATCTACTAGTGAATGGATTGTTAGAAACCTTTGCAATGCGCACCACCCAGCGATGTTTATCAGAAACCTATTCTACATTGCACTGCATGCTTCCTTGCCTCCCCATGCTGACAAACCCGTGGTTTTATTCTCCTTCCTACATTGCCATTCACAGCCTATCCTAATTCCGCCCCTACAATTCACACCACACCGTGTTGTACTTTTCACTCCTACATGTGAATGGCTTGTTAGAAACCCTTAAAATGCGCACCACCCGCGATGTTTTTCAGAAACCTATCCTACATTGCCACTGCATGTATCCTGACCTCCTCATGTTGATCACCCTGTGGTGCTTTTCTCCATTCTTCATTGCCACTCACTGCCTATCCTAATTCAGGCCCTCTGTTTCACACCACCTAGCGATGTTTTTCTAACTCCTACTAGTGAATGGCCTGCTACAAACCCTTTCAATGCGCACCACCCCGCTATTTTTTTCAGAAAAATTATCCTACATTGCCATTGCATGTTTCCTGACCTCCACATGCTCACCAACCCGTTGTGCTTTTCTCCATCCTACGTTGCCACTCACTGTCTATCTTGATTCAGGCCTTCCAATTCACACCACCCCGTGATGTTTTTCTCACTTCTACTAATGAATGGCCTGTTAGAAACCCTTACAATGCGCACCACCCCGCGATGTTTTCCAGAAACGTATCCTACATTTCCACTGCATGTTTCCTGACCTCCCCATGATGACCACCCCATGGTGCTTTTCTCCAGCCTACATTGCCACTCACTGCCTATCATAATTCAGGCCCTCCGATTCACACCACCCCGTGATGTTTTCCACACTCCTACTAGTGAATGGCCTTTTAGAAACCCTTACAATGCGCACCACCCGGCTATGTTTTTCTGAAACCTATCCTACATTGCCAATGCATGTTTCCTGACCTCCCCATGCTGACCACCCCGTGGTGATTTTCTCCGTCCTATATTGCCACTCAATGCCGCTCCTGATTCTGGCCTTCCGATTCACACCATCCCGTTATATTTTTCTCACTCCTACTATTGCATGGCCTGTTAGAAACCCTTACAATGCGCACCACCCCGCGATGTTTTTCAGAAACCTATCCTACATTGCCACTGCATGTTTCCTGACCTCCCCATGCGGACCACCCTGTGGTGCTTTTCCCCATCCTACATTGCCACTCACTGCCTATCATAATTGAGGTCCTCTGATTCACACCACTACGTTATATTTTTCTCACATCTACTAGTGAATGGATTGTTAGAAACCTTTGCAATGCGCACCACCCAGCGATGTTTATCAGAAACCTATTCTACATTGCACTGCATGCTTCCTTGCCTCCCCATGCTGACAAACCCGTGGTTTTATTCTCCTTCCTACATTGCCATTCACAGCCTATCCTAATTCCGCCCCTACAATTCACACCACACCGTGTTGTACTTTTCACTCCTACATGTGAATGGCTTGTTAGAAACCCTTAAAATGCGCACCACCCGCGATGTTTTTCAGAAACCTATCCTACATTGCCACTGCATGTATCCTGACCGCCTCATGTTGATCACCCTGTGGTGCTTTTCTCCATTCTTCATTGCCACTCACTGCCTATCCTAATTCAGGCCCTCCGTTTCACACCACCTAGCGATGTTTTTCTAACTCCTACTAGTGAATGGCCTGCTACAAACCCTTTCAATGCACACCACCCCGCTATTTTTTTCAGAAAAATTATCCTACATTGCCATTGCATGTTTCCTGATCTCCACATGCTCACCAACCCGTTGTGCTTTTCTCCATCCTACGTTGCCACTCACTGTCTATCTTGATTCAGGCCTTCCAATTCACACCACCCCGTGATGTTTTTCTCACTTCTACTAATGAATGGCCTGTTAGAAACCCTTACAATGCGCACCACCCCGCGATGTTTTCCAGAAACGTATCCTACATTTCCACTGCATGTTTCCTGACCTCCCCATGATGACCACCCCATGGTGCTTTTCTCCAGCCTACATTGCCACTCACTGCCTATCATAATTCAGGCCCTCCGATTCACACCACCCCGTGATGTTTTCCACACTCCTACTAGTGAATGGCCTTTTAGAAACCCTTACAATGCGCACCACCCGGCTATGTTTTTCAGAAACCTATCCTACATTGCCAATGCATGTTTCCTGACCTCCCCATGCTGACCACCCCGTGGTGATTTTCTCCGTCCTATATTGCCACTCAATGCCGCTCCTGATTCTGGCCTTCCGATTCACACCATCCCGTTATATTTTTCTCACTCCTACTATTGCATGGCCTGTTAGAAACCCTTACAATGCGCACCACCCCGCGATGTTTTTCAGAAACCTATCCTACATTGCCACTGCATGTTTCCTGACTCCCCATGCTGACAAACCCGTGGTTTTTTTCTCCATCCTACATAACCACTCACTGCCTATCTTAATTCAGGCCCTACGATTCACACCACCCCGTGATGTTTTTTTCACTCATACTTGTGAATGGCTTGTTAGAAATCCTTACAATGCGCACCACCCCGTGATGTTTTTCAGAAAACTATCCTACATTGCCAATGCATGTTTCCTGCCCTCCCCATGTTGACCACCGCTTGGTGCTTTTCTCCATCCTACATTGCCACTCACTGCCTTTCCTAATTCAGAATATCTGATTCACACCACCCCATGATGTTGTTCTCACTCCTACTAGTGAATGGCCTGTTAGAAACACTTACATTGAGCACCAACCTGCGATGTTTATCAGAAACCTATTCTACATTGCCACTGCACGTTTCCTTGCCTCCCCATGCTGACAAACCCGTGGTTTTTTTCTCCGTTCTTCATTGCCACTCACTGCCTATCCTAATTCAGGCACTCCGATTCACACCACCCCGTGAAGTTTTTCTCATTCCTACTAGTGAATGGCCTGTTAGAAACCCTTACAATGCGCACCACACCGCGATGTTTTTCAGACACCGATACTACATTGCCACTGCATGTTACCTGACCTCCTCATGATGACCAGACCGTGGTGCTTTTGTCCATTTTACGTTGCCACTCACTGCCTATCCTAATTCAGGCCCTCCGATTCACACCACCCCGTGATGTTTTTCTCACTCCTACTATTCAATGGCCTGTTAGAATGCCTTACAATGCGCACCACCTGTCGAATGTTTTTCAGAAACCTATCCTACATTGCCACTGCATGTTTCCTGATCTCCCCATGCTGCACACACCGTGGTGCTTTTCTCGATCCTACATTTCCACTCACTGCCTATCCTAACTCAGAATATCTGATTCACACCACCCCGTGATGTTTTTCTCACTCCTACTAGTGAATGGCCTGTTAGAAACCCTTACAATGCGCACCACCCCGTGATGTTTTTCAGAAAACTATCCTACATTGCCACTGCATGTTTCCTGACCTGTCCATGATGACCAAACCGTGGTGCTTTTCTCCATCCTACATTGCCACTCACTGCCTATCCTAATTCAGGCCCTCCGATTCACACCACCCCGTGATGTTTTTCTCACTCCTCCTAGAGAATGGCCTGCTACAAACACTTACAATGCGCAACACCCCGCGATGTTTTTCAGAAAAATTATCCTACATTGCCATTGCATGTTTCCTGACCTCCCCATGCTCACCAACCCGTTGTGGTTTTCTCCATCCTACATTGCCACTCACTGACTAATTGATTCATGCCTTCCAATTCCCACCATCCCGTAATGTTTTTCTCACTTCTACTAATGAATGACCTGTTAGAAACCCTTACAATGCGCACCACCCCGCGATGTTTTTCAGAAACGTATCCTACATTTCCACTGCATGTTTCCTGACCTCCCCATGATGACCACCCAGTGGTGCTTTTCTCCAGCCTACATTGCCACTCACAGCCTATCATAATTCAGGCCCTCCGATTCACACCACCCCGTGATGTTTTTCACACTCCTACTAGTGAATGGCCTGTTAGAAACCCTTACAATGCGCACCCCCCAGGTATGTTTTTCAGAAACCTATCCTACATTGCCAATGCATGTTTCCTGACTTCCCCATGATGACCACCCCGTGTTGATTTTCTCCATCCTATATTGCCTCTCAATGCCGCTCCTGATTCTGGCCTTCCAATTCACACCAGCCCGTTATATTTTTCTCACTCCTTCTTCTGAATGGCTTGTTAGAAAGCCTTATGATGCGGACCAACCCATGAGGTTTTTCAGAAACCTATCCTACATTGCCACTGCATTTTTCCTGACCTCCACATGTTGACCACCCCGTGGTGCTTTTCTCCATTCTTCATTGCCACTCACTGCCTATCCTAATTCAGGCCCTCCGATTCACACCACCCCGTGATGTTTTTCTCATTCCTACTAGTGAATGGCCTGCTACAAACCCTTACAATGCGCAACACCCTGCTTTTTTTTTTTTCAGAAACCTATCCTACATTGCCACTGAATGTTTACTGACCTCCTCATGTTGACCACCCTCTGGTGCTTTTCTCTATTGTTCATTGCCACTCACTGCCTATCCTAATGCAGGCTCTCCGATTCACACCACCTAGTGATGTTTTTCTCACTCCTACTTGTGAATGGCCTGCTACAAACCCTTACAATGCGCACTACCCCGCGATGTTTTTCAGAAACCTATCCTACATTGCCACTGCATGTTTCCCTACGTCCCATCCTGACCACCCCGTGGTGCTTTTCTCGATTCTAAATTGCCACTCACTGTCTATACAGATTCAGGCCCTCGGATTCACACCACCCCGTGATGATTTTCTCACTCCTACTAGTGAAAGGCCTGTTAGAAACCCTTACAATGCGCACCAGACGGCGATGTTTTTCAGAAACCTATACTATATTGCCAAAGCATGTTTCCTGACCACCCCATGCTGACCACCCCGTGGTGCCTTTCTCCATCCTACATTGCCAATCAATGCCTATCCTAATTCAGGCCCTCCGATTTACACCACGCTGTTATATTTTTCTCACTCCTACTAGTGAATGGCCTGTTAGAAACATTTACAATGTGCACCACGCTGCGATATTTTTCAGAAACCTATCCTACATTGCCACTGCCTGTTTCCTGACCTCCACATGCTGACCACCACGTGGTACTTTTCTCCATCCTACATTGCCACTCACTGCCTAACTTAATTCAGGCCCTCCGATTCACATCACCCCGTGATGTTTTTCTCACTCCTACTACTGAATGGCCTGTTAGAAACCCTTACAATTCGCACTACCCGCGATGTTTTTCAGAAACCTATCCTACATTGCCACTGCATGTTTCCTAACCTCCCATCCTGACAACCCCGTTGTGCTTTTCTCCATTTTTCATTGCCAATCACTGCCTATCCTAATTCAGGCCCCCCGATTCACACCACCCCGTGATGTTTTTCTCACTCCTACTAGTGAATGGCCTGCTACAAACCCTTACAATGTGCTCCACCCCGCAATATTTTTCAGAAAAACTGTCCTACATTGCCATTGCATGTTTTCTGACCTCCCCATGCTGACCACCCCGTGGTGCCTTTCTCCATCCTACATTGCCACTCAATGCATATCCTGATACAGGCCCTCCGATTTACACCACCCTGTTATATTTTTCTCTCTCATACTTGTAAATGGCTTGTTAGAAATCCTTAAAATGCGATACACCCCGCGATGTTTTTCAGAAAACTATTCTACATTGCCACTGCATGTTTCCTGACCTCCCCATGCTGACCACCCTCTGCTGCTTTTCTCCATCCGACATTGCAACTAAATGCCTACCCTAATTCAGGTAATCCGATTCACACCATCCCGTGACGTTTTTTTCACTGCTACTTCTGAATGGCTTGTTAGAAAACCTTACAATGCGCACGAACCCACGATGTTTTTCAGAAACCTATCCTACATTGCCACTGCATGTTTCCTGACCTCCACATGTTGACCACCCCTTGGTGCTTTTCTCCATTCTTCATTGCCACTCACTGCCTCTCCTGATTGAGGCCCTCCGATTCACACCACCCCGTGATGTTTTTCTCACTCCTACTAGTGAATGGCCTGTTAGAAAGCCTGACAATGCGCACCACCCGGCGATGTTTTTCAGAAACCTATCCTACATTACCAATGCATGTTTCCTGACTCACCATGCTGACCACCCTTTGGTGCTTTTCTCCATCCTACATAGCCACTCACTGCCTATATTAATTCAGGCCCTACGATTCACACCACCCCGTGATGTTTTTCTTCGCTCCTACTTGTGAATGGCTTGTTAGAAATCCTTACAATGCGCACCATGCCCAGATGTTTTTCAGAAAACTATCCTACATTGCCAATGCATGTTTGTGACCTCCCCATGATGACCACCCCGTGGTGCTTTTCTCCATCCTACATTGCCACTTACTGCCTATCCTAATTCAGGCCCTCGGATTCACACCACCCCGTGATGATTTTGTCACTCCTACTAGTGAATGGCCTGCTACAAACCCTTATAATGCGCACAATCCAGCGATGTTTTTCAGAAACCTTCCTACATTTCCATTGCATGTTTCCTGACCTCCGATGCTCACCAACCTGTGGTGCTTTTCTCCATCCTACATTGCCACTCACTGTCTATCTTGATTCAGTCTCTCCGATTCACACCACACCATGATGTATTTCTCACTCCTACTAGTGAATGGCCTGTTAGAAAGCTTTACAATGCGCACCACCCCGCTTTTTTTTCCAGAAACCTATCCTACATTGCCATTGCATGTTTCTTGACCTCACCATGCTCACCAACCCATGGTGCTTTTCTCCATCCTACTTTGCCACTCACTGTCTATCCTGATTCAGGCCCTCCGATTCACACCACACCATGATGTATTTCTCACTCCTACTATTGAATGGGCTGTTAGAAAGCTTTACAATGCGCACCAGCCCGCGATGTTTTTCATAAACCGGTCCTACATTGCCACTGCATGTTTTCTGACCTCCCCATGTTGACCACCCCGTGGTGCTTTTCTCCTTCCTACATTGGCACTCAATGCGTTTCCTGATTCAGGCCCTCCGATTCACACCATCCCATTATATTTTTCTCACTCCTACTAGGGAATGGCCTGTTAGAAACCCTTACAATGCGCACCACCCCGATTTTTTTTTCAGAAACGTATACTACATTTCCAATGCATGTTTCATGACTTCCCCATGCTGACCACCCCGTGGTGCTTTGCTCCATCCTACATTGCCACTCACTAACGAACCTAATTCAGGTACTCTGATTCACACCACCCCGTGATGTTTTTCTCACTCCTACTAGTGAATGGCTTGTTAGAAACCCTTACAATGTCCCCCACCCCGCGATGTTTTTCAGAAACGTATCCTACATTGCCACTGCATGTTTCCTGACATCCCCTTCCTGACCGCCCTCTGGTGCTTTTCTCCATCCAACATTGCCACTCATGGCCTATCCAGATTCAGGCCCTCCGATTCCCACCACCCTGTGATGTTTTTGTCACTTCTACTAGTGAATGGCCTCTTAGAAACCCTTACAATGCGCACCACCCAGCGATGTTTTTCAGAAACCTATCCTACATTGCCATTACATGTTTCCTGGCCTCCGCATGCTGACCACCCCGTTATGCTTTTCCCCAGCCTACATTGCCACTCACTGCCTATCATAATTGAGGTCCTCCGATTCACACCACCACGTTATATTTTTCTCACATCTACTAGTGAATGGCCTGTTGAAACCCTTACAATGCGCACCATCCAGTGATGTTTCTCCGAAACCTATCCTACATTCCCACTGCATGTTTCCTGACCTCCCCATGCTGACCACACCGTGGTGCTTTTCTCCATTTTACGTTGCCACTCACTACCTATCCTAATTCAGGCCCCCCGATTCACACCACCCTGTGATGTTTTTCTCACTCCTAGTAGTTAATGGCCTGTTAGAATTCCTTACACTGTGCACCACCCTGCTTTTTTTTTTTTTCAGAAACCTAGACTACATTGCCACTGCATGCTTCCTGACCTCCTCATGTTGACCACCCTGTCGTGCTTTTCTCCATTCTTCATTGCCACTCACTGCCTATCCTAATTCAGGCCCTCCGATTCACACCACCTAGTGATGTTTTTCTCACTCCTACTTGTGAATGGCCTGCTACAAACCCTTACAATGCGCACTACCCCGCGTTGTTTTTCAGAAACCTATCCAACATTGCCACTGCATGTTTCCCTACGTCCCATCCTGATCACCCCGTGGTGCTTTTATCGATTCTAAATTGCCACTCACTGTCTATACAGATTCAGGCCCTCGGATTCACACCACCCCGTGATGATTTTCTCACTCCTACTAGTGAAAGGCCTGTTAGAAACCCTTACAATTCGCACCAGCCGGCGATGTTTTTCAGAAACCTATCCTACATTGCCAAAGCATGTTTCCTGACCACCCCATGCTGACCACCCCGTGGTGCCTTTCTCCATCCTACATTGCCAATCAATGCCTATCCTGATTCAGGCCCTCCGATTTACACAACCCTGTTATATTTTTCTCACTCCTACTAGTGAATGGCCTGTTACAAACATTTACAATGCGCACCAACCTTCTATATTTTTCAGAAAACCTATCATACATTGCCACTGCAGGTTTCCTGACCTCCATATGCTGACCACCACGTGGTACTTTTCTCCATCCTACGTTGCCACTCACAGCCTATCCTAATTCAACCCCTACGATTCACACCACACGGTGATGTATTTTTCACTCCTACTTGTGAATGGCTTGTTTGAAATCCTTAAAATGTGCACCACCCCGCGATGTTTTTCAGAAACCTATCCTACGTTGCCACAGAATGTTTTCTGACCTCCTCATGTTGACCACCCTGTGGTTCTTTTCTCCATTCTTCATTGCCACTCACTGCCTATCCTAATTCAGGCCCTAGCATTCACACCACCCCGTGATATTTTTCTCACTCCTACTAGTGAATGGCCTGCTACAAACCCTTACAATGCGCACCATCCTGCGATGTTTTTCACAAACCTATCCTACATTGCCACAGCATGTTTCCTGACCTCCAATGCTCACCATGCGGTGGTGCTTTTCTCCATCCTACATTGCCACTCACTGCCTATCCTGATTCAGGCCCTCCGATTCACACCACCCCATGATGTTGTTCTCACTCCTACTAGTGAATGGCCTGCTACAAACCCTTACAATGTGCTCCACCCCGCGATATTTTTCAGAAAAACTGTCCTACATTGCCATTGCATGTTTTCTGACCTCCCCATGCTGACCACCCCTTGGTGCCTTTCTCCATTCTACATTGCCACTCAATGCATATCCTGATACAGGCCCTCCGATTTACACCACCCTGTTATATTTTACTCTCTCATACTTGTGAATGGCTTGTTAGAAATCCTTAAAATGCGATACACCCCGCGATGTTTTTCAGAAAACTATTCTACATTGCCACTGCATGTTTCCTGACGTCCCCATGCTGACCACCCTCTGCTGCTTTTCTCCATCCGACATTGCAACTAAATGCCTACCCTAATTCAGGCAATCCGATTCACACCGTCCCGTGACGTTTTTTTCACTCCTACTTCTAAATGGCTTGTTAGAAAACCTTACAATGCGCACCAACCCACGATGTTTCCAGAAACCTATCCTACATTGCCACTGCATGTTTCCTGACCTCCACATGTTGACCACCCCGTGGTGCTTTTCTCCATTCTTCATTGCCACTCACAGCCTCTCCTGATTGAGGCCCTCCGATTCACAACACCCCGTGATGTTTTTCTCACTCCTACTAGTGAATGGCCTGTTAGAAAGCCTTACAATGCGCACAACCCGGCGATGTTTTTCAGAAACCTATCCTACATTACCAATGCATGTTTCCTGACTCCCCTTGCTGACCACCCTTTGGTGCTTTTCTCCATCCTACATTGCCACTCACTGCCTATCCTAATTCAGGCCCTCCGATTCACACCACCCCGTGATGTTTTTCTCACTCCTACTTGTGAATGGCCTGTTAGAAAGCTTTACAATGCGCACCATCCGGCGATGTTTTTCATAAACCTGTCCTACATTGCCACTCCATGTTTCCTGACCTCCCCATGTTGACCACGCTGTGGTGCTTTTCTCCATTCTTCATTGCCATTCACTACCTATCCTAATTCAGGCAGTCTGATTCACACCACCCCGTGATGTTTTTCTCTCTCCTAATAGTGAATGGCCTGTTAGAAACCCTTGCAATGTGCCACACCCCGCCATGTTTTTCATAAACCCATCCTATATTGCCACTGCATTTTTCCTGACATCCCCTTCCTGACAACCATGTGGTGCTATTCTCCATCCTACATTGCCACTCACTGCCTATCCTGATTCAGGCCCTCCGATTCACACCACTTCTACTAGTGAATGGCCGGTTAGAAACCCTTACAATGCGCACCACCCCGCGATGTTTTTCAGAAACCTATCCTACATTGCCACTGCATGTTTCCTGACCTCCCCATGTTGACCAACCGGTGGTGCTTTTCTCCATCCTACATTGCCACTCACTGCCTATCATAATTCAGGTTTTCCGATTCACACCACCCCGTTATATTTTTCTCACACCTACTAGTAAATGGCCTGTTAGAATGCCTTAGAATGCGCACCACCCGGAGATGTTTATCAGAAACCTATTCTACATTGCCTCTGCAAGCTTCCTTGCCTCGCCATGCTGAAAAACCCGTGGTTTTTTTCTCCATCCTACATTGCCACTCACAGCCTATACTAATTCAGCCCCTATGATTCACACCACACCGTGTAGTATTTTTACTCCTACTTGTGAATGGCTTATTTGAAATCCTTAAAATGCATACGACCCCGCGATGTTTTTCAGAAACCTATCCTACATTGCCTTTGCATGTTTCCTGACCGCCGCATGCTCACCGAACTGTGGTGCTTTTCTCCATCCTACATTGCCACTCACTGTCTATCTTGATTCAGGCCCTCCGATTCACCCGACACCATGATGTATTTCTCACTCCTACTAGTGAATGGCCTGGTACAAACCCTTACAATGCGTACCACCCCGCGATGTTTTTCAGAAACCTATCCTACATTGCCACTGCATGTTTCCTGACATCCCCTTCCTGACCACCCAGTGGCGCTTTTCTCCATCCTACATTGCCACTGACTGCCTATCCTGATTCAGGCCCTCCGATTCACACCACCCCGTGATGTTTTTCTCACTTCTACTAGTGAATGGCCTGTTAGAAAGCCTTACAATGTGCCCCACCCCGCTATGTTTTTCAGAAACCTATCCTACATTGCCACTGCATGTTTCCTGACATCCCCTTACTGAACACCCTGTGGTGCTTTTCTCCATCCTACATTGCCACTCACTGCCTATCATAATTCAAGTCCTCCGATTCACACCATCCCGTGATGTTTTTCTCACACCTACTAGTGAATGGCCTGTAGAAACCCTTACAATGCACACCACACGGTGATGTTTTCCTAAACCTATCCTACATTGTCACTGCATGTTTGCTAACCTCCCCATGCTGACCACACCGTGGGGCTTTTCTCTATCGTACAGTGCCACTCACTGCCTATATTAATTCAGGCCCTATGATTCACACAACCCTGTGATGATTTTTTTCGCTCCTAATTGTGAATGGCTTGTAAGAGATCCTTACAATGCGCACCATCCCCTCATGTTTTTCAGAAAACTATCCTACATTGCCAATGCATGTTTGTGACCTCCCCATGATGACCACCCCGTGGTGCTTTTCTCTATCGTACAGTGCCACTCGTTGCCTATACTATTTCAGGCCCTCCGATTCACACCACCCCGTGATGATTTTGTCACTCCTACTAGTGAATGGCCTGCTACAAACCCTTATTATGCGCACAACCCCGCGATGTTTTTCAGAAACCTACCTACATTGCCATTGCATGTTTCCTGACCTCCACATGCTCACAAACCCTTGGTGCTTTTCTCCATCCTACATTGCCACTCACTATCTATCTTGATTCAGGCCCTCTGATTCACACGACACCATGATGTATTTCTCACTCCTACTAGTGAATGGCCTGTTAGAAATCTTCACAATGCGCACCACCCCGCGATGTTTTTCATAAACCTGTCCTACAATGCCACTGCATGTTTCCTGACCTCCCCATGTTGACCACGCCGTGGTGCTTTTCTCCATTATTCATTGCCACTCACTACCTATCCTAATTAAGGCACTCTGATTCACACCACCCCGTGATGTTTTTCTCTCTCCTACTAGGGAATGGCCTGTTAGAAACCCTTACAATGTGCCGCACCCCGCGATGTTTTTCAGAAACCTATCCTATATTGCCACTGCATGTTTCCTGACATCCCATTCGTGACCACCCCGTGGTGCTTTTCTCCCCCCTACATTGCCACTCACTGACAATCCTAATTCAGAACATCTTATTTACACCACCCCGTGATGTTTTTCTCACTCCTACTAGTAAATGGACTGTTAGAAACCCTTACAATGTGCCCCACCCGGCTATGTTTTTCAGAAATCTATCCTACATTGCCACTGCATGTTTCCTGATATTCCCTTCCTGACCACCCTGTGGTGCTTTTCTCCATCCTACATTGCCACTCACTGCCTATCATAATTCAGGTCCTCCGATTCATACCATCCGATGATGTTTTTCTCCCACCTACTAGTGAATGGTTGTAGAAACCCTTACAATGCGCACAACCCGGCGATGTTTTTCCGAAACCTATCCTACATTGCCAATGCATGTTTCCTAACCTCCCCATGCTGACCACACCGTGGTGCTTTTCTCCATTTTACGTTGCCACTCACTGCCTATCCTATTTCAGGCCCTCGGATTCACACCACCCTGTGATGTTTTTCTTACTCCTACTAGTGAATGGCCTGCTACAAATCCTTACAATGCGCACCACGCCGCGATGTTTTTTAGAAACCTATCCTACATTGCCACTGCATGTTTCCTGACCTCCTCATGCTGACCACCCTGTAGTGCTTTTCAACATCCTACATTGCAACTCAATTCCTCACCTGTTTCACTCCCTATGATTCACACCACCCAGTTATGTTTTTCTCACTCCTACTTGTGAATGACCTGTTAGAAACTCTTACAATGCGCACCACCCCACGATGTTTTTCAGAAACCTATCCTGCATTGCCTCTGCATGCTTCCTTGCCTCGCCATGCTGAAAAACCCGTGGTTTTTTTCTCCATCCTACATTGCCACTCACAGCCTATACTAATTCAGCCCCTACGATTCACACCACCTATTGATGTTTTTCTCACTCCTACTAGTGAATGGCCTGCTACAAACCTTTACAATGCGCCCCACCCCGCGATGTTTTTCAGAAACCTATCCTACACTGCCACTGCATGTTTCCTGACCTCCCCATGTTGACCAACCCGTGGTGCTTTTCTCCATTCTTCATAGCCACGCACTGCCTATATTAATTCATGCACAATGATTCACACCACCCCGTGATGTTTTTCTCACTCCTACTAGTGAATGGCATGGCACAGACCCTTACAATGCGCAGCCCCCCGCGATAATTTTCAAAAACCTATCCTACATTGCCACTGCATGTATCCTGCCCTCCACATGCTGACCACGCCGTGGTGCTTTTCTCCATTCTACATTGCCACTCACTGCCTATCCTAATTCAGAACATCTGATTCACACCACCCCGTGATGTTTTTCTCACTCCTACTAGTGAATGGCCTGTTAGAAACACTTACAATGCGCACCACCTCATGATGTTTTTCAGAGACGTATCCTATATTGCCACTGCATGTTTCCTGACCTCCCCATGCAGACCACCCCGTGGTGCTTTTCTCCATTATACATTGCCACTCACAGCCTATCCTTATTCAGGGCCTCCGATTCATACCACCCCGTGATGTTTTTCTCACTCCTACTTGTGAATGGCTTGTTAGAAATTCTTATCATGCGCACCACCCCGCGATGTTTTTCAGAAACCTATCCTACATTGCCACTGCATGTTTCCTGACCTCCACATGTTAACCACCCCATTATGCTTTTCTCCAATCTTCATTGCCACGCACTGCCTATCCTAATTCAGGCCCTCTGATTCACACCACCCCGTGATTTTTTATCACTCCTACTAGTGAATGGCCTGCTACAAACACATACAGTGCGTACCACCACGCGTTGTTTTTCAGAAACCTATCCTACATTGACATTGCATGTTTCCTGACCTCCCCATGCTCACTAACCCGTGGTGCTTTTCTCCATCCTATATTGACACTCACTGTCTATTTGATTCAGGCCCTCCGATTCACAACACAACATGATGTATTTCTCACTCCTACTAGTGAATGGCCTGTTAGAAAGCCTTACAATGCGCACCACCCCGCGATGTTTTTCAGAAACCTGTCCTACATTGCCACTGCATGTTTCCTGAACTCCCCATGTTGACCAATCCATCGTGCTTTTCTCCATCCTACATTGCCACTCACTGCCTATGCTAATTCAGGCCCTCCGATTCACACCACCCCGTGATGTTTTTCTCACTCCTACTAGTGCATGGCCTGTTATAAACCCTTACAATGCGCACCACTTCGCGATGTTTTTCAGAAACCTATCCTACATTGCCACTGTATGTTTCCTGACCTCCCCATGTTGACCATCCCGTGGTGCTTTTCTCCATCCTACATTGCCACTCACTGTCTATCTTGATTCAGGCCTTCCAATTCACACCACCCCGTGATGTTTTTCTCACTTCTACTTGTGAATGGCTTGTTAGAAATCCTTACACTGCGCACTACCCCGTGATGTTTTTCAGAAAACTATCCTACATTGCCAATGCATGTTTACTGACCTCCTCATGATGACCACCCCGTGGTGCTTTTCTCCATCGAACATTGCCACTCACTGCCTATCCTAATTCAGGACCTCCGATTCACACCAGCCCATGATGGTTTTTCTCACTCCTACTAGTGCATGGCCTGTTAGAAACCCTTACAATGCGCACCACCCTGCTTTTTTTTCAGAAACTTATCCTACATTGCCACTGCATGTTTCCTGACCTCCTCATGTTGACCACCCTGTGGTTCTTTTCTCCATTCTTCATTGCCACTCACTGCCTATCCTAATTGAGGCCCTCCAATTCACACCCCCCCTGTGATGTTTTTCTCACTCCTACTAGTGAATGGCCTGCTACAAAACCTTACAATGCGCACCACCCTGCGATGTTTTTTACAAACCTATCCTACATTTCCATTGCATGTTTCCTGACAGCCCCATGCTCAGAAAGCCGTTGTGCTTTTCTCCATCCTACATTGGCACTCACTGACTATCCTGATTCAGGCCCTCGGTTTCACACCACACCATGATGTGTTTCTCACTCCTACTGGTGAATGGCCTGTTAGAAACCCTTACAATGCGCACTACCCGCGATGTTTTTAGAAACCTATCCTACATTGCCACTGCATGTTTCCTGACCTCCCCTCCTGACCACCCCTTGGTGCTTTTCTCGATCCTACGTTGCCACTCACGGCCTATCCTGATTCAATCCCTCTGATTCACACCAGCCCGTGATGATTTTCTCAATCCTACTAGTGAAAGGCCTTTTAGAAACCCTTACAATGAGCACCACTTTGCGATGTTTTTCAGAAACCTATCCTACATTGACACTGCATGTATCCTGACCACCAGATGCTGACCACCCCGTGGTGATTTTCTCCATCCTACATTGCCACTCACTGCCTATCATAATTCAGGCCCTCTGATTCACACCACCCTGTGATGATTTTCTCACTCCTACTAGTGGATGTCCTGTTAGAAACCCTTACAATGCGCACCACCCGGCGATGTTTTTCAGAAACCTATCCTACATTGCCAAAGCATGCTTCCTGACCTCCCCATGCTGACCACCCCGTGGTGCCTTTCTGCATCCTACATTGCCACTCAATGCCTATCCTGATTCAGGCCCTCCGATTTACACCACCCTGTTATATTTTTCTCACTCCTACTAGTGAGTGCCCTGTTAGAGATATTTACAATGCGCACAACCCCGCGATAATTTTCAGAAACCTATCCTACTTTGCCACTGCATGTATCCTGACCACCACATGCTGACCACCCCGTGGTGCTTTTCTCCAATCTTGTTTGCCCCGCACTGCCTATCCTAATTCAGGGTCTCCGATTCACACCACCCCGTGATGTTTTTCTCACTCCTACTAGTGAATGGCCTGCTATAAACACTTACAATGCGTACCACCATGCGTTGTTTTTCAGAAACCTATCGTACATTGACATTGCATGTTTCCTGACCTCCCCATTCTCACTAACCCGTGGTGCTTTTCTCCATCCTACATTGCCACTCACTGTCTATTTGACTCAGGCCCTCCGATTCACAACACACCATGATGTATTTCTCACTCCTACTAGTGAATGACCTGTTAGAAAGCCTTACAATGCGCCCCACCCCGCGATGTTTTTCAGAAACCTATCCTACACTGCCACTGCATGTTTCCTGACCTCCCCATGTTGACCAACCCGTGGTGCTTTTCTCCATTCTTCATAGCCACGCACTGCCTATATTAATTCATGCCCTATGATTCACACCACCCCGTGATGTTTTTCTCACTCCTACTAGTGAATGGCATGGCACAGACCCTTACAATGCGCAGCCCCCCGCGATAATTTTCAAAAACCTATCCTACATTGCCACTGCATGTATCCTGCCCTCCACATGCTGACCACGCCGTGGTGCTTTTCTCCATCCTACATTGCCACTCACTGCATATCCTAATTCAGAACATCTGATTCACACCACCCCGTGATGTTTTTCTCACTCCTACTAGTGAATGGCCTGTTAGAAACACTTACAATGCGCACCACCTCATGATGTTTTTCAGAAACGTATCCTATATTGCCACTGCATGTTTCCTGACCTCCCCATGCAGACCACCCCGTGGTGTTTTTCTCCATTCTACGTTGCCACTCACAGCCTATCCTAATTCAGGCCCTCCGATTCATACCACCCCGTGATGTTTTTTTCACTCCTACTTGTGAATGGCTTGTTAGAAATTCTTATCATGCGCACCACCCCGCGATGTTTTTCAGAAACCTATCCTACATTGCCACTGCATGTTTCCTGACCTCCACATGTTAACCACGCCGTTATGCTTTTCTCCAATCTTCATTGCCACGCACTGCCTATCCTAATTCAGGCCCTCTGATTCACACCACCCCGTGATTTTTTTATCACTCCTACTAGTGAATGGCCTGCTACAAACACTTACAGTGCGTACCACCACGCGTTGATTTTCAGAAACCTATCCTACATTGACATTGCATGTTTCCTGACCTCCCCATGCTCACTAACCCGTGGTGCTTTTCTCTATCCTACATTGACACTCACTGTCTATTTGATTCAGGCCCTCCGATTCACAACACAACATGATATATTTCTCACTCCTACTAGTGAATGGCCTGTTGGAAAGCCTTACAATGCGCACCTCCCCGCGATGTTTTACAGAAACCTGTCCTACATTGCCACTGCATGTTTCCTGAACTCCCCATGTTGACCAATCCGTCGTGCTTTTCTCCATCCTACATTGCCACTCACTGCCTATCCTAATTCAGGCCCTCCGATTCACACCACCCCGTGATGTTTTCTCACTCCTACTAGTGCATGGCCTGTTAGAAACCCTTACAATGCGCACCACTTCGCGATGTTTTTCAGAAACCTATCCTACATTGCCACTGTATGTTTCCTGACCTCCCCATGTTGACCATCCCGTGGTGCTTTTCTCCAACCTACATTGCCACTCACTGTCTATCTTGATTCAGGCCTTCCAATTCACACCACCCCATGATGTTTTTCTCACTTCTACTTGTGAATGGCTTGTTAGAAATCGTTACACTGCGCACTACCCCATGATGTTTTTCAGAAAACTATCCTACATTGCCAATGCATGTTTACTGACCTCCTCATGATGACCACCCCGTGGTGCTTTTCTCCATCGAACATTGCCACTCACTGCCTATCCTAATTCAGGACCTCCGATTCACACCAGCCCATGATGTTTTTTCACACTCCTACTAGTTCATGGCCTGTTAGAAACCCTTACAATGCGCACCACCCTGCTTTTTTTTCAGAAACTTATCATACATTGCCACTGCATGTTTCCTGACCTCCTCATGTTGACCACCCTGTGGTTCTTTTCTCCATTCTTCATTGCCACTCACTGCCTATCCTAATTGAGGCCCTCCAATTCACAAACCCCGTGATGTTTTTCTCACTCCTACTAGTGAATGGCCTGCTACAAAACCTTACAATGCGCACCACCCCGCGATGATTTTTTACAAACCTATCCTACATTTCCATTGCATGTTTCCGGACAGCCCCATGCTCAGAAAGCCGTGGTGCTTTTCTCCATCCTACATTGGCACTCACTCTCTATCCTGATTCAGGCCCTCGGTTTCACACCACACCATGATGTGTTTCTCACTCCTACTAGTGAATGGCCTGTTAGAAACCCTTACAATGCGCACTACCTGCGATGTTTTTCAGAAACCTATCCTACATTGCCACTGCATGTTTCCTGACCTCCCATCCTGACCACCCCTTGGTGCTTTTCTTGATCCTACGTTGCCACTCACGGCCTATCCTGATTCAATCCCTCTGATTCACACCACCCCGTGATGATTTTCTCAATCCTACTAGTGAAAGGCCTTTTAGAAACCCTTACAATGAGCACCACTTCGCGATGTTTTTCAGAAACCTATCCTACATTGACACTGCATGTATCCTGACCACCAGATGCTGACCACCCCGTGGTGATTTTCTCCATCCTACATTGCCACTCACTGCCTATCGTAATTCAGGCCCTCTGATTCACAGCACCCTGTGATGATTTTCTCACTCCTACTAGTGGATGTCCTGTTAGAAACCCTTACAATGCGCACCACCCGGCGATGTTTTTCAGAAACCTATCCTACATTGTCAAAGCATGCTTCCTGACCTCCCCATGCTGACCACCCCGTGGTGCCTTTCTGCATCCTACATTGCCACTCAATGCCTATCCTGATTCAGGCCCTCCGATTTACACCACCCTGTTATATTTTTCTCACTCCTACTAGTGAGTGCCCTGTTAGAGATATTTACAATGCGCACACCCCGCAATAATTTTCAGAAACCTATCCTACTTTGCCACTGCATGTATCCTGACCACCACATGCTGACCACCCCGTGGTGCTTTTCTCCCATCTTGTTTGCCCCACACTGCCTTTCCTAATTCAGGGCCTCCGATTCACACCACCCCGTGATGCTTTTCTCATTCCTACTAGTGAATGGCCTGCTACAAACACTTACAATGCGTACCACCATGGGTTGTTTTTCAGAAACCTATCGTACATTGACATTGCATGATTCCTGACCTCCCCATTCTCACTAACCCGTGGTGATTTTCTCCATCCTACATTGCCACTCACTGTCTATTTGACTCAGGCCCTCCGATTTACAGCACCCTGTTATATATTTCTCACTCCTACTAGTCAATGGCCTGTTAGAAAATTTTACAATGCGCACCACCCCGCGATATTTTTCAGAAATCTATCCTACATTGCCACTGCATGTTTCCTGGCCTCCACATGCTAACCACCCCGTGCTGCTTTTCTCCATCCTACGTTGCCAGTCACTGACTATCCTATTTCAGAACATCTGATTCACACCACCCCGTGATGTTTTTCTCACTCCTACTAGTGAACTGCCTGTTAGAAACCCTTACAATGTGCCCCACCCCGCGATGTTTTTCAAAAAACTATCCTACATTGCCACTGCATGTTTCCTGACCTCCCCATGTTGACCATTCCATCGTGCTTTTCTCCATGCTACATTGCCACTCACAGCCTATCCTAAATCAGGCTCTCCGATTCACACCACCCCGTTATATTTTTCTCACTCCTACTAGTGCATGGCCTGTTAGAAACCCTTAGAGTGCGCACCAACCTGCTTTTATTTTCAGAAACCTATCCTACATTGCCACTGCCTGTTTCCTCACCTCCCTATGCTTACCACCCTGTGGTGCTTTTCTCCATCCTACATTGCCACTCAATGCCTATCTTAATTCAAGCCCTCCGATTCACACCACCCCGTGATGTTGTTCTCACTCCGACTAGTGAATGGATTGTTAGAAACCCTTACAATGCGCACTACCCAGCGATGTTTATCAGAAACCTGTTCTACATTGCCACTGCATGTTTCCTTGCCTCCACATGCTGACAAACCCGTGGTCTTTTTCTCCATCCTGCATTGCCACTCACAGCCTATCCTAATTCAGCAACTACGATTCACACCACACCATGATGTTTTTTTCATTCCTACTTGTGAATGGCTTGTTAGAAATCCTTAAAATGCACACCACCACGCGATGTTTTTCAGAAACCTATCCTACATTGCCATTGCATGTTTCCTGACCTCTGTATGTTGACCAACCCGTGGTGCTTTTCTCCAGTCTTCATTGCCACGCACTGCCTATCCTAATTCAGGCAGTCCGATTCACACCACCCAGTGATGTTTTTCTCACTCCTACTTTTGAATGGCCTGCTACAAACCCTTACAATGCATACCACCATGCGTTGTTTTTCAGAAACCTATCGTACATTGACATTGCATGTTTCCTCAACTCTGCATGCTCACTAACCGTGGCGCGTTTCTCCATCCTACATTGCCACTCATTGTCTATTTGATTCAGGCCCTCCAATTCACACCACACCATGATGTATTTCTCACTCCTACTAGTGAATGGCCTGTAAGAAAGCCTTACAATGCGCACCACCCTGCGATGTTTTTCAGAAACCCGTCCTACATTGCCACTGAATGTTTCCTGACCTCCCCATGTTGACCAATCCGTCGTGCTTTTCTCCATCCTACATTGCCACTCACTGCCTATCCTAATTCAGGCCCTCCGATTCACACCACCCTGTGATGTTTTTCTCACTCCTACTAGTGCATGACCTGTTAGAAACCCTTACAATGCGCACCACCCTGATTTTATTTTCAGAAACCTATCGTACATTGCCACTGCCTGTTTCCTCACCTCCCTATGCTGACCACCCTGTGGTGCTTTTCTCCATCCTACATTGCCACTCAATGCCTATCCTAATTCAGGACCTCCGATTCACACCACCACGTGAGGTTGTTCTCACTCCTACTAGTGAATGGATTGTTAGAAACCCTTACAATGCGCACCACCCATCGATGTTTATCAGAAACCTGTTCTACATTGCCACTGCATGTTTCCTTGCCTCCACATGCTGACAAACCCGTGGTTTTTACTCCATCCTGCATTGCCACTCACAGCCTATCCTAATTCAGCCCCTATGAATCACACCACCCCGTGATGTTTTTTTCACTCCTACTTGTGAATGGCTTGTTAGAAATCCTTAAAATGTGCACCACCCAGCGATGTTTTTCAGAAAACTATCCTACATTGCCACTCCATGTTTCCTAACACCCGCATGCTGACCACCCTGTGGTGCTTTTCTACATCCTACATTGCAACTCAATACCTATCCTAATTCAGGCCCTCCGATTCACACCACCCCGTGATGTTATTTTCACTCCTACTTCTGAATGGCTTGTTAGAAAGCCTTACAATGCGCACCATCCCACGATGTTTTTCCGAAACCTATCCTACATTGCCACTGTATGTTTCCTGACCTCCCCATATTGACCATCCCATGGTGTTTTTCTCCATTCTTCATTGCCACTCACTGCCTATCCTAATTCAGGACCTCTGATTCAGACCAGCCTGTGATGTTTTTCTCACTCCTAGTAGTGCATGGCCTGTTAGAAACCCTTACAATGCGCACCACCATGCTTTCTTTTCAGAAACCTATCCTACATTGCCACTGCATGTTTCCTGACCTCCTCATGTTGACCACCCTGTGGTGCTTTTCTCCATTCTTCATTGCCACTCACTGCCTATGCTAATTCAGGCCCTCCAATTCACACCTCCCCGTGATGTTTTTCTCACTCCTACTAGTGAATGGCCTACTACAAAACCTTACAATGTGCACCACCCCGCGATGTTTTTTACAAACCTATCCTACATTGCCATTGCATGTTTCCTGACCGCCCCATGCTCACCAAGCCGTGGTGATTTTCTCCATCCTACATTGGCACTCACTGTCTATCTTGATTCAGGCCCTCGGAATCACACCACCCGGTGATGTTTTTCTCACTGCTACTAGTGAATGGTCTGTTAGAATGCCTTACAATGCGCACCACCCGGCGATGTTTTTCATAAACCTATCCTACATTGCCAAAGCATGTTTACTGACCTCCTCATGCTGACCACCCCGTGGTGCTTTTCTCCATCCTACATTGCCACGCACTGCCTATCCTAATTCAGGCCCTCCATTTCAAGCCACCCCATGATGTTGTTCTCACTCCTACTAGTGAATGGATTGTAAGAAAACCTTACAATGCACACCACCCAGCGATGTTTATCAGAAACCTATTCTACATTGCCACTGCATGCTACCTTGCCTCCCCATGCTGACAAACCCGTGGTTTTTTTCTCTATCCTACATTGCCACTCACAGCCTATCCTAATTCTGCCCCTACTATTCACACCACACCGTGATGATTTTTTCACTCATACTTGTGAATGGGTTTTTAGAAATCCTTAAAATGTGCACCCACCCCGCGAGGTTTTTCAGAAACCTATCCTTCATTGCCACTGCATGTTTCCTGACCTCCTCATGTTGACGACCCTGTGGTGCTTTTCTCCATTCTTCATGGCCACTCACTGCCTATCCTAATTCAGGCCCTCCGATTCACACCACCCCGTGATGTTTTTCTCACTCCTACTAGTGAACTGCCTGTTACAAACCCTTACAATGTGCCTCACCCCGCGATGTTTTTTAGAAACCTATCCTACACTGCCATTGAATGTTTCCTGACCGCCACATTCTCACCAACCCGTGGTGCTTTTCGAGATCCTACATTGCCACTCACGGCCTAACCTGATTCAGGATTTCTGATTCACACGACCCCGTGATGATTTTCTCACTCCTACTAGTGAAAGGCCTTTTAGAAACCCTTACAATGAGAACCACCTCGCGATGTTTTTTAGAAACCTATCCTACATTGACACTGCATGTTTCCTGACCTCCCCATGCTGACCACCACGTGGTGCTTATCTCCATTCTACATTGCCACTCACTGCATATCATAATAAAGGCCCTCCAATTCACACCACCCCGTGATGTTTTCCTCACTCCTACTAGTGAATGGCCTGTTAGAAACTCTTACAATGCGCACGACACGGCGATGTTTTTCAGAAACCTATCCTACATTGCCAAAGCATGATTCCTGACCTCCACATGCTGACCACCCCGTGGTGCCTTTCTCCATCCTACATTGCCACTCAATGCCTATCCTTATTCAGGCCCTCCGATTTACACCACCCTGTTATATTTTTCTCACTCCTACTAGTGAATGTCCTGTTAGAAACATTTACAATGCGCACCGCCCCGCGATATTTTTCAGAAACTTATCCTACATTGCCACTGCATGTTTCCTGACCTCCATATGCTGACCACCCCGTGGCGCTTTTCTCCATCCTACATTGCGACTCACTGCATATCCTAAATCAGAACATCTGATTCACACCACCTCGTGATGTTTTTCTCACTCTTACTAGTGAATGGCCTGTTAGAAACCTTTACAATGCGAACTACCCGCGATGTTTTTCAGAAACCTATCCTACATTGCCACTGGATGTTTCCTGACCTCCCATCCTGACCACCCCGTGGTGCTTTTCTCGATCCTACGTTGCCACTCACAGCCTATCCTGATTCAGGCCCTCTGATTCACACCACCCCGTGATAATTTTCTCAATCCTACTAGTGAAAGGCCTTTTAGAAACCCTTACAATGAGCACCACCTCGCGATGTTTTTCAGAAACCTATCCTACATTGACACTGCATGTTTCCTGACCACCACATGCTGACCACCCCGTGGAGATTTTCTCCATCCTACATTGCCACTCACTGCCTATCCTAATTCAGGCCCTCCGATTCACACCACCCCGTGATGTTTTCCTCACTCCTACTAGTGAATGGCCTGTTAGAAACTCTTACAATGCGCACGACCCGGCGATGTTTTTCAGAAACCTATCCTACATTGCCAAAGCATGATTCCTGACCTCCACATGCTGACCACCCCGTGGTGCCTTTCTCCATCCTACATTGCCACTCAATGCCTATCCTGATTCAGGCCCTCCGATTTACACCACCCTGTTATATTTTTCTCACTCCGACTAGTGAGTGGCCTGTTAGAAACATTTACAATGCGCACCACCCCGCGATAATTTTCAGAAACCTATCCTACATTGCCATTGCAAGTTTCCTGACCTCCCCTTGCTCACTAACCCATGGTGCTTTTCTCCATCGTACATTGCCACTCATGTCTATTTGATTCAGGCCCTCCGATTCACACCACACCATGATGTATTTCTCACTTCTACTAGTGAATGGCCTGTTAGAAAGCCTTACAATGCCCACCACCCCGCGTTGTTTTTCAGAAACCTGTCCTGCATTGCCACTGCATGTTTCCTGACCTCCCCATGTTGACCAATCCATCGTGCTTTTCTCCATGCTACATTGCGACTTACTGCCTATCCTAATTCGGCCCTCCGATTCACACCACCCCGTGATGTTTTCCTCATTCCTACTTGTGCATGGCTTGTTAGAAACCCTTACAATGCGCACCACCCTGCTTTTATTTTCAGAAACCTATCCTACATTGCCACTACCGGTTTCCTCACCTCCCTATGCTGACCACCCTGTGGTGCTTTTTTCCATCCTACATTGCCACTCAATGCCTATCCTAATTCAGGCCCTCCGATTCACACAACCCCGTGATGTTGTTCTCACTCCTACTAGTGAATGGATTGTTAGAAACCCTTACAATGCGCACCACCCAGCGATGTTTATCAGAATCCTATTGTACATTGCCACTGCATGTTTCCTTGCCTCCCCTTGCTGACAAACCCGTGGTTTTTTTCTCCACCCTGCATTGCCACTCACAGCCTATCCTAATTGAGCCCCTACGATTCACACCACATCGTGATGTTTTTTTCACTCCGACTTGTGCATGGATGGTTAGAAATCCTTAAAATGCGCACCACCCCGCGATGCTTTTCAGAAAACTATCCTACATTGCCGCTGCATGTTTACTGACCTACCCATGCTGACCACCCTGTGGTGCTTTTCTACATCCTACATTGCAACTCAATGCCTATCCTAATTCAGGACCTCCGATTCACAACACCCCGTGATGTTTTTTTCACTCCTTCTTCAGAATGGCTTGTTAGAAAGCCTTACAATGTGCACCATCCCACGATGTTTTTCAGAAACCTATCCTACATTGCCACTGCATGTTTCCTGACCTCACCATGTTGACCACCTCGTGGTGCTTTTCTCCATTCTTCATAGCCACTCACTGCCTATATTAATTCAGGCCCTACGATTCACACCACCCCTTGATGTTTTTTTTCACTCCTACTTGTGAATGGCTTGTTAGAAATCCTTACAATGTGCACCACCCCGTTATGTTTTTCAGAAAACTATCCTACATTACAATGCATGTTTCCTGACCTCTCCATGATGACCACCCCGTGGTGTTTTCTCCATCCTACATTGCCACTCACTGCCTATCCTAATTCAGGCCCTCCGATTCTCACCACCCCGTGATGTTTTTCTCACTCCTACTAGTGCATGGCCTGTTAGAAACCGTTACAATGGCACCACCCTGCTTTTTTTTTCAGAAACATATCCTACATTGCCACTGGATGTTTCTTCACCGCCTCATGCTGAACACCTTGTCGTGCTTTTCTCCGTCCTACATTGCCACTCAATGCCTATCCTAATTAAGGCACTCCGATTCACACCACCCCGTGATGTTGTTCTCACTCCTACTAGTGAATGGCCTGTTAGAAACCCTTACAATGCGCACCACCCTGCCATGTTTATCAGAAACCTATTCTACATTGCCATTGCATGTTTCCTTGCCTCCCCATGCTGACAAACCCATGGTGCTTTTCTCCAATCTTCATTGCCACACACTGCCTATCCTAATTCAGGCCCTCCGATTCACACCACCCCATGAGGTTTTTCTCACTCCTACTAGTGAATGGCCTGCTACAAACCCTTACAATGCGTACTACCCCGCGTTGTTTTTCAGAAACGTATCCTACATTGCCATTGCATGTTTCCTGACCTCCCCATGCTCACCAACCCGTGGTGCTTTTCTCCATCCTACATTGCCACTCATTCTCTATCTTGATTCAGGCCCTCCGATTCACACCACATCACGATGTATTTCTCACTCCTACTAGTGCATGGGCTTTTAGAAAGCCTTACAATGCTCACCACCCCGCGATGTTATTTAGAAAGCTGTCCTACATTGCCACTGCATGTTTCCTGAACTCCCCATGTTGACCACCCCGTGGCACTTTTCTCCATTCTTCATTGCCACTCACTGCCTATCCTAATTCAGGCACTCTGATTCACACCACCCCGTGATGTTTTTCTCACTCCTACTAGTGAACTGCCTGTTAGAAACCTTTACAATGTGCCCCACCCCGTGATGTTTTTCAGAAAACTATCCTACTTGCCACTGCGTGTTTCCTGACATCCCCATGCTGACCACACCGTGGTGCTTTTCTCCATTTTACGTTGCCACTCACTGCCTATCCTAATTCAGGGCCTCCGATTCACACCACCCGGTGATGTTTTTCTCACTGCTACTAGTGAATGGCCTGTTAGAATGCCTTACAATGCCCACCACCCTGCTTTTTTTTCAGAAACCTATCCTACATTGCCACTGCATGTTTCCTGACCTCCTCATGTTGACCACCCTGTGGTGCTTTTCTCCATCCTTCATTGCCACTCACTGCATATCCTAATTCAGGCCCTCCAATTCACACCCCCCCGTGATGTTTTTCTCACTCCTACTAGTGAATGGCCTGCTACACAACCTTACAATGCGCACCGCCCCGCGATGTTTTTTACAAACCAATCCTACATTGCCATTGCATGTTTCCTGACCGCCCCATGCTCACCATGCCGTGGTGCTTTTCTCCATCCTACATTGGCACTCACTGTCTATCTTGATTCAGCCCTCGGATTCACACCACACCATGATGTATTTCTCACTCTTACTAGTGAATGGCCTGTTAGAAACCTTTAAAATGCGCACTACCCGCGATGTTTTTCAGAATCCTATCCTACATTTCCACTGCATGTTTCCTGACCTCCCATCCTGACCACCCCGTGGTGCTTTTCTCGATCCTACGTTGCCACTCACGGCCTATCCTGATTCAGGCCCTCTGATTCACACCACCACGTGATGATTTTCTAAATCCTACTAGTGAAAGGCCTTTTAGAAACCCTTACAATGAGCACCACCTCGCGATGTTTTTCAGAAACCTATCCTATATTGACACTGCATGTTTCCTGACCACCACATGCTGACCACCCCGTGGAGATTTTCTCCATCCTACATTGCCACTCACTGCCTATCCTAATTCAGGCCCTCCGATTCACACCACCCCGTGATGTTTTTCTCACTCCTACTAGTGAATGGCCTGTTAGAAAACCTTACAATGGACACCACCCGGCGATGTTTTTCAGAAACCTATCCTAGATTGCCAAAACATGTTTCCTGACCTCCCCATGCTGACCACCCCGTGGTGCCTTTCTGCAACCTACATTGCCACTCAATGCCTTTCCTGATTCAGGCCCTCCGATTTACACCACCCTGTTATATTTTTCTCACTCCTACTAGTGAGTGGCCTGTTAGAAATATTTACATTGCGCACCACCCCGCGATAATTTTCAGAAACCTATCCTACATTGCCACTGCATGTTTACTGACCTCCACATGCTGACCACCCCATGGTGCTTTTCTCCATCCTACATTGCCACTCACTGCCTTTCCTAATTCAGAACATCTGATTCACACCACCCCGTGAGGTTTTTCTCACTCCTACTAGTGAATGGCCTGTTAGAAACACTTACAATGCGCACCACCTCGTGATGTTTTTCAGAAAAGTATCCTTCATTGCCACTGCATGTTTCCTGACCTCCCATCCTGACCACCACATGGTGCTTTCCTCGATCCTACGTTGACACTCACGGCCTATCCTAATTCAGGCCCTTGGATTCACACGACCCCGTGATAATTTTCTCACTCCTACTAGTGAAAGGCCTTTTCGAAACCCTTACAATGAGCACCACCTCGCGATGTTTTTCAGAAACCTAACCTACATTGGCACTGCATGTTTCTTGACCACCCCATGATGACCACCCCGTGGCGCTTTTCTCCATCCCTACATTGCCACTCACTACCTATCATAATTCAGGCCCTCCGATTCACACCACCCCGTGATGTTTTTCTCACTCCTACTAGTGAATGTAATGTTACACACCCATACAATGCGCACCACCCCGCGATGTTTTTCAGAAACCTATCCTACATTGCCACATCATGTTTCCTGGCCTCCACATGCTGACCACCCCGTGGTGCTTTTCTCCATCCTACATTGCCAGTCACTGCCTATCCTAATTCAGAACATCTGATTCACACCACCCCGTGATGTTTTTCTCACTCCTACTAGTGAATGGCCTGTTAGAAAGCCTTACAATGCGCACCACCCCGTGAGGTTTTTCAGAAAGGTATCCTATATTTCCACTGCATGTTTCCTGACCTCCCCATGCAGACCACCCCGTGGTGCTTTTCTCCATCATACGTTGCCACTCACAGCCTATCCTCATTCAGGCCCTCTGATTCACACCACCCCGTGATGTTTTTTTTCACTCCTACGTGTGAATGGCTTGTTAGAAATTCTTATAATGCGCACCACCCCGCGATGTTTTTCAGAAACCTATCCTACATTGCCACTGCATGTTTCCTGAACCTCCCCATGTTGACCACCCTGTGGTGCTCTTCTCCAATCTTCACTGCCACGCACTGCCTATCCTAATTCAGACCCTCTGATTCACACCACCCCGCGATGTTTTTCAGAAACCTATCCTACATTGCCATTGCATGTTTCCTGACCTCCCCATGCTCACCAACCCGTGGTGCTTTTCTCCATCCTACATTGCCACTCATTCTCTATCTTGATTCAGGCCCTCAGATTCACACCACATCATGATGTATTTCTCACTCCTACTAGTGCATGGGCTGTTAGAAAGCCTTACAATGCGCACCACCCCGCGATGTTATTCAGAAAGCTGTCCTATATTGCCACTGCATGTTTCCTGAACTCCCCATGTTGACCACCCCGTGGCGCTTTTCTCCATTCTTCATTGCCACTCACTGCCTATCCTAATTCAGGCACTCTGATTCACACCACCCCGTGATGATTTTCTCACTCCTACTAGTGAACTGCCTGTTAGAAACCCTTACAATGTGCCCCACCCCGTGATGTTTTTCAGAAAACTATCCTACATTGCCACTGCATGTTTCCTGACATCCCCATGCTGACCACACCGTGGTGCTTTTCTCCATTTTACGTTGCCACTCACTGCCTATCCTAATTCAGGGCCTCCGATTCACACCACCCGGTGATGTTTTTCTCACTGCTACTAGTGAATGGCCTGTTAGAATGCCTTACAATGCCCACCACCCTGCTTTTTTTTCAGAAACCTATCCTACATTGCCACTGCATGTTTCCTGACCTCCTCATGTTGACCACCCTGTGGTGCTTTTCTCCATCCTTCATTGCCACTCACTGCATATCCTAATTCAGGCCCTCCAATTCACACCCCCCCGTGATGTTTTTCTCACTCCTACTAGTGAATGGCCTGCTACACAACCTTACAATGCGCACCGCCCCGCGATGTTTTTTACAAACCAATCCTACATTGCCATTGCATGTTTCCTGACCGCCCCATGCTCACCATGCCGTGGTGCTTTTCTCCATCCTACATTGGCACTCACTGTCTATCTTGATTCAGCCCTCGGATTCACACCACACCATGATGTATTTCTCACTCTTACTAGTGAATGGCCTGTTAGAAACCTTTAAAATGCGCACTACCCGCGATGTTTTTCAGAATCCTATCCTACATTTCCACTGCATGTTTCCTGACCTCCCATCCTGACCACCCCGTGGTGCTTTTCTCGATCCTACGTTGCCACTCACGGCCTATCCTGATTCAGGCCCTCTGATTCACACCACCACGTGATGATTTTCTAAATCCTACTAGTGAAAGGCCTTTTAGAAACCCTTACAATGAGCACCACCTCGCGATGTTTTTCAGAAACCTATCCTATATTGACACTGCATGTTTCCTGACCACCACATGCTGACCACCCCGTGGAGATTTTCTCCATCCTACATTGCCACTCACTGCCTATCCTAATTCAGGCCCTCCGATTCACACCACCCCGTGATGTTTTTCTCACTCCTACTAGTGAATGGCCTGTTAGAAAACCTTACAATGGACACCACCCGGCGATGTTTTTCAGAAACCTATCCTAGATTGCCAAAACATGTTTCCTGACCTCCCCATGCTGACCACCCCGTGGTGCCTTTCTGCAACCTACATTGCCACTCAATGCCTTTCCTGATTCAGGCCCTCCGATTTACACCACCCTGTTATATTTTTCTCACTCCTACTAGTGAGTGGCCTGTTAGAAATATTTACATTGCGCACCACCCCGCGATAATTTTCAGAAACCTATCCTACATTGCCACTGCATGTTTACTGACCTCCACATGCTGACCACCCCATGGTGCTTTTCTCCATCCTACATTGCCACTCACTGCCTTTCCTAATTCAGAACATCTGATTCACACCACCCCGTGAGGTTTTTCTCACTCCTACTAGTGAATGGCCTGTTAGAAACACTTACAATGCGCACCACCTCGTGATGTTTTTCAGAAAAGTATCCTTCATTGCCACTGCATGTTTCCTGACCTCCCATCCTGACCACCACATGGTGCTTTCCTCGATCCTACGTTGACACTCACGGCCTATCCTAATTCAGGCCCTTGGATTCACACGACCCCGTGATAATTTTCTCACTCCTACTAGTGAAAGGCCTTTTCGAAACCCTTACAATGAGCACCACCTCGCGATGTTTTTCAGAAACCTAACCTACATTGGCACTGCATGTTTCTTGACCACCCCATGATGACCACCCCGTGGCGCTTTTCTCCATCCCTACATTGCCACTCACTACCTATCATAATTCAGGCCCTCCGATTCACACCACCCCGTGATGTTTTTCTCACTCCTACTAGTGAATGTAATGTTACACACCCATACAATGCGCACCACCCCGCGATGTTTTTCAGAAACCTATCCTACATTGCCACATCATGTTTCCTGGCCTCCACATGCTGACCACCCCGTGGTGCTTTTCTCCATCCTACATTGCCAGTCACTGCCTATCCTAATTCAGAACATCTGATTCACACCACCCCGTGATGTTTTTCTCACTCCTACTAGTGAATGGCCTGTTAGAAAGCCTTACAATGCGCACCACCCCGTGAGGTTTTTCAGAAAGGTATCCTATATTTCCACTGCATGTTTCCTGACCTCCCCATGCAGACCACCCCGTGGTGCTTTTCTCCATCATACGTTGCCACTCACAGCCTATCCTCATTCAGGCCCTCTGATTCACACCACCCCGTGATGTTTTTTTTCACTCCTACGTGTGAATGGCTTGTTAGAAATTCTTATAATGCGCACCACCCCGCGATGTTTTTCAGAAACCTATCCTACATTGCCACTGCATGTTTCCTGAACCTCCCCATGTTGACCACCCTGTGGTGCTCTTCTCCAATCTTCACTGCCACGCACTGCCTATCCTAATTCAGACCCTCTGATTCACACCACCCCGCGATGTTTTTCAGAAACCTATCCTACATTGCCATTGCATGTTTCCTGACCTCCCCATGCTCACCAACCCGTGGTGCTTTTCTCCATCCTACATTGCCACTCATTCTCTATCTTGATTCAGGCCCTCAGATTCACACCACATCATGATGTATTTCTCACTCCTACTAGTGCATGGGCTGTTAGAAAGCCTTACAATGCGCACCACCCCGCGATGTTATTCAGAAAGCTGTCCCATATTGCCACTGCATGTTTCCTGAACTCCCCATGTTGACCACCCCGTGGCGCTTTTCTCCATTCTTCATTGCCACTCACTGCCTATCCTAATTCAGGCACTCTGATTCACACCACCCCGTGATGATTTTCTCACTCCTACTAGTGAACTGCCTGTTAGAAACCCTTACAATGTGCCCCACCCCGTGATGTTTTTCAGAAAACTATCCTACATTGCCACTGCATGTTTCCTGACATCCCCATGCTGACCACACCGTGGTGCTTTTCTCCATTTTACGTTGCCACTCACTGCCTATCCTAATTCAGGGCCTCCGATTCACACCACCCGGTGATGTTTTTCTCACTGCTACTAGTGAATGGCCTGTTAGAATGCCTTACAATGCCCACCACCCTGCTTTTTTTTCAGAAACCTATCCTACATTGCCACTGCATGTTTCCTGACCTCCTCATGTTGACCACCCTGTGGTGCTTTTCTCCATCCTTCATTGCCACTCACTGCATATCCTAATTCAGGCCCTCCAATTCACACCCCCCCCGTGATGCTTTTCTCACTCCTACTAGTGAATGGCCTGCTACACAACCTTACAAAGCGCACCGCCCCGCGATGTTTTTTACAAACCTATCCTACATTGCCATTGCATGTTTCCTGACCGCCCCATGCTCACCATGCCGTGGTGCTTTTCTCCATCCTACATTGGCACTCACTGTCTATCTTGATTCAGCCCTCGGATTCACACCACACCATGATGTATTTCTCACTCTTACTAGTGAATGGCCTGTTAGAAACCTTTAAAATGCGCACTACCCGCGATGTTTTTCAGAATCCTATCCTACATTTCCACTGCATGTTTCCTGACCTCCCATCCTGACCACCCCGTGGTGCTTTTCTCGATCCTACGTTGCCACTCACGGCCTATCCTGATTCAGGCCCTCTGATTCACACCACCACGTGATGATTTTCTAAATCCTACTAGTGAAAGGCCTTTTAGAAACCCTTACAATGAGCACCACCTCGCGATGTTTTTCAGAAACCTATCCTATATTGACACTGCATGTTTCCTGACCACCACATGCTGACCACCCCGTGGAGATTTTCTCCATCCTACATTGCCACTCACTGCCTATCCTAATTCAGGCCCTCCGATTCACACCACCCCGTGATGTTTTTCTCACTCCTACTAGTGAATGGCCTGTTAGAAAACCTTACAATGGACACCACCCGGCGATGTTTTTCAGAAACCTATCCTAGATTGCCAAAACATGTTTCCTGACCTCCCCATGCTGACCACCCCGTGGTGCCTTTCTGCAACCTACATTGCCACTCAATGCCTTTCCTGATTCAGGCCCTGCGATTTACACCACCCTGTTATATTTTTCTCACTCCTACTAGTGAGTGGCCTGTTAGAAACATTTACATTGCGCACCACCCCGCGATAATTTTCAGAAACCTATCCTACATTGCCACTGCATGTTTTCTGACCTCCACATGCTGACCACCCCATGGTGCTTTTCTCCATCCTACATTGCCACTCACTGCCTTTCCTAATTCAGAACATCTGATTCACACCACCCCGTGAGGTTTTTCTCACTCCTACTAGTGAATGGCCTGTTAGAAACACTTACAATGCGCACCACCTCGAGATGTTTTTCAGAAAAGTATCCTTCATTGCCACTGCATGTTTCCTGACCTCCCATCCTGACCACCCCATGGTGCTTTCCTCGATCCTACGTTGACACTCACGGCCTATCCTAATTCAGGCCCTTGGATTCACACGACCCCGTGATAATTTTCTCACTCCTACTAGTGAAAGGCCTTTTCGAAACCCTTACAATGAGCACCACCTCGCGATGTTTTTCAGAAACCTAACCTACATTGGCACTGCATGTTTCTTGACCACCCCATGATGACCACCCCGTGGTGCTTTTCTCCATCCTACATTGCCACTCACTACCTATCATAATTCAGGCCCTCCGATTCACACCACCCCGTGATGTTTTTCTCACTCCTACTAGTGAATGGCCTGTTAGAAACCCTTACAATGCTCAACACCCGGAGATGTTTTTCAGAAACCTATCCTACATTGCCAAAGCATGTTTCCTCACCTCCCCATGCTGACCACTCCGTGGTGCCTTTCTGCATCCTAAATTGCCAATCAATGCATATCCTGATTCAGGCCCTCCAATTTACACCACCCTGTTATATTTTTCTCACTCCTACTAGTGAATGGCCTGTTAGAAAATTTTACAATGCGCACCACCCCGCGATATTTTTCAGAAACCTATCCTACATTGCCACTGCATGTTTTTTGGCCTCCACATGCTGACCACCCCGTGGTGCTTTTCTCCATCCTACATTGCCAGTCATTGCCTATCCTAATTCAGAACATCTGATTCACACCACCCCGTGATGTTTTTCTCACTCCTACTAGTGAATGGACTGTTAGAAAGCCTTTCAATGCGCACCACCCCGTGATGTTTTTCAGAAATGTATCCTACATTTCCACTGCATGTTTCCTTACCTCCCCATGTTGACCCATCCATCGTGCTTTTCTCCATCCTACATTGCGACTCATTGCCTATCCTAATTCGGCCCTCCGATTCACACCACCCCGTGATGTTTTTCTCATTCCTACTTGTGCATGGCCTGTTAGAAACCCTTACAATGCGCACCACCCTGCTTTTATTTTCAGAAACCTATCCTACATTGCCACTACCGGATTCCTCACCTCCCTATGTTGACCACCCTGTGGTGCTTTTTTCCATCCTACATTGCCACTCAATGCCTATCCTAATTCAGGCCCTCCGATTCACACAACCCAGTGATGTTGTTCTCACTCCTACTAGTGAATGGATTGTTAGAAACCCTTACAATGCGCACCACCCAGCGATGTTTATCAGAATCCTATTGTACATTGCCACTGTATGTTTCCTTGCCTCCCCTTGCTGACAAACCCGTGGTTTTTTTCTCCAACCTGCATTGCCACTCACAGCCTATCCTAATTCAGCCTCTACGATTCACACCACATCGTGATGTTTTTTTCACTCCTACTTCTGAATGGATGGTTAGAAATCCTTAAAATGCGCACCACCCCGCGATGTTTTTCAGAAAACTATCCTACATTGCCGCTGCATGTTTCCTGACCTACCCATGCTGACCACCCTGTGGTGCTTTTCTACATCCTACATTGCAACTCAATGCCTATCCTAATTCAGGACCTCCGATTCACAACACCCGTGATGTTTTTTTCACTCCTTCTTCTGAATGGCTTGTTAGAAAGCCTTACAATGTGCACCAGTCCATGATGTTTTTCAGAAACCTATCCTACATTGCCACTGCATGTTTCCTGACCTACCCATGCTGACCACCCTGTGGTGCTTTTCTACATCCTACATTGCAACTCAATGCCTATCCTAATTCAGGACCTCCGATTCACAGCACCCGTGATGTTTTTTTCACTCCTTCTTCTGAATGGCTTGTTAAAAACACTTACAATGCGCACCACCCCGCGATGTTTTTCAGAAAGCTATCCCACATTGCCACTGCATGTTTTCTGACTTCCCCATCCTGACGTTGCCGTGGTGCTTTTCTTCATCCTACATTGCCACTCACTGCCTATCCTAATTCAGGCCTTCCGATTAACACCCTCACGTGATGTATTTCTCACGCCTACAAGGGAATGGTCAGTTAGAAACCCATACAATGCGCACCATCCCGTGATGTTTTTCAGAAACCTATCCTATATTGCCAATCCATGTTTCCTGACCTCCCCATTCTGACCACACCGTGGTGCTTTTCTCCATTTTATATTGCCCCTCACTGCCTATCCTCATTCAGGCCCTCCAATTCACACCACCCGTGATGTTTTTCTCACTCCTACTAGTGAATGGCCTGTTAGAAACACTTACAATCGCACCACCCCGCTTTTTTTTTTCAGAAACCTAACCTACATTGCCAGGGCATGTTTTCTTACCTCCCCATGCTGACCACCCTGTGGTGATTTTCTCCACCCTACATTGCCACTCACTGCCTACCCTAATTCAGGCTCTCCGATTCACACCGCCCCTTGATGTTTTTTTTTCACTCCTACTTCTGAATGGCTTTTTAGAAAGCCTTGCAATGAGCTCCACCCAGCGATGTTTTTCAGAAACCTATCCTACATTGCCATTGCATGTTTCCTTTCCTCCCCATGTTGACCAACCCATGGTGCTTTTCTCCATTCTTCATTGCCATTCACTGCCTATCGTAATTCAGGCACTCCCATTCACACCACCCCGTGATGATTTTCTCACTCCTACTAGTGCATGGCCTGCTACAAACCCTTACAAGGCGCACCACCCCGTGATGTTTTTCAGAAACCTATCCTACATTGCCAATGCATGTTTCCTGACCTCCCGATGCTGACCACCCCTTGGTGCTTTTCTCCATCCTACATTGCCACTCACTGTATATCCTAATTCAGAACATCTGATTCAAACCACCCCGTGATGTTTTCCTGAATCCTACTAGTGAATGGCCTGTTAGAAACCCTTACAATCCGCACCACCCCGCGATGTTTTTAAGAAACCTATAATAAATTGCCACTGAATGTATCCTGACCACCCCATGCTGACCATGCCGTGGTGCTTTTCTCCATCCTACATTGGCAGTCACTGCCTATCCTGATTCAGGCCTTCTGATTCACACCCTCCCGTGATATATCTCTAAGTCCTACCAGGGATTGGACGGTTAGAAAACCTTACAATGCGCACCACCCCGTAATGTTTTTCAGAAACCTATCCTACATTGCCACTGCATATTTCCGGACCTCCCCATGCTGACCACACCGTGGTGCTTTCTTCCATTTTATATTGCCACTCACTGCCTATCCTAATTCAGGCACTCCGATTCACACCACCCCATGATATTTTTCTCACTCCTACTAGTGAATGGCCTGTTAGAATGCCTTACAATGTGTTCCACCAGCGATGTTTTTCAGAAACCTATTCTACATTGCCAATGCATGTTTCCTGACCTCCCCAGGCTGACCACCCCGTGGTGCTTTTCTCCATCCTACATTGCCACTCACTGTATATCCTAATTCAGAACTTCTGATTCAAACCACACCGTGATGTTTTTCTCAATTATACTAGTGCATGGCCTGTGAGAAACCCTTACAATGCGCACCAGCCCGCTTTTTTTTTTCAGAAACATATCCTACATTTCCACGGCATATTTTCTGATCTCCCCATGCTGACCACCCTGTGGTGATTTTCTCCATCCTACATTGCCACTCACTGCCTATCCTAATTCAGGCCCTCCGAATCACACCACCCCGTGATGTTTTTTCTCAATCCTACTAGTGAATGGCCTGTTAGAAACCCTTACAATGCGAACCAACCCGTGATGTTTTTCAGAAAACTATCCTACATTGCCACTGCATGTTTCCTGACCTCCCCATGCTGACCACACCGTGGTGCTTTTCTCCATTTTATGTTGCCACTCACTGCCTATCCTAATTCAGGCCCACTGTTTCACACCACCACGTGATGTTTTTCTCACTCCTACTAGTGAATGGCCTTTTAGAAACCTTTACAATGCGCAACGCCCCGCGATGTTTTTCAGAAACCTACACTATATTGCCACTGAATGTTTCCTGACATCCCCATGCTGACAATGCCATGGTGCTTTTCTCCATCCTACATTGCCACTCACTGCTTATCATAATTCAGGCCCTCTGATTCACACCACCCCGTGATGTTTTTCTCACTCCTACTAGTGAATGGCCTGCTACAAACAATGACAATGCGCACAACCCCGCGATGTTTTTGAGAAATATATCCTACATTGCCATGGCATGTTTCCTGACTTCCCCATGCTCACCAACCCGTGGTGCTTTTCTCCATCCTACATTGCCACTCACTGTCTAACTTGATTCATACCCTCCAATTCAAACCACACCATGATGTATTTCTCACTCCTAGTAGTTAATGGGCTGTTAGAAATCTTTACAATGCGCACAACCCAGCTTTTTTTTTTTTCAGAAAACAATCCTACATTACCATTGCATGTTTCCTGACCTCCCCATGCTGACCACCCGAGGTGCTTTTCTACATTCTTCATTGCCACTCACTGCCTATACTAATTCAGGCCCTCCGATTCACACAACCCCGTGATGATTTTGTCACTCCTACTAGTGAATGGCCTGCTACAAACCTTTGTAATGCACACAACCCCGCGATGTTTTTCAGAAACCTATCCTACATTGCCATTGCATGTTTGCTGACCTCACCATGTTGACCACCCCGTGGTGCTTTTCTCCATCCTACATTGCCACTCACTGTCTAACTTGATTCAGGCGCTCCGATTCACACAACACCATGATGTATTTCTCACTCCTACTAGTAAATGGCCTGTTAGATACCTTTACAATGCGCCCAACCCCGCAATGTTTTTCAGAAACCGATCTTGCCTTGCCACTGCATGTTTCCTGACCTCCCCATCATGACGACCCTGTGGTGCTTTTCTCCATCCTACATTGCCACTCACTGCCTACCCTAATTCAGGCTCTCCGATTCACAACGCCCCTTGATGTTTTTTTTTTCACTCCTACTTCTGAATGGCTTTTTAGAAAGCCTTGCAATGAGCACCACCCAGCGATGTTTTTCAGAAACCTATCCTACATTGCCATTGCATGTTTCCTTTCCTCCCCATGTTGACCAACCCATGGTGCTTTTCTCCATTCTTCATTGCCATTCACTGCCTATCGTAATTCAGGCTCTCCCATTCACACCACCCCGTGATGATTTTCTCACTCCTACTAGTGAATGGCCTGCTACAAACCCTTACAAGGCGCACCACCCCGTGATGTTTTTCAGAAACCTATCCTACATTGCCAATGCATGTTTCCTGACCTCCCCATCCTGACCACCCCTTGGTGCTTTTCTCCATCCTACATTGCCACTCACTGTATATCCTAATTCAGAACATCTGATTCAAACCACCCCGTGATGTTTTCCTCAATCCTACTAGTGAATGGCCTGTTAGAAACCCTTACAATCCGCACCACCCCGCGATGTTTTTAAGAAACCTATAATAAATTGCCACTGAATGTATCCTGACCACCCCATGCTGATCATGCCGTGGTGCTTTTCTCCATCCTACATTGGCAGTCACTGCCTATCCTGATTCAGGCCTTCTGATTCACACCCTCCCGTGATATATCTCTAAGTCCTACCAGGGATTGGACGGTTAGAAACCCTTACAATGCGCACCACCCCGTAATGTTTTTCAGAAACCTATCCTACATTGCCACTGCATATTTCCGGACCTCCCCATGCTGACCACACCGTGGTGCTTTCTTCCATTTTATATTGCCACTCACTGCCTATGCTAATTCAGGCACTCCGATTCACACCACCCCATGATATTTTTCTCACTCCTACTAGTGAATGGCCTGTTAGAATGCCTTACAATGTGTGCCACCAGCGATGTTTTTCAGAAACCTATCCTACATTGCCAATGCATGTTTCCTGACCTCCCCATGTTGACCAACCCATGGTGCATTTCTCCATTCTTCACTGCCACTCACTGCCTATCCTAATTCAGGTACTCCCATTCACACCACACCGTGATGATTTTCTCACTCCTACTAGTGAATGGCCTGCTACAAACACTACAATGCGCACCACCCCGCGATGTTTTTCAGAAGCCTTTCCTACATTGTCACTGCATGTTTCCTGACCTTCCCATGCTGACCACACCGTGGTGCTTTTCTCCATTTTATGTTGCCACTCACTGCCTATCCTAATTCAGGCCCACCGATTCACACCACCACGTGATGTTTTTCTCACTCCTACTAGTGAATGGCCTGTTAGAAAGTCTTACATTGCACACCACCCCAGGATGTTTTTCAGAAACCTATCCTACACTGCCAATGCATGTTTCCTGACCTCCCCATGCTGACCACACCGTGGTGCTTTTCTCCATTTTATGTTGCCACTCACTGCCTATCCTAATTCAGGCCCACCGATGCACACCACCACGTGATGTTTTTCTCACTCCTACTAGTGAATGGCCTGTTAGAAAGTCTTACATTGCACACCACCCCAGGATGTTTTTCAGAAACCTATCCTACACTGCCAATGCATGTTTCCTGACCTCCCCATGCTGACCACCCCGTGGTGCTTTTCTCCATCCTACATTGCCACTCACTGCCTATCCTGATTCAGGCCCTCTGATTCACACCACCCCGTGATGTTTTTCTCACTCCTACTAGTGAATGGCCCGTTAGAAACCCTTACAATGCGTACCACCCCGTGATGTTTTTCAGAAAACTATCCTACATTGCCAATGCATGTTTCCTGACCTCCACATGCTGAGCACCCCGTGGTGCTTTTCTCCATCCTACATTGCCAGTCACTGCCTATCATAATTCAGGCCCTCGGGTTCACACCACCCCGTGATGTTTTTCTCACTCCTACTAGTGAATGGCGTTTTAGAAACCCTTACGATCCTCACCATCCGCCATGTTTTTTAGAAACCTATCCTACATTGCCACTGCATGTGTCCTGACCTCCCCATGATGACCACCCCGTGGTGCTTTTCTCCATCCTACATTGCCACTCACTGCCTATCCTTATTCAGGTCCTCCAATTCACACCACGTCGTGAGGTTTTTCTCACTCCTACTAGTGAATGGCCTCTTAGAAACCCTTACAATGCACACCAACACGTAATGTTTTTCAGAAAGCTATCCCACATTGCCACTGCATGTTTCCAGATCTCCCCATGCTGACCACCCCGTGGTGCTTTTCTCCATCCTACATGGCCACTCACTGCCTATCCTTATTCAGACCCTCTGATTCACAGCACCCCGTGATATTTTTCTCACTCCTACTAGTGAATGGCCGGCTAGAAAGCCTTACAATGCGCACCACCCGGCGATGATTTGCAGAAACCTATCCTACATTGTCAATACATGTTTCCTGACCTCCGCATGCTGACCACCCGTGGTGCTTTTCTCCATACTACATTGCCACTCACTGCCTATCCTAATTCAGAACATCTGATTCAAACCACCCCGTGATGTTTTTCTCACTCCTACTAGTGAATGGCCTTTTAGAAACCCTTATAATGCGCACCACCCCGTGATGTTTTTCAGAAAAGTATCCTACATTGCCAATGCATGTTTCCTGACCTCCCCGTGCTGACCACCCTGTGGTGCTTTTGTCCACCCTACACTGCCACTCACTGCCTATCCTAATTCAGGCCCTCCGATTCACACCACCTCCTTGATGTTGTTCTCACTCCTACTAGTGGAAGGCCTTTTAGAAAACCTTACAATGAGCACCAACCCGCAATGTTTTTAAGAAACCTATCCTACATTGCCACTGCATGTTTCCTGACCTCCACATCCTGACCACCCTGTGGTGCTTTTCTCTATCCTACTCTGCCACTCACTGCCTATCCTGATTCAGGCCCTCCGATTCACACCACCCCGTGATGATTTTGTCACTCCTACTAGTGAATGGCCTGCTACAAACCCTTACAATGCGCACAACCCCAAAATGCTTTTCAGAAACCTATCCTACATTGCCATTGCATGTTTTCCGACCTCCCCATGCTCACCAACCCATGGTGCTTTTCTCCATCCTACATTGCCACTCACTGTCTAACTTGATTCAGGCCCTCCGATTCACACCACACCATGATGTATTTCTCACTCCTACTAGTAAATGGCCTGTTAGAAACCTTTGCAAGGCTCCCAATCCCGCGATGTTTTTTAGAAACCGATCCTACAGTTCCACTGCATGTTTCCTGACCTCACCATGCTGACCACACCGTGGTGCTTTTCTCCATGTTATGTTGCCACTCACTGCCTATCCTAATTCATGCCCACCGATTCACAGCAGCACGTGATGTTTTTCTCACTCCTACTAATGAATTGCCTGTTAGAAAGCTTTACAATGCGCACCACCCAGAGATGTTTATCAGAAACCTATCCTACATTGCCACTGAATGTTTCCTGACCTCCTCATGCTGACCACCCCGTGGTGCTTTTCTCCATCCTTCACTGCCACTCACTGCCTATCCTGATTCAGTCCCTCCGATTCACACCACCCCGTAATGTTTTTCTCACTCCTACTAGTTAATGGCCTCTTAGAAACGCTTACAATGCGCACCACCCCGATGTTTTTTTTTCAGAAACCTATCCTACATTGCCAATGCATGTTTCCTGACCTCCCCATGCTGACCAACCCGTGGTGCTTTTCTGCATCCTACATTGCCACTCACTGCTTCTCATAATTCAGGCCATGTGATTCACACCACCCCGTGATGTTTTTCTCACTCATACTCGTGAATGGCCTGTTAGAAACCCTTACAAAGCGCACCACCCCGTGATGTTTTTCAGAAAACTATCTTACATTGCCACTGCATGTTTCCTACCTCCCCATGCTGACCACCCTCTGGTGCTTTTCTCCATCCTACATTGCCACTCACTGCTTATCCTAATTCAGGCCCTCCAATTCACACCACACCGTGATGTTTTTCTAACTTCTACTAGTGAATGGCCTGTTAGAAACACTTACAATGTGCAACATCCTGTTTTTTTTTTTTTTTTTTTTTTTTTTCGGAAACCTATCCTACATTGCCACGGCATGTTTTCTGACCTCCCCATGCTGACCACCCTGTGGTGATTTTCTCCATCCTACATTGCCACTCACTGCCTAACCTAATTCAGGCCCTCCGATTCACACAACCCCGTGATGTTTTTTTCAATCCTACTTGTGAATGGCTTGTTAAAAACCCTTACAATGCGCACCACGCCGCGATGTTTTTCAGAAACCTATCCTACATTGCCATTGCATGTTTCCTGACCTCCCCATGTTGACCCCATGGTGCTTTTCTCCATTGTTCATTGCCCCTCAATGAATATCCTAATTCAGGCCCTCCCATTCACACCACCCCGTGATGATTTTCTCACTCCTACTAGTGAATGGCCTGCTAAAAACACTTACAATGCGCACCACCCCGTGATGTTTTTCAGAAAACTATCCTACATTGCTACTGTATGTTTCCTGTCCTCCCCATGCTGACCACCCCGTGGTGCTTTTCTCCATTCTACATTGCCACTCACTGCCTATCATAATTCAGGCCCTCCGATTCACACCACCCCGTGATGTTTTTCTCACTCCTACTAATGAATGGCCTGTTAGAAACACTTACAATGCGCACCAACCCATAATGTTTTTCAGAAAGCTATCCCACATTGCCACTGCATGTTTCCTGATCTCCCCATGCTGACCACCCCGTGGTGCTTTTCTAAATCCTACATTGCCACTCACTGCCTATCATAATTCAGGCCCTCCGATTCACACCACCCTGTGATGTTTTTCTCACTCCTACTAGTGAATGGCCTTACAATTCGCAACAACACGTAATGATTTTCAGAAAGCTATCCCACATTGCCACTGCATGCTTCCTGATCTCCCCATGCTGACCACACCGTGGTGCTTTTCTCCATCCTACATTGCCACTCACTGCCTAACCTAAATCAGGCCCTACCATTCACAAAACCCCGTGATGTTTTTCTCACTCCAACTAGTAAATGGCCTGTTAGAAACCCTTACAATGCGCACCACTCCGATGTTTTTTTTCAGAAACCTATCCTACATTGCCACTGCTTGTTTCCTGACCTCCCCATGCAGACCACCCCGTGGTGCTTTTCTCCATACTACATTGCCACTCACTGCTTATCATAATTCAGGCCCTCTGATTCACACCACCCCATGATGTTTTTCTCAGTCCTACTAGTGAATGGCCTGTTAGAAAGCCTTACACTTTTCACCACCCGCGATGTTTTTCAGAAACCAATCCTACATTGCCACTGCATGTGTCCTGACCTCCCCATGATGACCACCCTTTGGTGCTTTTCTCCATCCTACATTGCCACTCAATGCCTATCCTGATTCAGGCCCTTCAATTCATACCACGCCGTGATGTTTTTCTCGCTCCTACTAGTGAATGGCCTGTTAAAAACACTTACAATGCGCACCACCCCGCGATGTTTTTCAGAAATCTATCCCACATTGCCACTGCATGTTTCCTTACTTCCCCATCCTGACGTTGCCGTGATGCTTTTCTTCATCCTACATTGCCACTCACTGCCTATCCTAATTCAGGCCTTCCGATTAACACCCTCCCGTGATGTATTTCTCACGCCTACCAGGGAATGGTCAGTTAGAAACCCTTACAATGCGCACCATCCCGTGATGTTTTTCAGAAACCTATCCTATATTGCCAATCCATGTTTCCTGACCTCCCCATTCTGACCACACCGTGGTGCTTTTCTCCATTTTATATTGCCCCTCACTGCCCATCCTCATTCAGGCCCTCCGATTCACACCACCCGTGATGTTTTTCTCACTCCTACTAGTGAATGGCCTGTTAGAAAGCCTTACAATGCGCACCACCAGCGATGTTTTACAGAAACCTATCCTACATTGCCAATGCATGTTTACCGACCTCCCCATGCTGACCACCCCGTGGTCCTTTTCTCCAGCCTACATTGCCACTCACTGTATATCCTAATTCAGAACATCTGATTCAAACCACCCCGTGATGTTTTTCTCAATCCTACTAGTGAATGGCCTGCTACAAATCCTTACAATGCGCACAACCCCGCGATGTTTCTCAGAAACCTATCCTACATTGCCATTGTATGATTCCTGACCTCCCCGTGCTCACCAAACCATGGTGCTTTTCTCCATCCTACATTGGCACTCACTGTCTAAGTTGATTGAGGACCTCCGATTCACAACACCCCGTGATGTTTTTCTCACTCCTACTAGTGAATGGCCTGTTAGAAAGCCATACAATGGGCACCACCCCGTGATGGTTTTCAGAAAACTATCCTACTTTGCCACTGCATGTTTCCTGACCTCCTCATGCTGACCACCCCGTGGTGCTTTATTCCATTGTTCATTGCCACTCACTGCCTATCCTAAATCAGGCCCTCCAATTCACACCACCCCGTGATGTTTTTCTCACTCCTACTAGTTAATGGCCTGTTAGAAACACTTACAATGCGCACCACCCCAAAGTTTTTTTCAGAAACCTATCCTAAATTGCCTCTGCATGTTTCCTGACCTCCCCATGCTGACCACTCCGTGGTGCTTTTCTCCATCCTACATTGCCACTCACTGCTTATCATAATTCAGGCCCTCTGATTCACACTACCCCGTGATGTTTTTCTCAGTCCTACTACTGAATGGCCTGTTAGATAGCCTTACAATTCTCACCACTCGCGATGTTTTTCAGAAACCTATCCTACATTGCCACTGCATTTGTCCTGACCTCCCCATGATGACCACCCTTTCGTGCTTTTCTCCATCCTACATTGCCACTCACTGCCTATCCTGATTCAGGCCCTCCAATTCACACCATGCCGTGATGTTTTTCTGACTCCTACTAGTGAATGGCCTGTTAGAAAACCTTACAATTCGCAACAACACGTAATGTTTTTCAGAAAGCTATCCCACATTGCCACTGCATGTTTCCTGATCTCCCCATGCTGACCACACCGTGGTGCTTTTCTCCATCCTACATTGCCACTCACTGCCTATCCTAAATCAGGCCCTACCATTCACAAAACCCCGTGATGTTTTTCTCACTCCAACTAGTAAATGGCCTGTTAGAAACCCTTACAATGCGCACCACTCCGATGTTTTTTTTTCAGAAACCTATCCTACATTGCCACTGCTTGTTTCCTGACCTCCCCATGCAGACCACCCCGTTGTGCTTTTCTCCATACTACATTGCCACTCACTGCTTATCATAATTCAGGCCCTCTGATTCACACCACCCCATGATGTTTTTCTCAGTCCTACTAGTGAATGGCCTGTTAGAAATCCTTACAATTTTCACCACCCGCGATGTTTTTCAGAAACCAATCCTACATTGCCACTGCATGTGTCCTGACCTCCCCATGATGACCCCCCTTTGGTGTTTTTCTCGATCCTACATTGCCACTCACTGCCTATCCAAATTCAGGCCTTCCGATTCACACCCTCCCGTGATGTATTTCTCTCGCCTACCAGGGAATGGTCAGTTAGAAACCCTTACAATGCGCACCATCCCGTGATGTTTTTCAGAAACCTATCCTATATTGCCAATCCATGTTTCCTGACCTCCCCATTCTGACCACACCGTGGTGCTTTTCTCCATTTTATATTGCCCCTCACTGCCTATCCTCATTCAGGCCCTCCGATTCACACCACCCGTGATGTTTTTCTCACTCCTACTAGTGAATGGCCTTTTAGAAACCCTTATAATGCGCACCACCCCGTGATGTTTTTCAGAAAAGTATCCTACATTGCCAATGCATGTTTCCTGACCTCCCCGTGCTGACCACCCTGTGGTGCTTTTATCCACCCTACATTGCCACTCACTGCCTATCCTAATTCAGGCCCTCCGATTCACACCACCTCCTTGATGTTGTTCTCACTCCTACTAGTGGAAGGCCTTTTAGAAACCCTTACAATGAGCACCAACCCGCAATGATTTTAAGAAACCTATCCTACATTGCCACTGCATGTTTCCTGACCTCCACATCCTGACCACCCTGTGGTGCTTTTCTCTATCCTACTCTGCCACTCACTGCCTATCCTGATTCAGGCCCTCCGATTCACACCACCCCGTGATGATTTTGTCACTCCTACTAGTGAATGGCCTGCTACAAACCCTTACAATGCGCACAACCCCAAAATGCTTTTCAGAAACCTATCCTACATTGCCATTGCATGTTTTCCGACCTCCCCATGCTCACCAACCCATGGTGCTTTTCTCCATCCTACATTGCCACTCACTGTCTAACTTGATTCAGGCCCTCCGATTCACACCACACCATGATGTATTTCTCACTCCTACTAGTGAATGGCCTGGTAGAAACCTTTGCAATGCTCCCAACCCCGCGATGTTTTTCAGAAACCGATCCTGCAGTGCCACTGCATGTTTCCTGACCTCAACATGCTGACCACACCGTGGTGCTTTTCTCCATGTTATGTTGCCACTCACTGCCTATCCTAATTCATGCCCACCGATTCACAGCAGCACGTGATGTTTTTCTCACTCCTACTAATGAATGGTCTGTTAGAAACCTTTACAATGCGCACCACCCAGAGATGTTTATCAGAAACCTATCCTACATTGCCACTGAATGTTTCCTGACCTCCTCATGCTGACCACCCCGTGGTGCTTTTCTCCATCCTTCACTGCCACTCACTGCCTATCCTGATTCAGTCCCTCCGATTCACACCCCCCCGTGATGTTTTTCTCACTCCTACTAGTTAATGGCCTCTTAGAAACGCTTACAATGCGCACCACCCCGATGTTTTTTTTCAGAAACCTATCCTACATTGCCAATGCATGTTTCCTGACCTCCCCATGCTGACCACCCCGTGGTGCTTTTCTGCATCCTACATTGCCACTCACTGCTTCTCATAATTCAGGCCATGTGATTCACACCACCCCGTGATGTTTTTCTCACTCCTACTCGTGAATGGCCTGTTAGAAACCCTTACAAAGCGCACCACCCCGTGATGTTTTTCAGAAAACTATCTTACATTGCCACTGCATGTTTCCTACCTCCCCATGCTGACCACCCTGTGGTGCTTTTCTCTATCCTACATTGCCACTCACTGCTTATACTAATTCAGGCCCTCCGATTCACACCACCCCGTGATGTTTTTCTAACTTCTACTAGTGAATGGCCTGTTAGAAACACTTACAATGTGCAACATCCTGTTGTTTTTTTTTTTTTTTTTTTTTTTTTTTTTTTCGGAAACCTATCCTACATTGCCACGGCATGTTTTCTGACCTCCCCATGCTGACCACCCTGTGGTGCTTTTCTACATCCTACATTGCCACTCACTGCGTATCCTTATTCAGGCCCTCCGATTCACACCACTCCGTTATGTTTTTCTCACTCCTACTAGTAAATGGCCTGTTAGAAACCCTTGCAATGCGCACCACCCCACGATGTTTTTCAGAAACCTATACTTCAATGCCACTGAATGTTTCCTGACCTCCCCATGCTGACCATGCCGTTGTGCTTTTCTCCATTCTACATTGCCACTCACTGTCTAACTTGACTCAGGCCTTCCAATTCACACCATCCCATGATGTATTTCTCACTCCTACTAGTGAATGGCCTGTTCGATACATTTACAATGCTCCCAATCCCGCGATGTTTTTCAGAATCCGATCCTGCATTGCCACTGCATGTTTCCTGACCTCCCCATCCTGACCACCCCGTGGTGCTTTTCTCCATCCTACATTTCCAACCACGGCCTATCCTTATTCAGGCCCTGTGATTCACACCCTCCCGTGATTTATTTCTCACTCCTACCAGGGAATGGCCGGTTAGAAACACTTACAAGGCGCACCACTTCGTGATGTTTTTCAAAAAACTATCCTACAATGCCACTGAATGTTTCCTGACCTCCCCATGCTGACCACCCCGTGGCGATTTTCTCTATCCTACATTGCCACTCACTGCCTATCCTAATTCAGGCCCTCCGATTCATAACACCCCGTGATGTTTTTCTCACTCCTACTAGTGAATGGCCTGTTAGAAAGTCTTACAATGCGCACCACCAGCGATGTTTTTCAGAAACTTATCCTACATTGCCATTGCATGTTTCCTGACCTCCCCATCCTGACCACTCCGTGGTACTTTTCTCCATCCTACATTGCCACTCACTGCCTATCCTAATTCAGGCCCGCCAATTAACACCACCCTGTGATGTTTTTCTCACTCCAACTAGTGAATGGCCTGTTAGAAAGCCTTACAATGGGCACCACCCCGAGATGTTTTTCAGAAAACTATCCTACTTTGCCACTGCATGTGTCCTGACCTCCCCATGATGACCACCCTTTGGTGCTTTATTCCATCGTATATTGCCACTCACTGCCTATCCTGATTCTGGCCCTCCAATTCACACCACGCCGTGATGTTTTTCAAACTCCTACTTGTGAAAGGCCTGTTAGAAACCCTTACAATGCGCACCAACCTGGAATATTTTTCAAACAGTTGTCCCACATTGCCACTGCATGTTTCCTGACCTCCACATGCTGACCACACTGTGGTGCTGTTCTACATCCTACATTGCCACTCACTGCCTATCCTTATTCAGGCCCTCCGATTCACACCACCCCGTTATGTTTTTCTCCCTCCAACTAGTGAATGGCCTGTTAGAAACCCTTTCAATGCGCAACACCCTGCGATGTTTTTCAGAAACCTACACTACATTGCCACTGAATATTTCCTGACATCCCCATGCTGACAATGCATTGGTGCTTTTCTCCGTCCTACATTGCCACTCACTGTCTAACTTGATTCAGGCCCTCCAATTCACACCACACCATGAGGTATTTCTCACTCCTACTAATGAATGGCCTGTTAGATACTTTTACAATGCGCCCAACACCGGGCTGTTTTTCAGAAACCTATCCTACATTGCCATTGCATGTTTCCTGACCTCCACATCCTGACTACCCCGTGGTGCTTTTCTCCATCCTACATTGCCACTCACTGTATATCCTAATTCAGAACATCTGATTCAAACCACCCCGTGTTGTTTTTCTCAATCGTACTAGTGAATGCCCTGTTAGAAACCCTTACAATGCGCACGACAGTGTGATGTTTTTCAGAAAACTATCCTACATTGCCACTGCATGTTTCCTGACCTCCGCATGGTGACCACCCTGTGGTGCTTTTGTCCATCCTACATTGCCACTCACTGCATATCCTAATTCAGGCCCTCCGATTCACACCACCCCGTGATGATTTTCTCACTCCTACTAGTGAATGGCCTGTTAGAAACACTTACAATCGCACCACCCCGCTGTTTTTTTTCAGAAACCTAACCTACATTGCCAGGGCATGTTTTCTTACCTCCCCATGCTGACCACCCTGTGGTGATTTTCTCCACCCTACATTGCCACTCACTGCCTACCCTAATTCAGGCTCTCCGATTCACACCGCCCCTTGATGTTTTTTTTTTCACTCCTACTTCTGAATGGCTTTTTAGAAAGCCTTGCAATGAGCTCCACCCAGCGATGTTTTTCAGAAACCTATCCTATATTGCCATTGCATGTTTCCTTTCCTCCCCATGTTGACCAACCCATGGTGCTTTTCTCCATTCTTCATTGCCATTCACTGCCTATCGTAATTCAGGCACTCCCATTCACACCACCCCGTGATGATTTTCTCACTCCTACTAGTGAATGGCCTGCTACAAACCCTTACAAGGCGCACCACCCCGTGATGTTTTTCAGAAACCTATCCTACATTGCCAATGCATGTTTCCTGACCTCCCCATGCTGACCACCCCTTGGTGCTTTTCTCCATCCTACATTGCCACTCACTGTATATCCTAATTCAGAACATCTGATTCAAACCACCCCGTGATGTTTTCCTCAATCCTACTAGTGAATGGCCTGTTAGAAACCCTTACAATCCGCACCACCCCGCGATGTTTTTAAGAAACCTATAATAAATTGCCACTGAATGTATCCTGACCACCCCATGCTGACCATGCCGTGGTGCTTTTCTCCATCCTACATTGGCAGTCACTGCCTATCCTGATTCAGGCCTTCTGATTCACACCCTCCCGTGATATATCTCTAAGTCCTACCAGGGATTGGACGGTTAGAAACCCTTACAATGCGCACCACCCCGTAATGTTTTTCAGAAACCTATCCTACATTGCCACTGCATATTTCCGGACCTCCCCATGCTGACCACACCGTGGTGCTTTCTTCCATTTTATATTGCCACTCACTGCCTATCCTAATTCAGGCACTCCGATTCACACCACCCCATGATATTTTTCTCACTCCTACTAGTGAATGGCCTGTTAGAATGCCTTACAATGTGTGCCACCAGCGATGTTTTTCAGAAACCTATTCTACATTGCCAATGCATGTTTCCTGACCTCCCCATGCTGACCACCCCGTGGTGCTTTTCTCCATCCTACATTGCCACTCACTGTATATCCTAATTCAGAACTTCTGATTCAAACCACACCGTGATGTTTTTTCTCAATTATACTAGTGCATGGCCTGTGAGAAACCCTTACAATGCGCACCAGCACGCTTTTTTTTTTTCAGAAACATATCCTACATTTCCACGGCATATTTTCTGATCTCCCCATGCTGACCACCCTTTGGTGATTTTCTCCATCCTACATTGCCACTCACTGCCTATCCTAATTCAGGCACTCCGATTCACACCACCCCATGATATTTTTCTCACTCCTACTAGTGAATGGCCTGTTAGAATGCCTTACAATGTGTGCCACCAGCAATGATTTTCAGAAACCTATCCTACATTGCCAATGCATGTTTCCTGACCTTCCCATGTTGACCAACCCATGGTGCATTTCTCCATTCTTCACTGCCACTCACTGCCTATCCTAATTCAGGCACTCCCATTCACACCACACCGTGATGATTTTCTCACTCCTACTAGTGAATGGCCTGCTACAAACACTACAATGCGCACCACCCCGCGATGTTTTTCAGAAGCCTTTCCTACATTGTCACTGCATGTTTCCTGACCTTCCCATGCTGACCACACCGTGGTGCTTTTCTCCATTTTATGTTGCCACTCACTGCCTATCCTAATTCAGGCCCACCGATTCACACCACCACGTGATGTTTTTCTCACTCCTACTAGTGAATGGCCTGTTAGAAAGTCTTACATTGCACACCACCCCAGGATGTTTTTCAGAAACCTATCCTACACTGCCAATGCATGTTTCCTGACCTCCCCATGCTGACCACCCGTGGTGCTTTTCTCCATCCTACATTGCCACTCAGTGCCTATCCTAATTCAGAACATCTGATTCAAACCACCCCGTGATGTTTTTCTCACTCCTACTAGTGAATGGCCTTTTAGAAACCCTTACAATGCGCACCACCCCGTGATGTTTTTCAGAAAAGTATCCTACATTGCCAATGCATGTTTCCTGACCTCCCCGTGCTGACCACCCTGTGGTGCTTTTATCCACCCTACATTGCCACTCACTGCCTATCCTAATTCAGGCCCTCCGATTCACACCACCTCCTTGATGTTGTTCTCACTCCTACTAGTGGAAGGCCTTTTAGAAACCCTTACAATGAGCACCAACCCGCAATGTTTTTCAGAAACCTACACTATATTGCCACTGAATGTTTCCTGACATCCCCATGCTGACAATGCCGTGGTGCTTTTCTCCATCCTACATTGCCACTCACTGCCTATCCTAATTCAGGCCCTCCCAATCACACCACCCCGTGATGTTTTTTCTCAATCCTACTAGTGAATGGCCTGTTAGAAACCCTTACAATGCGCACCAACCCGTGTTGTTTTTCAGAAAACTATCCTACATTGCCACTGCATGTTTCCTGACCTCCCCATGCTGACCACCCTGTGGTGCTTTTTTCCATCCTACAATGCCACTCACTGCCTAACCTAATTTAGACCCTCCGATTCACACCACCCCGTGATGTTTTTCTCACTCCTACTAGTGAATGGCCTTTTAGAAACTTTTACAATGTGCAACGCCCCGCGATGTTTTTCAGAAACCTACACTATATTGCCACTGAATGTTTCCTGACATCCCCATGCTGACAATGCCGTGGTGCTTTTCTCCATCCTACATTGCCACTCACTGCTTATCATAATTCAGGCCCTCTGATTCACACCACCCCGTGATGTTTTTCTCACTCCTACTAGTTAATGGCCTGCTACAAACAATGACAATGCGCACAACCCCGCGATGTTTTTCAGAAATATATCCTACATTGCCATGGCATGGTTCCTGACTTCCCCATGCTCACCAACCCGTGGTGCTTTTCTCCATCCTACATTGCCACTCACTGTCTAACTTGATTCATACCCTCCAATTCAAACCACACCATGATGTATTTCTCACTCCTAGTAGTTAATGGCCTGTTAGAAATCTTTACAATGCGCACCACCCAGCTTTTTTTTTTCAGAAAACAATCCTACATTACCATTGCATGTTTCCTGACCTCCCCATGCTGACCACCCCGTGGTGCTTTTCTACATTCTTCATTGCCACTCACTGCCTATACTAATTCAGGCCCTCCGATTCACACAACCCCGTGATGATTTTGTCACTCCTACTAGTGAATGGCCTGCTACAAACCTTTGTAATGCACACAACCCCGCGATGTTTTTCAGAAACCTATCCTACATTGCCTTTGCATGTTTGCTGACCTCACCATGTTGACCACCCCGTGGTGCTTTTCTCCATCCTACATTGCCACTCACTGTCTAACTTGATTCAGGCGCTCCGATTCACACAACACCATGATGTATTTCTCACTCCTACTAGTAAATGGCCTGTTAGATACCTTTACAATGCGCCCAACCCCGCGATGTTTTTCAGAAACCGATCTTGCCTTGCCACTGCATGTTTCCTGACCTCCCCATCATGACGACCCTGTGGAGCTTTTCTCCATCCTACATTGCCACTCACTGCCTACCCTAATTCAGGCTCTCCGATTCACACCGCCCCTTGATGTTTTTTTTTCACTCCTACTTCTGAATGGCTTTTTAGAAAGCCTTGCAATGAGCACCACCCAGCGATGTTTTTCAGAAACCTATCCTACATTGCCATTGCATGTTTCCTTTCCTCCCCATGTTGACCAACCCATGGTGCTTTTCTCCATTCTTCATTGCCATTCACTGCCTATCGTAATTCAGGCTCTCCCATTCACACCACCCCGTGATGATTTTCTCACTCCTACTAGTGAATGGCCTGCTACAAACCCTTACAAGGCGCAGCACCCCGTGATGTTTTTCAGAAACCTATCCTACATTGCCAATGCATGTTTCCTGACCTCCCCATGCTGACCACCCCTTGGTGCTTTTCTCCATCCTACATTGCCACTCACTGTATATCCTAATTCAGAACATCTGATTCAAACCACCCCGTGATGTTTTCCTCAATCCTACTAGTGAATGGCCTGTTAGAAACCCTTACAATCCGCACCACCCCGCGATGTTTTTAAGAAACCTATAATAAATTGCCACTGAATGTATCCTGACCACCCCATGCTGACCATGCCGTGGTGCTTTTCTCCATCCTACATTGGCAGTCACTGCCTATCCTGATTCAGGCCTTCTGATTCACACCCTCCCGTGATATATCTCTAAGTCCTACCAGGGATTGGACGGTTAGAAACCCTTACAATGCGCACCACCCCGTAATGTTTTTCAGAAACCTATCCTACATTGCCACTGCATATTTCCGGACCTCCCCATGCTGACCACACCGTGGTGCTTTCTTCCATTTTATATTGCCACTCACTGCCTATGCTAATTCAGGCACTCCGATTCACACCACCCCATGATATTTTTCTCACTCCTACTAGTGAATGGCCTGTTAGAATGCCTTACAATGTGTGCCACCAGCGATGTTTTTCAGAAACCTATCCTACATTGCCAATGCATGTTTCCTGACCTCCCCATGTTGACCAACCCATGGTGCATTTCTCCATTCTTCACTGCCACTCACTGCCTATCCTAATTCAGGCACTCCCATTCACACCACACCGTGATGATTTTCTCACTCCTACTAGTGAATGGCCTGCTACAAACACTACAATGCGCACCACCCCGCGATGTTTTTCAGAAGCCTTTCCTACATTGTCACTGCATGTTTCCTGACCTTCCCATGCTGACCACACCGTGGTGCTTTTCTCCATTTTATGTTGCCACTCACTGCCTATCCTAATTCAGGCCCACCGATTCACACCACCACGTGATGTTTTTCTCACTCCTACTAGTGAATGGCCTGTTAGAAAGTCTTACATTGCACACCACCCCAGGATGTTTTTCAGAAACCTATCCTACACTGCCAATGCATGTTTCCTGACCTCCCCATGCTGACCACCCCGTGGTGCTTTTCTCCATCCTACATTGCCACTCACTGCCTATCCTGATTCAGGCCCTCTGATTCACACCACCCCGTGATGTTTTTCTCACTCCTACTAGTGAATGGCCCGTTAGAAACCCTTACAATGCGTACCACCCCGTGATGTTTTTCAGAAAACTATCCTACATTGCCACTGCATGTTTCCTGACCTCCACATGCTGAGCACCCCGTGGTGCTTTTCTCCATCCTACATTGCCACTCACTGCCTATCATAATTCAGGCCCTCGGGTTCACACCACCCCGTGATGTTTTTCTCACTCCTACTAGTGAATGGCGTTTTAGAAACCCTTACGATCCTCACCACACGCCATGTTTTTTAGAAACCTATCCTACATTGCCACTGCATGTGTCCTGACCTCCCCATGATGACCACCCCGTGGTGCTTTTCTCCATCCTACATTGCCACTCACTGCCTATCCTTATTCAGGTCCTCCAATTCACACCACGTCGTGAGGATTTTCTCACTCCTACTAGTGAATGGCCTATTAGAAACCCTTACAATGCACACCAACCCGTAATGTTTTTCAGAAAGCTATCCCACATTGCCACTGCATGTTTCCAGATCTCCCCATGCTGACCACCCCGTGGTGCTTTTCTCCATCCTACATGGCCACTCACTGCCTATCCTTATTCAGACCCTCTGATTCACACCACCCCGTTATATTTTTCTCACTCCTACTAGTGAATGGCCGGCTAGAAAGCCTTACAATGCGCACCACCCGGCGATGATTTGCAGAAACCTATCCTACATTGTCAATACATGTTTCCTGACCTCCGCATGCTGACCACCCGTGGTGCTTTTCTCCATCCTACATTGCCACTCACTGCCTATCCTAATTCAGAACATCTGATTAAAACCACCCCGTGATGTTTTTCTCACTCCTACTAGTGAATGGCCTTTTAGAAATCCTTATAATGCGCACCACCCCGTGATGTTTTTCAGAAAAGTATCCTACATTGCCAATGCATGTTTCCTGACCTCCCCGTGCTGACCACCCTGTGGTGCTTTTATCCACCCTACATTGCCACTCACTGCCTATCCTAATTCAGGCCCTCCGATTCACACCACCTCCTTGATGTTGTTCTCACTCCTACTAGTGGAAGGCCTTTTAGAAACCCTTACAGTGAGCACCAACCCGCAATGTTTTTCAGAAACCTACACTATATTGCCACTGAATGTTTCCTGACATCCCCATGCTGACAATGCCGTGGTGCTTTTCTCCATCCTACATTGCCACTCACTGCCTATCCTAATTCAGGCCCGCCCAATCACACCACCCCGTGATGTTTTTTCTCAATCCTACTAGTGAATGGCCTGTTAGAAAACCTTACAATGCGCACCAACCCGTGATGTTTTTCAGAAAACTATCCTACATTGCCACTGCATGTTTCCTGACCTCCCCATGCTGACCACCCTGTGGTGCTTTTTTCCATCCTACAATGCCACTCACTGCCTAACCTAATTTAGACCCTCCGATTCACACCACCCCGTGATGTTTTTCTCACTCCTACTAGTGAATGGCCTTTTAGAAACTTTTACAATGTGCAACGCCCCGCGATGTTTTTCAGAAACCTACACTATATTGCCACTGAATGTTTCCTGACATCCCCATGCTGACAATGCCGTGGTGCTTTTCTCCATCCTACATTGCCACTCACTGCTTATCATAATTCAGGCCCTCTGATTCACACCACCCCGTGATGTTTTTCTCACTCCTACTAGTGAATGGCCTGCTACAAACAATGACAATGCGCACAACCCCGCGATGTTTTTCAGAAATATATCCTACATTGCCATGGCATGGTTCCTGACTTCCCCATGCTCACCAACCCGTGGTGCTTTTCTCCATCCTACATTGCCACTCACTGTCTAACTTGATTCATACCCTCCAATTCAAACCACACCATGATGTATTTCTCACTCCTAGTAGTTAATGGCCTGTTAGAAATCTTTACAATGCGCACCACCCAGCTTTTTTTTTTCAGAAAACAATCCTACATTACCATTGCATGTTTCCTGACCTCCCCATGCTGACCACCCCGTGGTGCTTTTCTACATTCTTCATTGCCACTCACTGCCTATACTAATTCAGGCCCTCCGATTCACACAACCCCGTGATGATTTTGTCACTCCTACTAGTGAATGGCCTGCTACAAACCTTTGTAATGCACACAACCCCGCGATGTTTTTCAGAAACCTATCCTACATTGCCTTTGCATGTTTGCTGACCTCACCATGTTGACCACCCCGTGGTGCTTTTCTCCATCCTACATTGCCACTCACTGTCTAACTTGATTCAGGCGCTCCGATTCACACAACACCATGATGTATTTCTCACTCCTACTAGTAAATGGCCTGTTAGATACCTTTACAATGCGCCCAACCCCGCGATGTTTTTCAGAAACCGATCTTGCCTTGCCACTGCATGTTTCCTGACCTCCCCATCATGACGACCCTGTGGAGCTTTTCTCCATCCTACATTGCCACTCACTGCCTACCCTAATTCAGGCTCTCCGATTCACACCGCCCCTTGATGTTTTTTTTTCACTCCTACTTCTGAATGGCTTTTTAGAAAGCCTTGCAATGAGCACCACCCAGCGATGTTTTTCAGAAACCTATCCTACATTGCCATTGCATGTTTCCTTTCCTCCCCATGTTGACCAACCCATGGTGCTTTTCTCCATTCTTCATTGCCATTCACTGCCTATCGTAATTCAGGCTCTCCCATTCACACCACCCCGTGATGATTTTCTCACTCCTACTAGTGAATGGCCTGCTACAAACCCTTACAAGGCGCAGCACCCCGTGATGTTTTTCAGAAACCTATCCTACATTGCCAATGCATGTTTCCTGACCTCCCCATGCTGACCACCCCTTGGTGCTTTTCTCCATCCTACATTGCCACTCACTGTATATCCTAATTCAGAACATCTGATTCAAACCACCCCATGATGTTTTCCTCAATCCTACTAGTGAATGGCCTGTTAGAAACCCTTACAATCCGCACCACCCTGCGATGTTTTTAAGAAACCTATAATAAATTGCCACTGAATGTATCCTGACCACCCCATGCTGACCATGCCGTGGTGCTTTTCTCCATCCTACATTGGCAGTCACTGCCTATCCTGATTCAGGCCTTCTGATTCACACCCTCCCGTGATATATCTCTAAGTCCTACCAGGGATTGGACGGTTAGAAACCCTTACAATGCGCACCACCCCGTAATGTTTTTCAGAAACCTATCCTACATTGCCACTGCATATTTCCGGACCTCCCCATGCTGACCACACCGTGGTGCTTTCTTCCATTTTATATTGCCACTCACTGCCTATCCTAATTCAGGCACTCCGATTCACACCACCCCTTGATATTTTTCTCACTCCTACTAGTGAATGGCCTGTTAGAATGCCTTACAATATGTGCCACCAGCGATGTTTTTCAGAAACCTATCCTACATTGCCAATGCATGTTTCCTGACTTCCCCATGTTGACCAACCCATGGTGCATTTCTCCATTCTTCACTGCCACTCACTGCCTATCCTAATTCAGGCACTCCCATTCACACCACACCATGTTGATTTTCTCACTCCTACTAGTGAATGGCCTGCTACAAACACTACAATGCGCACCACCCCGCGATGTTTTTCAGAAGCCTTTCCTACATTGTCACTGCATGTTTCCTGACCTTCCCATGCTGACCACACCGTGGTGCTTTTCTCCATTTTATGTTGCCACTCACTGCCTATCCTAATTCAGGCCCACCGATTCACACCACCACGTGATGTTTTTCTCACTCCTACTAGTGAATGGCCTGTTAGAAAGTCTTACATTGCACACCACCCCAGGATGATTTTCAGAAACCTATCCTACACTGCCAATGCATGTTTCCTGACCTCCCCATGCTGACCACCCCGTGGTGCTTTTCTCCATCCTACATTGCCACGCAATGCCTATCCTGATTCAGGCCCTCTGATTCACACCACCCCGTGATGTTTTTCTCACTCCTACTAGTGAATGGCCCATTAGAAACCCTTACAATGCGTACCACCCCGTGATGTTTTTCAGAAAACTATCCTACATTGCCACTGCATGTTTCCTGACCTCCACATGCTGAGCACCCCGTGGTGCTTTTCTCCATCCTACATTGCCACTCACTGCCTATCATAATTCAGGCCCTCGGGTTCACACCACCCCGTGATGTTTTTCTCACTCCTACTAGTGAATGGCGTTTTAGAAACCCTTACGATCTTCACCACCCACCATGTTTTTTAGAAACCTATCCTACATTGCCACTGCATGTGTCCTGAACTCCCCATGATGACCACCCCGTGGTGCTTTTCTCCATCCTACATTGCCACTCACTGCCTATCCTTATTCAGGTCCTCCAATTCACACCACGTCGTGAGGTTTTTCTCACTCCTACTAGTGAATGGCCGGCTAGAAAGCCTTACAATGCGCACCACCCGGCGATGATTTGCAGAAACCTATCCTACATTGTCAATACATGTTTCCTGACCTCCGCATGCTGACCACCCGTGGTGCTTTTCTCCATCCTACGTTGCCAATCACTGCCTATACTAATTCAGAACATCTGATTCAAACCACCCCGTGATGTTTTTCTCACTCCTACTAGTGAATGGCCTTTTAGAAACCCTTATAATGCGCACCACCCCGTGATGTTTTTCAGAAAAGTTTCCTACATTGCCAATGCATGTTTCCTGACCTCCCCGTGCTGACCACCCTGTTGTGCTTTTATCCACCCTACATTGCCACTCACTGCCTATCCTAATTCAGGCCCTCCGATTCACACCACCCCGTGATGATTTTGTCACTCCTACTAGTGAATGGCCTGCTACAAACCCTTACAATGCGCACAACCCCAAAATGCTTTTGAGAAACCTATCCTACATTGCCATTGCATGTTTTCTGACCTCCCCATGCTCACCAACCCATGGTGCTTTTCTCCATCCTACATTGCCAGTCACTGTCTAACTTGATTCAGGCCCTCCGATTCACACAACACCATGATGTATTTCTCACTCCTACTAGTAAATGGCCTGTTAGAAACCTTTGTAAGGCTCCCAACCCCGCGATGTTTTTCAGAAACTGATCCTGCAGTGCCACTGCATGTTTCCTGACCTCACCATGCTGACCACACCGTGGTGCTTTTCTCCATGTTATGTTGCCACTCACTGCCTATCCTAATTCATGCCCAACGATTCACAGCAGCACGTGATGTTTTTCTCACTCCTACTAATGAATGGCCTGTTAGAAACCTTTACAATGCGCACCACCCAGAGATGTTTATCAGAAACCTATCCTACATTGCCAATGCATGTTTACTGACCTCCCCATGCTGACAACCGCGTGGTGCTTTTCTGCATCCTACATTACCACTCACTGCTTCTCATAATTCAGGCCATGTGATTCACACAACCCCGTGATGTTTTCTCACTCCTACTAGTGAATGGCCTGTTAGAAACCCTTACAATGCGCACCACCCCATGATGTTTTTCAGCAAACTATCTTACATTGCCACTGCATGTTTCCTACCTCCCCATGCTGACCACCCTGTGGTGCTTTTCTCCATCCTACGTTGCCACTCACTGCTTATCCTAATTCAGGCCCTCCGACTCACACCACCCCGTGATGTTTTTCTAACTTCTACTAGTGAATGGCCTGTTAGAAACACTTACAATGTGCAACATCCTGTTTTTTGTTTTTTTTTTTTTTTTCGGAAACCTATCCTACATTGCCACGGCATGTTTTCTGACCTCACCATGCTGACCACCCTGTGGTGATTTTCTCCATCCTACATTGCCACTCACTGCCTAACCTAATTCAGGCCCTCCGATTCACACAACCCCGTGATGTTTTTTTCAATCCTACTTGTGAATGGCTTGTTAGAAACCCTTACAGTGCGCACCACGCCGCGATGTTTTTCAGAAACCTATCCTACATTGCCATTGCATGTTTCCTGACCTCCCCATGTTGACCACCCCATGGTGCTTTTCTCCATTGTTCATTGCCCCTCAATGAATATCCTAATTCAGTCCCTCCCATTCACACCACCCCGTGATGATTTTCTCACTCCTACTAGTGAATGGCCTGCTAAAAACACATACAATGCGCACCACCCCGTGATGTTTTTCAGAAAACTATCCTACATTGCTACTGTATGTTTCCTGTCCTCCCCATGCTGACCACCCCGTGGTGCTTTTCTCCATTCTACATTGCCACTCACTGCCTATCATAATTCAGGCTCTCCGATTCACACCACCCCGTGATGTTTTTCTCACTCCTACTAATGAATGGCCTGTTAGAAACACTTACAATGCGCACCAACCCATAATGTTTTTCAGAAAGCTATCCCACATTGCCACTGCATGTTTCCTGATCTCCCCATGCTGACCACCCCGTGGTGCTTTTCTAAATCCTACATTGCCACTCACTGCCTATCATAATTCAGGCCCTCCGATTCACACCACCCCGTGATGTTTTTCTCACTCCTACTAGTGAATGGCCTTACAATTCGCAACAACACGTAATGTTTTTCAGAAAGCTATCCCACATTGCCACTGCATGTTTCCTGATATCCCCATGCTGACCACACCGTGGTGCTTTTCTCCATCCTACATTGCCACTCACTGCCTAACCTAAATCAGGCCCTACCATTCACAAAACCCCGTGATGTTTTTCTCACTCCAACTAGTAAATGGCCTGTTAGAAACCCTTACAATGCGCACCACTCCGATGTTTTTTTTCAGAAACCTATCCTACATTGCCACTGCTTGTTTCCTGACCTCCCCATGCAGACCACCCCGTGGTGCTTTTCTCCATACTACATTGCCACTCACTGCTTATCATAATTCAGGCCCTCTGATTCACACCACCCCATGATGTTTTTCTCAGTCCTACTAGTGAATGGCCTGTTAGAAAGCCTTACAATTTTCACCACCCGCGATGTTTTTCAGAAACCAATCCTACATTGCCACTGCATGTGTCCTGACCTCCCCATGATGACCACCCTTTGGTGCTTTTCTCCATCCTACATTGCCACTCAATGCCTATCCTTATTCAGGCCCTCCAATTCATACCACGCCGTGATGTTTTTCTCGCTCCTACTAGTGAATGGCCTGTTAAAAACACTTACAATGCGCACCACCACGCGATGTTTTTCAGAAAGCTATCCCACAATGCCACTGCATGTTTCCTGACTTCCCCATCCTGACGTTGCCGTGGTGCTTTTCTTCATCCTACATTGCCACTCACTGCCTATCCTAATTCAGGCCTTCCGATTAACACCCTCCCGTGATGTATTTCTCACGCCTACCAGGGAATGGTCAGTTAGAAACCCTTACAATGCGCACCATCCCGTGATGTTTTTCAGAAACCTATCCTATATTGCCAATCCATGCTGACCTCCCCATTCTGAACACACCGTGGTGCTTTTCTCCATTTTATATTGCCCCTCACTGCCTATCCTCATTCAGGCCCTCCGATTCACACCACCCGTGATGTTTTTCTCACTCCTACTAGTGAATGGCCTGCTACAAATCCTTACAATGCGCACAACCCCGCGATGTTTTTCAGAAACCTATCCTAAATGGCCATTGTATGATTCCTGACCTCCCCGTGCTCACCAAACCATGGTGCTTTTCTCCATCCTACATTGGCACTCACTGTCTAAGTTGATTGAGGACCTCCGATTCACAACACCCCGTGATGTTTTTCTCACTCCTACTAGTGAATGGCCTGTTAGAAAGCCATACAATGGGCACCACCCCGTGATGGTTTTCAGAAAACTATCCTACTTTGCCACTGCATGTTTCCTGACCTCCTCATGCTGACCACCCCGTGGTGCTTTCCTCCATCCTACATTGCCACTCACTGCCTATCCTAAATCAGGCCCTGCAATTCACACCACCCCGTGATGTTTTTCTCACTCCTACTAGTTAATGGCCTGTTAGAAACACTTACAATGTGCACCACCCCAAAGTTTTTTTCAGAAACCTATCCTAAATTGCCTCTGCATGTTTCCTGACCTTCCCATGCTGACCACTCCGTGGTGCTTTTCTCCATCCTACATTGCCACTCACTGCTTATCATAATTCAGGCCCTCTGATTCACACTACCCCGTGATGTTTTTCTCAGTCCTACTACTGAATGGCCTGTTAGATAGCCTTACAATTCTCACCACTCGTGATGTTTTTCAGAAACCTTTCCTACATTGCCACTGCATTTGTCCAGACCTCCCCATGATGACCACCCTTTCGTGCTTTTCTCCATTGTACATTGCCACTCACTGCCTATCCTTATTCAGGCCCTCCAATTCACACCATGCCGTGATGTTTTTCTGACTCCTACTAGTGAATGGCCTGTTAGAAAACCTTACAATTCGCAACAACACGTAATGTTTTTCAGAAAGCTATCCCACATTGCCACTGCATGTTTCCTGATCTCCCCATGCTGACCACACCGTGGTGCTTTTCTCCATCCTACATTGCCACTCACTGCCTATCCTAAATCAGGCCCTACCATTCACAAAACCCCGTGATGTTTTTCTCACTCCAACTAGTAAATGGCCTGTTAGAAACCCTTACAATGCGCACCACTCCGATGTTTTTTTTTCAGAAACCTATCCTACATTGCCACTGCTTGTTTCTTGACCTCCCCATGCAGACCCCCCCGTGGTGCTTTTCTCCATACTACATTGCCACTCACTGCTTATCATAATTCAGGCCCTCTGATTCACACCACCCCATGATGTTTTTCTCAGTCCTACTAGTGAATGGCCTGTTAGAAAGCCTTACAATTTTCACCACCCGCGATGTTTTTCAGAAACCAATCCTACATTGCCACTGCATGTGTCCTGACCTCCCCATGATGACCCCCCTTTGGTGTTTTTCTCCATCCTACATTGCCACACACTGCCTATCCAAATTCAGGCCTTCCGATTCACACCCTCCCGTGATGTATTTCTCTCGCCTACCAGGGAATGGTCAGTTAGAAACCCTTACAATGCGCACCATCCCGTGATGTTTTTCAGAAACCTATCCTATATTGCCAATCCATGTTTCCTGACCTCCCCATTCTGACCACACCGTGGTGCTTTTCTCCATTTTATATTGCCCCTCACTGCCTATCCTCATTCAGGCCCTCCGATTCACACCACCCGTGATGTTTTTCTCACTCCTACTAGTGAATGGCCTTTTAGAAACCCTTATAATGCGCACCAACCCGTGGTGTTTTTCAGAAAAGTATCCTGCATTGCCAATGCATGTTTCCTGACCTCCCCGTGCTGACCACCCTGTGGTGCTTTTATCCACCCTACATTGCCACTCACTGCATATCCTAATTCAGGCCCTCCGATTCACACCACCTCCTTGATGTTGTTCTCTCTCCTACTAGTGGAAGGCCTTTTAGAAACCCTTACAATGAGCACCAACCCGCAATCATTTTAAGAAACCTATCCTACATTGCCACTGCATGTTTCCTGACCTCCACATCCTGACCACCCTGTGGTGCTTTTCTCTATCCTACTCTGCCACTCACTGCCTATCCTGATTCAGGCCCTCCGATTCACACCACCCCGTGATGATTTTGTCACTCCTACTAGTGAATGGCCTGCTACAAACCCTTACAATGCGCACAACCCCAAAATGCTTTTCAGAAACCTATCGACATTGCCATTGCATGTTTTCTGACCTCCCCATGCTCCTCAACCCATGGTGCTTTTCTCCATCCTACATTGCCACTCACTGTCTAACTTGATTCAGGCCCTCCGATTCACACCACACCATGATGTATTTCTCACTCCTACTAGTGAATGGCCTGGTAGAAACCTTTGCAATGCTCCCAACCCCGCGATGTTTTTCAGAAACCGATCCTGCAGTGCCACTGCATGTTTCCTGACCTCAACATGCTGACCACACCGTGGTGCTTTTCTCCATGTTATGTTGCCACTCACTGCCTATCCTAATTCATGCCCACCGATTCACAGCAGCACGTGATGTTTTTCTCACTCCTACTAATGAATGGCCTGTTAGAAACCTTTACAATGCGCACCACCCAGAGATGTTTATCAGAAACCTATCCTACATTGCCACTGAATGTTTCCTGACCTCCTCATGCTGACCACCCCGTGGTGCTTTTCTCCATCCTTCACTGCCACTCACTGCCTATCCTGATTCAGTCCCTCCGATTCACACCCCCCCGTGATGTTTTTCTCACTCCTACTAGTTAATGGCCTCTTAGAAACGCTTACAATGCGCACCACCCCGATGTTTTTTTTCAGAAACCTATCCTACATTGCCAATGCATGTTTCCTGACCTCCCCATGCTGACCACCCCGTGGTGCTTTTCTGCATCCTACATTGCCACTCACTGCTTCTCATAATTCAGGCCATGTGATTCACACCACCCCGTGATGTTTTTCTCACTCCTACTCGTGAATGGCCTGTTAGAAACCCTTACAAAGCGCACCACCCCGTGATGTTTTTCAGAAAACTATCTTACATTGCCACTGCATGTTTCCTACCTCCCCATGCTGACCACCCTGTGGTGCTTTTCTCTATCCTACATTGCCACTCACTGCTTATACTAATTCAGGCCCTCCGATTCACACCACTCCGTTATGTTTTTCTCACTCCTACTAGTAAATGGCCTGTTAGAAACCCTGGCAATGCGCACCACCCCGCGATATTTTTCAGAAACCTATACTTCATTGCCACTGAATGTTTCCTGACCTCCCCATGCTGACCATGCCGTGGTGCTTTACTCCATCCTACATTGCCACTCACTGTCTAACTTGACTCAGGCCTTCCAATTCACACCATCCCATGATGTATTTCTCACTCCTACTAGTGAATGGCCTGTTCGATACATTTACAATGCTCCCAATCCCGCGATGTTTTTCAGAATCCGATCCTGCATTGCCACTGCATGTTTCCTGACCTCCCCATCCTGACCACCCCGTGGTGCTTTTCTCCATCCTACATTTCCACCCACGGCCTATCCTTATTCAGGCCCTGTGATTCACACCCTCCCGTGATTTATTTCTCACTCCTACTAGGGAATGGCCGGTTAGAAACACTTACAAGGCGCACCACTCCGTGATGTTTTTCAAAAAACTATCCTACAATGCCACTGCATGTTTCCTGACCTCCCCATGCTAACCACCCCGTGGCGATTTTCTCTAACCTACATTGCCACTCACTGCCTATCCTAATTCAGGCCCTCCGATTCATAACACCCCGTGATGTTTTTCTCACTCCTACTAGTGAATGGCCTGTTAGAAAGTCTTACAATGCGCACCACCAGCGATGTTTTTCAGAAACTTATCCTACATTGCCATTGCATGTTTCCTGACCTCCCCATCCTGACCACTCCATGGTACTTTTCTCCATCCTACATTGCCACTCACTGCCTATCCTAATTCAGGCCCGCCAATTAACACCACCCTGTGATGTTTTTCTCACTCCAACTAGTGAATGGCCTGTTAGAAAGCCTTACAATGGGCACCACCCCGAGATGTTTTTCAGAAAACTATCCTACTTTGCCACTGCATGTGTCCTGACCTCCCCATGATGACCACCCTTTGGTGCTTTATTCCATCGTATATTGCCACTCACTGCCTATCCTGATTCTGGCCCTCCAATTCACACCATGCCGTGATGTTTTTCAAACTCCTACTTGTGAAAGGCCTGTTAGAAACCCTTACAATGCGCACCAACCTGGAATATTTTTCAAAAAGGTGTCCCACATTGCCACTGCATGTTTCCTGACCTCCACATGCTGACCACACCGTGGTGCTGTTCTACATCCAACATTGCCACTCACTGCCTATCCTTATTCAGGCCCTCCTATTCACACCACCCCGTTATGTTTTTCTCCCTCCAACTAGTGAATGGCCTGTTAGAAACCCTTTCAATGCGCAACACCCTGCGATGTTTTTCAGAAACCTACACTACATTGCCACTGAATGTTTCCTGACATCCCCATGCTGACAATGCATTGGTGCTTTTCTCCGTCCTACATTGCCACTCACTGTCTAACTTGATTCAGTCCCTCCAATTCACACCACACCATGAGGTATTTCCCACTCCTACTAATGAATGGCCTGTTAGATACTTTTACAATGCGCCCAACACCGGGCTGTTTTTCAGAAACCTATCCTACATTGCCATTGCATGTTTCCTGACCTCCACATCCTGACTACCCCGTGGTGCTTTTCTCCATCCTACATTGCCACTCACTGTATATCCTAATTCAGAACATCTGATTCAAACCACCCCGTGTTGTTTTTCTCAATCGTACTAGTGAATGCCCTGTTAGAAACCCTTACAATGCGCACGACAGTGTGATGTTTTTCAGAAAACTATCCTACATTGCCACTGCATGTTTCCTGACCTCCCCATGGTGAAAACCCTGTGGTGCTTTTGTCCATCCTACATTGCCACTCACTGCATATCCTAATTCAGGCCCTCCGATTCACACCACCCCGTGATGTTTTTCTCACTCCTACTAGTGAATGGCCTGTTAGAAACACTTACAATCGCACCACCCTGCTTTTTTTTTTTCAGAAACCTAACCTACATTGCCAGGGCATGTTTTCTTACCTCCCCATGCTGACCACCCTGTGGTGATTTTCTCCACCCTACATTGCCACTCACTGCCTACCCTAATTCAGGCTCTCCGATTCACACCGCCCCTTGATGTTTTTTTTTTTCACTCCTACTTCTGAATGGCTTTTTAGAAAGCCTTGCAATGAGCACCACCCAGCGATGTTTTTCAGAAACCTATCCTACATTGCCATTGCATGTTTCCTTTCCTCCCCATGTTGACCAACCCATGGTGCTTTTCTCCATTCTTCATTGCCATTCACTGCCTATCGTAATTCAGGCACTCCCATTCACACCACCCCGTGATGATTTTCTCACTCCTACTAGTGAATGGCCTGCTACAAACCCTTACAAGGCGCACCACCCCGTGATGTTTTTCAGAAACCTATCCTACATTGCCAATGCATGTTTCCTGACCTCCCCATGCTGACCACCCCTTGGTGCTTTTCTCCATCCTACATTGCCACTCACTGTATATCCTAATTCAGAACATCTGATTCAAACCACCCCGTGATGTTTTCCTCAATCCTACTAGTGAATGGCCTGTTAGAAACCCTTACAATCCGCACCACCCCGCGATGTTTTTAAGAAACCTATAATAAATTGCCACTGAATGTATCCTGACCACCCCATGCTGACCATGCCGTGGTGCTTTTCTCCATCCTACATTGGCAGTCACTGCCTATCCTGATTCAGGCCTTATGATTCACACCCTCCCGTGATATATCTCTAAGTCCTACCAGGGATTGGACGGTTAGAAACCCTTACAATGCGCACCACCCCTAATGTTTTTCAGAAACCTATCCTACATTGCCACTGCATATTTCCGGACCTCCCCATGCTGACCACACCGTGGTGCTTTCTTCCATTTTATATTTGCACTCACTGCCTATCCTAATTCAGGCACTCCGATTCACACCACCCCATGATATTTTTCTCACTCCTACTAGTGAATGGCCTGTTAGAATGCCTTACAATGTGTGCCACCAGCGATGTTTTTCAGAAACCTATCCTACATTGCCAATGCATGTTTCCTGACTTCCCCATGTTGACCAACCCATGGTGCATTTCTCCATTCTTCACTGCCACTCACTGCCTATCCTAATTCAGGCACTCCCATTCACACCACCACGTGATGTTTTTCTCACTCCTATTAGTGAATGGCCTGTTAGAAAGTCTTACATTGCACACCACCCCAGGATGTTTTTCAGAAACCTATCCTACACTGCCAATGCATGTTTCCTGACCTCCCCATGCTGACCACCCCGTGGTGCTTTTCTCCATCCTATATTGCCACTCACTGCCTATCCTGATTCAGGCCCTCTGATTCACACCACCCCGTGATTTTTTTCTCACTCCTACTAGTGAATGGCCCGTTAGAAACCCTTACAATGCGTACCACCCCGTGATGTTTTTCAGAAAACTATCCTACATTGCCACTGCATGTTTCCTGACCTCCACATGCTGAGCACCCTGTGGTGCTTTTCTCCATCCTACATTGCCACTCACTGCCTGTCATAATTCAGGCCCTCGGGTTCACACCACCCCGTGATGTTTTTCTCACTCCTACTAGTGAATGGCGTTTTAGAAACCCTTACGATCCTCACCACCCGCCATGTTTTTTAGAAACCTATCCTACATTGCCACTGCATGTGTCCTGACCTCCCCATGATGACCACCCCGTGGTGCTTTTCTCTATCCTACATTGCCACTCACTGCCTATCCTTATTCAGGTCCTCCAATTCACACCACGTCGTGAGGTTTTTCTCACTCCTACTAGTGAATGGCCTCTTAGAAACCCTTACAATGCACACCAACCCGTAATGTTTTTCAGAAAGCTATCCCACATTGCCACTGCATGTTTCCAGATCTCCCCATGCTGACCACCCCGTGGTGCTTTTCTCCATCCTACATGGCCACTCACTGCCTATCCTTATTCAGACCCTCTGATTCACACCACCCCGTTATATTTTTCTCACTCCTACTAGTGAATGGCCGGCTAGAAAGCCTTACAATGCGCACCACCCGGCGATGATTTGCAGAAACCTATCCTACATTGTCAATACATGTTTCCTGACCTCCGCATGCTGACCACCCGTGGTGCTTTTCTCCATCCTACATTGCCACTCAGTGCCTATCCTAATTCAGAACATCTGATTCAAACCACCCCGTGATGTTTTTCTCACTCCTACTAGTGAATGGCCTTTTAGAAACCCTTATAATGCGCACCACCCCGTGATGTTTTTCAGAAACGTACCCTACATTGCCAATGCATGTTTCCTGACCTCCCCGTGCTGACCACCCTGTGGTGCTTTTATCCACCCTACATTGCCACTCACTGCCTATCCTAATTCAGGCCCTCCGATTCACACCACCTCCTTGATGTTGTTCTCACTCCTACTAGTGGAAGGCCTTTTAGAAAACCTTACAATGAGCACCAACCCGCAATGTTTTTAAGAAACCTATCCTACATTGCCACTGCATGTTTCCTGACCTCCACATCCTGACCACCCTGTGGTGCTTTTCTCTATCCTACTCTGCCACTCACTGCCTATCCTGATTCAGGCCCTCCGATTCACACCACCCCGTGATGATTTTGTCACTCCTACTAGTGAATGGCCTGCTACAAACCCTTACAATGCGCACAACCCCAAAATGCTTTTCAGAAACCTATCCTACATTGCCATTGCATGTTTTCTGACCTCCCCATGCTCACCAACCCATGGTGCTTTTCTCCATCCTACATTGCCACTCACTGTCTAACTTGATTCAGGCCCTCCGATTCACACCACACCATGATGTATTTCTCACTCCTACTAGTAAATGGCCTGGTAGAAACCTTTGCTATGCTCCCAACCCCGCGATGTTTTTCAGAAACCGATCCTGCAGTGCCACTGCATGTTTCCTGACCTCAACATGCTGACCACACCGTGGTGCTTTTCTCCATGTTATGTTGCCACTCACTGCCTATCCTAATCCATGCCCACCGATTCACAGCAGCACGTGATGTTTTTCTCACTCCTACTAATGAATGGCCTGTTAGAAACCTTTACAATGCGCACCACCCAGAGATGTTTATCAGAAACCTATCCTACATTGCCACTGAATGTTTCCTGACCTCCTCATGCTGACCACCCCGTGGTGCTTTTCTCCATCCGTCACTGCCACTCACTGCATATCCTGATTCAGTCCCTCCGATTCACACCACCCCGTGATGTTTTTCTCACTCCTACTAGTTAATGGCCTCTTAGAAACGCTTACAATGCGCACCACCCCGATGTTTTTTTTCAGAAACCTATCCTACATTGCCAATGCATGTTTCCTGACCTCCCCATGCTGACCACCCCGTGGTGCTTTTCTGCATCCTACATTGCCACTCACTGCTTCTCATAATTCAGGCCATGTGATTCACACCACCCCGTGATGTTTTTCTCACTCCTACTCGTGAATGGCCTGTTAGAAACCCTTACAAAGCGCACCACCCCGTGATGTTTTTCAGAAAACTATCTTACATTGCCACTGCATGTTTCCTACCTCCCCATGCTGACCACCCTGTGGTGCTTTTCTCCATCCTACATTGCCACTCACTGCTTATCCTAATTCAGGCCCTCCGATTCACACCATCCCGTGATGTTTTTCTAACTTCTACTAGTGAATGGCCTGTTAGAAACACTTACATTGTGCAGCATCCTGGTTTTTTTTTTTTGTTTTTTTTTTGTTTGTTTTTTTTTTTTTCGGAAACCTATCCTACATTGCCACGGCATGTTTTCTGACCTCCCCATGCTGACCACCCTGTGGTGATTTTCTCCATCCTACATTGCCACTCACTGCCTACCTAATTCAGGCCCTCCGATTCACACAACCCCGTGATGTTTTTTTCAATCCTACTTGTGAATGGCTTGTTAGAAACCCTTACAGTGCGCACCACGCCGCGATGTTTTTCAGAAACCTATCCTACATTGCCATTGCATGTTTCCTGACCTCGCCATGTTGACCACCCCATGGTGCTTTTCTCCATTGTTCATTGCCCCTCAATGAATATCCTAATTCAGGCCCTCCCATTCACACCACCCCGTGATGATTTTCTCACTCCTACTAGTGAATGGCCTGCTAAAAACACTTACAATGCACACCACCCCGTGATGTTTTTCAGAAAACTATCCTACATTGCTACTGTATGTTTCCTGTCCTCCCCATGCTGACCACCCCGTGGTGCTTTTCTCCATTCTACATTGCCACTCACTGCCTATCATAATTCAGGCCCTCCGATTCACACCACCCCGTGATGTTTTTCTCACTCCTACTAATGAATGGCCTGTTAGAAACACTTACAATGCGCACCAACCCATAATGTTTTTCAGAAAGCTATCCCACATTGCCACTGCATGTTTCCTGATCTCCCCATGCTGACCACCCCATGGTGCTTTTCTAAATCCTACATTGCCACTCACTGCCTATCATAATTCAGGCCCTCCGATTCACACCACCCCGTGATGTTTTTCTCACTCCTACTAGTGAATGGCCTTACAATTCGCAACAACACGTAATGTTTTTCAGAAAGCTATCCAACATTGCCACTGCATGTTTCCTGATCTCCCCATGCTGACCACACCGTGGTGCTTTTCTCCATCCTACATTGCCACTCACTGCCTAACCTAAATCAGGCCCTACCATTCACAAAACCCCGTGATGTTTTTCTCACTCCAACTAGTAAATGGCCTGTTAGAAACCCTTACAATGCGCACCACTACGATGTTTTTTTTCAGAAACCTATCCTACATTGCCACTGCTTGTTTCCTGACCTCCCCATGCAGACCACCCCGTGGTGCTTTTCTCCATACTACATTGCCACTCACTGCTTATCATAATTCAGGCCCTCTGATTCACACCACCCCATGATGTTTTTCTCAGTCCTACTAGTGAATGGCCTGTTAGAAAGCCTTACAATTTTCACCACCCGCGATGTTTTTCAGAAACCAATCCTACATTGCCACTGCATGTGTCCTAACATCCCCATGATGACGACCCTTTGGTGCTTTTCTCCATCCTACATTGCCACTCAATGCCTATCCTGATTCAGGCCCTCCAATTCATACCACGCCGTGATGTTTTTCTCGCTCCTACTAGTGAATGGCCTGTAAAAAACACTTACAATGCGCACCACGCCGCGATGTTTTTCAGAAAGCTATCCCACATTGCCACTGCATGTTTCCTGACTTCTCCATCCTGACGTTGCCGTGGTGCTTTTCTTCATCCTACATTGCCACTCACTGCCTATCCTAATTCAGGCCTTCCGATTAACACCCTCACGTGATGTATTTCTCACGCCTACCAGGGAATGGTCAGTTAGAAACCCTTACAATGCGCACCATCCCGTGATGTTTTTCAGAAACCTATCCTATATTGCCAATCCATGTTTCCTGACCTCTCCATTCTGACGACACCGTGGTGCTGTTCTCCATTTTATATTGCCCCTCACTGCATATCCTCATTCAGGCCCTCCGATTCACAGCACCCGTGATGTTTTTCTCAGTCCTACTAGTGAATGGCCTGTTAGAAAGCCTTACAATGCGCACCACCAGCGATGTTTTACAGAAACCTATCCTACATTGCCAATGCATGTTTACCGACCTCCCCATGCTGACCACCCCGTGGTCCTTTTCTCCAGCCTACATTGCCACACACTGTATATCCTAATTCAGAACATCTGATTCAAACCACCCCGTGATGTTTTTCTCAATCCTACTAGTGAATGGCCTGCTACAAATCCTTACAATGCGCACAACCCCGCGATGTTTTTCAGAAACCTATCCTACATTGCCATTGTAGGATTCCTGACCTCCCCGTGCTCACCAAACCATGGTGCTTTTCTCCATCCTACATTGGCACTCACTGTCTAAGTTGATTGAGGATCTCCGATTCACAACACCCCGTGATGTTTTTCTCACTCCTACTAGTGAATGGCCTGTTAGAAAGCCATACAATGGGCACCACCCCGTGATGGTTTTCAGAAAACTATCCTACTTTGCCACTGCATGTTTCCTGACCTCCTCATGCTGACCACCCCGTGGTGCTTTCCTCCATCCTACATTGCCACTCACTGCCTATCCTAAATCAGGCCCTCCAATTCACACCACCCCGTGATGTTTTTCTCACTCCTACTAGTTAATGGCCTGTTAGAAACACTTACAATGCGCACCACCCCAAAGTTTTTTTCAGAAACCTATCCTAAATTGCCTCTGCATGTTTCCTGACCTCCCCATGCTGACCACTCCGTGGTGCTTTTCTCCATCGTACATTGCCACTCACTGCTTATCATAATTCAGGCCCTCTGATTCACACTACCCCGTGATGTTTTTCTCAGTCCTACTACTGAATGGCCTGTTAGATAGCCTTACAATTCTCACCACTCGCGATGTTTTTCAGAAACCTATTGTACATTGCCACTGCATTTGTCCAGACCTCCCCATGATGACCACCCTTTCGTGCTTTTCTCCATCGTACATTGCCACTCACTGCCTATCCTGATTCAGGCCCTCCAATTCACACCATGCCGTGATGTTTTTCTGACTCCTACTAGTGAATGGCCTGTTAGAATACCTTACCATTCGCAACAACACGTAATGTTTTTCAGAAAGCTATCCCACATTGCCACTGCATGTTTCCTGATCTCCCCATGCTGACCACACCGTGGTGCTTTTCTCCATCCTACATTGCCACTCACTGCCTATCCTAAATCAGGCCCTACCATTCACAAAACCCCGTGATGTTTTTCTCACTCCAACTAGTAAATGGCCTGTTAGAAACCCTTACAATGCGCACCACTCCGATGTTTTTTTTTCAGAAACCTATCCTACATTGCCACTGCTTGTTTCCTGACCTCCCCATGCAGACCACCCCGTGGTGCTTTTCTCCATACTACATTGCCACTCACTGCTTTTCATAATTCAGGCCCTCTGATTCACACCACCCCATGATGTTTTTCTCAGTCCTACTAGTGAATGGCCTGTTAGAAAGCCTTACAATTTTCACCACCCGTGATGTTTTTCAGAAACCAATCCTACATTGCCACTGCATGTGTCCTGACCTCCCCATGATGACCCCCCTTTGGTGTTTTTCTCCATCCTACATTGCCACTCACTGCCTATCCAAATTCAGGCCTTCCGATTAACACCCTCCCGTGATGTATTTCTCTCGCCTACCAGGGAATGGTCAGTTAGAAACCCTTACAATGCGCACCATTCCGTGATGTTTTTCAGAAACCTATCCTATATTGCCAATCCATGTTTCCTGACCTCCCCATTCTGACCACACCGTGGTGCTTTTCTCCATTTTATATTGCCCCTCACTGCCTATCCTCATTCAGGCCCTCCGCTTCACACCACCCGTGATGTTTTTCTCACTCCTACTAGTGAACGGCCTTTTAGAAACCCTTATAATGCGCACCACCCCGTGATGTTTTTCAGAAAAGTATCCTACATTGCCAATGCATGTTTCCTGACCTCCCCGTGCTGACCACCCTGTGGTGCTTTTATCCACCCTACATTGCCACTCACTGCCTATCCTAATTCAGGCCCTCCGATTCACACCACCTCCTTGATGTTGTTCTCACTCCTACTAGTGGAAGGCCTTTTAGAAACCCTTACAATGAGCACCAACCCGCAATGATTTTAAGAAACCTATCCTACATTGCCACTGCATGTTTCCTGACCTCCACATCCTGACCACCCTGTGGTGCTTTTCTCTATCCTACTCTGCCACTCACTGCCTATCCTGATTCAGGCCCTCCGATTCACACCACCCCGTGATGATTTTGTCACTCCTACTAGTGAATGGCCTGCTACAAACCCTTACAATGCGCACAACCCCAAAATGCTTTTCAGAAACCTATCGACATTGCCATTGCATGTTTTCTGACCTCCCCATGCTCACCAACACATGGTGCTTTTCTCCATCCTACATTGCCACTCACTGTCTAACTTGATTCAGGTCCTCCGATTCACACCACACCATGATGTATTTCTCACTCCTACTAGTGAATGGCCTGGTAGAAACCTTTGCAATGCTCCCAACCCCGCGATGTTTTTCAGAAACCGATCCTGCAGTGCCACTGCATGTTTCCTGACCTCAACATGCTGACCACACCGTGGTGCTTTTCTCCATGTTATGTTGCCACTCACTGCCTATCCTAATTCATGCCCACCGATTCACAGCAGCACGTGATGTTTTTCTCACTCCTACTAAGGAATGGCCTGTTAGAAACCTTTACAATGCGCACCACCCAGAGATGTTTATCAGAAACCTATCCTACATTGCCACTGAATGTTTCCTGACCTCCTCATGCTGACCACCCCGTGGTGCTTTTCTCCATCCTTCACTGCCACTCACTGCCTATCCTGATTCAGTCCCTCCGATTCACACCCCCCCGTGATGTTTTTCTCACTCCTACTAGTTAATGGCCTCTTAGAAACGCTTACAATGCGCACCACCCCGATGTTTTTTTTCAGAAACCTATCCTACATTGCCAATGCATGTTTCCTGACCTCCCCATGCTGACCACCCCGTGGTGCTTTTCTGCATCCTACATTGCCACTCACTGCTTCTCATAATTCAGGCCATGTGACTCACACCACCCCGTGATGTTTTTCTCACTCCTACTCGTGAATGGCCTGTTAGAAACCCTTACAAAGCGCACCACCCCGTGATGTTTTTCAGAAAACTATCTTACATTGCCACTGCATGTTTCCTACCTCCCCATGCTGACCACCCTGTGGTGCTTTTCTACATCCTACATTGCCACTCACTGCGTATCCTTATTCAGGCCCTCCGATTCACGCCTCTCCGTTATGTTTTTCTCACTCCTACTAGTAAATGGCCTGTTAGAAACCCTTGCAATGCGCACCACCCCACGATGTTTTTCAGAAACCTATACTTCATTGCCACTGAATGTTTCCTGACCTCCCCATGCTGACCATGCCGTGGTGCTTTTCTCCATCCTACATTGCCACTCACTGTCTAACTTGACTCAGGCCTTCCAATTCACACCATCCCATGATGTATTTCTCACTCCTACTAGTGAATGGCCTGTTCGATACATTTACAATGCTCCCAATCCCGCGATGTTTTTCAGAATCCGATCCTGCATTGCCACTGCATGTTTCCTGACCTTCCCATCCTGACCACCCCGTGGTGCTTTTCTCCATCCTACATTTCCACACACGGCCTATCCTTATTCAGGCCCTGTGATTCACACCCTCCCGTGATTTATTTCTCACTCCTACCAGGGAATGGCCGGTTAGAAACACTTACAAGGCGCACCACTTCGTGATGTTTTTCAAAAAACTATCCTACAATGCCACTGCATGTTTCCTGACCTCCCCATGCTGACCACCCCGTGGCGATTTTCTGTATCCTACATTGCCACTCACTGCCTATCCTAATTCAGGCCCTCCGATTCATAACACCCCGTGATGTTTTTCTCACTCCTACTAGTGAATGGCCTGTTAGAAATTCTTAAAATGCGCACCACCAGCGATGTTTTTCAGAAACTTATCCTACATTGCCATTGCATGTTTCCTGACCTCCCCATCCTGACCACTCCGTGGTACTTTTCTCCATCCTACATTGCCACTCACTGCCTATCCTAATTCAGGCCCGCCAATTAACACCACCCTGTGTTGTTTTTCTACTCCAACTAGTGAATGGCCTGTTAGAAAGCCTTACAATGGGCACCACCCCGAGATGTTTTTCTGAAAACTATCCTACTTTGCCACTGCATGTGTCCTGACCTCCCCATGATAACCACCCTTTGGTGCTTTATTCCATCGTATATTGCCACTCACTGCCTATCCTGATTCTGGCCCTCCAATTCACACCACGCCGTGATGTTTTTCAAACTCCTACTTGTGAAAGGCCTGTTAGAAACCCTTACAATGCGCACCAACCTGGAATATTTTTCAAAAAGGTGTCCCACATTGCCACTGCATGTTTCCTGCCCTCCACATGCTGACTACACTGTGGTGCTGTTCTACATCCTACATTGCCACTCACTGCCTATCCTTATTCAGGCCCTCCGATTCACACCACCCCGTTATGTTTTTCTCCCTCCAACTAGTGAATGGCCTGTTAGAAACCCTTTCAATGCGCAACACCCTGTGATGTTTTTCAGAAACCTACACTACATTGCCACTGAATGTTTCCTGACATCCCCATGCTGACAATGCATTGGTGCTTTTCTCCGTCCTACATTGCCACTCACTGTCTAACTTGATTCAGGCCCTCCAATTCACACCACACCATGAGGTATTTCTCACTCCTACTAATGAATGGCCTGTTAGATACTTTTACAATGCGCCCAACACCGGGCTGTTTTTCAGAAACCTATCCTACATTGCCATTGCATGTTTCCTGACCTCCACATCCTGACTACCCCGTGGTGCTTTTCTCCATCCTACATTGCCACTCACTGTATATCCTAATTCAGAACATCTGATTCAAACCACCCCGTGTTGTTTTTCTCAATCGTACTAGTGAATGCCCTGTTAGAAACCCTTACAATGCGCACGACAGTGTGATGTTTTTCAGAAAACTATCCTACATTGCCACTGCATGTTTCCTGACCTCCCCATGGTGCCCACCCTGTGGTGCTTTTGTCCATCCTACATTGCCACTCACTGCATATCCTAATTCAGGCCCTCCGATTCACACCACCCCGTGATGTTTTTCTCACTCCTACTAGTGAATGGCCTGTTAGAAACACTTACAATCGCACCACCCCCCTTTTTTTTTCAGAAACCTAACCTACATTGCCAGGGCATGTTTTCTTACCTCCCCATGCTGACCACCCTGTGGTGATTTTCTCCACCCTACATTGCCACTCACTGCCTACCCTAATTACGGCTCTCCGATTCACACCGCCCCTTGATGTTTTTTTTTTTTCACTCCTACTTCTGAATGGCTTTTTAGAAAGCCTTGCAATGAGCACCACCCAGCGATGTTTTTCAGAAACCTATCCTACATTGCCATTGCATGTTTCCTTTCCTCCCCATGTTGACCAACCCATGGTGCATTTCTCCATTCTTCATTGCCATTCACTGCCTATCGTAATTCAGGCACTCCCATTCACACCACCCCGTGATGATTTTCTCACACCTACTAGTGAATGGCCTGCTACAAACCCTTACAAGGCGCACCACCCCGTGATGTTTTTCAGAAACCTATCCTACATTGCCAATGCATGTTTCCTGACCTCCCCATGCTGACCACCCCTTGGTGCTTTTCTCCATCCTACATTGCCACTCACTGTATATCCTAATTCAGAACATCTGATTCAAACCACCCCGTGATGTTTTCCTCAATCCTACTAGTGAATGGCCTGTTAGAAACCCTTACAATCCGCACCACCCCGCGATGTTTTTAAGAAACCTATAATAAATTGCCACTGAATGTATCCTGACCACCCCATGCTGACCATGCCGTGGTGCTTTTCTCCATCCTACATTGGCAGTCACTGCCTATCCTGATTCAGGCCTTCGGATTCACACCCTCCCGTGATATATCTTTAAGTCCTACCAGGGATTGGACGGTTAGAAACCCTTACAATGCGCACCCCCCTGTAATGTTTTTCAGAAACCTATCGTACATTGCCACTGCATATTTCCGGACCTCCCCATGCTGACCACACCGTGGTGCTTTCTTCCATTTTATATTGCCACTCACTGCCTATCCTAACTCAGGCACTCCGATTCACACCACCCCATGATATTTTTCTCACTCCTACTAGTGAATGGCCTGTTAGAATGCCTTACAATGTGTGCCACCAGCGATGTTTTTCAGAAACCTATTCTACATTGCCAATGCATGTTTCCTGACCTCCCCATGCTGACCACCCCGTCGTGCTTTTCTCCATCCTATATTGCCACTCACTGTATATCCTAATTCAGAACTTCTGATTCAAACCACACCGTGATGTTTTTCTCAATTATACTAGTGCATGGCCTGTGAGAAACCCTTACAATGCGCACCAGCCCGCTTTTTTTTTTCAGAAACATATCCTACATTTCCACGGCATATTTTCTGATCTCCCCATGCTGACCACCCTTTGGTGATTTTCTCCATCCTACATTGCCACTCACTGCCTATCCTAATTGAGGCCCTCCGAATCACACCTCCCCGTGATGTTTTTTCTCAATCCTACTAGTGAATGGCCTGTTAGAAACCCTTACAATGCGCACCAACCCGTGATGTTTTTCAGAAAACTATCCTACATTGCCACTGCATGTTTCCTGACCTCCCCATGCTGACCACCCTGTGGTGCTTTTTTCCATCCTACAATGCCACTCACTGCCTAACCTAATTTAGACCCTCCGATTCACACCACCCCGTGATGTTTTTCTCACTCCTACTAGTGAATGGCCTTTTAGAAACTTTTACAATGCGCAACGCCCCGCGATGTTTTTCAGAAACCTACACTATATTGCCACTGAATGTTTCCTGACATCCCCATGCTGACAATGCCGTGGTGCTTTTCTCCATCATACATTGCCACTCACTGCTTATCATAATTCAGGCCCTCTGATTCACACCACCCCGTGATGTTTTTCTCACTCCTACTAGTGAATGGCCTGCTACAAACAATGACAATGCGCACAACCCCGCGATGTTTTTCAGAAATATATCCTACATTGCCATGGCATGTTTCCTGACTTCCCCATGCTCACCAACCCGTGGTGCTTTTCTCCATCCTACATTGCCACTCACTGTCTAACTTGATTCATACCCTCCAATTCAAACCACACCATGATGTATTTCTCACTCCTAGTAGTTAATGGCCTGTTAGAAATCTTTACAATGCGCACCACCCAGCTTTTTTTTTTTTTCAGAAAACAAGCCTACATTACCATTGCATGTTTCCTGACCTCCCCATGCTGACCACCCCGTGGTGCTTTTCTACATTCTTCATTGCCACTCACTGCCTATACTAATTCAGGCCCTCCGATTCACACAACCCCGTGATGATTTTGTCACTCCTACTAGTGAATGGCCTGCTACAAACCTTTGTAATGCACACAACCCCGCGATGTTTTTCAGAAACCTATCCTACATTGCCATTGCATGTTTGCTGACCTCACCATGTTGACCACCCCGTGGTGCTTTTCTCCATCCTACATTGCCACTCACTGTCTAACTTGATTCAGGCGCTCCGATTCACACAACACCATGATGTATTTCTCACTCCTACTAGTAAATGGCCTGTTAGATACCTTTACAATGCGCCCAACCCCGCGATGTTTTTCAGAAACCGATCTTGCCTTGCCACTGCATGTTTCCTGACCTCCCCATCATGACGACCCTGTGGTGCTTTTCTCCATCCTACATTGCCACTCACTGCCTACCCTAATTCAGGCTCTCCGATTCACACCGCCCCTTGATGTTTTTTTTTTTTTCACTCCTACTTCTGAATGGCTTTTTAGAAAGCCTTGCAATGAGCACCACCCAGCGATGTTTTTCAGAAACCTATCCTACATTGCCATTGCATGTTTCCTTTCGTCCCCATGTTGACCAACCCATGGTGCTTTTCTCCATTCTTCATTGCCATTCACTGCCTATCGTAATTCAGGCTCTCCCATTCACACCACCCCGTGATGGTTTTCTCACTCCTACTAGTGAATGGCCTGCTACAAACCCTTACAAGGCGCACCTCCCCGTGATGTTTTTCAGAAACCTATCCTACATTGCCAATGCATGTTTCCTGACCTCCCCATGCTGACCACCCCTTGTTGCTTTTCTCCATCCTACATTGCCACTCACTGTATATCCTAATTCAGAACATCTGATTCAAACCACCCCGTGATGTTTTCCTCAATCCTACTAGTGAATGGCCTGTTAGAAACCCTTACAATCCGCACCACCCCGCGATGTTTTTAAGAAACCTATAATAAATTGCCACTGAATGTATCCTGACCACCCCATGCTGACCATGCCGTGGTGCTTTTCTCCATCCTACATTGGCAGTCACTGCCTATCCTGATTCAGGCCTTCTGATTCACACCCTCCCGTGATATATCTCTAAGTCCTACCAGGGATTGGACGGTTAGAAACCCTTACAATGCGCACCACCCCGTAATGTTTTTCAGAAACCTATCCTACATTGCCACTGCATATTTCCGGACCTCCCCATGCTGACCACACCGTGGTGCTTTCTTCCATTTTATATTGCCACTCACTGCCTATCCTAATTCAGGCACTCCGATTCACACCACCCCATGATATTTTTCTCACTCCTACTAGTGAATGGCCTGTTAGAATGCCTTACAATGTGTGCCACCAGCGATGTTTCTCAGAAACCTATCCTATATTGCCAATGCATGTTTCCTGACCTCCCCATGTTGACCAATCCATGGTGCATTTCTCCATTCTTCACTGCCACTCACTGCCTATCCTAATTCAGGCACTCCCATTCACACCACACCATGATGATTTTCTCACTCCTACTAGTGAATGGCCTGCAACAAACACTACAATGCGCACCACCCCGCGATGTTTTTCAGAAGCCTTTCCTACATTGTCACTGCATGTTTCCTGACCTTCCCATGCTGACCACACCGTGGTGCTTTTCTCCATTTTATGTTGCCACTCACTGCCTATCCTAATTCAGGCCCACCGATTCACACCACCACGTGATGTTTTTCTCACTCCTACTAGTGAATGGCCTGTTAGAAAGTCTTACATTGCACACCACCCCAGGATGTTTTTCAGAAACCTATCCTACACTGCCAATGCATGTTTCCTGACCTCCCCATGCTGACCACCCCGTGGTGCTTTTCTCCATCCTACATTGCCACTCACTGCCTATCCTGATTCAGGCCCTCTGATTCACACCACCCCGTGATGTTTTTCTCACTCCTACTAGTGAATGGCCCGTTAGAAACCCTTACAATGCGTACCACCCCGTGATGTTTTTCAGAAAACTATCCTACATTGCCACTGCATGTTTCCTGACCTCCACATGCTGAGCACCCCGTGGTGCTTTTCTCCATCCTACATTGCCACTCACTGCCTATCATAGTTCAGGCCCTCGGGTTCACACCACCCCGTGATGTTTTTCTCACTGCTACTAGTGAATGGCGTTTTAGAAACCCTTACGATCCTCACCACACGCCATGTTTTTTAGAAACCTATCGTACATTGCCACTGCATGTGTCCTGACCTCCCCATGATGACCACCCCGTGGTGCTTTTCTCCATCCTACATTGCCACTCACTGCCTATCCTTATTCAGGTCCTCCAATTCACACCACGTCGTGAGGTTTTTCTCACTCCTACTAGTGAATGGCCTCTTAGCAACCCTTACAATGCACACCAAACCGTAATGTTTTTCAGAAAGCTATCCCAAATTGCCACTGCATGTTTCCAGATCTCCCCATGCTGACCACCCCGTGGTGCTTTTCTCCATCCTACATGGCCACTCACTGCCTATTCTTATTCAGACCCTCTGATTCACACCACCCTGTTATATTTTTCTCACTCCTACTAGTGAATGGCCGGCTAGAAAGCCTTACAATGCGCACCACCCGGCGATGATTTGCAGAAACCTATCCTACATTGTCAATACATGTTTCCTGACCTCCGCATGCTGACCACCCGTGGTGCTTTTCTCCATCCTACATTGCCAATCACTGCCTATCCTAATTCAGAACATCTGATTAAAACCACCCCGTGATGTTTTTCTCACTCCTACTAGTGAATGGCCTTTTAGAAATCCTTATAATGCGCACCACCCCGTGATGTTTTTCAGAAAAGTATCCTACATTGCCAATGCATGTTTCCTGACCTCCCCGTGCTGACCACCCTGTGGTGCTTTTATCCACCCTACATTGCCACTCACTGCCTATCCTAATTCAGGCCCTCCGATTCACACCACCTCCTTGATGGTGTTCTCACTCCTACTAGTGGAAGGCCTTTTAGAAACCCTTACAATGAGCACCAACCCGCCATGTTTTTCAGAAACCTACACTATATTGCCACTGAATGTTTCCTGACATCCCCATGCTGACAATGCCGTGGTGCTTTTCTCCATCTTACATTGCCACTCACTGCCTATCCTAATTCAGGCCCTCCCAATCACACCACCCCGTGATGTTTTTTCTCAATCCTACTAGTGAATGGCCTGTTAGAAACCCTTACAATGCGCACCAACCCGTGATGTTTTTCAGAAAACTATCCTACATTGCCACTGCATGTTTCCTGACCTCCCCATGCTGACCACCCTGTGGTGCTTTTTTCCATCCTACAATGCCACTCACTGCCTAACCTAATTTAGACCCTCCGATTCACACCACCCCGTGATGTTTTTCTCACTCCTACTAGTGAATGGCCTTTTAGAAACTTTTACAATGTGCAACGCCCCGCGATGTTTTTCAGAAACCTACACTATATTGCCACTGAATGTTTCCTGACATCCCCATGCTGACAATGCCGTGGTGCTTTTCTCCATCCTACATTGCCACTCACTGCTTATCATAATTCAGGCCCTCTGATTCACACCACCCCGTGATGTTTTTCTCACTCCTACTAGTGAATGGCCTGCTACAAACAATGACAATGCGCACAACCCCGCGATGTTTTTCAGAAATATATCCTACATTGCCATGGCATGGTTCCTGACTTCCCCATGCTCACCAACCCGTGGTGCTTTTCTCCATCCTACATTGCCACTCACTGTCTAACTTGATTCATACCCTCCAATTCAAACCACACCATGATGTATTTCTCACTCCTAGTAGTTAATGGCCTGTTAGAAATCTTTACAATGCGCACCACCCAGCTTTTTTTTTTTCAGAAAACAATCCTACATTACCATTGCATGTTTCCTGACCTCCCCATGCTGACCACCCCGTGGTGCTTTTCTACATTCTTCATTGCCACTCACTGCCTATACTAATTCAGGCCCTCCGATTCACACAACCCCGTGATGATTTTGTCACTCCTACTAGTGAATGGCCTGCTACAAACCTTTGTAATGCACACAACCCCGCGATGTTTTTCAGAAACCTATCCTACATTGCCATTGCATGTTTGCTGACCTCACCATGTTGACCACCCTGTGGTGCTTTTCTCCATCCTACATTGCCACTCACTGTCTAACTTGATTCAGGCGCTCCGATTCACACAACACCATGATGTATTTCTCACTCCTACTAGTAAATGGCCTGTTAGATACCTTTACAATGCGCCCAACCCCGCGATGTTTTTCAGAAACCGATCTTGCCTTGCCACTGCATGTTTCCTGACCTCCCCATCATGACGACCCTGTGGTGCTTTTCTCCATCCTACATTGCCACTCACTGCCTACCCTAATTCAGGCTCTCCGATTCACACCGCCCCTTGATGTTTTTTTTTTTTTTCACTCCTACTTCTGAATGGCTTTTTAGAAAGCCTTGCAATGAGCACCACCCAGCGATGTTTTTCAGAAACCTATCCTACATTGCCATTGCATGTTTCCTTTCGTCCCCATGTTGACCAACCCATGGTGCTTTTCTCCATTCTTCATTGCCATTCACTGCCTATCGTAATTCAGGCTCTCCCATTCACACCACCCCGTGATGGTTTTCTCACTCCTACTAGTGAATGGCCTGCTACAAACCCTTACAAGGCGCACCACCCCGTGATGTTTTTCAGAAACCTATCCTACATTGCCAATGCATGTTTCCTGACCTCCCCATGCTGACCACCCCTTGTTGCTTTTCTCCATCCTACATTGCCACTCACTGTATATCCTAATTCAGAACATCTGATTCAAACCACCCCGTGATGTTTTCCTCAATCCTACTAGTGAATGGCCTGTTAGAAACCCTTACAATCCGCACCACCCCGCGATGTTTTTAAGAAACCTATAATAAATTGCCACTGAATGTATCCTGACCACCCCATGCTGACCATGCCGTGGTGCTTTTCTCCATCCTACATTGGCAGTCACTGCCTATCCTGATTCAGGCCTTCTGATTCACACCCTCCCGTGATATATCTCTAAGTCCTACCAGGGATTGGACGGTTAGAAACCCTTACAATGCGCACCACCCCGTAATGTTTTTCAGAAACCTATCCTACATTGCCACTGCATATTTCCGGACCTCCCCATGCTGACCACACCGTGGTGCTTTCTTCCATTTTATATTGCCACTCACTGCCTATCCTAATTCAGGCACTCCGATTCACACCACCCCATGATATTTTTCTCACTCCTACTAGTGAATGGCCTGTTAGAATGCCTTACAATGTGTGCCACCAGCGATGTTTTTCAGAAACCTATCCTATATTGCCAATGCATGTTTCCTGACCTCCCCATGTTGACCAATCCATGGTGCATTTCTCCATTCTTCACTGCCACTCACTGCCTATCCTAATTCAGGCACTCCCATTCACACCACACCATGATGATTTTCTCACTCCTACTAGTGAATGGCCTGCAACAAACACTACAATGCGCACCACCCCGCGATGTTTTTCAGAAGCCTTTCCTACATTGTCACTGCATGTTTCCTGACCTTCCCATGCTGACCACACCGTGGTGCTTTTCTCCATTTTATGTTGCCACTCACTGCCTATCCTAATTCAGGCCCACCGATTCACACCACCACGTGATGTTTTTCTCACTCCTACTAGTGAATGGCCTGTTAGAAAGTCTTACATTGCACACCACCCCAGGATGTTTTTCAGAAACCTATCCTACACTGCCAATGCATGTTTCCTGACCTCCCCATGCTGACCACCCCGTGGTGCTTTTCTCCATCCTACATTGCCACTCACTGCCTATCCTGATTCAGGCCCTCTGATTCACACCACCCCGTGATGTTTTTCTCACTCCTACTAGTGAATGGCCCATTAGAAACCCTTACAATGCGTACCACCCCGTGATGTTTTTCAGAAAACTATCCTACATTGCCACTGCATGTTTCCTGACCTCCACATGCTGAGCACCCCGTGGTGCTTTTCTCCATCCTACATTGCCACTCACTGCCTATCATAATTCAGGCCCTCGGGTTCACACCACCCCGTGATGTTTTTCTCACTGCTACTAGTGAATGGCGTTTTAGAAACCCTTACGATCCTCACCACATGCCATGTTTTTTAGAAACCTATCCTACATTGCCACTGCATGTGTCCTGACCTCCCCATGATGACCACCCCGTGGTGCTTTTCTCCATCCTACATTGCCACTCACTGCCTATCCTTATTCAGGTCCTCCAATTCACACCACGTCGTGAGGTTTTTCTCACTCCTACTAGTGAATGGCCTCTTAGCAACCCTTACAATGCACACCAAACCGTAATGTTTTTCAGAAAGCTATCCCAAATTGCCACTGCATGTTTCCAGATCTCCCCATGCTGACCACCCCGTGGTGCTTTTCTCCATCCTACATGGCCACTCACTGCCTATTCTTATTCAGACCCTCTGATTCACACCACCCTGTTATATTTTTCTCACTCCTACTAGTGAATGGCCGGCTAGAAAGCCTTACAATGCGCACCACCCGGCGATGATTTGCAGAAACCTATCCTACATTGTCAATACATGTTTCCTGACTTCCGCATGCTGACCACCCGTGGTGCTTTTCTCCATCCTACATTGCCAATCACTGCCTATCCTAATTCAGAACATCTGATTAAAACCACCCCGTGATGTTTTTCTCACTCCTACTAGTGAATGGCCTTTTAGAAATCCTTATAATGCGCACCACCCCGTGATGTTTTTCAGAAAAGTATCCTACATTGCCAATGCATGTTTCCTGACCTCCCCGTGCTGACCACCCTGTGGTGCTTTTATCCACCCTACATTGCCACTCACTGCCTATCCTAATTCAGGCCCTCCGATTCACACCACCTCCTTGATGTTGTTCTCACTCCTACTAGTGGAAGGCCTTTTAGAAACCCTTACAATGAGCACCAACCCGCAATGTTTTTCAGAAACCTACACTATATTGCCACTGAATGTTTCCTGACATCCCCATGCTGACAATGCCGTGGTGCTTTTCTCCATCTTACATTGCCACTCACTGCCTATCCTAATTCAGGCCCTCCCAATCACACCACCCCGTGATGTTTTTTCTCAATCCTACTAGTGAATGGCCTGTTAGAAACCCTTACAATGCGCACCAACCCGTGATGTTTTTCAGAAAACTATCCTACATTGCCACTGCATGTTTCCTGACCTCCCCATGCTGACCACCCTGTGGTGCTTTTTTCCATCCTACAATGCCACTCACTGCCTAACCTAATTTAGACCCTCCGATTCACACCACCCCGTGATGTTTTTCTCACTCCTACTAGTGAATGGCCTTTTAGAAACTTTTACAATGTGCAACGCCCCGCGATGTTTTTCAGAAACCTACACTATATTGCCACTGAATGTTTCCTGACATCCCCATGCTGACAATGCCGTGGTGCTTTTCTCCATCCTACATTGCCACTCACTGCTTATCATAATTCAGGCCCTCTGATTCACACCACCCCGTGATGTTTTTCTCACTCCTACTAGTGAATGGCCTGCTACAAACAATGACAATGCGCACAACCCCGCGATGTTTTTCAGAAATATATCCTACATTGCCATGGCATGGTTCCTGACTTCCCCATGCTCACCAACCCGTGGTGCTTTTCTCCATCCTACATTGCCACTCACTGTCTAACTTGATTCATACCCTCCAATTCAAACCACACCATGATGTATTTCTCACTCCTAGTAGTTAATGGCCTGTTAGAAATCTTTACAATGCGCACCACCCAGCTTTTTTTTTTTCAGAAAACAATCCTACATTACCATTGCATGTTTCCTGACCTCCCCATGCTGACCACCCCGTGGTGCTTTTCTACATTCTTCATTGCCACTCACTGCCTATACTAATTCAGGCCCTCCGATTCACACAACCCCGTGATGATTTTGTCACTCCTACTAGTGAATGGCCTGCTACAAACCTTTGTAATGCACACAACCCCGCGATGTTTTTCAGAAACCTATCCTACATTGCCATTGCATGTTTGCTGACCTCACCATGTTGACCACCCCGTGGTGCTTTTCTCCATCCTACATTGCCACTCACTGTCTAACTTGATTCAGGCGCTCCGATTCACACAACACCATGATGTATTTCTCACTCCTACTAGTAAATGGCCTGTTAGATACCTTTACAATGCGCCCAACCACGCGATGTTTTTCAGAAACCGATCTTGCCTTGCCACTGCATGTTTCCTGACCTCCCCATCATGACGACCCTGTGGTGCTTTTCTCCATCCTACATTGCCACTCACTGCCTACCCTAATTCAGGCTCTCCGATTCACACCGCCCCTTGATGTTTTTTTTTTTTTTCACTCCTACTTCTGAATGGCTTTTTAGAAAGCCTTGCAATGAGCACCACCCAGCGATGTTTTTCAGAAACCTATCCTACATTGCCATTGCATGTTTCCTTTCGTCCCCATGTTGACCAACCCATGGTGCTTTTCTCCATTCTTCATTGCCATTCACTGCCTATCGTAATTCAGGCTCTCCCATTCACACCACCCCGTGATGATTTTCTCACTCCTACTAGTGAATGGCCTGCTACAAACCCTTACAAGGCGCACCACCCCGTGATGTTTTTCAGAAACCTATCCTACATTGCCAATGCATGTTTCCTGACCTCCCCATGCTGACCACCCCTTGTTGCTTTTCTCCATCCTACATTGCCACTCACTGTATATCCTAATTCAGAACATCTGATTCAAACCACCCCGTGATGTTTTCCTCAATCCTACTAGTGAATGGCCTGTTAGAAACCCTTACAATCCGCACCACCCCGCGATGTTTTTAAGAAACCTATAATAAATTGCCACTGAATGTATCCTGACCACCCCATGCTGACCATGCCGTGGTGCTTTGCTCCATCCTACATTGGCAGTCACTGCCTATCCTGATTCAGGCCTTCTGATTCACACCCTCCCGTGATATATCTCTAAGTCCTACCAGGGATTGGACGGTTAGAAACCCTTACAATGCGCACCACCCCGTAATGTTTTTCAGAAACCTATCCTACATTGCCACTGCATATTTCCGGACCTCCCCATGCTGACCACACCGTGGTGCTTTCTTCCATTTTATATTGCCACTCACTGCCTATCCTAATTCAGGCACTCCGATTCACACCACCCCATGATATTTTTCTCACTCCTACTAGTGAATGGCCTGTTAGAATGCCTTACAATGTGTGCCACCAGCGATGTTTTTCAGAAACCTTTCCTACATTGCCAATGCATGTTTCCTGACCTCCCCATGTTGACCAACCCATGGTGCATTTCTCCATTCTTCACTGCCACTCACTGCCTATCCTAATTCAGGCACTCCCTTTCACACCACACCATGATGATTTTCTCACTCCTACTAGTGAATGGCCTGCTACAAACACTACAATGCGCACCACCCCGCAATGTTTTTCAGAAGCCTTTCCTACATTGTCACTGCATGTTTCCTGACCTTCCCATGCTGACCACACCGTGGTGCTTTTCTCCATTTTATGTTGCCACTCACTGCCTATCCTAATTCAGGCCCACCGATTCACACCACCACGTGATGTTTTTCTCACTCCTACTAGTGAATGGCCTGTTAGAAAGTCTTACATTGCACACGACCCCAGGATGTTTTTCAGAAACCTATCCTACACTGCCAATGCATGTTTCCTGACCTCCCCATGCTGACCACCCCGTGGTGCTTTTCTCCATCCTACATTGCCACTCACTGCCTATCCTGATTCAGGCCCTCTGATTCACACCACCCCGTGATGTTTTTCTCACTCCTACTAGTGAATGGCCCGTTAGAAACCCTTACAATGCGTACCACCCCGTGATGTTTTTCAGAAAACTATCCTACATTGCCACTGCATGTTTCCTGACCTCCACATGCTGAGCACCCCGTGGTGCTTTTCTCCATCCTACATTGCCACTCACTGCCTATCATAATTCAGGCCCTCGGGTTCACACCACCCCGTGATGTTTTTCTCACTCCTACTAGTGAATGGCGTTTTAGAAACCCTTACGATCTTCACCACCCACCATGTTTTTTAGAAACCTATCCTACATTGCCACTGCATGTGTCCTGAACTCCCCATGATGACCACCCCGTGGTGCTTTTCTCCATCCTACATTGCCACTCACTGCCTATCCTTATTCAGGTCCTCCAATTCACACCACGTCGTGAGGTTTTTCTCACTCCTACTAGTGAATGGCCGGCTAGAAAGCCTTACAATGCGCACCACCCAGCGATGATTTGCAGAAACCTATCCTACATTGTCAATACATGTTTCCTGACCTCCGCATGCTGACCACCCGTGGTGCTTTTCTCCATCCTACATTGCCAATCACTGCCTATCCTAATTCAGAACATCTGATTCAAACCACCCCGTGATGTTTTTCTCACTCCTACTAGTGAATGGCCTTTTAGAAACCCTTATAATGCGCACCACCCCGTGATGTTTTTCAGAAAAGTTTCCTACATTGCCAATGCATGTTTCCTGACCTCCCCGTGCTGACCACCCTGTTGTGCTTTTATCCACCCTACATTGCCACTCACTGCCTATCCTAATTCAGGCCCTCCGAATCACACCACCTCCTTGATGTTGTTCTCACTCCTACTAGTGGAAGACCTTTTAGAAACCCTTACAATGAGCACCAACCCGCAATGTTTTTAAGAAACCTATCCTACATTGCCACAGCATGTTTCCTGACCTCCACATCCTGACCACCCTGTGGTGCTTTTCTCTATCCTACTCTGACACTCACTGCCTATCTTGATTCAGGCCCTCCGATTCACACCACCCCGTGATGATTTTGTCACTCCTACTAGTGAATGGCCTGCTACAAACCCTTACAATGCGCACAACCCCAAAATGCTTTTCAGAAACCTATCCTACATTGCCATTGCATGTTTTCTGACCTCCCCATGCTCACCAACCCATGGTGCTTTTCTCCATCCTACATTGCCACTCACTGTCTAACTTGATTCAGGCCCTCCGATTCACACCACACCATGATGTATTTCTCACTCCTACTAGTAAATGGCCTGTTAGAAACCTTTGTAAGACTCCCAACCCCGCGATGTTTTTCAGAAACCGATCCTGCAGTGCAACTGCATGTTTCCTGACCTCACCATGCTGACCACACCGTGGTGCTTTTCTCCCTGTTATGTTGCCACTCACTGCCTATCCTAATTCATGCCCACCGATTCACAGCAGCACGTGATGTTTTTCTCACTCCTACTAATGAATGGCCTGTTAGAAACCTTTACAATGCGCACCACCCAGAGATGTTTATCAGAAACCTATCCTACATTGCCACTGAATGTTTCCTGACCTCCCCATGCTGACCACCCCGTGGTGCTTTTCTGCATCCTACATTGCCACTCACTGCTTCTCATAATTCAGGCCATGTGATTCACACCACCCCGTGATGTTTTCTCACTCCTACTAGTGAATGGCCTGTTAGAAACCCTTACAAAGCGCACCACCCCATGATGTTTTTCAGCAAACTATCTTACATTGCCACTGCATGTTTCCTACCTCCCCATGCTGACCACCCTGTGGTGCTTTTCTCCATCCTACGTTGCCACTCACTGCTTATCCTAATTCAGGCCCTCCGATTCACACCACCCCGTGATGTTTTTCTAACTTCTACTAGTGAATGGCCTGTTAGAAACACTTAAAATGTGCAACATCCTGTTTTTTTTTTTTTTTTTTTTTCGGAAACCTATCCTACATTGCCACGGCATGTTTTCTGACCTCCCCATGCTGACCACCCTGTGGTGATTTTCTCCATCCTACATTGCCACTCACTGCCTAACCTAATTCAGGCCCTCCGATTCACACAACCCCGTGATGTTTTTTTCAATCCTACTTGTGAATGGCTTGTTAGAAACCCTTACAATGCGCACCACGCCGCGATGTTTTTCAGAAACCTATCCTACATTGCCATTGCATGTTTCCTGACCTCCCCATGTTGACCACCCCATGGTGCTTTTCTCCATTGTTCATTGCCCCTCAATGAATATCCTAATTCAGGCCCTCCCATTCACACCACCCCGTGATGATTTTCTCACTCCTACTAGTGAATGGCCTGCTAAAAACACATACAATGCGCACCACCCCGTGATGTTTTTCAGAAAACTATCCTACATTGCTATTGTATGTTTCCTGTCCTCCCCATGCTGACCACCCCGTGGTGCTTTTCTCCATTCTACATTGCCACTCACTGCCTATCATAATTCAGGCCCTCCGATTCACACCACCCCGTGATGTTTTTCTCACTCCTACTAATGAATGGCCTGTTAGAAACACTTACAATGCGCACCAACCCATAATGTTTTTCAGAAAGCTATCCCACATTGCCACTGCATGTTTCCTGATCTCCCCATGCTGACCACCCCGTGGTGCTTTTCTAAATCCTACATTGCCACTCACTGCCTATCATAATTCAGGCCCTCCGATTCACACCACCCCGTGATGTTTTTCTCACTCCTACTAGTGAATGGCCTTACAATTCGCAACAACACGTAATGTTTTTCAGAAAGCTATCCCACATTGCCACTGCATGTTTCCTGATCTCCCCATGCTGACCACACCGTGGTGCTTTTCTCCATCCTACATTGCCACTCACTGCCTAACCTAAATCAGGGCCTACCATTCACAAAACCCCGTGATGTTTTTCTCACTCCAACTAGTAAATGGCCTGTTAGAAACCCTTACAATGCGCACCACTCCGATGTTTTTTTTCAGAAACCTATCCTACATTGCCACTGCTTGTTTCCTGACCTCCCCATGCAGACCACCCCGTGGTGCTTTTCTCCATACTACATTGCCACTCACTGCTTATCATAATTCAGGCCCTCTGATTCACACCACCCCATGATGTTTTTCTCAGTCCTACTAGTGAATGGCCTGTTAGAAAGCCTTACAATTTTCACCACCCGCGATGTTTTTCACAAACCAATCCTACATTGCCACTGCATGTGTCCTGACCTCCCCATGATGACCACCCTTTGGTGCTTTTCTCCATCCTACATTGCCACTCAATGCCTATCCTTATTCAGGCCCTCCAATTCATACGACGCCGTGATGTTTTTCTCGCTCCTACTAGTGAATGGCCTGTTAAAAACACTTACAATGCGCACCACCACGCGATGTTTTTCAGAAAGCTATCCCACAATGCCACTGCTTGTTTCCTGACTTCCCCATCCTGACGTTGCCGTGGTGCTTTTCTTCATCCTACATTGCCACTCACTGCCTATCCTAATTCAGGCCTTCCGATTAACACCCTCCCGTGATGTATTTCTCACGCCTACCAGGGAATGGTCAGTTAGAAACCCTTACAATGCGCACCATCCCGTGATGTTTTTCAGAAACCTATCCTATATTGCCAATCCATGCTGACCTCCCCATTCTGACCACACCGTGGTGCTTTTCTCCATTTTATATTGCCCCTCACTGCCTATCCTCATTCAGGCCCTCCGATTGACACCACCCGTGATGTTTTTCTCACTCCTACTAGTGAATGGCCTGTTAGAAAGCCTTACAATGCGCACCACCAGCGATGTTTTACAGAAACCTATCCTACATTGCCAATGCATGTTTACCGACCTCCCCATGCTGACCACCCCGTGGTCCTTTTCTCCAGCCTACATTGCCACTCACTGTATATCCTAATTCAGAACATCTGATTCAAACCACCCCGTGATGTTTTTCTCAATCCTACTAGTGAATGGCCTGCTACAAATCCTTACAATGCGCACAACCCCGCGATGTTTTTCAGAAACCTATCCTACATGGCCATTGTATGATTCCTGACCTCCCCGTGCTCACCAAACCATGGTGCTTTTCTCCATCCTACATTGGCACTCACTGTCTAAGTTGATTGAGGACCTCCGATTCACAACACCCCGTGATGTTTTTCTCACTCCTACTAGTGAATGGCCTGTTAGAAAGCCATACAATGGGCACCACCCCGTGATGGTTTTCAGAAAACTATCCTACTTTGCCACTGCATGTTTCCTGACCTCCTCATGCTGACCACCCCGTGGTGCTTTCCTCCATCCTACATTGCCACTCACTGCCTATCCTAAATCAGGCCCTCCAATTCACACCACCCCGTGATGTTTTTCTCACTCCTACTAGTTAATGGCCTGTTAGAAACACTTACAATGCGCACCACCCCAAAGTTTTTTTCAGAAACCTATCCTAAATTGCCTCTGCATGTTTCCTGACCTCCCCATGCTGACCACTCCGTGGTGCTTTTCTCCATCGTACATTGCCACACACTGCTTATCATAATTCAGGCCCTCTGATTCACACTACCCCGTGATGTTTTTCTCAGTCCTACTACTGAATGGCCTGTTAGATAGCCTTAAAATTCTCACCACTCGTGATGTTTTTCAGAAACCTATCCTACATTGCCACTGCATTTGTCCAGACCTCCCCATGATGACCACCCTTTCGTGCTTTTCTCCATTGTACATTGCCACTCACTGCCTATCCTGATTCAGGCCCTCCAATTCACACCATGCCGTGATGTTTTTCTGACTCCTACTAGTGAATGGCCTGTTAGAAAACCTTACAATTCGCAACAACACGTAATGTTTTTCAGAAAGCTATCCCACATTGCCACTGCATGTTTCCTGATCTCCCCATGCTGACCACACCGTGGTGCTTTTCTCCATCCTACATTGCCACTCACTGCCTATCCTAAATCAGGCCCTACCATTCACAAAACCCCGTGATGTTTTTCTCACTCCAACTAGTAAATGGCCTGTTAGAAACCCTTACAATGCGCACCACTCCGATGTTTTTTTTTTCAGAAACCTATCCTACATTGCCACTGCTTGTTTCCTGACCTCCCCATGCAGACCCCCCCGTGGTGCTTTTCTCCATACTACATTGCCACTCACTGCTTATCATAATTCAGGCCCTCTGATTCACACCACCCCATGATGTTTTTCTCAGTCCTACTAGTGAATGGCCTGTTAGAAAGCCTTACAATTTTCACCACCCGCGATGTTTTTCAGAAACCAATCCTACATTGCCACTGCATGTGTCCTGACCTCCCCATGATGACCCCCCTTTGGTGTTTTTCTCCATCCTACATTGCCACTCACTGCCTATCCAAATTCAGGCCTTCCGATTCACACCCTCCCGTGATGTATTTCTCTCGCCTACCAGGGAATGGTCAGTTAGAAACCCTTACAATGCGCACCATCCCGTGATGTTTTTCAGAAACCTATCCTATATTGCCAATCCATGTTTCCTGACCTCCCCATTCTGACCACACCGTGGTGCTTTTCTCCATTTTATATTGCCCCTCACTGCCTATCCTCATTCAGGCCCTCCGATTCACACCACCCGTGATGTTTTTCTCACTCTTACTAGTGAATGGCCTTTTAGAAACCGTTATAATGCGCACCACCCCGTGGTGTTTTTCAGAAAAGTATCCTACATTGCCAATGCATGTTTCCTGACCTCCCCGTGCTGACCACCCTGTGGTGCTTTTATCCACCCTACATTGCCACTCACTGCCTATCCTAATTCAGGCCCTCCGATTCACACCACCTCCTTGATGTTGTTCTCACTCCTACTAGTGGAAGGCCTTTTAGAAACCCTTACAATGAGCACCAACCCGCAATGATTTTAAGAAACCTATCCTACATTGCCACTGCATGTTTCCTGACCTCCACATCCTGACCACCCTGTGGTGCTTTTCTCTATCCTACTCTGCCACTCACTGCCTATCCTGATTCAGGCCCTCCGATTCACACCACCCCGTGATGATTTTGTCACTCCTACTAGTGAATGGCCTGCTACAAACCCTTACAATGCGCACAACCCCAAAATGCTTTTCAGAAACCTATCGACATTGCCATTGCATGTTTTCTGACCTCCCCATGCTCACCAACCCATGGTGCTTTTCTCCATCCTACATTGCCACTCACTGTCTAACTTGATTCAGGCCCTCCGATTCACACCACACCATGATGTATTTCTCACTCCTACTAGTGAATGGCCTGGTAGAAACCTTTGCAATGCTCCCAACCCCGCGATGTTTTTCAGAAACCGATCCTGCAGTGCCACTGCATGTTTCCTGACCTCAACATGCTGACCACACCGTGGTGCTTTTCTCCATGTTATGTTGCCACTCACTGCCTATCCTAATTCATGCCCACCGATTCACAGCAGCACGTGATGTTTTTCTCACTCCTACTAATGAATGGCCTGTTAGAAACCTTTACAATGCGCACCACCCAGAGATGTTTATCAGAAACCTATCCTACATTGCCACTGAATGTTTCCTGACCTCCTCATGCTGACCACCCCGTGGTGCTTTTCTCCATCCTTCACTTCCACTCACTGCCTATCCTGATTCAGTCCCTCCGATTCACACCCCCCCCGTGATGTTTTTCTCACTCCTACTAGTTAATGGCCTCTTAGAAACGCTTACAATGCGCACCACCCCGATGTTTTTTTTCAGAAACCTATCCTACATTGCCAATGCATGTTTCCTGACCTCCCCATGCTGACCACCCCGTGGTGCTTTTCTGCATCCTACATTGCCACTCACTGCTTCTCATAATTCAGGCCATGTGATTCACGCCACCCCGTGATGTTTTTCTCACTCCTACTCGTGAATGGCCTGTTAGAAACCCTTACAAAGCGCACCACCCCGTGATGTTTTTCAGAAAACTATCTTACATTGCCACTGCATGTTTCCTACCTCCCCATGCTGACGACCCTGTGGTGCTTTTCTCCATCCTACATTGCCACTCACTGTTATCATAATTCAGGCCCTCTGATTCACACCACCCCATGATGTTTTTCTCAGTCCTACTAGTGAATGGCCTGTTAGAAAGCCTTACAATTTTCACCACCCGCGATGTTTTTCAGAAACCAATCCTACATTGCCACTGCATGTGTCCTGACCTCCCCATGATGACCACCCTTTGGTGTTTTTCTCCATCCTACATTGCCACTCACTGCCTATCCAAATTCAGGCCTTCCGATTCACACCCTCCCGTGATGTATTTCTCTCGCCTACCAGGGAATGGTCAGTTAGAAACCCTTACAATGCGCACCATCCCGTGATGTTTTTCAGAAACCTATCCTATATTGCCAATCCATGTTTCCTGACCTCCCCATTCTGACCACACCGTGGTGCTTTTCTCCATTTTATATTGCCCCTCACTCCCTATCCTCATTCAGGCCCTCCGATTCAACCACCCGTGATGTTTTTCTCACTCCTACTAGTGAATGGCCTTTTAGAAACCCTTATAATGCGCACCACCCCGTGATGTTTTTCAGAAAAGTATCCTACATTGCCAATGCATGTTTCCTGACCTCCCGGTGCTGACCACCCTGTGGTGCTTTTATCCACCCTACATTGCCACTCACTGCCTATCCTAATTCAGGCCCTCCGATTCACACCACCTCCTTGATGTTGTTCTCACTCCTACTAGTGGAAGGCCTTTTAGAAACCCTTACAATGAGCACCAACCCGCAATGATTTTAAGAAACCTATCCTACATTGCCACTGCATGTTTCCTGACCTCCACATCCTGACCACCCTGTGGTGCTTTTCTCTATCCTACTCTGCCACTCACTGCCTATCCTGATTCAGGCCCTCCGATTCACACCACCCCGTGATGATTTTGTCACTCCTACTAGTGAATGGCCTGCTACAAACCCTTACAATGCGCACAACCCCAAAATGCTTTTCAGAAACCTATCGACATTGCCATTGCATGTTTTCTGACCTCCCCATGCTCACCAACCCATGGTGCTTTTCTCCATCCTACATTGCCACTCACTGCCTAACCTAATTCAGGCCCTCCGATTCACACAACCCCGTGATGTTTTTTTCAATCCTACTTGTGAATGGCTTGTTAGAAACCCTTACAATGCGCACCACGCCGCGATGTTTTTCAGAAACCTATCCTACATTGCCATTGCATGTTTCCTGACCTCCCCATGTTGACCACCCCATGGTGCTTTTCTCCATTGTTCATTGCCCCTCAATGAATATCCTAATTCAGGCCCTGCCATTCACACCACCCCGTGATGATTTTCTCACTCCTACTAGTGAATGGCCTGCTAAAAACACTTACAATGCGCACCACCCCGTGATGTTTTTCAGAAAACTATCCTACATTGCTATTGTATGTTTCCTGTCCTCCCCATGCTGACCACCCCGTGGTGCTTTTCTCCATTCTACATTGCCACTCACTGCCTATCATAATTCAGGCCCTCCGATTCACACCACCCCGTGATGTGTTTCTCACTCCTACTAATGAATGGCCTGTTAGAAACACTTACAATGCGCACCAACCCATAATGTTTTTCAGAAAGCTATCCCACATTGCCACTGCATGTTTCCTGATCTCCCCATGCTGACCACCCCGTGGTGCTTTTCTAAATCCTACATTGCCACTCACTGCCTATCATAATTCAGGCCCTCCGATTCACACCACCCCGTGATGTTTTTCTCACTCCTACTAGTGAATGGCCTTACAATTCGCAACAACACGTAATGTTTTTCAGAAAGCTATCCCACATTGCCACTGCATGTTTCCTGATCTCCCCATGCTGACCACACCGTGGTGCTTTTCTCCATCCTACATTGCCACTCACTGCCTAACCTAAATCAGGCCCTACCATTCACAAAACCCCGTGATGTTCTTCTCACTCCAACTAGTAAATGGCCTGTTAGAAACCCTTATAATGAGCACCACTCCGATGTTTTTTTTCAGAAACCTATCCTACATTGCCACTGCTTGTTTCCTGACCTCCCCATGCAGACCACCCCGTGGTGCTTTTCTCCATACTACATTGCCACTCACTGCTTATCATAATTCAGGCCCTCTGATTCACACCACCCCATGATGTTTTTCTCAGTCCTACTAGTGAATGGCCTGTTAGAAAGCCTTACACTTTTCACCACCCGCGAGGTTTTTCAGAAACCAATCCTACATTGCCACTGCATGTGTCCTGACCTCCCCATGATGACCACCCTTTGGTGCTTTTCTCCATCCTACATTGCCACTCACTGCCTATCCTAATTCAGGCCTTCCGATTAACACCCTCCCGTGATGTATTTCTCACGCCTACCAGGGAATGGTCAGTTAGAAACCCTTAGAATGCGCACCATCCCGTGATTTTTTTCAGAAACCTATCCTATATTGCCAATCCATGTTTCCTGACCTCCCCATTCTGACCACACCGTGGTGCTTTTCTCCATTTTATATTGGCACTCACTGCCTATCCTAATTCATGCCCACCGATTCACACCACCCGTGATGTTTTTCTCACTCCTACTAATGAATGGCCTGTTAGAAACCTTTACAATGCGCACCACCCAGAGATGTTTATCAGAAACCTATCCTACATTGCCACTGAATGTTTCCTGACCTCCTCATGCTGACCACCCCGTGGTGCTTTTCTCCATCCTTCACTGCCACTCACTGCCTATCCTGATTCAGTCCCTCCGATTCACACCCCCCCCTGATGTTTTTCTCACTCCTACTAGTTAATGGCCTCTTAGAAACGCTTACAATGCGCACCACCCCGATGTTTTTTTTCAGAAACCTATCCTACATTGCCAATGCATGTTTCCTGACCTCCCCATGCTGACCACCCCGTGGTGCTTTTCTGCATCCTACATTGCCACTCACTGCTTCTCATAATTCAGGCCATGTGATTCACACCACCCCGTGATGTTTTTCTCACTCCTACTAGTGAATGGCCTGTTAGAAACCCTTACAAAGCGCACCACCCCGTGATGTTTTTCAGAAAACTATCTTACATTGCCACTGCATGTTTCCTACCTCCCCATGCTGACCACCCTGTGGTGCTTTTCTCCATCCTACATTGCCACTCACTGCTTATCCTAATTCAGGCCCTCCGATTCACACCACACCGTGATGTTTTTCTAACTTCTATTAGTGAATGGCCTGTTAGAAACACTTACAATGTGCAACATCCTGTTTTTTTTTTTTTTTTTTTTTTTTTTTTTTTTTTTCTGAAACCTATCCTACATTGCCACGGCATGTTTTCTGACCTCCCCATGCTGACCACCCTGTGGTGCTTTTCTACATCCTACATTGCCACTCACTGCGAATCCTTATTCAGGCCCTCCGATTCACACCACTCCGTTATGTTTTTCTCACTCCTACTAGTAAATGGCCTGTTAGAAACCCTTGCAATGCGCACCACCCCGCGATATTTTTCAGAAACCTATACTTCATTGCCACTGAATGTTTCCTGACCTCCCCATGCTGACCATGCCATGGTGCTTTTCTCCATCCTACATTGCCACTCACTGTGTAACTTGACTCAGGCCTTCCAATTCACACCATCCCATGATGTATTTCTCACTCCTACTAGTGAATGGCCTGTTCGATACATTTACAATGCTCCCAATCCCGCGATGTTTTTCAGAATCCGATCCTGCATTGCCACTGCATGTTTCCTGACCTCCCCATCCTGACCACCCCGTGGTGCTTTTCTCCATCCTACATTTCCACCCACGGCCTATCCTTATTCAGGCCCTGTGATTCACACCCTCCCGTGATTTATTTCTCACTCCTACTAGGGAATGGCCGGTTAGAAACACTTACAAGGCGCACCACTCCGTGATGTTTTTCAAAAAACTATCCTACAATGCCACTGCATGTTTCCTGACCTCCCCATGCTAACCACCCCATGGCGATTTTCTCTATCCTACATTGCCACTCACTGCCTATCCTAATTCAGGCCCTCCGATTCATAACACCCCGTGATGTTTTTCTCACTCCTACTAGTGAATGGCCTGTTAGAAAGTCTTACAATGCGCACCACCAGCGATGTTTTTCAGAAACTTATCCTACATTGCCATTGCATGTTTCCTGACCTCCCCATCCTGACCACTCCGTGGTACTTTTCTCCATCCTACATTGCCACTCACTGCCTATCCTAATTCAGGCCCGCCAATTAACACCACCCTGTGATGTTTTTCTCACTCCAACTAGTGAATGGCCTGTTAGAAAGCCTTACAATGGGCACCACCCCGAGATGTTTTTCAGAAAACTATCCTACTTTGCCACTGCATGTGTCCTGACCTCCCCATGATGACCAACCTTTGGTGCTTTATTCCATCGTATATTGCCACTCACTGCCTATCCTGATTCTGGCCCTCCAATTCACACCATGCCGTGATGTTTTTCAAACTCCTACTTGTGAAAGGCCTGTTAGAAACACTTACAATGCGCACCAACCTGGAATATTTTTCAAAAAGGTGTCCCACATTGCCACTGCATGTTTCCTGACCTCCACATGCTGACCACACCGTGGTGCTGTTCTACATCCAACATTGCCACTCACTGCCTATCCTTATTCAGGCCCTCCGATTCACACCACCCCGTTATGTTTTTCTCCCTCCAACTAGTGAATGGCCTGTTAGAAACCCTTTCAATGCGCAACACCCTGCGATGTTTTTCAGAAACCTACACTACATTGCCACTGAATGTTTCCTGACATCCCCATGCTGACAATGCATTGGTGCTTTTCTCCGTCCTACATTGCCATTCACTGTCTAACTTGATTCAGGCCCTCCAATTCACACCACACCATGAGGTATTTCTCACTCCTACTAATGAATGGCCTGTTAGATACTTTTACAATGCGCCCAACACCGGGCTGTTTTTCAGAAACCTATCCTACATTGCCATTGCATGTTTCCTGACCTCCACATCCTGACTACCCCGGGGTGCTTTTCTCCATCCTACATTGCCACTCACTGTATATCCTAATTCAGAACATCTGATTCAAACCATCCCGTGTTGTTTTTCTCAATCGTACTAGTGAATGCCCTGTTAGAAACCCTTACAATGCGCACGACAGTGTGATGTTTTTCAGAAAACTATCCTACATTGCCACTGCATGTTTCCTGACCTCCCCATGGTGAAAACCCTGTGGTGCTTTTGTCCATCCTACATTGCCACTCACTGCATATCCTAATTCAGGCCCTCCGATTCACACCACCCCGTGATGTTTTTCTCACTCCTACTAGTGAATGGCCTGTTAGAAACACTTACAATCGCACCACCCTGCTTTTTTTTTTTTCAGAAACCTAACCTACATTGCCAGGGCATGTTTTCTTACCTCCCCATGCTGACCACCCTGTGGTGATTTTCTCCACCCTACATTGCCACTCACTGCCTACCCTAATTCAGGCTCTCCGATTCACACCGCCCCTTGATGTTTTTTTTTTCACTCCTACTTCTGAATGGCTTTTTAGAAAGCCTTGCAATGAGCACCACCCAGCGATGTTTTTCAGAAACCTATCCTACATTGCCATTGCATGTTTCCTTTCCTCCCCATGTTGACCAACCCATGGTGCTTTTCTCCATTCTTCATTGCCATTCACTGCCTATCGTAATTCAGGCACTCCCATTCACACCACCCCGTGATGATTTTCTCACTCCTACTAGTGAATGGCCTGCTACAAACCCTTACAAGGCGCACCACCCCGTGATGTTTTTCAGAAACCTATCCTACATTGCCAATGCATGTTTCCTGACCTCCCCATGCTGACCACCCCTTGGTGCTTTTCTCCATCCTACATTGCCACTCACTGTATATCCTAATTCAGAACATCTGATTCAAACCACCCCGTGATGTTTTCCTCAATCCTACTAGTGAATGGCCTGTTAGAAACCCTTACAATCCGCACCACCCCGCGATGTTTTTAAGAAACCTATAATAAATTGCCACTGAATGTATCCTGACCACCCCATGCTGACCATGCCGTGGTGCTTTTCTCCATCCTACATTGGCAGTCACTGCCTATCCTGATTCAGGCCTTCTGATTCACACCCTCCCGTGATATATCTCTAAGTCCTACCAGGGATTGGACGGTTAGAAAACCTTACAATGCGCACCACCCCGTAATGTTTTTCAGAAACCTATCCTACATTGCCACTGCATATTTCCGGACCTCCCCATGCTGACCACACCGTGGTGCTTTCTTCCATTTTATATTGCCACTCACTGCCTATCCTAATTCAGGCACTCCGATTCACACCACCCCATGATATTTTTCTCACTCCTACTAGTGAATGGCCTGTTAGAATGCCTTACAATGTGTGCCACCAGCGATGTTTTTCAGAAACCTATCCTACATTGCCAATGCATGTTTCCTGACTTCCCCATGTTGACCAACCCATGGTGCATTTCTCCATTCTTCACTGCCACTCACTGCCTATCCTAATTCAGGCACTCCCATTCACACCACACCGTGATGATTTTCTCACTCCTACTAGTGAATGGCCTGCTACAAACACTACAATGCACACCACCCCGCGATGTTTTTCAGAAGCCTTTCCTACATTGTCACTGCATGTTTCCTGACCTTCCCATGCTGACCACACCGTGGTGCTTTTCTCCATTTTATGTTGCCACTCACTGCCTATCCTAATTTAGGCCCACCGATTCACACCACCACGTGATGTTTTTCTCACTCCTACTAGTGAATGGACTGTTAGAAAGTCTTACATTGCACACCACCCCAGGATGTTTTTCAGAAACCTATCCTACACTGCCAATGCATGTTTCCTGACCTCCCCATGCTGACCACCCCGTGGTGCTTTTCTCCATCGTATATTGCCACTCACTGCCTATCCTGATTCAGGCCCTCTGATTCACACCACCCCGTGATTTTTTTCTCACTCCTACTAGTGAATGGCCCGTTAGAAACCCTTACAATGCGTACCACCCCGTGATGTTTTTCAGAAAACTATCCTACATTGCCACTGCATGTTTCCTGACCTCCACCGGCTGAGCACCCCGTGGTGCTTTTCTCCATCCTACATTGCCACTCACTGCCTATCATAATTCAGGCCCTCGGGTTCACACCACCCCGTGATGTTTTTCTCACTCCTACTAGTGAATGGCGTTTTAGAAACCCTTACGATCCTCACCACCCGCCATGTTTTTTAGAAACCTATCCTACATTGCCACTGCATGTGTCCTGACCTCCCCATGATGACCACACCGTGGTGCTTTTCTCCATCCTACATTGCCACTCACTGCCTATCCTTATTCAGGTCCTCCAATTCACACCACGTCGTGAGGTTTTTCTCACTCCTACTAGTGAATGGCCTCTTAGAAACCCTTACAATGCACACCAACCCGTAATGTTTTTCAGAAAGCTATCCCACATTGCCACTGCATGTTTCCAGATCTCCCCATGCTGACCACCCCGTGGTGCTTTTCTCCATCCTACATGGCCACTCACTGCCTATCCTTATTCAGACCCTCTGATTCACACCACCCCGTTATAATTTTCTCACTCCTACTAGTGAATGGCCGGCTAGAAAGCCTTACAATGCGCACCACCCGGCGATGATTTGCAGAAACCTATCCTACATTGTCAATACATGTTTCCTGACCTCCGCATGCTGACCACCCGTGGTGCTTTTCTCCATCCTACATTGCCACTCAGTGCCTATCCTAATTCAAAACATCTGATTCAAACCACCCCGTGATGTTTTTCTCACTCCTACTAGTGAATGGCCTTTTAGAAACCCTTATAATGCGCACCACCCCGTGATGTTTTTCAGAAAAGTATCCTACATTGCCAATGCATGTTTCCTGACCTCCCCGTGCTGACCACCCTGTGGTGCTTTTATCCACCCTACATTGCCACTCACTGCCTATCCTAATTCAGGCCCTCCGATTCACACCACCTCCTTGATGTTGTTCTCACTCCTACTAGTGGAAGGCCTTTTAGAAACCCTTACAATGAGCACCAACCCGCAATGTTTTTAAGAAACCTATCCTACATTGCCACTGCATGTTTCCTGACCTCCACATCCTGACCACCCTGTGGTGCTTTTCTCTATCCTACTCTGCCACTCACTGCCTATCCTGATTCAGGCCCTCCGATTCACACCACCCCGTGATGATTTTGTCACTCCTACTAGTGAATGGCCTGCTACAAACCCTTACAATGCGCACAACCCCAAAATGCTTTTCAGAAACCTATCCTACATTGCCATTGCATGTTTTCTGACCTCCCCATGCTCACCAACCCATGGTGCTTTTCTCCATCCTACATTGCCACTCACTGTCTAACTTGATTCAGGCCCTCCGATTCACACCACACCATGATGTATTTCTCACTCCTACTAGTAAATGGCCTGTTAGAAACCGTTGCAATGCTCCCAACCCCGCGATGTTTTTCAGAAACCGATCCTGCAGTGCCACTGCATGTTTCCTGACCTCAACATGCTGACCACACCGTGGTGCTTTTCTCCATGTTATGTTGCCACTCACTGCCTATCCTAATCCATGCCCACCGATTCACAGCAGCACGTGATGTTTTTCTCACTCCTACTAATGAATGGCCTGTTAGAAACCTTTACAATGCGCACCACCCAGAGATGTTTAACAGAAACCTATCCTACATTGCCACTGAATGTTTCCTGACCTCCTCATGCTGACCACCCCGTGGTGCTTTTCTCCATCCGTCACTGCCACTCACTGCATATCCTGATTCAGTCCCTCCGATTCACACCACCCCGTGATGTGTTTCTCACTCCTACTAGTTAATGGCCTCTTTGAAACGCTTACAATGCGCACCACCCCGATGATTTTTTTCAGAAACCTATCCTACATTGCCAATGCATGTTTTCTGACCTCCCCATGCTGACCACCCCGTGGTGCTTTTCTGCATCCTACATTGCCACTCACTGCTTCTCATAATTCAGGCCATGTGATTCACACCACCCCGTGATGTTTTTCTCACTCCTACTAGTGAATGGCCTGTTAGAAACCCTTACAAAGCGCACCACCCCGTGATGTTTTTCAGAAAACTATCTTACATTGCCACTGCATGTTTCCTACCTCCCCATGCTGACCACCCTGTGGTGCTTTTCTCCATCCTACATTGCCACTCACTGCTTATCCTAATTCAGGCCCTCCGATTCACACCACCCCGTGATGTTTTTCTAACTTCTACTAGTGAATGGCCTGTTAGAAACACTTACAATGTGCAGCATCCTGGTTTTTTTTTTTTGTTTTGTTTTGTTTTTTTGTTTGTTTTTTTTTTTCGGAAACCTATCCTACATTGCCACGGCATGTTTTCTGACCTCCCCATGCTGACCACCCTGTGGTGATTTTCTCCATCCTACATTGCCACTCACTGCCTAACCTAATTCAGGCCCTCCGATTCACACAACCCCGTGATGTTTTTTTCAATCCTACTTGTGAATGGCTTGTTAGAAACCCTTACAATGCGCACCACGCCGCGATGTTTTTCAGAAACCTATCCTACATTGCCATTGCATGTTTCCTGACCTCCCCATGTTGACCACCCCATGGTGCTTTTCTCCATTGTTCATTGCCCCTCAATGAATATCCTAATTCAGGCCCTCCCATTCACACCACCCCGTGATGATTTTCTCACTCCTACTAGTGAATGGCCTGCAAAAAACACTTACAATGGGCACCACCCCATGATGTTTTTCAGAAAACTATCCTACATTGCTACTGTATGTTTCCTGTCCTCCCCATGCTGACCACCCCGTGGTGCTTTTCTCCATTCTACATTGCCACTCACTGCCTATCATAATTCAGGCCCTCCGATTCACACGACCCTGTGATGTTTTTCTCACTCCTACTAATGAATGGCCTGTTAGAAACACTTACAATGCGCACCAACCCATAATGTTTTTCAGAAAGCTATCCCACATTGCCACTGCATGTTTCCTGATCTCCCCATGCTGACCACCCCGTGGTGCTTTTCTAAATCCTACATTGCCACTCACTGCCTATCATAATTCAGGCCCTCCGATTCACACCACCCCGTGATGTTTTTCTCACTCCTACTAGTGAATGGCCTTACAATTCGCAACAACACGTAATGTTTTTCAGAAAGCTATCCCACATTGCCACTGCATGTTTCCTGATCTCCCCATGCTGACCACACCGTGGTGCTTTTCTCCATCCTACATTGCCACTCACTGCCTAACCTAAATCAGGCCCTACCATTCACAAAACCCCGTGATGTTTTTCTCACTCCAACTAGTAAATGGCCTGTTAGAAACCCTTACAATGCGCACCACTCCGATGTTTTTTTTCAGAAACCTATCCTACATTGCCACTGCTTGTTTCCTGACCTCCCCATGCAGACCACCCCGTGGTGCTTTTCTCCATACTACATTGCCACTCACTGCTTATCATAATTCAGGCCCTCTGATTCACACCACCCCATGATGTTTTTCTCAGTCCTACTAGTGAATGGCCTGTTAGAAAGCCTTACAATTTTCACCACCCGCGATGTTTTTCAGAAACCAATCCTACATTGCCACTGCATGTGTCCTGACCTCCCCATGATGAACACCCTGTGGTGCTTTTCTCCATCCTACATTGCCACTCAATGCCTATCCTGATTCAGGCCCTCCAATTCATACCACGCCGTGATGTTTTTCTCGCTCCTACTAGTGAATGGCCTGTTAAAAACACTTACAATGCGCACCACCCCGCGATGTTTTTCAGAAAGCTATCCCACATTGCCACTGCATGTTTCCTGACTTCCCCATCCTGACGTTGCCGTGGTGCTTTTCTTCATCCTACATTGCCACTCACTGCCTATCCTAATTCAGGCCTTCCGATTAACACCCTCCCGTGATGTATTTCTCACGCCTACCAGGGAATGGTCAGTTAGAAACCCTTACAATGCGCACCATCCCGTGATGTTTTTCAGAAACCTATCCTATATTACCAATCCATGTTTCCTGACCTCCCCATTCTGACCACACCGTGGTGCTTTTCTCCATTTTATATTGCCCCTCACTGCCTATCCTCTTTCAGGCCCTCCGATTCACACCACCCGTGATGTTTTTCTCACTCCTACTAGTGAATGGCCTGTTAGAAAGCCTTACAATGGGCACCACCAGCGATGTTTTACAGAAACCTATCCTACATTGCCAATGCATGTTTACCGACCTCCCCATGCTGACCACCCCGTGGTCTTTTTCTCCAGCCTACATTGCCACTCACTGTATATCCTAATTCAGAACATCTGATTCAAACCACCCCGTGATGTTTTTCTCAATCCTACTAGTGAATGGCCTGCTACAAATCCTTACAATGCGCACAACCCCGCGATGTTTATCAGAAACCTATCCTACATTGCCATTGTAGGATTCCTGACCTCCCCGTGCTCACCAAACCATGGTGCTTTTCTCCATCCTACATTGGCACTCACTGTCTAAGTTGATTGAGGACCTCCGATTCACAACACCCCGTGATGTTTTTCTCACTCCTACTAGTGAATGGCCTGTTAGAAAGCCATACAATGGGCACCACCCCGTGATGGTTTTCAGAAAACTATCCTACTTTGCCACTGCATGTTTCCTGACCTCCTCATGCTGACCATCCCGTGGTGCTTTTCTCCATCCTACATTGCCACTCACTGCCTATCCTAAATCAGGCCCTCCAATTCACACCACCCCGTGATGTTTTTCTCACTCCTACTAGTTAATGGCCTGTTAGAAACACTTACAATGCGCACCACCCCAAAGTTTTTTTCAGAAACCTATCCAAAATTGCCTCTGCATGTTTCCTGACCTCCCCATGCTGACCACTCCGTGGTGCTTTTCTCCATCCTACATTGCCACTCACTGCTTATCATAATTCAGGCCCTCTGATTCACACTACCCCGTGATGTTTTTCTCAGTCCTACTACTGAATGGCCTGTTAGATAGCCTTACAATTCTCAACACTCGCGATGTTTTTCAGAAACCTATCCTACATTGCCTTTGCGTTTGTCCTGACCTCCCCATGATGACCACCCTTTCGTGCTTTTCTCCATCCTACATTGCCACTCACTGCCTATCCTGATTCAGGCCCTCCAATTCACACCATGCCGTGATGTTTTTCTGACTCCTACTAGTGAATGGCCTGTTAGAAAACCTTACAATTCGCAACAACACGTAATGTTTTTCAGAAAGCTATCCCACATTGCCACTGCATGTTTCCTGATCTCCCCATGCTGACCACACCGTGGTGCTTTTCTCCATCCTACATTGCCACTCACTGCCTATCCTAAATCAGGCCCTACCATTCACAAAACCCCGTGATGTTTTTCTCACTCCAACTAGTAAATGGCCTGTTAGAAACCCTTACAATGCGCACCACTCCGATGTTTTTTTTTCAGAAACCTATCCTACATTGCCACTGCTTGTTTCCTGACCTCCCCATGCAGACCACCCCGTGGTGCTTTTCTCCATACTACATTGCCACTCACTGTTATCATAATTCAGGCCCTCTGATTCACACCACCCCATGATGTTTTTCTCAGTCCTACTAGTGAATGGCCTGTTAGAAAGCCTTACAATTTTCACCACCCGCGATGTTTTTCAGAAACCAATCCTACATTGCCACTGCATGTGTCCTGACCTCCCCATGATGACCACCCTTTGGTGTTTTTCTCCATCCTACATTGCCACTCACTGCCTATCCAAATTCAGGCCTTCCGATTCACACCCTCCCGTGATGTATTTCTCTCGCCTACCAGGGAATGGTCAGTTAGAAACCACTACAATGCGCACCATCCCGTGATGTTTTTCAGAAACCTATCCTATATTGCCAATCCATGTTTCCTGACCTCCCCATTCTGACCACACCGTGGTGCTTTTCTCCATTTTATATTGCCCCTCACTGCCTATCCTCATTCAGGCCCTCCGATTCAACCACCCGTGATGTTTTTCTCACTCCTACTAGTGAATGGCCTTTTAGAAACCCTTATAATGCGCACCACCCCGTGATGTTTTTCAGAAAAGTATCCTACATTGCCAATGCATGTTTCCTGACCTCCCGGTGCTGACCACCCTGTGGTGCTTTTATCCACCCTACATTGCCACTCACTGCCTATCCTAATTCAGGCCCTCCGATTCACACCACCTCCTTGATGTTGTTCTCACTCCTACTAGTGGAAGGCCTTTTAGAAACCCTTACAATGAGCACCAACCCGCAATGATTTTAAGAAACCTATCCTACATTGCCACTGCATGTTTCCTGACCTCCACATCCTGACCATCCTGTGGTGCTTTTCTCTATCCTACTCTGCCACTCACTGCCTATCCTGATTCAGGCCCTCCGATTCACACCACCCCGTGATGATTTTGTCACTCCTACTAGTGAATGGCCTGCTACAAACCCTTACAATGCGCACAACCCCAAAATGCTTTTCAGAAACCTATCGACATTGCCATTGCATGTTTTCTGACCTCCCCATGCTCACCAACCCATGGTGCTTTTCTCCATCCTACATTGCCACTCACTGTCTAACTTGATTCAGGCCCTCCGATTCACACCACACCATGATGTATTTCTCACTCCTACTAGTGAATGGCCTGGTAGAAACCTTTGCAATGCTCCCAACCCCGCGATGTTTTTCAGAAACCGATCCTGCAGTGCCACTGCATGTTTCCTGACCTCAACATGCTGACCACACCGTGGTGCTTTTCTCCATGTTATGTTGCCACTCACTGCCTATCCTAATTCATGCCCACCGATTCACAGCAGCACGTGATTTTTTCTCACTCCTACTAATGAATGGCCTGTTAGAAAACTTTACAATGCGCACCACCCAGAGATGTTTATCAGAAACCTATCCTACATTGCCACTGAATGTTTCCTGACCTCCTCATGCTGACCACCCCGTGGTGCTTTTCTCCATCCTTCACTGCCACTCACTGCCTATCCTGATTCAGTCCCTCCGATTCACACCTCCCCGTGATGTTTTTCTCACTCCTACTAGTTAATGGCCTCTTAGAAACGCTTACAATGCGCACCACCCCGATGTTTTTTTTCAGAAACCTATCCTACATTGCCAATGCATGTTTCCTGACCTCCCCATGCTGACCACCCCGTGGTGCTTTTCTGCATCCTACATTGCCACTCACTGCTTCTCATAATTCAGGCCATGTGATTCACACCACCCCGTGATGTTTTTCTCACTCCTACTAGTGAATGGCCTGTTAGAAACCCTTACAAAGCGCACCACCCCGTGATGTTTTTCAGAAAACTATCTTACATTGCCACTGCATGTTTCCTACCTCCCCATGCTGACCACCCTGTGGTGCTTTTCTCCATCCTACATTGCCACTCACTGCTTATCCTAATTCAGTCCCTCCGATTCACACCACCCCGTGATGTTTTTCTAACTTCTACTAGTGAATGGCCTGTTAGAAACACTTACAATGTGCAACATCCTGTTTTTTTTTTTTTTTTCGGAAACCTATCCTACATTGCCACGGCATGTTTTCTGACCTCCCCATGCTGACCACCCTGTGGTGATTTTCTCCATCCTACATTGCCACTCACTGCCTAACCTAATTCAGGCCCTCCGATTCACACAACCCCGTGATGTTTTTTTCAATCCTACTTGTGAATGGCTTGTTAGAAACCCTTACAATGCGCACCACGCCGCGATGTTTTTCAGAAACCTATCCTACATTGCCATTGCATGTTTCCTGACCTCCCCATGTTGACCACCCCATGGTGCTTTTCTCCATTGTTCATTGCCCCTCAATGAATATCCTAATTCAGGCCCTCCCATTCACACCACCCCGTGATGATTTTCTCACTCCTACTAGTGAATGGCCTGCTAAAAACACTTACAATGCGCACCACCCCGTGATGTTTTTCAGAAAACTATCCTACATTGCTACTGTATGTTTCCTGTCCTCCCCATGCTGACCACCCCGTGGTGCTTTTCTCCATTCTACATTGCCACTCACTGCCTATCATAATTCAGGCCCTCCGATTCACACCACCCTGTGATGTTTTTCTCACTCCTACTAATGAATGGCCTGTTAGAAACAGTTACAATGCGCACCAACCCATAATGTTTTTCAGAAAGCTATCCCACATTGCCACTGCATGTTTCCTGATCTCCCCATGCTGACCACCCCGTGGTGCTTTTCTAAATCCTACATTGCCACTCACTGCCTATCATAATTCAGGCCCTCCGATTCACACCACCCCGTGATGTTTTTCTCACTCCTACTAGTGAATGGCCTTACAATTCGCAACAACACGTAATGTTTTACAGAAAGCTATACCACATTGCCACTGCATGTTTCCTGATCTCCCCATGCTGACCACACCGTGGTGCTTTTCTCCATCATACATTGCCACTCACTGCCTAACCTAAATCAGGCCCTACCATTCACAAAACCCCGTGATGTTTTTCTCACTCCAACTAGTAAATGGCCTGTTAGAAACCCTTACAATGCGCACCACTCCGATGTTTTTTTTCAGAAACCTATCCTACATTGCCACTGCTTGTTTCCTGACCTCACCATGCAGACCACCCCGTGGTGCTTTTCTCCATACTACATTGCCACTCACTGCTTATCATAATTCAGGCCCTCTGATTCACACCACCCCATGATGTTTTTCTCAGTCCTACTAGTGAATGGCCTGTTAGAAAGCCTTACAATTTTCACCACCCGCGATGTTTTTCAGAAACCAATCCTACATTGCCACTGCATGTGTCCTGACCTCCCCATGATGACCACCCTGTGGTGCTTTTCTCCATCCTACATTGCCACTCACTGCTTATCCTAATTCAGGCCCTCCGATTCACACCACCCTGTGATGTTTTTCTAACTTCTACTAGTGAATGGCCTGTTAGAAACACTTACAATGTGCAACATCCTGTTTTTTTTTTTTTTTTTTCGGAAACCTATCCTACATTGCCACGGCATGTTTTCTGACCTCCCCATGCTGACCACCCTGTGGTGATTTTCTCCATCCTACATTGCCACTCACTGCCTAACCTAATTCAGGCCCTCCGATTCACACAACCCCGTGATGTTTTTTTCAATCCTACTTGTGAATGGCTTGTTAGAAACCCTTACAATGCGCACCACGCCGCGATGTTTTTTAGAAACCTATCCTACATTGCCATTGCATGTTTCCTGACCTCCCCATGTTGACCACCCCATGGTGCTTTTCTCCATTGTTCATTGCCCCTCAATGAATATCCTAATTCAGGCCCTCCCATTCACACCACCCCGTGATGATTTTCTCACTCCTACTAGTGAATGGCCTGCTAAAAACACTTACAATGCGCACCACCCCGTGATGTTTTTCAGAAAACTATCCTACATTGCTACTGTATGTTTCCTGTCCTCCACATGCTGACCACCCCGTGGTGCTTTTCTCCATTCTACATTGCCACTCACTGCCTATCATAATTCAGGCCCTCCGATTCACACCACCCCGTGATGTTTTTCTCACTCCTACTAATGAATGGCCTGTTAGAAACACTTACAATGCGCACCAACCCATAATGTTTTTCAGAAAGCTATCCCACATTGCCACTGCATGTTTCCTGATCTCCCCATGCTGACCACCCCGTGGTGCTTTTCTAAATCCTACATTGCCACTCACTGCCTATCATAATTCAGGCCCTCCGATTCACACCACCCCGTGATGTTTTTCTCACTCCTACTAGTGAATGGCCTTACAATTCGCAACAACACGTAATGTTTTTCAGAAAGCTATCCCACATTGCCACTGCATGTTTCCTGATCTCCCCATGCTGACCACACCGTGGTGCTTTTCTCCATCCTACATTGCCACTCACTGCCTAACCTAAATCAGGCCCTACCATTCACAAAACCCCGTGATGTTTTTCTCACTCCAACTAGTAAATGGCCTGTTAGAAACCCTTACAATGCGCACCACTCCGATGTTTTTTTTCAGAAACCTATCCTACATTGCCACTGCTTGTTTCCTGACCTCCCCATGCAGACCACCCCGTGGTGCTTTTCTCCATACTACATTGCCACTCACTGCTTATCATAATTCAGGCCCTCTGATTCACACCACCCCATGATGTTTTTCTCAGTCCTACTAGTGAATGGCCTGTTAGAAAGCCTTACAATTTTCACCACCCGCGATGTTTTTCAGAAACCAATCCTACATTGCCACTGCATGTGTCCTGACATCCCCATGATGACCACCCTTTGGTGCTTTTCTCCATCCTACATTGCCACTCAATGCCTATCCTGATTCAGGCCCTCCAATTCATACCACGCCGTGATGTATTTCTCGCTCCTACTAGTGAATGGCCTGTAAAAAACACTTACAATGCGCACCACCCCGCGATGTTTTTCAGAAAGCTATCCCACATTGCCACTGCATGTTTCCTGACTTCCCCATCCTGACGTTGCCGTGGTGCTTTTCTTCATCCTACATTGCCACTCACTGCCTATCCTAATTCAGGCCTTCCGATTAACACCCTCCCGTGATGTATTTCTCACGCCTACCAGGGAATGGTCAGTTAGAAACCCTTACAATGCGCACCATCCCGTGATGTTTTTCAGAAACCTATCCTATATTGCCAATCCATGTTTCCTGACCTCCCCATTCTGACCACACCGTGGTGCTTTTCTCCATTTTATATTGCCCCTCACTGCATATCCTCATTCAGGCCCTCCGATTCACACCACCCGTGATGTTTTTCTCACTCCTACTAGTGAATGGCCTGTTAGAAAGCCTTATAATGCGCACCACCAGCGATGTTTTACAGAAACCTATCCTACATTGCCAATGCATGTTTACCGACCTCCCCATGCTGACCACACCGTGGTCCTGTTCTCCAGCCTACATTGCCACTCACTGTATATCCTAATTCAGAACATCTGATTCAAACCACCCCGTGATGTTTTTCTCAATCCTACTAGTGAATGGCCTGCTACAAATCCTTACAATGCGCACAACCCCGCGATGTTTTTCAGAAACCTATCCTACATTGCCATTGTAGGATTCCTGACCTCCCCGTGCTCACCAAACCATGGTGCTTTTCTCCATCCTACATTGGCACTCACTGTCTAAGTTGATTGAGGACCTCCGATTCACAACACCCCGTGATGTTTTTCTCACTCCTACTAGTGAATGGCCTGTTAGAAAGCCATACAATGGGCACCACCCCGTGATGGTTTTCAGAAAACTATCCTACTTTGCCACTGCATGTTTCCTGACCTCCTCATGCTGACCACCCCGTGGTGCTTTCCTCCATCCTACATTGCCACTCACTGCCTATCCTAAATCAGGCCCTCCAATTCACACCACCCCGTGATGTTTTTCTCACTCCTACTAGTTAATGGCCTGTTAGAAACACTTACAATGCGCACCACCCCAAAGTTTTTTTCAGAAACCTATCCTAAATTGCCTCTGCATGTTTCCTGACCTCCCCATGCTGACCACTCCGTGGTGCTTTTCTCCATCGTACATTGCCACTCACTGCTTATCATAATTCAGGCCCTCTGATTCACACTACCCCGTGATGTTTTTCTCAGTCCTAGTACTGAATGGCCTGTTAGATAGCCTTACAATACTCACCACTCGCGATTTTTTTCAGAAACCTATCCTACATTGCCACTGCATTTGTCCAGACCTCCCCATGATGACCACCCTTTCGTGCTTTTCTCCATCGTACATTGCCACTCACTGCCTATCCTGATTCAGGCCCTCCAATTCACACCATGCCATGATGTTTTTCTGACTCCTACTAGTGAATGGCCTGTTAGAAAACCTTACAATTCGCAACAACACGTAATGTTTTTCAGAAAGCTATCCCACATTGCCACTGCATGTTTCCTGATCTCCCCATGCTGACCACACCGTGGTGCTTTTCTCCATCCTACATTGCCACTCACTGCCTATCCTAAATCAGGCCCTACCATTCACAAAACCCCGTGATGTTTTTCTCACTCCAACTAGTAAATGGCCTGTTAGAAACCCTTACAATGCGCACCACTCCGATGTTTTTTTTTCAGAAACCTATCCTACATTGCCACTGCTTGTTTCCTGACCTCCCCATGCAGACCACCCCTTGGTGCTTTTCTCCATACTACATTGCCACTCACTGCTTTTCATAATTCAGGCCCTCTGATTCACACCACCCCATGATGTTTTTCTCAGTCCTACTAGTGAATGGCCTGTTAGAAAGCCTTACAATTTTCACCACCCGCGATGTTTTTCAGAAACCAATCCTACATTGCCACTGCATGTGCCCTGACATCCCGATGATGACCACCCTTTGGTGCTTTTCTCCATCCTACATTGCCACTCAATGCCTATCCTGATTCAGGCCCTCCAATTCATACCACGCCGTGATGTTTTTCTCGCTCCTACTAGTGAATGGCCTGTAAAAAACACTTACAATGCGCACCACCCCGCGAGGTTTTTCAGAAAGCTATCCCACATTGCCACTGCATGTTTCCTGACTTCCCCATCCTGACGTTGCCGTGGTGCTTTTCTTCATCCTACATTGCCACTCACTGCCTATCCTAATTCAGGCCTTCCGATTAACACCCTCCCGTGATGTATTTCTCACGCCTACCAGGGAATGGTCAGTTAGAAACCCTTACAATGCGCACCATCCCGTGATGTTTTTCAGAAACCTATCCTATATTGCCAATCCATGTTTCCTGACCTCCCCATTCTGACCACACCGTGGTGCTTTTCTCCATTTTATATTGCCCCTCACTGCATATCCTCATTCAGGCCCTCCGATTCACACCACCCGTGATGTTTTTCTCACTCCTACTAGTGAATGGCCTGTTAGAAAGCCTTACAATGCGCACCACCAGCGATGTTTTACAGAAACCTATCCTACATTGCCAATGCATGTTTACCGACCTCCCCATGCTGACCACCCCGTGGTCCTGTTCTCCAGCCTACATTGCCACTCACTGTATATCCTAATTCACAACATCTGATTCAAACCACCCCGTGATGTTTTTCTCAATCCTACTAGTGAATGGCCTGCTACAAATCCTTACAATGCGCACAACCCCGCGATGTTTTTCAGAAACCTATCCTACATTGCCATTGTAGGATTCCTGACCTCCCCGTGCTCACCAAACCATGGTGCTTTTCTCCATCCTACATTGGCACTCACTGTCTAAGTTGATTGAGGACCTCCGATTCACAACACCCCGTGATGTTTTTCTCACTCCTACTAGTGAATGGCCTGTTAGAAAGCCATACAATGGGCACCACCCCGTGATGGTTTTCAGAAAACTATCCTACTTTGCCACTGCATGTTTCCTGACCTCCTCATGCTGACCACCCCGTGGTGCTTTCCTCCATCCTACATTGCCACTCACTGCCTATCCTAAATCAGGCCCTCCAATTCACACCACCCCGTGATGTTTTTCTCACTCCTACTAGTTAATGGCCTGTTAGAAACACTTACAATGCGCACCACCCCAAAGTTTTTTTCAGAAACCTATCCTAAATTGCCTCTGCATGTTTCCTGACCTCCCCATGCTGACCACTCCGTGGTGCTTTTCTCCATCGTACATTGCCACTCACTGCTTATCATAATTCAGGCCCTCTGATTCACACTACCCCGTGATGTTTTTCTCAGTCCTACTACTGAATGGCCTGTTAGATAGCCTTACAATACTCACCACTCGCGATGTTTTTCAGAAACCTATCCTACATTGCCACTGCATTTGTCCAGACCTCCCCATGATGACCACCCTTTCGTGCTTTTCTCCATCGTACATTGCCACTCACTGCCTATCCTGATTCAGGCCCTCCAATACACACCATGCCATGATGTTTTTCTGACTCCTACTAGTGAATGGCCTGTTAGAAAAACTTACAATTCGCAACAACACGTAATGTTTTTCAGAAAGCTATCCCACATTGCCACTGCATGTTTCCTGATCTCCCCATGCTGACCACACCGTGGTGCTTTTCTCCATCCTACATTGCCACTCACTGCTTTTCATAATTCAGGCCCTCTGATTCACACCACCCCATGATGTTTTTCTCAGTCCTACTAGTGAATGGCCTGTTAGAAAGCCTTACAATTTTCACCACCCGCGATGTTTTTCAGAAACCAATCCTACATTGCCACTGCATGTGTCCTGACCTCCCCATGATGACCCCCCTTTGGTGTTTTTCTCCATCCTACATTGCCACTCACTGCCTATCCAAATTCAGGCCTTCCGATTCACACCCTCCCGTGATGTATTTCTCTCGCCTACCAGGGAATGGTCAGTTAGAAACCCTTACAATGCGCACCATCCCGTGATGTTTTTCAGAAACCTATCCTATATTGCCAATCCATGTTTCCTGACCTCCCCATTCTGACCACACCGTGGTGCTTTTCTCCATTTTATATTGCCCCTCACTGCCTATCCTCATTCAGGCCCTCCGATTCACACCACCCGTGATGTTTTTCTCACTCCTACTAGTGAATGGCCTTTTAGAAACCCTTATAATGCGCACCACCCCGTGATGTTTTTCAGAAAAGTATCCTACATTGCCAATGCATGTTTCCTGACCTCCCCGTGCTGACCACCCTGTGGTGCTTTTATCCACCCTACATTGCCACTCACTGCCTATCCTAATTCAGGCCCTCCGATTCACACCACCTCCTTGATGTTGTTCTCACTCCTACTAGTGGAAGGCCTTTTAGAAACCCTTACAATGAGCACCAACCCGCAATGATTTTAAGAAACATATCCTACATTGCCACTGCATGTTTCCTGACCTCCACATCCTGACCACCCTGTGGTGCTTTTCTCTATCCTACTCTGCCACTCACTGCCTATCCTGATTCAGGCCCTCCGATTCACACCACCCCGTGATGATTTTGTCACTCCTACTAGTGAATGGCCTGCTACAAACCCTTACAATGCGCACAACCCCAAAATGCTTTTCAGAAACCTATCGACATTGCCATTGCATGTTTTCTGACCTCCCCATGCTCACCAACCCATGGTGCTTTTCTCCATCCTACATTGCTACTCACTGTCTAACTTGATTCAGGCCCTCCGATTCACACCACACCATGATGTATTTCTCACTCCTACTAGTGAATGGCCTGGTAGAAACCTTTGCAATGCTCCCAACCCCGCGATGTTTTTCAGAAACCGATCCTGCAGTGCCACTGCATGTTTCCTGACCTCAACATGCTGACCACACCGTGGTGCTTTTCTCCATGTTATGTTGCCACTCACTGCCTATCCTAATTCATGCCCACCGATTCACAGCAGCACGTGATGATTTTGTCACTCCTACTAATGAATGGCCTGTTAGAAACCTTTACAATGCGCACCACCCAGAGATGTTTATCAGAAACCTATCCTACATTGCCACTGAATGTTTCCTGACCTCCTAATGCTGACCACCCCGTGGTGCTTTTCTCCATCCTTCACTGCCACTCACTGCCTATCCTGATTCAGTCCCTCCGATTCACACCCCCCCGTGATGTTTTTCTCACTCCTACTAGTTAATGGCCTCTTAGAAACGCTTACAATGCGCACCACCCCGATGTTTTTTTTCAGAAACCTATCCTACATTGCCAATGCATGTTTCCTGACCTCCCCATGCTGACCACCCCGTGGTGCTTTTCTGCATCCTACATTGCCACTCACTGCTTCTCATAATTCAGGCCATGTGATTCACACCACCCCGTGATGTTTTTCTCACTCCTACTAGTGAATGGCCTGTTAGAAACCCTTACAAAGCGCACCACCCCGTGATGTTTTTCAGAAAACTATCTTACATTGCCACTGCATGTTTCCTACCTCCCCATGCTGACCACCCTGTGGTGCTTTTCTCCATCCTACATTGCCACTCACTGCTTATCCTAATTCAGGCCCTCCGATTCACACCACCCCGTGATGTTTTTCTAACTTCTACTAGTGAATGGCCTGTTAGAAACACTTACAATGTGCAACATCCTGTTTTTTTTTTTTTTTTTTTTTTTTTTTTTTTTTTTTTTTCGGAAACCTATCCTACATTGCCACGGCATGTTTTCTGACCTCCCCATGCTGACCACCCTGTGGTGATTTTCTCCATCCTACATTGCCACTCACTGCCTAACCCAATTCAGGCCCTCCGATTCACACAACCCCGTGATGTTTTTTTCAATCCTACTTGTGAATGGCTTGTTAGAAACCCTTACAATGCGCACCACGCCGCGATGTTTTTCAGAAACCTATCCTACATTGCCATTGCATGTTTCCTGACCTCCCCATGTTGACCACCCCATGGTGCTTTTCTCCATTGTTCATTGCCCCTCAATGAATATCCTAATTCAGGCCCTCCCATTCACACCACCCGGTGATGATTTTCTCACTCCTACTAGTGAATGGCCTGCTAAAAACACTTACAATGCGCAGCACCCCGTGATGTTTTTCAGAAAACTATCCTACATTGCTACTGTATGTTTCCTGTCCTCCCCATGCTGACCACCCCGTGGTGCTTTTCTCCATTCTACATTGCCACTCACTGCCTATCATAATTCAGGCCCTCCGATTCACACCACCCCGTGATGTTTTTCTCAGTCCTACTACTGAATGGCCTGTTAGATAGCCTTACAATTCTCACCACTCGCGATGTTTTTCAGAAACCTATCCTACATTGCCACTGCATTTGTCCTGACCTCCCCATGATGACCACCCTTTCATGCTTTTCTCCATCCTACATTGCCACTCACTGCCTATCCTGATTCAGGCCCTCCAATTCACACCATGCCGTGATGTTTTTCTGACTCCTACTAGTGAATGGCCTGTTAGAAAACCTTACAATTCGCAACAACACGTAATGTTTTTCAGAAAGCTATCCCACATTGCCACTGCATGTTTCCTGATCTCCCCATGCTGACCACACCGTGGTGCTTTTCTCCATCCTACATTGCCACTCACTGCCTATCCTAAATCATGCCCTACCATTCACAAAACCCCGTGATGTTTTTCTCACTCCAACTAGTAAATGGCCTGTTAGAAACCCTTACAATGCGCACCACTCCGATGTTTTTTTTTCAGAAACCTAACCTACATTGCCACTGCTTGTTTCCTGACCTCCCCATGCAGACCACCCCGTGGTTCTTTTCTCCATACTACATTGCCACTCACTGCTTATCATAATTCAGGCCCTCTGATTCACACCACCCCATGATGTTTTTCTCAGTCCTACTAGTGAATGGCCTGTTAGAAAGCCTTACAATTTTCACCACCCGCGATGTTTTTCAGAAAGCAATCCTACATTGCCACTGCATGTGTCCTGACCTCCCCATGATGACCCCCCTTTGGTGTTTTTCTCCATCCTACATTGCCACTCACTGCCTATCCTGATTCAGGCCCTCCAATTCATACCACGCCGTGATGTTTTTCTCACTCCTACTAGTGAATGGCCTGTTAAAAACACTTACAATGTGCACCACCCCGCGATGTTTTTCAGAAAGCTATCCCACATGGCCACTGCATGTATCCTCACTTCCCCATCCTGACGTTGCCGTGGTGCTTTTCTTCATCCTACATTGCCACTCACTGCCTATCATAATTCAGGCCCTCCGATTCACACCACCCCGTGATGTTTTTCTCACTCCTACTAGTGAATGGCCTTACAATTCGCAACAACACGTAATGTTTTTTAGAAAGCTATCCCACATTGCCACTGCATGTTTCCTGATCTCCCCATGCTGACCACACCGTGGTGCTTTTCTCCATCCTACATTGCCACTCACTGCCTAACCTAAATCAGGCCCTACCATTCACAAAACCCCGTGATGTTTTTCTCACTCCAACTAGAAAATGGCCTGTTAGGAACCCTTACAATGCGCACCACTCCGATGTTTTTTTTCAGAAACCTATCCTACATTGCCACTGCTTGTTTCCTGACCTCCCCATGCAGACCACCCCGTGGTGCTTTTCTCCATACTACATTGCCACTCACTGCTTATCATAATTCAGGCCCTCTGATTCACACCACCCCATGATGTTTTTCTCAGTCCTACTAGTGAATGGCCTGTTAGAAAGCCTTACAATTTTCACCACCCGCGATGTTTTTCAGAAACCAATCCTACATTGCCACTGCATGTGTCCTGACCTCCCCATGATGACCACCCTTTGGTGCTTTTCTCCATCCTACATTGCCACTCACTGCCTATCCTGATTCAGGCCCTCCAATTCACACCATGCCGTGATGTTTTTCTGACTCCTACTAGTGAATGGCCTGTTAGAAAACCTTACAATTCGCAACAACACGTAATGTTTTTCAGAAAGCTATCCCACATTGCCACTGCATGTTTCCTGATCTCCCCATGCTGACCACACCGTGGTGCTTTTCTCCATCCTACATTGCCACTCACTGCCTATCCTAAATCATGCCCTACCATTCACAAAACCCCGTGATGTTTTTCTCACTCCAACTAGTAAATGGCCTGTTAGAAACCCTTACAATGCGCACCACTCCGATGTTTTTTTTTCAGAAACCTAACCTACATTGCCAATGCTTGTTTCCTGACCTCCCCATGCAGACCACCCCGTGGTTCTTTTCTCCATACTACATTGCCACTCACTGCTTATCATAATTCAGGCCCTCTGATTCACACCACCCCATGATGTTTTTCTCAGTCCTACTAGTGAATGGCCTGTTAGAAAGCCTTACAATTTTCACCACCCGCGATGTTTTTCAGAAAGCAATCCTACATTGCCACTGCATGTGTCCTGACCTCCCCATGATGACCCCCCTTTGGTGTTTTTCTCCATCCTACATTGCCACTCACTGCCTATCCTGATTCAGGCCCTCCAATTCATACCACGCCGTGATGTTTTTCTCACTCCTACTAGTGAATGGCCTGTTAAAAACACTTACAATGTGCACCACCCCGCGATGTTTTTCAGAAAGCTATCCCACATGGCCACTGCATGTTTCCTCACTTCCCCATCCTGACGTTGCCGTGGTGCTTTTCTTCATCCTACATTGCCACTCACTGCCTATCATAATTCAGGCCCTCCGATTCACACCACCCCGTGATGTTTTTCTCACTCCTACTAGTGAATGGCCTTACAATTCGCAACAACACGTAATGTTTTTTAGAAAGCTATCCCACATTGCCACTGCATGTTTCCTGATCTCCCCATGCTGACCACACCGTGGTGCTTTTCTCCATCCTACATTGCCACTCACTGCCTAACCTAAATCAGGCCCTACCATTCACAAAACCCCGTGATGTTTTTCTCACTCCAACTAGAAAATGGCCTGTTAGAAACCCTTACAATGCGCACCACTCCGATGTTTTTTTTCAGAAACCTATCCTACATTGCCACTGCTTGTTTCCTGACCTCCCCATGCAGACCACCCCGTGGTGCTTTTCTCCATACTACATTGCCACTCACTGCTTATCATAATTCAGGCCCTCTGATTCACACCACCCCATGATGTTTTTCTCAGTCCTACTAGTGAATGGCCTGTTAGAAAGCCTTACAATTTTCACCACCCGCGATGTTTTTCAGAAACCAATCCTACATTGCCACTGCATGTGTCCTGACCTCCCCATGATGACCACCCTTTGGTGCTTTTCTCCATCCTACATTGCCACTCAATGCCTATCCTTATTCAGGCCCTCCAATTCATACCACGCCGTGATGTTTTTCTCGCTCCTACTAGTGAATGGCCTGTTAAAAACACTTACAATGCGCACCACCACGCGATGTTTTTCAGAAAGCTATCCCACAATGCCACTGCATGTTTCCTGACTTCCCCATCCTGACGTTGCCGTGGTGCTTTTCTTCATCCTACATTGCCACTCACTGCCTATCCTAATTCAGGCCTTCAGATTAACACCCTCCCGTGATGTATTTCTCACGCCTACCAGGGAATGGTCAGTTAGAAACCCTTACAATGCGCACCATCCCGTGATGTTTTTCAGAAACCTATCCTATATTGCCAATGCATGCTGACCTCCCCATTCTGACCACACCGTGGTGCTTTTCTCCATTTTATATTGCCCCTCACTGCCTATCCTCATTCAGGCCCTCCGATTCACACCACCCGTGATGTTTTTCTCACTCCTACTAGTGAATGGCCTGTTAGAAAGCCTTACAATGCGCACCACCAGCGATGTTTTACAGAAACCTATCCTACATTGCCAATGCATGTTTACCGACCTCCCCATGCTGACCACCCCGTGGTCCTTTTCTCCAGCCTACATTGCCACTCACTGTATATCCTAATTCAGAACATCTGATTCAAACCACCCCGTGATGTTTTTCTCAATCCTACTAGTGAATGGCCTGCTACAAATCCTTACAATGCGCACAACCCCGCGATGTTTTTCAGAAACCTATCCTACATTGCCATTGTATGATTCCTGACCTCCCCGTGCTCACCAAACCATGGTGCTTTTCTCCATCCTACATTGGCACTCACTGTCTAAGTTGATTGAGGACCTCCGATTCACAACACCCCGTGATGTTTTTCTCACTCCTACTAGTGAATGGCCTGTTAGAAAGCCATACAATGGGCACCACCCCGTGATGGTTTTCAGAAAACTATCCTACTTTGCCACTGCATGTTTCCTGACCTCCTCATGCTGACCACCCCGTGGTGCTTTTCTCCATCCTACATTGCCACTCACTGCCAATCCTAATTCAAAACATCTGATTCACACCACCCCGTGATGTTTTTCTCACTCCTACTAGTGAATGGCCTGTTAGAAACCCTTACATACGCACCACCCCATGATGTTTATCAGAAAACTATTCTACATTGCCACTGCATGTTTCATGTCCTCCCATTGCTGAGCACCCCATGGTTCTTTTCTCCATCCTACATTGCCACTCACTTCCTATCCTAAATCAGGTCCTCGGATTCAAACCACCCCGTGATGTTTTTCTCACTCCTCCTAGTGAATGGCCTGTTAGAAATCATTACAATCCTCAGCACCCGCGATGTTTTTTAGAAACCTATCCTACATTGCCACTGCATGTGTCCTGACCTCCCCAAGATGACCACCTCGTGGTGCTTTTCTCCATCCTACATTGCCACTCACTGCCTATCCTGATTCAGGCCGTCCGATTCACACCACGCCGTGATGTTTTTCTCACTCCTACTAATGAATGGCCTTTTAGAAACCCTTACAATGCGCACCACCCAGTGATTTTTTTCAGAGAACTATCCTACATTGCCACTGCATGTTTCCTGAACTCCCCATGCTGACCACCCTGTGGTGCTTTTTTGTATCCTATATTGCCACTCACTGCCTATCCTAATTCACTCCCTCCGATTCACACCACCCCGTGATGTTTTTCTCAATCCTACTAGTGAATGGCCTGTTAGATACCCTTACAATGCGCACCAACCCGCATTTTTTTTTTCAGAAACCTATCGTACATTACCAGTGCATGTTTCCTGACCTCCGCACGCTGACCACCCCGTGGTGCTTTTCTCCATCCTACATTGCACTTACTGCCTATCATAATTCAGAACATCTGATTCACAAGACCCCGTTATGTTTTTCTCACTCTTACTAGTGAATGGCCTGTTAGAAACCCTTAAAATCCGCACCACCCCGTGATGTTTTTCAAAAAATATCCTACATTGCCATTGCATGTTTCCTGACCTCCCCAGGATGACCACCCCGTGGTGCTTTTCTCCATCGTACATTGCCACTCACTGCTTATCCTAATTCAAGCCCTCCGATTCACACCACCCCGTGATGTTTTCCTCACTCCTACTAGTGAATGGCCTGTTAGCAACCCTTACAATGCGAACCAACCCACTTTTTTTTTCAGAAACCTATCCTACATTGCCACTGCATGTTTCCTCACCTCCCCATGCTGACTACCCTGATTTGCTTTTCTCCATCCAACATTGCCACTCAATGCTTAACTTAATTCAGGCCCTCCTATTCACACAACCCCATGATGTTTTTCTCACTCCTGCTAGTGAATGGCCTGTTAGAAACCCTTACAATGTGCACCACCCGGCGATGTTTTTCAGAAACCTATCCTTCATTGCCAATGCATGTTTCCTGACCTCCCCATACTGACCACCCCGTGGTGCTTTTCTCCATCATACATTGCCACTCACTGCCTATCGTAATTCAGGAACTCCCATTCACAACACCCCGTGATGTTTTTCTCAATCCTACTAGAGAATGGCCTGTTAGAAACCCTTACAATGCACACCACCCCGATGTTTTTTTCAGAAACCTACCCTACCTTGCCACTACATTTTTCCTGACCTCCCCATGCAGACCACCCCGTGGTGCTTTTCTCCATCCTACACTGCCACTCACTGCTTATCATAATTCAGCCCCTCTGATTCACACCACCCCGTGATGTTTTTCTCACTCCTTCTAGTGAATGGCCTGTTAGAAAGCCTTACAATTCTCACCAACCGATATGTTTTTCAGAAACCTATCCTACATTGCCACTGCATGTGTCGTGACCTCCCCATGTTGACCATCATTTGGTGCTTCTCTCCATCCTAAAGGGCCACTCACTGCCTATCTTGATTCAGGCCCTCCAATTCACACCACGCTGTGAGGTTTTTCTCACTCCTACTAGTGAATGGCCTGTTAGACACCCTTACAATGCTCACCAACCCATAATATTTTTCAGAAAGCTATCCCACATTGCCACTGCATGTTTCCTGATCTCCCCATGCTGACCACCCCGTGGTGCTTTTCTACATTCTACATTGCAACTCACTGCCTATCATAATTCAGGCCCTCCGATTCACACCACCCCGTGATGTTTTTCTCACTCCTACTAGTGAATGGCCTGTTAGAAACCCTTACAATTCGCAACAACACGTAATGTTTTTAAGAAAGCTATCCCACATTGCCACTGCATGTTTCCTGATCTCCCCATGCTGACCACACCGTGGTGCTTTTCTCCATCCTACATTGCCACTCACTGCCTATCCTAAATCAGGCCCTACCATTCACAAAACCCCGTGATGTTTTTCTCACTCCAACTAGTAAATGGCCTGTTAGAAACCCTTACAATGCGCACCACTCCGATGTTTTTTTCAGAAACCTATCCTACATTGCCACTGCTTGTTTCCTGACCTCCCCATGCAGACCACCCCGTGGTGCTTTTCTCCATCCTACATTGCCACTCACTGCTTATCATAATTCAGGCCCTCTGATTCACACCACCGCATGATGTTTTTCTCAGTCCTACTAGTGAATGGCCTGTTAGAAAGCCTTACAATTTTCACCACCCGCGATGTTTTTCACAAACCAATCCTACATTGCCACAGCATGTGTCCTGACCTCCCCATGATGACCCCCCTTTGGTGCTTTTCTCCATCCTACATTGCCACTCACTGCCTATCCTGATTCAGGCCCTCCAATTCATACCACGCCATGATGTTTTTCTCGCTCCTACTAGTGAATGGCCTGTTAGAAACACTTACAATGCGCACCACCCCGCGATGTTTTTCAGAAAGCTATCCCAAATTGCCACTGCATGTTTCCTGACTTCCCCATCCTGACGTTGCCGTGGTGCTTTTCTTCCTCCCACATTGCCACTCACTGCCTATCCTAATTCAGGCCTTCCGATTAACACCCTCCCGTGATGTATTTCTCACTCCTACCAGGGAATGGTCGGTTAGAAACCCTTACAAAGCGCACCATCCCGTGATGTTTTTCAGAAACCTATCCCACATTGCCACTGCATGTTTCCTGACCTCCCCATTCTAACCACACCGTGGTGCTTTTCTCCATTTTATATTGCCCCTCACTGCCTATTCTAATTCAGGCCCTCCGATTCACACCACCCATGATGTTTTCCTCACTCCTACTAGTGAATGGCTTGTTAGAAAGCCTTACAATTCTCACCACCTGCGATGTTTTTCAGAAACCTATCCTACATTGCCACTGCATTTGTCCTGACCTCCCCATGATGACCACCCTTTCGTGCTTTTCTCCATCCTACATTGCCACTCACTGCCTATCCTGATTCAGGCCCTCCAATTCACACCATACTGTGATGTTTTTCTGACTCCTACTAGTGAATGGCCTGTTAGAAACTTTTACAATGCACAGCAACCCATAATGTTTTTCAGAAAGCTATCCCACATTGCCACTGCATGTTTACTGACCTCCCCATGCTGACCACCCATTGGTGCTTTTCTACATCCTACATTGCCACTCACTGCCTATTCTTATTCAGGCCCTCCGATTCACACCACCCCGTTAGGTTTTTCTCACTCCTACTAGTGAATGGCCTGTTTGAAACCCTTACCATGTGCAACACCCCGCGATGTTTTTCAGAAACCTATACCACATTGCCACTGAATGTATCCTGACCTCCCCATGCTGACCATGCCGTGGTGCTTTTCTCCATCCTACATTGCCAGTCACTGCCTGTCCTTATTCAGGCCTTCCGATTCACACCCTCCCGTGATATATCTCTCACTCCTACCAGGGATTGGCTGCTTAGAAACCCTTACAATGCGCACCACCCCGTTATGTTTTTCAGAAACCTATCCTACATTGCCAATAAATGTTTCTGGACCTCCCCATGCTGACCACACCGTGGTGCTTTTCTCCATTTTATATTGCCACTCACTGCCTATCCTAATTCAGGCCCTCCGATTCACACCACCCCGTGATGTTTTTTTCACTCCTACTTGTGAATGGCTTCTTAGAAACCCTTACAATGCGCACCACCCAGCGATGTATTTCAGAAAACTATCCTACAATGCCACTGCATGTTTCTTGACTTCCCCATGCTGACCACCCTGCTGTGCTTTTCTCCATCCTACTTTGCCTCTCACTGCCTATCCTAATTCAGACCCTCCGATTCACACCACCCCGTGATGTTTTTCTCACTCCTACTAGTGAATGGCCTGTTAGAAACTATTACAATGCGCACCACCCTGCTTTTTTTTTTCAGAAACCTATCCTACATTGCCAGGGCATGTTTTCTAACCTCTCCATGCTGACCACCCTGTGGTGATTTTCTCCATCCTACATTGCCACTCACTGCCTAACCTAATTCAGGCTCTCCGATTCACACCACCACTTGATGTTTTTTTCACTCCTACTTGTGAATGGCTTGTTAGAAACCCTTGCAAGGCGCACCACCCCGTGATGTTTTTCAGAAACATATCCTGCATTGCCATTGCATGTTTCCTGACCTCCCCATGTTGACCAACCCATGGTGCTTTTCTCCATTCTTCATTGCCACTCACTGCCTATTCTTATTCAGGCACTCCTATTCACACCACCCCGTGATGATTTTCTCACTCCTACTAGTGAATGGCCTGCTACAAACACTTACAATGCGCACCACCCCGCGATGTTTTTCAGAAACATTTCCTACATTGCCACTGCATGTTTCCTGACCTCCCCATGCTGACCACAACGTGTTGATTTTCTCCATTTTATGTTGCCAGTCAATGCCTATCCTAATTCAGGCCCACCGATTCACACCACCACGTGATGTTTTTCTCACTCCTACTAGTGAATGGCATGTTAGAAAACCATACAATGCACAACACCCCAGGATGTTTTTCAGAAACCTATCCTACACTGCCACTGCATGTTTCCTGACCTCCCAATCTTGACCACCCCGTGGTGCTTTTCTCCATCCTACATTGCCACTCACGGCCTATACTGATTCAGGCCCTGCGATTCTCACCGCCTCGTGATGTTTTTCTCACTCCTACTAGTGAAAGGCCTTTTAGAAACCCTTACAATGAGCACCAACCCCCAATGTTTTTAAGAAACCTATCTTTTTGGTGCTTTTCTCCATCCTAGACTGCCACTCACTGCCTATCCTAAATCAGGCCCTACCATTCACAAAACCCCGTGATGTTTTTCTCAATCCTACAAGTGAATGGCCTGCTACAAACCCTTACAATGCTCACAACCCCAAAATGTTTTTCAGGAACCTATCCTACATTGCCATTGCATGTTTCCTGAGCTCCCCATGCTCACCAACCCATGGTGCTTTTCTCCATCCTACATTGCCACTCACTGTCTAACTTGATTCACGCCCTCCAATTCACACCACACCATGATGTATTTCTCACTCCTACTAGTGATTGGCCTGTTAGATACCTTTGCAATGCGCCCAACACCGCGATGTTTTTCAGAAACCGATCCTGCATTGCCACTGCATGTTTCCTGACCTCACCATGCTGACCACACCGTGGTGCTTTTCTCCATGTTATGTTGCCACTCACTGCAAATCCTAATTCATACCCACCGATTCACAGCACCATGAGATGTTTTTCTCACTCCTACTAATGAATGGCCTGTTAGAAACCCTTACAATCCTCACCACCCGCGATGTTTTTTAGAAACCTGTAATACATTGCCACTGCATGTGTCCTGACCTCCCCATGATGACCACCCCGTGGTGCTTTTCTCCATCCTACATTGCCACTCACTGCCTATCCTGATTCAGGCCCTCCAATTCACACCACCTCGTGAGGTTTTTCTCACTCCTACTAGTGAATGGCCTGTTAGAAACCCTTACAATGCGCACCAACCCGTAATGTTTTTCAGAGAGCTATCCCACATTGCCACTGCATGTTTCCTGATCTCCCCATGCTGACCACCCCGTGGAGCTTTTCTCCATCCTACAATGCCACTCACTGCCTATCCTTATTCAGGCCCTCTGATTCACACCACCCCGTTATATTTTTCTCACTCCTACTAGTGAATGTCCTGCTAGAAAGCCTTACAATGCGCACCACTGGGCGATGTTTTGCAGAAACCTATCCTACATTGCCAATACGTGTTTCCTGACCTCCGCATGCTGACCACCCCATGGTGCTTTTCTCCATCCTACATTGCCACTCACTGCCTATCCTAATTCAAGGCCTCCGTTTGACACCACCTCGTGATGTTTTTCTCACTCCTACGAGTGAATGGCCTGTTAGAAACCCTAACAATGAGCACCACCCCACTTTTTTTTTTCAGAAACCTATCCTACCTTACCACTGCATGTTTTCTGACCTCCCGATGCACACCACCCTGTGGTGTTTTCTACATTCTACGTTGCCACTCACTGACTATCCTAATTCAGGGCCTCCGATTCACACCACCGCCTTGATGTTGTTCTCACTCCTACTAGTGAATGGGCTTTTAGAAAATCTTACAATTCCTATCACCCAACAATGATTATCAGAAACCTATTCTACATTGCCACTGCATGTTTCCATGCCTCCCCATGCTGACAAACCAGTGGTGCTTTTCTCCATCCTACATTGCCACTAACTGCCTTTCCTAATTCAGCCCTTCTGGTTCACACCACCACGTGATGTTTTTCTCACTCCTACTTGTGAATGGCCTGCTACAAAGCCTTATAATGCGCACAACCCCGAGACGTTTTTCAGAAACCTATTGTAAATTGACAATTCATGTTTCCTGACCTCCCCATGCTCACCAACCCGTGGGGCTTTTCTCCATCCTACATTGCCACTCACTGTCTAACTTGATTCAGACCCTCCAATTCACACCACACCATGATGTATTTCTCACTCCTACTAGTAAATGTCCTGTTAGAAATCCTTACCATGCGAACTACGCTGCGATGTTTTTCACAAACCTATCCTACATTGCCACTGCATGTTTCCTGACTTCCCAATCCTGACCACCCCGTGGTGCTTTTCTCCATCCTACATTGCCACTCACGGCCTATACTGATTCAGGCCTTGCGATACACACCGCTTCGTGATCTTTTTCTCCCTCCTACTAGTGGAAGGACTTTTAGAAACCCTTACAATGAGCACCAACCTGCAATGTTTTTAAGAAACCTATCCTTTTGGTGCTATTCTCCATCCTACACTGCCACTCACTGCCTATTCTTTTTCAGGCCCTTCGATTCACACCACCCCATGATGATTTTGTCACTCCTACTAGTGAATGGCCTGCTACAAACCCTTACAATGCGCACAACCCCAAAATGTTTTTCAGAAACCTATCCTACATTGCCATTGCATGTTTCCTGACCTCCCCATGCTCACAAACACATGGTGCTTTTCTCCATCCTACATTGCCACTCACTGTCTAACTTGATTCACGCCCTCGGATTCAAACCACACCATGATGTATTTCTCACTCCTACTAGTGAATGGCCTGTTAGATACCTTTGCAATGCGCCCAACCCCGCGATGTTTTTCAGAAACCGATCGTGCAGTGCCACTGCATGTTTCCTGACCTCACCATGCTGACCACACGTGGTGCTTTTCTCCATGTTATGTTGCCACTCACTGCCTATACTAATTCATACCCACCGATTCACAGCACCACGTGATGTTTTTCTCACTCCTACTAATGAATGGCCTCTTAGAAACCCTTACAATGCGCACCACGCCGATGTTTTTTTTCAGAAACCTATCCTACATTGCCAATGCATGTTTCCTGACCTCCCCATGCTGACCACCCAGTGGTGCTTTTCTCCATCCTACATTGCCACTCACTGCTTATCATAATTCAGGCCTTCTGATTCACACCACCCCGTGATGTTTTTCTCACTCCTACTAGTGAATGGCCTGTTAGAAAGCCTTACAATTCTCACCACCCACGATGTTTTTCAGAAACCTATCCTACATTTCCACTGCATGTGTCCTGACCTCCCCGTGATGACCACCCTTTGGTGCTTTTCTCCTTCCTACATTGCCACTCACTGCCAATCCTGATTCAGGCCCTCCAATTCACACCATGCCGTGATGTTTTTCTCACTCCTACTAGTGAATGGCCTGTTAGAAACCCTTACATTGCGCACCTACCCGGAATGTATTTCAGAAAGCTATCCCACATTGCCACTGCATATTTCCTGACCTCCCCATGCTGACCACCCTGTGGTGCTTTTCTACATCCTACATTGCGACTCACTGCCTATCCTGATTCAGACCCTCCAATTCACACCACTCTGTGATGTTTTTCTCACTCCTACTAGTGAATGGCCTGGTAGACAACCTTACAATGCTCACCAACCCATAATATTTTTCAGAAAGCTATCCCACATTGCCACTGCATGTTTCCTGACCTCCCCATGCTGACCATGCCGTGGTGCTTTTCTCCATTCTACATTGCCACTCACTGCCTATCCTAATTCAGGCCTCCCGATTCACACCCTTCCGTGATGTATTTCTCACTCCTACCAGGGAATGGCCGGTTAGAATCCCTTACAATGCGCACCACCACATGATGTTTTTCAGAAACCTATCTTATATTGCCACTCCATGTTTCCTGACCTCCCCATGCTGACCACACCGTGGTGCTTTTCTGCATTTTATATTGCCACTCACTGCCTATCCTATTTCAGGCCCTCCAATTCACACCACCCCGTGATGTTTTTTTCACTCGTACTAGTGAATGACCTGTTAGAAAGCCTTACAATGCGCACCACCAGCGATGTTTTTCAGAAACCTATCCTACATTGCCAATGCATGTTTCCGGACCTCTCCATGCTGACCACCCCGTGGTCCTTTTCTCCACCCTACATTGCCACTCACTGTATATCCTAATTCAGAACATCTGATTCACACCACCAAGTGATGTTTTTATCACTCCTACTAGTTAATGGCCTGTTAGAAACCATTACAATGCGCATCACTCCAAAGTATTTTTCAGTAACCTATCCTAACTTGTCTCTGCATGTTTCCTGACCTCCACATGCTGACCACCACGTGGTGCTTTTCCCATTCTACATTGCCACGCATTGCCAATCCTAATTCAAAACATCTGATTCACACCACACCGTGATGTTTTTCTCACTCCTACTAGTGAATGGCCTGTTAGAAACCTTACATACGCACCACCCCGTGATGTTTATCAGAAAACTATTCTACATTGCCACTGCATGTTTCATGTCCTCCCATTGCTGAGCACCCCATGGTGCTTTTCTCCACCCTACATTGCCACTCACTTCCTATCCTAAATCAGGTCCTACGATTCACACCACCCCGTGATGTTTTTCTCACTCCTCCTAGTGAATGGCCTTTTAGAAACCCTTACAATCCTCACCACCCGCGATGTTTTTTAGAAACCTATCCTACATTGCCACTGCATGTGTCCTGACCTCCCCATGATGACAACCCCGTGGTGCTTTTCTCCATCCTACATTGCCACTCACTGCCTATCCTGATTCAGGCCGTCCGATTCACACCATGCCGTGATGTTTTTCTCACTCCTACTAGTGAATGGCCTGTTAGATACCCTTACAATGCGCACCACACCGCTTTTTTTTCAGAAACCTATCGTACATTACCAGTGCATGTTTCCTGACCTCCACATGATGACCACCCCATGGTGCTTTTCTCCATCCTACATTGCCACTCACTGCCTATACTAATTCAGGCCCTCCGATTCACACCACCCCGTGATGTTTTTCTCACTCCTAGTATTGAATGGCCTGTTAGAATGCCTTACAATGCACACCAGTCCGCGATGTTTTTCAGAAACCTATCCTACATTGCCACTGCATTGTCCTGAATTACATTGTCCTGACCTCCCCATAATGACCACCCCGTGGTGCATTTCTCCATCCTACATTGCCACTCACTGCCTATCCTGATTCAGGCCGTCCGATTCAAACCACGCCTTGATGTTATTCTCAGTCCTACTATTGAATGGCCTTTTAGAAACGCTTACAATGCTCACCACCCCGTTGTTTTTTTCAGAAAACTATCCTACATTGCCACTGCATGTTTCCTGACCTCCCAATGCTGACCACCCTGTGGTGCTTTTTTGCATCCTACATTGCCACTCACTGCCTATACTAATTCCATTTTATGTTGCCACTCACTGCCTATCCTGATTCAGGCTCTCCTATTCACACCACCCCGTGATGTTTTTCTCACTCCTACTAGTGAATGGCCTGTTAGAAACCCTTAAAATGCGCACCACACCGCTTTTTTTTTTCAGAAACCTATCCTACATTACCAGTGCATGTTTCCTGACCTCCCCATGCTGACCACCACGTGTTGCTTTTCTCCATCCTACATTGCACTCACTGCCTATCATAATTCAGAACATCTGATTCACATGACCCCGTGATGTTTTTCTTGCTCCTACTACTGAATTGCCTGTTAGAAACCCTTACAAGGAACACCACCCGCGATGTTTTTTAGAAACCTATCCTTCATTGCCACTGCATGTGTCCTGACCTCCCCATGATGACCACCCCGTCGTGCTTTTCTCCATTTTACATTGCCATTCACTGCCTATCCTAATTCAGCCTCTCCGATTCACACAACCACGTGATGTTTTTCTCACTCCCACTGGTGAATGGCCTTCTACAAACCCTTACAATGCGAACAACCCCGCGACGTTTTTCAGAAACCTATCGTACATTGCCAATGCATGTTTCCTGACCTCCCCATGCTGACCACCCTGTGGTGCTTTTTTGTATCCTACATTGCCACTCACTGCCTATACTAATTCCATTTTATGTTGCCACTCACTGCCTATCCTGATTCAGGCTCTCCTATTCACACCACCCCGTGATGTTTTTCTCACTCCTACTAGTGAATGGCCTGTTAGATACCCTTACAATGCGCACCACCCCGCTTTTTTTTCAGAAACCTATCGTACATTACCAGTGCATGTTTCCTGACCTCCCCATGCTGACCAGCCCGTGGTGCTATTCTCCATCCTACATTGCACTCACTGCCTATCATAATTCAGAACATCTGATTCACACGACCCCGTTATGTTTTTCTCACTCCTACTAGTGAATGGCCTGTTAGAAACCCATAAAATCCGCACCACCCCATGATGTTTTTCAAAAAATATCCTACATTGCCATTGCATGTTTCCTGACCTCCCCATGATGACCACCACATGGTGCTTTTCTCCATCCTACATTGCCACTCACTGCCTATCCTAATTCAGGCCCTCCGATTCACACACCCCGTGATGTTTTTCTCACTGCTACCAGTGAATGGCCTGTTAGGAACCCTTACAATGCGAACCACCCCACTTTTTTTTTTTAAAAACCTATGCTACATTGCCACTGCATGTTTCCTCACCTCCCCATGCTGACCACCCTGTTTTGCTTTTCTCCATCCAACATTGCCACTCAATGCTTAACCTAATTCAGGCCCTCTGATTCACACCACCCCATGATGTTTTTCTCACTCCTGCTAGTGAATGGCCTGTTAGAAACCCTTACAATGCGCACCACCCCGTGATGTTTATCAGAAAACTATCCTACATTGCCACTGCATGTTTCATGTCCTCCCCATGCTGAGCACCCCGTGGTGCTTTTCTCCATCCTACATTGCCACTCACTGCCTATCGTAATTGAGGCCCTCTGATTCACACCACCCCGTGATGTTTTTCTCATTCCTACTAGTGAATGGCCTGTTAGAATGCCTTACAATGCACACCAGTCCGCGATGTTTTTCAAAAACCTATCCTACATTGCCAATGCATGTTTCCTGACTTCCCCATGCTGACCACCCCGTGGGGCTTTTCTCCATCCTACATTTCCACTCACTGCCTATCGTAATTCAGGCCCTCCGATTCACACCACCCCGTGATGTTTTTCTCACTCCTACTAGTGAATGGCCTTTTAGAAACCATTACAATGCGCACCACCCCGTGATGTTTATCAGAAAACTATCCTACATTGCCACTGCATGTTTCATGTCCTCCCCATGCTGAGCACCCCATGGTGCTTTTCTCCATCCTACATTGCCACTCACTGCCTATACTAATTCCATTTTATGTTGCCACTCACTGCCTATCCTGATTCAGGCCCTCCTATTCACACCACCCCGTGATGTTTTTCTCACTCCTACTAGTGAATGGCCTGTTAGAAACCCTTACAATGCGCACCACCCCGCTTTTTTTTTCAGAAACCTATCCTACATTACCAGTGCATGTTTCCTGACCTCCCCATGCTGACCACCACGTGGTGCTTTTCTCCATCCTACATTGCTACTCACTGCCTATCCTGATTCAGGCCGTCCGATTCAAACCACGCCGTGATGTTATTCTCAGTCCTACTAGTGAATGGCCTTTTAGAAACCCTTACAATGCGCACCACCCGCGATGTTTTTTAGAAACCTATCCTACATTTCCACTGCATTGTCCTGAACTACATTGTCCTGACCTCCCCATGATGACCACCCCGTGGTGCATTTCTCCATCCTACATTGCACTCACTGCCTATCATAATTCAGAACATCTGATTCACACGACCCCGTGATGTTTTTCTCACTCCTACTAGTGAATGGCCTGTTAGAAACCCTTAAAATCCGCACCACCCGGCGATGTTTTTCAGAAACCTATCCTACATTGCCATTGTATGATTTCTGACCTCCGCATGCTCACCAACCCGTGGTGCTTTTCTCCATCCTACATTGCCACTCACTGCCTATCCTAAATCAGGCCCTCTGATTCACACCACCAAGTGATGTTTTTCTCACTCATACTAGTTAATGGCCTGTTAGAAACCTTTACAATGCGCATCACCCCAAAGTTTTTTTCAGTAACCTATCCTAACTTGTCTCTGCATGTTTCCTGACCTCCACATGCTGACCACCCCGTGGTGCTTTTCTCCATCCTACATTGAAACTCACTGCCTATCCTGATTCAGGCCGTCTGATTCAAACCACGCCGCGATGTTTTTCTCACTCCTACTAGTGAATGGCCTAAACCCTTACAATGCGCATCACCCCGCTTTTTTTTTCAGAAACCTATCTTACATTACCAGTGCATGTTTCCTGACCTCCCCATGCTGACCACCACGTGGTGCTATTCTCCATCCTACATTGCACTCACTGCCTATCATAATTCAGAACATCTGATTCACACGACCCCGTGATGTTTTTCTCACTCCTACTAGTGAATGGCCTGTTAGAAGCCCTTAAAATCCGCACCACCCCGTGATATTTTTCAAAAAATATCCTACATTGCCATTGCATGTTTCCTGACCTCCTCATGATGACCACCCCGTGGTGCATCTCTCCATCCTACATTGCCACTCACGGACTATCCTAATTCAGGCCCTCCGATTCACACCACCCCGTGATGTTTTTCTCACTCCTGCTAGTGAATGGCCTATTAGAAACCATTACAATGCGCACCACCCCACTTTTTTTTCAGAAACCTATCCTACATTGCCAATGCATGTTTCCTCTCCTCCCCATGCTGACCACCCTGTTTTGCTTTTCTCCATCCAACATTGCCACTCAATGCTTATCCTAATTCAGGCCCTCCGATTCACACCACCCCGTGATGTTTTTCTCACTCCTACTAGTGAATGGCCTGTTAGAAACCCTTACAATGCGTACCACCCGGCGATGTTTTTCAGAAACTTATGCTACATCGCCACTGCATGTTGCCTGTCCTCCCAATGCTGACCACCCCGTGGTTCTTTTCTCCATTCTACATTGCCACTCACTGTCTATTGTAATTCAGGCCCTACGATTCACACCACCCCGTGATGTTTTTCTCACTCCTACTAGTGAATGGCCCCTTAGATTGCCTTACAATGCACACCAGCCCGTCATGTTTTTCAGAAACCTATCCTACATTGCCAATGCATGTTTCATGACCTCCCAATCCTGACCACTCCATGGTGCTTTTCTCCATCCTACATTTCCACTCACTGCCTATCCTAATTCAGCCTCTCCGATTCACACCACCCCGTGATGTTTTTCTCACTCCTACTAGAGAATGGCTTCTTAGATTGCCTTACAATTCACACCACCCCGTGATGTTTTTCAGAAAACTATCATACATTGCCACTGCATGTTTCCTGTCCTCCCCATGATGACCACCCCGTCGTGCTTTCCTCCATTTTACATTGCCACTCACTGCCTATCCTAATTCAGCCTCTCCGATTCACACAACCACGTGATGTTTTTCTCACTCCCACTGGTGAATGGCCTTCTACAAACCCTTACAATGCGAACAACCCCGCGAGTTTTTCAGAAACCTATCGTACATTGCCAATGCATGTTTCCTGACCTCCCCATGCTCACCAACCCGTGGTGCTTTTCTCCATCCTACATTGACACTCACTGTCTAACTTGATTCAGGCCCTCCAATTCACACCACCCAGTGATGTTTTTCTCACTCCTACTAGTGAATGGCCTGTTAGAAACCCTTACAATGCGCAGCACCCCATTTTTTTCAGAAACCTATCCTACATTGCCACAGCATGTTATCTCACCTCCCCATGCTGACCACCCTGTGTTACTTTTCTCCAAACAACATTGCCACTCAATGCTTAACCTAATTCAGGCCCTGCGATTCACACCACCACATGATGTTTTTGTCACTCCTAGTAGTGAATGGCCTGATAGAAACCCTTACAATCCTCACCACCCTCGATGTTTTTCAGAAACCTATCCTACATTGCCACTGCATGTTTCCTGACCTCCCCATCCTGACCACCCCGTGGTGCTTTTCTCCATCCTACATTGCCACTCACAGCCTATCCTGATTCAGGCCCTCTGATTCACACCAGCCCATTATATTTTTCTCACTCCTACTAGTGAATGGCCTGTTAGAAACCCTTACAATGCGCACCACCCGGTGATGTTTTTCAGAAACCTATGCTACATTGCCACTGCATATTTCCTGATGTCCCAATGCTGACCACACCGTGGTGCTTTTCTACACTTTACGTTGCCACTCACTGCCTATCCTAATTCAGACACTCCTACTCACACCACCCCGTGATATTTTTCTCACTCCTACTAGTGAATGGCCTGTTAGAAAGCCTTACAATGCGCAACACCCGGTGATGTTTTTCAGAAACCTATCCTACTTTGCCAATGCATGTTTCCTGGCCTCCCCATGCTGACCACCCCATGGGCTTTTCTCCATCCTACATTGCACTCACTGCCTATCCTAATTCAGAACATCTGATTCACACGACCCCGTGATGTTTTCTCACTGCTACTAGTGAATGGCCTTTTAGAAAACCTTAACATCCGCAGCACCGCATGATGTTTTTCAAAAAATATCCTACATGGCGACTGCATGTTTCCTGACCTCTCCATCATGACCACCCCGTGGTGCTTTTCTCCATCCTACATTGCCACTCACTGCCTATCCTAATTCAGGCCCTCCGATTCACACCACCGCGTGATGTTGTTCTCACCCCTACTATTGAATGGCCTGTTAGAAACCCTTACAATGCGCACCACCCAGCGATGTTTTTCAGAAACCTATCCTACTTTGCCATTACATGTTTCCTGACCTCCCCATGATGACCACCCCATGGTGCTTTTCTACATCCTACATTACCACTCACTGCCTATCCTAATTCAGTCTGTGTGATTCACACCACCCCTTGATGTTTTTCTCACTCCTACTAGTGAATGGCCTGTTAGAAACCCTTACAATGCGCACCACCGCGTTTTTTTATCAAAAACCTATTCTACATTGCCACTGCATGTTTCCTTGCCTCCCCATGCTGACAAACCCGTGGTGCTTTTCTCCATCCTACATAGCCAATCACAGACTATCCTAATTCAGAGCCTCCAATTCACACCACCCTGTGATGTTTTTTTCACTCCTACTTGTGAATGGCTTGTTAGAAACCTTAAAATGTGCACCACCCTGTGATGTTTTTCAGAAACCTATCCTGCATTGCCATTGCATGTTTCCTGACCTCCCCATGTTGACCAACCCATGGTGCTTTTCTCCATCCTACATTGCCACACACTGCCTATCCTGATTCAGGCCCTCAAATTCACACCACGTCGTGAGGTTTGTCTCACTCCTACTAGTGAATGGCCTGTTAGAAACCCTTACAATGCGCACCAACCCGTAATGTTTTTCAGAGAGCTATCCCACATTGCCACTGCATGTTTCCTGATCTCCCCATGCTGACCACCCGGTGGTGCTTTTCTCCATCCTACATTGCCACTCACTGACTATCGTAATTGAGGCCCTCTGATTCACACCACCCCGTGGTGTTTTTCTCACTCCTACTAGTGAATGGCCTGTTAGAATGCCTTACAAAGCACACCAGTCCGCGATGTTTTTCAGAAACCTATCCTACATTGCCAATGCATGTTTCCTGACTTCCCCATGCTGACCACCCCGTGGTGCTTTTCTCCATCCTACATTTCCACTCACTGCCTATCGTAATTCAGGCCCTCCGATTCACACCACCCCGTGATGTTTTTCTCACTCCTACTAGTGAATGGCCTGTTAGAAACCCTTACAATGCGCACCACCCCGTGATGTTTATCAGAAAACTATCCTACATTGCCACTGCATGTTTCATGTCCTCCCCATGCTGAGCACCCCGTGGCGCTTTTCTCCATCCTACATTGCCACTCACTTCCTATCCTAAATCAGGCCCTCCGATTTAAACCACCCCTTGATGTTTTTCTCACTCCTAATTGTGAATGGCCTGTTAGAAACACTTACAATCCTCACCACCCATGATGTTTTTTAGAAACCTATCCTACATTGCCACTGCATTGTCCTGAATTACATTGTCCTTACCTCCCCATGATGACCACCCCGTGGTGCATTTCTCCATCCTACATTGCACTCACTACCTATCCTGATTCAGGCCATCCGATTCAAACCACGCCGTGATGTTATTCTCAGTCCTACTAGTGAATGGCCTTTTAGAAACCCTTACAATGCGCACCACCCCGTTGTTTTTTTCAGAAACCTATCCTACATTATCACTGCATGTTTCCTGACCTCCCCATGCTGACCACCCTGTGGTGCTTTTTTGCATCCTACATTGCCACTCACTGCCTATACTAATTCCATTTTATGTTGCCACTCACTGCCTATCCTGATTCAGTCCCTCCTATTCACACCACCCCGTGATGTTTTTCTCACTCCTACTAGTGAATGGCCTAAACCCTTACAATGCGCACCACCCCGCTTTTTTTTTTCAGAAACTTATCTTACATTACAATTGCATGTTTCCTGACCTCCCCATGCTGACCACCACGTGGTGCTATTCTCCATCCTACATTGCACTCACTGCCTATCATAATTCAGAACATCTGATTCACACGACCCCGTGATGTTTTTCTCACTCCTACTAGTGAATGGCCTGTTAGAAACCCTTAAAATCCGCACCACCCGGCGATGTTTTTCAGAAACCTATCCTACATTGCCATTGTATGATTCCTGACCTCCGCATTCTCACCAACCCGTGGTGCTTTTCTCCATCCTACATTGCCACTCACTGCCTATCCTAAATCAGGCCCTCTGATTCACACCACCAAGTGATGTTTTTCTCACTCATACTAGTTAATGGCCTGTTAGAAACCTTTACAATGCGCATCACCCCAAAATTTTTTTCAGTAACCTATCCTAACTTGTCTCTGCATGTTTCCTGTCCTCCACATGCTGACCACCCCGTGGTGCTTTTCTCCATCCTACATTGCCACTCACTGCCAATCCTAATTCAAAACATCTGATTCACACCACCCCGTGCTGTTTTTCTCACTCCTACTAGTGAATGGCCTGTTAGAAACCCTTACATATGCACCACCCCGTGATGTTTATCAGAAAACTATTCTACATTGCCACTGCATGTTTCATGTCCTCCCATTGCTGAGCACCCCATGGTGCTTTTCTCCATCCTACATTGCCACTCACTTCCTATACTAAATCAGGTCCTCCGATTCAAACCACCCCGTGATGTTTTTCTCACTCCTCCTAGTGAATGGCCTGTTAGAAACCCTTACAATCCTCAACACCCGCGATGCTTTTTAGAAACCTATCCTACATTGCCACTGCATGTGTCCTGACCTCCCCATGATGACCACCCCGTGGTGCTTTTCTCCATCCTACATTGCCACTCACTGCCTATCCTGATTCAGGCCGTCCAATTCACACCACGCCGTGATCTTTTTCTCACTCCTACTAGTGAATGGCCTTCTAGAAACCCTTACAATGCGCACCACCCCGTGATTTTTTTCAGAAAACTATCCTACATTGCCACTGCATGTTTCCTGACCTCCCCATGCTAACCACCCTGTGGTGCTTTTTTGTATCCTACTTTGCCACTCACTGCCTATCCTAATTCAGTCCCTCCGATTCACACCACCCTGTGATGTTTTTCTCACTCCTACTAGTGAATGACCTGTTAGATACCCTTACAATGCGCACCACCCCGCTTTTTTTTTCAGAAACCTATCGTACATTACCAGTGCATTTTTCCTGACCTCCCCATGCTGACCACCCCGTGGTGCTATTCTCCATCCTACATTGCACTTACTGCCTATCATAATTCAGAACATCTGATTCACAGGACCCCGTTATGTTTTTCTCACTCCTACTAGTGAATGGCCTGTTATAAACCCTTAAAATCCGCACCACCCCATGATGTTTTTCAAAAAATATCCTACATTGCCATTGCATGTTTCCTGACCTCCCCATGATGACCACCACATTGTGCTTTTCTCCATCCTACATTGCCACTCACTGCCTATCCTAATTCAGGCCCTCCGATTCACACACCCCGTGATGTTTTTCTCACTGCTACTAGTGAATGGCCTGTTAGGAACCCTTACAATGCGAACCACCCCACTTTTTTTTTCACAAACCTATCCTACATTGCCACTGCATGTTTCCTCACCTCCCCATGCTGACCACCCTGTTTTGCTTTTCTCCATCCAACATTGCCACTCAATGTTTAACCTAATTCAGGCCCACTGATTCACACCACCCCATGATGTTTTTCTCACTCCTGCTAGTGAATGGCCTGTTAGAAACCCTTACAATGCGCTACCACCCGTGATGTTTATCAGAAAACTATCCTACATTGCCACTGCATGTTTCATGTCCTCCCCATGCTGAGCACCCCGTGGTGCTTTTCTCCATCCTACATTGCCACTCACTGCCTATTGTAATCGAGGCCCTCTGATTCACACCACCCCGTGATGTTTTTCTCACTCCTACTAGTGAATGGCCTTTTAGAATGCCTTACAATCCACACCAGTCCGCGATATTTTGCAGAAACCTATCCTACATTGGCAATTCATGTTTCCTGACCTCCCCATGCGAACCACCCCGTGGTGCTTTTCCCCATCCTACATTGCCACTCACTGCCTATCGTAATTCAGGCCCTCCGATTCACACCACCCCGTGATGTTTTTCTCACTCCTACTAGTGAATGGACTGTTATAAACCCTTACAATGCGCACCACCCCGTGATGTTTATCAGAAAACTATCCAACATTGCCACTGCATGTTTCATGTCCTCCCCATGCTGAGCACCCAGTGGTGCTTTTCTCCATCCTACATTGCCACTCACTTCCTATCCTAAATCAGGCCCTCCGATTTAAACCACCCCGTGATGTTTTTCTCACTCCTACTAGTGAATGGCCTGTTAGAAACACTTACAATCCTCACCACCCGCGATTTTTTTTAGAAACCTATCCTACATTGCCACTGCATTGTCCTGAACTACATTGTCCTGACCTCCCCATGATGACCACCCCGTGGTGCATTTCTCCATCCTACATTGCAACTCACTGCCTATCCTGATTCAGATCGTCCGATTCAAACCACGCCGTGATGTTATTCTCAGTCCTACTAGTGAATGGCCTTTTAGAAACCCTTACAATGCGCACCACCCCGTTGTTTTTTTCAGAAAACTATCCTACATTGCCACTGCATGTTTCCTGACCTCCCCATTCTGACCACCCTGTGGTGCTTTTTTGCATCCTACATTGCCACTCACTGCCTATACTAATTCCATTTTATGTTGCCACTCACTGCCTATCCTGATTCAGACCCTCCTATTTACACCACCCCGTGATGTTTTTCTCACTCCTACTAGTGAATGGCCTAAACCCTTACAATGCGCACCACCCTGCTTTTTTTTTTCAGAAACCTATCTTACATTACCAGTGCATGTTTCCTGACCTCCACATGCTGACCACCACGTGGTGCTATTCTCCATGTTACATTGCACTCACTGCCTATCATAATTTAGAACATCTGATTCACACGACCCCGTGATGTTTTTCTCACTCCTACTAGTGAATGGCCTGTTAGAAACCCTTAAAATCCGCACCACCCCGTGATATTTTTCAAAAAATATCCTACATTGCCATTGCATGTTTCCTGACCTCCACATGCTGAACACCCCGTGGTGCTTTTCTCCATTCTACATTGCCACTCACTGCCTATTGTAATTCAGGCCCTACGATTCACACCACCCCGTGATGTTTTTCTCACTCCTACTAGTGAATGGCCTCTTAGATTGCCTTACAATGCACACCAGCCCGTCATGTTTTTCAGAAACCTATCCTACATTGCCAATGCATGTTTCATGACCTCCCCATCCTGACCACTCCGTGGTGCTTTTCTCCATCCTACATTGCCACTCACTGCCTATCCTAATTCAGAACATCTGATTCACACCACCCCATGATGTTTTTCTCACTCCTACTAGTGAATGGCCTGTTAGAAACACTTACAATTCACACCACCCCATGATGTTTTTCAGAAAACTATTCTACATTGCCACTGCACGTTTCCTGTCCTCCCCATGATGACCACCCTGTCGTGCTTTTCTCCATTTTACATTGCCACTCACTGCCTATCCTAATTCAGCCTCTCCGATTCACACAACCACGTGATGTTTTTCTCACTCCCACTGGTGAATGGCCTTCTACAAACCCTTACAATGCGAACAACCCCGCGACATTTTTCAGAAACCTATCGTACATTGCCAATGCATGTTTCCTGACCTCCCCATGCTCACCAACCCGTGGTGCTTTTCTCCATCCTACATTGACACTCACTGTCTAACTTGATTCAGGCCCTCCAATTCTCACCACCCAGTGATGTTTTTCTCACTCCTACTAGTGAATGGCATGTTAGAAACCCTTACAATGCGCACCACCCCATTTTTTTCAGAAACCTATCCTACATTGCCACAGCATGTTATCTCACCTCCCCATGCTGACCACCCTGTTTTGCTTTTCTCCAAACAACATTGCCACTCAATGCTTAACCTAATTCAGGCCCTCCGATTCACACCACCACGTGATGTTTTTGTCACTCCTAGTAGTGAATGGCCTGATAGAAACCCTTACAATCCTCACCACCCGCGATGTTTTTCAGAAACCTATCCTACATTGCCACTGCATGTTTCCTGACCTCCCCATCCTGACCACCCCGTGGTGCTTTTCTCCATCCTACATTGACACTCACTGCCTATCCTGATTCAGGCCCTCCTATTCACACCAGCCCATTATATTTTTCTCACTCCTACTAGTGAATGGCCTGTTAGAAACCCTTACAATGCGCACCACCCCGCGATGTTTTTCAGAAACCTATCCTACATTGCCACTGCATGTTTCCTGATGTCCCAATGCTGAAAACACCATGGTGCTTTTCTACACTTTACGTTGCCACTCACTGCCTATCCTAATTCAGGCACTCCTACGCACACCACCCCGTGATATTTTTCTCACTCCTACTAGTGAATGGCCTGTTAGAAAGCCTTACAATGCGCAACACCCGGTGATGTTTTTCAGAAACCTATCCTACTTTGCCAATGCATGTTTCCTGACCTCCCCATGCTGACCACCCCATGGGCTTTTCTCCATCCTACATTGCACTCACTGCCTATCATAATTCAGAACATCTGATTCACACGACCCCGTGATGTTTTCTCACTCCTACTAGTGAATGGCCTGTTAGAAAACCTTAAAATCCGCAGCACCCCGTGATGTTTTTCAAAAAATATCCTACATGGCGACTGCATGTTTCCTGACCTCCCCATCATGACCACCCCGTGGTGCTTTTCTCCATCCTACATTGCCACTCACTGCCTATCCTAATTCAGGCCCTCCGATTCACACCACCGCGTGATGTTGTTCTCACTCCTACTATTGAATGCCCTGTTAGAAACCCTTACAATGCGCACCACCCAGCGATGTTTTTCAGAAACCTATCCTACTTTGCCATTACATGTTTCCTGACCTCCCCATGATGACCACCCCGTGGTGCTTTTCTACATCCTACATTGCCACTCCCTGCCTATCCTAATTCAGTCCGTCCGATTCACACCACCCCTTGATGGTTTTCTCACTCCTACTAGTGAATGGCCTGTTGGAAACCCTTACAATGCGCACCACCGCGTTTTTTTATCAGAAACCTATTCTACCTTGCCACTGCATGTTTCCTTGCCTCCCCATGCTGACAAACCCGTGGTGCTTTTCTCCATCCTACATTGCCACTCACAGACTATCCTAATTCGGACCCTCCGATTCACACCACCCTGTGATGTTTTTTTCACTCCTACTTGTGAATGGCTTGTTAGAAACCTTAAAATGTGCACCACCCTGTGATGTTTTTCAGAAACCTATCCTGCATTGCCATTGCATGTTTCCTGACCTCCCCATGTTGACCAACCCATGGTGCTTTTCTCCATTCTTCATTGCCACTCACTGCCTATTCTTATTCAGGCACTCCCATTCACACCACCCCGTGATGATTTTCTCACTCCTACTAGTGAATGGCCTTCTACAAACACTTACAATGCGCACCACCCCGCGATGTTTTTCAGAAACATTTCCTACATTGCCACTGCATGTTTCCTGACCTCCCTATGCTGACCACACCGTGTTGATTTTCTCCATTTTATGTTGCCACTCAATGCCTATCCTAATTCAGGCCCACCGATTCACACCACCACGTGATGTTTTTCTCACTCCTACTAGTGAATGGCATGTTAGAAAACCATACAATGCACAACACCCCAGGATGTTTTTCAGAAACCTATCCTACACTGCCACTGCATGTTTCCTGACCTCCCAATCTTGACCACCCCGTGGTGCTTTTCTCCATCCTACATTGCCACTCACGGCCTATACTGATTCAGGCCCTGCGCTTCTCACCGCCTCGTGATGTTTTTCTCACTCCTACTAGTGGAAGGCCTTTTAGAAACCCTTACAATGAGCACCAACTCCCAATGTTTTTAAGAAACCTATTTTTTGGTGCTTTTCTCCATCCTTGACTGCCACTCGCTGCCTATCCTGATTCAGGCCCTCCAATTCACACCACCCCATGATGATTTTGTCACTCCTACCAGTGAAAGGCCTGCTACAAACCCTTACAATGCGCACAACCCCAAAATGTTTTTCAGGAACCTATCCTACATTGCCATTGCATGTTTCCTGACCTCCCCTGCTCACCAACCCATGGTGCTTTTCTCCATCGTACATTGCCACTCACTGTCTAACTTGATTCACGCCCTCCAATTCACACCACACCATGATGTATTTCTCACTCCTACTAGTGATTGGCCTGTTAGATACCTTTGCAATGCGCCCAACACCGCGATGGTTTTCAGAAACCGATCCCGCATTGCCACTGCATGTTTCCTGACCTCACCATGCTGACCACACCGTGGTGCTTTTCTCCATGTTATGTTGCCACTCACTGCAAATCCTAATTCATGCCCACCGATTCACAGCACCATGTGATGTTTTTCTCACTCCTACTAATGAATGGCCTGTTAGAAAGCCTTACAATTCTCAACACTCGCGATGTTTTTTAGAAACCTATACTACATTGCCACTGAATGTATCCTAACCTCCCAATGCTGACCATGCCGTGGTGCATTTCTCCATCCTACATTGCCACTCACTGCCTATCGTAATTCAGGCCCTCCGATTCACACCACCCCGTGATGTTTTTTTCCCTCCTACTTCTGAATGGCTTGTTAAAAACCCTTACAATGCGCACCACCCAGTGATGTTTTTCAGAAAACTATCCTACATTGCCACTGCATGTTTCCTGACCTCCCCATGCTTACCACCCTGTGGTGCTTTTCTCCATCCTACATTGCCACACACTGCCTATCCTAATTCAGAACATCTGATTCACACCACCCCGTGATGTTTTTCTCACTACTACTAGTGAATGGCCTGTTAGAAACCCTTACAATGCGCACCACCCCGTGATGTTTTTCAGAAAACTATCCTACATTGCCACTGCATGTTTCCTGACCTCCCCATGCTGAGCACCCCATGGTGCTTTTCTGCATCCTACATTGCCACTCACTGCCTATCATAATTCAGGCCCTCCGGTTCAAACCACGCAGTGATGTTTTTCTCACTCCTACTGGTGGATGGCCTGTTAGAAACACTTACAATCCTCAACACCCGCAATGTTTTTTATAAACCTGTAATACATTGCCACTGCATGTGTCCTGACCTCCCCATGATGACCACCCCGTGGTGCTTTTCTCCATCCTACATTGCCACTCACTGCCTATCCTGATTCAGGCCCTCCAATTCACACCAGGTCGTGAGGTTTTTCTCACTCCTACTAGTGAATGGCCTGTTAGAAACCCTTACAATGCGCACCAACCCGTAATGTTTTTCAGAGAGCTATCCCACATTGCCACTGCATGTTTCCTGATCTCCCCATGCTGACCACCCCGTGGTGCTTTTCTCCATCCTACATTGCCACTCACTGCCTATCCTTATTCAGGCCCTCAGATTCACACCACCCTGTTACATTTTTCTCACTCCTACTAGTGAATATCCTGCTAGAAAGCCTTACAATGGGCACCACCCGGCGATGTTTTGTAGAAAACTATCCTACATTGCCAATGCATGTTTCCTGACCTCCCCATGCTGACCACCCCATGGTGCTTTTCTCCATCCTACATTGCACTCACTGCCTATCACAATTCAGAACATCTGATTCACACGACCGCGTGATGTTTTCTCACTCCTACTAGTGAATGCCCTGTTAGAAACCCTAACAATGCGCATCACCCCGTTTTTTTTTTCAGAAACCTATCCTACATTATCACTGCATGTTTCCTGACCTCCCGATGCTGACCACCCTGTGGTGTTTTCTCCATCCTACATTGCCACTCACTGCCTATCCTAATTCAGGGCCTCCGATTCATACCACCGCCTTGATGTTGTTCTCACTCCTACTAGTGAATGGCCTTTTAGAAAATCTTACAATTCCTATCACCCAACAATGATTATCAGAAACCTATTCTACATTGCCACTGCATGTTTCCTTGCCTCCCCATGCTGACAAACCCGTGGTGCTTTTCTCCATCCTACATTGCCACTCACAGCCTATCCTAATTCAGACCCTCCGATTCACACCACCCTGTGATGTTTTTTTCACTACTACATGTGAATGGTTTGTTAGAAAGCCTTACAATGTGCACCACCACGCGATTTTTTTCATAACTTATCCTACATTGCCATTACATGTTTCCTGACCTCCCCAGGTTGACCACCCCATGGTGCTTTTCTCCCTTCTTCATTGCCACTAACTGCCTTTCCTAATTCAGCCCCTCCGATTCACACCACCACGTGATGTTTTTCTCACTCCTACTAGTGAATGGCCTGCTACAAACCCTTATAATGCGCACAACCCCGAGACGTTTTTCAGAAACCTATCGTAAATTGACAATGCATGTTTCCTGACCTCCCCATGCTCACCAACCCGTGGGGCTTTTCTCCATCCTACATTGCCACTCACTGTCTAACTTGATTCAGACCCTCCAATTCACACCACACCATGATGTATTTCTCACTCCTACTAGTAAATGTCCTGTTAGAAACCCTTACCATGCGAACTACGCTGCGATGTTTTTCACAAACCTATCCTACATTGCCACTGCATGTTTCCTGACTTCCCAATCCTGACCACCCCGTGGTGCTTTTCTCCATCCTACATTGCCACTCACGGCCTATACTGATTCAGGCCTTACGATACACACCGCTTCGTGATCTTTTTCTCCCTCCTACTAGTGGAAGGCCTTTTAGAAACCCTTACAATGAGCACCAACCTGCAATGTTTTTAAGAAACCTATCCTTTTGGTGCTTTTCTCCATCCTACACTGCCACTCACTGCGTATCCTGTTTCAGGCCCTTCGATTCACACCACCCCATGATGATTTTGTCACTCCTACTAGTGAATGGCCTGCTACAAACCCTTACAATGCGCACAACCCCAAAATGTTTTTCAGGAACCTATCCTACATTGCCATTGCATGTTTCCTGACCTCCCCATGCTCACAAACACATGGTGCTTTTCTCCATCCTACATTGGCACTCACTGTCTAACTTGATTCAAGCCCTCCGATTCACACCACACCATGATGTATTTCTCACTCCTACTAGTGAATGGCCTGTTAGATACCTTTGCAATGCGCCGAACCCCGCGATGTTTTTCAGAAACCGATCCTGCATTGCCATTGCATGTTTCCTGACCTCACCATGCTGACCACACGTGGTGCTTTTCTCCATGTTATGTTGCCACTCACTGCCTATACTAATTCATACCCACCGATTCACAGCACCACGTCATGTTTTTCTCACTCCTACTAATGAATGGCCTCTTAGAAACCCTTACAACGCGCACCACGCCGATGTTTTTTTTCAGAAACCTATCCTACATTGCCAATGCATGTTTCCTGACCTCCCCATGCTGACCACCCCGTGGTGCTTTTCTCCATCCTACATTGCCACTCACTGCTTATCATAATTCAGGCCTTCTGATTCACACCACCCCGTGATGTTTTTCTCACTCCTACTAGTGAATGGCCTGTTAGAAAGCCTTACAATTCTCACCACCCACGATGTTTTTCAGAAACCTATCCTACATTGCCACTGCCTGTGTCCTGACCTCCCCATGATGACCACCCTTTGGTGCTTTTCTCCATCCTACATTGCCACTCACTGCCTATCCTGATTCAGGCCCTCCAAAACACACCACGCCGTGCTGTTTTTCTCACTCCTACTAGTGAATGGCCTGTTAGAAAACCTTACATTGCGCACCTACCCGGAATGTATTTCAGAAAGCTATCCCACATTGCCACTGCATATTTCCTGACCTCCCCATGCTGACCACCCTGTGGTGCTTTTCTACATCCTACATTGCCACTCACTGCCCATCCTGATTCAGGCCCTCCAATTCACACCACGCTGTGATGTTTTTCTCACTCCTACTAGTGAATGGCCTGTTGGACAACCTTACAATGCTCACCAACCCATAATATTTTTCAGAAAGCTATCCCACATTGCCACTGCATGTTTCCTGACCTCCCCATGCTGACCATGCCGTGGTGCTTTTCTCCATTCTACATTGCCACTCACTGCCTATCCTAATTCAGGCCTCCCGATTCACACCCTCCCGTGATGTATTTCTCACTCCTACCAGGGATTGGCCGGTTAGAATCCCTTACAATGCGCACCACCACATGATGTTTTTCAGAAACCTATCTTATATTGCCACTCCATGTTTCCTGACCTCCCCATGCTGACCACACCGTGGTACTTTTCTGCATTTTATATTGCCACTCACTGCCTATCCTATTTCAGGCCCTCCGATTCACACCACCCCGTGATGTTTTTCTCACTCGTACTAGTGAATGACCTGTTAGAAAGCCTTACAATGCGCACCACCAGCGATGTTTTTCAGAAACCTATCCTACATTGCCAATGCATGTTTCCGGACCTCTCCATGCTGACCACCCCGTGGTCCTTTTCTCCATCCTACATTGCCACTCACTGTATATCCTAATTCAGAACATCTGATTCAAACCACCCCGTGATGTTTTTCTCAATCCTACAAGTGAATGGCCTGCTACAAATACTTACAATGCGCACAACCCCGCGATGTTTTTCAGAAACCTATCCTACATTGCCATTGTATGATTCCTGACCTCCCCATGCTCACCAACCCGTGGTGCTTTTCTCCATCCTACATTGCCACTCACTGCCTATCCTAAATCAGGCCCTCTGATTCACACCACCAAGTGATGTTTTTCTCACTCCTACTAGTTAATGGCCTGTTAGAAACCATTACAATGCGCATCACCCCAAAGTTTTTTTCAGTAACCTATCCTAACTTGTCTCTGCATGTTTCCTGACCTCCACATGCTGACCACCCCGTGGTGCTTTTCTCCATTCTACATTGCCACGCATTGCCAATCCTAATTCAAAACATCTGATTCACACCACCCCGTGATGTTTTTCTCACTCCTACTAGTGAATGGCCTGTTAGAAACCCTTACATATGCACCACCCCGTGATGTTTATCCGAAAACTATTCTACATTGCCACTGCATGTTTCATGTCCTCCAATTGCTGAGCACCCCATGGTGCTTTTCTCCATCCTACATTGCCATTCACTTCCTATCCTAAATCAGGTCCTCCGATTCAAACCACCCCGTGATGTTTTTCTCACTCCTCCTAGTGAATGACCTTTTAGAAACCCTTACAATCCTCACTACCGGCGATGTTTTTTAGAAACCTATCCTCCATTGCCACTGCATGTGTCCTGACCTCCCCATGATGACCACCCCTTGGTGCTTTTCTCCATCCTACATTGCCACTCACTGCCTATCCTGATTCAGGCCGTCCGATTCACACCACGCTGTGATGTTTTTCTCACTCCTACTAGTGAATGGCCTGTTAGATACCCTTACAATGCGCACCACCCCGCTTTTTTTTTTCAGAAACCTATCGTACATTACCAGTGCATGTTTCCTGACCTCCCCATGATGACCACCCCGTGGTGCTTTTCTCCAGCCTACATTGCCACTCACTGCCTATCCTAATTCAGCCCCTCCGATTCACACCACCCCGTGATGTTTTTCTCACTCCTGCTAGTGAATGGCCTGTTAGAATGCCTTACAATGCACACCAGTCCGCGATGTTTTTCAAAAACCTATCCTACATTGCCAATGCATGTTTCCTGACCTCCCCATGCTGACCACCCCGTGGTGCTTTTCTCCATCCTACATTTCCACTCACTGGCTATTGTAATTCAGGCCCTCCGATTCACACCACCCCGTGATGTTTTTCTCACTCCTACTAGTGAATGGCCTGTTAGAAACCCTTACAATGCGCACCACCCCGTGATGTTTATCAGAAAACTATCCAACATTGCCACTGCATGTTTCATGTCCTCCCCATGCTGAGCACCCCGTGGTGCCTTTCTCCATCCTACATTGCCACTCACTTCCTCTCCTAAATCAGGCCCTCCTATTTAAACCACCCCGTGATGTTTTTCTCACTCCTACTAGTGAATGGCCTGTTAGAAACACTTACAATCCTCACCACCCATGATGTTTTTTAGAAACCTATCCTACATTGCCACTGCATTGTCCTGAACTACATTGTCCTGACCTCCCCATGATGACCACCCCGTGGTGCATTTCTCCATCCTATATTGCCACTCACTGCCTATCCTGATTCAGGCCGTCCGATTCAAACCACGCCGTGATGTTATTCTCAGTCCTACTAGTGAATGGCCTTTTAGAAACCCGTACAATGCGCACCACCCCGTTGTTTTTTTCAGAAAACTATCCTACATTGCCACTGCATGTTTCCTGACCTCCCCATGCGGACCACCACGTGGTGATTTTTGCATCCTACATTGCCACTCACTGCCTATACTAATTCCATTTTATGTTGCCACTCACTGCCTATCCTGATTCAGGCCCTCCTATTCACACCACCCCGTGATGTTTTTCTCACTCCTACTAGTGAATGGCCTGTTAGAAACCCTTACAATGCGCACCACCCCGCTTTTTTTTTTCAGAAACCTATCCTACATTACCAGTGCATGTTTCCTGACCTCCCCATGCTGACCACCACGTGGTGCTTTTCTCCATCCTACATTGCACTCACTGCCTATCATAATTCAGAACATCTGATTCACACGACCCCGTGATGTTTTTCTCACTCCTACTAGTGAATGGCCTGTTAGAAACCCTTAAAATCCGCACCACCCCGTGATATTTTTCAAAAAATATCCTACATTGCCATTGTATGTTTCCTGACCTCCCCATGATGACCACCCCGTGGTGCATTTCTCCATCCTACATTGCCACTCACGGCCTATCCTAATTCAGGCCCTCCGATTCACACCACCCCGTGTTGTTTTTCTCACTCCTGCTAGTGAATGGCCTGTTAGAAACCCTTACAAGGCACACCACCCCGAGATGTTTTTCAGAAAACTATCCTACATTGCCACTGCACGTTTCCTGTCCTCCCCATGATGACCACCCCGTCGTGCTTTTCTCCATTTTACATTGCCACTCACTGCCTATCCTAATTCAGCCTCTCCGATTCACACAACCACGTGATGTTTTTCTGACTCCCACTGGTGAATGGACTTCTACAAACCCTTACAATGCGAACAACCCCGCGACGTTTTTCAGAAACCTATCGTACATTGCCAATGCATGTTTCCTGACCTCCCCATGCTCACCAACCCGTGGTGCTTTTCTCCATCCTACATTGACACTCACTGTCTAACTTGATTCAGGCCCTCCAACTCACACCACCCAGAGATGTTTTTCTCACTCCTACTAGTGAATGGCCTGTTAGAAACCCTTACAATGCGCACCACCCCATTTTTTTTCAAAAACCTATCCTACTTTGCCAGTGCATGTTATCTCACCTCCCCATGCTGACCACCCTGTTTCGCTTTTCTCCAACCAACATTGCCACTCAATGCTTATCCTAATTCAGGCCCTCCGATTCACATCACCCCGTGATGTTTTTGTCACTCCTAGTAGTGAATGGCCTGATAGAAACCCTTTCCATCCTCACCACCCGCGATGTTTTTCAGAAACCTATCCTACATTTCCACTGCATGTTTCCTGACCTCCCCATCCTGACCACCCCGTGGTGCTTTTCTCCATCCTACATTGACACTCACTGCCTATCCTGATTCAGGCCCTCCGATTCACACCAGACCATTATATTTTTCTCACTCCTACTAGTGAATGGCCTGTTAGAAACCCTTACAATGCGCACCACCCCGCGATGTTTTTCAGAAACCTATCTTACATTGCCACTGCATGCTTTCTGATGTCCCCATGCTGACCACACCGTGGTGCTTTTCTACACTTTACGTTGCCACTCACTGCCTATCCTAATTCAGGCCCTCCTACTCACACAACCCCGTGATATTTTTCTCACTCCTAATAGTGAATGGCCTGTTAGAAAGCCTTACAATGCGCAACACCCCGTGATGTTTTTCAGAAAATTATCCTACATTGCCAATGCATGTTTCCTGACCTCCCCATGCTGACCACCCCATGGTGCTTTTCTCCATCCTACATTGCACTCACTGCCTATCATAATTCAGAACATCTGATTCACACGACCGCGTGATGTTTTCTCACTCCTACTAGTGAATGCCCTGTTAGAAACCCTAACAATGCGCATCACCCCGTTTTTTTTTTCAGAAACCTATCCTACATTATCACTGCATGTTTCCTGACCTCCCGATGCTGACCACCCTGTGGTGTTTTCTCCATCCTACATTGCCACTCACTGCCTATCCTAATTCAGGGCCTCCGATTCATACCACCGCCTTGATGTTGTTCTCACTCCTACTAGTGAATGGCCTTTTAGAAAATCTTACAATTCCTATCACCCAACAATGATTATCAGAAACCTATTCTACATTGCCACTGCATGTTTCCTTGCCTCCCCATGCTGACAAACCCGTGGTGCTTTTCTCCATCCTACATTGCCACTCACAGCCTATCCTAATTCAGACCCTCTGATTCACACCACCCTGTGATGTTTTTTTCACTACTACATGTGAATGGTTTGTTAGAAAGCCTTACAATGTGCACCACCACGCGATTTTTTTCAGAACTTATCCTACATTGCCATTACATGTTTCCTGACCTCCCCAGGTTGACCACCCCATGGTGCTTTTCTCCTTCTTCATTGCCACTAACTGCCTTTCCTAATTCAGCCCCTCCGATTCACACCACCACGTGATGTTTTTCTCACTCCTACTAGTGAATGGCCTGCTACAAACCCTTATAATGCGCACAACCCCGAGACGTTTTTCACAAACCTATCGTAAATTGACAATGCATGTTTCCTGACCTCCCCATGCTCACCAACCCGTGGGGCTTTTCTCCATCCTACATTGCCACTCACTGTCTAACTTGATTCAGACCCTCCAATTCACACCACACCATGATGTATTTCTCACTCCTACTAGTAAATGTCCTGTTAGAAACCCTTACCATGCGAACTATGCTGCGATGTTTTTCACAAACCTATCCTACATTGCCACTGCATGTTTCCTGACTTCCCAATCCTGACCACCCCGTGGTGCTTTTCTCCATCCTACATTGCCACTCACGGCCTATACTGATTCAGGCCTTGCGATACACACCGCTTCGTGATCTTTTTCTCCCTCCTACTAGTGGAAGGCCTTTTAGAAACCCTTACAATGAGCACCAACCTGCAATGTTTTTAAGAAACCTATCCTTTTGGTGCTTTTCTCCATCCTACACTGCCACTCACTGCGTATCCTGTTTCAGGCCCTTCGATTCACACCACCCCATGATGATTTTGTCACTCCTACTAGTGAATGGCCTGCTACAAACCCTTACAATGCGCACAACCCCAAAATGTTTTTCAGGAACCTATCCTACATTGCCATTGCATGTTTCCTGACCTCCCCATGCTCACAAACACATGGTGCTTTTCTCCATCCTACATTGGCACTCACTGTCTAACTTGATTCAAGCCCTCCGATTCACACCACACCATGATGTATTTCTCACTCCTACTAGTGAATGGCCTGTTAGATACCTTTGCAATGCGCCCAACACCGCGATGTTTTTCAGAAATCGATCCTGCATTGCCATTGCATGTTTCCTGACCTCACCATGCTGACCACACGTGGTGCTTTTCACCATGTTATGTTGCCACTCACTGCCTATACTAATTCATACCCACCGATTCACAGCACCACGTCATGTTTTTCTCACTCCTACTAATGAATGGCCTCTTAGAAACTGTTACAACGCGCACCACGCCGATGTTTTTTTTCAGAAACCTATCCTACATTGCCAATGCATGTTTCCTGACCTCCCCATGCTGACCACCCCGTGGTGCTTTTCTCCATCCTACATTGCCACTCACTGCTTATCATAATTCAGGCCTTCTGATTCACACCACCCCGTGATGTTTTTCTCACTCCTACTAGTGAATGGTCTGTTAGATACCCTTACAATTCTCACCACCCACGATGTTTTTCAGAAACCTATCCTACATTGCCACTGCCTGTGTCCTGACCTCCCCATGATGACCACCCTTTGGTGCTTTTCTCCATCCTACATTGCCACTCACTGCCTATCCTGATTCAGGCCCTCCAAAACACACCACGCCGTGCTGTTTTTCTCACTCCTACTAGTGAATGGCCTGTTAGAAACCCTTACATTGCGCACCTACCCGGAATGTATTTCAGAAAGCTATCCCACATTGCCACTGCATATTTCCTGACCTCCCCATGCTGACCACCCTGTGGTGCTTTTCTACATCCTACATTGCCACTCACTGCCCATCCTGATTCAGGCCCTCCAATTCACACAACGCTGTGATGTTTTTCTCACTCCTACTAGTGAATGGCCTGTTGGACAACCTTACAATACTCACCAACCCATAATATTTTTCAGAAAGCTATCCCACATTGCCACTGCATGTTTCCTGACCTCCCCATGCTGACCATGCCGTGGTGCTTTTCTCCATTCTACATTGCCACTCACTGCCTATCCTAATTCAGGCCTCCCGATTCACACCCTCCCGTGATGTATTTCTCACTCCTACCAGGGATTGGCCGGTTAGAATCCCTTACAATGCGCACCACCACATGATGTTTTTCAGAAACCTATCTTATATTGCCAATGCATGTTTCCGGACCTTTCCATGCTGACCACCCCGTGGTCCTTTTCTCCATCCTACATTGCCACTCACTGTATATCCTAATTCAGAACATCTGATTCAAACCACCCCGTGATGTTTTTCTCAATCCTACAAGTGAATGGCCTGCTACAAATCCTTACAATGCGCACAACCCCGCGATGTTTTTCAGAAACCTATCCTACATTGCCATTGTATGATTCCTGACCTCCCCATGCTCACCAACCCGTGGTGCTTTTCTCCATCCTACATTGCCACTCACTGCCTATCCTAAATCAGGCCCTCTGATTCACACCACCAAGTGATGTTTTTCTCACTCCTACTAGTTAATGGCCTGTTAGAAACCATTACAATGCGCATCACCCCAAAGTTTTTTTCAGTAACCTATCCTAACTTGTCTCTGCATGTTTCCTGACCTCCACATGCTGACCAGCCCGTGGTGCTTTTCTCCATCCTACATTGCCACGCATTGCCAATCCTAATTCAAAACATCTGATTCACACCACCCCGTGATGTTTTTCTCACTCCTACTAGTGAATGGCCTGTTAGAAACCCTTACATACGCACCACCCCGTGATGTTTATCCAAAAACTATTCTACATTGCCACTGCATGTTTCATGTCCTCCAATTGCTGAGCACCCCATGGTGCTTTTCTCCATCCTACATTGCCATTCACTTCCTATCCTAAATCAGGTCCTCCGATTCAAACCACCCCGTGATGTTTTTCTCACTCCTCCTAGTGAATGACCTTTTAGAAACCCTTACAATCCTCACTACCCGCGATGTTTTTTAGAAACCTATCCTCCATTGCCTCTGCATGTGTCCTGACCTCCCCATGATGACCACCCCTTGGTGCTTTTCTCCATCCTACATTGCCACTCACTGCCTATCCTGATTCAGGCCGTCCGATTCACACCACGCTGTGATGTTTTTCTCACTCCTACTAGTGAATGGCCTGTTAGATACCCTTACAATGCGCACCACCCCGCTTTTTTTTTCAGAAACCTATCGTACATTACCAGTGCATGTTTCCTGACCTCCCCATGATGACCACCCCGTGGTGCTTTTCTCCAGCCTACATTGCCACTCACTGCCTATCCTAATTCAGCCCCTCCGATTCACACCACCCCGTGATGTTTTTCTCACTCCTACTAGTGAATGGCCTGTTAGAATGCCTTACAATGCACACCAGTCCGCGATGTTTTTCAAAAACCTATCCTACATTGCCAATGCATGTTTCCTGACCTCCCCATGCTGACCACCCCGTGGTGCTTTTCTCCATCCTACATTTCCACTCACTGCCTATCGTAATTCAGGCCCTCCGATTCACACCACCCCGTGATGTTTTTCTCACTCCTACTAGTGAATGGCCTGTTAGAAACCCTTACAATGCGCACCACCCCGTGATGTTTATCAGAAAACTATCCAACATTGCCACTGCATGTTTCATGTCCTCCCCATGCTGAGCACCCCGTGGTGCCTTTCTCCATCCTACATTGCCACTCACTTCCTATCCTAAATCAGGCCCTCCTATTTAAACCACCCCGTGATGTTTTTCTCACTCCTACTAGTGAATGGCCTGTTAGAAACACTTACAATCCTCACCACCCATGATGTTTTTTAGAAACCTATCCTACATTGCCACTGCATTGTCCTGAACTACATTGTCCTGACCTCCCCATGATGACCACCCCGTGGTGCATTTCTCCATCCTATATTGCCACTCACTGCCTATCCTGATTCAGGCCGTCCGATTCAAACCACGCCGTGATGTTATTCTCAGTCCTACTAGTGAATGGCCTTTTAGAAACCCGTACAATGCGCACCACCCCGTTGTTTTTTTCAGAAAACTATCCTACATTGCCACTGCATGTTTCCTGACCTCCCCATGCTGACCACCACGTGGTGCTTTTTTGCATCCTACATTGCGACTCACTGCCTATACTAATTCCATTTTATGTTGCCACTCACTGCCTATCCTGATTCAGGCCCTCCTATTCACACCACCCCGTGATGTTTTTTTCACTCCTACTAGTGAATGGCCTGTTAGAAACCCTTACAATGCGCACCACCCCGCTTTTTTTTTCAGAAACCTATCCTACATTACCAGTGCATGTTTCCTGACCTCACCATGCTGACCACCACGTGGTGCTTTTCTCCATCCTACATTGCACTCACTGCCTATCATAATTCAGAACATCTGATTCACACGACCCCGTGATGTTTTTCTCACTCCTACTAGTGAATGGCCTGTTAGAAACCTTTAAAATCCGCACCACCCCGTGATATTTTTCAAAAAATATCCTACATTGCCATTGCATGTTTCCTGACCTCCCCATGATGACCACCCCGTGGTGCATTTCTCCATCCTACATTGCCACTCACGGCCGATCCTAATTCAGGCCCTCCGATTCACACCACCCCGTGTTGTTTTTCTCACTCCTGCTAGTGAATGGCCTGTTAGAAACCCTTACAAGGCACACCACCCCGAGATGTTTTTCAGAAAACTATCCTACATTGCCACTGCACGTTTCCTGTCCTCCCCATGATGACCACCCCGTCGTGCTTTTCTCCATTTTACATTGCCACTCACTGCCTATCCTAATTCAGCCTCTCCGATTCACACAACCACGTGATGTTTTTCTGACTCCCACTGGTGAATGGACTTCTACAAACCCTTACAATGCGAACAACCCCGCGACGTTTTTTAGAAACCTATCGTACATTGCCAATGCATGTTTCCTGACCTCCCCATGCTCACCAACCGGTGGTGCTTTTCTCCATCCTACATTGACACTCACTGTCTAACTTGATTCAGGCCCTCCAACTCACACCACCCAGAGATGTTTTTCTCACTCCTACTAGTGAATGGCCTGTTAGAAACCCTTACAATGCGCACCACCCCATTTTTTTGTCAGAAACCTATCCTACTTTGCCAGTGCATGTTATCTCACCTCCCCATGCTGACCACCCTGTTTCGCTTTTCTCCAACCAACATTGCCACTCAATGCTTATCCTAATTCAGGCCCTCCGATTCACACCACACCGTGATGTTTTTGTCACTCCTAGCAGTGAATGGCCTGATAGAAACCCTTTCCATCCTCACCACCCGCGATGTTTTTCAGAAACCTATCCTACATTTCCACTGCATGTTTCTGACCTCCCCATCCTGACCACCCCGTGGTGCTTTTCTCCATCCTACATTGACACTCACTGCCTATCCTGATTCAGGCCCTCCGATTCACACCAGACCATTATATTTTTCTCACTCCTACTAGTGAATGGCCTGTTAGAAACCCTTACAATGCGCACCACCCCGCGATGTTTTTCAGAAACCTATCCTACATTGCCACTGCATGTTTTCTGATGTCCCCATGCTGACCACACCGTGGTGCTTTTCTATACTTTACGTTGCCACTCACTGCCTATCCTAATTCAGGCCCTCCTACTCACACAACCCCGTGATATTTTTCTCACTCCTACTAGTGAATGGCCTGTTAGAAATCCTTACAATGCGCAACACCCGGTGATGTTTTTCAGAAAAATATCCTACATTGCCAATGCATGTTTCCTGACCTCCCCATGCTGACCACCCCATGGTGCTTTTCTCCATCCTACATTGCACTCACTGCCTATCATAATTCAGAACATCTGATTCACACGACCGCGTGATGTTTTCTCACTCCTACTAGTGAATGCCCTGTTAGAAACCCTAACAATGCGCATCACCCCGTTTTTTTTTTCAGAAACCTATCCTACATTATCACTGCATGTTTCCTGACCTCCCGATGCTGACCACCCTGTGGTGTTTTCTCCATCCTACATTGCCACTCACTGCCTATCCTAATTCAGGGCCTCCGATTCATACCACCGCCTTGATGTTGTTCTCACTCCTACTAGTGAATGGCCTTTTAGAAAATCTTACAATTCCTATCACCCAACAATGATTATCAGAAACCTATTCTACATTGCCACTGCATGTTTCCTTGCCTCCCCATGCTGACAAACCCGTGGTGCTTTTCTCCATCCTACATTGCCACTCACAGCCTATCCTAATTCAGACCCTCCGATTCACACCACCCTGTGATGTTTTTTTCACTACTACATGTGAATGGTTTGTTAGAAAGCCTTACAATGTGCACCACCACGCGATTTTTTTCATAACTTATCCTACATTGCCATTACATGTTTCCTGACCTCCCCAGGTTGACCACCCCATGGTGCTTTTCTCCCTTCTTCATTGCCACTAACTGCCTTTCCTAATTCAGCCCCTCCGATTCACACCACCACGTGATGTTTTTCTCACTCCTACTAGTGAATGGCCTGCTACAAACCCTTATAATGCGCACAACCCCGAGACGTTTTTCAGAAACCTATCGTAAATTGACAATGCATGTTTCCTGACCTCCCCATGCTCACCAACCCGTGGGGCTTTTCTCCATCCTACATTGCCACTCACTGTCTAACTTGATTCAGACCCTCCAATTCACACCACACCATGATGTATTTCTCACTCCTACTAGTAAATGTCCTGTTAGAAACCCTTACCATGCGAACTACGCTGCGATGTTTTTCACAAACCTATCCTACATTGCCACTGCATGTTTCCTGACTTCCCAATCCTGACCACCCCGTGGTGCTTTTCTCCATCCTACATTGCCACTCACGGCCTATACTGATTCAGGCCTTACGATACACACCGCTTCGTGATCTTTTTCTCCCTCCTACTAGTGGAAGGCCTTTTAGAAACCCTTACAATGAGCACCAACCTGCAATGTTTTTAAGAAACCTATCCTTTTGGTGCTTTTCTCCATCCTACACTGCCACTCACTGCGTATCCTGTTTCAGGCCCTTCGATTCACACCACCCCATGATGATTTTGTCACTCCTACTAGTGAATGGCCTGCTACAAACCCTTACAATGCGCACAACCCCAAAATGTTTTTCAGGAACCTATCCTACATTGCCATTGCATGTTTCCTGACCTCCCCATGCTCACAAACACATGGTGCTTTTCTCCATCCTACATTGGCACTCACTGTCTAACTTGATTCAAGCCCTCCGATTCACACCACACCATGATGTATTTCTCACTCCTACTAGTGAATGGCCTGTTAGATACCTTTGCAATGCGCCGAACCCCGCGATGTTTTTCAGAAACCGATCCTGCATTGCCATTGCATGTTTCCTGACCTCACCATGCTGACCACACGTGGTGCTTTTCTCCATGTTATGTTGCCACTCACTGCCTATACTAATTCATACCCACCGATTCACAGCACCACGTCATGTTTTTCTCACTCCTACTAATGAATGGCCTCTTAGAAACCCTTACAACGCGCACCACGCCGATGTTTTTTTTCAGAAACCTATCCTACATTGCCAATGCATGTTTCCTGACCTCCCCATGCTGACCACCCCGTGGTGCTTTTCTCCATCCTACATTGCCACTCACTGCTTATCATAATTCAGGCCTTCTGATTCACACCACCCCGTGATGTTTTTCTCACTCCTACTAGTGAATGGCCTGTTAGAAAGCCTTACAATTCTCACCACCCACGATGTTTTTCAGAAACCTATCCTACATTGCCACTGCCTGTGTCCTGACCTCCCCATGATGACCACCCTTTGGTGCTTTTCTCCATCCTACATTGCCACTCACTGCCTATCCTGATTCAGGCCCTCCAAAACACACCACGCCGTGCTGTTTTTCTCACTCCTACTAGTGAATGGCCTGTTAGAAACCCTTACATTGCGCACCTACCCGGAATGTATTTCAGAAAGCTATCCCACATTGCCACTGCATATTTCCTGACCTCCCCATGCTGACCACCCTGTGGTGCTTTTCTACATCCTACATTGCCACTCACTGCCCATCCTGATTCAGGCCCTCCAATTCACACCACGCTGTGATGTTTTTCTCACTCCTACTAGTGAATGGCCTGTTGGACAACCTTACAATGCTCACCAACCCATAATATTTTTCAGAAAGCTATCCCACATTGCCACTGCATGTTTCCTGACCTCCCCATGCTGACCATGCCGTGGTGCTTTTCTCCATTCTACATTGCCACTCACTGCCTATCCTAATTCAGGCCTCCCGATTCACACCCTCCCGTGATGTATTTCTCACTCCTACCAGGGATTGGCCGGTTAGAATCCCTTACAATGCGCACCACCACATGATGTTTTTCAGAAACCTATCTTATATTGCCACTCCATGTTTCCTGACCTCCCCATGCTGACCACACCGTGGTACTTTTCTGCATTTTATATTGCCACTCACTGCCTATCCTATTTCAGGCCCTCCGATTCACACCACCCCGTGATGTTTTTCTCACTCGTACTAGTGAATGACCTGTTAGAAAGCCTTACAATGCGCACCACCAGCGATGTTTTTCAGAAACCTATCCTACATTGCCAATGCATGTTTCCGGACCTCTCCATGCTGACCACCCCGTGGTCCTTTTCTCCATCCTACATTGCCACTCACTGTATATCCTAATTCAGAACATCTGATTCAAACCACCCCGTGATGTTTTTCTCAATCCTACAAGTGAATGGCCTGCTACAAATACTTACAATGCGCACAACCCCGCGATGTTTTTCAGAAACCTATCCTACATTGCCATTGTATGATTCCTGACCTCCCCATGCTCACCAACCCGTGGTGCTTTTCTCCATCCTACATTGCCACTCACTGCCTATCCTAAATCAGGCCCTCTGATTCACACCACCAAGTGATGTTTTTCTCACTCCTACTAGTTAATGGCCTGTTAGAAACCATTACAATGCGCATCACCCCAAAGTTTTTTTCAGTAACCTATCCTAACTTGTCTCTGCATGTTTCCTGACCTCCACATGCTGACCACCCCGTGGTGCTTTTCTCCATTCTACATTGCCACGCATTGCCAATCCTAATTCAAAACATCTGATTCACACCACCCCGTGATGTTTTTCTCACTCCTACTAGTGAATGGCCTGTTAGAAACCCTTACATATGCACCACCCCGTGATGTTTATCCGAAAACTATTCTACATTGCCACTGCATGTTTCATGTCCTCCAATTGCTGAGCACCCCATGGTGCTTTTCTCCATCCTACATTGCCATTCACTTCCTATCCTAAATCAGGTCCTCCGATTCAAACCACCCCGTGATGTTTTTCTCACTCCTCCTAGTGAATGACCTTTTAGAAACCCTTACAATCCTCACTACCCGCGATGTTTTTTAGAAACCTATCCTCCATTGCCACTGCATGTGTCCTGACCTCCCCATGATGACCACCCCTTGGTGCTTTTCTCCATCCTACATTGCCACTCACTGCCTATCCTGATTCAGGCCGTCCGATTCACACCACGCTGTGATGTTTTTCTCACTCCTACTAGTGAATGGCCTGTTAGATACCCTTACAATGCGCACCACCCCGCTTTTTTTTTTCAGAAACCTATCGTACATTACCAGTGCATGTTTCCTGACCTCCCCATGATGACCACCCCGTGGTGCTTTTCTCCAGCCTACATTGCCACTCACTGCCTATCCTAATTCAGCCCCTCCGATTCACACCACCCCGTGATGTTTTTCTCACTCCTGCTAGTGAATGGCCTGTTAGAATGCCTTACAATGCACACCAGTCCGCGATGTTTTTCAAAAACCTATCCTACATTGCCAATGCATGTTTCCTGACCTCCCCATGCTGACCACCCCGTGGTGCTTTTCTCCATCCTACATTTCCACTCACTGGCTATTGTAATTCAGGCCCTCCGATTCACACCACCCCGTGATGTTTTTCTCACTCCTACTAGTGAATGGCCTGTTAGAAACCCTTACAATGCGCACCACCCCGTGATGTTTATCAGAAAACTATCCAACATTGCCACTGCATGTTTCATGTCCTCCCCATGCTGAGCACCCCGTGGTGCCTTTCTCCATCCTACATTGCCACTCACTTCCTCTCCTAAATCAGGCCCTCCTATTTAAACCACCCCGTGATGTTTTTCTCACTCCTACTAGTGAATGGCCTGTTAGAAACACTTACAATCCTCACCACCCATGATGTTTTTTAGAAACCTATCCTACATTGCCACTGCATTGTCCTGAACTACATTGTCCTGACCTCCCCATGATGACCACCCCGTGGTGCATTTCTCCATCCTATATTGCCACTCACTGCCTATCCTGATTCAGGCCGTCCGATTCAAACCACGCCGTGATGTTATTCTCAGTCCTACTAGTGAATGGCCTTTTAGAAACCCGTACAATGCGCACCACCCCGTTGTTTTTTTCAGAAAACTATCCTACATTGCCACTGCATGTTTCCTGACCTCCCCATGCGGACCACCACGTGGTGATTTTTGCATCCTACATTGCCACTCACTGCCTATACTAATTCCATTTTATGTTGCCACTCACTGCCTATCCTGATTCAGGCCCTCCTATTCACACCACCCCGTGATGTTTTTCTCACTCCTACTAGTGAATGGCCTGTTAGAAACCCTTACAATGCGCACCACCCCGCTTTTTTTTTTCAGAAACCTATCCTACATTACCAGTGCATGTTTCCTGACCTCCCCATGCTGACCACCACGTGGTGCTTTTCTCCATCCTACATTGCACTCACTGCCTATCATAATTCAGAACATCTGATTCACACGACCCCGTGATGTTTTTCTCACTCCTACTAGTGAATGGCCTGTTAGAAACCCTTAAAATCCGCACCACCCCGTGATATTTTTCAAAAAATATCCTACATTGCCATTGCATGTTTCCTGACCTCCCCATGATGACCACCCCGTGGTGCATTTCTCCATCCTACATTGCCACTCACGGCCTATCCTAATTCAGGCCCTCCGATTCACACCACCCCGTGTTGTTTTTCTCACTCCTGCTAGTGAATGGCCTGTTAGAAACCCTTACAAGGCACACCACCCCGAGATGTTTTTCAGAAAACTATCCTACATTGCCACTGCACGTTTCCTGTCCTCCCCATGATGACCACCCCGTCGTGCTTTTCTCCATTTTACATTGCCACTCACTGCCTATCCTAATTCAGCCTCTCCGATTCACACAACCACGTGATGTTTTTCTGACTCCCACTGGTGAATGGACTTCTACAAACCCTTACAATGCGAACAACCCCGCGACGTTTTTCAGAAACCTATCGTACATTGCCAATGCATGTTTCCTGACCTCCCCATGCTCACCAACCCGTGGTGCTTTTCTCCATCCTACATTGACACTCACTGTCTAACTTGATTCAGGCCCTCCAACTCACACCACCCAGAGATGTTTTTCTCACTCCTACTAGTGAATGGCCTGTTAGAAACCCTTACAATGCGCACCACCCCATTTTTTTTCAAAAACCTATCCTACTTTGCCAGTGCATGTTATCTCACCTCCCCATGCTGACCACCCTGTTTCGCTTTTCTCCAACCAACATTGCCACTCAATGCTTATCCTAATTCAGGCCCTCCGATTCACATCACCCCGTGATGTTTTTGTCACTCCTAGTAGTGAATGGCCTGATAGAAACCCTTTCCATCCTCACCACCCGCGATGTTTTTCAGAAACCTATCCTACATTTCCACTGCATGTTTCCTGACCTCCCCATCCTGACCACCCCGTGGTGCTTTTCTCCATCCTACATTGACACTCACTGCCTATCCTGATTCAGGCCCTCCGATTCACACCAGACCATTATATTTTTCTCACTCCTACTAGTGAATGGCCTGTTAGAAACCCTTACAATGCGCACCACCCCGCGATGTTTTTCAGAAACCTATCTTACATTGCCACTGCATGCTTTCTGATGTCCCCATGCTGACCACACCGTGGTGCTTTTCTACACTTTACGTTGCCACTCACTGCCTATCCTAATTCAGGCCCTCCTACTCACACAACCCCGTGATATTTTTCTCACTCCTAATAGTGAATGGCCTGTTAGAAAGCCTTACAATGCGCAACACCCCGTGATGTTTTTCAGAAAATTATCCTACATTGCCAATGCATGTTTCCTGACCTCCCCATGCTGACCACCCCATGGTGCTTTTCTCCATCCTACATTGCACTCACTGCCTATCATAATTCAGAACATCTGATTCACACGACCGCGTGATGTTTTCTCACTCCTACTAGTGAATGCCCTGTTAGAAACCCTAACAATGCGCATCACCCCGTTTTTTTTTTCAGAAACCTATCCTACATTATCACTGCATGTTTCCTGACCTCCCGATGCTGACCACCCTGTGGTGTTTTCTCCATCCTACATTGCCACTCACTGCCTATCCTAATTCAGGGCCTCCGATTCATACCACCGCCTTGATGTTGTTCTCACTCCTACTAGTGAATGGCCTTTTAGAAAATCTTACAATTCCTATCACCCAACAATGATTATCAGAAACCTATTCTACATTGCCACTGCATGTTTCCTTGCCTCCCCATGCTGACAAACCCGTGGTGCTTTTCTCCATCCTACATTGACACTCACAGCCTATCCTAATTCAGACCCTCCGATTCACACCACCCTGTGATGCTTTTTTCACTACTACATGTTAATGGTTTGTTAGAAAGCCTTACAATGTGCACGACCACGCGATTTTTTTCATAACTTATCCTACATTGCCATTACATGTTTCCTGACCTCCCCAGGTTGACCACCCCGTGGTGCTTTTCTCCCTTCTTCATTGCCACTAACTGCCTTTCCTAATTCAGCCCCTCCGATTCACACCACCACGTGATGTTTTTCTCACTCCTACTAGTGAATGGCCTGCTACAAACCCTTATAATGCGCACAACCCCGAGACGTTTTTCAGAAACCTATCGTAAATTGACAATGCATGTTTCCTGACCTCCCCATGCTCACCAACCCGTGGGGCTTTTCTCCCTCCTACATTGCCACTCACTGTCTAACTTGATTCAGACCCTCCAATTCACACCACACCATGATGTATTTCTCACTCCTACTAGTAAATGTCCTGTTAGAAACCCTTACCATGCGAACTATGCTGCGATGTTTTTCACAAACCTATCCTACATTGCCACTGCATGTTTCCTGACTTCCCAATCCTGACCACCCCGTGGTGCTTTTCTCCATCCTACATTGCCACTCACAGCCTATACTGATTCAGGCCTTGCGATACACACCGCTTCGTGATCTTTTTCTCCCTCCTACTAGTGGAAGGCCTTTTAGAAACCCTTACAATGAGCACCAACCTGCAATGTTTTTAAGAAACCTATCCTTGTGGAGCTTTTCTCCATGCTACACTGCCACTCACTGCGTATCCTGTTTCAGGCCCTTCGATTCACACCACCCCATGATGATTTTGTCACTCCTACTAGTGAATGGCCTGCTACAAACCCTTACAATGCGCACAACCCCAAAATGTTTTTCAGGAACCTATCCTACATTGCCATTGCATGTTTCCTGACCTCCCCATGCTCACAAACACATGGTGCTTTTCTCCATCCTACATTGGCACTCACTGTCTAACTTGATTCAAGCCCTCCGATTCACACCACACCATGATGTATTTCTCACTCCTACTAGTGAATGGCCTGTTAGATACCTTTGCAATGCGCCGAACCCCGCGATGTTTTTCAGAAACCGATCCTGCATTGCCATTGCATGTTTCCTGACCTCACCATGCTGACCACACGTGGTGCTTTTCTCCATGTTATGTTGCCACTCACTGCCTATACTAATTCATACCCACCGATTCACAGCACCACCTCATGTTTTTCTCACTCCTACTAATGAATGGCCTCTTAGAAACCCTTACAACGCGCACCACGCCGATGTTTTTTTTCAGAAACCTATCCTACATTGCCAATGCATGTTTCCTGACCTCCCCATGCTGACCACCCCGTGGTGCTTTTCTCCATCCTACATTGCCACTCACTGCTTATCATAATTCAGGCCTTCTGATTCACACCACCCCGTGATGTTTTTCTCACTCCTACTAGTGAATGGCCTGTTAGAAAGCCTTACAATTCTCACCACCCACGATGTTTTTCAGAAACCTATCCTACATTGCCACTGCCTGTGTCCTGACCTCCCCATGATGACCACCCTTTGGTGCTTTTCTCCATCCTACATTGCCACTCACTGCCTATCCTGATTCAGGCCCTCCAAAACACACCACGCCGTGCTGTTTTTCTCACTCCTACTAGTGAATGGCCTGTTAGAAACCCTTACATTGCGCACCTACCCGGAATGTATTTCAGAAAGCTATCCCACATTGCCACTGCATATTTCCTGACCTCCCCATGCTGACCACCCTGTGGTACTTTTCTACATCCTACATTGCCACTCACTGCCCATCCTGATTCAGGCCCTCCAATTCACACCACGCTGTGATGTTTTTCTCACTCCTACTAGTGAATGGCCTGTTGGACAACCTTACAATGCTCACCAACCCATAATATTTTTCAGAAAGCTATCCCACATTGCCACTGCATGTTTCCTGACCTCCCCATGCTGACCATGCCGTGGTGCTTTTCTCCATTCTACATTGCCACTCACTGCCTATCCTAATTCAGGCCTCCCGATTCACACCCTCCCGTGATGTATTTCTCACTCCTACCAGGGATTGGCCGGTTAGAATCCCTTACAATGCGCACCACCACATGATGTTTTTCAGAAACCTATCTTATATTGCCACTCCATGTTTCCTGACCTCCCCATGCTGACCACACCGTGGTACTTTTCTGCATTTTATATTGCCACTCACTGCCTATCCTATTTCAGGCCCTCCGATTCACACCACCCCGTGATGTTTTTCTCACTCGTACTAGTGAATGACCTGTTAGAAAGCCTTACAATGCGCACCACCAGCGATGTTTTTCAGAAACCTATCCTACATTGCCAATTCATGTTTCCGGACCTCTCCATGCTGACCACCCCGTGGTCCTTTTCTCCATCCTACATTGCCACTCACTGTATATCCTAATTCAGAACATCTGATTCAAACCACCCCGTGATGTTTTTCTCAATCCTACAAGTGAATGGCCTGCTACAAATCCTTACAATGCGCACAACCCCGCGATGTTTTTCAGAAACCTATCCTACATTGCCATTGTATGATTCCTGACCTCCCCATGCTCACCAACCCGTGGTGGTTTCTCCATCCTACATTGCCACTCACTGCCTATCCTAAATCAGGCCCTCTGATTCACACCACCAAGTGATGTTTTTCTCACTCCTACTAGTTAATGGCCTGTTAGAAACCATTACAATGCGCATCACCCCAAAGTTTTTTTCAGTAACCTATCCTAACTTGTCTCTGCATGTTTCCTGACCTCCACATGCTGACCACCCCGTGGTGCTTTTCTCCATTCTACATTGCCACGCATTGCCAATCCTAATTCAAAACATCTGATTCACACCACCCCGTGATGTTTTTCTCACTCCTACTAGTGAATGGCCTGTTAGAAACCCTTACATACGCACCACCCCGTGATGTTTATCTGAAAACTATTCTACATTGCCACTGCATGTTTCATGTCCTCCAATTGCTGAGCACCCCATGGTGCTTTTCTCCATCCTACATTGCCATTTACTTCCTATACTAAATCAGGTCCTCCGATTCAAACCACCCCGTGATGTTTTTCTCACTCCTCCTAGTGAATGACCTTTTAGAAACCCTTACAATCCTCACTACCCGCGATGTTTTTTAGAAACCTCTCCTCCATTGCCACTGCATGTGTCCTGACCTCCCCATGATGACCACCCCTTGGTGCTTTTCTCCATCCTACATTGCCACTCACTGCCTATCCTGATTCAGGCCGTCCGATTCACACCACGCTGTGATGTTTTTCTCACTCCTACTAGTGAATGGCCTGTTAGATACCCTTACAATGCGCACCACCCCGCTTTTTTTTTCAGAAACCTATCGTACATTACCAGTGCATGTTTCCTGACCTCCCCATGATGACCACCCCGTGGTGCTTTTCTCCAGCCTACATTGCCATTCACTGCCTATCCTAATTCAGCCCCTCCGATTCACACCACCCCGTGATGTTTTTCTCACTCCTACTAGTGAATGGCCTGTTAGAATGCCTTACAATGCACACCAGTCCGCGATGTTTTTCAAAAACCTATCCTACATTGCCAATGCATGTTTCCTGACCTCCCCATGCTGACCACCCCGTGGTGCTTTTCTCCATCCTACATTTCCACTCACTGCCTATTGTAATTCAGGCCCTCCGATTCACACCACCCCGTGATGTTTTTCTCACTCCTACTAGTGAATGGCCTGTTAGAAACCCTTACAATGCGCACCACCCCGTGATGTTTATCAGAAAACTATCCAACATTGCCACTGCATGTTTCATGTCCTCCCCATGCTGAGCACCCCGTGGTGCCTTTCTCCATCCTACATTGCCACTCACTTCCTATCCTAAATCAGGCCCTCCTATTTAAACCACCCCGTGATGTTTTTCTCACTCCTACTAGTGAATGGCCTGTTAGAAACACTTACAATCCTCACCACCCATGATGTTTTTTAGAAACCTATCCTACATTGCCACTGCATTGTCCTGAACTACATTGTCCTGACCTCCCCATGATGACCACCCCGTGGTGCATTTCTCCATCCTATATTGCCACTCACTGCCTATCCTGATTCAGGCCGTCCGATTCAAACCACGCCGTGATGTTATTCTCAGTCCTACTAGTGAATGGCCTTTTAGAAACCCGTACAATGCGCACCACCCCGTTGTTTTTTTCAGAAAACTATCCTACATTGCCACTGCATGTTTCCTGACCTCCCCATGCTGACCACCACGTGGTGATTTTTGCATCCTACATTGCCACTCACTGCCTATACTAATTCCATTTTATGTTGCCACTCACTGCCTATCCTGATTCAGGCCCTCCTATTCACACCACCCCGTGATGTTTTTCTCACTCCTACTAGTGAATGGCCTGTTAGAAACCCTTACAATGCGCACCACCCCGCTTTTTTTTTTCAGAAACCTATCCTACATTACCAGTGCATGTTTCCTGACCTCCCCATGCTGACCACCACGTGGTGCTTTTCTCCATCCTACATTGCACTCACTGCCTATCATAATTCAGAACATCTGATTCACACGACCCCGTGATGTTTTTCTCACTCCTACTAGTGAATGGCCTGTTAGAAACCCTTAAAATCCGCACCACCCCGTGATATTTTTCAAAAAATATCCTACATTGCCATTGCATGTTTCCTGACCTCCCCATGATGACCACCCCGTGGTGCATTTCTCCATCCTACATTGCCACTCACGGCCTATCCTAATTCAGGCCTTCCGATTCACACCACCCCGTGTTGTTTTTCTCACTCCTGCTAGTGAATGGCCTGTTAGAAACCCTTACAAGGCACACCACCCCGAGATGTTTTTCAGAAAACTATCCTACATTGCCACTGCACGTTTCCTGTCCTCCCCATGATGACCACCCCGTCGTGCTTTTCTCCATTTTACATTGCCACTCACTGCCTATCCTAATTCAGCCTCTCCGATTCACACAACCACGTGATGTTTTTCTGACTCCCACTGGTGAATGGACTTCTACAAACCCTTACAATGCGAACAACCCCGCGACGTTTTTCAGAAACCTATCGTACATTGCCAATGCATGTTTCCTGACCTCCCCATGCTCACCAACCCGTGGTGCTTTTCTCCATCCTACATTGACACTCACTGTCTAACTTGATTCAGGCCCTCCAACTCACACCACCCAGAGATGTTTTTCTCACTCCTACTAGTGAATGGCCTGTTAGAAACCCTTACAATGCGCACCACCCCATTTTTTTTTCAGAAACCTATCCTACTTTGCCAGTGCATGTTATCTCACCTCCCCATGCTGACCACCCTGTTTCGCTTTTCTCCAACCAACATTGCCACTCAATGCTTATCCTAATTCAGGCCCTCCGATTCACACCACCCCGTGATGTTTTTGTCACTCCTAGTAGTGAATGGCCTGATAGAAACCCTTTCCATCCTCACCACCCGCGATGTTTTTCAGAAACCTATCCTACATTTCCACTGCATGTTTCCTGACCTCCCCATCCTGACCACCCCGTGGTGCTTTTCTCCATCCTACATTGACACTCACTGCCTATCCTGATTCAGGCCCTCCGATTCACACCAGACCATTATATTTTTCTCACTCCTACTAGTGAATGGCCTGTTAGAAACCCTTACAATGCGCACCACCCCGCGATGTTTTTCAGAAACCTATCCTACATTGCCACTGCATGTTTTCTGATGTCCCCATGCTGACCACACCGTGGTGCTTTTCTACACTTTACGTTGCCACTCACTGCCTAACCTAATTCAGGCCCTCCTACTCACACAACCCCGTGATATTTTTCTCACTCCTACTAGTGAATGGCTTGTTAGAAAGCCTTACAATGCGCAACACCCGGTGATGTTTTTCAGAAAAATATCCTACATTGCCAATGCATGTTTCCTGACCTCCCCATGCTGACCACCCCATGGTGCTTTTCTCCATCCTACATTGCACTCACTGCCTATCATAATTCAGAACATCTGATTCACACGACCGCGTGATGTTTTCTCACTCCTACTAGTGAAGGCCCTGTTAGAAACCCTAACAATGCGCATCACCCCGTTTTTTTTTTTTTTTCAGAAACCTATCCTACATTATCACTGCATGTTTCCTGACCTCCCGATGCTGAACACCCTGTGGTGTTTTCTCCATCCTACATTGCCACTCGCTGCCTATCCTAATTCAGGGCCTCCGATTCATACCACCGCCTTGATGTTGTTCTCACTCCTACTAGTGAATGGCCTTTTAGAAAATCTTACAATTCCTATCACCCAACAATGATTATCAGAAACCTATTCTACATTGCCACTGCATGTTTCCTTGCCTCCCCATGCTGACAAACCCGTGGTGCTTTTCTCCATCCTACATTGCCACTCACAGCCTATCCTAATTCAGACCCTCCGATTCACACCACCCTGTGATGTTTTTTTCACTACTACATGTGAATGATTTGTTAGAAAGCCTTACAATGTCCACCACCACGCGATTTTTTTCAGAACTTATCCTACATTGCCATTACATGTTTCCTGACCTCCCCAGGTTGACCACCCCATGGTGCTTTTCTCCCTTCTTCATTGCCACTAACTGCCTTTCCTAATTCAGCCCCTCCGATTCACACCACCACGTGATGTTTTTCTCACTCCTACTAGTGAATGGCCTGCTACAAACCCTTATAATGCGCACAACCCCGAGACGTTTTTCAGAAACCTATCGTAAATTGACAATGCATGTTTCCTGACCTCCCCATGCTCACCAACCCGTGGGGCTTTTCTCCATCCTACATTGCCACTCACTGTCTAACTTGATTCAGACCCTCCAATTCACACCACACCATGATGTATTTCTCACTCCTACTAGTAAATGTCCTGTTAGAAACCCTTACCATGCGAACTACGCTGCGATGTTTTTCACAAACCTATCCTACATTGCCACTGCATGTTTCCTGACTTCCCAATCCTGACCACCACGTGGTGCTTTTCTCCATCCTACATTGCCACTCACGGCCTATACTGATTCAGGCCTTAAGATACACACCGCTTCGTGATCTTTTTCTCCCTCCTACTAGTGGAAGGCCTTTTAGAAACCCTTACAATGAGCACCAACCTGCAATGTTTTTAAGAAACCTATCCTTTTGGTGCTTTTCTCCATCCTACACTGCCACTCACTGCATATCCTGTTTCAGGCCCTTCGATTCACACCACCCCATGATGATTTTGTCACTCCTACTAGTGAATGGCCTGCTACAAACCCTTACAATGCGCACAACCCCAAAATGTTTTTCAGGAACCTATCCTACATTACCATTGCATGTTTCCTGACCTCCCCATGCTCACAAACACATGGTGCTTTTCTCCATCCTACATTGGCACTCACTGTCTAACTTGATTCAAGCCCTCCGATTCACACCACACCATGATGTATTTCTCACTCCTACTAGTGAATGGCCTGTTAGATACCTTTGCAATGCGCCGAACCCCGCGATGTTTTTCAGAAACCGATCCTGCATTGCCATTGCATGTTTCCTGACCTCACCATGCTGACCACACGTGGTGCTTTTCTCCATGTTATGTTGCCACTCACTGCCTATACTAATTCATACCCACCGATTCACAGCACCACGTCATGTTTTTCTCACTCCTACTAATGAATGGCCTCTTAGAAACCCTTACAACGCGCACCACGCCGATGTTTTTTTTCAGAAACCTATCCTACATTGCCAATGCATGTTTCCTGACCTCCCCATGCTGACCACCCCGTGGTGCTTTTCTCCATCCTACATTGCCACTCACTGCTTATCATAATTCAGGCCTTCTGATTCACACCACCCCGTGATGTTTTTCTCACTCCTACTAGTGAATGGCCTGTTAGAAAGCCTTACAATTCTCACCACCCACGATGTTTTTCAGAAACCTATCCTACATTGCCACTGCCTGTGTCCTGACCTCCCCATGATGACCACCCTTTGGTGCTTTTCTCCATCCTACATTGCCACTCACTGCCTATCCTGATTCAGGCCCTCCAAAACACACCACGCCGTGCTGTTTTTCTCACTCCTACTAGTGAATGGCCTGTTAGAAACCCTTACATTGCGCACCTACCCGGAATGTATTTCAGAAAGCTATCCCACATTGCCACTGCATATTTCCTGACCTCCCCATGCTGACCACCCTGTGGTGCTTTTCTACATCCTACATTGCCACTCACTGCCCATCCTGATTCAGGCCCTCCAATTCACACCACGCTGTGATGTTTTTCTCACTCCTACTAGTGAATGGCCTGTTGGACAACCTTACAATGCTCACCAACCCATAATATTTTTCAGAAAGCTATCCCACATTGCTACTGCATGTTTCCTGACCTCCCCATGCTGACCATGCCGTGGTGCTTTTCTCCATTCTCCATTGCCACTCACTGCCTATCCTAATTCAGGCCTCCCGATTCACACCCTCCCGTGATGTATTTCTCACTCCTACCAGGGATTGGCCGGTTAGAATCCCTTACAATGCGCACCACCACATGATGTTTTTCAGAAACCTATCTTATATTGCCACTCCATGTTTCCTGACCTCCCCATGCTGACCACACCGTGGTACTTTTCTGCATTTTATATTGCCACTCACTGCCTATCCTATTTCAGGCCCTCCGATTCACACCACCCCGTGATGTTTTTCTCACTCGTACTAGTGAATGACCTGTTAGAAAGCCTTACAATGCGCACCACCAGCGATGTTTTTCAGAAACCTATCCTACATTGCCAATGCATGTTTCCGGACCTCTCCATGCTGACCACCCCGTGGTCCTTTTCTCCATCCTACATTGCCACTCACTGTATATCCTAATTCAGAACATCTGATTCAAACCACCCCGTGATGTTTTTCTCAATCCTACAAGTGAATGGCCTGCTACAAATCCTTACAATGCGCACAACCCCGCGATGTTTTTCAGAAACCTATCCTACATTGCCATTGTATGATTCCTGACCTCCCCATGCTCAACAACCCGTGGTGCTTTTCTCCATCCTACATTGCCACTCACTGCCTATCCTAAATCAGGCCCTCTGATTCACACCACCAAGTGATGTTTTTCTCACTCCTACTAGTTAATGGCCTGTTAGAAACCATTACAATGCGCATCTCCCCAAAGTTTTTTTCAGTAACCTATCCTAACTTGTCTCTGCATGTTTCCTGACCTCCACATGCTGACCACCCCGTGGTGCTTTTCTCCATTCTACATTGCCACGCATTGCCAATCCTAATTCAAAACATCTGATTCACACCACCCCGTGATGTTTTTCTCACTCCTACTAGTGAATGGCCTGTTAGAAACCCTTACATGCGCACCACCCCGTGATGTTTATCCGAAAACTATTCTACATTGCCACTGCATGTTTCATGTCCTCCAATTGCTGAGCACCCCATGGTGCTTTTCTCCATCCTACATTGCCATTCACTTCCTATCCTAAATCAGGTCCTCCGATTCAAACCAGCCCGTGATGTTTTTCTCACTCCTCCTAGTGAATGACCTTTTAGAAACCCTTACAATCCTCACTACCCGCGATGTTTTTTAGAAACCTCTCCTCCATTGCCACTGCATGTGTCCTGACCTCCACATGATGACCACCCCTTGGTGCTTTTCTCCATCCTACATTGCCACTCACTGCCTATCCTGATTCAGGCCGTCCGATTCACACCACGCTGTGATGTTTTTCTCACTCCTACTAGTGAATGGCCTGTTAGATACCCTTACAATGCGCACCACCCCGCTTTTTTTTTCAGAAACCTATCGTACATTACCAGTGCATGTTTCCTGACCTCCCCATGATGACCACACCGTGGTGCTTTTCTCCAGCCTACATTTCCACTCACTGCCTATCGTAATTCAGGCCCTCCGATTCACACCACCCCGTGATGTTTTTCTCACTCCTACTAGTGAATGGCCTGTTAGAAACCCTTACAATGCGCACCACCCCGTGATGTTTATCAGAAAACTATCCAACATTGCCACTGCATGTTTCATGTCCTCCCCATGCTGAGCACCCTGTGGTGCCTTTCTCCATCCTACATTGCCACTCACTTCCTATCCTAAATCAGGCCCTCCTATTTAAACCACCCCGTGATGTTTTTCTCACTCCTACTAGTGAATGGCCTGTTAGAAACACTTACAATCCTCACCACCCATGATGTTTTTTAGAAACCTATCCTACATTGCCACTGCATTGTCCTGAACTACATTGTCCTGACCTCCCCATGATGACCACCCCGTGGTGCATTTCTCCATCCTATATTGCCACTCACTGCCTATCCTGATTCAGGCCGTCCGATTCAAACCACGCCGTGATGTTATTCTCAGTCCTACTAGTGAATGGCCTTTTAGAAACCCGTACAATGCGCACCACCCCGTTGTTTTTTTCAGAAAACTATCCTACATTGCCACTGCATGTTTCCTGACCTCCCCATGCTGACCACCACGTGGTGCTTTTTTGCATCCTACATTGCCACTCACTGCCTATACTAATTCCATTTTATGTTGCCACTCACTGCCTATCCTGATTCAGGCCCTCCTATTCACACCACCCCGTGATGTTTTTCTCACTCCTACTAGTGAATGGCCTGTTAGAAACCCTTACAATGCGCACCACCCCGCTTTTTTTTTTCAGAAACCTATCCTACATTACCAGTGCATGTTTCCTGACCTCCCCATGCTGACCACCACGTGGTGCTTTTCTCCATCCTACATTGCACTCACTGCCTATCATAATTCAGAACATCTGATTCACACGACCCCGTGATGTTTTTCTCACTCCTACTAGTGAATGGCCTGTTAGAAACCCTTAAAATCCGCACCACCCCGTGATATTTTTCAAAAAATATCCTACATTGCCATTGCATGTTTCCTGAACTCCCCATGATGACCACCCCATGGTGCATTTCTCCATCCTACATTGCCACTCACGGCCTATCCTAATTCAGGCCCTCCGATTCACACCACCCCGTGTTGTTTTTCTCACTCCTGCTAGTGAATGGCCTGTTAGAAACCCTTACAAGGCACACCACCCCGAGATGTTTTGCAGAAAACTATCCTACATTGCCACTGCACGTTTCCTGTCCTCCCCATGATGACCACCCCGTCGTGCTTTTCTCCATTTTACATTGCCACTCACTGCCTATACTAATTCAGCCTCTCCAATTCACACAACCACGTGATGTTTTTCTGACTCCCACTGGTGAATGGACTTCTACAAACCCTTACAATGCGAACAACCCCGTGACGTTTTTCAGAAACCTATCGTACATTGCCAATGCATGTTTCCTGACCTCCCCATGCTCACCAACCGGTGGTGCTTTTCTCCATCCTACATTGACACTCACTGTCTAACTTGATTCAGGCCCTCCAACTCACACCACCCAGAGTTGTTTTTCTCACTCCTACTAGTGAATGGCCTGTTAGAAACCCTTACAATGCGCACCACCCCATTTTTTTTCAGAAACCTATCCTACTTTGCCAGTGCATGTTATCTCACCTCCCCATGCTGACCACCCTGTTTCGCTTTTCTCCAACCAACATTGCCACTCAATGCTTATGCTAATTCAGGCCCTCCGATTCACACCACCCCGTGATGTTTTTGTCACTCCTAGTAGTGAATGGCCTGATAGAAACCCTTTCCATCCTCACCACCCGCGATGTTTTTCAGAAACCTATCCTACATTTCCACTGCATGTTTCCTGACCTCCCCATCCTGACCACCCCGTGGTGCTTTTCTCCATCCTACATTGACACTCACTGCCTATCCTGATTCAGGCCCTCCGATTCACACCAGACCATTATATTTTTCTCACTCCTACTAGTGAATGGCCTGTTAGAAACCCTTACGATGCGCACCACCCCGCGATGTTTTTTAGAAACCTATCCTACATTGCCACTGCATGTTTTCTGATGTCCCCATGCTGACCACACCGTGGTCCTTTTCTACACTTTACGTTGCCACTCACTGCCTATCCTAACTCAGGCCCTCCTACTCACACAACCCCGTGATATTTTTCTCACTCCTACTAGTGAATGGACTGTTAGAAAGCCTTACAATGCGCAACACCCGGTGATGTTTTTCAGAAAAATATCCTACATTGCCAATGCATGTTTCCTGACCTCCCCATGCTGACCACCCCATGGTGCTTTTCTCCATCCTACATTGCACTCACTGCCTATCATAATTCAGAACATCTGATTCACACGACCGCGTGATGTTTTCTCACTCCTACTAGTGAATGCCCTGTTAGAAACCCTAACAATGCGCATCACCCCGTTTTTTTTTTTTCAGAAACCTATCCTACATTATCACTGCATGTTTCCTGACCTCCCGATGCTGACCACCCTGTGGTGTTTTCTCCATCCTACATTGCCACTCACTGCCTATCCTAATTCAGGGCCTCCGATTCATACCACTGCCTTGATGTTGTTCTCACTCCTACTAGTGAATGGCCTTTTAGAAAATCTTACAATTCCTATCACCCAACAATGATTATCAGAAACCTATTCTACATTGCCACTGCATGTTTCCTTGCCTCCCCATGCTGACAAACCCGTGGTGCTTTTCTCCATCCTACATTGCCACTCACAGCCTATCCTAATTCAGACCCTCCGATTCACACCACCCTGTGATGTTTTTTTCACTACTACATGTGAATGGTTTGTTAGAAAGCCTTACAATGTGCACCACCACGCGATTTTTTTCAGAACTTATCCTACATTGCCATTACATGTTTCCTGACCTCCCCAGGTTGACCACCCCGTGGTGCTTTTCTCCCTTCTTCATTGCCACTAACTGCCTTTCCTAATTCAGCCCCTCCGATTCACACCACCACGTGATGTTTTTCTCACTCCTACTAGTGAATGGCCTGCTACAAACCCTTATAATGCGCACAACCCCGAGACGCTTTTCAGAAACCTATCGTAAATTGACAATGCATGTTTCCTGACCTCCCCATGCTCACCAACCCGTGGGGCTTTTCTCCATCCTACATTGCCACTCACTGTCTAACTTGATTCAGACCCTCCAATTCACACCACACCATGATGTATTTCTCACTCCTACTAGTAAATGTCCTGTTAGAAACCCTTACCATGCGAACTACGCTGCGATGTTTTTCACAAACCTATCCTACATTGCCACTGCATGTTTCCTGACTTCCCAATCCTGACCACCCCGTGGTGCTTTTCTCCATCCTACATTGCCACTCACGGCCTATACTGATTCAGGCCTTACGATACACACCGCTTCGTGATCTTTTTCTCCCTCCTACTAGTGGAAGGCCTTTTAGAAACCCTTACAATGAGCACCAACCTGCAATGTTTTTAAGAAACCTATCCTTTTGGTGCTTTTCTCCATCCTACACTGCCACTCACTGCGTATCCTGTTTCAGGCCCTTCGATTCACACCACCCCATGATGATTTTGTCACTCCTACTAGTGAATGGCCTGCTACAAACCCTTACAATGCGCACAACCCCAAAATGTTTTTCAGGAACCTATCCTACATTGCCATTGCATGTTTCCTGACCTCCCCATGCTCACAAACACATGGTGCTTTTCTCCATCCTACATTGGCACTCACTGTCTAACTTGATTCAAGCCCTCCGATTCACACCACACCATGATGTATTTCTCACTCCTACTAGTGAATGGCCTGTTAGATACCTTTGCAATGCGCCGAACCCCGCGATGTTTTTCAGAAACCGATCCTGCATTGCCATTGCATGTTTCCTGACCTCACCATGCTGACCACACGTGGTGCTTTTCTCCATGTTATGTTGCCACTCACTGCCTATACTAATTCATACCCACCGATTCACAGCACCACGTCATGTTTTTCTCACTCCTACTAATGAATGGCCTCTTAGAAACCCTTACAACGCGCACCACGCCGATGTTTTTTTTCAGAAACCTATCCTACATTGCCAATGCATGTTTCCTGACCTCCCCATGCTGACCACCCCGTGGTGCTTTTCTCCATCCTACATTGCCACTCACTGCTTATCATAATTCAGGCCTTCTGATTCACACCACCCCGTGATGTTTTTCTCACTCCTACTAGTGAATGGCCTGTTAGAAAGCCTTACAATTCTCACCACCCACGATGTTTTTCAGAAACCTATCCTACATTGCCACTGCCTGTGTCCTGACCTCCCCATGATGACCACCCTTTGGTGCTTTTCTCCATCCTACATTGCCACTCACTGCCTATCCTGATTCAGGCCCTCCAAAACACACCACGCCGTGCTGTTTTTCTCACTCCTACTAGTGAATGGCCTGTTAGAAACCCTTACATTGCGCACCTACCCGGAATGTATTTCAGAAAGCTATCCCACATTGCCACTGCATATTTCCTGACCTCCCCATGCTGACCACCCTGTGGTGCTTTTCTACATCCTACATTGCCACTCACTGCCCATCCTGATTCAGGCCCTCCAATTCACACCACGCTGTGATGTTTTTCTCACTCCTACTAGTGAATGGCCTGTTGGACAACCTTACAATGCTCACCAACCCATAATATTTTTCAGAAAGCTATCCCACATTGCCACTGCATGTTTCCTGACCTCCCCATGCTGACCATGCCGTGGTGCTTTTCTCCATTCTACATTGCCACTCACTGCCTATCCTAATTCAGGCCTCCCGATTCACACCCTCCCGTGATGTATTTCTCACTCCTACCAGGGATTGGCCGGTTAGAATCCCTTACAATGCGCACCACCACATGATGTTTTTCAGAAACCTATCTTATATTGCCACTCCATGTTTCCTGACCTCCCCATGCTGACCACACCGTGGTACTTTTCTGCATTTTATATTGCCACTCACTGCCTATCCTATTTCAGGCCCTCCGATTCACACCACCCCGTGATGTTTTTCTCACTCGTACTAGTGAATGACCTGTTAGAAAGCCTTACAATGCGCACCACCAGCGATGTTTTTCAGAAACCTATCCTACATTGCCAATGCATGTTTCCGGACCTCTCCATGCTGACCACCCCGTGGTCCTTTTCTCCATCCTACATTGCCACTCACTGTATATCCTAATTCAGAACATCTGATTCAAACCACCCCGTGATGTTTTTCTCAATCCTACAAGTGAATGGCCTGCTACAAATCCTTACAATGCGCACAACCCCGCGATGTTTTTCAGAAACCTATCCTACATTGCCATTGTATGATTCCTGACCTCCCCATGCTCACCAACCCGTGGTGCTTTTCTCCATCCTACATTGCCACTCACTGCCTATCCTAAATCAGGCCCTCTGATTCACACCACCAAGTGATGTTTTTCTCACTCCTACTAGTTAATGGCCTGTTAGAAACCATTACAATGCGCATCTCCCCAAAGTTTTTTTCAGTAACCTATCCTAACTTGTCTCTGCATGTTTCCTGACCTCCACATGCTGACCACCCCGTGGTGCTTTTCTCCATTCTACATTGCCACGCATTGCCAATCCTAATTCAAAACATCTGATTCACACCACCCCGTGATGTTTTTCTCACTCCTACTAGTGAATGGCCTGTTAGAAACCCTTACATGCGCACCACCCCGTGATGTTTATCCGAAAACTATTCTACATTGCCACTGCATGTTTCATGTCCTCCAATTGCTGAGCACCCCATGGTGCTTTTCTCCATCCTACATTGCCATTCACTTCCTATCCTAAATCAGGTCCTCCGATTCAAACCACCCCGTGATGTTTTTCTCACTCCTCCTAGTGAATGACCTTTTAGAAACCCTTACAATCCTCACTACCCGCGATGTTTTTTAGAAACCTATCCTCCATTGCCACTGCATGTGTCCTGACCTCCCCATGATGACCACCCCTTGGTGCTTTTCTCCATCCTACATTGCCACTCACTGCCTATCCTGATTCAGGCCGTCCGATTCACACCACGCTGTGATGTTTTTCTCACTCCTACTAGTGAATGGCCTGTTAGATACCCTTACAATGCGCACCACCCCGCTTTTTTTTTCAGAAACCTATCGTACATTATCAGTGCATGTTTCCTGACCTCCCCATGATGACCACCCCGTGGTGCTTTTCTCCAGCCTACATTGCCACTCACTGCCTATCCTAATTCAGCCCCTCCGATTCACACCACCCCGTGATGTTTTTCTCACTCCTACTAGTGAATGGCCTGTTAGAATGCCTTACAATGCACACCAGTCCGCGATGTTTTTCAAAAACCTATCCTACATTGCCAATGCATGTTTCCTGACCTCCCCATTCTGACCACCCCGTGGTGCTTTTCTCCATCCTACATTTCCACTCACTGCCTATCGTAATTCAGGCCCTCCGATTCACACCACCCTGTGATGTTTTTCTCACTCCTACTAGTGAATGGCCTGTTAGAAACCCTTACAATGCGCACCACCCCGTGATGTTTATCAGAAAACTATCCAACATTGCCACTGCATGTTTCATGTCCTCCCCATGCTGAGCACCCTGTGGTGCCTTTCTCCATCCTACATTGCCACTCACTTCCTATCCTAAATCAGGCCCTCCTATTTAAACCACCCCGTGATGTTTTTCTCACTCCTACTAGTGAATGGCCTGTTAGAAACACTTACAATCCTCACCACCCATGATGTTTTTTAGAAACCTATCCTACATTGCCACTGCATTGTCCTGAACTACATTGTCCTGACCTCCCCATGATGACCACCCCGTGGTGCATTTCTCCATCCTATATTGCCACTCACTGCCTATCCTGATTCAGGCCGTCCGATTCAAACCACGCCGTGATGTTATTCTCAGTCCTACTAGTGAATGGCCTTTTAGAAACCCGTACAATGCGCACCACCCCGTTGTTTTTTTCAGAAAACTATCCTACATTGCCACTGCATGTTTCCTGACCTCCCCATGCTGACCACCACGTGGTGCTTTTTTTGCATCCTACATTGCCACTCACTGCCTATACTAATTCCATTTTATGTTGCCACTCACTGCCTATCCTGATTCAGGCCCTCCTATTCACACCACCCCGTGATGTTTTTCTCACTCCTACTAGTGAATGGCCTGTTAGAAACCCTTACAATGCGCACCACCCCGCTTTTTTTTTTCAGAAACCTATCCTACATTACCAGTGCATGTTTCCTGACCTCCCCATGCTGACCACCACGTGGTGCTTTTCTCCATCCTACATTGCACTCACTGCCTAACATAATTCAGAACATCTGATTCACACGATCCCATGATGTTTTTCTCACTCCTACTAGTGAATGGCCTGTTAGAAACCCTTAAAATCCGCACCACCCCGTGATATTTTTCAAAAAATATCCTACATTGCCATTGCATGTTTCCTGACCTCCCCATGATGACCACCCCGTGGTGCATTTCTCCATCCTACATTGCCACTCACGGCCTATCCTAATTCAGGCCCTCCGATTCACACCACCCCGTGTTGTTTTTCTCACTCCTGCTAGTGAATGGCCTGTTAGAAACCCTTACAAGGCACACCACCCCGAGATGTTTTGCAGAAAACTATCCTACATTGCCACTGCACGTTTCCTGTCCTCCCCATGATGACCACCCCGTCGTGCTTTTCTCCATTTTACATTGCCACTCACTGCCTATCCTAATTCAGCCTCTCCGATTCACACAACCACGTGATGTTTTTCTGACTCCCACTGGTGAATGGACTTCTACAAACCCTTACAATGCGAACAACCCCGTGACGTTTTTCAGAAACCTATCGTACATTGCCAATGCATGTTTCCTGACCTCCCCATGCTCACCAACCGGTGGTGCTTTTCTCCATCCTACATTGACACTCACTGTCTAACTTGATTCAGGCCCTCCAACTCACACCACCCAGAGTTGTTTTTCTCACTCCTACTAGTGAATGGCCTGTTAGAAACCCTTACAATGCGCACCACCCCATTTTTTTTCAGAAACCTATCCTACTTTGCCAGTGCATGTTATCTCACCTCCCCATGCTGACCACCCTGTTTCGCTTTTCTCCAACCAACATTGCCACTCAATGCTTATGCTAATTCAGGCCCTCCGATTCACACCACCCCGTGATGTTTTTGTCACTCCTAGTAGTGAATGGCCTGATAGAAACCCTTTCCATCCTCACCACCCGCGATGTTTTTCAGAAACCTATCCTACATTTCCACTGCATGTTTCCTGACCTCCCCATCCTGACCACCCCGTGGTGCTTTTCTCCATCCTACATTGACACTCACTGCCTATCCTGATTCAGGCCCTCCGATTCACACCAGACCATTATATTTTTCTCACTCCTACTAGTGAATGGCCTGTTAGAAACCCTTACGATGCGCACCACCCCGCGATGTTTTTTAGAAACCTATCCTACATTGCCACTGCATGTTTTCTGATGTCCCCATGCTGACCACACCGTGGTCCTTTTCTACACTTTACGTTGCCACTCACTGCCTATCCTAACTCAGGCCCTCCTACTCACACAACCCCGTGATATTTTTCTCACTCCTACTAGTGAATGGACTGTTAGAAAGCCTTACAATGCGCAACACCCGGTGATGTTTTTCAGAAAAATATCCTACATTGCCAATGCATGTTTCCTGACCTCCCCATGCTGACCACCCCATGGTGCTTTTCTCCATCCTACATTGCACTCACTGCCTATCATAATTCAGAACATCTGATTCACACGACCGCGTGATGTTTTCTCACTCCTACTAGTGAATGCCCTGTTAGAAACCCTAACAATGCGCATCACCCCGTTTTTTTTTTTTCAGAAACCTATCCTACATTATCACTGCATGTTTCCTGACCTCCCGATGCTGACCACCCTGTGGTGTTTTCTCCATCCTACATTGCCACTCACTGCCTATCCTAATTCAGGGCCTCCGATTCATACCACTGCCTTGATGTTGTTCTCACTCCTACTAGTGAATGGCCTTTTAGAAAATCTTACAATTCCTATCACCCAACAATGATTATCAGAAACCTATTCTACATTGCCACTGCATGTTTCCTTGCCTCCCCATGCTGACAAACCCGTGGTGCTTTTCTCCATCCTACATTGCCACTCACAGCCTATCCTAATTCAGACCCTCCGATTCACACCACCCTGTGATGTTTTTTTCACTACTACATGTGAATGGTTTGTTAGAAAGCCTTACAATGTGCACCACCACGCGATTTTTTTCAGAACTTATCCTACATTGCCATTACATGTTTCCTGACCTCCCCAGGTTGACCACCCCGTGGTGCTTTTCTCCCTTCTTCATTGCCACTAACTGCCTTTCCTAATTCAGCCCCTCCGATTCACACCACCACGTGATGTTTTTCTCACTCCTACTAGTGAATGGCCTGCTACAAACCCTTATAATGCGCACAACCCCGAGACGCTTTTCAGAAACCTATCGTAAATTGACAATGCATGTTTCCTGACCTCCCCATGCTCACCAACCCGTGGGGCTTTTCTCCATCCTACATTGCCACTCACTGTCTAACTTGATTCAGACCCTCCAATTCACACCACACCATGATGTATTTCTCACTCCTACTAGTAAATGTCCTGTTAGAAACCCTTACCATGCGAACTACGCTGCGATGTTTTTCACAAACCTATCCTACATTGCCACTGCATGTTTCCTGACTTCCCAATCCTGACCACCCCGTGGTGCTTTTCTCCATCCTACATTGCCACTCACGGCCTATACTGATTCAGGCCTTACGATACACACCGCTTCGTGATCTTTTTCTCCCTCCTACTAGTGGAAGGCCTTTTAGAAACCCTTACAATGAGCACCAACCTGCAATGTTTTTAAGAAACCTATCCTTTTGGTGCTTTTCTCCATCCTACACTGCCACTCACTGCGTATCCTGTTTCAGGCCCTTCGATTCACACCACCCCATGATGATTTTGTCACTCCTACTAGTGAATGGCCTGCTACAAACCCTTACAATGCGCACAACCCCAAAATGTTTTTCAGGAACCTATCCTACATTGCCATTGCATGTTTCCTGACCTCCCCATGCTCACAAACACATGGTGCTTTTCTCCATCCTACATTGGCACTCACTGTCTAACTTGATTCAAGCCCTCCGATTCACACCACACCATGATGTATTTCTCAATCCTACTAGTGAATGGCCTGTTAGATACCTTTGCAATGCGCCGAACCCCGCGATGTTTTTCAGAAACCGATCCTGCATTGCCATTGCATGTTTCCTGACCTCACCATGCTGACCACACGTGGTGCTTTTCTCCGTGTTATGTTGCCACTCACTGCCTATACTAATTCATACCCACCGATTCACAGCACCACGTCATGTTTTTCTCACTCCTACTAATGAATGGCCTCTTAGAAACCCTTACAACGCGCACCACGCCGATGTTTTTTTTCAGAAACCTATCCTACATTGCCAATGCATGTTTCCTGACCTCCCCATGCTGACCACCCCGTGGTGCTTTTCTCCATCCTACATTGCCACTCACTGCTTATCATAATTCAGGCCTTCTGATTCACACCACCCCGTGATGTTTTTCTCACTCCTACTAGTGAATGGCCTGTTAGAAAGCTTTACAATTCTCACCACCCACGATGTTTTTCAGAAACCTATCCTACATTGCCACTGCCTGTGTCCTGACCTCCCCATGATGACCACCCTTTGGTGCTTTTCTCCATCCTACATTGCCACTCACTGCCTATCCTGATTCAGGCCCTCCAAAACACACCACGCCGTGCTGTTTTTCTCACTCCTACTAGTGAATGGCCTGTTAGAAACCCTTACATTGCGCACCTACCCGGAATGTATTTCAGAAAGCTATCCCACATTGCCACTGCATATTTCCTGACCTCCCCATGCTGACCACCCTGTGGTGCTTTTCTACATCCTACATTGCCACTCACTGCCCATCCTGATTCAGGCCCTCCAATTCACACCACGCTGTGATGTTTTTCTCACTCCTACTAGTGAATGGCCTGTTGGACAACCTTACAATGCTCACCAACCCATAATATTTTTCAGAAAGCTATCCCACATTGCCACTGCATGTTTCCTGACCTCCCCATGCTGACCATGCCGTGGTGCTTTTCTCCATTCTACATTGCCACTCACTGCCTATCCTAATTCAGGCCTCCCGATTCACACCCTCCTGTGATGTATTTCTCACTCCTACCAGGGATTGGCCGGTTAGAATCCCTTACAATGCGCACCACCACATGATGTTTTTCAGAAACCTATCTTATATTGCCACTCCATGTTTCCTGACCTCCCCATGCTGACCACACCGTGGTACTTTTCTGCATTTTATATTGCCACTCACTGCCTATCCTATTTCAGGCCCTCCGATTCACACCACCCCGTGATGTTTTTCTCACTCGTACTAGTGAATGACCTGTTAGAAAGCCTTACAATGCGCACCACCAGCGATGTTTTTCAGAAACCTATCCTACATTGCCAATGCATGTTTCCGGACCTCTCCATGCTGACCACCCCGTGGTCCTTTTCTCCATCCTACATTGCCACTCACTGTATATCCTAATTCAGAACATCTGATTCAAACCACCCCGTGATGTTTTTCTCAATCCTACAAGTGAATGGCCTGCTACAAATCCTTACAATGCGCACAACCCCGCGATGTTTTTCAGAAACCTATCCTACATTGCCATTGTATGATTCCTGACCTCCCCATGCTCAACAACCCGTGGTGCTTTTCTCCATCCTACATTGCCACTCACTGCCTATCCTAAATCAGGCCCTCTGATTCACACCACCAAGTGATGTTTTTCTCACTCCTACTAGTTAATGGCCTGTTAGAAACCATTACAATGCGCATCTCCCCAAAGTTTTTTTCAGTAACCTATCCTAACTTGTCTCTGCATGTTTCCTGACCTCCACATGCTGACCACCCCGTGGTGCTTTTCTCCATTCTACATTGCCACGCATTGCCAATCCTAATTCAAAACATCTGATTCACACCACCCCGTGATGTTTTTCTCACTCCTACTAGTGAATGGCCTGTTAGAAACCCTTACATGCGCACCACCCCGTGATGTTTATCCGAAAACTATTCTACATTGCCACTGCATGTTTCATGTCCTCCAATTGCTGAGCACCCCATGGTGCTTTTCTCCATCCTACATTGCCATTCACTTCCTATCCTAAATCAGGTCCTCCGATTCAAACCACCCCGTGATGTTTTTCTCACTCCTCCTAGTGAATGACCTTTTAGAAACCCTTACAATCCTCACTACCCGCGATGTTTTTTAGAAACCTATCCTCCATTGCCACTGCATGTGTCCTGACCTCCCCATGATGACCACCCCTTGGTGCTTTTCTCCATCCTACATTGCCACTCACTGCCTATCCTGATTCAGGCCGTCCGATTCACACCACGCTGTGATGTTTTTCTCACTCCTACTAGTGAATGGCCTGTTAGATACCCTTACAATGCGCACCACCCCGCTTTTTTTTTCAGAAACCTATCGTACATTACCAGTGCATGTTTCCTGACCTCCCCATGATGACCACACCGTGGTGCTTTTCTCCAGCCTACATTGCCACTCACTGCCTATCCTAATTCAGCCCCTCCGATTCACACCACCCCGTGATGTTTTTCTCACTCCTACTAGTGAATGGCCTGTTAGAATGCCTTACAATGCACACCAGTCCGCGATGTTTTTCAAAAACCTATCCTACATTGCGAATGCATGTTTCCTGACCTCCCCATTCTGACCACCCCGTGGTGCTTTTCTCCATCCTACATTTCCACTCACTGCCTATCGTAATTCAGGCCCTCCGATTCACACCACCCTGTGATGTTTTTCTCACTCCTACTAGTGAATGGCCTGTTAGAAACCCTTACAATGCGCACCACCCCGTGATGTTTATCAGAAAACTATCCAACATTGCCACTGCATGTTTCATGTCCTCCCCATGCTGAGCACCCTGTGGTGCCTTTCTCCATCCTACATTGCCACTCACTTCCTATCCTAAATCAGGCCCTCCTATTTAAACCACCCCGTGATGTTTTTCTCACTCCTACTAGTGAATGGCCTGTTAGAAACACTTACAATCCTCACCACCCATGATGTTTTTTAGAAACCTATCCTACATTGCCACTGCATTGTCCTGAACTACATTGTCCTGACCTCCCCATGATGACCACCCCGTGGTGCATTTCTCCATCCTATATTGCCACTCACTGCCTATCCTGATTCAGGCCGTCCGATTCAAACCACGCCGTGATGTTATTCTCAGTCCTACTAGTGAATGGCCTTTTAGAAACCCGTACAATGCGCACCACCCCGTTGTTTTTTTCAGAAAACTATCCTACATTGCCACTGCATGTTTCCTGACCTCCCCATGCTGACCACCACGTGGTGCTTTTTTTGCATCCTACATTGCCACTCACTGCCTATACTAATTCCATTTTATGTTGCCACTCACTGCCTATCCTGATTCAGGCCCTCCTATTCACACCACCCCGTGATGTTTTTCTCACTCCTACTAGTGAATGGCCTGTTAGAAACCCTTACAATGCGCACCACCCCGCTTTTTTTTTTTCAGAAACCTATCCTACATTACCAGTGCATGTTTCCTGACCTCCCCATGCTGACCACCACGTGGTGCTTTTCTCCATCCTACATTGCACTCACTGCCTAACATAATTCAGAACATCTGATTCACACGATCCCGTGATGTTTTTCTCACTCCTACTAGTGAATGGCCTGTTAGAAACCCTTAAAATCCGCACACCCCGTGATATTTTTCAAAAAATATCCTACATTGCCATTGCATGTTTCCTGAACTCCCCATGATGACCACCCCGTGGTGCATTTCTCCATCCTACATTGCCACTCACGGCCTATCCTAATTCAGGCCCTCCGATTCACACCACCCCGTGTTGTTTTTCTCACTCCTGCTAGTGAATGGCCTGTTAGAAACCCTTACAAGGCACACCACCCCGAGATGTTTTTCAGAAAACTATCCTACATTGCCACTGCACGTTTCCTGTCCTCCCCATGATGACCACCCCGTCGTGCTTTTCTCCATTTTACATTGCCACTCACTGCCTATCCTAATTCAGCCTCTCCGATTCACACAACCACGTGATGTTTTTCTGACTCCCACTGGTGAATGGACTTCTACAAACCCTTACAATGCGAACAACCCCGCGACGTTTTTCAGAAACCTATCGTACATTGCCAATGCATGTTTCCTGACCTCCCCATGCTCACCAACCCGTGGTGCTTTTCTCCATCCTACATTGACACTCACTGTCTAACTTGATTCAGGCCCTCCAACTCACACCACCCAGAGTTGTTTTTCTCACTCCTACTAGTGAATGGCCTGTTAGAAACCCTTACAATGCGCACCACCCCATTTTTTTTCAGAAACCTATCCTACTTTGCCAGTGCATGTTATCTCACCTCCCCATGCTGACCACCCTGTTTCGCTTTTCTCCAACCAACATTGCCACTCAATGCTTATCCTAATTCAGGCCCTCCGATTCACACCACCCCGTGATGTTTTTGTCACTCCTAGTAGTGAATGGCCTGATAGAAACCCTTTCCATCCTCACCACCCGCGATGTTTTTCAGAAACCTATCCTACATTTCCACTGCATGTTTCCTGACCTCCCCATCCTGACCACCCCGTGGTGCTTTTCTCCATCCTACATTGACACTCACTGCCTATCCTGATTCAGGCCCTCCGATTCACACCAGACCATTATATTTTTCTCACTCCTACTAGTGAATGGCCTGTTAGAAACCCTTACAATGCGCACCACCCCGCGATGTTTTTCAGAAACCTATCCTACATTGCCACTGCATGTTTTCTGATGTCCCCATGCTGACCACACCGTGGTCCTTTTCTACACTTTACGTTGCCACTCACTGCCTATCCTAATTCAGGCCCTCCTACTCACACAACCCCGTGATATTTTTCTCACTCCTACTAGTGAATGGCCTGTTAGAAAGCCTTACAATGCGCAACACCCGGTGATGTTTTTCAGAAAAATATCCTACATTGCCAATGCATGTTTCCTGACCTCCCCATGCTGACCACCCCATGGTGCTTTTCTCCATCCTACATTGCACTCACTGCCTATCATAATTCAGAACATCTGATTCACACGACCGCGTGATGTTTTCTCACTCCTACTAGTGAATGCCCTGTTAGAAACCCTAACAATGCGCATCACCCCGTTTTTTTTTTTTTCAGAAACCTATCCTACATTATCACTGCATGTTTCCTGACCTCCCGATGCTGACCACCCTGTGGTGTTTTCTCCATCCTACATTGCCACTCACTGCCTATCCTAATTCAGGGCCTCCGATTCATACCACTGCCTTGATGTTGTTCTCACTCCTACTAGTGAATGGCCTTTTAGAAAATCTTACAATTCCTATCACCCAACAATGATTATCAGAAACCTATTCTACATTGCCACTGCATGTTTCCTTGCCTCCCCATGCTGACAAACCCATGGTGCTTTTCTCCATCCTACATTGCCACTCACAGCCTATCCTAATTCAGACCCTCCGATTCACACCACCCTGTGATGTTTTTTTCACTACTACATGTGAATGGTTTGTTAGAAAGCCTTACAATGTGCACCACCACGCGATTTTTTTCAGAACTTATCCTACATTGCCATTACATGTTTCCTGATCTCCCCAGGTTGACCACCCCGTGGTGCTTTTCTCCCTTCTTCATTGCCACTAACTGCCTTTCCTAATTCAGCCCCTCCGATTCACACCACCACGTGATGTTTTTCTCACTCCTACTAGTGAATGGCCTGCTACAAACCCTTATAATGCGCACAACCCCGAGACGCTTTTCAGAAACCTATCGTAAATTGACAATGCATGTTTCCTGACCTCCCCATGCTCACCAACCCGTGGGGCTTTTCTCCATCCTACATTGCCACTCACTGTCTAACTTGATTCAGACCCTCCAATTCACACCACACCATGATGTATTTCTCACTCCTACTAGTAAATGTCCTGTTAGAAACCCTTACCATGCGAACTACGCTGCGATGTTTTTCACAAACCTATCCTACATTGCCACTGCATGTTTCCTGTCTTCCCAATCCTGACCACCCCGTGGTGCTTTTCTCCATCCTACATTGCCACTCACGGCCTATACTGATTCAGGCCTTGCGATACACACCGCTTCGTGATCTTTTTCTCCCTCCTACTATTGGAAGGCCTTTTAGAAACCCTTACAATGAGCACCAACCTGCAATGTTTTTAAGAAACCTATCCTTTTGGTGCTTTTCTCCATCCTACACTGCCACTCACTGCGTATCCTGTTTCAGGCCCTTCGATTCACACCACCCCATGATGATTTTGTCACTCCTACTAGTGAATGGCCTGCTACAAACCCTTACAATGCGCACAACCCCAAAATGTTTTTCAGGAACCTATCCTACATTGCCATTGCATGTTTCCTGACCTCCCCATGCTCACAAACACATGGTGCTTTTCTCCATCCTACATTGGCACTCACTGTCTAACTTGATTCAAGCCCTCCGATTCACACCACACCATGATGTATTTCTCACTCCTACTAGTGAATGGCCTGTTAGATACCTTTGCAATGCGCCGAACCCCGCGATGTTTTTCAGAAACCGATCCTGCATTGCCATTGCATGTTTCCTGACCTCACCATGCTGACCACACGTGGTGCTTTTCTCCATGTTATGTTGCCACTCACTGCCTATACTAATTCATACCCACCGATTCACAGCACCACGTCATGTTTTTCTCACTCCTACTAATGAATGGCCTCTTAGAAACCGTTACAACGCGCACCACGCCGATGTTTTTTTTCAGAAACCTATCCTACATTGCCAATGCATGTTTCCTGACCTCCCCATGCTGACCACCCCGTGGTGCTTTTCTCCATCCTACATTGCCACTCACTGCTTATCATAATTCAGGCCTTCTGATTCACACCACCCCGTGATGTTTTTCTCACTCCTACTAGTGAATGGCCTGTTAGAAAGCCTTACAATTCTCACCACCCACGATGTTTTTCAGAAACCTATCCTACATTGCCACTGCCTGTGTCCTGACCTCCCCATGATGACCACCCTTTGGTGCTTTTCTCCATCCTACATTGCCACTCACTGCCTATCCTGATTCAGGCCCTCCAAAACACACCACGCCGTGCTGTTTTTCTCACTCCTACTAGTGAATGGCCTGTTAGAAACCCTTACATTGCGCACCTACCCGGAATGTATTTCAGAAAGCTATCCCACATTGCCACTGCATATTTCCTGACCTCCCCATGCTGACCACCCTGTGGTGCTTTTCTACATCCTACATTGCCACTCACTGCCCATCCTGATTCAGGCCCTCCAATTCACACCACGCTGTGATGTTTTTCTCACTCCTACTAGTGAATGGCCTGTTGGACAACCTTACAATGCTCACCAACCCATAATATTTTTCAGAAAGCTATCCCACATTGCCACTGCATGTTTCCTGACCTCCCCATGCTGACCATGCCGTGGTGCTTTTCTCCATTCTACATTGCCACTCACTGCCTATCCTAATTCAGGCCTCCCGATTCACACCCTCCCGTGATGTATTTCTCACTCCTACCAGGGATTGGCCGGTTAGAATCCCTTACAATGCGCACCACCACATGATGTTTTTCAGAAACCTATCTTATATTGCCACTCCATGTTTCCTGACCTCCCCATGCTGACCACACCGTGGTACTTTTCTGCATTTTATATTGCCACTCACTGCCTATCCTATTTCAGGCCCTCCGATTCACACCACCCCGTGATGTTTTTCTCACTCGTACTAGTGAATGACCTGTTAGAAAGCCTTACAATGCGCACCACCAGCGATGTTTTTCAGAAACCTATCCTACATTGCCAATGCATGTTTCCGGACCTCTCCATGCTGACCACCCCGTGGTCCTTTTCTCCATCCTACATTGCCACTCACTGTATATCCTAATTCAGAACATCTGATTCAAACCACCCCGTGATGTTTTTCTCAATCCTACAAGTGAATGGCCTGCTACAAATCCTTACAATGCGCACAACCCCGCGATGTTTTTCAGAAACCTATCCTACATTGCCATTGTATGATTCCTGACCTCCCCATGCTCAACAACCCGTGGTGCTTTTCTCCATCCTACATTGCCACTCACTGCCTATCCTAAATCAGGCCCTCTGATTCACACCACCAAGTGATGTTTTTCTCACTCCTACTAGTTAATGGCCTGTTAGAAACCATTACAATGCGCATCTCCCCAAAGTTTTTTTCAGTAACCTATCCTAACTTGTCTCTGCATGTTTCCTGACCTCCACATGCTGACCACCCCGTGGTGCTTTTCTCCATTCTACATTGCCACGCATTGCCAATCCTAATTCAAAACATCAGATTCACACCACCCCGTGATGTTTTTCTCACTCCTACTAGTGAATGGCCTGTTAGAAACCCTTACATGCGCACCACCCCGTGATGTTTATCCGAAAACTATTCTACATTGCCACTGCATGTTTCATGTCCTCCAATTGCTGAGCACCCCATGGTGCTTTTCTCCATCCTACATTGCCATTCACTTCCTATCCTAAATCAGGTCCTCCGATTCAAACCAGCCCGTGATGTTTTTCTCACTCCTCCTAGTGAATGACCTTTTAGAAACCCTTACAATCCTCACTACCCGCGATGTTTTTTAGAAACCTATCCTCCATTGCCACTGCATGTGTCCTGACCTCCCCATGATGACCACCCCTTGGTGCTTTTCTCCATCCTACATTGCCACTCACTGCCTATCCTGATTCAGGCCGTCCGATTCACACCACGCTGTGATGTTTTTCTCACTCCTACTAGTGAATGGCCTGTTAGATACCCTTACAATGCGCACCACCCCGCTTTTTTTTTCAGAAACCTATCGTACATTACCAGTGCATGTTTCCTGACCTCCCCATGATGACCACACCGTGGTGCTTTTCTCCAGCCTACATTGCCACTCACTGCCTATCCTAATTCAGCCCCTCCGATTCACACCACCCCGTGATGTTTTTCTCACTCCTACTAGTGAATGGCCTGTTAGAATGCCTTACAATGCACACCAGTCCGCGATGTTTTTCAAAAACCTATCCTACATTGCGAATGCATGTTTCCTGACCTCCCCATGCTGAACACCCCGTGGTGCTTTTCTCCATCCTACATTTCCACTCACTGCCTATCGTAATTCAGGCCCTCCGAATCACACCACCCCGTGATGTTTTTCTCACTCCTACTAGTGAATGGCCTGTTAGAAATCCTTACAATGCGCACCACCCCGTGATGTTTATCAGAAAACTATCCAACATTGCCACTGCATGTTTCATGTCCTCCCCATGCTGAGCACCCCGTGGTGCCTTTCTCCATCCTACATTGCCACTCACTTCCTATCCTAAATCAGGCCCTCCTATTTAAACCACCCCGTGATGTTTTTCTCACTCCTACTAGTGAATGGCCTGTTAGAAACACTTACAATCCTCACCACCCATTATGTTTTTTAGAAACCTATCCTACATTGCCACTGCATTGTCCTGAACTACATTGTCCTGACCTCCCCATGATGACCACCCCGTGGTGCATTTCTCCATCCTATATTGCCACTCACTGCCTATCCTGATTCAGGCCGTCCGATTCAAACCACGCCGTGATGTTATTCTCAGTCCTACTAGTGAATGGCCTTTTAGAAACCCGTACAATGCGCACCACCCCGTTGTTTTTTTCAGAAAACTATCCTACATTGCCACTGCATGTTTCCTGACCTCCCCATGCTGACCACCACGTGGTGCTTTTTTGCATCCTACATTGCCACTCACTGCCTATACTAATTCCATTTTATGTTGCCACTCACTGCCTATCCTGATTCAGGCCCTCCTATTCACACCACCCCGTGATGTTTTTCTCACTCCTACTAGTGAATGGCCTGTTAGAAACCCTTACAATGCGCACCACCCCGCTTTTTTTTTTCAGAAACCTATCCTACATTACCAGTGCATGTTTCCTGACCTCCCCATGCTGACCACCACGTGGTGCTTTTCTCCATCCTACATTGCACTCACTGCCTATCATAATTCAGAACATCTGATTCACACGACCCCGTGATGTTTTTCTCACTCCTACTAGTGAATGGCCTGTTAGAAACCCTTAAAATCCGCACCACCCCGTGATATTTTTCAAAAAATATCCTACATTGCCATTGCATGTTTCCTGAACTCCCCATGATGACCACCCCGTGGTGCATTTCTCCATCCTACATTGCCACTCACGGCCTATCCTAATTCAGGCCCTCCGATTCACACCACCCCGTGTTGTTTTTCTCACTCCTGCTAGTGAATGGCCTGTTAGAAACCCTTACAAGGCACACCACCCCGAGATGTTTTTCAGAAAACTATCCTACATTGCCACTGCACGTTTCCTGTCCTCCCCATGATGACCACCCCGTCGTGCTTTTCTCCATTTTACATTGCCACTCACTGCCTATCCTAATTCAGCCTCTCCGATTCACACAACCACGTGATGTTTTTCTGACTCCCACTGGTGAATGGACTTCTACAAACCCTTACAATGCGAACAACCCCGTGACGTTTTTCAGAAACCTATCGTACATTGCCAATGCATGTTTCCTGACCTCCCCATGCTCACCAACCCGTGGTGCTTTTCTCCATCCTACATTGACACTCACTGTCTAACTTGATTCAGGCCCTCCAACTCACACCACCCAGAGTTGTTTTTCTCACTCCTACTAGTGAATGGCCTGTTAGAAACCCTTACAATGCGCACCACCCCATTTTTTTTCAGAAACCTATCCTACTTTGCCAGTGCATGTTATCTCACCTCCCCATGCTGACCACCCTGTTTCGCTTTTCTCCAACCAACATTGCCACTCAATGCTTATGCTAATTCAGGCCCTCCGATTCACACCACCCCGTGATGTTTTTGTCACTCCTAGTAGTGAATGGCCTGATAGAAACCCTTTCCATCCTCACCACCCGCGATGTTTTTCAGAAACCTATCCTACATTTCCACTGCATGTTTCCTGACCTCCCCATCCTGACCACCCTGTGGTGCTTTTCTCCATCCTACATTGACACTCACTGCCTATCCTGATTCAGGCCCTCCGATTCACACCAGACCATTATATTTTTCTCACTCCTACTAGTGAATGGCCTGTTAGAAACCCTTACAATGCGCACCACCCCGCGATGTTTTTTAGAAACCTATCCTACATTGCCACTGCATGTTTTCTGATGTCCCCATGCTGACCACACCGTGGTCCTTTTCTACACTTTACGTTGCCACTCACTGCCTATCCTAACTCAGGCCCTCCTACTCACACAACCCCGTGATATTTTTCTCACTCCTACTAGTGAATGGACTGTTAGAAAGCCTTACAATGCGCAACACCCGGTGATGTTTTTCAGAAAAATATCCTACATTGCCAATGCATGTTTCCTGACCTCCCCATGCTGACCACCCCATGGTGCTTTTCTCCATCCTACATTGCACTCACTGCCTATCATAATTCAGAACATCTGATTCACACGACCGCGTGATGTTTTCTCACTCCTACTAGTGAATGCCCTGTTAGAAACCCTAACAATGCGCATCACCCCGTTTTTTTTTTTCAGAAACCTATCCTACATTATCACTGCATGTTTCCTGACCTCCCGATGCTGACCACCCTGTGGTTTTTTCTCCATCCTACATTGCCACTCACTGCCTATCCTAATTCAGGGCCTCCGATTCATACCACTGCCTTGATGTTGTTCTCACTCCTACTAGTGAATGGCCTTTTAGAAAATCTTACAATTCCTATCACCCAACAATGATTATCAGAAACCTATTCTACATTGCCACTGCATGTTTCCTTGCCTCCCCATGCTGACAAACCCATGGTGCTTTTCTCCATCCTACATTGCCACTCACAGCCTATCCTAATTCAGACCCTCCGATTCACACCACCCTGTGATGTTTTTTTCACTACTACATGTGAATGGTTTGTTAGAAAGCCTTACAATGTGCACCACCACGCGATTTTTTTCAGAACTTATCCTACATTGCCATTACATGTTTCCTGATCTCCCCAGGTTGACCACCCCGTGGTGCTTTTCTCCCTTCTTCATTGCCACTAACTGCCTTTCCTAATTCAGCCCCTCCGATTCACACCACCACGTGATGTTTTTCTCACTCCTACTAGTGAATGGCCTGCTACAAACCCTTATAATGCGCACAACCCCGAGACGCTTTTCAGAAACCTATCGTAAATTGACAATGCATGTTTCCTGACCTCCCCATGCTCACCAACCCGTGGGGCTTTTCTCCATCCTACATTGCCACTCACTGTCTAACTTGATTCAGACCCTCCAATTCACACCACACCATGATGTATTTCTCACTCCTACTAGTAAATGTCCTGTTAGAAACCCTTACCATGCGAACTACGCTGCGATGTTTTTCACAAACCTATCCTACATTGCCACTGCATGTTTCCTGTCTTCCCAATCCTGACCACCCCGTGGTGCTTTTCTCCATCCTACATTGCCACTCACGGCCTATACTGATTCAGGCCTTGCGATACACACCGCTTCGTGATCTTTTTCTCCCTCCTACTATTGGAAGGCCTTTTAGAAACCCTTACAATGAGCACCAACCTGCAATGTTTTTAAGAAACCTATCCTTTTGGTGCTTTTCTCCATCCTACACTGCCACTCACTGCGTATCCTGTTTCAGGCCCTTCGATTCACACCACCCCATGATGATTTTGTCACTCCTACTAGTGAATGGCCTGCTACAAACCCTTACAATGCGCACAACCCCAAAATGTTTTTCAGGAACCTATCCTACATTGCCATTGCATGTTTCCTGACCTCCCCATGCTCACAAACACATGGTGCTTTTCTCCATCCTACATTGGCACTCACTGTCTAACTTGATTCAAGCCCTCCGATTCACACCACACCATGATGTATTTCTCACTCCTACTAGTGAATGGCCTGTTAGATACCTTTGCAATGCGCCGAACCCCGCGATGTTTTTCAGAAACCGATCCTGCATTGCCATTGCATGTTTCCTGACCTCCCCATGCTGACCACCCCGTGGTGCTTTTCTCCATCCTACATTGCCACTCACTGCTTATCATAATTCAGGCCTTCTGATTCACACCACCCCGTGATGTTTTTCTCACTCCTACTAGTGAATGGCCTGTTAGAAAGCCTTACAATTCTCACCACCCACGATGTTTTTCAGAAACCTATCCTACATTGCCACTGCCTGTGTCCTGACCTCCCCATGATGACCACCCTTTGGTGCTTTTCTCCATCCTACATTGCCACTCACTGCCTATCCTGATTCAGGCCCTCCAAAACACACCACGCCGTGCTGTTTTTCTCACTCCTACTAGTGAATGGCCTGTTAGAAACCCTTACATTGCGCACCTACCCGGAATGTATTTCAGAAAGCTATCCCACATTGCCACTGCATATTTCCTGACCTCCCCATGCTGACCACCCTGTGGTGCTTTTCTACATCCTACATTGCCACTCACTGCCCATCCTGATTCAGGCCCTCCAATTCACACCACGCTGTGATGTTTTTCTCACTCCTACTAGTGAATGGCCTGTTGGACAACCTTACAATGCTCACCAACCCATAATATTTTTCAGAAAGCTATCCCACATTGCCACTGCATGTTTCCTGACCTCCCCATGCTGACCATGCCGTGGTGCTTTTCTCCATTCTACATTGCCACTCACTGCCTATCCTAATTCAGGCCTCCCGATTCACACCCTCCCGTGATGTATTTCTCACTCCTACCAGGGATTGGCCGGTTAGAATCCCTTACAATGCGCACCACCACATGATGTTTTTCAGAAACCTATCTTATATTGCCACTCCATGTTTCCTGACCTCCCCATGCTGACCACACCGTGGTACTTTTCTGCATTTTATATTGCCACTCACTGCCTATCCTATTTCAGGCCCTCCGATTCACACCACCCCGTGATGTTTTTCTCACTCGTACTAGTGAATGACCTGTTAGAAAGCCTTACAATGCGCACCACCAGCGATGTTTTTCAGAAACCTATCCTACATTGCCAATGCATGTTTCCGGACCTCTCCATGCTGACCACCCCGTGGTCCTTTTCTCCATCCTACATTGCCACTCACTGTATATCCTAATTCAGAACATCTGATTCAAACCACCCCGTGATGTTTTTCTCAATCCTACAAGTGAATGGCCTGCTACAAATCCTTACAATGCGCACAACCCCGCGATGTTTTTCAGAAACCTATCCTACATTGCCATTGTATGATTCCTGACCTCCCCATGCTCAACAACCCGTGGTGCTTTTCTCCATCCTACATTGCCACTCACTGCCTATCCTAAATCAGGCCCTCTGATTCACACCACCAAGTGATGTTTTTCTCACTCCTACTAGTTAATGGCCTGTTAGAAACCATTACAATGCGCATCTCCCCAAAGTTTTTTTCAGTAACCTATCCTAACTTGTCTCTGCATGTTTCCTGACCTCCACATGCTGACCACCCCGTGGTGCTTTTCTCCATTCTACATTGCCACGCATTGCCAATCCTAATTCAAAACATCAGATTCACACCACCCCGTGATGTTTTTCTCACTCCTACTAGTGAATGGCCTGTTAGAAACCCTTACATGCGCACCACCCCGTGATGTTTATCCGAAAACTATTCTACATTGCCACTGCATGTTTCATGTCCTCCAATTGCTGAGCACCCCATGGTGCTTTTCTCCATCCTACATTGCCATTCACTTCCTATCCTAAATCAGGTCCTCCGATTCAAACCAGCCCGTGATGTTTTTCTCACTCCTCCTAGTGAATGACCTTTTAGAAACCCTTACAATCCTCACTACCCGCGATGTTTTTTAGAAACCTATCCTCCATTGCCACTGCATGTGTCCTGACCTCCCCATGATGACCACCCCTTGGTGCTTTTCTCCATCCTACATTGCCACTCACTGCCTATCCTGATTCAGGCCGTCCGATTCACACCACGCTGTGATGTTTTTCTCACTCCTACTAGTGAATGGCCTGTTAGATACCCTTACAATGCGCACCACCCCGCTTTTTTTTTCAGAAACCTATCGTACATTACCAGTGCATGTTTCCTGACCTCCCCATGATGACCACACCGTGGTGCTTTTCTCCAGCCTACATTGCCACTCACTGCCTATCCTAATTCAGCCCCTCCGATTCACACCACCCCGTGATGTTTTTCTCACTCCTACTAGTGAATGGCCTGTTAGAATGCCTTACAATGCACACCAGTCCGCGATGTTTTTCAAAAACCTATCCTACATTGCGAATGCATGTTTCCTGACCTCCCCATGCTGAACACCCCGTGGTGCTTTTCTCCATCCTACATTTCCACTCACTGCCTATCGTAATTCAGGCCCTCCGATTCACACCACCCCGTGATGTTTTTCTCACTCCTACTAGTGAATGGCCTGTTAGAAACCCTTACAATGCGCACCACCCCGTGATGTTTATCAGAAAACTATCCAACATTGCCACTGCATGTTTCATGTCCTCCCCATGCTGAGCACCCCGTGGTGCCTTTCTCCATCCTACATTGCCACTCACTTCCTATCCTAAATCAGGCCCTCCTATTTAAACCACCCCGTGATGTTTTTCTCACTCCTACTAGTGAATGGCCTGTTAGAAACACTTACAATCCTCACCACCCATTATGTTTTTTAGAAACCTATCCTACATTGCCACTGCATTGTCCTGAACTACATTGTCCTGACCTCCCCATGATGACCACCCCGTGGTGCATTTCTCCATCCTATATTGCCACTCACTGCCTATCCTGATTCAGGCCGTCCGATTCAAACCACGCCGTGATGTTATTCTCAGTCCTACTAGTGAATGGCCTTTTAGAAACCCGTACAATGCGCACCACCCCGTTGTTTTTTTCAGAAAACTATCCTACATTGCCACTGCATGTTTCCTGACCTCCCCATGCTGACCACCACGTGGTGCTTTTTTGCATCCTACATTGCCACTCACTGCCTATACTAATTCCATTTTATGTTGCCACTCACTGCCTATCCTGATTCAGGCCCTCCTATTCACACCACCCCGTGATGTTTTTCTCACTCCTACTAGTGAATGGCCTGTTAGAAACCCTTACAATGCGCACCACCCCGCTTTTTTTTTTTCAGAAACCTATCCTACATTACCAGTGCATGTTTCCTGACCTCCCCATGCTGACCACCACGTGGTGCTTTTCTCCATCCTACATTGCACTCACTGCCTATCATAATTCAGAACATCTGATTCACACGACCCCGTGATGTTTTTCTCACTCCTACTAGTGAATGGCCTGTTAGAAACCCTTAAAATCCGCACCACCCCGTGATATTTTTCAAAAAATATCCTACATTGCCATTGCATGTTTCCTGAACTCCCCATGATGACCACCCCGTGGTGCATTTCTCCATCCTACATTGCCACTCACGGCCTATCCTAATTCAGGCCCTCCGATTCACACCACCCCGTGTTGTTTTTCTCACTCCTGCTAGTGAATGGCCTGTTAGAAACCCTTACAAGGCACACCACCCCGAGATGTTTTTCAGAAAACTATCCTACATTGCCACTGCACGTTTCCTGTCCTCCCCATGATGACCACCCCGTCGTGCTTTTCTCCATTTTACATTGCCACTCACTGCCTATCCTAATTCAGCCTCTCCGATTCACACAACCACGTGATGTTTTTCTGACTCCCACTGGTGAATGGACTTCTACAAACCCTTACAATGCGAACAACCCCGTGACGTTTTTCAGAAACCTATCGTACATTGCCAATGCATGTTTCCTGACCTCCCCATGCTCACCAACCCGTGGTGCTTTTCTCCATCCTACATTGACACTCACTGTCTAACTTGATTCAGGCCCTCCAACTCACACCACCCAGAGTTGTTTTTCTCACTCCTACTAGTGAATGGCCTGTTAGAAACCCTTACAATGCGCACCACCCCATTTTTTTTCAGAAACCTATCCTACTTTGCCAGTGCATGTTATCTCACCTCCCCATGCTGACCACCCTGTTTCGCTTTTCTCCAACCAACATTGCCACTCAATGCTTATGCTAATTCAGGCCCTCCGATTCACACCACCCCGTGATGTTTTTGTCACTCCTAGTAGTGAATGGCCTGATAGAAACCCTTTCCATCCTCACCACCCGCGATGTTTTTCAGAAACCTATCCTACATTTCCACTGCATGTTTCCTGACCTCCCCATCCTGACCACCCTGTGGTGCTTTTCTCCATCCTACATTGACACTCACTGCCTATCCTGATTCAGGCCCTCCGATTCACACCAGACCATTATATTTTTCTCACTCCTACTAGTGAATGGCCTGTTAGAAACCCTTACAATGCGCACCACCCCGCGATGTTTTTTAGAAACCTATCCTACATTGCCACTGCATGTTTTCTGATGTCCCCATGCTGACCACACCGTGGTCCTTTTCTACACTTTACGTTGCCACTCACTGCCTATCCTAACTCAGGCCCTCCTACTCACACAACCCCGTGATATTTTTCTCACTCCTACTAGTGAATGGACTGTTAGAAAGCCTTACAATGCGCAACACCCGGTGATGTTTTTCAGAAAAATATCCTACATTGCCAATGCATGTTTCCTGACCTCCCCATGCTGACCACCCCATGGTGCTTTTCTCCATCCTACATTGCACTCACTGCCTATCATAATTCAGAACATCTGATTCACACGACCGCGTGATGTTTTCTCACTCCTACTAGTGAATGCCCTGTTAGAAACCCTAACAATGCGCATCACCCCGTTTTTTTTTTTCAGAAACCTATCCTACATTATCACTGCATGTTTCCTGACCTCCCGATGCTGACCACCCTGTGGTTTTTTCTCCATCCTACATTGCCACTCACTGCCTATCCTAATTCAGGGCCTCCGATTCATACCACTGCCTTGATGTTGTTCTCACTCCTACTAGTGAATGGCCTTTTAGAAAATCTTACAATTCCTATCACCCAACAATGATTATCAGAAACCTATTCTACATTGCCACTGCATGTTTCCTTGCCTCCCCATGCTGACAAACCCATGGTGCTTTTCTCCATCCTACATTGCCACTCACAGCCTATCCTAATTCAGACCCTCCGATTCACACCACCCTGTGATGTTTTTTTCACTACTACATGTGAATGGTTTGTTAGAAAGCCTTACAATGTGCACCACCACGCGATTTTTTTCAGAACTTATCCTACATTGCCATTACATGTTTCCTGATCTCCCCAGGTTGACCACCCCGTGGTGCTTTTCTCCCTTCTTCATTGCCACTAACTGCCTTTCCTAATTCAGCCCCTCCGATTCACACCACCACGTGATGTTTTTCTCACTCCTACTAGTGAATGGCCTGCTACAAACCCTTATAATGCGCACAACCCCGAGACGCTTTTCAGAAACCTATCGTAAATTGACAATGCATGTTTCCTGACCTCCCCATGCTCACCAACCCGTGGGGCTTTTCTCCATCCTACATTGCCACTCACTGTCTAACTTGATTCAGACCCTCCAATTCACACCACACCATGATGTATTTCTCACTCCTACTAGTAAATGTCCTGTTAGAAACCCTTACCATGCGAACTACGCTGCGATGTTTTTCACAAACCTATCCTACATTGCCACTGCATGTTTCCTGTCTTCCCAATCCTGACCACCCCGTGGTGCTTTTCTCCATCCTACATTGCCACTCACGGCCTATACTGATTCAGGCCTTGCGATACACACCGCTTCGTGATCTTTTTCTCCCTCCTACTATTGGAAGGCCTTTTAGAAACCCTTACAATGAGCACCAACCTGCAATGTTTTTAAGAAACCTATCCTTTTGGTGCTTTTCTCCATCCTACACTGCCACTCACTGCGTATCCTGTTTCAGGCCCTTCGATTCACACCACCCCATGATGATTTTGTTACTCCTACTAGTGAATGGCCTGCTACAAACCCTTACAATGCGCACAACCCCAAAATGTTTTTCAGGAACCTATCCTACATTGCCATTGCATGTTTCCTGACCTCCCCATGCTCACAAACACATGGTGCTTTTCTCCATCCTACATTGGCACTCACTGTCTAACTTGATTCAAGCCCTCCGATTCACACCACACCATGATGTATTTCTCACTCCTACTAGTGAATGGCCTGTTAGATACCTTTGCAATGCGCCGAACCCCGCGATGTTTTTCAGAAACCGATCCTGCATTGCCATTGCATGTTTCCTGACCTCACCATGCTGACCACACGTGGTGCTTTTCTCCATGTTATGTTGCCACTCACTGCCTATACTAATTCATACCCACCGATTCACAGCACCACGTCATGTTTTTCTCACTCCTACTAATGAATGGCCTCTTAGAAACCGTTACAACGCGCACCACGCCGATGTTTTTTTTCAGAAACCTATCCTACATTGCCAATGCATGTTTCCTGACCTCCCCATGCTGACCACCCCGTGGTGCTTTTCTCCATCCTACATTGCCACTCACTGCTTATCATAATTCAGGCCTTCTGATTCACACCACCCCGTGATGTTTTTCTCACTCCTACTAGTGAATGGCCTGTTAGAAAGCCTTACAATTCTCACCACCCACGATGTTTTTCAGAAACCTATCCTACATTGCCACTGCCTGTGTCCTGACCTCCCCATGATGACCACCCTTTGGTGCTTTTCTCCATCCTACATTGCCACTCACTGCCTATCCTGATTCAGGCCCTCCAAAACACACCACGCCGTGCTGTTTTTCTCACTCCTACTAGTGAATGGCCTGTTAGAAACCCTTACATTGCGCACCTACCCGGAATGTATTTCAGAAAGCTATCCCACATTGCCACTGCATATTTCCTGACCTCCCCATGCTGACCACCCTGTGGTGCTTTTCTACATCCTACATTGCCACTCACTGCCCATCCTGATTCAGGCCCTCCAATTCACACCACGCTGTGATGTTTTTCTCACTCCTACTAGTGAATGGCCTGTTGGACAACCTTACAATGCTCACCAACCCATAATATTTTTCAGAAAGCTATCCCACATTGCCACTGCATGTTTCCTGACCTCCCCATGCTGACCATGCCGTGGTGCTTTTCTCCATTCTACATTGCCACTCACTGCCTATCCTAATTCAGGCCTCCCGATTCACACCCTCCCGTGATGTATTTCTCACTCCTACCAGGGATTGGCCGGTTAGAATCCCTTACAATGCGCACCACCACATGATGTTTTTCAGAAACCTATCTTATATTGCCACTCCATGTTTCCTGACCTCCCCATGCTGACCACACCGTGGTACTTTTCTGCATTTTATATTGCCACTCACTGCCTATCCTATTTCAGGCCCTCCGATTCACACCACCCCGTGATGTTTTTCTCACTCGTACTAGTGAATGACCTGTTAGAAAGCCTTACAATGCGCACCACCAGCGATGTTTTTCAGAAACCTATCCTACATTGCCAATGCATGTTTCCGGACCTCTCCATGCTGACCACCCCGTGGTCCTTTTCTCCATCCTACATTGCCACTCACTGTATATCCTAATTCAGAACATCTGATTCAAACCACCCCGTGATGTTTTTCTCAATCCTACAAGTGAATGGCCTGCTACAAATCCTTACAATGCGCACAACCCCGCGATGTTTTTCAGAAACCTATCCTACATTGCCATTGTATGATTCCTGACCTCCCCATGCTCAACAACCCGTGGTGCTTTTCTCCATCCTACATTGCCACTCACTGCCTATCCTAAATCAGGCCCTCTGATTCACACCACCAAGTGATGTTTTTCTCACTCCTACTAGTTAATGGCCTGTTAGAAACCATTACAATGCGCATCTCCCCAAAGTTTTTTTCAGTAACCTATCCTAACTTGTCTCTGCATGTTTCCTGACCTCCACATGCTGACCACCCCGTGGTGCTTTTCTCCATTCTACATTGCCACGCATTGCCAATCCTAATTCAAAACATCAGATTCACACCACCCCGTGATGTTTTTCTCACTCCTACTAGTGAATGGCCTGTTAGAAACCCTTACATGCGCACCACCCCGTGATGTTTATCCGAAAACTATTCTACATTGCCACTGCATGTTTCATGTCCTCCAATTGCTGAGCACCCCATGGTGCTTTTCTCCATCCTACATTGCCATTCACTTCCTATCCTAAATCAGGTCCTCCGATTCAAACCAGCCCGTGATGTTTTTCTCACTCCTCCTAGTGAATGACCTTTTAGAAACCCTTACAATCCTCACTACCCGCGATGTTTTTTAGAAACCTATCCTCCATTGCCACTGCATGTGTCCTGACCTCCCCATGATGACCACCCCTTGGTGCTTTTCTCCATCCTACATTGCCACTCACTGCCTATCCTGATTCAGGCCGTCCGATTCACACCACGCTGTGATGTTTTTCTCACTCCTACTAGTGAATGGCCTGTTAGATACCCTTACAATGCGCACCACCCCGCTTTTTTTTTCAGAAACCTATCGTACATTACCAGTGCATGTTTCCTGACCTCCCCATGATGACCACACCGTGGTGCTTTTCTCCAGCCTACATTGCCACTCACTGCCTATCCTAATTCAGCCCCTCCGATTCACACCACCCCGTGATGTTTTTCTCACTCCTACTAGTGAATGGCCTGTTAGAATGCCTTACAATGCACACCAGTCCGCGATGTTTTTCAAAAACCTATCCTACATTGCGAATGCATGTTTCCTGACCTCCCCATGCTGAACACCCCGTGGTGCTTTTCTCCATCCTACATTTCCACTCACTGCCTATCGTAATTCAGGCCCTCCGATTCACACCACCCCGTGATGTTTTTCTCACTCCTACTAGTGAATGGCCTGTTAGAAACCCTTACAATGCGCACCACCCCGTGATGTTTATCAGAAAACTGTCCAACATTGCCACTGCATGTTTCATGTCCTCCCCATGCTGAGCACCCCGTGGTGCCTTTCTCCATCCTACATTGCCACTCACTTCCTATCCTAAATCAGGCCCTCCTATTTAAACCACCCCGTGATGTTTTTCTCACTCCTACTAGTGAATGGCCTGTTAGAAACACTTACAATCCTCACCACCCATTATGTTTTTTAGAAACCTATCCTACATTGCCACTGCATTGTCCTGAACTACATTGTCCTGACCTCCCCATGATGACCACCCCGTGGTGCATTTCTCCATCCTATATTGCCACTCACTGCCTATCCTGATTCAGGCCGTCCGATTCAAACCACGCCGTGATGTTATTCTCAGTCCTACTAGTGAATGGCCTTTTAGAAACCCGTACAATGCGCACCACCCCGTTGTTTTTTTCAGAAAACTATCCTACATTGCCACTGCATGTTTCCTGACCTCCCCATGCTGACCACCACGTGGTGCTTTTTTGCATCCTACATTGCCACTCACTGCCTATACTAATTCCATTTTATGTTGCCACTCACTGCCTATCCTGATTCAGGCCCTCCTATTCACACCACCCCGTGATGTTTTTCTCACTCCTACTAGTGAATGGCCTGTTAGAAACCCTTACAATGCGCACCACCCCGCTTTTTTTTTTTCAGAAACCTATCCTACATTACCAGTGCATGTTTCCTGACCTCCCCATGCTGACCACCACGTGGTGCTTTTCTCCATCCTACATTGCACTCACTGCCTATCATAATTCAGAACATCTGATTCACACGACCCCGTGATGTTTTTCTCACTCCTACTAGTGAATGGCCTGTTAGAAACCCTTAAAATCCGCACCACCCCGTGATATTTTTCAAAAAATATCCTACATTGCCATTGCATGTTTCCTGAACTCCCCATGATGACCACCCCGTGGTGCATTTCTCCATCCTACATTGCCACTCACGGCCTATCCTAATTCAGGCCCTCCGATTCACACCACCCCGTGTTGTTTTTCTCACTCCTGCTAGTGAATGGCCTGTTAGAAACCCTTACAAGGCACACCACCCCGAGATGTTTTTCAGAAAACTATCCTACATTGCCACTGCACGTTTCCTGTCCTCCCCATGATGACCACCCCGTCGTGCTTTTCTCCATTTTACATTGCCACTCACTGCCTATCCTAATTCAGCCTCTCCGATTCACACAACCACGTGATGTTTTTCTGACTCCCACTGGTGAATGGACTTCTACAAACCCTTACAATGCGAACAACCCCGTGACGTTTTTCAGAAACCTATCGTACATTGCCAATGCATGTTTCCTGACCTCCCCATGCTCACCAACCCGTGGTGCTTTTCTCCATCCTACATTGACACTCACTGTCTAACTTGATTCAGGCCCTCCAACTCACACCACCCAGAGTTGTTTTTCTCACTCCTACTAGTGAATGGCCTGTTAGAAACCCTTACAATGCGCACCACCCCATTTTTTTTCAGAAACCTATCCTACTTTGCCAGTGCATGTTATCTCACCTCCCCATGCTGACCACCCTGTTTCGCTTTTCTCCAACCAACATTGCCACTCAATGCTTATGCTAATTCAGGCCCTCCGATTCACACCACCCCGTGATGTTTTTGTCACTCCTAGTAGTGAATGGCCTGATAGAAACCCTTTCCATCCTCACCACCCGCGATGTTTTTCAGAAACCTATCCTACATTTCCACTGCATGTTTCCTGACCTCCCCATCCTGACCACCCTGTGGTGCTTTTCTCCATCCTACATTGACACTCACTGCCTATCCTGATTCAGGCCCTCCGATTCACACCAGACCATTATATTTTTCTCACTCCTACTAGTGAATGGCCTGTTAGAAACCCTTACAATGCGCACCACCCCGCGATGTTTTTTAGAAACCTATCCTACATTGCCACTGCATGTTTTCTGATGTCCCCATGCTGACCACACCGTGGTCCTTTTCTACACTTTACGTTGCCACTCACTGCCTATCCTAACTCAGGCCCTCCTACTCACACAACCCCGTGATATTTTTCTCACTCCTACTAGTGAATGGACTGTTAGAAAGCCTTACAATGCGCAACACCCGGTGATGTTTTTCAGAAAAATATCCTACATTGCCAATGCATGTTTCCTGACCTCCCCATGCTGACCACCCCATGGTGCTTTTCTCCATCCTACATTGCACTCACTGCCTATCATAATTCAGAACATCTGATTCACACGACCGCGTGATGTTTTCTCACTCCTACTAGTGAATGCCCTGTTAGAAACCCTAACAATGCGCATCACCCCGTTTTTTTTTTTCAGAAACCTATCCTACATTATCACTGCATGTTTCCTGACCTCCCGATGCTGACCACCCTGTGGTTTTTTCTCCATCCTACATTGCCACTCACTGCCTATCCTAATTCAGGGCCTCCGATTCATACCACTGCCTTGATGTTGTTCTCACTCCTACTAGTGAATGGCCTTTTAGAAAATCTTACAATTCCTATCACCCAACAATGATTATCAGAAACCTATTCTACATTGCCACTGCATGTTTCCTTGCCTCCCCATGCTGACAAACCCGTGGTGCTTTTCTCCATCCTACATTGCCACTCACAGCCTATCCTAATTCAGACCCTCCGATTCACACCACCCTGTGATGTTTTTTTCACTACTACATGTGAATGGTTTGTTAGAAAGCCTTACAATGTGCACCACCACGCAATTTTTTTCAGAACTTATCCTACATTGCCATTACATGTTTCCTGACCTCCCCAGGTTGACCACCCCGTGGTGCTTTTCTCCCTTCTTCATTGCCACTAACTGCCTTTCCTAATTCAGCCCCTCCGATTCACACCACCACGTGATGTTTTTCTCACTCCTACTAGTGAATGGCCTGCTACAAACCCTTATAATGCGCACAACCCCGAGACGCTTTTCAGAAACCTATCGTAAATTGACAATGCATGTTTCCTGACCTCCCCATGCTCACCAACCCGTGGGGCTTTTCTCCATCCTACATTGCCACTCACTGTCTAACTTGATTCAGACCCTCCAATTCACACCACACCATGATGTATTTCTCACTCCTACTAGTAAATGTCCTGTTAGAAACCCTTACCATGCGAACTACGCTGCGATGTTTTTCACAAACCTATCCTACATTGCCACTGCATGTTTCCTGACTTCCCAATCCTGACCACCCCATGGTGCTTTTCTCCATCCTACATTGCCACTCACGGCCTATACTGATTCAGGCCTTACGATACACACCGCTTCGTGATCTTTTTCTCCCTCCTACTAGTGGAAGGCCTTTTAGAAACCCTTACAATGAGCACCAACCTGCAATGTTTTTAAGAAACCTATCCTTTTGGTGCTTTTCTCCATCCTACACTGCCACTCACTGCGTATCCTGTTTCAGGCCCTTCGATTCACACCACCCCATGATGATTTTGTCACTCCTACTAGTGAATGGCCTGCTACAAACCCTTACAATGCGCACAACCCCAAAATGTTTTTCAGGAACCTATCCTACATTGCCATTGCATGTTTCCTGACCTCCCCATGCTCACAAACACATGGTGCTTTTCTCCATCCTACATTGGCACTCACTGTCTAACTTGATTCAAGCCCTCCGATTCACACCACACCATGATGTATTTCTCACTCCTACTAGTGAATGGCCTGTTAGATACCTTTGCAATGCGCCGAACCCCGCGATGTTTTTCAGAAACCGATCCTGCATTGCCATTGCATGTTTCCTGACCTCACCATGCTGACCACACGTGGTGCTTTTCTCCATGTTATGTTGCCACTCACTGCCTATACTAATTCATACCCACCGATTCACAGCACCACGTCATGTTTTTCTCACTCCTACTAATGAATGGCCTCTTAGAAACCCTTACAACGCGCACCACGCCGATGTTTTTTTTCAGAAACCTATCCTACATTGCCAATGCATGTTTCCTGACCTCCCCATGCTGACCACCCCGTGGTGCTTTTCTCCATCCTACATTGCCACTCACTGCTTATCATAATTCAGGCCTTCTGATTCACACCACCCCGTGATGTTTTTCTCACTCCTACTAGTGAATGGCCTGTTAGAAAGCCTTACAATTCTCACCACCCACGATGTTTTTCAGAAACCTATCCTACATTGCCACTGCCTGTGTCCTGACCTCCCCATGATGACCACCCTTTGGTGCTTTTCTCCATCCTACATTGCCACTCACTGCCTATCCTGATTCAGGCCCTCCAAAACACACCACGCCGTGCTGTTTTTCTCACTCCTACTAGTGAATGGCCTGTTAGAAACCCTTACATTGCGCACCTACCCGGAATGTATTTCAGAAAGCTATCCCACATTGCCACTGCATATTTCCTGACCTCCCCATGCTGACCACCCTGTGGTGCTTTTCTACATCCTACATTGCCACTCACTGCCCATCCTGATTCAGGCCCTCCAATTCACACCACGCTGTGATGTTTTTCTCACTCCTACTAGTGAATGGCCTGTTGGACAACCTTACAATGCTCACCAACCCATAATATTTTTCAGAAAGCTATCCCACATTGCCACTGCATGTTTCCTGACCTCCCCATGCTGACCATGCCGTGGTGCTTTTCTCCATTCTACATTGCCACTCACTGCCTATCCTAATTCAGGCCTCCCGATTCACACCCTCCCGTGATGTATTTCTCACTCCTACCAGGGATTGGCCGGTTAGAATCCCTTACAATGCGCACCACCACATGATGTTTTTCAGAAACCTATCTTATATTGCCACTCCATGTTTCCTGACCTCCCCATGCTGACCACACCGTGGTACTTTTCTGCATTTTATATTGCCACTCACTGCCTATCCTATTTCAGGCCCTCCGATTCACACCACCCCGTGATGTTTTTCTCACTCGTACTAGTGAATGACCTGTTAGAAAGCCTTACAATGCGCACCACCAGCGATGTTTTTCAGAAACCTATCCTACATTGCCAATGCATGTTTCCGGACCTCTCCATGCTGACCACCCCGTGGTCCTTTTCTCCATCCTACATTGCCACTCACTGTATATCCTAATTCAGAACATCTGATTCAAACCACCCCGTGATGTTTTTCTCAATCCTACAAGTGAATGGCCTGCTACAAATCCTTACAATGCGCACAACCCCGCGATGTTTTTCAGAAACCTATCCTACATTGCCATTGTATGTTTCCTGACCTCCCCATGCTCAACAACCCGTGGTGCTTTTCTCCATCCTACATTGCCACTCACTGCCTATCCTAAATCAGGCCCTCTGATTCACACCACCAAGTGATGTTTTTCTCACTCCTACTAGTTAATGGCCTGTTAGAAACCATTACAATGCGCATCTCCCCAAAGTTTTTTTCAGTAACCTATCCTAACTTGTCTCTGCATGTTTCCTGACCTCCACATGCTGACCACCCCGTGGTGCTTTTCTCCATTCTACATTGCCACGCATTGCCAATCCTAATTCAAAACATCTGATTCACACCACCCCGTGATGTTTTTCTCACTCCTACTAGTGAATGGCCTGTTAGAAACCCTTACATACGCACCACCCCGTGATGTTTATCCGAAAACTATTCTACATTGCCACTGCATGTTTCATGTCCTCCAATTGCTGAGCACCCCATGGTGCTTTTCTCCATCCTACATTGCCATTCACTTCCTATCCTAAATCAGGTCCTCCGATTCAAACCAGCCCGTGATGTTTTTCTCACTCCTCCTAGTGAATGACCTTTTAGAAACCCTTACAATCCTCACTACCCGCGATGTTTTTTAGAAACCTATCCTCCATTGCCACTGCATGTGTCCTGACCTCCCCATGATGACCACCCCTTGGTGCTTTTCTCCATCCTACATTGCCACTCACTGCCTATCCTGATTCAGGCCGTCCGATTCACACCACGCTGTGATGTTTTTCTCACTCCTACTAGTGAATGGCCTGTTAGATACCCTTACAATGCGCACCACCCCGCTTTTTTTTCAGAAACCTATCGTACATTATCAGTGCATGTTTCCTGACCTCCCCATGATGACCACCCCGTGGTGCTTTTCTCCAGCCTACATTGCCACTCACTGCCTATCCTAATTCAGCCCCTCCGATTCACACCACCCCGTGATGTTTTTCTCACTCCTACTAGTGAATGGCCTGTTAGAATGCCTTACAATGCACACCAGTCCGCGATGTTTTTCAAAAACTTATCCTACATTGCCAATGCATGTTTCCTGACCTCCCCATTCTGACCACCCCGTGGTGCTTTTCTCCATCCTACATTTCCACTCACTGCCTATCGTAATTCAGGCCCTCCGATTCACACCACCCCGTGATGTTTTTCTCACTCCTACTAGTGAATGGCCTGTTAGAAACCCTTACAATGCGCACCACCCCGTGATGTTTATCAGAAAACTATCCAACATTGCCACTGCATGTTTCATGTCCTCCCCATGCTGAGCACCCTGTGGTGCCTTTCTCCATCCTACATTGCCACTCACTTCCTATCCTAAATCAGGCCCTCCTATTTAAACCACCCCGTGATGTTTTTCTCACTCCTACTAGTGAATGGCCTGTTAGAAACACTTACAATCCTCACCACCCATGATGTTTTTTATAAACCTATCCTACATTGCCACTGCATTGTCCTGAACTACATTGTCCTGACCTCCCCATGATGACCACCCCGTGGTGCATTTCTCCATCCTATATTGCCACTCACTGCCTATCCTGATTCAGGCCGTCCGATTCAAACCACGCCGTGATGTTATTCTCAGTCCTACTAGTGAATGGCCTTTTAGAAACCCGTACAATGCGCACCACCCCGTTGTTTTTTTCAGAAAACTATCCTACATTGCCACTGCATGTTTCCTGACCTCCCCATGCTGACCACCACGTGGTGCTTTTTTGCATCCTACATTGCCACTCACTGCCTATACTAATTCCATTTTATGTTGCCACTCACTGCCTATCCTGATTCAGGCCCTCCTATTCACACCACCCCGTGATGTTTTTCTCACTCCTACTAGTGAATGGCCTGTTAGAAACCCTTACAATGCGCACCACCCCGCTTTTTTTTTTCAGAAACCTATCCTACATTACCAGTGCATGTTTCCTGACCTCCCCATGCTGACCACCACGTGGTGCTTTTCTCCATCCTACATTGCACTCACTGCCTATCATAATTCAGAACATCTGATTCACACGACCCCGTGATGTTTTTCTCACTCCTACTAGTGAATGGCCTGTTAGAAACCCTTAAAATCCGCACCACCCCGTGATATTTTTCAAAAAATATCCTACATTGCCATTGCATGTTTCCTGACCTCCCCATGATGACCACCCCGTGGTGCATTTCTCCATCCTACATTGCCACTCACGGCCTATCCTAATTCAGGCCCTCCGATTCACACCACCCCGTGTTGTTTTTCTCACTCCTGCTAGTGAATGGCCTGTTAGAAACCCTTACAAGGCACACCACCCCGAGATGTTTTTCAGAAAACTATCCTACATTGCCACTGCACGTTTCCTGTCCTCCCCATGATGACCACCCCGTCGTGCTTTTCTCCATTTTACATTGCCACTCACTGCCTATCCTAATTCAGCCTCTCCGATTCACACAACCACGTGATGTTTTTCTGACTCCCACTGGTGAATGGACTTCTACAAACCCTTACAATGCGAACAACCCCGCGACGTTTTTCAGAAACCTATCGTACATTGCCAATGCATGTTTCCTGACCTCCCCATGCTCACCAACCCGTGGTGCTTTTCTCCATCCTACATTGACACTCACTGTCTAACTTGATTCAGTCCCTCCAACTCACACCACCCAGAGATGTTTTTCTCACTCCTACTAGTGAATGGCCTGTTAGAAACCCTTACAATGCGCACCACCCCATTTTTTTTCAGAAACCTATCCTACTTTGCCAGTGCATGTTATCTCACCTCCCCATGCTGACCACCCTGTTTCGCTTTTCTCCAACCAACATTGCCACTCAATGCTTATCCTAATTCAGGCCCTCCGATTCACACCACCCCGTGATGTTTTTGTCACTCCTAGTAGTGAATGGCCTGATAGAAACCCTTTCCATCCTCACCACCCGCGATGATTTTCAGAAACCTATCCTACATTTCCACTGCATGTTTCCTGACCTCCCCATCCTGACCACCCCGTGGTGCTTTTCTCCATCCTATATTGACACTCACTGCCTATCCTGATTCAGGCCCTCCGATTCACACCAGACCATTATATTTTTCTCACTCCTACTAGTGAATGGCCTGTTAGAAACCCTTACGATGCGCACCACCCCGCGATGTTTTTCAGAAACCTATCCTACATTGCCACTGCATGTTTTCTGATGTCCCCATGCTGACCACACCGTGGTCCTTTTCTACACTTTACGTTGCCACTCACTGCCTATCCTAATTCAGGCCCTCCTACTCACACAACCCCGTGATATTTTTCTCACTCCTACTAGTGAATGGCCTGTTAGAAAGCCTTACAATGCGCAACACCCGGTGATGTTTTTCAGAAAAATATCCTACATTGCCAATGCATGTTTCCTGACCTCCCCATGCTGACCACCCCATGGTGCTTTTCGCAATCCTACATTGCACTCACTGCCTATCATAATTCAGAACATCTGATTCACACGACCGCGTGATGTTTTCTCACTCCTACTAGTGAATGCCCTGTTAGAAACCCTAACAATGCGCATCACCCCGTTTTTTTTTTTTTCAGAAACCTATCCTACATTATCACTGCATGTTTCCTGACCTCCCGATGCTGACCACCCTGTGGTGTTTTCTCCATCCTACATTGCCACTCACTGCCTATCCTAATTCAGGGCCTCCGATTCATACCACTGCCTTGATGTTGTTCTCACTCCTACTAGTGAATGGCCTTTTAGAAAATCTTACAATTCCTATCACCCAACAATGATTATCAGAAACCTATTCTACATTGCCACTGCATGTTTCCTTGCCTCCCCATGCTGACAAACCCATGGTGATTTTCTCCATCCTACATTGCCACTCACAGCCTATCCTAATTCAGACCCTCCGATTCACACCACCCTGTGATGTTTTTTTCACTACTACATGTGAATGGTTTGTTAGAAAGCCTTACAATGTGCACCACCACGCGATTTTTTTCAGAACTTATCCTACATTGCCATTACATGTTTCCTGATCTCCCCAGGTTGACCACCCCGTGGTGCTTTTCTCCCTTCTTCATTGCCACTAACTGCCTTTCCTAATTCAGCCCCTCCAATTCACACCACCACGTGATGTTTTTCTCACTCCTACTAGTGAATGGCCTGCTACAAACCCTTATAATGCGCACAACCCCGAGACGCTTTTCAGAAACCTATCGTAAATTGACAATGCATGTTTCCTGACCTCCCCATGCTCACCAACCCGTGGGGCTTTTCTCCATCCTACATTGCCACTCACTGTCTAACTTGATTCAGACCCTCCAATTCACACCACACCATGATGTATTTCTCACTCCTACTAGTAAATGTCCTGTTAGAAACCCTTACCATGCGAACTACGCTGCGATGTTTTTCACAAACCTATCCTACATTGCCACTGCATGTTTCCTGTCTTCCCAATCCTGACCACCCCGTGGTGCTTTTCTCCATCCTACATTGCCACTCACGGCCTATACTGATTCAGGCCTTGCGATACACACCGCTTCGTGATCTTTTTCTCCCTCCTACTATTGGAAGGCCTTTTAGAAACCCTTACAATGAGCACCAACCTGCAATGTTTTTAAGAAACCTATCCTTTTGGTGCTTTTCTCCATCCTACACTGCCACTCACTGCGTATCCTGTTTCAGGCCCTTCGATTCACACCACCCCATGATGATTTTGTCACTCCTACTAGTGAATGGCCTGCTACAAACCCTTACAATGCGCACAACCCCAAAATGTTTTTCAGGAACCTATCCTACATTGCCATTGCATGTTTCCTGACCTCCCCATGCTCACAAACACATGGTGCTTTTCTCCATCCTACATTGGCACTCACTGTCTAACTTGATTCAAGCCCTCCGATTCACACCACACCATGATGTATTTCTCACTCCTACTAGTGAATGGCCTGTTAGATACCTTTGCAATGCGCCGAACCCCGCGATGTTTTTCAGAAACCGATCCTGCATTGCCATTGCATGTTTCCTGACCTCACCATGCTGACCACACGTGGTGCTTTTCTCCATGTTATGTTGCCACTCACTGCCTATACTAATTCATACCCACCGATTCACAGCACCACGTCATGTTTTTCTCACTCCTACTAATGAATGGCCTCTTAGAAACCCTTACAACGCGCACCACGCCGATGTTTTTTTTCAGAAACCTATCCTACATTGCCAATGCATGTTTCCTGACCTCCCCATGCTGACCACCCCGTGGTGCTTTTCTCCATCCTACATTGCCACTCACTGCTTATCATAATTCAGGCCTTCTGATTCACACCACCCCGTGATGTTTTTCTCACTCCTACTAGTGAATGGCCTGTTAGAAAGCCTTACAATTCTCACCACCCACGATGTTTTTCAGAAACCTATCCTACATTGCCACTGCCTGTGTCCTGACCTCCCCATGATGACCACCCTTTGGTGCTTTTCTCCATCCTACATTGCCACTCACTGCCTATCCTGATTCAGGCCCTCCAAAACACACCACGCCGTGCTGTTTTTCTCACTCCTACTAGTGAATGGCCTGTTAGAAACCCTTACATTGCGCACCTACCCGGAATGTATTTCAGAAAGCTATCCCACATTGCCACTGCATATTTCCTGACCTCCCCATGCTGACCACCCTGTGGTGCTTTTCTACATCCTACATTGCCACTCACTGCCCATCCTGATTCAGGCCCTCCAATTCACACCACGCTGTGATGTTTTTCTCACTCCTACTAGTGAATGGCCTGTTGGACAACCTTACAATGCTCACCAACCCATAATATTTTTCAAAAAGCTATCCCACATTGCCACTGCATGTTTCCTGACCTCCCCATGCTGACCATGCCGTGGTACTTTTCTCCATTCTACATTGCCACTCACTGCCTATCCTAATTCAGGCCTCCCGATTCACACCCTCCCGTGATGTATTTCTCACTCCTACCAGGGATTGGCCGGTTAGAATCCCTTACAATGCGCACCACCACATGATGTTTTTCAGAAACCTATCTTATATTGCCACTCCATGTTTCCTGACCTCCCCATGCTGACCACACCGTGGTACTTTTCTGCATTTTATATTGCCACTCACTGCCTATCCTATTTCAGGCCCTCCGATTCACACCACCCCGTGATGTTTTTCTCACTCGTACTAGTGAATGACCTGTTAGAAAGCCTTACAATGCGCACCACCAGCGATGTTTTTCAGAAACCTATCCTACATTGCCAATGCATGTTTCCGGACCTCTCCATGCTGACCACCCCGTGGTCCTTTTCTCCATCCTACATTGCCACTCACTGTATATCCTAATTCAGAACATCTGATTCAAACCACCCCGTGATGTTTTTCTCAATCCTACAAGTGAATGGCCTGCTACAAATCCTTACAATGCACACAACCCCGCGATGTTTTTCAGAAACCTATCCTACATTGCCATTGTATGATTCCTGACCTCCCCATGCTCACCAACCCGTGGTGCTTTTCTCCATCCTACATTGCCACTCACTGCCTATCCTAAATCAGGCCCTCTGATTCACACCACCAAGTGATGTTTTTCTCACTCCTACTAGTTAATGGCCTGTTAGAAACCATTACAATGCGCATCTCCCCAAAGTTTTTTTCAGTAACCTATCCTAACTTGTCTCTGCATGTTTCCTGACCTCCACATGCTGACCACCCCGTGGTGCTTTTCTCCATTCTCCATTGCCACGCATTGCCAATCCTAATTCAAAACATCTGATTCACACCACCCTGTGATGTTTTTCTCACTCCTACTAGTGAATGGCCTGTTAGAAACCCTTACATACGCACCACCCCGTGATGTTTATCCGAAAACTATTCTACATTGCCACTGCATGTTTCATGTCCTCCAATTGCTGAGCACCCCATGGTGCTTTTCTCCATCCTACATTGCCATTCACTTCCTATCCTAAATCAGGTCCTCCGATTCAAACCACCCCGTGATGTTTTTCTCACTCCTCCTAGTGAATGACCTTTTAGAAACCCTTACAATCCTCACTACCCGCGATGTTTTTTAGAAACCTATCCTCCATTGCCACTGCATGTGTCCTGACCTCCCCATGATGACCACCCCTTGGTGCTTTTCTCCATCCTACATTGCCACTCACTGCCTATCCTGATTCAGGCCGTCCGATTCACACCACGCTGTGATGTTTTTCTCACTCCTACTAGTGAATGGCCTGTTAGATACCCTTACAATGCGCACCACCCCGCTTTTTTTTTCAGAAACCTATCGTACATTACCAGTGCATGTTTCCTGACCTCCCCATGATGACCACCCCGTGGTGCATTTCTCCAGCCTACATTGCCACTCACTGCCTATCCTAATTCAGCCCCTCCGATTCACACCACCCCGTGATGTTTTTCTCACTCCTACTAGTGAATGGCCTGTTAGAATGCCTTACAATGCACACCAGTCCGCGATGTTTTTCAAAAACCTATCCTACATTGCCAATGCATGTTTCCTGACCTCCCCATGCTGACCACCCCGTGGTGCTTTTCTCCATCCTACATTTCCACTCACTGCCTATCGTAATTCAGGCCATCCGATTCACACCACCCCGTGATGTTTTTCTCACTCCTACTAGTGAATGGCCTGTTAGAAACCCTTACAATGCGCACCACCCCGTGATGTTTATCAGAAAACTATCCAACATTGCCACTGCATGTTTCATGTCCTCCCCATGCTGAGCACCCCGTGGTGCCTTTCTCCATCCTACATTGCCACTCACTTCCTATCCTAAATCAGGCCCTCCTATTTAAACCACCACGTGATGTTTTTCTCACTCCTACTAGTGAATGGCCTGCTACAAACCCTTATAATGCGCACAACCCCGAGATGCTTTTCAGAAACCTATCGTAAATTGACAATGCATGTTTCCTGACCTCCCCATGCTCACCAACCCGTGGGGCTTTTCTCCATCCTACATTGCCACTCACTGTCTAACTTGATTCAGACCCTCCAATTCACACCACACCATGATGTATTTCTCACTCCTACTAGTAAATGTCCTGTTAGAAACCCTTACCATGCGAACTACGCTGCGATGTTTTTCACAAACCTATCCTACATTGCCACTGCATGTTTCCTGTCTTCCCAATCCTGACCACCCCGTGGTGCTTTTCTCCATCCTACATTGCCACTCACGGCCTATACTGATTCAGGCCTTGCGATACACACCGCTTCGTGATCTTTTTCTCCCTCCTACTATTGGAAGGCCTTTTAGAAACCCTTACAATGAGCACCAACCTGCAATGTTTTTAAGAAACCTATCCTTTTGGTGCTTTTCTCCATCCTACACTGCCACTCACTGCGTATCCTGTTTCAGGCCCTTCGATTCACACCACCCCATGATGATTTTGTCACTCCTACTAGTGAATGGCCTGCTACAAACCCTTACAATGCGCACAACCCCAAAATGTTTTTCAGGAACCTATCCTACATTGCCATTGCATGTTTCCTGACCTCCCCATGCTCACAAACACATGGTGCTTTTCTCCATCCTACATTGGCACTCACTGTCTAACTTGATTCAAGCCCTCCGATTCACACCACACCATGATGTATTTCTCACTCCTACTAGTGAATGGCCTGTTAGATACCTTTGCAATGCGCCGAACCCCGCGATGTTTTTCAGAAACCGATCCTGCATTGCCATTGCATGTTTCCTGACCTCACCATGCTGACCACACGTGGTGCTTTTCTCCATGTTATGTTGCAACTCACTGCCTATACTAATTCATACCCACAGATTCACAGCACCACGTCATGTTTTTCTCACTCCTACTAATGAATGGCCTCTTAGAAACCGTTACAACGCGCACCACGCCGATGTTTTTTTTCAGAAACCTATCCTACATTGCCAATGCATGTTTCCTGACCTCCCCATGCTGACCACCCCGTGGTGCTTTTCTCCATCCTACATTGCCACTCACTGCTTATCATAATTCAGGCCTTCTGATTCACACCACCCCGTGATGTTTTTCTCACTCCTACTAGTGAATGGCCTGTTAGAAAGCCTTACAATTCTCACCACCCACGATGTTTTTCAGAAACCTATCCTACATTGCCACTGCCTGTGTCCTGACCTCCCCATGATGACCACCCTTTGGTGCTTTTCTCCATCCTACATTGCCACTCACTGCCTATCCTGATTCAGGCCCTCCAAAACACACCACGCCGTGCTGTTTTTCTCACTCCTACTAGTGAATGGCCTGTTAGAAACCCTTACATTGCGCACCTACCCGGAATGTATTTCAGAAAGCTATCCCACATTGCCACTGCATATTTCCTGACCTCCCCATGCTGACCACCCTGTGGTGCTTTTCTACATCCTACATTGCCACTCACTGCCCATCCTGATTCAGGCCCTCCAATTCACACCACGCTGTGATGTTTTTCTCACTCCTACTAGTGAATGGCCTGTTGGACAACCTTACAATGATCACCAACCCATAATATTTTTCAGAAAGCTATCCCACATTGCCACTGCATGTTTCCTGACCTCCCCATGCTGACCATGCCGTGGTGCTTTTCTCCATTCTACATTGCCACTCACTGCCTATCCTAATTCAGGCCTCCCGATTCACACCCTCCCGTGATGTATTTCTCACTCCTACCAGGGATTGGCCGGTTAGAATCCCTTACAATGAGCACCACCACATGATGTTTTTCAGAAACCTATCTTATATTGCCACTCCATGTTTCCTGACCTCCCCATGCTGACCACACCGTGGTACTTTTCTGCATTTTATATTGCCACTCACTGCCTATCCTGATTCAGGCCCTCCAATTCACACCACGCTGTGATGTTTTTCTCACTCCTACTAGTGAATGGCCTGTTAGACAACCTTACAATGCTCACCAACCCATAATATTTTTCAAAAAGCTATCCCACATTGCCACTGCATGTTTCCTGACCTCCCCATGCTGACCATGCCGTGGTGCTTTTCTCCATTCTACATTGCCACTCACTGCCTATCCTAATTCAGGCCTCCCGATTCACACCCTCCCGTGATGTATTTCTCACTCCTACCTGGGATTGGCCGGTTAGAATCCCTTACAATGCGCACCACCACATGATGTTTTTCAGAAACCTATCTTATATTGCCACTCCATGTTTCCTGACCTCCCCATGCTGACCACACCGTGGTACTTTTCTGCATTTTATATTGCCACTCACTGCCTATCCTATTTCAGGCCCTCCGATTCACACCACCCCGTGATGTTTTTCTCACTCGTACTAGTGAATGACCTGTTAGAAAGCCTTACAATGCGCACCACCAGCGATGTTTTTCAGAAACCTATCCTACATTGCCAATGCATGTTTCCGGACCTCTCCATGCTGACCACCCCGTGGTCCTTTTCTCCATCCTACATTGCCACTCACTGTATATCCTAATTCAGAACATCTGATTCAAACCACCCCGTGATGTTTTTCTCAATCCTACAAGTGAATGGCCTGCTACAAATCCTTACAATGCACACAACCCCGCGATGTTTTTCAGAAACCTATCCTACATTGCCATTGTATGATTCCTGACCTCCCCATGCTCACCAACCCGTGGTGCTTTTCTCCATCCTACATTGCCACTCACTGCCTATCCTAAATCAGGCCCTCTGATTCACACCACCAAGTGATGTTTTTCTCACTCCTACTAGTTAATGGCCTGTTAGAAACCATTACAATGCGCATCTCCCCAAAGTTTTTTTCAGTAACCTATCCTAACTTGTCTCTGCATGTTTCCTGACCTCCACATGCTGACCACCCCGTGGTGCTTTTCTCCATTCTACATTGCCACGCATTGCCAATCCTAATTCAAAACATCTGATTCACACCACCCTGTGATGTTTTTCTCACTCCTACTAGTGAATGGCCTGTTAGAAACCCTTACATACGCACCACCCCGTGATGTTTATCCGAAAACTATTCTACATTGCCACTGCATGTTTCATGTCCTCCAATTGCTGAGCACCCCATGGTGCTTTTCTCCATCCTACATTGCCATTCACTTCCTATCCTAAATCAGGTCCTCCGATTCAAACCACCCCGTGATGTTTTTCTCACTCCTCCTAGTGAATGACCTTTTAGAAACCCTTACAATCCTCACTACCCGCGATGTTTTTTAGAAACCTATCCTCCATTGCCACTGCATGTGTCCTGACCTCCCCATGATGACCACCCCTTGGTGCTTTTCTCCATCCTACATTGCCACTCACTGCCTATCCTGATTCAGGCCGTCCGATTCACACCACCCCGTGATGTTTTTCTCACTCCTACTAGTGAATGGCCTGTTAGAATGCCTTACAATGCACACCAGTCCGCGATGTTTTTCAAAAACCTATCCTACATTGCCAATGCATGTTTCCTGACCTCCCCATGCTGACCACCCCGTGGTGCTTTTCTCCATCCTACATTTCCACTCACTGCCTATCGTAATTCAGGCCATCCGATTCACACCACCCCGTGATGTTTTTCTCACTCCTACTAGTGAATGGCCTGTTAGAAACCCTTACAATGCGCACCACCCCGTGATGTTTATCAGAAAACTATCCAACATTGCCACTGCATGTTTCATGTCCTCCCCATGCTGAGCACCCCGTGGTGCCTTTCTCCATCCTACATTGCCACTCACTTCCTATCCTAAATCAGGCCCTCCTATTTAAACCACCCCGTGATGTTTTTCTCACTCCTCCTAGTGAATGGCCTGTTAGAAACACTTACAATCCTCACCACCCATGATGTTTTTTAGAAACCTATCCTACATTGCCACTGCATTGTCCTGAACTACATTGTCCTGACCTCCCCATGATGACCACCCCGTGGTGCATTTCTCCATCCTATATTGCCACTCACTGCCTATCCTGATTCAGGCCGTCCGATTCAAACCACGCCGTGATGTTATTCTCAGTCGTACTAGTGAATGGCCTTTTAGAAACCCGTACAATGCGCACCACCCCGTTGTTTTTTTTCAGAAAACTATCCTACATTGCCACTGCATGTTTCCTGACCTCCCCATGCTGACCACCACGTGGTGCTTTTTTGCATCCTACATTGCCACTCACTGCCTATACTAATTCCATTTTATGTTGCCACTCACTGCCTATCCTGATTCAGGCCCTCCTATTCACACCACCCCGTGATGTTTTTCTCACTCCTACTAGTGAATGGCCTGTTAGAAACCCTTAAAATCCGCAAAACCCCGTGATATTTTTCAAAAAATATCCTACATTACCAGTGCATGTTTCCTGACCTCCCCATGCTGACCACCACGGGGTGCTTTTCTCCATCCTACATTGCACTCACTGCCTATCATAATTCAGAACATCTGATTCACACGACCCCGTGATGTTTTTCTCACTCCTACTAGTGAATGGCCTGTTAGAAACCCTTAAAATCCGCACCACCCCGTGATATTTTTCAAAAAATATCCTACATTGCCATTGCATGTTTCCTGACCTCCCCATGATGACCACCCCGTGGTGCATTTCTCCATCCTACATTGCCACTCACAGCCTATCCTAATTCAGGCCCTCCGATTCACACCACCCCGTGTTGTTTTTCTCACTCCTGCTAGTGAATGGCCTGTTAGAAACCCTTACAAGGCACACCACCCCGTGATGTTTTTCAGAAAACTATCCTACATTGCCACTGCACGTTTCCTGTCCTCCCCATGATGACCACACCGTCGTGCTTTTCTCCATTTTACATTGCCACTCACTGCCTATCCTAATTCAGCCTCTCCGATTCACACAACCACGTGATGTTTTTCTGACTCCCACTGGTGAATGGACTTCTACAAACCCTTACAATGCGAACAACCCCGCGACGTTTTTCAGAAACCTATCGTACATTGCCAATGCATGTTTCCTGACCTCCCCATGCTCACCAACCCGTGGTGCTTTTCTCCATCCTACATTGACACTCACTGTCTAACTTGATTCAGGCCCTCCAACTCACACCACCCAGAGATGTTTTTCTCACTCCTACTAGTGAATGGCCTGTTAGAAACCCTTACAATGCGCACCACCCCATTTTTTTTCAGAAACCTATCCTACTTTGCCAGTGCATGTTATCTCACCTCCCCATGCTGACCACCCTGTTTCGCTTTTCTCCAACCAACATTGCCACTCAATGCTTATCCTAATTCAGGCCCTCCGATTCACACCACCCCGTGATGTTTTTGTCACTCCTAGTAGTGAATGGCCTGATAGAAACCCTTTCCATCCTCACCACCCGCGATGTTTTTCAGAAACCTATCCTACATTTCCACTGCATGTTTCCTGACCTCCCCATCCTGACCACCCCGTGGTGCTTTTCTCCATCCTACATTGACACTCACTGCCTATCCTGATTCAGGCCCTCCGATTCACACCAGACCATTATATTTTTCTCACTCCTACTAGTGAATGGCCTGTTAGAAACCCTTACAATGCGCACCACCCCGCGATGTTTTTCAGAAACCTATCCTACATTGCCACTGCATGTTTTCTGATGTCCCCATGCTGACCACACCGTGGTGCTTTTCTACACTTTACGTTGCCACTCACTGCCTATCCTAATTCAGGCCCTCCTACTCACACAACCCCGTGATATTTTTCTCACTCCTACTAGTGAATGGCCTGTTAGAAAGCCTTACAATGCGCAACACCCGGTGATGTTTTTCAGAAAAATATCCTACATTGCCAATGCATGTTTCCTGACCTCCCCATGCTGACCACCCCATGGTGCTTTTCTCCATCCTACATTGCCATTCACTTCCTATCCTAAATCAGGTCCTCCGATTCAAACCACCCCGTGATGTTTTTCTCACTCCTCCTAGTGAATGGCCTTTTAGAAACCCTTACAATCCTCACTACCCGCGATGTTTTTTAGAAATCTATCCTCCATTGCCACTGCATGTGTCCTGACCTCCCCATGATGACCACCCCTTGGTGCTTTTCTCCATCCTACATTGCCACTCACTGCCTATCCTGATTCAGGCCGTCCGATTCACACCACGCTGTGATGTTTTTCTCACTCCTACTAGTGAATGGCCTGTTAGATACCCTTATAATGCGCACCACCCCGCTTTTTTTTTCAGAAACCTATCGTACATTACCAGTGCATGTTTCCTGACATCCCCATGATGACCACCCCGTGGTGCTTTTCTCCAGCCTACATTGCCACTCACTGCCTATCCTAATTCAGCCCCTCCGATTCACACCACCCCGTGATGTTTTTCTCACTCCTACTAGTGAATGGCCTGTTAGAATGCCTTACAATGCACACCAGTCCGCGATGTTTTTCAAAAACCTATCCTACATTGCCAATGCATGTTTCCTGACCTCCCCATGCTGAACAACCCGTGGTGCTTTTCTCCATCCTACATTTCCACTCACTGCCTATCGTAATTCAGGCCCTCCGATTCACACCACCCCGTGATGTTTTTCTCACTCCTACTAGTGAATGGCCTGCTAGAAACCCTTACAATGCGCACCACCCCGTGATGTTTATCAGAAAACTATCCAACTTTGCCACTGCATGTTTCATGTCCTCCCCATGCTGAGCACCCCGTGGTGCCTTTCTCCATCCTACATTGCCACTCACTTCCTATCCTAAATCAGGCCCTCCTATTTAAACCACCCCGTGATGTTTTTCTCACTCCTCCTAGTGAATGGCCTGTTAGAAACACTTACAATCCTCACCACCCATGATGTTTTTTAGAAACCTATCCTACATTGCCACTGCATTGTCCTGAACTACATTGTCCTGACCTCCCCATGATGACCACCCCGTGGTGCATTTCTCCATCCTATATTGCCACTCACTGCCTATCCTGATTCAGGCCGTCTGATTCAAACCACGCCGGGATGTTATTCTCAGTCCTACTAGTGAATGGCCTTTTAGAAACCCGTACAATGCGCACCACCCCGTTGTTTTTTTCAGAAAACTATCCTACATTGCCACTGCATGTTTCCTGACCTCCCCATGCTGACCACCCTGTGGTGCTTTTTTGCATCCTACATTGCCACTTACTGCCTATACTAATTCCATTTTATGTTGCCACTCACTGCCTATCCTGATTCAGGCCCTCCTATTCACACCACCTCGTGATGTTTTTCTCACTCCTACTAGTGAATGGCCTGTTAGAAACCCTTACAATGCGCACCACCCCGCTTTTTTTTTTTTCAGAAACCTATCCTACATTACCAGTGCATGTTTCCTGACCTCCCCATGCTGACCACCACGTGGTGCTTTTCTCCATCCTACATTGCACTCACTGCCTATCATAATTCAGAACATCTGATTCACACGACCCCGTGATGTTTTTCTCACTCCTACTAGTGAATGGCCTGTTAGAAACCCTTAAAATCCGCACCACCCCATGATATTTTTCAAAAAATATCCTACATTGCCATTGCATGTTTCCTGACCTCCCCATGATGACCACCCCATGGTGCATTTCTCCATCCTACATTGCCACTCACGGCCTATCATAATTCAGGCCCTCCGATTCACACCACCCCGTGATGTTTTTCTCACTCCTGCTAGTGAATGGCCTGTTAGAAACCCTTACAAGGCACACCACCCCGTGACGTTTTTCAGAAAACTATCCTACATTGCCACTGCACGTTTCCTGTCCTCCCCATGATGACCACCCCGTCGTGCTTTTCTCCATTTTACATTGCCACTCACTGCCTATCCTAATTCAGCCTCTCCGATTCACACAACCACGTGATGTTTTTCTGACTCCCACTGGTGAATGGACTTCTACAAACCCTTACAATGCGAACAACCCCGCGACGTTTTTCAGAAACCTATCGTACATTGCCAATGCATGTTTCCTGACCTCCCCATGCTCACCAACCCGTGGTGCTTTTCTCCATCCTACATTGACACTCACTGTCTAACTTGATTCAGGCCCTCCAACTCACACCACCCAGTGATGTTTTTCTCACTCCTACTAGTGAATGGCCTGTTAGAAACACTTACAATGCGCACCACCCCATTTTTTTTCAGAAACCTATCCTACATTGCCAGTGCATGTTATCTCACCTCCCAATGCTGACCACCCTGTTTCGCTTTTCTCCAACCAACATTGCCACTAAATGCTTATCCTAATTCAGGCCCTCCGATTCACACCACCCTTTGATGTTTCTGTCACTCCTAGTAGTGAATGGCCTGATAGAAACCCTTTCAATCCTCACCACCCGCGATGTTTTTCAGAAACCTATCCTACATTTCCACTGCATGTTTCCTGACCTCCCCATCCTGACCACCCCGTGGTGCTTTTCTCCATCCTACATTGCCACTCACTGCCTATCCTGATTCAGGCCCTCCGATTCACACCAGCCCATTATATTTTTCTCACTCCTACTAGTGAATGGCCTGTTAGAAACCCTTCCAATGCGCACCACCCCGCGATGTTTTTCAGAAACCTATCCTACATTGCCACTGCATGTTTTCTGATGTCCCCATGCTGACCACACCGTGGTGCTTTTCTACACTTTACGTTGCCACTCACTGCCTATCCTAATTCAGGCCCTCCTACTCACACCACCCCGTGATATTTTTCTCACTCCTACTAGTGAATGGCCTGTTAGAAAGCCTTACAATGCGCAACACCCGGTGATGTTTTTCAGAAAAATATCCTACATTGCCAATGCATGTTTCCTGACCTCCCCATGCTGACCACCCCATGGTGCTTTTCTCCATCCTACATTGCACTCACTGCCTATCATAATTCAGAACATCTGATTCACACGACCGCGTGATGTTTTCTCACTCCTACTAGTGAATGGCCTGTTAGAAAACCTTAAAATCCGCAGCACCCCGTGATGTTTTTTAAAAAATATCCTACATGGCGACTGCATGTTTCCTGACCTCCCCATGATGACCACCCCGTGGTCCTTTTATCCATCCTTCATTGCCACTCACTGCCTATCCTGATTCAGGCCCTCCAATTCACACCACCCTGTTATATTTTTCTCACTCCTACTAGCGAATGACCTGTTAGAAACCCTTACAATGCACACCACCCTGTGATGTTTTTCAGAGACCTATCCTACATTGCCACTGCATGTTTCCTGACCTCCCCATGCTGACCACACCGTGATGCTTTTCTCCATATTACGTTTCCACTCACTGCCTATCGTAATTCAGGCCCTCCAATTCACACCACCCTGTGAAGTTTTTCTCACTCCTACTAGTGAATGGCCTGTTAGAAAGACTTACAATGCGAACAACCCGGCGATGTTTTTCAGAAACCTATCCTACATTGCCATTGTATGATTCCTGACCTCCCCATGCTCACCAACCCTTGGTGCTTTTCTCCATCCTACATTGCCACTCACTGCCTATCCTAAATCAGGCCCTCTGATTCACACCACCAAGTGATGTTTTTCTCACTCATACTAGTTAATGGCCTGTTAGAAACCTTTACAATGCGCATCACACCAAGTTTTTTTCAGTAACCTATCCTAACTTGTCTCTGCATGTTTCCTGACCTCCACATGCTGACCACCCCGTGGTGCTTTTCTCCATCCTACATTGCCACTCACTGTCAATCCTAATTCAAAACATCTGATTCAAACCACCCCGTGCTGTTTTTCTCACTCCTACTAGTGAATGGCCTGTTAGAAACCCTTACATACGCACCACCCCATGATGTTTATCAGAAAACTATTGTACATTGCCACTGCATGTTTCATGTCCTCCCATTGCTGAGCACCCCATGGTGCTTTTCTCCATCCTACATTGCCACTCACTTCCTATCCTAAATCAGGTCCTCCGATTCAAACCACCCCAAGTTGTTTTTCTCACTCCTTCTAGTGAATTGCCTGTTAGAAACCCTCACAATCCTCACCACCCGCGATGTTTTTTAGAAACCTATCATACATTGCCACTGCATGTGTCCTGACCTCCACATGATGACCACCCCTTGGTGCTATTCTACATCCTACATTGCACTTACTGCCTATCATAATTCAGAACATCTGACTCACACGACCCCGTTATGTTTTTCTCACTCCTACTAGTGAATGGCCTGTTAGAAACCCTTAAAATCCGCACCACGCCGTGATGTTTTTCAAAAAATATCCTACATTGCCATTGCATGTTTCCTGACCTCCCCATGATGACCACCACGTGGTGCTTTTCTCCATCCTACATTGCCACTCACTGCCTATCCTAATTCAGGCCCTCCGATTCACACACCCCGTGATGTTTTTCTCACTGCTACTAGTCAATGGCCTGTTAGGAACCCTTACAATGCGAACCACCCCACTTTTTTTTTCACAAACCTATCCTTCATTGCCATTGCATGTTTCCTCACCTCCCCATGCTGACCACCCTGTTTTGCTTTTCTCCATTCAACATTGCCACTCAATGCTTAACCTAATTCAGGCCCTCTGATTCACACCACCCCATGATGTTTTTCTCACTCCTGCTAGTGAATGGCCTGTTAGAAACCCTTACAATGCGCACCACCCCGTGATGTTTATCAGAAAACTATCCTACATTGCCACTGCATGTTTCATGTCCTCCCCATGCTGAGCACCCCGTGGTGCTTTTCTCCATCCTACATTGCCACTCACTGCCTATCGTAATTCAGGCCCTCTGATTCACACCACCCCGTGATGTTTTTCTCACTCCTAGTAGTGAATGGCCTGTTAGAATGCCTTACAATGCACACCAGTCCGCGATGTTTTTCAGAAACCTATCCTACATTGCCAATGCATGTTTCCTGACCTCCCCATGCTGACCACCCCGTGGTGTTTTCTCCATCCTACATTTCCACTCACTGCCTATCGTAATTCAGGCCCTCCGATTCATACCACCCCGTGATGTTTTTCTCACTCCTACTAGTGAATGGCCTGTTAGAAACCCTTACAATGCACACCACCCCGTTGTTTTTTTCAGAAAACTATCCTACATTGCCACTGCATGTTTCCTGACCTCCCCATGCTGACCACCCTGTGGTGCTTTTTTGCATCCTACATTGCCACGCACTTCCTATTCTAAATCAGGCCCTCCGATTTAAACCACCCCGTGATGTTTTTCTCACTCCTACTAGTGAATGGCCTGTTAGAAACACTTACAATCCTCACCACCCATGATGTTTTTTAGAAACCTATCCTACATTGCTACTGCATTGTCCTGAACTACATTGTCCTGACCTCCCCATGATGACCAACCCGAGGTGCATTTCTCCATCCTACATTGCCACTCACTGCCTATCCTGATTCAGGCCGTCCGATTCAAACCACGCCGTGATGTTATTCTCAGTCCTACTAGTGAATGGCCTTTTAGAAACCCTTACAATGCGCACCACCCCGTTGTTTTTTTCAGAAAACTATCCTACTTTGCCACTGCATGTTTCCTGACCTCCCCATGCTGACCACCCTGTGGTGCTTTTTTGCATCCTACATTGCCACTCAATGCTTATCCTAATTCAGGCCCTCCGATTCACACCACCCCGTGATGTTTTTCTCACTCCTACTAGTGAATGGCCTGTTAGAAACCCTTACAATGCGTACCACCCGGCGATGTTTTTCAGAAACCTATCCTACATTGCCACTGCATGTTGCCTGACCTCCCCATGCTGACCACCCCGTGGTGCTTTTCTCCATTCTACATTGCCACTCACTGCCTATTGTAATTCAGGCCCTCCAATTCACACCACCCCGTGATGTTTTTCTCACTCCTACTAGTGAATGGTCTGTTAGAAACCCTTACAATGCGTACCACCCGGCGATGTTTTTCAGAAACCTATCCTACATTGCCACTGCATGTTGCCTGACCTCCCCATGCTGACCACCCCGTGGTGCTTTTCTCCATTCTACATTGCCACTCACTGCCTATTGTAATTCAGGCCCTACGATTCACACCACCCCATGATGTTTTTCTCACTCCTACTAGTGAATGGCCTGTTAGATTGCCTTACAATGCACACCACCCCGTGATGTTTTTCAGAAAACTATCCTACATTGCCACTGCACGTTTCCTGTCCTCCCCATGATGACCACCCCGTCGTGCTTTTCTCCATTTTACATTGCCACTCACTGCCTATCCTAATTCAGCCTCTCGAATTCACACAACCAAGTGATGTTTTTCTCACTCCCACTGGTGAATGGCCTTCTACAAACCCTTACAATGCGAAAAACCCCGCGACGTTTTTCAGAAACCTATCGTACATTGCCAATGCATGTTTCCTGACCTCCCCATGCTCACCAACCCGTGGTGCTTTTCTCCATCCTACATTGACACTCACTGTCTAACTTGATTCAGGCCCTCCAATTCACACCACCCAGTGATGTTTTTCTCACTCCTACTAATGAATGGCCTGTTAGAAACCCTTACAATGCGAACTACCCCATTTTTTTCAGAAACCTATCCTACATTGCCACAGCATGTTATCTCACCTCCCCATGCTGACCACCCTGTTTTGCTTTTCTCCAAACAACATTGCCACTCAATGCTTATCCTAATTCAGGCCCTCCGATTCACACCACCACGTGACGTTTTTGGCACTCCTAGTAGTGTATGGCCTGATAGAAACCCTTACAATCCGCACCACCCGCGATGTTTTTCAGAAACGTATCCTACATTGCCACTGCATGTTTCCTGACCTCCCCATCCTGACCACCCCGTGGTGCTTTTCTCCATCCTACATTGCCACTCACTGCCTATCCTGATTCAGGCCCTCCGATTCACACCAGCCCATTATATTTTTCTCACTCCTACTAGTGAATGGCCTGTTAGAAACCCTTACAATGCGCACCACACGGCGATGTTTTTCAGAAACCTATCCTACATTGCCACTGCATGTTTCCTGATGTCCCCATGCTGACCACACCGTGGTACTTTTCTACACTTTACGTTGCCACTCACTGCCTATCCTAATTCAGGCACTCCTACTCACACCACCCCGTGATATTTTTCTCACTCCTACTAGTGAATGGCCTGTTAGAATGCCTTACAATGCGCAACATCCGGTGATGTTTTTCAGAAACCTATCCTACATTGCCATTACATGTTTCCTGACCTCCCCATGTTGACCACCCCGTGGTGCTTTTCTCCATTCTTCATTGCCACTCACTGCCTATCCTAATTCAACCCCTCCGATTCACACCACCACGTGATGTTTTTCTCACTCCTACTAGTGAATGGCCTTCTTCAAACCCTTACAATGCGAACAACACCGTGACGTTTTACAGAAACCTATCGTGCATTGCCAATGCATGTTTCCTGACTCCCCATGCTCACCTACCTGTGGTTCTTTTCTCCATCCTACATTGACACTCACTGTCTAACGTGATTCAGGCCTTCCAATTCGCACCACACCATGATGTATTTCTCACTCCTACTAGTGAATGGCCTGTTAGAAACCCTTACAATGCGCACCACCCCGGGATGTTTTTCAGAAACTTATCCTACATTGCCACTGCATGTTTCCTGACCTCCCAATCCTGACCACCATGTGGTGCTTTTCTCCATCCTACATTGCCACTCACGGCCTATACTGATTCAGGCCCTGCGATTCACACCACCTCGTGATGTTTTTCTCACTCCTACTAGTGAAAGGCCTTTTAGAATCCCTAATAATGAGCAAGACCCCACAATGTTTTTTAGCAACCTATCCTACATTGCCACTGCATGTTTCCTGACCTCCCCATCCTGACCACCCTGTGGTGCTTTTCTCCATTTTATGTTGCCACTCACTGCCTATCCTGATTCAGGCCTTAAAATTCACACCAGCCCATTATATTTCTCTTACTCCTACTAGTGAATGGCCAGTTAGAAACCCTTACAATGCGCACAACCCGGCGATGTTTTTCAGAAACCTATCCTACATTGCCACTGCATGTTTCCTGACCTCCCCATGCTGACCACCCTGTGGTGCTTTTCTCCATCCTACATTGCCACTCACTGCCTATCCAGATTCAGGCCCTCCAATTCACACCACCCCGTTATATTTTTCTCACTCCTACTAGCGAATGGCCTGTTGAAACCCTTACAAAGCACACCACCCTGTGATGTTTTTCAGAGACCTATCCTACATTGCCACTGCATGTTTCCTGACCTCCCCATGCTGACCACACCGTGATGCTTTTCTCCATATTACGTTTCCACTCACTGCCTTCCTGATTCAGGCCCTCCGATTCACACCACCCCGTGAAGTTTTTCTCACTCCTACTAGTGAATGGCCTGTTAGAAAGCCTTACAATGCACACAACCCCGCGATGTTTTGCAGAAACCTATCCTATATTGCCAAGGCATGTTTCCTGACTTCTGCATGCTGACCACCCCGTGGTGCTTTTCTCCATCCTACATTGCCACTCACTGCCTATCCTAATTCAGGGCCTCCTATTCACACCACCGCGTGATTTTTTTCTCACTCCTACTAGTGAATGGCATGTTAGAAACCCTAACAATGTGCACCACCCAGCAATGCTTATCAGAAACATATTCTACATTGCCACTGCATGTTTCCTTGCCTCCCCATTCTGACAAACCCATGGTGCTTTTCTCTATCCTACATTGCCACTTACAGCCTATCCTAATTCAGACCCTCTGACTCACACCATCCTGTGATGTTTTCTTCACTCCTACTTGTGAATGGCTTGTAGAAAGCCTTAAAATATGTACCACCCCGCGATGTTTTTCAGAAACCTATCCTACATTGCCATTACATGTTTCCTGCCCACCCCATGTTGACCACCCCGTGGTGCTTTTCTCCATTCTTCATTGCCACTAACTGCCTATCCTAATTCAGCCCCTCCGATTTACACAACCACGTGATGTTTTTCTTACTCCTACTAGTGAATGGCTGTCTACAAACCCTTGCAATGCGAACAACCCCGCGACGTTTTACAGAAACCTACCGTGCATTGCCAATGCATGTTTCCTGACTTCACCATGCTCACCAACCCGTGGTGATTTCTCCATCCTACATTGACACTCACTGTCTAACTTGATTCTGGCCCTCCAATTCACATCACACCATGATGTATTTCTCACTCCTACTACTAAATGGCCTGTTAGAAACCCTTACCATGCGCACTACGCCGAGATGTTTTTCAGAAACCTATCCTACATTGCCACTGCATGTTTCCTGACCTCCCAATCCTGACAACCCCGTGGTGCTTTTCTCCATCAAACATAGCCACTCACGGCCTAAACTGATTCAGGCACTGCGATTCACACCACCTCGTGATGTTTTTCTCACTCCTACAAGTGAAAGGCCTTTTAGAAACCCTTATACTGAGCACCACCCCGCAATGTTTTTAAGAAACCTATTCTACATTGCCACTGCATGTTTCCTGACCTCCCCATCCTGACCACGCCGTGGTGCTATTCTCCATTTTATGTTGCCACTCACTGCCTATACTGATTCAGGCCTTCCTATTAACAACACCCCGTGATGTTTTTCTCACTCCTACTAGTGAATGGCCTGTTAGAAAGCCTTACAATGCGCAATTCCCGGCGATGTTTTTCAGAAACCTAACCTACTTTGCGAATGCATGTTTCCTGACCTCCCCATGCTGACCACCCCGTGGTGCTTTTCTCCATCCTACGTTGCACTCACTGCCTATCATAATTCAGAACATCTGATTCACACGACCCCGTGATGTTTTTCTCATTCCTACTAGTGAATGGCCTGTTAGTAACCCTTAAAATCCGCACCACCCCGAGATGTTTTTCAAAAAATATCCTACATTGCCACTGCATGTTTCCTCACTTCCCCATGCTGACCACCCTGTTTTGCTTTGCTCCATCCTACATTGCCACTCACTGCCTATCCTGATTCAGGCCCTCCAATTCACACCACCCCGTAATATTTTTCTCACTCCTACTAGTGAATGGCATGTTAGAAACCGTTACAATGCGCACCACCCCGTGATGTTTTTCAGAAAACTATCCTACATTGCCACTGCATGTTTCCTGTCTTCCCCATGCTGAGCACCCCGTGGTGCTTTTCTGCATCCTACATTGCCACTCACTGCCTATCATAATTTAGGCCCTCGGGTTCACACAATGCCGTGATGTTTTTCTCACTCCTACTAGTGAATGGCATGTTAGAAACCCTTACAATCCTCACCACCCGCGATGTTTTTTAGAAACCTATAGTACATTGCCACTGCATGTTGCCTGACCTCCCCATGATGACCACCCCGTGGTGCTTTTCTCCATCCTACATTGCCACTCACTGCCTATCCTGATTCACTCCCTCTGATTCACACCACGACGTGTGGTTTTTCTCACTCCTACTAGTGAATAGCCTGTTAGAAACCCTTACAATGCGTACCACCCCGTGATGTTTATCAGAAAACTATCCTACATTGCCACTGCATGTTTCATGTCCTCCCCATGCTGAGCACCCCGTGGTGCCTTTCTCCATCCTACATTGCCACTCACTGCCTATCCTGATTCAGGCCCTCCGATTCACACCAGCCCATTATATTTTTCTCACTCCTACTAGTGAATGGCCTGTTAGAAACCCATACAATGCGCACCACCCCGCGAAGTTTTTCCGAAACCTATCCTACATTGCCACTGCATGTTTACTGATGTCCCCATGCTGACCACACCGTGGTACTTTTCTACACTTTATGTTGCCACTCACTGCCTATCCTAATTCAGGCACTCCTACTCACACCACCCCGTGATATTTTTCTCACTCCCACTAGTGAATGGCCTGTTAGAATGCCTTACAATGCGCAACACCCGGTGTTGTTTTTCAGAAACCTATCCTACATTGCCATTACATGTTTCCTGACCTCCCCATGTTGACCACCCCGTGGTGCTTTTCTCCATTCCTCATTGCCACTCACTGCCTATCCTAATTCAACCCCTTCAATTCACACCACCACGTGATGTTTTTCTCACTCCTACTAGTGAATGGCCTTCTTCAAACCCTTACAATGCGAACAACACCGCGACGTTTTACAGAAACCTATCGTTCATTGCCAATGCATGTTTCCTGACTCCCCATGCTCACCAACCTGTGGTGCTTTTCTCCATCCTACATTGACACTCACTGTCTAACGTGATTCAGGCCTTCCAAATCACACCACACCATGGTGTATTTCTCACTACTACAAGTGAATGGCCTGTTAGAAACCCTTACAATGCTCACCACCCCGGGATGTTTTTCAGAAACCTATCCTACATTGCCACTGCATGTTTCCTGACCTCCCAATCCTGACCAACACGTGGTGCTTTTCTCCATCCTACATTGCCAATCACGGCCTATACTGATTCAGGCCCTGCGATTCACACCACCTCGTGATGTTTTTCTCACTCCTACTAGTGAAAGGCCTTTTAGAAACCCTAATAATGAGCAAGACCCCACAAGGTTTTTAAGAAACCTATCCTACATTGCCACTGCATGTTTCCTGACCTCCCCATCCTGACCACCCTGTGGTGCTTTTCTCCATTTTATGTTGCCACTCACTGCCTATCCTGATTCAGGCCTTAAAATTCACACCAGCCCATTATATTTCTCTTACTCCTACTAGTGAATGGCCAGTTAGAAACCCTTACAATGCGCACAACACGGCGATGTTTTTCAGAAACCTATCCTACATTGCCACTGCATGTTTCCTGACCTCCCCATGCTGACCACCCCGTGGTGCTTTTCTCCATCCTACATTGCCACTCACTGCCTATCCTGATTCAGGCCCTCCAATTCACACCACCCCGTTATATTTTTCTCACTCCTACTAGCGAATGGCCTGTTGAAACCCTTACAAAGCACACCGCCCTGTGATGTTTTTCCGAGACCTATCCTACATTGCCACTGCATGTTTCCTGACCTCCCCATGCTGACCACACCGTGATGCTTTTCTCCATATTCCGTTTCCACTCACTGCCTTCCTGATTCAGGCCCTCCGATTCACACCACCCCGTGAAGTTTTTCTCACTCCTACTAGTGAATGGCCTGTTAGAAAGCCTTACAATGCACACCACCCCGCGATGTTTTTCAGAAACCTATCCTACATTGCCAATGCATGTTTCCTGACCTACCAATGCTGACCACCGCTTGGTGCTTTTCTCCTTCCTACATTGCCACTCACTGCCTATCCTGATTCAGGCCCTCCAATTCACACCACCCTGTTATATTTTTCTCAGTCCTACTAGCGAATGGCTTGTTAGAAACCCTGAAAATGCACACCACCCTGTGATGTTTTTCAGAGACCTATCCTACATTGCCACTGCATGTTTCCTGACCTCCCCATGCTGACCACACCGTGATGCTTTTCTAAATTTTACGTTTCCACTCACTGCCTATCGTATTTCAGGCTCTCCGATTCACACCACCCCGTGAAGTTTTTCTGACTCCTACTAGTGAATGGCCTGTTAGAAAACCTTACAATGCACACCACCCCGCGATGTTTTTCCGAAAACTATCCTACATTGCCACTGCATGTTTCCTGTCCTCCCCATGGTGACCACCCTGTGGTGCTTTTCTCCATCCTACATTGCCACTCACTGCCTATCCTAAATCAGGCCATCCGATTCACACCACCTCGTGATGTTTTTCTGACTCGTACTAGTGAATGGCCTGTTAGAAACCCTTACAATCATCACCACCCGCGTTGTTTTTCAGAAACCTATCCTACATTGCCACTGCATGTGTCGTGACCTCCCCATGATGACCACCCCGTGGTGCTTTTCTCCATCCTACATTGCCACACACAGCCTATCCTGATTCAGGCCGTACGATTCACACCACGCCGTGATGTTTTTCTCACTCCTACTAGTAAATGGCCTGTTAGAAACCCTTGCAATGCGCACCAACCCGTAATGTTTTTCAGAAAGCTATCCCACTTTACCACTGCATGTTTCCTGACCTCCCCATGCTGACCACCCCGTGGTGCTTTTCTACATCCTACATTGCCACTCACTGCCTATCATTATTCAGGCCCTCCGATTCACACCACCCTGATATGTTTTTCTCACTGCTACTAGTGAATGGCCTGCTAGATGGCCTTACAATGCGCACCACCCAGCGATGTTTTGCAGAAACCTATCCTATATTGCCAAGGCATGTTTCCTGACTTCCACATGCTGACCACCCCATGGTGCTTTTCTCCATCCTACATTGCCACTCACTGCCTATCCTAATTCAGGGCCTCCTATTCACACCACTGCGTGATTTTTTTCTCACTCCTACTAGTGAATGGCATGTTAGAAACCCTAACAATGTGCACCACCCAGCAATGCTTATCAGAAACATATTCTACATTGCCACTGCATGTTTCCTTGCCTCCCCATTCTGACAAACCCATGGTGCTTTTCTCCATCCTACATTGCCACTTACAGCCTATCCTAATTCAGACCCTCTGACTAACACCATCCTGTGATGTTTTTTTCACTCCTACTTGTGAATGGCTTGTAGAAAGCCTTAAAATGTGTACCACCCCGTGATGTTTTTCAGAAACCTATCCTACATTGCCATTACATGTTTCCTGCCCTCCCCATGTTGACCACCCCGTGGTGCTTTTCTCCATTCTTCATTGCCACTCACTGCCTATCCTAATTCAGCCCCTCCGATTTACACAACCACGTGATGTTTTTCTTACTCCTACTAGTGAATGGCTGTCTACAAACCCTTGCAATGGGAACAACCCCGCGACGTTTTACAGAAACCTACCGTGCATTGCCAATGCATGTTTCCTGACCTCACCATGCTCACCAACCCGTGGTGATTTCTCCATCCTACATTGACACTCACTGTCTAACTTGATTCTGGCCCTCCAATTCACATCACACCATGATGTATTTCTCACTCCTACTAGTAAATGGCCTGTTAGAAACCCTTACCATGCGCACTACGCCGAGATATTTTTCAGAAACCTATCCTACATTGCCACTGCATGTTTCCTGACCTCCCACTCCTGACAACCCCGTGGTGCTTTTCTCCATCACACATAGCCACTCACGGCCTAAACTGATTCAGGCACTGCGATTCACACCACCTCGTGATGTTTTTCTCACTCCTACAAGTGAAAGGCCTTTTAGAAACCCTTATACTGAGCACCACCCCGCAATGTTTTTAAGAAACCTATTCTACGTTGCCACTGCATGTTTCCTGACCTCCCCATCCTGACCACGCCGTGGTGCTATTCTCCATTTTATGTTGCCACTCACTGCCTATACTGATTCAGGCCCTCCTATTAACACCACCCCGTGATGTTTTTCTCACTCCTACTAGTGAATGGCCTGTTAGAAAGCCTTACAATGCGCAATTCCCGCCTTGTTTTTCAGAAACCTAACCTACTTTGCGAATGCATGTTTCCTGACCTCCCCATGCTGACCACCCCGTGGTGCTTTTCTCCATCCTACGTTGCACTCAATGCCTATCATAATGGTGAATGGCCTGTTAGTAACCCTTAAAATCCGCACCACCCCGAGATGTTTTTCAAAAAATATCCTACATTGCCACTGCATGTTTCCTCACTTCCCCATGCTGACCACCCTGTTTTGCTTTGCTCCATCCTACATTGCCACTCACTGCCTATCCTGATTCAGGCCCTCCAATTCACACCACCCCGTAATATTTTTCTCACTCCTACTAGTGAATGGCATGTTAGAAACCGTTACAATGCGCACCACCCCGTGATGTTTTTCAGAAAACTATCCTACATTGCCACTGCATGTTTCCTGTCCTCCCCATGCTGAGCACCCCGTGGTGCTTTTCTGCATCCTACATTGCCACTCACTGCCTATCATAATTCAGGCCCTCGGGTTCACACAATGCCGTGATGTTTTTCTCACTCCTACTAGTGAATGGCCTGTTAGAAACCCTTACAATCCTCACCACCCGCGATGTTTTTTAGAAACCTATAATACATTGCCACTGCATGTGTCCTGACCTCCCCATGATGACCACCCCGTGGTGCTTTTCTCCATCCTACATTGCCACTCACTGCCTATTCTGATTCACGCCCTCCGATTCACACCACGTCGTGAGGTTTTTCTCACTCCTACTAGTGAATGGCCTGTTAGAAACCCTTACAATGCGCACCAACCCATAATGTTTTTCAGAAAGCTATCCCACATTGCCACTGCATGTTTCCAGATCTCCCCATGCTGACCACCCCGTGGTGGTTTTCTCCATCCTACATTGCCACTCACTGCCTATCCTTATTCAAGTCCTCTGATTCACACCACCCCATTATATTTTTCTCACTCCTACTAGTGAATGGCCTGCTAGAAAGCCTTACAATGCGCTCCACCCGGCGATGTTTTGCAGAAACCTATCCTACATTGCCAATACATGTTTCCTGACCTCCGCATGCTGACCACCCCGTGGTGCTTTTCTCCATCCTACATTGCCACTCACTGCCTATCCTAATTAAGGCCCTCCGATTGACACAACCTCGTGATGTTTTTCTCACTCCTACTAGTGAATGGCCTGTTAGAAACCCTAACAATGCGCACCACCCCGCTTTTTTTTTTCAGAAACCTATCCTACATTACCACTGCATGTTTCCTAACCTCCCGATGCTTACCACCCCGTGGTGATTTTCTCCCTTCTTCATTGCCACTAACTGCCTATCCTAATTCAGCCCCTCCGATTCACACCACCACGTGATGTTTTTCTCACTCCTACTAGTGAATGGCCTGCTACAAACCCTTATAATGCGCACAACCCCGCGACATTTTTCAGAAACCTATCGTAAATTGACAATGCATGTTTCCTGACCTCCCCATGCTCACCAACCCGTGGGGCTTTTCTCCATCCTACATTGCCACTCACTGTCTAACTTGATTCAGAGCCTCCAATTCACACCACACCATGATGTATTTCTCACTCCTACTAGTAAATGTCCTGTTAGAAACCCTTACCATGCGAACTACGCTGCGATGTTTTTCAGAAACCTATGCTACATTGCCACGGCATGTTTCCTGACTTCCCAATCCTGACCACCCCGTGGTGCTTTTCTCCATCCTACATTGCCACTCACGGCCTATACTGATTCAGGCCCTGCGATTCACACCGCCTCGTGATGTTTTTCTCCCTCCTACTAGTGGAAGGCCTTTTAGAAACCCTTAAAATGAGCACCAACCTGCAATGTTTTTAAGAAACCTATCCTTTTGGTGCTTTTCTCCATCCTACACTGCCACTCACTGCCTATCCTGATTCAGGCCCTCCGATTCACACCACCCCATGATGATTTTGTCACTCCTTCTAGTGAATGGCCTGCTACAAACCCTTACAATGCGCACAACCCCAAAATGTTTTTCAGGAACCTAACCTACATTGCCATTGCATGTTTCCTGACCTCCCCATGCTCACCAACCCATGGTGCTTTTCTCCATCCTACATTGCCCCTCACTGTCTAACTTGATTCACGCCCTCCGATTCACACCACACCACGATGTATTTCTCACTACTACTAGTGAATGGCCTGTTAGATACCTTTGCAATGCGCCCAACCCCGCGATGTTTTTCAGAAACCGATCCTGCATTGCCACTGCATGTTTCCTGACCTCACCATGCTGACAACACGTGGTGCTTTTCTCCATGTTATGTTGCCACTCACTGCCTATACTAATTCATTCCCACTGATTCACAGCACCACGTGATGTTTTTCTCACTCCTACTAATGAATGGCCTGTTAGCAACCCTTACAATGCGCACCACCCAGAGATGTTTATCAGAAATATATCCTACATTGCCACTGAATGTTTCCTGACCTCCCCATGCTGACCACCCCGTGGTGCTTTTCTCCATCCTACATTGCCACTCACTGCCTATCCTAAATCAGGCCCTCCAATTCACACCACCCCATGATGTTTTTCTCACTCCTAATACTTAATGGCCTCATAGAAACCCTTACAATGCGCACCACGCCGATGTTTTTTTTCAGAAACCTATCCTACATTGCCACTGCATGTTTCCTGACCTCCCCATGCAGACCAACCTGTGGTGCTTTTCTCCATCCTACATTGCCACTCACTGCCTATCCTTATTCAGGCCCTCCGATTCACACCACCCCGTTATGTTTTTTTCACTCCAACTTGTGAATGGCCTGTTAGAAACGCTTACAATTCACACCACCCCGCAATGTTTTTCAGAAAACTATAATACATTGCCTCGGCATGTTTCCTGACCTGTCCATGCTGACCACCCCGTGGTGCTCTTCTCCTTCCTACATTGCCACTCACTGCCTCTCCTAATTCAGGCCCTCCGTTTCACACAACACCGTGATGTTTTTCTATTCCTGAAAGGAATAGAAAGGCCTATTAGAAACCCTTACAATGCGCACCACAGCTCGATGTTTCACAGAAACCTATGCTACATTGCCACAGCATGTTTCTTGACCTCCCCATCCTGACCACCCCATGGTGCTTTTCTCCATCATACATTGCCACTCACTGCCTATTCTAATTCAGGCCCTCCAATTTGCACCACCCCGTGATGTTTTTCTCACTCCTACTAGTGAATTGTCTTTTAGAAACCCTTACAATGCGCACCACCCCGCTATGTTTTTCAGAAAACTTTCCTACATTGCCACTGCTGTTTCCAGACCTCCTCATGCTGACCACCCCATGGTGCTTTTCTCCATCCTACATTGCCACTCACTGCCTATCCTAATTCAGGCCCTCCAATTAACATCACCCCATGATGTTTTTCTCACTCCTACTAGTGAATGGCCTGTTAGAAACCCTTACAATGCGCACCACTGGGCGATGTTTTTCGGAAACCTATCCTACATTGCCACTGCAAGTTTTCTGACCTCCGCATGTTGACCGCCCATTTTGCTTTTCTCCATCCTACATTGCCACTCACTGCCTATCCTAACTCAGGCCCTTTGATTCACACAACAACGTGATGTTTTTCTCACTCCTACTAGTGAATGGCCTGTAAGAAACCCTTATAATGCGCACCAACCCGATATTTTTTCTGAAACCTATCCTAAATTGCCACTGCACGTTTGCTGACCTCTCCATGCCGACCACCCCGTGGTTTTTTCTACATTCTACATTGCCACTCACTGCCTATCCTGATTCAGGCACTCCGGTTAACACCACACTGTGATGTTTTTCTCAATCGTACTAGTGAATGGCCAGTTACAAACACTTAAAATGCGCATCACCCCGCGATGTTTTTCCGAATCCTATGCTACTTTGCCACTGCATGTCTCCTGACCTCCCCATGCTGACCACCTAGTGGTGCTTTTCTCAATCCTACATTACCACTCACTGCCTATCCTAATTCAGGACCTCCGATTCACACCACCCCGTGATGTGTTTCTCACTACTACTAGTGAATGGCCTTTTAGGAAAATTTACAATTCGCACCACCCTGCGATGTTTTTCAGAAACATATCCTACATTGCCACTGCATGTTTCCTGACATCTCCATGCTGACCACCCCATGGTGCTTTTCCCCATCCTACATTACCACTCACTGCCTATCCTAATTCAGCCCCTCAAATTCACACCACCCCATGATGTTTTTTCACTCCTACTAGTGAATGGTCTGTTAGAAACCCTTTCAATTGGCACCACCACGCAATTTTTTTCAGAAACCTATCTTACATTGGCCCTGCATGTTTCCTGACTTCCACATCCTAATCACCCCGTGGTGCTTTTCTACCTCCTACATTGCACTCACCGCCTATCCTGATTCAGGCCGTCCGATTCACACCACCCCGTGATGTTTTTCTCACTTCTACTAGTGAATGGCCTGTTAGAAACCCTTAAAATGCGCACCACCCTGCAATGTTTTTCAGAAACCTTTCCTACATTGCCACTGCATGTATCCTGACCTCCCGATCCTGACCACCCCATGGTGCTTTTCTCCATCCTACATTGCCACTCAATGCATATCATAATTCAGGCCCTCCGATTCACACCACCCCGTGATGTTTTTCTCACTCCTACTTGAATGGCCTGTTAGAAACGCTTACAATTCGCACCACCCCGCCATGTTTTTCAAAAAACTATCCTACATTGCCACTGCATGTTTTCTGATCTGTCCATGCTCACCACCCCGTGGTGCTTTTCTCCTTCCTACATTGCCACTCACTGAATATCCTAATTCAGGCCCTCCGAATCACACCACACCGTGATGTTTTTCTACTCCTACGAGTGAATGGCCTATTAGAAACCTTTACAATGCGCACCACACAGCGATTTTTCACAGAAACCTATCCTACATTGCCACTGCATGTTTCCAGACCTCCCCATCCTGACCACACTGTGGTGCTTTTCTCCATACTACATTGCCACTCAATGCCTATCCTGATTCAGGCTTTTCAATTCACACCATCCTGTGATACATTTCTCACTCCTACTAGGGAATGGCCTGTTAGAAAGCCTTACAATGCGCACCACCCGGCGATGATTTTCAGAAACCAACCTACATTGCCAATGCGTGTTTCCTGACCTCCCTATGCTGACCACCCTGTGTTGCTTTTCTCCTTACTACATTGCCATTCATTGCCTATCCTAATTCAGAACATCAAATTCACATCACCCCGTGATATTTTTCTCACTCCTACTAGTGAATGGCCTGTTAGAAACCCTTACAATTCGCACCACCCAGCGATGTTTTTCAGTAACCTATCCTACATTGCCACTGCATGTTTCCTAACCTCCCCATGCTGACCACACCGTGGTGCTTTTCTCCACTTTACATTGCCACTCACTGCCTATCCTAATTCAGGCCCTCCAATTCACACCACCCCGTGATGTTTTTCTCACTCCTACTAGTGAATGGCCTGTTAGAAAGCTTTACAATGCACAACACCCCGCAATGTTTTTCAGAAACCTATCATACATTGGCAATTCATGTTTCCTGACTTCCCCATGCGGACCACCCCGTGGTGCTTTTCCCCATCCTACATTGCCACTCACTGCCTATCCTAATTCAGAACATCTGATTCACACCACCCCTTGATGTTTTTCTCACTCCTACTAGTGAATGGCCTGTCAGAAACCCTTACAATGCGCACCACCCTGTGATGTTTTTCAGAAAACTATGCTACATTGCGACTGAATGTTTCGTGACATCCCCATGCTGACCACCCTGTGGTGTTTTTCTCCATCCTACATTGCCAATCACTGCCTATCCTGATTCAGGCCCTCCGATTCACACCACCCCATGATATTTTTCTCACTTCTACTAGTGAATTGTCTGTTAGAAACCCTTACAATGCGCACCACCCCCCGATGTTTTTCAGGAACCTATCCTTCATTACAACTGCATGTTTCCTGACCTCCTCATGCTGACCACCCCATGGTGCTTTTCTCCATCCTACATTGTCAATCACTGCCTATCCTAATTCAGGCCCTCCGATTAACAACCTCGTGATGTTTTTCTCACTCCTACTACTGAATGGCCTGTTAGAAAACCTTACAATGCGCACCACCCTGCGATGCTTTTCCGAAATATATCCTACATTCCAACTGCATGTTTCCTGACATCTCCATGCTGACGACCGCATGGTGCTTTTTCCATCCTACATTGCCACTCACTGTCTATCCTGATTCAGGCCCTCCGATTCACACCTCACCATGATGTATTTCTCACTCCTACTAGTGAATGGCATGTTCGAAACCCTAACAATGCGCATCACCCCGCGATGCTTTTCAGAAACCTACCCTACATTGTCACAGCATGTTTCCTCACCTCCCCATGCTGACCACCCCTGGAGCTTTTCTCCATCCTACATTGCCACTCACTGCCTATACTGATTCAGGCCCTCCGATTCACACCACACCGTGATGTTTTTCTTACTCCTACTAGTGAATGGCCTGTTAGAAACTCTTACAATGCGCACCATCCCACAATGTTTTTCAGAAACCTATCCTACATTGCCACTGTATGATTCCTGACCTCCCCATGCTGACCACCGGTGGTGCTTTTCTCCATCCTACATTGCGAACTCACTGCCTATTCAGATTCAGGCCCTCCGATTCACACACCCCGTGATGTTTTCTCACTCCTACTAGTGAATGGCCTTTTAGAAACCATTACAATGCGCAACACCCCGCGATATTTTTCAGAAAACTATCCTATTTGCCAGTGCATGTTTCTTGACCTCCACATTCTGACCACCACTGGCGCTTTTCTCCATCCTACATTGCCACTCACGGCCTATCCTGATTCAGGCCCTCAGATTCACACCACCCCGTGATGTTTTTCACACTTCTACTAGTGAATGGCCTGTTAGAAACCCTTACAATGCGCACCACCCTGCGATGTTTTTCAGAAACCTATCCTAACTTGCCACTGCATGTATCCTGACCTCCCGATCCTGACCACCCCATGGTGCTTTTTTCCATCCTACATTGCCACTCAATGCCTATCATAATTCAGGCCATCCGATTCACACCACCCCGTGATGTTTTTTTCACTCCTACTAGTAAATGGCCTGTTAGAAACCCTTACAATGCGCACCACCACGCGATGTTTTTCAGAAAACTATCCTACATTGCCACTGCATGTTTCCTCAACTCCCCATCCTGACCACCCCGTGTTGCTTTTCTCCATACTACATTGCCACTCACTGTCTTTCCTGATGCAGGCCCTCCAATTCAGACCACACTATGATGTATTTCTCACTCTTACTAGTGAATGCCCTGGTAGAAACCCTTACAATGCCCACCACACAGTGATGCTTTTCAGAAAACTATCCTACATTGCCACTGCATGTTTCCTGACCTCCCCATGCTGAACACACCGTGGTGCTTTTCTCCACTTTACATTGCCACTCACTGCCTATTTTGATTCAGGCCCTCTGATTCACAGCACCCCGTGATGTTGTGCTCACTCCTACTAGTGAATGGCTTGTTAGAAACCCTTACAATGCGCCCCACCCCGAAATGTTTTTCAGAAACCTATCCTACATTACCACTGCATGATTCCTGACCTCCACATGCTGACCACCCCTTGGTGCTTTTTCCATCCTACATTGCCACTCACTGCCTATACTGATTCAGGCCTTCCTGTTAACAACACACTGTGATGTTTTTCTCACTCGTACTAGTTAATGGCCTGTTGCAAACACTTAAAATGAGCATCATCCCGCGATGTTTTTCCAAAACCTATGCTACTTTGCCACTGCATGTCTCCTGACTTCCCCATGCTCACCATGCGGTGGTGCTTTTCTCCATCCTATGTTGCCACTCACTGCCTATCCTGATTCAGGCCTTCCAATTCACACCACCCCATGATGTATTTCTCTCTCCTACTAGTGAATGGCCTGTTAGAAACCCTTACAATGCGCACCACCCCGTGATGTTTTTCAGACACCTATACTACATTGCCACTGCATGTGTCCTGACCTCCCCATGCTCACCATGACGTGGTGCTTTTCTCCATTCTACAATGCCACTCAATGCCTATCCTGATTCAGGCCTTCCAATTCACACCACACCGTGATATATTTCTCACTCCTACTAGTGAATGTCTTGTCAGAAAGCCTTACAATCTCGCACCACCCGGCGATGTTATTCAGAAACCAACCTACATTGCCAATGCGTGTTTCCTGACCTCCCCATGCTGACCACCCCGTGTTGCTTTTCTCCTTCCTAAATTGCCATTCACTGCCTATCCTAATTCAGAACATCCAATTCACACCACCCCGTGATATTTTTCTCACTCCTACTAGTGAATGCTCTGTTAGAAACCCTTACAATTCGCACCACCCCGCGATGTTTATCAGAAACCTATCCTGCAATGCCACTGCATGTTTCCTGACATCTCCATGCTGACAACCCCGTGGTGATTTTCTCCATTATATATTGCCACTCACTGCCTCTCCTAAATCAGACCTTCCGATTCACAACACCCCGTGATGTTTTTCTCACTCCTATTATTGAATGGTCTGCTAGAAACACTTACAATGCGCACCACCCCGCGATGATTTTCAAAACCTATCCTACATTGCCACTGCAGGGTTCTTGACCTCCCCATGCTCACCACCCCATGGTTCTATTCTTCATCCTACATTGCCACTAATTGCCTATGCTAATTCAGGCCCTCCGATTCACACCACCCCATGGTGTTTTTCTCACTCTTACTAGTTAATGGCCTGTTAGAAACCCTTACAATGCGCACCACCCCGCGATGTTTTTCAGAAACCTATCCTACATTGCCAATGCATTTTTCCTGACCTCCCCATCAAGACCACCCCATGTTGCTTTTCTCCATACTACATTGCCACTCACTGCCTATCCTAATTCAGGCCCTCCGATTCACACCACCCCGTTATGTTTTTCTCACTCCTACTAGTGAATGGCCTGTTACAAAGCCTTACAATGCACAACACCCCGCAATGTTTTTCAGAAACCTATCCAACATTGGCAATGCATGTTTCCTGACCTCCCCATGTGGACCACCCCGTGGTGCTTTTCCCCATCCTACATTGGCACTCACTGCCTATCCTAATTCAGAACATCTGATTCACACCACCCCTTGATGTTTTTCTCACTCCTACTAGTGAATGGCCTGTCTGAAACTCTTACAATGCGCACCACCCCATGATGCTTTTCAGAAAACTATCCTACATTGCCACTGCATGTTTCCTGACCTCCCCATGCTGAATACCCCGTGCTGTTTTTCTCCATCCTACATTGCCACTCACTGCCTATCCTGATTGAGGGCCTCTGATTTACACTACTCCGTGAGGTTTTTCTCTCTCCTACTAAGGAATGGCCTGTTAGAAACCCTGACAATGCGCACAACCCCGCGATGTTTTTCAGAAACCTATCCTACATTGCCACTGCATGTTTCCTGACCTCCCGATCCTGACCAACTGTGGTGCTTTTCTCCATCCTACATTGTCACTCACTGCCTATCATAATTCAGGCCCTCCGATACACACCACCCCATGATGTTTTTCTCACTCCTAGTGGTGAATGGCCTGTTAGAAACCCTTACAATTCTCACCACCGCGATGTTTTCCAGAAACCTATCCTACATTGCCACTGCATGTGTCCTGACCTCTCCATGCTGTCCACCCCTTCGTGCTTTTCTCCATCCTACATTGCCACTCACTGCCGATCCTGATTCAGGCCATCCGATTCACACAATGCCGTGATGTTTTTCTCACTCGTACTAGTGAATGGCCTGTTAGAAAACCTTACAAGGCGCACCAACCCGCGATGTTTTTCAGAAAGCTATCCCACATTGCCACTGCATGTTTCCTGACCTCCACATGCTGACCACCCCGTGGTTTTTTCTACATCCTACATTGCCACTCACTGCCTTCCTTACTCAGGCCCTCCGATTCACACCACCCCATTATGTTTTTCTCACTCCTACTTGTGAATGGACTGTTAGAAACCCTTACAATGTGCACCATTCCGTGATGTTTTTCAGAAACCTATACTACATTGCCGCTACATGTTTCCTGACCTCCCCATGCTCACCATGACGTGGTGCTTTTCTCCATTCTACAATGCCACTCAATGCCTATCCTGATTCAGGCCTTCCAATTCACACCACACCGTGATATATTTCTCACTCCTACTAGTGAATGGCCTGTTAGAAAGCCTTACAATCTCGCACCACCCGGCGATGTTATTCAGAAACCAACCTACATTGCCAATGCGTGTTTCCTGACCTCCCCATGCGTACCACCCCGTGTTGCTTTTCTCCTTCCTAAATTGCCATTCACTGCCTATCCTAATTCAGAACATCCAATTCACACCACCCCGTGATATTTTTCTCACTCCTACTAGTGAATGCCCTGTTAGAAACCCTTACAATTCGCACCACCCCGCGATGTTTATCAGAAACCTATCCTGCAATGCCACTGCATGTTTCCTGACATCTCCATGCTGACAACCCTGTGGTGATTTTCTCCATCCTATATTGCCACTCACTGCCTCTCCTAAATCAGACCTTCTGATTCACAACACCCCGTGATGTTTTTTTCACTCCTATTATTGAATGTTCTGCTAGAAACACTTACAATGCGCACCACCCCGCGATGATTTTCAAAACCTATCCTACATTGCCACTGCAGGGTTCTTGACCTCCCCATGCTCACCACCCCTTGGTTCTATTCTTCATCCTACATTGCCACTAATTGCCTATGCTAATTCAGGCCCTCCGATTCACACCACCCCATGGTGTTTTTTTTCACTCCTACTAGTTAATGGCCTGTTAGAAACCCTTACAATGCGCACCACCCCGCGATTTTTTTCAGAATCCTATCCTACATTGCCAATGCATTTTTCCTGACCTCCCCATCAAGACCACCCCATGTTGCTTTTCTCCATACTACATTGCCACTCACTGCCTATCCTAATTCAGGCCCTCCGATTCACACCACCCCGTTATGTTTTTCTCACTCCTACTAGTGAATGGCCTGTTACAAAGCCTTACAATGCACAACACCCCGCAATGTTTTTCAGAAACCTATCCAACATTGGCAATGCATGTTTCCTGACCTCCCCATGTGGACCACCCCGTGGTGCTTTTCCCCATTCTACATTGGCACTCACTGCCTATCCTAATTCAGAACATCTGATTCACACCAGCCCTTGATGTTTTTCTCACTCCTACTAGTGAATGGCCTGTCTGAAACCCTTACAATGCGCACCATCCCCATGATGCTTTTCAGAAAACTATCCTACATTGCCACTGCATGTTTCCTGACGTCCCCATGTTGAATACCCCGTGCTGTTTTTCTCCATCCTACATTGCCACTCACTGCCTATCCTGACTGAGGGCCTCTGATTTACACTACTCCGTGAGGTTTTTCTCACTCCTACTAGGGAATGGCCTGTTAGAAACCCTGACAATCACACAACCCCGCGATGTTTTTCAGAAACCTATCCTACATTGCCACTGCATGTTTCCTGACCTCCCGATCCTGACCAACTGTGGTGCTTTTCTCCATCCTACATTGTCACTCACTGCCTATCATAATTCAGGCCCTCCGATACACACCACCCCGTGATGTTTTTCTCACTCCTACTGGTGAATGGCCTGTTAGAAACCCTTACAATTCTCACAACCGTGATGTTTTCCAGAAACCTATCCTATATTGCCACTGCATGTGTCCTGACCTCTCCATGCTGTCCACCCCTTCGTGCTTTTCTCCATCCTACATTGCCACTCACTGCCGATCCTGATTCAGGCCATCCGATTCACACCACGCCGTGATGTTTTTCTCACTCGTACTAGTGAATGGCCTGTTAGAAAACCTTACAAGGCGCACCAACCCGCGATGTTTTTCAGAAAGCTATCCCACATTGCCACTGCATGTTTCCTGACCTCCACATGCTGACCACCCCGTGGTTTTTTCTACATCCTACATTGCCACTCACTGCCTTCCTTACTCAGGCCCTCCGATTCACACCACCCCATTATATTTTTCTCACTCCAACTTGTGAATGGACTGTTAGAAACCCTTACAATGCACACCATCCCGTGATGTTTTTCAGAAACCTATACTACATTGCCGCTACATGTTTCCTGACATCCCCATGCTCACCATGACGTGGTGCTTTTCTCAATTCTACAATGCCACTCAATGCCTATCCTGATTCAGGCCTTCCAATTCACACCACACCGTGATATATTTCTCACTCCTACTAGTGAATGGCCTGTTAGAAAGCCTTACAATCTCGCACCACCCGGCGATGTTATTCAGAAACCAACCTACATTGCCAATGCGTGTTTCCTGACCTCCCCATGCGTACCACCCCGTGTTGCTTTTCTCCTTCCTAAATTGCCATTCACTGCCTATCCTAATTCAGAACATCCAATTCACACCACCCCGTGATATTTTTCTCACTCCTACTAGTGAATGCCCTGTTAGAAACCCTTACAATTCGCACCACCCCGCGATGTTTATCAGAAACCTATCCTGCAATGCCACTGCATGTTTCCTGACATCTCCATGCTGACAACCCCGTGGTGATTTTCTCCATCCTATATTGCCACTCACTGCCTCTCCTAAATCAGACCTTCCGATTCACAACACCCCGTGATGTTTTTCTCACTCCTATTATTGAATGGTCTGCTAGAAACAATTACAATGCGCACCACCCCGCGATGATATTCAAAAGCTATCCTACATTGCCACTGCAGGGTTCTTGACCTCCCCATGCTCACCACCCCATGGTTCTATTCTTCATCCTACATTGCCACTAATTGCCTATCCTAATTCAGGCCCTCCGATTCACACCACCCCATGTTGTTTTTCTCACTCCTACTAGTTAATGGCCTCTTAGAAACCCTTACAATGCGCACCACCCCGTGATGTTTTTCAGAAACCTATCCTATATTGCCAATGCATTTTTCCTGACCTCCCCATCAAGACCACCCCATGTTGCTTTTCTCCATACTACATTGCCACTCTCTGCCTATCCTAATTCAGGCCCTCTGATTCTCACCACCCCGTTATGTTTTTCTCACTCCTACTAGTGAATGGCCTGTTACAAAACCTTACAATGCACAACACCCCGCAATGTTTTTCAGAAACCTATCCAACATTGGCAATGCATGTTTCCTGACCTCCCCATGTGGACCACCCCGTGGTGCTTTTCCCCATCCTACATTGGCATTCACTGCCTATACTAATTCAGAACATCTGATTCACACCAGCCCTTGATGTTTTTCTCACTCCTACTAGTGAATGGCCTGTCTGAAACCCTTACAATGCGCACCACCCCATGATGCTTTTCAGAAAACTATCCTACATTGCCACTGCATGTTTCCTGACCTCCCCATTCTGAATACCCCGTGCTGTTTTTCTCCATTCTACATTGCCACTCACTGCCTATCCTGATTGAGGGCCTCTGATTTACACTACCCCGTGAAGTTTTTCTCACTCCTACTAGGGAATGGCCTGTTGGAAACCCTGACAATGCGCACAACCCCGCGATGTTTTTCAGAAACCTATCCTACATTGCCACTGCATGCTTCCTGACCTCCCGATCCTGACCAACTGTGGTGCTTTTCTCCATCCTACATTGTCACTCACTGCCTATCATAATTCAGGCCCTCCGATTCACACCACCCTGTGATGTTTTTCTCACTCCTACTAGTGAATGGCCTGTTAGAAAACCTTACAAGGTGCACCAACCCGCGATGTTTTTCAGAAAGCTATCCCACATTGCCACTGCATGTTTTCTGACCTCCACATGCTGACCACCCCGTGGTTTTTTCTACATCCTACATTGCCACTCACTGATTTCCTTATTCAGGCCATATGATTCACACCACCCCATTATGTTTTTCTCACTCCTACTTGTGAATGGACTATTAGAAACCCTTACAATGCGCACCATCCCGTGATGTTTTTCAGAAACCTATACTACATTGCCGCTACATGTTTCCTGACCTCCCCATGCTCACCGTGCCATGGTGCTTTTCTCCATCCTACATTGCCACTCACTGCCTATTCTGATTCAGGCCGTCTGATTCACAGCACCCCGTGATGTTTTTCTCACTCCTACTTGTGAATGGCCTGTTAGAAACGCTTACAATTCACACCACCCCGCGATGTTTTTCAGAAAACTATAATACATTGCCTAGGCATGTTTCCTGACCTGTCCATGCTGACCACCCCGTGGTGCTCTTCTCCTTCCTACATTGCCACTCACTGCCTATTCTAATTCAGGTCCTCCATTTCACACAACACCGTGATGTTTTTCTATTCCTGAAAGGAATAGAAAGGCCTATTAGAAACCCTTACAATGCGCACCACAACTCGATGTTTCACAGAAACCTATGAAACATTGCCACAGCATGTTTCTTGACCTCCCCATCCTGACCACCCCATGGTGCTTTTCTCCATCATACATTGCCACTCACTGCGTATTTTAATTCAGGCCCTTCAATTTGCACCACCCCATGATGTTTTTCTCACTGCTACTAGTGAATTGTCTTTTAGAAACCCTTACCATGCGCACCACCCCGCGATGTTTTTCAGGAACCTTTCCTACATTGCCACTGCGTGTTTCCAGACCTCCTCATTCTGACCACCCCATGGTGCTTTTCTCCATCCTACATTGTCACTCACTGCCTATCCTAATTCAGGCCCTCCAATTAACAAAACCCTATGATGTTTTTCTCACTCCTACTAGTGAATGGCCTGTTAGAAAACCTTACAATGCGCAACACCCCGCAATGTTTTTCAGAAACCTATCCGACATTGCCTCTGCATATTTCCTGACCTCCACATGCTGAGCACCCCATGGTGCTTTTCTCCATCCTACATTGTCATTCACTGCCTATCCTAATTCAAGCCCTCTGATTCACACAACCCCTGATGTTTTTCTCACTCCTACTACTGAATGGCCTGTTAGAAACCCTTACAATGTGCAATACCCGCGATGTTTTTCAGAAACCTATCCTTCATTGCCCCTGCATGTTTCCTCACCTCCCCATGTTAACCACCCTGTGGTGTTTTTCTCCATCCTACATTGCCACTCAGTGCCTATCCTAATTCAGGCCCTCCGATTCACACCACCACGTGATGTTTTTCTCGCTCCTACTGGTGAAGGGCCTTTAAAAAACCTTACAATGCGCACCAACCCACGATGTTTTTCAGAAACCTATCCTACATTGCCACTGCAGGTTTCCTGCCCTCCCCATGCTGACCACCGTTGGTGATTTTCTGCATCCTACATTACCACTTCCTTCCTATCCTGATTCAGCCCCTCCGATTCACACCACCCCGTGATGTTTTTCTCACTCCTACTAGTGAATGGCCTGTTAGAATTACAATTCTCACCAGCGCGATGTTTTTCAGAAACCTATCCTACATTGCCACTGTATGTTTCCTGACCTATCCATGCTCACCATGCCGTGGTGCTTTTCTCCTTCCTATGTTGCCACTCACTGCCTAACCTGATTCAGGCCTTCCAATTCACACCACCCCGTGATGTATTTCTCTCTCCTACTAGTGAATGGCCTGTTAGAAACCCTTACAATGCGAACCACCCCGCGATGTTTTTCAGACATCTATACTACATTGCCACTGCAAGTTTCCTGACCTCCCCATGCTCACCATAATGTGGTGCTTTTCTCCATACTACATTGCCACTCAATGCCTATCCTGATTCAGGCTTTCCAATTCACACCATCCTGTGATACATTTCTCACTCCTTCTAGGGAATGGCCTGTTAGAAAGCCTTACAATGCGCACCACCTGGCGATGTTTTTCAGAAACCAACCTACATTGCCAATGCGTGTTTCCTGACCTCCCTATGCTGACCACCCCGTGTTGCTTTTCTCCTTACTACATTGCCATTCATTGCCTATCCTAATTCAGAACATCAAATTCACATCACCCCGTGATATTTTTCTCACTCCTACTAGTGAATGTCCTGTTAGAAACCCTTACAATTCGCACCACCCAGCGATGTTTTTCAGAAACCTATCCTACATTGCCACTGCATGTTTCCTAACCTCCCCATGCTGACCACCCCGTGGTGCTTTTCCCCATCCTACATTGCCACTCACTGCCTATCCTAATTCAGAACATCTGATTCACACCACCCCTTGATGTTTTTCTCACTCCTACTAGTGAATGGCCTGTCAGAAACCCTTACAATGCGCACCACCCCGTGATGTTTTTCAGAAAACTATCCTACATTGCGACTGAATGTTTCGTGACATCCCCATGCTGACCACCCTGTGGTGTTTTTCTCCATCCTACATTGCCAATCACTGCCTATCCTGATTCAGGCCCTCCGATTCACACCACCCCGTGATATTTTTCTCAATTCTACTAGTGAATTGTCTGTTAGAAACCCTTACAATGCGCACCACCCCCCGATGTTTTTCAGGAACCTATCCTTCATTACAACTGCATGTTTCCTGACCTCCTCATGCTGACCACCCCATGGTGCTTTTCTCCATCCTACATTGTCAATCACTGCCTATCTTAATTCAGGCCCTCCGATTCATAACCTCGTGATGTTTTTCTCACTCCTACTACTGAATGGCCTGTTGAAAACCTTACAATGCGCACCACCCTGCGATGTTTTTCCGAAATATATCCTACATTCCAACTGCATGTTTCCTGACATCTCCATGCTGACGACCGCATGGTGCTTTTTCCATCCTACATTACCACTCACTGTCTATTCTGATTCAGGCCCTCCGATTCACACCACACCATGATGTATTTCTCATTCCTACTTGTGAATGGCATGTTCGAAACCCTAACAATGCGCATCACCCCGCGATGCTTTTCACAAACCTACCCTACATTGTCACAGCATGTTTCCTCACCTCCCCATGCTGACCACCCCTGGAGCTTTTCTCCATCCTACATTGCCACTCACTGCCTATACTGATTCAGGCCCTCCGATTCACACCACACCGTGATGTTTTTCTTACTCCTACTAGTGAATAGCCTGTTAGAAACCCTTACAATGCGCACCATCCCGCAATGTTTTTCAGAAATCTATCCTACATTGCCACTGTATGATTCCTGACCTCCCCATGCTGACCACCGGTGGTGCTTTTCTCCATCCTACATTGCGAACTCACTGCCTATTCAGATTCAGGCCCTCCGATTCACACACCCCGTGATGTTTTCTCACTCCTAATAGTGAATGGCCTTTTAGAAACCATTACAATGCGCAACACCCCGCGATGTTTTTCAGAAAACTATCCTATTTGCCACTGCATGTTTCTTGACCTCCACATTCTGACCACCACTGGCGCTTTTCTCCATCCTACATTGCCACTCACGGCCTATCCTGATTCAGGCGCTCAGATTCACACCACCCCGTGATGTTTTTCACACTTCTACTAGTGAATGGCCTGTTAGAAACCCTTACAATGCGCACCACCCTGCGATGTTTTTCAGAAACCTATCCTACCTTGCCACTGCATGTGTCCTGACCTCTCCATGCTGTCCACCCCTTCGTGCTTTTCTCCATCCTACATTGCCACTCACTGCCGATCCTGATTCAGGTCATCCGATTCACACCACGCCGTGATGTTTTTCTCACTCGTACTAGTGAATGGCCTGTTAGAAAACCTTACAAAGCGCACCAACCCGCGATGTTTTTCAGAAAGCTATCCCACATTGCCACTGCATGTTTCCTGACCTCCACATGCTGACCACCCCGTGGTTTTTTCTACATCCTACATTGCCACTCACTGCCTTCCTTACTCAGGCCCTCCGATTCACACCACCCCATTATGTTTTTCTCACTCCAACTTGTGAATGGACTGTTAGAAACCCTTACAATGCACACCATCCCGTGATGTTTTTCAGAAACCTATACTACATTGCCGCTACATGTTTCCTGACCTCCCCATGCTCACCGTGCCATGGTGCTTTTCTCCATCCTACATTGCCACTCACTGCCTATTCTGATTCAGGCCGTCTGATTCACAGCACCCCGTGATGTTTTTCTCACTCCTACTTGTGAATGGCCTGTTAGAAACGCTTACAATTCACACCACCCCGCGATGTTTTTCAGAAAACTATAATATATTGCCTCGGCATGTTTCCTGACCTGTCCATGCTGACCACCCCGTGGTGCTCTTCTCCTTCCTACATTGCCACTCACTGCCTATTCTAATTCAGGCCCTCCGTTTCACACAACACCGTGAAGTTTTTCTATTCCTGAAAGGAATAGAAAGGCCTATTAGAAACCCTTACAATGCGCACCACAACTCGATGTTTCACAGAAACCTATGCTACATTGCCACAGCATGTTTCTTGACCTCCCCATCCTGACCACCCCATGGTGCTTTTCTCCATCTTACATTGCCACTCACTGCCTATTCTAATTCAGGCCCTTGAATTTGCACCACCCCATGATGTTTTTCTCACTCCTACTAGTGAATTGTCTTTTAGAAACCCTTACCATGCGCACGACCCCGCGATGTTTTTCAGGAACCTTTCCTACATTGCCACTGCGTGTTTCCAGACCTCCTCATGCTGACCACCCCATGGTGCTTTTCTCCATCCTACATTGTCACTCACTGCCTATCCTAATTCAGGCCCTCCAATTAACAAAACCCTATCATGTTTTTCTCACTCCTACTAGTGAATGGCCTGTTAGAAAACCTTACAATGCTCAACACCCCGCAATGTTTTTGAGAAACCTATCCGACCTTGCCTCTGCATATTTCCTGACCTCCACATGCTGAGCACCACATGGTGCTTTTCTCCATCCTACATTGTCATTCACTGCCTATCCTAATTCAGGCCCTCTGCTTCACACAACCCCTGATGTTTTTCTCACTCCTACTACTGAATGGCCTGTTAGAAACCCTTACAATGTGCAACACCCGCGATGTTTTTCAGAAACCTATCCTTCATTGCCCCTGCATGTTTCCTCACCTCCCCATGTTAACCACCCTGTGGTGTTTTTCTCCATCCTACATTGCCACTCAGTGCCTATCCTAATTCAGGCCCTCCGATTCACACCACCACGTGATGTTTTTCTCGCTCCTACTGGTGAAGGGCCTTTAAAAAACCTTACAATGCGCACCAACCCACGATGTTTTTCAGAAACGTATCCTACATTGCCACTACAGGTTTCCTGCCCTCCCCATGCTGACCACCGTTGGTGATTTTCTGCATCCTACATTACCACTTCCTTCCTATCCTGATTCAGCCCCTCCGATTCACACCACACTGTGATGTTTTTCTCGCCCCTACTGCTGAATGGCCTGTTAGAAACCCTTACAGTGCGCACCACTCCGCGATGTTTTTCAGAAACCTATCCTAAATTGGCACTGCATTTTTCCAGACCTCCCCATGCTGAACCAAACCGTGATACTTTTCTCCTTGCTACATTGCCTCTCTCTGCCTATCCTAATTCAGGCCCTTCAATTCACACCACCACGTGATGTTTTTCTCACTACTACTAGTGAATTGTCTGTTAGAAACCCATACAATGCGCACCACCCCGCGATGTTTTTCCGAAACCTATCCTACATTGCCACTGCATGTTTCCTAACATCTCCATGCTGACCACCCCGTGGTGCTTTTCTCCATCCTACATTCCCACTCACTGCCTCTCCTAATTCAGCCACTCCGATTCACACCACCCCATGATGTTTTTCTCATTCCGACTAGTGAATGGCCTGTTAGAAAACCTTACAATGCGCAACACCCCGCAATGTTTTTCAGAATCCTATCCTACATTGCCACTGCATGATTCCTGACTTCCTCATGCTGACCACCCCGTTGTGCTTTTCTCCATTCTACATTGCCACTCACTGCCTATCCTGATTCAGGCCCTCCGGTTAAAACCACAATGAGATGTTTTTCTTACTCGTACTAGTGAATGGCCTGTTACAAACACTTAAAATGCGCATCACCCCGCGACATTTTACCGAAACCTATCCTACTTTGCCACTGCATGTCTCCTGACCTCCCCATGCTGACCACCCCTTGGTGATTTTCTCCATCCTACATTGCCACTCACTGCCTATCCTAATTCAGGACCTCGGATTCACACCACCCCGTGATGTGTTTCTCACTCCTACTAGTGAATGGCCTGTTAGAAACCCTTACCATGCGCACCACCCCGCGATGTTTTTCAGAAACCTAACCTACATCGCCACTGCATGTTTCCTGACCTCCCCAAGCTGAGCCACCCCGTGGTACTTTTCTCCATGCTACATTGCCACTCACTGCCTATCCTAATTCAGGCCCTTTGATTCACACCACAACGTGATGTTTTTCTCACTCCTACTCGTGAATGGCCTGTAAGAAAGCCTTATAATGCGCACCAACCCGCTGTTTTTTTCAGAAATCTAACCTACATTGCCACTGCATTTTTCCTGACCTCTCCATGCCTACCACCCCGTGGTGCTTTTCTATATCCTACGTTGCACTCACTGCCTATCCTGATTCAGGCCGTCCGATTCACACCACCCCGTGATGTTTTTCTCACTCCTACTTGTGAATGGCCTGTTAGAAACGCTTACAATTTGCCCCACTCCGCCATGTTTTTCAGAAAACTATCCTACATTGCCACTGCATATTTCCTGACCTGTCCATGCTGACCACCCCGTGGGGCTTTTCTCCTTCCTACATTGCCACTCACTGCCCATCCTAATTCAGGCCCTCCTATTCAACCACACCGTGATGTTTTTCTACTCCTACTAGTGAATGGACTATTAGAAACCATTACAATGCGCACCACACAGCGATGTTTCACAGAAACGTATCCTACATTGCCACTGAATGTTTCCAGTCCTCCCCATTCTGACCACCCCGTGGTGCTTTTCTCCATCATACATTGCCACTCACGGCCTATTCTAATTCAAGACCTCCGATTCGCACAACCCCGTGATGTTTTTCTCACTCCTAATAGTGAATTGTCTGTTAGAAACCCTTACAATGCGTACCACCCCGCGATGTTTTTCAGGAACCTATCCTACATTGCCACTGCATGTTTCCTGACATCTCCATGCCGACCACCGCATGGTGCTTTTCTCCATCCTACATTGCCACTCACTGTCTATCCTGATTTAGGCCCTCTGATTCACACCACACCATGATGTATTTCTCACTCCTACTAGTGAATGGCCTGATCGAAACACTAACAATGTGCATCACACCGCGATACTTTTCAGAAACCTACCCTACATTGTCACAGCATGTTTCCTGACCTCCCCATCCTGACCTCCCCGTGGTGCTTTTCTCCATCCTACATTGCCACTCAATGCCTATCATCATTCAGGCCCTCTGATTCACACCACCCCGTGATGTTTTTCTCACTCCTACTAGTGAATGGCCTGTTAGAATTACAATTCTCACCAGTGCATTGTTTTTCAGAAACCTATCCTACATTGCCAATGTATGTCTCCTGACCTATCCATGCTCACCATGCCGTGGTGCTTTTCTCCTTCCTATGTTGCCACTCACTGCCTAACCTGATTCAGGCCTTCCAATTCACACCACCCCGTGATGTATTTCTCTCTCCTACTAGTGAATGGCCTGTTAGAAACCCTTACAATGCGCACCACCCCGCGATGTTTTTCAGACACCTATACTACATTGCCACTGCATGTTTCCTGACCTCCCCATGCTCAGCATAATGTGGTGCTTTTCTCCATACTACATTGCCACTCAATGCCTATCCTGATTCAGGCCTTCCAATTCACACCACACCATAATATATTTCTCACTCCTACTAGTGAATGGCCTGTTAGAAAGCCTTTCAATCTCGCACCACCCGGCGATGTTTTTCAGAAACCAACCTACATTGCCAATGCGTGTTTCCTGACCTCCCTATGCTGACCACCCCTTGTTGCTTTTCTCCTTACTACATTGCCATTCATTGCCTATCCTAATTGAGAACATCAAATTCACATCACCCCGTGATATTTTTGTCACTCCTAATAGTGAATGGCCTCTTAGAAACCCTTACAATTCGCACCGCCCCGTGATGTTTTTCAGAAACCTATCCTACATTGCCACTGCATGTTTCCTAACCTCCCCATGCTGACCACACCGTGGTGCTTTTCTCCACTTTACATTGCTACTCACTGCCTATCCTAATTCAGGCCCTCCAATTCACACCACCCCGTGATGTTTTTCTCACTCCTACTAGTGAATGGCCTGTTAGAAAGCTTTACAATGCACAACACCCCGCAATGTTTTTCAGAAACCTATCCTACATTGGCAATGCATGTTTCCTGACCTCCCCATGCGGACCACCCCGTGGTGCTTTTCCCCATCCTACATTGCCACTCACTGCCTATCCTAATTCAGAACATCTGATTCACACCACCCCTTGATGTTTTCTCACTCGTACTAGTGAATGGCCTGTCAGAAACCCTTACAATGCGCACCACCGCGTGATGTTTTTCAGAAAACTATCCTACATTGCGACTGAATGTTTCGTGACATCCCCATGCTGACCACCCTGTGGTGTTTTTCTCCATCCTACATTGCCAGTCACTGCCTATCCTGATTCAGGCCCTCCGATTGACACCACCCCGTGATATTTTTCTCACTTCTACTAGTGAATGGCCTGTTAGAAACGCTTACAATTCGCACCACCCCGCCATGTTTTTCAAAAAACTATCCTACATTGCCACTGCATGTTTCCTGACCTGTCCATGCTGACCACCCCGTGGTGCTTTTCTCCTTCCTACATTGCCACTCACTGCCTATCCTAATTCAGGCCCTCTGATTCACACCACACCGTGATGTTTTTCTACTCCTACTGGTGAATGGCCTATTAGAAACCTTTACAATGCGCACCACACAGCGATGTTTCACAGAAACCTATCCTACTTTGCCACTGCATGTTTCCAGACCTCCCCATCCTGACCACACCGTGGTGCTTTTCTCCATCATACATTGCCACTCTCTGCCTATCCTAATTCAGGCCCTCCAATTAACATCACCCCATGATGTTTTTCTCACTCCTACTAGTGAATGGCCTGTTAGAAACCCTTACAATGCGCACCACCCCGCGATGTTTTTCAGAAACCTATACTACATTGCCACTGAATGTATCCTAACCTCCCCATGCTGACCATGCCGTGGTGCATTTCTCCATCCTACATTGCCACTCACTGCCTATCGTAATTCAGGCCCTCCGATTCACACCACCCCGTGATGTTTTTTTCCCTCCTACTTCTGAATGGCTTGTTAAAAACCCTTACAATGCGCACCACCCCGCGATGTTTTTCACAAAACTATAATACATTGCGTCGGCATGTTTCCTGACCTGTCCATGCTGACCACCCAGTGGTGCTCTTCTCCTTCCTACATTGTAACTCACTGCCTATCCTAATTCAGGCCCTCCGTTTCACACAACACCATGATGTTTTTCTATTCCTGAAAGGAATAGAATGGCCTATTAGAAACACTTACAATGCGCACCACAACTCGATGTTTCACAGAAACCTATGCTACATTGCCACAGCATGTTTCTTGACGTCCCCATCCTGACCACCCCATGGTGCTTTTCTCCATCCTACATTGCCACTCACTGCCTATCCTAATTCAGGCCCTCCCATTATCCTCACCCCATGATGTTTTTCTCACTCCTACTAGTGAATTGTCTTTCAGAAACCCTTACAATGCGCACTACCCCGCGATGTTTTTCAGAAAACTTTCCTACATTGCCACTGCATGTTTCCTGACCTCCCCATGCTAACCACCCCGTGGTGTTTTTCTCCATCCTACATTGCCACTCTCTGCCTATCCTAATTCAGGCCCTCCAATTAACATCACCCCATGATGTTTTTCTCACTCCTACTAGTGAATGGCCTGTTAGAAACCCTTACAATGCGCACCACTGGGCGATGTTTTTCAGAAGCCTATCCTACATTGCCACTTCAAGTTTTCTGACCTCCGCATGTTGACCGCCCATTGTGCTTTTCTCCATCCTACATTGCCACTCAATGTCTATCCTAACTCAGGCCCTTTGATTCACACAACAACATGATGTTTTTCTGACTCCTACTAGTGAATGGCATGTAAGAAACCCTTATAATGCGCACCAATCCGCTATTTTTTTCAGAAACCTATCCTAAATTGCCACTGCATGTTTGCTGACCTCTCCATGCCGACCACCCCGTGGTTTTTTCTACATTCTACATTGCCACTCACTGCCTATCCTGATTCAGGCCCTCCGATTAACACCACACTGTGATGTTTTTCTCACTCGTACTAGTGAATGGCCTGTTACAAACACTTAAAATGAGCATCACCCCGCGATGTTTTTCCGAATCCTATGCTACTTTGCCACTGCATGTCTCCTGACCTCCACAGGCTGACCACCCAGTGGTGCTTTTCTCAATCCTACATTACCACTCACTGCCTATCCTAATTCAGGACCTCCGATTCACACCACCCCGTGATGTGTTTCTCACTGCTACTAGTGAATGGCCTGTTAGAAAACCTTACAATGCGCACCACCCCGCGATGTTTTTCAGAAAGCTATCCTCCATTGCCACTGCATGTTTCCTGACCTCCCCATGCTCACTAACCCGTGGTGCTTTTCTCCATCCTACATTGCCACTCACTGCCTATCCTAATTCAGGCCCTCCTATTCACACCACCCTGTGATGTTTTTTCACTCCTACTAGTGAATGGTCTGTTAGAAACCCTTGCAATGCGCACCACCCCGCGATGTTTTTCAGAAACCTATCCTACATTGCCACTGCATGTTTCCTGACCTCCCATGCTGACCACTCCTGGTGCTTTTCTCCATCCTACATTGCCACTCACGGCCTATACTGATTCAGGCCCTCCGATTCACACCACACTGTGATGTTTTTCTCACTCCTACTAGTCAATGGCCTGTTACAAACCCTTACAATGCGCACCATCCCGCAATGTTTTTCAGAAACCTATCCTACATTGCCACTGTATGATTCCTGACCTCCCCATGCTTACCACACGGTGGTGCTTTTCTCCATCCTGAATTGCGAACTAACTGTCTATTCAGATTCAGGTCCTCTGATTCACACCAGCCCGTGATGTTTTCTCGCTCCTACTAGTGAATGGCCGTTTAGGAAACCTTACAATTCGCACCACCCCGCGATGTTTTTCAGAAACATATCCTACATTGCCACTGCATGTTTCCTGACATATACATGCTGACCACCCCATGGTGCTTTTCTCGATCCTACATTGCCACTCACTGCCTATCCTAATTCAGCCCCTCAAATTCACACCACCCCATGATGTTTTTCTCACTCCTACTAGTGAATGGTCTGTTAGAAACCCTTTCAATGGGCACCACCACGCAATTTTTTTCAGAAACCTATCTTACATTGGTCCTGCATGTTTCCGGACTTCCACATCCTAATCACCCCGTGGTGCTTTTCTACCTCCTACATTGCACTCACCGCCTATCCTGATTCAGGCCGTCCGATTCACACCACCCCGTGATGTTTTTCTCACTCCTACTTGTGAACGGCCTGTTAGAAACGCTTACAATTCGCACCACCCCGCCATGTTTTTCAAAAAACTATCCTACATTGCCTCTCCATGTTTCCTGACCTGTCCATGCTCACCACACCGTGGTGCTTTTCTCCTTCCTACATTGCCACTCACTGCCTATCCTAATTCAGGCCCTCCGATTCACACCACACCGTGACGTATTTCTACTCCTACTGGTGAATGGCCTTTAGAAACCTTTGCAATGCACACCACACAGCGATGTTTCACAGAAACCTATCCTACATTGCCACTGCATGTTTCCAGACCTCCCCATCCTGACCACACTGTGGTGCTTTTCTCCATCATACATTGACACTCACTGCCTATTCTAATTCAAGCCCTCCGATTCGTACAACCTCGTGATGTTTTTCTCACTCCTACTAGTGAATTGTCTGTTAGAAACACTTACAATGCGCACCACCCCGCGATGTTTTTCAGGAAACTATCCTTCATTACAACTGCATGTTTACTGACCTCCTCATGCTGACCACCCCATGGTGCTTTTCTCCATCCTACATTGTCAATCACTGCCTATCCTAATTCAGGCCCTCCGATTCACAACCTCGTGATGTTTTTCTCACTCCTACTACTGAATTGCCTGTTAGAAAACCTTACAATGCGCACCATCCCGCAATGTTTTTCAGAAACCTATCCTACATTGCCACTGTATGATTCCTGACCTCCCCATGCTGACCACCGGTGGTGCTTTTCTCCATCCTACATTGGGAACTCACTGCCTATTCAGATTCAGGCCCTCCGATTCACACCACACCGTGATGTTTTCTCACTCCTACTAGTGAATGGCCGTTTAGAAACCATTACAATGCGCAACACCCCGCGATGTTTTTCAGAAACCTATCCTATTTTCCACTGCATGATTCTTGACCTCCACATTCTGACCACCACTGGCGCTTTTCTCCATCCTACATTGTCATTCACTGCCTATCCTGATTCAGGCACTCTGATTCACACCACCCCTTGATGCTTTTCTGATTCCTACTAGTGAATGGCCTTTTAGAAACCCTTACAATGCGCATCACCCCGCGATGTTTTTCAGAAACCTATCCTATTGCCACTGCATGTTTCCTGACCTCCACATGCTGACCACCGCCTGGTGATTTTTCCATCCTGCATTGCCACTCACTGTCTATGCTGATACAGGCCCTCCGATTCACACCACACCATGATGTATTTCTCACTCCTACTAGTGAATGGCCTGTTAGAAACCCTTACAATTCTCACCACCCCGCGATGTTTTTCAGAAACCTATCCTACATTGCCAATGCATGTTTCCTGACCTCCCAATGCTGACGACCCGTGGTGCTTTTCTCCATCCTACATTGCCACTCACTGCCTATCCTTATTCATGCTTTCTGATTCTCACCACCCCGTGATGTTTTTCTCACTCTTGTAGTGAATGGCATGTTAGAAACCCTTACAATGCGCACCACCCCGTATTTTTTTTCAGAAACCTGTCCTATATTGCCACTGCATGTTTCATGACCTCCCCATGCTGACCACCCGGTGGTGCTTTTCTCCATCCTACATTGCCACTCAATGCCTATCCTAATTCAGGCCCTCCGATTCACATAACCCCGTGATGTTGTTCTCACTACTACTAATGAATGGCCTGTTAGAAAACCTTGCAATGCGCACCACCCTGCGTTGTTTATCAGAAACCTACTCTACATTTCCACTGCATGTTTTCTTGCCTCCCCATGCTGACAAACCTGTGGTGCTTTTCTCCATCCTACATTGCCACTCACAGCCTATTCTAAATCAGGCCGTCTGATTCACACCACCCCGTGATGTTTTTTTCACTCATACTTCTGAATGGCTTGTTAAAAAGCCTTACAATGCGCACCACCCCCCAATGTTTTTCCGAAACCTATCCTACATTGCCATTGCATGTTTCCTGACCTCCCCATGTTGACCACACCGTGGTGCTTTTCTCCATCCTACATTGCCACTCACGACCTATCCTGATTCAGGCCCTCAGATTCACACCACCCCGTGAAGTTTTTCACACTTCTACTAGTGAATGGCCTGTTAGAAACCCTTACAATGCGCACCACCACGCGATGTTTTTCAGAAACCTATCCTACATTGCCACTGCATGTTTCCTGACCTCCCCATCCTGACCACCCCGTGTTGCTTTTTTCCATACTACATTACCACTCACTGTCTTTCCTGATTCAGGCACTCCGATTCACACCACACCATGATGTATTTCTCACTCTTACTAGTGAATGCCCTGGTAGAAACCCATACAATGCCCACCACACAGTGATGCTTTTCAGAAAACTATCCTACATTGCCACTGCATGTTTCCTGACCTCTCCATGCTGAACACACCGTGGTGCTTTTCTCCACTTTACATTGCCACTCACTGCCTATTTTGATTCAGGCCCTCTGATTCACAGCACCCCGTGATGTTGTTCTCACTCCTACTAGTGAATGGCTTGTTAGAAACCCTTACAATGCGCACCACCCCGAAATATTTTTCAGAAACCTATCCTACATTGCCACTGCATGATTCCTGACCTCCCCATGCGGACCACCCCATGGTGCTTTTCCCAATCCTACATTGCCACTCACTGCCTATCCTAATTCAGAACATCTGATTCACACCACCCCTTGATGTTTTTCTCACTCCTACTAGTGAATGGCCTGTTAGAAACCCTTACAATGCGCACCACCCCGTGATGTTTTTCAGAAACCTATTCTACATTGCCACTGCATGTTCCCTGACCTCACCATGCTGACCACCCCGTGCTGTTTTTCTCCATCCTACATTCCCACTCACTGCCTATACTGATTGAGGGACTCTGATTCACACTACCCCGTTATGTTTTTCTCACTCCTACTAGTGAATGGCCTGTTAGAAACCCTGACAATGCGCACCACCCTGCGATGTTTTTGAGAAACCTATCCTACATTGCCACTGATGTTTCGTGACATCCCCATGCTGACCACCCTGTGGTGCTTTTCTCCATCCTACATTGCCACTCACTGCCTATGCTGATTCAGGCCCTCCGATTAACACCACACTGTGATGTTTTTCTCACTCGTACTAGTGAATGGCCTGTTACAAACACTTAAAATGAGCATCACCCCGCGATGTTTTTCCGAATCCTATGCTACTTTGCCACTGCATGTCTCCTGACCTCCACAGGCTGACCACCCAGTGGTGCTTTTCTCAATCCTACATTACCACTCACTGCCTATCCTAATTCAGGACCTCCGATTCACACCACCCCGTGATGTGTTTCTCACTGCTACTAGTGAATGGCCTGTTAGAAAACCTTACAATGCGCACCACCCCGCGATGTTTTTCAGAAAGCTATCCTCCATTGCCACTGCATGTTTCCTGACCTCCCCATGCTCACTAACCCGTGGTGCTTTTCTCCATCCTACATTGCCACTCACTGTCTATCCTAATTCAGGCCCTCCTATTCACACCACCCTGTGATGTTTTTTCACTCCTACTAGTGAATGGTCTGTTAGAAACCCTTGCAATGCGCACCACCCCGCGATGTTTTTCAGAAACCTATCCTACATTGCCACTGCATGTTTCCTGACCTCCCATGCTGACCACTCCTGGTGCTTTTCTCCATCCTACATTGCCACTCACGGCCTATACTGATTCAGGCCCTCCGATTCACACCACACTGTGATGATTTTCTCACTCCTACTAGTCAATGGCCTGTTACAAACCCTTACAATGCGCACCATCCCGCAATGTTTTTCAGAAACCTATCCTACATTACCACTGTATGATTCCTGACCTCCCCATGCTTACCACACGGTGGTGCTTTTCTCCATCCTGAATTGCGAACTAACTGTCTATTCAGATTCAGGTCCTCTGATTCACACCAGCCCGTGATGTTTTCTCGCTCCTACTAGTGAATGGCCGTTTAGGAAACCTTACAATTCGCACCACCCCGCGATGTTTTTCAGAAACATATCCTACATTGCCACTGCATGTTTCCTGACATATCCATGCTGACCACCCCATGGTGCTTTTCTCGATCCTACATTGCCACTCACTGCCTATCCTAATTCAGCCCCTCAAATTCACACCACCCCATGATGTTTTTCTCACTCCTACTAGTGAATGGTCTGTTAGAAACCCTTTCAATGGGCACCACCACGCAATTTTTTTCAGAAACCTATCTTACATTGGTCCTGCATGTTTCCGGACTTCCACATCCTAATCACCCCGTGGTGCTTTTCTACCTCCTACATTGCACTCACCGCCTATCCTGATTCAGGCCGTCCGATTCACACCACCCCGTGATGTTTTTCTCACTCCTACTTGTGAACGGCCTGTTAGAAACGCATACAATTCGCACCACCCCGCCATGTTTTTCAAAAAACTATCCTACATTGCCTCTCCATGTTTCCTGACCTGTCCATGCTCACCACACCGTGGTGCTTTTCTCCTTCCTACATTGCCACTCACTGCCTATCCTAATTCAGGCCCTCCGATTCACACCACACCGTGACGTATTTCTACTCCTACTGGTGAATGGCCTTTAGAAACCTTTGCAATGCACACCACACAGCGATGTTTCACAGAAACCTATCCTACATTGCCACTGCATGTTTCCAGACCTCCCCATCCTGACCACACTGTGGTGCTTTTCTCCATCATACATTGACACTCACTGCCTATTCTAATTCAAGCCCTCCGATTCGTACAACCTCGTGATGTTTTTCTCACTCCTACTAGTGAATTGTCTGTTAGAAACACTTACAATGCGCACCACCCCGCGATGTTTTTCAGGAAACTATCCTTCATTACAACTGCATGTTTACTGACCTCCTCATGCTGACCACCCCATGGTGCTTTTCTCCATCCTACATTGTCAATCACTGCCTATCCTAATTCAGGCCCTCCGATTCACAACCTCGTGATGTTTTTCTCACTCCTACTACTGAATTGCCTGTTAGAAAACCTTACAATGCGCACCATCCCGCAATGTTTTTCAGAAACCTATCCTACATTGCCACTGTATGATTCCTGACCTCCCCATGCTGACCACCGGTGGTGCTTTTCTCCATCCTACATTGGGAACTCACTGCCTATTCAGATTCAGGCCCTCCGATTCACACCACCTCGTGATGTTTTCTCACTCCTACTAGTGAATGGCCGTTTAGAAACCATTACAATGCGCAACACCCCGCGATGTTTTTCAGAAACCTATCCTATTTTCCACTGCATGATTCTTGACCTCCACATTCTGACCACCACTGGCGCTTTTCTCCATCCTACATTGTCATTCACTGCCTATCCTGATTCAGGCACTCTGATTCACACCACCCCTTGATGCTTTTCTGATTCCTACTAGTGAATGGCCTTTTAGAAACCCTTACAATGCGCATCACCCCGCGATGTTTTTCAGAAACCTATCCTATTGCCACTGCATGTTTCCTGACCTCCACATGCTGACCACCGCCTGGTGATTTTTCCATCCTGCATTGCCACTCACTGTCTATGCTGATACAGGCCCTCCGATTCACACCACACCATGATGTATTTCTCACTCCTACTAGTGAATGGCCTGTTAGAAACCCTTACAATTCTCACCACCCCGCGATGTTTTTCAGAAACCTATCCTACATTGCCAATGCATGTTTCCTGACCTCCCAATGCTGACGACCCGTGGTGCTTTTCTCCATCCTACATTGCCACTCACTGCCTATCCTTATTCATGCTTTCTGATTCTCACCACCCCGTGATGTTTTTCTCACTCTTGTAGTGAATGGCATGTTAGAAACCCTTACAATGCGCACCACCCCGTATTTTTTTTCAGAAACCTGTCCTATATTGCCACTGCATGTTTCATGACCTCCCCATGCTGACCACCCGGTGGTGCTTTTCTCCATCCTACATTGCCACTCAATGCCTATCCTAATTCAGGCCCTCCGATTCACATAACCCCGTGATGTTGTTCTCACTACTACTAATGAATGGCCTGTTAGAAACCCTTGCAATGCGCACCACCCTGCGTTGTTTATCAGAAACCTATTCTACATTTCCACTGCATGTTTTCTTGCCTCCCCATGCTGACAAACCTGTGGTGCTTTTCTCCATCCTACATTGCCACTCACAGCCTATTCTAAATCAGGCCGTCTGATTCACACCACCCCGTGATGTTTTTTTCACTCATACTTCTGAATGGCTTGTTAAAAAGCCTTACAATGCGCACCACCCCCCAATGTTTTTCCGAAACCTATCCTACATTGCCATTGCATGTTTCCTGACCTCCCCATGTTGACCACACCGTGGTGCTTTTCTCCATCCTACATTGCCACTCACGACCTATCCTGATTCAGGCCCTCAGATTCACACCACCCCGTGAAGTTTTTCACACTTCTACTAGTGAATGGCCTGTTAGAAACCCTTACAATGCGCACCACCACGCGATGTTTTTCAGAAACCTATCCTACATTGCCACTGCATGTTTCCTGACCTCCCCATCCTGACCACCCCGTGTTGCTTTTTTCCATACTACATTGCCACTCACTGTCTTTCCTGATTCAGGCACTCCGATTCACACCACACCATGATGTATTTCTCACTCTTACTAGTGAATGCCCTGGTAGAAACCCATACAATGCCCACCACACAGTGATGCTTTTCAGAAAACTATCCTACATTGCCACTGCATGTTTCCTGACCTCCCCATGCTGAACACACCGTGGTGCTTTTCTCCACTTTACATTGCCATTCACTGCCTATTTTGATTCAGGCCCTCTGATTCACAGCACCCCGTGATGTTGTTCTCACTCCTACTAGTGAATGGCTTGTTAGAAACCCTTACAATGCGCACCACCCCGAAATATTTTTCAGAAACCTATCCTACATTGCCACTGCATGATTCCTGACCTCCCCATGCGGACCACCCCATGGTGCTTTTCCCAATCCTACATTGCCACTCACTGCCTATCCTAATTCAGAACATCTGATTCACACCACCCCTTGATGTTTTTCTCACTCCTACTAGTGAATGGCCTGTAAGAAACCCTTACAATGCGCACCACCCCGTGATGTTTTTCAGAAACCTATTCTACATTGCCACTGCATGTTCCCTGACCTCAACATGCTGACCACCCGGTGCTGTTTTTCTCCATCCTACATTCCCACTCACTGCCTATACTGATTGAGGGACTCTGATTCACACTACCCCGTTATGTTTTTCTCACTCCTACTAGTGAATGGCCTGTTAGAAACCCTGACAATGCGCACCACCCTGCGATGTTTTTGAGAAACCTATCCTACATTGCCACTGATGTTTCGTGACATCCCCATGCTGACCACCCTGTGGTGCTTTTCTCCATCCTACATTGCCACTCACTGCCTATGCTGATTCAGGCCCTACGATTCACACCACCCCGTGATGTTTTTCTCACTTCTACTAGTGAATGGCCTGTTAGATACCCTTACAATGCGCACCACCCTGCGATGTTTTTCAGAAACCTATCCTACATTGCCACTGCATGTTTCCTGACCTCCCGATCCTGACCAACCATGGTGCTTTTCTCCATTCTACATTGCCACTCACTGCCTATCATAATTCAGGCCGTCCGATAGACACCACCCCGTGATGTTTTTCTCACTTCTACTAGTGTATGGCCTGTTAGAAACCCTTACAATTCTCACCACCGCGATGTTTTTCAGAAACCTATCCAACATTGCCACTGCATGTGTCCTGACCTCTCCATGCTGTCCACCCCTTGGTGCTTTTCTCCATCCTAAATTGCCACTCACTGCCGATCCTCATTCAGGCCTTCCGATTCACACCACACCGTGATGTTTTTCTCACTCGTACTAGTGAATGGCCTGTTAGAAACCCATACAATACGCACCAACCCGCGATGTTTTTCAGAAAGGTATCCCATATTGCCATTGCATGTTTCCTGACCTCCCCATGCTGACAACCCCGTAGTTTTTTCTACATCCTACATTGCCACTCACTGCCTTCCTGACTCAGGCCGTCCGATTCACACCACCCCTTTATGTTTTTCTCACTCCTACATGGGAATGGCCTATTAGAAACCCTTACAATGCGCACCACACCTCGATGTTTCACAGAAACCTATCCTACATTGCCACTGCATGTTTCCTGACCTCCCCATCTTGACCACCCCGTGGTGCTTTTCTCCATCATACAATGCCACTCACTGCCTATTCTAATTCACGCCTTCCGATTTGCACCACCCCGTGATGTTTTTCTCACTCCTACCAGTGAATTGTCTGTTAGAAACCCTTACAATGCCCACCACCCCGCGATGTTTTTCAGAAACCTTTCCTACATTGCCACTGCATGTTTCCTGACCTCCTCATGCTGACCACCCCATTGTGATTTTCTCCATCCTACATTGTCACTCACTGCGTATCCTAATTCAGGCCCTCCGATTCACACCACCCCTGATGTTTTTCTCACTACTACTACTGAATGGCCTGTTCGAAACCCTTACAATGTGCACCACCCCGCTATGTTTTTCAGAAACCAATCCTACATTGCCACTGCATGTTTCCTGACCTCCCCATGCTAACCATCCCGTGTTGTTTTTCTCTATCCTACATTGCCACTCTCTGCCTATCCTAATTCAGGCCCTCCGATTAACATCACACCATGAAGTTTTTCTCAAGCCTACTAGTGAATGGCCTGTTAGAAACCATTACAATGCGCACCACCGGGCAATGTTTTTCAGAAACCTATCCTACATTGCCACTGCAAGTTTCCTGCCCTCCGCATGTTGACTACCCATGGTGCTTTTCTCCATCCTACATTGCCACTCACTGCCTATCCTAACTCAGACCCTTTGATTCACACCACAATGTGATGTTTTTCTCACTCCTACTAATGAATGGCCTGTAAGAAACCCTTATAATGCGCCCCAACCCGCTATTTTTTTCAGAAACCTACCCTAAATTGCCACTGCACGTTTGCTTACCTCTCCATGCCGACCACCCGGTGGTGCTTTTCTGCATCCTACATTGCCACTCACTGCCTATTTTGATTCAGGCCCTCTGATTCACAGCACCCCGTGATGTTTTCCTCTCTGCTACTAGTGAATGGCTTGTTAGAAACCCTTACAATGCGCACCACCCCGAAATGTTTTTCAGAAACCTATCCTACATTGCCACTGCATGATTCCTGACCTCCACATGCTGAACACCCCGTTGTGCTTATCTCCATTCTACATTGCCACTCACTGCCTATCCTGATTCAGGCCTTCTGGTTAACACCACACTGTGATGTTTTTCTCACTCGTATTAGTGAATGGCCTGTTACAAAAACTTAAAATGAGCATCACCCCGTGATGTTTTTCCGAAACCTATCCTACTTTGCCACTGCATGTCTCCTGACCTCCCCATGCTGAGCACACCGTGGTGCTTTTCTCCATCCTACATTACCACTCACTGCCTATCCTAATTCAGGACCTCCGATTCACACCACCCCGTGATGTGTTTCTCACTACTACTCGTGAATGGACTGTTAGAAAACCTTACAATGCGCACCACCCCACGATGTTTTTCAGAAACCTATCCTACATTGCCATTGCATGTTTCCTGACCTCCCCATTCTTACCAACCCGTGGTGCTTTTCTCCATCCTACATTGCCACTCACTGCCTATCCTAATTCAGGCCCTCCGATTCACACCACCTTGTGATGTTTTTCTACTCCTACTAGTGTATGTTCTGTTAGAAACCCTTGAAATGCGCACCACCCCGTGATGTTTTTCAGATACCTATCCTACATTGACACTGCATGTTTCCTGACCTCCCATGCTGACCACCCCTGGTGCTTTTCTCCATCCTACATTGATACTCACTGCATATACTGATCCAGGCCCTTCTATTCACACCACACCGTGATGTTTTTCTTACTCCTACTAGTGAATTGCCTGTTAGAAACCCTTACAATGCGCACCATCCTGCAATGTGTTTCAGAAACCGATCCTACATTGCCACTGTATGATTCCTGACCTCCCCATGCTGACCACCCGGTGGTGCTTTTCTTCATCCTACATTGCGAACTCACTGCCTATTCAGATTCAGGCCCTGCAATTCACACCACCCCGTGATGTTTTCTCACTCCTACTAGTGAATGGCCTTTTAATAACCATTACAATGCGCAACACCCCGCGATGTTTTTCAGAAACCTAACCTATTTGCCACTGCATGTTTCTTGACCTCCACATGCTGACCAACCCTGGAGCTTTTCTCCATCCTCCATTGCCACTCACTGCCTATACTGATTCAGGCCCTCCAATTCACACAACCCCGTGATGTTTTTCTCACTCCTACTGCTGAATGGCCTGTTAGAAAACCTTACAATGCGCACCACCCTGCGATGTTTTTCAGAAACCTATCCTACATTGCCACTGCATGTTTCCTGACCTCCACATGCTGACCAACCCTGGAGATTTTCTCCATCCTCCATTGCCACTCACTGCCTATACTGATTCAGGAACTCCGATTCACACCACACCGTGAAGTTTTTCTCACTCCTACTAGTGAATGGCTTGTTAGAAACCCTTACTTTGTGCACAACACTGCGATGTTTTTCTGAAACCTATCCTAAATTGCCACTGCATGATTCCTGACCTCCCCATGCTGACCACGCCGTGGTGCTTTTCTCCATCCTACATTGCCACTCAATGTCTATCCTGATTCAAGCCCTCCGATTCACACCACCGCGTGATGTTTTTCTCACTCCTACTAGTGAATGGGCCTGTTAGAAACCTTTACAATGCTCACCACCCCGCGATGTTTTTCAGAAACCTGTCCTACATTACCACTGCATGTTTCCTGACCTCCCATGCTGACCACCCCTGGTGCTTTTCTCCATCCTCCATTGCCACTCACTGCCTATACTGATTCAGTTCCTCTGATTCACACCACACGCTATCTTTTTATCACTCTCTCTAGTGAATTGCCTGTTAGAAACCCTTACAATGTGCACCACCCCGCAATGTTTTTCAGAAACCTATCCTACATTGCCACTGCATGATTCCTGACCTCCCCATGCTGATCAGCCCCTGGTGCTTTTCTCCATCCTACATTGCGAACTCACTGCCTATTCAGATTCAGGCCCTCCGATTCACACCACCCAGTGACGTTTTCTCACTCCTACTAGTGAATGGCCTTTTAGAAACCATTACAATGCGCATCACCCCGCGATGTTTTTCAGAAACCTATGCTATTTGCCACTGCATGTTTTTTGACCTCCACATGCTGAACATCACTGGCACTTTTCTCCATCCTACATTGCCACTCACTGCCTATACTGATTCAGGCCCTCCGATTAACACAACCCCGTGATGTTTTTCTCACTCTTACTAGTCAGTGGCCTGTTAGAAACCCTTACAACGTGCACCACCCCGCGATGTTTTTCCTACTTTGCGACTGCATGTTTCTGACCTCCTCATGCTGACCACGCCTTGGTGCTTTTCTCCATTCTACATTGCCACTCCCTGCCTATCCTAATTAAGGCCCTCCGATTCACACCACCCCGTGATGTCTTTCTCACTCCTACTAGTGAATGGCCTTTTAAAAACCCTTACAATTCGCACCACCCGGGGATGTTTTTCAGAAACAGATCCTACATTGCCATTGCATGTTTCCTGACCTCCCCATGCTGACCATGCTGCGGGGCTTTCTCCATGCTGCATTGTCACTCAGTGCCTATCCTAATTCAGGCCCTCCGATTCACACCATCCCATGATGTTTTTCTCACTCCTTCTAATGAATTGCCTGTTAGAAACCCTTACAAAGTGCACCACCCCGCGATGTTTTTCAGAAACTTATCCTACATTGCCACTGCCTGTTTCATGACTTCGCGATGTTGACCACCCGGTGGTGTTACTCCATCCTTCATTGCCACTTACTGTCTATCCTAATTCAGGCCCTCCGATTCACACCACCCCTAATGTTTTTCTCACTCCTTCTAGTGAATGGCCTGTTAGAAACCCTTACAATGTGCACCACCCCGTGATGTTTTTCAGAAACCTATCCTACATTGCCACTGCATGTTTCCTGCCCTCCCCAGGCTGACCACACCTGGTGCTTTTCTCCATCCTACATTGCCACTTACTGCCTATCATTATTCCGCACCTCCGATTCACACCACACCGTGATGTTTTTCTTGCCCCTACTAGTGAATGGCCTGTTAGAAACCCTCACAATGCAAACGACCCCGCGATGTTTTTCAGAAACGTATCCTACAGGGCCACTGCATGATTCCTGACCTCCCCATGCTGACCACCCCGTGGTGATTTTCTCGATCCTACATTGCCAATACCTGCCTATCCTGATTCAGGCCTCCCGATTCACACCAAACCGTGATGTTTTTCTCACTCCTAGTAGTGAATGGTCTTTTAGAACCCCTTAAAATTCGCATAAACCCGTGCTGGTTTTCAGAAACCTATCCTTTTTGCCACTGCATTTTTCCTGAACTCCCGATGCTGACCACCCCTGGAGCTTTTCTCCATCCTACATTTCCACTCACTGCCTATCTTAATTCAGGCCCCGATTCATACCACTCCGTGATGTTTTTAACACTCCTACTAGAGAATGGCATGTTAGAAACCCTTACAATGCGCACCACCACGCGATGGTTTTCAGAAACCTATCCTACATTGCCACTGCATGTTTCCTGACATCCCCATGTTGACCACCCGGTGGTGCTTTTCTCCATCCTTCATTGCCACTCAGTACCTATCCTAATTCAGGCCCTCCGATTCACACCACCCCTGATGTTTTTCTCATTCCTCCTAGTGAATGGCATGTTAAAAACCCTTACAATGCGCATCACCCCGCGATGTTTTTCAGAAACCTATCCTACATTGCCACTGCATGATTCCTGACCTTCCCATCCTGACCACGCCGTGGTGCTTTTCTCCATCCTACATTGCCACTCAATGCCTATCCTGATTCAAGCCCTCCGATTAACACCACCCCGTGATGTTTTTCTCACTCTTACTAGTCAGCGGCCTGTTAGAAACCCTTACAATGCGCACCAGCCTGCGATGTTTTTCAGAAACCTGTCCTACATTGCCACTGTATGTTTCCTGACCTGCCAATGCTGACCACCCCGTAGTGATTTCCTCCATCCTACATTGCCACTCACTGTATATACTGATTCAGGCCCTCCGATTCCCACCACACCGTGAAGTTTTTCTCACACCTACTAGTGAATGGCTGTTAGAAACCCTTACAATGCACACCACCCCGCGATATTTTTCAGAAACCTATCCTTCATTCCCAATGCATGTTTCCTGACCTCCCCATGCTGAGCACCCCTTGGTGCTTTTGTCCATCTTACATTGCCACTCACTGCCTATCCTGATTCAGTTCCTGCGATTTACACCACCCCGTGATGTTTTCCTCACTCCTACAAGTGAATGGCCTGTTTGAATCCCTTACAATGCGCACCACCACGGAATGTTTTTGAGAAACCTATCCTACATTGCCACTGCATGTTTCCTGACCTCCCCATGCTGACCACGCCATGGTGCTTTTCTCCATCCTACATTGCCACTCACTGCCTATACTGATTCAGCCCCTCCGATTCAAACCACCCTGTGATGGTTTTCTCACTCCTACTGCTGAATTGCCTATTAGAAACCCTTACAATGCGCACCACCCCGTGATGTTTTTCTCACTGCTACTAGTGAATGTAATGTAACACACAACCATACACTGCGCACCACCCCGCGATGTTTTTCAGAAACCTATCTACATTGCCGCTGTATGTTTCCTGACCTCCCCATGCTGACCAACCAGTGGTACTTTTTCATATATTGCCACAAACTGCCTATCTAAATTCTGGCCCCTGATCACACCACCCCGTGATGTTTTTCACACTCCTACTAGAGAATGGCCTGTTAGAAACCCATACAATGCGCACCACCCCGCGATATTTTTCAGAAACCTAACCTACATTGCCACTGCATGTTTCCTGACCTCCCATTCTGACCACCCCTTGGGCTTTTCTCCATCCTACATTGCCACTCACTGCCTATACTGATTCAGGCCCTCCGATTCACACCACACCATGAAGATTTTCTCACTCCTACAAGTGAATGGCCTGTTAGAATCCCTTACTTTCGACAACCCTGCGATGTTTTTCAGAAACCTATCCTACTTTGCCACTGCATGATTCCTGACCTCCCCATGCTGACCAATCCATGGTGCTTTTCTCAATCCTACATTGCCACTCAATGGCTATCCTGATTCAAGCCCTCCGATTAACACCACCCCGTGATGTTTTTCTCACTCTGACTAGTCAGTGGCCTGTTAGAAACCCTTACAAGGTGCACCACCCCGCGTTGTTTTTCAGAAACCTGTCCTACATTGCCACTGCATGTTTCCTGACCTCCCCATGCCGACCACCCCGTGGTACTTTTCTCCATCCTACATTGCCACTCACAGCCTATCTTAATTCAGGCCCCCGATTTACACCACTCCGTGCTGTTTTTAACACTCCTACTATAGAATGGCCTGTTAGAAACCCTTACAATGCGCACGTCCAGGCGATGTCATTCATAAACCTATCCTAAATTGCCAATGCATGTTTCCTGACCTCCCCAGGCTGACCAACCCGTGGTGCTTTTCTCCATCCTACATTGCCACTCACTGCCTATCCTAATTCAGCCCATCCGATTCACACCATCCCGTTATGTTATTCGCACTCCTACTAGTGAATGGCCTGTTAGAAACCCTTACAAATCTAACCACCCCGAGATGTTTTTCAGAAACCTATCCTACATTGCCACTGCATGTTTCCTGACCTCCCCATGCTGACCAAGCCGTGGTGCTATTCTCCTCCCTACATTGCCCCTCACTGCCAATCCTGATTCAGGCCCTGCGATTCACACAACCCCGTGTTTTTTTTCTCACTCCTTCTAGTGAATGGCCTGTTAGAAACCCTTACAATGCGCACCACCCAGCAATGTTTTTCAGAAACCTATACTACATTGCCACTGCATGATTCCTGACCTCCCCATGCTGACCAACCAGTGGTGCTTTTCTCCATCCTACATTGCAAACTCACTGCCTATTCAGATTCAGGCCCTCCGATTCACACCGCCCCGTGACGTTTTATCACTCCTTCTTGTGAATGGCCTTTTAGAAACCATTACAATGTGCATCACCCCGCGATGTTTTTCAGAAACCTATGCTATTTGCCACTGCATGTTTCTTGACCTCCACATGCTGAACACCACTGTCACTTTTCTCCATCCTACATTGCCACTCACTGCCTATAATGATGCAGCCTGTCCGATTCACACAAGACCGTGAAGTTTTTCTCACTCCTACTAGTGAATGGCCTGTTAGAAACCCTTACTTTGCGACAACCCCGCGGTGTTTTTCAGAAACCTGTCCTACATTGCCACTGCATGTTTCCTGACCTCCCCATGCCGACCACCCCGTGGTACTTTTCTCCATCCTACATTGCCACTCCCTGCCTATCCTAATTCAGGCCCTCCGATTCACACCATCCCATGATGTTTTTCTCACTCATACTAGTGTATGGCCTGTTAGATACCCTTCCAATGCGCACCACCCCGCGATGTTTTTCAGAAACCTATCCTACATTGCCACTGCATGTTTCCTGACCTCCCCATGCTGACCACCCCGTGGTGCTTTTTTCCATCATACATTGCCACTCACTGTCTATCCTAATTCAGGTGCTCCGATCCGCAAAACCTCGTGATGTTTTTCTCACTCCTACTAGTGAATTGCCTGTTGGAAACCCTTACAAAGCGCACCACCCTGCGATGTTTTTCAGAAACCTATCCTACATTTCCAATGCATGTTTCCTGACCTCCCCATACTGACCAACCCGTGGTGATTTTCTACATCATATATGGCCACTCACTGCCTAACTTAATTCAGGCCCCTGATTCACACCACCCCGTGATGTTTTTCACACTCCTACTAGAGAATGGCCTGTTAGAAACCCATACAATGCGCACCACGCCGCGATGTTTTTCAGAAACCTAACCTACATTGCCACTGCATGTTTCCTGACGTACCTATGTTGACCACCCGGTGGTGTTATTCCATCCTTCATTGCCACTCACTGTCTATCCTAATTCAGGTGCTCCGATCCGCCAAACCTCGTGATGTTTTCTCACTCCTACTAGTGAATTGCCTGTAGGAAACCCTTACAAAGCGCACCACCCTGCGATGTTTATCAGAAACCTATCCTAAAATTCCAATGCATGTTTCTTGCCCTCCCCATGCTGACCACCCCTGGTGCTTTTCTCCATCCTACATTGCCACTTACTGCCTATCCTGATTCCGCCCCTCCGATTCACAACACACCGTGATGTTTTTCTCACACCTATTAGTGAATGGCCTTTTAGAAACCCTTAAAATTCGCATCACACCGCGATGTTTTCAGAAACCGATCCTATTTGCCACTGCATTTTTCCTGACCTCCCGATGCTGACCACCCCTGGAGCTTTTCTCCATCCTACATTTCCACTCACTGCCTATCTTAATTCAGGCCCCAGATTCACACCACTCTGTTATGTTTTTAACACTCCTACTAGAGAATGGCCTGTTAGAAACCCTTACAACGCGCACCACCACGCGATGTTTTTCAGAAACCTATCCTACATTGCCACTGCATGTTTCCTGACGTCCCCATGTTGACCACCCGGTGGTGCTTTTCTCCATCCTCCATTGCCACTCAGTACCTATCCTAATTCAGGCCCTCCGATTCACACCAACCCTGATGTTGTTCTCACTCCTCCTAGTGAATGGCGTGTTAAAAACCCTTACAATGCGCACCACCCCGCGATGTTTTTCAGAAACCTATCCTACATTGCCACTGCATGTTTCCTGATGTCCCCATGCTGACGGCCTATGGTTCTTTTCTCCATCCTACATTGCAACTCACTGCCTATCCTAATTCAGGCCCTCCGATTCACACCACCGCTGATGTTTTTCTTGCTCCTACTAGTGAAGGGCTTTTAAGAAACCCTTACAATGCCTACCACACCACGATGATTTTCAGAAACCTATCCTACATTGCCACTGCATGTTTCCTCACCTCCACATAATGACCAACCCTGGAGCTTTTCTCGATCCTCCATTGCGACTCACTGCCTATACTGATTCAGGCCCTCCAATTCACACCACTCCGTGTTGTTTTTAACACTCCTACTAGTGAATGGCTTGTTAGAAACCCTTACAACGCGCACCACCCCGTGATGTTTTTCAGAAACCTATCCTACATTGCCACTGCATGTTTCCTAACCTCCCCATGCTGATCAACCCGTGGTACTTGTCTAAATCATATATTGCCACTCACTGCCTATCTTAATTCTGGCCCCTGATCACACCACCCCGTGATGTTTTACGCACTCTTACTAGGGAATGGCCTTTTAGAAACCCATACAATGCGCACCACCCCGCCATATTTTTCAGAAACCTAACCTACATTGCCACTGCATGTTTCCTGACGTCCCCATGTTGACCACACGGTGGTTTTTCTCCATCCTTCATTGCCATTCACTGCCTATCCTAATTCAGGCCCTCCAATTCACACCACACCTAATAATTTTTTTTCACTCCTACTAGTGAATGGCCTGTTAGAAATCCTTACAATGCACACCACCTCGCGATTTTTTTCTGAAACCTATCCTACATTGCCACTGCATGTTTCATGCCCTCCCCATGCTGACCACCCCTGGTGCTTTTCTCCATCCTACATTGCCACTTACTGCCTATCCTGATTCCGCCCCTCCGATTACCACACCATGATGTTTTTCTCGCCCCTACTAGTGAATGGCATGTTAGAAACCCTTACAATGCGCACCACCCCACGATGTTTTTCAGTAACCTATCCTGCCTTGCCACTGCATGTTTCTTGACCTCCCCATGCTGACCACGACGTGGTGCTGTTCTCCATCCTATGTTGCCACTCTCTGCCTATACTAATTAAGGCCCTCTGATTCACACCACCCCGTGATGTTTTTCTCAATCCTACTAGTGAATGGCCTGTTAGAAACCCTTGCAATGCGACCCACCCCACCTTGTTTTTCAGAAACCTATCCAACATTGCCACTGCATGATTCCTGACCTCCACATGCTGACCACCCTGTGTTGCTTTTCTCCATTCTACATTGCCACTCAATGCCTATCCTGATTCAGGCCCGCCGATTAACACATCACTGTGATGTTTTTCTCACTCGTACTAGTGAATGGCCTGTTACAAAAAGTCACAATGCGAATCACCCCGCGATGTTTTTCTGAAACATATCCTACTTTGCCACTGCATGTCTCCTCACCTCCCCATGCTGACCACCCCGTGGTGCTTTTCTACATCCTACATTGCCACTCACTACCTATCCTGAGCCAGACCCTCCGATTCACACCACCTCGTGACATTTTTCTCAATCCTAATACTGAATGGCCTTTTAGTAACGCTTACAATGCGAATCACCCCGCGATGTTTTTCAGAAACCTATCCTATTTGCCACTGCATGTTTTCTGACCTCCCCATGCGGACAACCCCTGGAGATTTTCTCCATCCTTCATTGCCACTCAGTGCCTATCCTAATTCAGGCCCTCTGATTCACACCACCCCTGATATTTTTCTCACTCCTACTAGTGGATGGCATGTTAGAAACCCTTGAAATACGCACCACCCCCCAATGTTTTTCAGAAATCTATTGTACATTGCCACTGCATGTTTCCTGATCTCCCCATGCTGAACAACCCGTGGTGCTTTTCCCCATCCTACATTGCCACTCAATACCTATCCTAATTCAGGCGCTCTGATTAACACCACCCCTGATGTTTTTCTCACTCCTACTAGTGAAGGGCCTTTAAGAAACCCTTACAATGCGCACAACCCCACGATGTTGTTCAGAAACCTATCCTACGTTGCCACTGCATGTTTCCTGACCTCCCCATGCTGACCAACCCGTGGTGCTATTCTCCCCCCTACATTGCCACTCACTGCCTATCCTGATTCAGGTCCTGCGATTCACACAACGCCGTGTTGTTTTTCACTCCTACTAGTGAATGGCCTGTGAGAAACCCTTACAATGCGCACCACCCAGCGATGTTTTCCAGAAACCTATCATACATTGCCACTGCATGTTTCCTGACCTCCCCTTGCTGACCACCCCGTGGTGCTTTTCTCCATCCTACTTTGCCACTCACTGTCTATCCTAATTTGGGCCCTCTGATTCACACCACCGCTGATGTTTTTCTCACTTCTACTAGTGAATGGCCTGTTAGAAAACCTTACAATGTGCACCACCCCGCGATGTTTTTCAGAAACCTATCCTACATTGCCAGTGCATGTTTCCTGACCTCCCCATGCTGACCACCCCGTGGTGCTTTTTTCCATCATACATTGCCACTCACTGTCTATCCTAATTCAGGCGCTCTGATCCGCAAAACCCCGTGATGTTTTCCTCACTCCTACTAGTGAATTGCCTGTTAGAAACCTTTACAAAGTGCACCACCCCGCGATTCTTTTCAGAAACATATCCTACATTTCCAGTGCATGTTTCCTGACCTCCCCATGCTGACCAACCCGTGGTGCTTTTCTGCATCACATAATGCCACTCCCTGCCTATCTTAATTCAGGCCCCTTATTCACACCACCCCGTGATTTTTTTCACACTCCTACTAGAGAATGGCCTGTTAGAAACCCATACAATGCGCACCACCCCGCGATGTTTTTCAGAAACCTAACCTACATTGCCACTGCATGTTTCCTGACGTCCCTATGTTGAAAACCCGGTGGTGTTACTCCATTCTTCATTGCCACTCACTGTCTATCCTAATTCAGGCCCTCCGATTCACACCACCCCTAATGTTTTTCTCACTCCTAGTAGTGAATGGCCTGTTAGAAACCCTTACAATTCTCACAACCCCACGATGTTTTTCAGAAACCTATCCTACATTGCCAGTGCATGTTTCCTGCCCTCCCCATGCTGACCACCCCTGGTGCTTTTCTCCATCCTACATTGCCACTTACTGCCTATCCTGATTCCGCCCCTCGGATTCACACCACACCCTGATGTTTTTCTTGCCCCTACTAGTGAAGGGAATTGAAGAAACACTTACAATGCGCAACACCCCACGATGTTTTTCAGAAACCTATCCTACATTGCCACTGCATGTTTCTTGCCCTCCCCATGCTGACCAGCCCTGGTGCTTTGCTCCATCCTACATTGCCACTCACTGCCTATCCTGATTCAGCCCCTCCGATTCCCACCACACCGTGATGTTTTTCTCGCTCCTACTAGTGAATGGCCTGTTAGAAAACCTTACAATGCACACCATCCGGGGATGTTTTTCAGAAACCTATCCTACATTGCCACTGCATGTTTCCTGACCTCCCCATACTGACCACCCTGTGGTGCTTTTCTTCATTTTACATTGCTACTCACTGCCTTTCCTAATACAGGCCCTCCGATTCACACCACCCCGTGATGTTTTTATCACCCCTACCAGTGAATGGCCTGTTAGAAACCCTTACAATGCACACCATCCGGCGATGTTTTTCAGAAACATATCCTACATTGTCACTGCATGTTTCCTGACGTCTCCATGCTGACCACCCCTGGTTCTTTTCTCCATCCTACATTGCCACTCACTGCCTATCCTAATTCAGGCCCTCCAATTCACACCACACCGTGATGTTTTTCTCACTCCTACTAGGGAATGGCCTGTAAGAAACCCTTAAAATTCACACGAACCCGCTATTTTTTTCAGAAACCTATCCTACATTGCCAATGCATGTTTCCTGACCTCCCCATGCCGATCACCCGTGGTGCTTTTCTCCTTCCTCCATTGACACTCTGCCTATTTTGATTCAGGCCCTCTGTTTCACAGCATCCTGTGATGTTGTTCTCACTCCTTCTAGTGAATGGCCTGTTAGAAACCCTTACAATGCTCACCACCCCGCGATGTTTTTTCAGAAACCTATCCGAAATTGCCACTGCATGTTTTCTTATCTCCCCATGCACCAACCCGTCGTGCTTTTTCCATCCAAATTGTCACTCACAGCCTATCCTAATTCAGGCCCTCCAATTCACACAACCCCTGATGTTTTTCTCACTCCTACTAGTGAAGGGCCTTTAAGAAACTTTTACAATGCACACCACCCCACCATATTTTTCAGAAACCTATCCTACGTTGCCACTGCATGTTTCCTGACCTCCACATGCTGACCAACCCTGGAGCTTTTCTCCACCCTCCATTGCCACTCACTGCCTGTACTGATTCAGGCCCTCCGATTCACACCCACCGTGAAGTTTTTCTCACTCCTACTAGTGAATGGCCTATTAGAAACCCTTACTTTGCGCACAACGCCGCGATGTTTTTCAGAAAAATATCCTACATTGCCACTGCATGATTCCTGACCTCCCCATGCTGACCACGCCGTGGTGCTTTTCTCCATCCTACTTTGCCACTCAATGCCTATCCTGATTGAAGCCCTCCGATTAACACCACCCCGTGATGTTTTTCTCACTCTTACTAGTCAGTGGCCTGTTAGAAACACTTACAATGCGCACCACCCCGCGATGTTTTTCAGAAACCTTTCCTACATTGCCACTGCAAGTTTCCGTACCTCCCCATGCTGACAACCCCTGGTGCTTTTCTCCATCGTACATTGCCACTCACTGTATATACTGATTCAGGCCCTCCGATTCCCATCACACCGTGAAGTTTTTCTCACACCTACTAGTGAGTAGCCTGTTAGAAACCCTTACAATGTGCACCACCCCGCGATGTTTTTTAGAAACCTATCCTACATTGCCACTGAATATTTCCTGACTTCCCCATGCTGACCTACACGTGGGGCTTTTCTCCATCCTACATTGTCATTCACTGCTTATCCTAATTCAGGCACTCCAATTCACACCACCCCTGATGTTTTTCTCACTCCTTCTAGTGAAGAGCCTTTAAGAAACCCTTACAATGCGCAACACTCCACGATGTTTTTCAGAAACCTATCGTACATTGCCACTGCATGTTTCCTGCCCTCTCCATGCTGACCACCCCTTGGTGCTTTTCTCCATCATACATTGCCACTTACTGCCTATCCTGATTCAGCCACTGCGATTCACACCACACCGTGATGTTTTTCTCGCTCCTACATGTGAATGGCCTGTTAGAAACCCTTACAATGCGCACCAGCCCGCGATGTTTTTCAGAAACCTATCCTACATTGCCAATGCATGTTTCCTGACCTCACCATGCTGACCAACCCGTGGTGCTTTTTTCCATGCTACATTGGCAATCACTGCCTATCCTAATTAGGCCCTGTGATTCACACCACCCCATAATGTTTTCTCACCCCTACTAGTGAATGGCCTGTTAGAAACCCTTACAATGCACACCATCCGGCGATGTTTTTCAGAAACCTATGTTACAATTGCACCGCATGTTTCCTGCCCTCCCCATGCTGACCACCCCTGGTGCTTTTCTCCATCCTACATTGCCACTTACTGCCTATCCTGATTTTGCCCCTCCGATTCACACCACACCGTGATGTTTTTCTCCCCCCTACTAGGGAATATTTGTTAGAAACCCATACAATTTGCACCACCCCACAATGTTTTTCAAAAAACTATCTAACATTGCCACTGCATGTTTCCTGACCTCCCCATGCTGACCACCCCGTGGTGCTTTTCTCCATCCTACATTGCCACTCCCTACCTATCCTAATTTAGGCCGTCCTATTCAAACCACAACTGATGTTTTTCTCACTGCTACTAGTGAATGGCCTGTAAGAAACCCTTAAAATTCGCACCAACCCGCTATTTTTTTCAGAAACCTATCCTACATTGCCACTGCCTGATTCCTGACCTCCACATGCTGACCACCCCGGGGTGCTTTTCTCCATTCTACACTGCCACTCACTGCCTATCCTGATTCAGGCCCTCAGATTAACACCACCACGTGCTGTTTTTCTCCCTCCTACTAGTGAATGGCCTTTTAGAAACCCTTACAATGCGCATCACCCCGCGATGCTTTTCAGAAACGTATCTTATTTACCACTGCATGTTTCTTAACCTCCCCATGCTGACCACCCCTGGAGCTTTTCTCCATCCTTGATTGCCACTCAGTGCCTATCCTAATTCAGGCCCTCCGATTCACACCACCCCTGAAGTTTTTCTCACTCCTACTAGCAAATGGCGTGTTAGAAACACTTACAATGCGCACCACTCCACGATGTTTTTCAGAAACCTATCCTACATTGCCACTGCATGTTTCCTGACGTCCCCATGCTGACCATCCCTGGTTCTGTTCTCCATCCTACATTGCCACTCACTGCCTATCCTAATTCAGGCCCTCCAATTCACACCACACTGTGATGTTTTTCTCACTCCTACTAGGGAATGGCCTGTAAGAAACCCTTAAAATTCACACGAACCCGCTATTTTTTTCAGAAACCTATCCTACATTGCCAATGCATGTTTCCTGACCTCCCCATGCCGACCACCCCGTGGTGCTTTTCTCCTTCCTCTATTGACACTCAGTGCCTATTTTGATTCAGGCCCTCTGTTTCACAGCATCCCGTGATGTTGTTCTCACTCCTTCTAGTGAATGGCCTGTTAGAAACCCCTACAATGCTCACCACCCCGCGATGTTTATCAGAAACCTATCCTACATTGCCACTGCATGTTTTCTTATCTCCCCATGCACCAAACCGTGGTGCTTTTTCCATCCAAATTGTCACTCACTGCCTATCCTAAGTCAGGCCATCCAATTCACACAACCCCTGATGTTTTTCTCACTCCTACTAGTGAAGGGCCTTTAAGAAACTTTTACAATGCACACCACCCCACCATATTTTTCAGAAACCTATCCTAGGTTGCCACTGCATGTTTCCTGACCTCCACATGCTGACCAACCGTGGAGCTTTTCTACATCCTCCATTGCCACTCACTCCCTATATTGATTCAGGCCCTCCGATTCACACCCACCGTGAAGTTTTTCTCACTCCTACTAGTGAATGGCCTATTAGAAACCCTTACTTTGCGCACAACGCCGCGATGTTTTTCAGAAAAATATCCTACATTGCCACTGCATGATTCCTGACCTCCCCATGCTGACCAACCCGTGGTGCTTTTTTCCATGCTACATTGGCAATTACTGCCTATCCTAATTAGGCCCTCCGATTCACACCACCCCATAATGTTTTTCTCAACCCTACTAGTGAATATCCTGTTAGAAACCCTAACAATGCACACCATCCCGTGATGTTTTTCAGAAACCTATCCTACATTGCCACTGCATGTTTCCTGACCTCCCCATGCTGACCAACCCATGGTGCTTTTCTACATCCTAAATTGCCACTCACTGCCTATCCTAATTCAGGCCCTCCGATTCACAGCACCCCTGATGTTTTGTTCACTCCTATTAGTCAATGGCCTGTTAGAAACCCTTACAATGCGCACCACCCGCGATTATTTACAGAAACCTATCCTACATTGCCACTGCATGTTTCTTGCCATCCCCATGCTGACCACCCCTGGAGCTTTTCTCCATCCTATATTGCCACTCACTGTACATACTGATTCAGGCCCTCCGATTCCCATCACACCGTGAAGTTTTTCCTCACACCTACTAGTGAATGGCCTGTTAGAAACCCTTACATTGCACACCACCCCGCGATATTTTTCAGAACCCTATCCTTCATTGCCAATGCATGTTTCCTGACCTCCCCATGCTGACCACCCCGTGGTGCTTTTGTCCATCTTACATTGCCACTCACTGCCTATCCTGATTCAGTCCCTGCGATTTACACCACCCCGTGATGTTTTTCTCACTCCTACAATTGAATGGCCTGTTAGAAACCCTTACAATGCGCACCACCCCGGAATGTTTTTCAGAAACCTATCTTACATTGCCACTGCATGTTTCCTGACTTCCCCATGCTGACCACCCCTGGTGCTTTTCTCCATCCTACATTGCCACTCACTGCCTATACTGATTCAGCCACTCCGAGTCAAACCAACCTGTGATGGTTTTCTCAGTCCTACTACTGAATTGCCTATTAGAAACCCTTACAAGGCGCACCACACCGCGATGTTTTTCAGAAACCTATCTACATTGCCACTGCATGTTTCCTGACCTCCCCATCCTGACCACTCTGTGGGGCTTTCTCCTTGCTGCATTGTCACTCAGTGGCTATCCTAATTCAGGCCCTCTGATTCACACCATCCCATGATGTTTTCCTCACTCCTACTAGTGTATGGCGTGTTAGATACCCTTACAATGCGCACCACCCCGCGATGTTTTTCAGAAACCTATCCTACATTGCCACTGCATGTTTCCTGCCCTTCCCAGGCTGACCACCCATGGTGCTTTTCTCCATCCTACATTGCCACTTACTGTCTATCCTGATTTCGCCCCTTCGATTCACACCACACCGTGATGTTTTTCTCGCCCCTACTAGGGAATGGCCTGTTAGAAACCCTTACAATTTGCACCACCGCGCCATGTTTTTCAAAAAACTATCCTACATGGCCACTGCATGTTTCCTGACCTCCCCATGCTTACCACCCCGTGGTGCTTTTCTCCATCCTACATTGCCACTGCTTGCCTATTCTAATTCACCCCTCTGATTCACACTACACCGTGATGATTTTCTCACTCCTACTAGTGAATGGCATGTAAGAAACACTTAAAATTCGCACTAACCCGCTATTTTTTTCAGAAACTTATCCTACATTGCCACTGCATGTTTCCTGAACTCCCCATGCCGAGCACCCTATGGTGTTTTTCTCCTTCCTATATTTACACTCAGGGCCTATTTTGATTCAGGCCCTCTGATTCACAGCACCCTGTGATGTTGTTCTCACTCCTACTAGTGAATGGCCTGTTAGAGACCCTTACAATGCGCACCACCCCACGATGTTTTTCAGAAACCTATCCTACATTGCCACTGCATGTTTCCTGACTTCCACATGCTGACCTACCCGTGGGGCTTTTCTCCACCCTACATTGTCATTCACTGCCTATCCTAATTCAGACCCTCTGATTCATACCACCCCATGATGTTTCTCTCACTCCTACTAGAGAATGTAATATTACACACCCATACAATGCGCACCACCCCGTGATGTTTTTCTCACTCCTACTGGTGAAGGGCCTTTAAGAAACCCTTACAATTCTCACCACCCCACGATGTTTTTCAGAAACCTATCCTACATTGCCACTGCGTGTTTCCTGCCCTCCACATGCTGACCACCCCTGGTGCTTTGCTCCATCCTACATTGCCACTTACTGCCTATCCTGATTGAACCCCTCCGATTCACACCACACCGTCATGTTTTCTTGCTCCTACTAGTGAATGGCCTGTTAGAAACCCTTACAAAGCGCACCACCCCACAATGTTTTTGAGAAACATATCCTACATTGCCATTGCATAATACCTGTCCTCAACATGCTGACCACCCCGTGGTGCTTTTCTCAATCCTACAGTGCCACTCACTGCCTATCCTGATTCGGGCCATCCGATTCACACCACCCCGTGATGTTTTTCACACTCCTACTAGTGAATGGCCTGTTAGAAACCCTTACAAATCGCACCAACCCGCGATGTTTTTCACAAACCTATCCTACATTGCCACTGCATGTTTCCTGACCTCCCCATGCTGACCACCCCGTGGTGCTTTTGTCCATCTTACATTGCCACTCACTGCGTATCCTGATTCAGTCCCTGCAATTTACACCACCCCGTGATGTTTTTCTCACTCCTACAATTGAATGGCCTGTTAGAAACCTTTACAATGCGCACCACCCCGGAATGTTTTTCAGAAACCTATCCTACATTGCCACTGCATGTTTCCTCACCTCCCCATGCTGACCACCCCTGGTGATTTTCTCCATCCTACTTTGCCACTCACTGCCTATACTGATTCAGCCACTCCGAGTCAAACCACCCTGTGATGGTTTTCTCACTCCTACTACTGAATTGCCTATTAGAAACCCTTACAATGCGCACCACACCGCGATGTTTTTCAGAAACCTATCTACATTGCCACTGCATGTTTCCCGACCTCCCAATGCTGACCACGATGTGGGTCTTCTCCATGCTTCATTGAAACTCAGTGGCTATCCTAATTCAGGCCCTCCGATTCACACCATCCCATGATGTTTTTCTCACTCATACTAGTGTATGGCGTTTTAGATACCCTTACAATGCGCAACACGCCGCGATGTTTTTCAGAAACCTATCCTACATTGCCACTGCATGTTTCCTGCCCTCCCCATGCTGACTACCCCTGGTGCTTTTCTCCATCCTACATTGCCACTTACTGTCTATCCTGATTTCGCCCCTCCGATTCACACCACACCGTGATGTTTTTCTCGCCCCTACTAGGGAATGGCCTCTTAGAAACCCTTACAATGCACACGATCCCGTGATGTTTTTCAGAAACCTATCCTACAATGCCACTGCATGTTTCCTGCCCTCACCATGCTGACCACCCCTGGTGCTTTACTCCATCCTACATTGCCACTCACTGTATATACTTTTTCAGGCCCTCCGATTCACACCACACGGTGATGGTTTTCTCGCCCCTACTAGGGAATGGCCTGTTAGAAACCCTTACAATGGGCACCACCCCTCGATGTTTTTTAGAAACCTATCCTACATTGCCACTGCATGTTTCATGACTTCCCCATGCTGACCACCCCGTGGTGCTTTTCTCCATCATACATTGGCACTTACTGCCTATCCTTATTCAGCCCCTGCGATTCACACCACACCGTGATGTTTTTCTCGCTCCTACTTGTGAATGGCCTGTTAGAAACCCTTATAATGCGCACCGGCCCGCGATGTTTTTCAGAAATCTATCCTACATTGCCAATGCATGTTTCCTGACCTCCCCATGCTGACCAACCAATAGTGCTTTTTTCCATGCTACATTGGCAATCACTGCCTATCCTAATTAGGCCCTCCGATTCACACCACCCCATAATGTTTTTCTCACTCCTACTAGTGAATGGCCTGTTAGAAACCCTTACAATGCACACCATACCGCGATGTTTTTCAGAAACCTATCCTACATTGCCACTGCATGTTTCCTGACCTCCCCATGCTGACCAACCCGTGGTGCTTTTCTACATCCTAAATTGCCACTCACTGCCTATCCTAATTCAGGCCCTCCGATTCACAGCAACCCTGATGTTTTTCTCACTCTTATTAGTGAATGGCCTGTTAGAAACCCTTACAATGCATACCACCCCGCGATGTTTTTCAGAAACCTATCCTACATTGCCACTGTATGTTTCCTGCCCTCCCCATGCTGACCACCCCTGGTGTTTTTCTCCATCCTAAATTGCCACTCACTGTAAATACTGATTCAGGCCCTCCGATTCCCATCACACCGTGAAGTTTTTCCTCAAACCTACTAGTGAATGGCCTGTTAGAAACCCTTACAATGCACACCACCCCGCGATGTTTTTCAGAAACCTATCCTACATTGCCACTGCATGTTTCCTGACCTCCCCATGCTGACCACCACGTGGTGCTTTTGTCCATCTTACATTGCCACTCACTGCCTATCATGATTCAGCCCCTGCGATTTACACCACCCCGTGATGTTTTTCTCACTCCTACAATTGAATGGCTTGTTAGAAACCCTTACAATGCGCACCACCCCGGAATGTTTTTCAGAAACCTATCCCACATTGCCACTGCATGTTGACTGACCTCCACATGCTGACCACGCTGTGGGGCTTTCTCCATGCTGCATTGTCACTCAGTGGCTATCGTAATTCAGGCCCTCCGATTCACACCATCCCATGATGTTTTCCTCACTCCTACTAGTGTTTGGCGTGTTAGATACCCTTACAATGCGCACCACCCAGCGATGTTTTTCAGAAACCTATCCTACATTGCCACTGCATGTTTCCTGCCCTCCCCATGCTGACCACCCCTGGTGCTTTTCTCCATCCTTCATTGCCACTTACTGTCTATCATGATTTCGCCCCTCCGATTCACACCACACCATGATGTTTTTCTCGCCCCTACTAGGGAATGGCCTGTTAGAAACCCTTACAATTTGCACCACCCCGCGATGTTTTTCAGAAAAAGTATCCTACATTGCCACTGCATGTTTCCTGACCTCCCCATGCTGACCACCCCATGGTGCTTTTCTCCATGCTACATTGCCACTGCTTGCCTATTCTAATTCAGCCCCTCCAATTCACACTACACCGTGATGATTTTCTCACTCCTACTAGTGAATGGCCTGTAAGAAACGCTTAAAATTCGCACCAACCCGCTATTTTTTTCAGAAACCTATCCTACATTGCCACAGCATGTTTCCTGAACTCCCCATGCCGAGCACCCTATGGTGCTTTTCTCCTTCCTACATTTACACTCAGGGCATATTTTGATTCAGGCCCTCTGATTCACAGCACCCCGTGATTTGTTCTCACTCCTACAAGTGAATGGCCTGTTAGAAACACTTACAATGCGCACCACCCTCGATGTTTTTCAGAAACCTACCCTACATTGCCACTGCATGTTTCCTGACTTCCCCATGCTGACCTACCCGTGGGGCTTTTCTCCATCCTACATTGTCATTCACTGCCTATCCTAATTCAGACCCTCAGATTCACACCACCCCGTGATGTTTCTCTCACTCCTACTAGTGAACGTAATGTTACACACCCATACAATGCGCACCACCCCATGATGTTTTTCTCACTCCTACTGGTGAAGGGCCTTTAAGAAACCCTTACAATGCTCACCACCCCACGATGTTTTTCAGAAACCTATCCTACTTTGCCACTGCGTGTTTCCTGCCCTCCCCATGCTGACCACCCCTGGTGCTTTGCTCCATCCTACATTGCCACTTACTGACTCTCCTGATGGAGCCCATCCGATTCACACCACACCCTCATGTTTTTCTCACCCCTACTAGTGATTGGCCTGTTAGAAACCCTTACAATGCACACGATCCCGTGATGTTTTTCAGAAACCTATCATACAATGCCAATGCGTGTTTCCTGCCCTCCCCATGCTGACCACCCCTGGTGCTTTGCTCCATCCTACATTGCCACTCACTGTATATACTGATTCAGGCCCTCCGATTCACACCACACGGTGATGGTTTTCTCGCCCATACTAGGGAATGGCCTGTTAGAAACAAATACAATGCACACCACCCCGCGATGTTTTTCAAAAAACTCTCCTACATTGCCACTGCAAATTTCCTGACGTCCCCATGCTGACCACCACGTGGTGCTTTTATCAATCCTACATTGCCACTCCCTGCCTATTCTAATTCTGGCCATCCGATTCACATCAAAACTGATGTTTTTCTCACTCCTACTAGTGAATGGCCTGTCAGAAGCCTTAAAATGCGCACCAACACGCTATGTTTTTTCAGAAACTTATCCTACATTACCACTGCATATATCCTGACCTCCATATGCCGACCACCCTGTGGTGCTATTCTCTTTCCTAAATTGACAATCAGGGCCTCTTTTGATTCAGGCCCTACGATTCACAGCACCCCGTGATGTTGTTCTCATTCCTACTAGTGAATGGCCTGTTAGAAACCCTTACAATGCACACGATCCCGTGATGTTTTTCAGAAACCTATCCTACATTGCCACTGCTTGTTTTCTGCCCTCCCCATCCTGACCACCCCTGGTGCTTTTCTCCATCCTACATTACCACTTACTGTCTATCCTTATTTCGCCCCTCCGATTCACACCACACCGTGATGTTTTTCTCGCTCCTACTAGGGAATGGCCTGTTAGAAACCCTTACAATTTGCACCACTGCGCGATGTTTTTCAAAAAACTATCCTACATTGCCACTGCATGTTTCCTGACCTCCCCATGCTGAACTTCCCTGGTGCTTTTCTCCATCCTACATTGCCACTGCTTGCCTATTCTAATTCAGGCCGTCCGATTCACACCACAACTGATGATTTTCTCACTCCTACAAGTGAATGTCCTGTAAGAAACACTTAAAATTCGCACCAACCCGCTATTTTTTTCTGAAACCTATCCTACATTGCCACAGCATGTTTCCTGAACTCGCCATGCCGAGCACCCTATGGTGCTTTTCTCCTTCCTACATTTACACTCAGGGCCTATTTTGATTCAGGCCCTCTGATTCACAGCACCCCGTGATGTTGTTCTCACTCCTACTGGTGAAGGGCCTTTAAGAAACCCTTACAATGCTCACCACCCCACGATGCTTTTCAGAAACCTATCCTACATTGCCACTGCGTGTTTCCTGCCCTCCCCATGCTGACAACCCCTGGTGCTTTGCTCCATCCTACATTGCCACTTACTGCCTAACCTGATTGAGCCCTTTAGATTCACACCACACCGTCATGTTTTTCTCGCACCTACTAGTGAATGGCCTGTTAGAAACCCTTACAATGGGCACCACCCTCGATGTTTTTTAGAAACGTATCCTACATTGCCAGTGCATGTTTCATGACCTCCCCATGCTGACCACCTCTGGTGCTTTTCTCCATCCTACATTGCCACTCAGTGCCTATACTGATTCAGGCCCTTCAATTCACATCACACCGTGATGTTTTTCTCACTCCTACTAGTGAATTGCCTGTTAGAAACCCTTACAATGCGCACCATCCCGCGATGTTTTTTAGAAACCTATCCTACATTGCCACTGTATGTTTCCTGACTTCCCCATGCTGACCTACCCTTGGGGCTTTTCTCCATCCTACATTGTCATTCACTGCCTATCGTAATTCAGGCACTCCAATTCACACCACCCCTGATGTTTTTCTCACTCCTACTAGTGAAGGGCCTTTAAGAAACCCTTACAATGCGCAACACTCCAGGATGTTTCTCAGAAACCTATCCTACATTGCCACTGCATGTTTCCTGCTCTCTCCATGCTGACCACCCCGTGGTGCTTTTCTCCATCATACATTGCCACTTACTGCCTATCATGATTCAGCCCCTGCGATTCACACCACACCGTGATGTTTTTCTCGCTCCTACTTGTGAATGGCCTGTTAGAAACCCTTACAATGCGCACCACCCCACGATGTTTTTCAGAAACCTATCCTATATTGCCAATGCATGTTTCCTGACCTCCCCATGCTGACCAACCCGTGGTGCTTTTTTCAATGCTACATTGGCAATCACTGCCTATCCTAATTAGGCCCTCCGATTCACACCACCCCATAATGTTTTTCTCACCCCTTCCAGTGAATGGCCTGTTAGAAACCCTTACAATGCACACCATCCCGCGATGTTTTTCAGAAACATATCCTACATTGCCACTGCATGTTTCCTGACCTCCCCATACTGACCAACCCGTGGTGCTTTTCTACATCCTAAATTGCCACTAACTGCCTATCCTAATTCAGGCCCTCCGATTCACAGCACCCCTGATGTTTTTCTCACTCCTATTAGTGAATGGCCTGTTAGAAAACCTTACAATGCGCACCACCCCGCGATGTATATCAGAAACCTATCCTACATTGCCACTGCATGTTTCCTGCCCCCCCCATGCTGACCACCCCTGGTGCTTTTCTCCATCCTACATTGCCACTCACTGTACATACTGATTCAGGCCCTCCGATTCCCATTACACCGTGAAGTTTTTCCTCACACCTACTAATAAATGGCCTGTTAGAAACCCTTACATTGCACACCACCCCGCGATATTTTTCAGAACCCTATCCTTCATTGCCAATGCATGTTTCCTGACCTCCCCATGCTGACCACCCCGTGGTGCTTTTTTCCATCTTACATTGCCTCTCACTGCCTATCCTGATTCAGTCCCTGCGATTTACACCACCCCGTGATGTTTTTCTCACTCCTACAATTGAATGGCCTGTTAGAAACCCTTACAATGCGCACCATCCCGGAATGTTTTTCAGAAACCTATGCTACATTGCCACTGCATGTTTCCTGACCTCCCCATGCTGACCACCCCTGGTGCTTTTCTCCATCCTACATTGCCACTCACTGCCTATTCTGATTCAGCCACTCCGAGTAAAACCACCCTGTGATGGTTTTCTCACTCCTACTACTGAATTGCCTATTAGAAACCCTTACCATGCGCACCACACCACGATGTTTTTCAGAAACCTATCTACATTGCCACTGCATGTTTCCTGACCTCACCATGCTGACCACGCTGTGGGGCTTTCTCCATGCTGCATTGTCACTCAGTGGCTATTCTAATTCAGGCCCTCTGATTCACACCATCCCATGATGTTTTCCTCACTCCTACTAGTGTATGGCGTGTTAGATACCCTTACAATGCGCACCACCCCGCGATGTTTTTCAGAAACCTATCCTACATTGCCACTGCATGTTTCCTGCCCTCCCCATGCTGACCACCCCTGGTGCTTTTCTCCATCCTACATTTCCACTTACTGTCTATCCTGATTTCGCCCCTCCGATTCACACCACACCGTGATGTTTTTCTCGCCCCTACTAGGGAATGGCCTGTTGGAAACCCATACAATTTGCACCACCACGCGATGTTTTTCAAAAAACTATCCTACATTGCCACTGCATGTTTCCTGACCTCCCCATGCTGACCACCCCATGGTGCCTTTCTCCATCCTACATTGCCACTGCTTGCCTATTCTAATTCAGCCCCTCACATTCACACTACACTGTGATGTTTTTCTCACTCCTACTAGTGTATGGCCTGTAAGAAACACTTAAAATTCGCACCAACCCGCTATTTTTTTCTGAAACCTATCCTACATTGCCACTGCATGTTTCCTGAACTCCCCATGCAGAGCACCCTATGGTGCTTTTCTCCTTCCTACATTTACACTCAGGGCCTATTTTGATTCAGGCCCTCTGAATCACAGCACCCGGTGATGTTGTTCTCACTCCTACTAGTGAATGGCCTGTTAGAAACCCTTACAATGCGCACCACCTCGCGATGTTTTTCAGAAACCTATCCTACATTGCCACTGCGTGTTTCCTGCCCTCCCCATGCTGACCACCACTGGTGCTTTGCTCCATCCTACATTGCCAATTTTGCCTATCCTGATTGAGCCCCTCCGATTCACACCACACCGTCATGTTTTTCTCGCTCCTACTAGTGTTTGGCGTGTTAGATACCTTTACAATGCGCACCAACCCGCGATGTTTTTCAGAAACCTATCCTACATTGCCACTGCATGTTTCCTGCCCTCCCCATGCTGACCACCCCTGGTGCTTTTCTCCATCCTACATTTCCACTTACTGTCTATCCTGATTTCGCCCCTCCGATTCACACCACACCGTGATGTTTTTCTCGCCCCTACTAGGGAATGGCCTGTTGGAAACCCATACAATTTGCACCACCACGCGATGTTTTTCAAAAAACTATCCTACATTGCCACTGCATGTTTCCTGACCTCCCCATGCTGACCACCCCATGGTGCCTTTCTCCATCCTACATTGCCACTGCTTGCCTATTCTAATTCAGCCCCTCACATTCACACTACACTGTGATGTTTTTCTCACTCCTACTAGTGAATGGCCTGTAAGAGACACTTAAAATTCGCACCAACCCGCTATTTTTTTCTGAAACCTATCCTACATTGCCACTGCATGTTTCCTGAAATCCCCATGCAGAGCACCCTATGGTGCTTTTCTCCTTCCTACATTTACACTCAGGGCCTATTTTGATTCAGGCCCTCTGAATCACAGCACCCGGTGATGTTGTTCTCACTCCTACTAGTGAATGGCCTGTTAGAAACCCTTACAATGCACACCACCCCGCGATATTTTTCAGAACCCTATCCTTCATTGCCAATTCATGTTTCCTGACCTCCCCATGCTGACCACCACGTGGTGCTTTTGTCCATCTTACATTGCCACTCACTGCCTATCCTGATTCAGCCCCTGCGATTTACACCACCCCGTGATGTTTTTCTCACTCCTACAATTGAATGGCTTGTTAGAAACCCTTACAATGCGCACCACCCCGGAATGTTTTTCAGAAACCTATCCTACATTGCCACTGCATGTTTCCTGACCTCCACATGCTGACCACCCTGTGGGGCTTTCTCCATGCTGCATTGTCACTCAGTGGCTATCCTAATTCAGGCCCACCGATTCACACCATCCCATGATGTTTTCCTCACTCCTACTAGTGTTTGGCGTGTTAGATACCCTTACAATGCGCACCACCCCGCGATGTTTTTCAGAAACCTATCCTACATTGCCACTGCATGCTTCCTGCCCTCCCCATGCTGACCACCCCTGGTGCTTTTCTCCATCCTTCATTGCCACTTACTGTCTATCATGATTTCGCCCCTCCGATTCACACTACACCGTGATGATTTTCTCACTCCTACTAGTGAATGGCCTGTAAGAAACGCTTAAAATTCGCACCAACCCGCTATTTTTTCAGAAACCTATCCTACATTGCCACAGCATGTTTCCTGAACTCCCCATGCCGAGCACCCTATGGTGCTTTTCTCCTTCCTACATTTACACTCAGGGCCTATTTTGATTCATGCCCTCTGATTCACAGCACCCCGTGATTTGTTCTCACTCCTACAAGTGAATGGCCTGTTAGAAACCTTTACAATGCGCACCACCCTCGATGTTTTTCAGAAACCTACCCTACATTGCCACTGCATGTTTCCTGACTTCCCCATGCTGACCTACCCGTGGGGCTTTTCTCCATCCTACATTGTCATTCACTGCCTATCCTAATTCAGACCCTCAGATTCACACCACCCCGTGATGTTTCTCTCACTCCTACTAGTGAACGTAATGTTACACACCCATACAATGCGCACCACCCCATGATGTTTTTCTCACTCCTACTGGTGAAGGGCCTTTAAGAAACCCTTACAATGCTCACCACCCCACGATGTTTTTCAGAAACCTATCCTACTTTGCCACTGCGTGTTTCCTGCCCTCCCCATGCTGACCACCCCTGGTGCTTTGCTCCATCCTACATTGCCACTTACTGACTCTCCTGATGGAGCCCATCCGATTCACACCACACCCTCATGTTTTTCTCACCCCTACTAGTGATTGGCCTGTTAGAAACCCTTACAATGCACACGATCCCGTGATGTTTTTCAGAAACATATCCTACATTGCCACTGCCTGATTCCTGACCTCACCATGCTGACCACGCTGTGGGGCTTTCTCCATGCTGCATTGTCACTCAGTGCCTATCCTAATTCAAGCCCTCCGATTCACACCATCCCATGGTGTTTTCCTCACTCCTACTAGTGTATGGCCTGTTAGATACCCTTACAATGCAAACCACCACGCTATGTTTTTCAGAAACCTATCCTACATTGCCACTGCTTGTTTTCTGCCCTCCCCATGCTGACCACCCCTGGTGCTTTTCTCCATCCTACATTACCACTTACTGTCTATCCTGATTTCGCCCCTCCGATTCACACCACACCGTGAGGTTTTTCTCGCTCCTACTAGGGAATGGCCTGTTAGAAACCCTTACAATTTGCACCACTGCGCGATGTTTTTCAAGAAACTATCCTACATTGCCACTGCATGTTTCCTGACCTCCCCATGCTGACCTTCCCTGGTGCTTTTCTCCATCCTACATTGCCACTGCTTGCCTATTCTAATTCAAGCCGTCCGATTCACACCACAACTGATGATTTTCTCACTCCTACAAGTGAATGTCCTGTAAGAAACACTTAAAATTCGCACCAAACCGCTATTTTTTTCTGAAACCTATCCTACATTGCCACAGCATGTTTCCTGAACTCGCCATGCCGAGCACCCTATGGTGCTTTTCTCCTTCCTACATTTACACTCAGGGCCAATTTTGATTCAGGCCCTCTGATTCACAGCACCCCGTGATGTTGTTCTCACTCCTACTGGTGAAGGGCCTTTAAGAAACCCTTACAATGCTCACCACCCCACGATGCTTTTCAGAAACCTATCCTACATTGCCACTGCGTGTTTCCTGCCCTCCCCATGCTGACAACCCCTGGTGCTTTGCTCCATCCTACATTGCCACTTACTGCCTAACCTGATTGAGCCCTTTAGATTCACACCACACCGTCATGTTTTTCTCGCACCTACTAGTGAATGGCCTGTTAGAAACCCTTACAATGGGCACCACCCTCGATGTTTTTTAGAAACCTATCCTACATTGCCACTGCATGTTTCATGACCTCCCCATGCTGACCACCCCTGGTGTTTTTCTCCATCCTACATTGCCACTCACTGTAAATACTGATTCAGGCCCTCCGATTTCCATCACACCGTGAAGTTTTTCCTCAAACCTACTAGTGAATGGCCTGTTAGAAACCCTTACAATGCACACCACCCCGCGATATTTTTCAGAACCCTATCCTTCATTGCCAAGGCATGTTTCCTGACCTCCCCATGCTGACCACCACGTGGTGCTTTTGTCCATCTTACATTGCCACTCACTGCCTATCCTGATTCAGCCCCTGCGATTTACACCACCCCGTGATGTTTTTCTCACTCCTACAATTGAATGGCTTGTTAGAAACCCTTACAATGCGCACCACCCCGGAATGTTTTTCAGAAACCTATCCTACATTGCCACTGCATGTTTCCTGACCTCCACATGCTGACCACGCTGTGGGGCTTTCTCCATGCTGCATTGTCACTCAGTGGCTATCCTAATTCAGGCCCTCCGATTCACACCATCCCATGATGTTTTCCTCACTCCTACTAGTGTTTGGCGTTTTAGATACCCTTACAATGCGCACCACCCCGCGATGTTTTTCAGAAACCTATCCTACATTGCCACTGCATGTTTCCTGCCCTCCCCATGCTGACCACCCCTGGTGCTTTTCTCCATCCTTCATTGCCACTTACTGTCTATCATGATTTCGCCCCTCCGATTCACACCACACCGTTATGTTTTTCTCGCCCCTACTAGGGAATGGCCTGTTAGAAACCCTTACAATTTGCACCACCCCGCGATGTTTTTCAAAAAAAGTATCCTACATTGCCACTGCATGTTTCCTGACCTCCCCATGCTGACCATCCCATGGTGCTTTTCTCCATCCTACATTGCCACTGCTTGCCTATTCTAATTCAGCCCCTCCGATTCACACTACACCGCGATGATTTTCTCACTCCTACTAGTGAATGGCCTGTAAGAAACCCTTAAAATTCGCACCAACCCGCTATTTTTTTCAGAAACCTATCCTACATTGCCACAGCATGTTTCCTGAACTCCCCATGCCGAGCACCCTATGGTGCTTTTCTCCTTCCTACATTTACACTCAGGGCCTATTTTGATTCAGGCCCTCTGATTCACAGCACCCCGTGATTTGTTCTCACTCCTACAAGTGAATGGCCTGTTAGAAACACTTACAATGCGCACCACCCTCGATGTTTTTCAGAAACCTACCCTACATTGCCACTGCATGTTTCCTGACTTCCCCATGCTGACCTACCCGTGGGGCTTTTCTCCATCCTACATTGTCATTCACTGCCTATCCTAATTCAGACCCTCCGATTCACACCACCCCGTGATGTTTCTCTCACTCCTACTAGTGAACGTAATGTTACACACCCATACAATGCGCACCACCCCATGATGTTTTTCTCACTCCTACTGGTGAAGGGCCTTTAAGAAACCCTTACAATGCTCACCACCCCACGATGTTTTTCAGAAACCTATCCTACATTGCCATTGCATGATTCCTGACCTCCACATCCTGACCACCCCATGGTGCTTTTCTCAATCCTACATTGCCACTCACTGCCTATCCTGATTCGTGCCATCCGATTCACACCAGCCCGTGATGTTTTTCACACTCCTACTAGTGAATGGCCTGTTAGAAACCCTTTCAATGCGCACCATCCCGCAATGTTTTTTAGAATCCTATCCTACATTGCCACTGTATGTTTCCTGACTTCCCCATGCTGACCTACCCTTGGGGCTTTTCTCCATCCTACATTGTCATTCACTGCCTATCGTAATTCAGGCACTCCAATTCACACCACCCCTGATGTTTTTCTCACTCCTACTAGTGAAGGGCCTTTAAGAAACCCTTACAATGCGCAAAACTCCAGGATGTTTCTCAGAAACCTATCCTACATTGCCACTGCATGTTTCCTGCCCTCTCCATGCTGACCACCCCGTGGTGCTTTTCTCCATCATACATTGCCACTTACTGCCTATCCTGATTCAGCCCCTGCGATTCACACCACACCGTGATGTTTTTCTCGCTCCTACTTGTGAATGGCCTGTTAGAAACCCTTACAATGCGCACCACCCCACGATGTTTTTCAGAAACCTATCCTACATTGCCAATGCATGTTTCCTGACCTCCCCATGCTGACCAACCCGTGGTGCTTTTTTCCATGCTACATTGGCAATCACTGCCTATCCTAATTAGGCCCTCCGATTCACACCACCCCATAATGTTTTTCTCACCCCTACCAGTGAATGGCCTGTTAGAAACCCTTACAATGCACACCATCCCGCGATGTTTTTCAGAAACCTATCTTACATTGCCACTGCATGTTTCCTGACCTCCCCATGCTGACCAACCCGTGGTGCTTTTCTACATCCTAAATTGCCACTCACTGCCTATCCTAATTCAGGCCCTCCGATTCACAGCACCCCTGATGTTTTTCTCACTCCTATTAGTGAATGGCCTGTTAGAAAACCTTACAATGCGCACCACCCCGCGATGTATATCAGAAACCTATCCTACATTGCCACTGCATGTTTCCTGCCCTCCCCATGCTGACCACACCTGGTGGTTTTCTCCATCCTACATTGCCACTCACTGTACATACTGATTCAGGCCCTCCGATTCCCATTACACCGTGAAGTTTTTCCTCACACCTACTAATGAATGGCCTGTTAGAAACCCTTACAATGCACACCACCCCGCGATATTTTTCAGAACCCTATCCTTCATTGCCAATGCATGTTTCCTGACCTCCCCATGCTGACCACCACGTGGTGCTTTTGTCCATCTTACATTGCCACTCACTGCCTATCCTGATTCAGTCCCTGCGATTTACACCACCCCGTGATGTTTTTCTCACTCCTACAATTGAATGGCCTGTTAGAAACCCTTACAATGAGCACCACCCCGGAATGTTTTTCAGAAACCTATGCTACATTGCCACTGCATGTTTCCTGACCTCCCCATGCTGACCACCCCTGGTGCTTTTCTCCATCCTACATTGCCACTCACTGCCTATACTGATTCAGCCACTCCGAGTCAAGCCACCCTGTGATGGTTTTCTCACTCCTACTACTGAATTGCCTATTAGAAACCCTTACCATGCGCACCACACCACGATGTTTTTCAGAAACCTATCTACATTGCCACTGCATGTTTCCTGACCTCCCAATGCTGACCACGCTGTGGGGCTTTCTCCATGCTGCATTGTCACTCAGTGGCTATTCTAATTCAGGCCCTCCAATTCACACCATCCCATGATGTTTTCCTCACTCCTACTAGTGTATGGCCTGTTAGATACCCTTACAATGCGCACCACCCCGCGATGTTTTTCAGAAACCTATCCTACATTGCTACTGAATGTTTCCTGCCCTCCCCTTGCTGACCACCCCTGGTGCTTTTCTCCATCCTACATTTCCACTTACTGTCTATCCTGATTTCGCCCCTCCGATTCACACCGCACCGTGATGTTTTTCTCTCCCCTACTAGGGAATGGCCTGTTAGAAACCCTTACAATTTGCACCACCACGCGATGTTTTTCAAAAAACTATCCTACATTGCCACTGCATGTTTCCTGACCTCCCCATGCTGACCATCCCATGGTGCCTTTCTCCATCCTACATTGCCACTGTTTGCCTATTCTAATTCACCCTCTCACATTCACACTACACTGTGATGTTTTTCTCACTCCTACTAGTGAATGGCCTGTAAGAAACACCTAAAATTCGCACCAACCCGCTATTTTTTTCTGAAACCTATCCTACATTGCCACTGCATGTTTCCTGAACTCCTCATGCAGAGCACCCTATGGTGCTTTTCTCCTTCCTACATTTACACTCAGGGCCTATTTTGATTCAGGCCCTCTGAATCACAGCACCCGGTGATGTTGTTCTCACTCCTACTAGTGAATGGCCTGTTAGAAACCCTTACAATGCGCACCACCTCGCGATGTTTTTCAGAAACCTATCCTACATTGCCACTGCGTGTTTCCTGCCCTCCCCATGCTGACCACCACTGGTGCTTTTCTCCATCCTACATTGCCAATTTTGCCTATCCTGATTGAGCCCCTCCGATTCACACCACACCGTCATGTTTTTCTCGCTCCTACTAGTGAATGGCCTGTTAGAAACCCTTACAAAGCGCACTACCCCGCAATGTTTTTGAGAAACATATCCTACATTGCCATTGCATGATTCCTGACCTCAACATGCTGACCACTCCGTGGTGCTTTTCTCAATCCTACAGTGCCACTCACTGCCTATCCTGATTCGTGCCATCCGATTCACACCACCCCGTGATGTTTTTCACACTCCTACTAGTGAATGGCCTGTTAGAAACCCTTACAAAGCGCACCACCCCGCGATGTATTTCAGAAACCTATCCTACATTGCCACTGCATGTTTACTGACTTCCCCATGCAGATCTACACGTGGGGCTTTTCTCCATCCTACATTGTCATTCACTGCCTATCCTAATTCAGGCCCTCCAATTGCCACCACCCCTGATGTTTTTCTCAATCCTACAAGTGAAGGGCCTTTAGGAAACCCTTACAATGCGCAACACCCCACGATGATTTTCAGAAACCTATCCTACATTGCCACTGCATATTTCCTGCCCTCACCATGCGGACCACCCCGTGGTGCTATTCTCCTCCCTACATTGCCACTCACTGCCTATCCTGATTCAGGCCCTGCGACTCACACAACGCCGTGTTGTTTTTCACTCCTACTAGTGAATGGCCTGTTAGAAACCCTTACAATGCGCACCACCCGAGATGATTTTCAGAATCCTATCCTACATTGCTAATGCATGTTTCCAGACCTCCCCATGCTGACCAACCCGTGATGCTTTTTTCCATCCTACATTGCCAATCACTGCCTATCCTAATTAGGCCCTCTGATTCACACAACACCGTGATGGTTTTCTCTCCCCTACTAGGGAATGGCCTGTTAGAAACCCATAAAATTTGCACCACCCTGCGATGTTTTTCAAAAAACTCTCCTACATTGCCACTGAAAATTTCCTGACGTCCCCATGCTGACCACCCCGTGGTGCTTTTCTCAATCCTACATTGCCACTCCCTGCCTATCCTAATTCAGGCCGTCCGATTCACACCACAACTGATGTTTTTCTCACTCCTACTAGTGAATGGCCTGTAAGAAACCTTAAAATTTGCACCAACCCGCTATGTTTTTTCAGAAACTTATCCTGCATTGCCACTGCATGTATCCTGACCTCCATATGCCGACCACCCTGTGGTGCTATTCTCCTTCCTACATTGACACTCAGGGCCTCTTTTGATTCAGGCCATCTGATTCACAGCACCCCGTGATGTTGTTCTCATTCCTAGTAGTGAATGGCCTGTTAGAAAAGCTTACAATGCGCACAACCCCGCTATGTTTTTCAGAAACCTATCCTACATTGCCACTGCCTGATTCCTGATCTCCACATGCTGACCACCCCATGGTGCTTTTCTCCATTCTACATTACCACTCACTGCCTATCCTGATTCAGGCCCTCAGATTAACAGCACCCCGTGCTGTTTTTCTCACTCCTACAAGTTAATGGCCTTTTAGAAACCCTTACAATGCGCCTCACACCCCGATGATTTTCAGAAACGTATCTTAATTGCCACTGCATGTTTCTTGACCTCCCCATGCTGAATACCCCTGGAGCTTTTCTCCAACCTTGATTGCCACTCAGTGCCTATCCTAATTCAGGTCCTCCAATTCACACCACACCGTGATGTTTTTCTCACTCCTACTAGTGAATGGCCTGTAAGAAACCCTTAAAATTCGCACGAACCCGCTATTTTTTTCAGAAACTTATCCTACATTGCCACTGCATGTTTCCTGACCTCCCCATGCAGATCACCCCGTGGTGCTTTTCTCCTTCCTACATTGACACTCAGTACCTATTTTGATTCAGGCCCTCTGTTTCACAGCACCCAGTGATGTTGTTCTCACTCCTACTACTGAATGGCCTGTTAGAAACCCTTACAATGTGCACCACCCAGCGATGTTTTCAGAAACCTATCCTACATTGCCACTGCATGTTTTCTTATCTCCCCATGCACCAACCCGTGGTGCTTTTCTCCAACCAAATTATCACTCACTGCCTATCCTAATTCAGGCCCTCCAATTCACACAACACCTGATGTTTTTCTCACTCCTACTAGTGAACGGCCTTTGAGTGACCTTTACAATGCGCACCACCCCACGATGTTTTTCAGAAACCTATCCTACATTGCCACTGCATGTTTCCTGACCTCCATACTACATTGCCACTCACTGCCTATTCTAATTAAGGCCCTCCAATTCACACCACCCCGTGATGTTTTTCTCAATCCTACTAGTGAATGGACCGTTAGAAACCCTTACAATGCGCACCACCCTGCAATGTTTTTCAGAAACCTATCCTACATTGCCACTGTAAGTTTCCGAACCTCCCCATGTTGACCGCCCCATGTGGTTTTCTCCATCCTACATTGCCACTCACTGCCTATCCTAATTCAGGCCATGCAATTCACACCACACCGTGATGTTTTTCTCACTCCTACTAGTGAAGGGCCTGTAAGAAACACTTACAATGCGCACCAAACTGCTATTTTTTTCAGAAACCTATCCTGCATTGGCACTGCATGGTTCTTGACCTCCCAATGCCGACCAACCCTTGGTGCTTTTCTCCTTCCTACATTGTCATTCAGTGCCTATTTTGACTCACGCCCTCTGATTCACAGCACCCCGTGATGTTGTTCTCACTCCTACTAGTGAATGGCCTGTTAGAAACCCTTACAATGCGCAGCATCCCGCGATGTTTTTCAGAAACCTATCCTACATTGCCACTGCATGTTTCCTGACCTCCCCATGCTGACCAACCCGTGGTACTTTTCTACATAACATATTGCCACTCACTGCCTATCTTAATGCTGGCCTCTAATCACACCACCCCGTGATGTTTTTCACACTTCTACTAGAGAATGGCCTGTTAGAAACCCATACAATGCGCACCACCCCGCGATGTTTATCAGAAAGCTAACCTACATTGCCACTGCATGTTTCCTGACGTCCCCATGTTGACCACACTGTGGTGTTACTCCATGCTTCATTGCCATTCCCTGCCTCTCCTAATTCAGGCCCTCCGATTCACACCACCCCTAATATTTTTTTCACTCCTACTAGTGAATGGCCTGTTAGAAACCCTTACGATGCGCACCACTTCGCGATTTTTACAGAAACCTACCCTACATTGCCACTGCAGGTTTCCTGCCCTCTCCATGCTGACCACCCCTGGTGCTTTTCTCCATCCTACGTTGTCACTTACTGCCTATCCTGATTCCGCCCCTCTGATAATCACCACACCATGATGTTTTTCTCGCCCCTACTAGTGAATGGATTGTTAGAAACCCTTACAATGCGCACCACCCCACGATGTTTTCAGAAACCTTTCCTGCCTTGCCACTGCATGTTTCTTGACCTCCCCAAGCTGACCAACCCGTGGTGCTGTTCTCCATACTACATTGCCACTCACTGCCTATTCTAATTAAGGCCCTCCAATTCACACCACCCCGTGATGTTTTTCTCAATCCTACTAGTGAATGGACCGTTAGAAACCCTTACTATGCGCACCACCCTGCAATGTTTTTCAGAAACCTATCCTACATTGCCACTGTAAGTTTCCGAACCTCCCCATGTTGACCGCCCCATGTGGTTTTCTCCATCCTACATTGCCACTCACTGCCTATCCTAATTCAGGCCATGCAATTCACACCACACCGTGATGTTTTTCTCACTCCTACTAGTGAAGGGCCTGTAAGAAACCCTTACAATGCGCACCAAACTGCTATTTTTTTCAGAAACCTATCCTGCATTGCCACTGCATGGTTCTTGACCTCCACATGCTGACCAACCCTGGAGTTTTTCTCCATCCTCCATTGCCACACACTGCCTATACTGATTCAGACCCTCCGATTCACACCACTCCGTGATGTTTTTAACACTACTACTAGTGAATGGCTTGTTAGAAACCCTTACAACGCGCACCACCCCGCGATGTTTTTCAGAAACCTCTCCTACATTGCCACTGCATGTTTCCTGACCTCCCCATGCTGACCAACCCGTGGTACTTTTCTACATAATATATTGCCACTCACTGCCTGTCTTAATGCTGGCCCCTAATCACACCACCCCGTGATGTTTTTCACACTTCTACTAGAGAATGACCTGTTAGAAACCCATACAATGCGCACCACCCCGCGATGTTTTTCAGAAACCTAACCTACATTGCCACTGCATGTTTCCTGACGTCCCCATGTTGACCACCCGGTGGTGTTACTCCATGCTTCATTGCCATTCACTGCCTCTCCTAATTCAGGCCCTCCGATTCACACCACCCCTAATATTTTTTTCACTCCTACTAGTGAATGGCCTGTTAGAAACCCTTACGATGCGCACCACTTCGCAATTTTTACAGAAACCTACCCTACATTGCCACTGCAGATTTCGTGCCCTCTCCATGCTGACCACCCCTGGTACTTTTCTCCATCCTACGTTGTCACTTACTGCCTATCCTGATTCCGCCCTTCTGATAATCACAACACCATGATGTTTTTCTCGCCCCTACTAGTGAATGGCTTGTTAGAAACCCTTACAATGCGCACCACCCCACGATGTTTTTCAGAAACCTATCCTGCCTTGCCACTGCATGTTTCTTGACCTCCCCAAGCTGACCAACCAGTGGTGCTGTTCTCCATACTACATTGCCACTCACTGCCTATTCTAATTAAGGCCCTCCAATTCACACCACCCCGTGATGTTTTTCTCAATCCTACTAGTGAATGGACCGTTAGAAACCCTTACAATGCGCACCACCCTGCAATGTTTTTCAGAAACCTATCCTACATTGCCACTGTAAGTTTCCGAACCTCCCCATGTTGACCGCCCCATGTGGTTTTCTCCATCCTACATTGCCACTCACTGCCTATCCTAATTCAGGCCATGCAATTCACACCACACCGTGATGTTTTTCTCACTCCTACTAGTGAAGGGCCTGTAAGAAACACTTACAATGCGCACCAAAGTGCTATTTTTTTCAGAAACCTATCCTGCATTGCCACTGCATGGTTCTTGACCTCCCAATGCCGACCAACCCGTGGTGCTTTTCTCCTTCCTACATTGTCATTCAGTGCTTATTTTGACTCACGCCCTCTGATTTGCAGCACCCCGTGATGTTGTTCTCACTCCTACTAGTGAATGGCCTGTTAGAAACCCTTACAATGCGCAGCATCCCGCGATGTTTTTCAGAAACCTATCCTACATTGCCACTGCATGTTTCCTGACCTCCCCATGCTGACCAACCCGTGGTACTTTTCTACATAACATATTGCCACTCACTGCCTATCTTAATGCTGGCCTCTAATCACACCACCCCGTGATGTTTTTCACACTTCTACTAGAGAATGGCCTGTTAGAAACCCATACAATGCGCACCACCCCGCGATGTTTATCAGAAACCTAACCTACATTGCCACTGCATGTTTCCTGACGTCCCCATGTTGACCACACTGTGGTGTTACTCCATGCTTCATTGCCATTCCCTGCCTCTCCTAATTCAGGCCCTCCGATTCACACCACCCCTAATATTTTTTTCACTCCTACTAGTGAATGGCCTGTTAGAAACCCTTACGATGCGCACCACTTCGCGATTTTTACAGAAACCTACCCTACATTGCCACTGCAGGTTTCCTGCCCTCTCCATGCTGACCACCCCTGGTGCTTTTCTCCATCCTACGTTGTCACTTACTGCCTATCCTGATTCCGCCCCTCTGATAATCACCACACCATGATGTTTTTCTCGCCCCTACTAGTGAATGGATTGTTAGAAACCCTTACAATGCGCACCACCCCACGATGTTTTTCAGAAACCTATCCTGCCTTGCCACTGCATGTTTCTTGACCTCCCCAAGCTGACCAACCCGTGGTGCTGTTCTCCATACTACATTGCCACTAACTGCCTATTCTAATTAAGGCCCTCCAATTCACACCACCCCGTGATGTTTTTCTCAATCCTACTAGTGAATGGACCGTTAGAAACCCTTACAATGCGCACCACCCTGCAATGTTTTTCAGAAACCTATCCTACATTGCCACTGTAAGTTTCCGAACCTCCCCATGTTGACCGCCCCATGTGGTTTTCTCCATCCTACATTGCCACTCACTGCCTATCCTAATTCAGGCCATGCAATTCACACCACACCGTGATGTTTTTCTCACTCCTACTAGTGAAGGGCCTGTAAGAAACCCTTACAATGCGCACCAAATTGCTATTTTTTTCAGAAACCTATCCTGCATTGCCACTGCATGGTTCTTGACCTCCCAATGCCGACCAACCCGTGGTGCTTTTCTCCTTCCTACATTGTCATTCAGTGCCTATTTTGACTCACGCCCTCTGATTCACAGCACCCCGTGATGTTGTTTTCACTCCTACTAGTGAATGGCCTGTTAGAAACCCTTACAATGCGCAGCATCCCGCGATGTTTTTCAAAAACCTATCCTACATTGCCACTGCATGTTCCCTGACCTCCCCATGCTGACCACCCCGCGGTGCTTTTCTCCATCCTACATTGCCACCTACTGCCTATCCTAATTCAGTCCCTCCGATTCACACCACCGCGTGATGTTTTTCTCACTCCTACTAGTGAATGTAATGTAACACAAACCCATACAATGCGCACCACCCCGTGATGTTTTTCTCACTCCTATTAGTGAATGTAATGTAACACACACCCATACAATGCGCACCACCCCGTGATGTTTTTCTCACTCCTACTAGTGAATGTAATGTAACACACACCCATAGAATGCGCACCACCCCGCGATGTTTTTCAGAAACCTATCCTACATTGCCACTGCATGTTCCCTGACCTCCCCATGCTGACCACCCCGCGGTGCTTTTCTCCATCCTACATTGCCACTCACTGCCTATCCTAAATCAGACACTCCAATTCCCACCACCCCGTGCTGTTTTTCTCACTCGTACTAGTGAATGGCCTGTTACAAAACCTTACAATGTGCATCACCCCGCAATGATTTTCCGAAACCCATCCTACTTTGCCACTGCATGTCTCCTGACTTCCCCATGCTGACCACTCCGTGGTGCTTTTCTCCATCCTTCATTGCCACTCACTTCCTATTCAGATTCAGGCCCACCGATTCACACCACCCTGTGATGTTTTTCTCACTTCTACTAGTGAATGGCCTTTTAGAAACCCTTACAATGCGCATCACCCCGCGATGTTTTTCAGAAACCTATCCTATTTGACACTGCATGTTTCCTGACATCTCCATGCTGAACACCCCATGGTGCTTTTCTCCATCCTACATTGCCACTCACTGCCTATTCTAATTCAGCCCCTCAAATTCACACCACCCCATGATGTTTTTCTCACTCCTACTAGTGAATGGGCAGTTAGAAAACCTTCCAATGGGCACCACCTAGCAATTTTTTTAAAAACCTATCTTACATTGGCCCTGCATGTTTCCTGACTTTCACATCCTAATCACCCCGTGGATTTCTACCTCCTACATTGCACTCACCGCCTATCCTGATTTAGGCCGTCCAATTCACACCACCCAGTGATGTTTTTCTCACTCCTACTTGTGAACGGCCTGTTAGAAACGCTTACAATTCGCACCACCCCGCCATGTTTTTCAAAAAAACTAGACTACATTGCCACTGCATGTTTCCTGACCTGTCCATGCTCACCACACCGTGGTGCTTTTCTACTTCCTACATTGCCATTCACTGCCTATCCTAATTCAGGCCCTCCGATTCACACCACACCGTGATGTATTTCTACTCCTACTAGTGAATGGCCTTTAGAAACCTTTGCAATGCACACCACACAGCGATGTTTCACAGAAACCTATCCTACATTGCCACTGCATGTTTCCAGACCTCCCCATCCTGAACAAACTGTGGTGCTTTTCTCCATCATACATTGACACTCACTGCCTATTCTAATTCAAGCCCTCTGATTCGCACAACCTCGTGATGTTTTTCTCACTCCTACTAGTGAATTGTCTGTTAGAAACACTTACAATGCGCACCACCCCGCGATGTTTTTCAGGAAACTATCCTTCATTACAACTGCATGTTTACTGACCTCCTCATGCTGACCACCCCATGGTGCTTTTCTCCATCCTACATTGCCACTCACTGTCTATCCTGATTCAGGCCCTCCGATTTACACCACACCATGATGTATTTCTCACTCCTACTAGTGAATGGCCTGTTAGAAACCCTTACAATTCTCACCACCCCGCGATGTTTTTCAGTAACCTATCCTACATTGCCACTGCATGTTTCCTGACCTCCCAATGCTGACGACCCCTGGTGCTTTTCTCCATCCTACATTGCCACTCACTGCCTATCCTTATTAATGCTTTCTGATTCTCACCACCCCGTGATGTTTTTCTCACTCTTGTAGTGAATGGCATGTTAGAAACCCTTACAATGCGCACCACCCCGTATTTTTTTTCAGAAACCTGTCCTATATTGCCACTGCATGTTTCATGACCTCCTCATGCTGACCACCCTGTGGTGCTTTTCTCCATCGTACATTGCCACTCAATGCCTATCCTAATTCAGGCCCTCCGATTCACACAACCCCGTGATGTTGTTCTCACTACTACTAATGAATGGCCTGTTAGAAACCCTTACAATTCTCACCACCCCGCGATGTTTTTCAGAAACCTATCCTACATTGCCACTGTATGATTCCTGACATCCCCATGCTGACCACCGGTGGTGCTTTTCTCCATCCTACATTGCGAACTCACTGCCTATTCAGATTCAGGCCCTCCGATTCACACCACCCCGTGATGTTTTCTCACTCCAACTAGTGAATGGCCTTTTAGAAACCATTACAATGCGCAACACCCCGCGATGTTTTTCAGAAACCTATCCTATTTGCCACTGCATGTTTCTTGACCTCCACATTCTGACCACCACTGGCGCTTTTCTCCATCCTACATTGTCACTCACTGCCTATCCTGATTCAGGCACTCCGATTCACACCACACCTTGATGCTTTTCTGATTCCCACTAGTGAATGGCCTTTTAGAAACCCTTAGAACGCGCATCACCCCGCGATGTTTTTCAGAATCCTATCCTATTTGCTACTGCATGTTTCCTGACCTCCCCATTCTGACCTCCCCGTGGTGCTTTTCTCCATCCTACATTGTCACTCACTGCCTATCCTGATTCAGGCCCTCCAATTCACATCACCCCGTTATGTTTTTCTCACTCCTACTATTGAATGACCTGTTAGAAACCCTTACAATGTGCACCACCCGCGTTGTTTTTCAGAAACCTCTCCTACATTGCCACTGCATGTTTCCTGACTTCCCCATGCTGATCACCCCTGGTGCTTTTCTCCATCCTACATTGCCATTCACTGCCTATCCTAATTCAGGCCCTCTGATTCACACCACACCATGATGTATTTCTCACTCCTGCCAGTGAATGGCCTTTTAGAGACCCTTACAATTCTCATCACCCTGCGATATTTTTCAGAAACCTATCCTACATTGCCACTGCATGTTTCCTGACCTCCCCATTCTGACCTCCCCGTGGTGCTTTTCTCCATCCTACATTGCCACTCACTGCCTATCCTTATTCAGGCCCTCTGATTCTCACCACCCCGTGATGTTTTTCTCACTCTTGTAGTGAATGGCATGTTAGAAACCCTTACAATGCGCACCACCCCGTATTTTATTTTTTTCAGAAACATGTCCTATATTGCCACTTCATGTTTCATGACCTCCCCATGCTGACCACCCTGTGGTGCTTTTCTCCATCCTACATTGCCACTCAATGCCTATCCTAATTCAGGCCGTCCGATTCACACAACCCCGTGATGTTGTTCTCACTACTACTAATGAATGGCCTGTTAGAAACCCTTGCAATGCGCACCACCCTGCGTTCTTTATCAGAAACCTATTCTACATTTCCACTGCATGTTTTCTTGCCTCCCCATGCTGACAAACCTGTGGTGCTTTTCTCCATCCTACATTGCCACTCACAGCCTATTCTAAATAAGGCCGTCTGATTCACACCACCCCGTGATGTTTTTTTCACTCATACTTCTGAATGGCTTGTTAAAAAGCCTTACAATGCGCACCACCCCCCAATGTTTTTCCGAAACCTATCCTACATTGCCATTGCATGTTTCCTGACCTCCCCATGTTGACCACACCGTGGTGCTTTTCTCCATCCTACATTGCCACTCACGACCTATCCTGATTCAGGCCCTCAGATTCACACCACCCCGTGAAGTTTTTCACACTTCTACTTGTGAATGGCCTGTTAGAAACCCTTACAATGAGCACCACCCTGCGATGTTTTTCAGAAACCTATTATACCTTGCCACTGCATGTATCCTGACCTCCCGATCCTGACCACCCCATGGTGCTTTTCTCCATCCTATATTGCCACTCAATGCCTATCATAATTCAGGACATTCAATTCACACCACCCCGTGATGTTTTTCTCACTCCTACTAGTGAATGGCCTGTTAGAAACCCTTACAATGCGCACCACCACGCGATGTTTTTCAGAAACCTATCCTACATTGCCACTGCATGTTTCCTGACCTCCCCATCCTGGCCACCCCGTGTTGCTTTTTTCCATACTACATTGCCACTCACTGTCTTTCCTGATTCAGGCACTCCGATTCACACCACACCATGATGTATTTCTCACTCTTACTAGTGAATGCCCTGGTAGAAACCCATACAATGACCACCACACAGTGATGCTTTTCAGAAAACAATCCTACATTGCCACTGCATGTTTCCTGACCTCCCCATGCTGAACACATCATGGTGCTTTTCTCCACTTTACATTGCCACTCACTGCCTATTTTGATTCAGGCCCTCTGATTCACAGCACCCCGTGATGTTGATCTCACTCCTACTAGTGAATGGCTTGTTAGAAACCCTTACAATGCACACCACCCCGAAATATTTTTCAGAAACCTATCCTACATTGCCACTGCATGATTTCTGACCTGCCCAAGCGGACCACCCCATGGTGCTTTTCCCAATCCTACATTGCCACTCACTGCCTATCCTAATTCAGAACATCTGATTCACACCACCCCTTGATGTTTTTCTCACTCCTACTAGTGAATGGCCTGTTAGAAACCCTTACAATGCGCACCACCCCGTAATGTTTTTCAGAAACCTGTTCTACATTGCTAGTGCATGTTCCCTGAACTCACCATGCTGACCACCGGTTGCTGTTTTTCTCCATCCTACATTCCCACCCACTGCCTATACTGATTGACGGACTCTGATTCACACTACCCCGTTATGTTTTTCTCACTCCTACTAGTGAATGGCCTGTTAGAAACACTGACAATGCGCACCACCCTGCGATGTTTTTCAGAAACCTATCCTACATTGCCACTGATGTTTCGTGACATCCTCATGCTGACCACCCTGTGGTGCTTTTCTCCATCCTACATTGCCACTCACTGCCTATGCTGATTCAGGCCCTACGATTCACACCACACCGTGATGTTTTTCTAGCTCCTACTTGTGAATGGCTTGTTAGAAATTCTTATAATGCGCACCACCACACGATGTTTTTCAGAAACCTATCCTACATTGCCACTGCATATTTCCTGACCTCCCGATCCTGACCAACCATGGTGCTTTTCTCCATTCTACATTGCCACTCACTGCCTATCATAATTCAGGCCATCCGATACACACCATCCCGTGATGTTTTTCTCACTTCTACTAGTGAATGGCCTGTTAGAAACCCTTACAATTCTCACCACCGTGATGTTTTTCAGAAACCTATCCAACATTGCCACTGCATGTGTCCTGACCTCTCCATGCTGTCCACCCCTTGGTGCTTTTCTCCATCCTACATTGCCACTCACTGCCGATCCTGATTCAGGCCCTCCGATTCACACCACGCCGTGATGTTTTTCTCACTCGTACTAGTGAATGGCCTGTTAGAAACCCATACAATACGCACCAACCCGCGCTGTTTTTCAGAAAGGTATCCCATATTGCCATTGCATGTTTCCTGACCTCCCCATGCTGACCACCCCGTAGTTTTTTCTACATCCTACATTTCCACTCACTGCCTTCCTGACTCAGGCCCTCCGATTCACACCACCCCTTTCTGTTTTTCTCACTCCTACTAGGGAATGGCCTATTAAAAACCCTTACACTGCGCACCATACCTCGATATTTCACAGAAACCTATCCTACATTGCCACTGCATGTTTCCTGACCTCCCCAATTGACCACCCCGTGGTGCTTTTCTCCATCATACAATGCCACTCACTGCCTATTCTAATTCACGCCTTCCGATTTGCACCACCCCGTGATGTTTTTCTCACTCCTACCAGTGAATTGTCTGTTAGAAACCCCTACAATGCCCACCACCCCGCGAAGTTTTTCAGAAACCTTTCCTACATTGCCACTGCATGTTTCCTGACCTCCTCATGCTGACCACCCCATGGTGATTTTCTCCATCCTACATTGTCACTCACTGCGTATCCTAATTCAGGCCCTCCGATTCACACCACCCCTAATGTTTTTCTCACTACTACTACTGAATGGCCTGTTCGAAACCCTTACAATGTGCACCACCCCGCTATGTTTTTCAGAAACCAATCCTACATTGCCAATGCATGTTTCCTGACCTCCCCATGCTAACCATCCCGTGGTGTTTTTCTCTATCCTACATTGCCACTCTCTGCCTATCCTAATTCAGGCCCTCCGATTAACATCACACCATGATGTTTTTCTCAAGCCTACTAGTGAATGGCCTGTTAGAAACCCTTACAATGCGAACCACCGGGCGATGTTTTTCAGAAACCTATCCTACATTGCCACTGCAAGTTTCCTGACCTCCGCATGTTGACCACCCATGGTGCTTTTCTCCATCCTACATTGCCACTCACTGCCTATCCTAACTCAGACCCTTTGATTCACACCACAATGTGATGTTTTTCTCACTCCTACTAATGAATGGCCTGTAAGAAACCCTTATAATGCGCCCCAACCTGCTATTTTTTTCAGAAACCTATCCTAAATTGCCACTGCATGTTTGCTTACCTCTCCATGCCGACCACCCGGTGGTGCTTTTCTGCATCCTACATTGCCACTCACTGCCTATTTTGATTCAGGCCCTCTGATTCACAGCACCCCGTGATGTTTTTCTCACTCCTACTAGTGAATGGCTTGTTAGAAACCCTTACAATGCGCACCACCCCGAAATGTTTTTCAGAAACCTATCCTACATTGCCACTGCATGATTCCTGACCTCCACATGCTGACCACCCCGTTGTGCTTTTCTCCATTCTACATTTCCACTCACTGCCTATCCTGATTCAGGCCTTCTGGTTAACACCACACTGTGATGTTTTTCTCACTCGTATTAGTGAATGGCATGTTACAAAAACTTAAAATGAGCATCACCCCGCGATGTTTTTCCGAAACATATCCTACTTTGCCACTGCATGTCTCCTGATCTCCCCATGCTGAGCACCCCGTGGTGCTTTTCTCCATCCTACATTACCACTCACTGCCTATCCTAATTCAGGACCTCCGATTCACACCACCCCGTGATGTGTTTCTCACTACTACTCGTGAATGGACTGTTAGAAAACCTTACAATGCGCACCACCCCACGATGTTTTTCAGAAACCTATCCTACATTGCCATTGCATGTTTCCTGACCTCCCCATTCTTACCAACCCGTGGTGCTTTTCTCCATCCTACATTGCCACTCACTGCCTATCCTAATTCAGGCCCTCCGATTCACACCACCTTGTGATGTTTTTCCACTCCTACTAGTGTATGGTCTGTTAGAAACCCTTGCAATGCGCACCACCCCGTGATGTTTTTCAGATACCTATCCTACATTGACACTGCATGTTTCCTGACCTCCCATGCTGACCACCCCTGGTGCTTTTCTCCATCCTACATTGCCACTCACTGCCTATACTGATCCAGGCCCTCCGATTCACACTACACCGTGATGTTTTTCTTACTCCTACTAGTGAATTGCCTGTTAGAAACCCTTACAATGCGCACCATCCCGCAATGTGTTTCAGAAACCGATCCTACATTGCCACTGTATGATTCCTGACCTCCCCATGCTGACCACCCGGTGGTGCTTTTCTCCATCCTACATTGCGAACTCACTGCCTATTCATATTCAGGCCCTGCGATTCACACCACCCCGTGATGTTTTCTCACTCCTACTAGTGAAGGACCTTTTAATAACCATTACAATGCGCAACACCCCGCGATGTTTTTCAGAAACCTATCCTATTTGCCACTGCATGTTTCTTGACCTCCACATTCTGACCACCACTGGCGCTTTTCTCCATCCTATATTGTCACTCACTGCCTATCCTGATTCAGGCACTCCGATTCACACCACACCTTGATGATTTTATGACGCCTACTAGTGAATGGCCTTTTAGAAACCCTTACAACGCGCATCACTCTGCGATGTTTTTCAGAAACCTATCCTATTTGCCACTGCATGTTTCCTGACCTCCACATGCTGACCAACCCTGGAGCTTTTCTCCATCCTCCATTGCCACTCACTGCCTATACTGATTCAGGCCCTCCAATTCACACAACCCCGTGATGTTTTTCTCACTCCTACTACTGAATGGCCTGTTAGAAAACCTTACAATGCGCACCACCCCGCGATGTTTTTCAGAAACCTATCCTACATTGCCACTGCATGTTTCCTGACCTCCACATACTGACCAACCCTGGAGATTTTCTCCATCCTCCATTGCCACTCACTGCCTATACTGATTCAGGAACTCCGATTCACACCACACCGTGAAGTTTTTCTCACTCCTACTAGTGAATGGCCTGTTAGAAACCCTTACTTTGTGCACAACCCTGCCATGTTTTTCTGAAACCTATCCTAAATTGCCACTGCATGATTCCTGACCTCCCCATGCTGCCCACGCCGTGGTGCTTTTCTCCATCCTACATTGCCACTCAATGTCTATCCTGATTCAAGCCCTCCGATTCACACCACCGCGTGATGTTTTTCTCACTCCTACTAGTGAATGGGCCTGTTAGAAACCTTTACGATGCTCACCACCCCGCGATGTTTTTCAGAAACCTATCCTACATTACCACTGCATGTTTCCTGACCTCCCATGCTGACCACCCCTGGTGCTTTTCTCCATCCTCCATTGCCACTCACTGCCTATACTGATTCAGGCCCTCCGATTCACACCACACCGTGAAGTTTTTCTCACTCCTACTAGAGAATGGCCTGTTAGAAACCCTTACTTTGCGACAACCCCGCGATGTTTTTCATAGACCTATCCTACTTTGCCACTGCATGATTCCTGACCTCCCCATGCTGACCACGCCGTGGTGCTTTTCTCCATCCTACATTGCCACTCAATGGCTATCCTGATTCAAGCCCTCCGATTAACACAACCCCGTGATGTTTTTCTAACTCTTACAAGTCAGTGGCCTGTTAGAAACCCTTACAATGTTCACCACCCCGCGATGTTTTTCTGAAACCTGTCCTACTTTGCGACTGCATGTTTCTGACCTCCTCATGCTGACCACGCCTTGGTGCTTTTCTCCATTCTACATTGCCACTCCCTGCCTATCCTAATTAAGGCCCTCCGATTCACACCACCCCGTGATGTCTTTCTCACTCCTACTAGTGAATGGCCTTTTAAAAACCCTTACAATGCGCACCACCCGGGGATGTTTTTCAGAAACAGATCGTACATTGCCATTGCATGTTTCCTGACCTCCCCATGCTGACCACGCTGCGGGGCTTTCTCCATGCTCCATTGTCACTCAGTGCCTATCCTAATTCAGGCCCTCCGATTCACACCATCCCATGATGTTTTTCTCACTCCTACTAATGAATTGCCTGTTAGAAACCCTTACAAAGTGCACCACCCCGCGATGTTTTTCAGAAACCTATCCTACATTGCCACTGCCTGTTTCCTGACCTCGCTATGTTGACCACCTGGTGGTGTTACTCCATCCTTCATTGCCACTTACTGTCTATCCTAATTCATGCCCTCCGATTCACACCACCCCTAATGTTTTTCTCACTCCTTCTAGTGAATGGCCTGTTAGAAACCCTTACAATGTGCACCACCCCGTGATGTTTTTCAGAAACCTATCCTACATTGCCACTGCATGTTTCCTGCCCTCCCCATGCTGACCACACCTGGTGCTTTTCTCCATCCTACATTGCCACTTACTGCCTATCATTATTCCGCCCCTCCGATTCACACCACACCGTGATGTTTTTCTTGCCCCTACTAGTGAATGGCCTGTTAGAAACCCTCACAATGCAAACGACCCCGCGATGTTTTTCAGAAACCTATCCTACAGTGCCACTGCATGATTCCTGACCTCCCCATGCTGACCAAACCGTGGTGATTTTCTCGATCCTACATTGCCAATACCTGCCTATCCTGATTCAGGCCTTCCGATTCACACCAAACCGTGATGTTTTTCTCACTCCTAGTAGTGAATGGTCTTTTAGAAACCCTTAAAATTCGCATAAACCCGCGCTGTTTTTCAGAAACCTATCCTATTTGCCACTGCATTTTTCCTGAACTCCCGATGCTGACCACCCCTGGAGCTTTTCTCCATCCTACATTTCCACTCACTGCCTATCTTGATTCAGGCCCCGATTCATACCACTCCGTGATGTTTTTAACACTCCTACTAGAGAATGGCATGTTAGAAACCCTTACAATGCGCACCACCACGCGATGGTTTTCAGAAACCTATCCTACATTGCCACTGCATGTTTCGTGACATCCCCATGTTGACCACCCGGTGGTGCTTTTCTCCATCCTTCATTGCCACTCAGTACCTATCCTAATTCAGGCCCTCCGATTCACACCACCCCTGATGTTTTTCTCATTCCTCCTAGTGAATGGCATGTTAAAAACCCTTACAATGCGCATCACCCCGCGATGTTTTTCAGAAACCTATCCTACATTGCCACTGCATGTTTCCTGATGTCCCCTTGCTGACCGCCTATGGTTCTTTTCTCCATTCTACATTGCCACTCACTGCCTATCCTAATTGAGGCCCTCCGATTTACACCACCTCTGATGTTTTTCTGGCTCCTACTAGTGAAGGGCCTTTAAGAACCCCTTACAATGCCTACCACCCCACGATGTTTTTCAGAAACATATCCTACATTGCCACTGCATGTTTCCTGACCTCCACATGCTGACCAACCCTGGAGCTTTTCTCCATCCTCCATTGCCACTTACTGCCTATACTGATTCAGGCCCTCCGATTCACACCACACCGTGGAGTTTTTCTCACTCCTACTAGTGAATGGCCTGTTAGAAATCCTTACTTTGCAACAACCCCGCGATGTTTTTCAGAAACCTATCCTACATTGCCACTGCATAATTCCTTACCTCCCCATCCTGACCAGGCCGTGGTGCTTTTCTCCATCCTACATTGCCACTCAATGCCTATCCTGATTCAAGCCCTCCGATTAACACCACCCCGTGATGTTTTTCTCACTCTTACTAGTCAGCAGCCTGTTAGAAACCATTACAATGCGCACCAGCCTGCGATGTTTTTCAGAAACCTGTCCTACATTGCCACTGCATGTTTCCTGACCTGCCCATGCTGGCCACCCCGTGGTGATTTCCTCCATCCTACATTGCCACTCACTGTATATACTGATTCAGGCCCTCCGATTCCCACCACACCGTGAAGTTTTTCTCACACCTACTAGTGAATGGCTGTTAGAAACACTTACAATGCACACCACCCCGCGATATTTTTCAGAAACCTATCCTTCATTCCCAATGCATGTTTCCTGACCTCCCATGCTGACCACCCCTTGGGCTTTTCTCCATCCTACATTGCCACTCACTGCCTATACTGATTCAGGCCCTCCGATTCACACCACACCATGAAGTTTTTCTCACTCCTACAAGTGAATGGCCTGTTAGAATCCCTTACTTTCGACAACCCTGCGAAGTTTTTCAGAAACCTATCCTACTTTGCCACTGCATGATTCCTGACCTCCCCATGCTGACCAATCGGTGGTGCTTTTCTCAATCCTACATTGCCACTCAATGGCTATCCTGATTCAAGCCCTCCGATTAACACCACCCCGTGATGTTTTTCTCACTTTGACTAGTCAGTGGCCTGTTAGAAACCCTTACAATGAGCAACACCCCGCGTTGTTTTTCAGAAACCTGTCCTACATTGCCACTGCATGTTTCCTGACCTCCCCATGCCGACCACCCCGTGGTACTTTTCTCCATCCTACATTGCCACTCACAGCCTATCTTAATTCAGGCCCCCGATTCACACCACTCCGTGCTGTTTTTAACACTCCTACTAGAGAATGGCCTGTTAGAAACCCTTACAATGCGCACGTCCAGGCGATGTCATTCATAAACCTATCCTACATTGCCAATGCATGTTTCCTGACCTCCCCAGGCTGATCAACCCGTGGTGCTTTTCTCCATCCTACATTGCCACTCACTGCCTATCCTAATTCAGGCCATCCGATTCACACCATAACGTTATGTTATTCGCACTCCTACTAGTGAATGGCCTGTTAGAAACCCTTACAATTCTCACCACACCGAGATGTTTTTCAGAAACCTATCCTACATTGCCACTGCATGTTTCCTGACCTCCCCATGCTGACCAAACCGTGGTGCTATTCTCCTCCCTACATTGCCCCTCACTGCCAATCCTGATTCAGGCCCTGCGATTCACACAACCCCGTGTTTTTTTTCTCACTCCTTCTAGTGAATGGCCTGTTAGAAACACTTACAATGCACACCACCCAGCAATGTTTTTCAGAAACCTATACTACATTGCCACTGCATGATTCCTGACCTCCCCATGCTGACCAAACCGTGGTACTTTTCTCCATCCTACATTGCAAACTCACTGCCTATTCAGATTCAGGCCCTCCGATTCACACCGCCCCGTGACGTTTTATCACTCCTTCTTGTGAATGGTCTTTTAGAAACCATTACAATGTGCATCACCCCGCGATGTTTTTCAGAAACATATCCTATTTGCCACTGCATGTTTCTTGACCTCCACATGCTGAACACCACTGTCACTTTTCTCCATCCTACATTGCCACTCACTGCCTATAATGATGCAGCCTGTCCGATTCACACCACACCGTGAAGTTTTTCTCACTCCTACCAGTGAATGGCCTGTTAGAAACCCTTACTTTGTGACAACCCCGCGATGTTTTTCAGAAACCTGTCCTACATTGCCACTGCATGTTTCCTGACCTCCCCATGCTGACCACCCCGTGGTACTTTTCTCCATCCTACATTGCCACTCCCTGCCTATCCTAATTCAGGCCCTCCGATTCACACCATCCCATGATGTTTTTCTCACTCATACTAGTGTATGGCCTGTTAGATACCCTTCCAATGCGCACCACCCCGCGATGTTTTTCAGAAACCTATCCTACATTGCCACTGCATGTTTCCTGACCTCCCCATGCTGACCACCCCGTGGTGCTTTTATCCATCATACATTGCCACTCACTGTCTATCCTAATTCAGGTGCTCCGATCCGCAAAACCTCGTGATGTTTTTCTCACTCCTACTAGTGAATTGCCTGTTGGAAAACCTTACAAAGCGCACCACCCTGCGATGTTTTTCAGAAACCTATCCTACATTTCCAATGCATGTTTCCTGACCTCCCCATACTGACCAACCCGTGGTGCTTTTCTACATCATATATGGCCACTCACTGCCTAACTTAATTCAGGCCCCTGATTCACACCACCCCGTGATGTTTTTCACACTCCTACTAGAGAATGGCCTGTTAGAAACCCATACAATGCGCACCACGCCGCGATGTTTTTCAGAAACCTAACCTACATTGCCACTGCATGTTTCCTGACGTACCTATGTTGACCACCCGGTGGTGTTATTCCATCCTTCATTGCCACTCACTGTCTATCCTAATTAAGGTGCTCCGATCCGCAAAACCTCGTGATGTTTTTCTCACTCCTACTAGTGAATTGCCTGTAGGAAACCCTTACAAAGCGCACCACCCTACGATGTTTTTCAGAAACCTATCCTACAATTCCAATGCATGTTTCTTGCCCTCCCCATGCTGACCACCCCTGGTGCTTTTCTCCATCCTACATTGCCACTTACTGCCTATCCTGATTCCGCCCCTCGGATTGACACCACACCCTGATGTTTTTCTTGCCCCTACTAGTGAAGGGAATTGAAGAAACACTTACAATGCGCAACACCCCACGATGTTTTTCAGAAACCTATCCTACATTGCCACTGCATGTTTCTTGCCCTCCCCATGCTGACCAGCCCTGGTGTTTTGCTCCATCCTACATTGCCACTCACTGCCTATCCTGATTCCGCCACTCCGATTCACAACACACCATGATGTTTTTCTCACACCTATTAGTGAATGGCCTTTTAGAAACCCTTAAAATTCGCATCACACCGCGATGTTTTTCAGAAACTGATCCTATTTGCCACTGCATTTTTCCTGACCTCCCGATGCTGACCACCCCTGGAGCTTTTCTCCATCCTACATTTCCACTCACTGCCTATCTAAATTCAGGCCCCAGATTCACACCACTCTGTTATGTTTTTAACACTCCTACTAGAGAATGGCCTGTTAGAAACACTTACAAAGCGCACCACCACGTGATGTTTTTCAGAAACCTATCCTACATTGCCACTGCATGTTTCCTGATGTCCCCATGCTGACGGCCTATGGTTCTTTTCTCCATCCTACATTGCCACTCACAGCCTATCCTAATTCAGGCACTCCGATTCACACCACCGCTGATGTTTTTCTCGCTCCTACTAGTGAAGGGCTTATAAGAAACCCTTACAATGCCTACCACACCACGATGATTTTCAGAAACCTATCCTACATTGCCACTGCATGTTTCCTCACCTCCACATAATGACCAACCCTTGAGCTTTTCTCGATCCTCCATTGCGACTCACTGCCTATACTGATTCAGGCCCTCCAATTCACACCACTCCGTGTTGTTTTTAACACTCCTACTAGTGAATGGCTTGTTAGAAACCCTTACAACGCGCACCACCCCGTGATGTTTTTCAGAAACCTATCCTACATTGCCACTGCATGTTTCCTAACCTCCCCATGCTGATCAACCCGTGGTACTTTTCTAAATCATATATTGCCACTCACTGCCTATCTTAATTCTGGCCCCTGATCACACCACCCCGTGATGTTTTACGCACTGTTACTAGGGAATGGCCTTTTAGAAACCCATACAATGCGCACCACCCCGCGATATTTTTCAGAAACCTAACCTACATTGCCACTGCATGTTTCCTGACGTCCCCATGTTGACCACACGGTGGTTTTTCTCCATCCTTCATTGCCATTCACGGCCTATCCTAATTCAGGCCCTCCAATTCACACCACCCCTAATAATTTTTTTTCACTCCTACTAGTGAATGGCCTGTTAGAAATCCTTACAATGCACACCACCTCGCGATTTTTTTCTGAAACCTATCTTACATTGCCACTGCATGTTTCATGCCCTCCCCATGCTGACCACCCCTGGTGCTTTTCTCCATCCTACATTGCCACTTACTGCCTATCCTGATTCCGCACCTCCGATTACCACACCATGATGTTTTTCTCGCCCCTACTAGTGAATGGCATGTTAGAAACCCTTACAATGCGCACCACCCCACGATGTTTTTCAGAAACCTATCCTGCCTTGCCACTGCATGTTTCTTGACCTCCCCATGCTGACCACGACGTGGTGCTGTTCTCCATCCTACGTTGCCACTCTCTGCCTATACTAATTAAGGCCCTCTGATTCACACCACCACGTGATGTTTTTCTCAGTCCTACTAGTGAATGGCCTGTTAGAAACCCTTGCAATGCGACCCACCCCGCCTTGTTTTTCAGAAACCTATCCAACATTGCCACTGCATGATTCCTGACCTCCACATGCTGACCACCCCGTGTTGCTTTTCTCCATTCTACATTGCCACTCAATGCCTATCCTGATTCAGGCCCACCGATTAACACATCACTGTGATGTTTTTCTCACTCGTACTAGTGAATGGCCTGTTACAAAAAGTCACAATGCGAATCACCCCGCGATGTTTTTCTGAAACATATCCTACTTTGCCACTGCATGTCTCCTCACCTCCCCATGCTGACCACCCCGTGGTGCTTTTCTACATCCTACATTGCCACTCACTACCTATCCTGAGCCAGACCCTCCGATTCACACCACCTCGTGACATTTTTCTCAATCCTACTACTGAATGGCCTTTTAGAAACGTTTACAATGCGAATCACCCCGCGATGTTTTTCAGAAACCTATCCTATTTGCCACTGCATGTTTTCTGACCTCCACATGCGGACAACCCCTGGAGATTTTCTCCATCCTTCATTGCCACTCAGTGCCTATCCTAATTCAGGCCCTCTGATTCACACCACCCCTGATATTTTTCTCACTCCTACTAGTGGATGGCATGTTAGAAACCCTTGAAATACGCACCACCCCCCAATGTTTTTCAGAAATCTATTGTACATTGCCACTGCATGTTTCCTGATCTCCCCATGCTGAACAACCCGTGGTGCTTTTCCCCATCCTACATTGCCACTCAATACCTATCCTAATTCAGGCGCTCTGATTAACACCACCCCTGATGTTTTTCTCACTCCTACTAGTGAAGGGCCTTTAAGAAACCCTTACAATGCGCACCACCCCACGATGTTGTTCAGAAACCTATCCTACGTTGCCACTGCATGTTTCCTGACCTCCCCATGCTGACCAACCCGTGGTGCTATTCTCCTCCCTACATTGCCACTCACTGCCTATCCTGATTCAGGTCCTGGGATTCACACAACGCCGTGTTGTTTTTCACTCCTACTAGTGAATGGCCTGTGAGAAACCCTTACAATGCACACCACCCAGCAATGTTTTCCAGAAACCTATCATACATTGCCACTGCATGTTTCCTGACCTCCCCTTGCTGACCACCCCGTGGTGCTTTTCTCCATCCTACTTTGCCACTCACTGTCTATCCTAATTCGGGCCCTCCGATTCACACCACCGCTGATGTTTTTCTCACTTCTACTAGTGAATGGCCTGTTAGAAAACCTTACAATGTGCACCACCCCACGATGTTTTTCAGAAACCTATCCTACATTGCCACTGCATGTTTCCTGACCTCCCCATGCTGACCACCCCGTGGTGCTTTTTTCCATCATACATTGCCACTCACTGTCTATCCTAATTCAGGCGCTCCGATCCGCAAAACCCCGTGATGTTTTCCTCACTCCTACTATTGAATTGCCTGTTAGAAACCTTTACAAAGCGCACCACCCCGCGATTCTTTTCAGAAACCTATCCTACATTTCCAGTGCATGTTTCCTGACCTCCCCATGCTGACCAACCCGTGGTGCTTTTTTGCATCACATAATGCCACTCCCTGCCTACCTTAATTCAGGCCCCTTATTCACACCACCCCGTGATTTTTTTCACACTCCTACTAGAGAATGGCCTGTTAGAAACCCATACAATGCGCACCACCCCGCGATGTTTTTCAGAAACCTAACCTACATTGCCACTGCATGTTTCCTGACGTCCCTATATTGACCACCTGGTGGTGTTACTCCATCCTTTATTGCCACTCACTGTCTATCCTAATTCAGGCCCTCTGATTCACACCACCCCTAATGTTTTTCTCACTCCTAGTAGTGAATGGCCTGTTAGAAACCCTTACAATTCTCACAACCCAACGATGTTTTTCAGAAACCTATCCTACATTGCCACTGCATGTTTCCTGCCCTCCCCATGCTGACCACCCCTGGTGCTTTTCTCCATCCTACATTGCCACTTACTGCCTATCCTGATTCCGCCCCTCGGATTGACACCACACCCTGATGTTTTTCTTGCCCCTACTAGTGAAGGGAATTGAAGAAACACTTACAATGCGCAACACCCCACAATGTCTTTCAGAAACCTATCCTACATTGCCACTGCATGTTTCTTGCCCTCCCCATGCTGACCAGCCCTGGTGTTTTGCTCCATCCTACATTGCCACTCACTGCCTATCCTGATTCAGCCCCTCCGATTCCCACCACACCATGATGTTTTTCTCGCTCCTACTAGTGAATGGCCTGTTAGAAAACCTTACAATGCACACCATCCGGCGATGTTTTTCAGAAACCTATGCTACAATTGCACTGCATGTTTCCTGCCCTCCCCATGCTGACCACCCCTGGTGCTTTTCTCCATCCTACATTGCCACTTACTGCCTATCCTGATTTTGCCCCTCCGATTCACACCACACCGTGATGTTTTTCTCCCCCCTACTAGGGAATACTTGTTAGAAACCCATACAATTTGCACCACCCCGCAATGTTTTTCAAAAAACTATCTAACATTGCCACTGCATGTTTCCTGACCTCCCCATGCTGACCACCCCGTGGTGCTTTTCTCCATCCTACATTGCCACTCCCTACCTATCCTAATTTAGGCCGTCCTATTCAAACCACAACTGATGTTTTTCTCACTGCTACTAGTGAATGGCCTGTAAGAAACCTTTAAAATTCGCACCAACCCGCTATTTTTTTCAGAAACCTATCCTACATTGCCACTGCCTGATTCCTGACCTCCACATGCTGACCACCCCGGGATGCTTTTCTCCATTCTACACTGCCACTCACTGCCTATCCTGATTCAGGCCCTCAGATTAACACCACCACGTGCTGTTTTACTCCCTCCTACTAGTGAATGGCCTTTTAGAAACCCTTACAATGCGCATCACCCCGCGATGCTTTTCAGAAACGTATCTTATTTACCACTGCATGTTTCTTAACCTCCCCATGCTGACCACCCCTGGAGCTTTTCTCCATCCTTGATTGCCACTCAGTGCCTATCCTAATTCAGGCCCTCCGATTCACACCACCCCTGAAGTTTTTCTCACTCCTACTAGCAAATGGCGTGTTAGAAACACTTACAATGCGCACCACTCCACGATGTTTTTCAGAAACCTATCCTACATTGCCACTGCATGTTTCCTGACGTCCCCATGCTGACCATCCCTGGTTCTGTTCTCCATCCTACATTGCCACTCACTGCCTATCCTAATTCAGGCCCTCCAATTCACACCACACTGTGATGTTTTTCTCACTCCTACTAGGGAATGGCCTGTAAGAAACCCTTAAAATTCACACGAACCCGCTATTTTTTTCAGAAACCTATCCTACATTGCCAATGCATGTTTCCTGACCTCCCCATGCCGACCACCCCGTGGTGCTTTTCTCCTTCCTCTATTGACACTCAGTGCCTATTTTGATTCAGGCCCTCTGTTTCACAGCATCCCGTGATGTTTTTCTCACTCCTTCTAGTGAATGGCCTGTTAGAAACCCCTACAATGCTCACCACCCCGCGATGTTTATCAGAAACCTATCCTACATTGCCACTGCATGTTTTCTTATCTCCCCATGCACCAAACCGTGGTGCTTTTTCCATGCAAATTGTCACTCACTGCCTATCCTAAGTCAGGCCATCCAATTCACACAACCCCTGATGTTTTTCTCACTCCTACTAGTGAAGGGCCTTTAAGAAACTTTTACAATGCACACCACCCCACCATATTTTTCAGAAACCTATCCTAGGTTGCCACTGCATGTTTCCTGACCTCCACATGCTGACCAACCCTGGAGCTTTTCTACATTCTCCATTGCCACTCACTCCCTATATTGATTCAGGCACTCCGATTCACACCCACCGTGAAGTTTTTCTCACTCCTACTAGTGAATGGCCTATTAGAAACCCTTACTTTGCGCACAACGCCGCGATGTTTTTCAGAAAAAATATCCTACATTGCCACTACATGATTCCTGACCTCCCCATGCTGACCAACCCGTGGTGCTTTTTTCCATGCTACATTGGCAATTACTGCCTATCCTAATTAGGCCCTCCGATTCACACCACCCCATAATGTTTTTCTCAACCCTACTAGTGAATATCCTGTTAGAAACCTTTACAATGCACACCATCCCGTGATGTTTTTCAGAAACCTATCCTACATTGCCACTGCATGTTTCCTGACCTCCCCATGCTGACCAACCCGTGGTGCTTTTCTACATCCAAAATTGCCACTCACTGCCTATCCTAATTCAGGCCCTCCGATTCACAGCACCCCTGATGTTTTGTTCACTCCTATTAGTGAATGGCCTGTTAGAAACCCTTACAATGCGCACCACCCGCGATTATTTACAGAAACCTATCCTACATTGCCACTGCATGTTTCTTCCATCCCCATGCTGACCACCCCTGGTGCTTTTCTCCATCCTATATTGCCACTCACTGTAGATACTGATTCAGGCCCTGCGATTCCCATCACACCGTGAAGTTTTTCCTCACACCTACTAGTGAATGGCCTGTTAGAAACCCTTACAATGCACACCAACCTGCGATATTTTTCAGAACCTATCCTTCATTGCCAATGCATGTTTCCTGACCTCCCCATGCTGACCACCCCGTGGTGCTTTTGTCCATCTTACATTGCCACTCACTGCCTATCCTGATTCAGTCCCTGCGATTTACACCACGCCGTGATGTTTTTCTCACTCCTACAATTGAATGGCCTGTTAGAAACCCTTACAATGCGCACCACCCCGGAATGTTTTTTCAGAAACTTATCCTACATTGCCACAGCATGTATCCTGACCTCCATATGCCGACCACACTGTGGCGCTATTCTCCTACCTGCATTGATACTCTGGGCCTCTTTTGATTCAGGCCCTCCGATTCACAGCACCCCGTGATGTTGTTCTCATTCCTACTAGTGAATGGCCTGTTAGAAACACTTACAATGCACACGATCCCGTGATGTTTTTCAGAAACCTATCCTACATTGCCACTGCCTGATTCCTGACCTCCCCATGCTGACCACGCTGTGGGGCTTTCTCCATGCTGCATTGTCACTCAGTGCCTATCCTAATTCAGGCCCTCCGATTCACACCATCCCATGATGTTTTCCTCACTTCTACTAGTGTATGGCCTGTTAGATACCCTTACAATGCACACCACCACGCGATGTTTTTCAGAAACCTATCCTACATTGCCACTGCATGTTTCCTGCCCTCCCCATGCTGACCACCCCTGGTGCTTTTCTCCATCCTACATTGCCACTTACTGTCTATCCTGATTTCGCCACTCCGATTCACACAACACCGTGAGGTTTTTCTCGCCCCTACTAGTGAATGGCCTGTTAGAAACCCTTACAATGGGCACCACACCTCGATGTTTTTTAGAAACCTATCCTACATTGCCACTGCATGTTTCATGACTTCCCCATGCTGACCACCCCGTGGTGCTTTTCTCCATCATACATTTGCACTTACTGCCTATCCTGATTCAGCCCCTGCGATTCACACCACACCGTGATGTTTTTCTCGCTCCTACTTGTGAATGGCCTGTTAAAAACCCTTACAATGCGCACCAGCCCGCGATATTTTTCAGAAATCTATCCTGCATTGCCAATGCATGTTTCCTGACCTCCCCATGCTGACCAAACCATAGTGCTTTTTTCCATGCTACACTGGCAATCACTGCCTATCCTAATTAGGCCCTCCGATTCACACCACCCAATAATGTTTTTCTCACTCCTACTAGTGAATGGCCTGTTAGAAACCCTTACAATGCACACCATCCCACGATGTTTTTCAGAAACTTATCCTACATTGCCACTGCATGTTTCCTGACCTCCCCATGCTGACCAACCCGTGGTGCTTTTCTACATCCTAAATTGCCACTCACTGCCTATCCTAATTCAGCCCCTCTGATTCACAGCAACCCTGATGTTTTTCTCACTCCTATTAGTGAGTGGGCTGTTAGAAACCCTTACAATGCACACCACCCCGCGATGTTTTTCAGAAACCTATCCTACATTGCCACTGCATGTTTCCTGCCCTCCCTATGCTGACCACCCCTGGTGATTTTCTCCATCCTACATTGCCACTCACTGTAAATACTGATTCAGGCCCTCCGATTCCCATCACACCGTGAAGTTTTTCATCAAACGTACTAGTGAATGGCCTGTTAGAAACCCTTACAATGCACACCACCCCGCGATATTTTTCAGAACCCTATCCTTCATTGCCAATGCATGTTTCCTGACCTCCCCATGCTGACCACCCCATGGTGCTTTTCTCCATCCTACATTGCCACTGCTTGCCTATTCTAATTCAGCCCCTCCGATTCACACTACACCGTGATGATTTTCTCACTCCTACTAGTGAATGGCCTGTCAGAAACGCTTAAAATTCGCACCAACCCGCTATTTTTTTCAGAAACCTATCCTACATTGCCACAGCATGTTTCCTGAACTCCCCATGCCGAGCACCCTATGGTGCTTTTCTCCTTCCTACATTTACACTCAGGGCCTATTTTGATTCAGGCCCTCTGATTCACAGCACCCCGTGATTTGTTCTCACTCCTACAAGTGAATGGCCTGTTAGAAACCCTTACAATGCGCACCACCCTCGATGTTTTTCAGAAACCTACCCTACATTGCCATTGCATGTTTCCTGACTTCCCCATGCTGACCTACCCGTGGGGCTTTTCTCCATCCTACATTGTCATTCACTGCCTATCCTAATTCAGACCCTCAGATTCACACCACCCCGTGATGTTTCTCTCACTCCTACTAGTGAACGTAATGTTACACACCCATACAATGCGCACCACCCCATGATGTATTTCTCACTCCTACTGGTGAAGGGCCTTTAAGAAACCCTTACAATGCTCACCACCCCACGATGTTTTTCAGAAACCTATCCTACTTTGCCACTGCGTGTTTCCTGCCCTCCCCATGCTGACCACCCCTGGTGCTTTGCTCCATCCTACATTGCCACTTACTGACTCTCCTGATGGAGCCCCTCCGATTCACACCACACCGTCATGTTTTTCTCACCCCTACTAGTGATTGGCCTGTTAGAAACCCTTACAATGCACACGATCCCGTGATGTTTTTCAGAAACCTATCCTACAATGCCACTTCATGTTTCCTGCCCTCCCCATGCTGACCACCCCTGGTGCTTTGCTCCATCCTACATTGCCACTCACTGTATATACTGATTCAGGCCCTCAGATTCACACCACACGGTGATGGTTTTCTCGCCCATACTAGGCAATGGCCTGTTAGAAACCCATACAATGCACACCACCCCGCGATGTTTTTCAAAAAACTCTCCTACATTGCCACTGCAAATTTCCTGACGTCCCCATGCTGACCACCCCGTGGTGCTTTTATCAATCCTACATTGCCACTCCCTGCCTATTCTAATTCTGGCCGTCCGATTCACACCAAAACTGATGTTTTTCTCACTCCTACTAGTGAATGGCCTGTCAGAAACCTTAAAATGCGCACCAACCCGCTATGTTTTTTCAGAAACTTATCCTACATTGCCACTGCATATATCCTGACCTCCATATGCCGACCACCCTGTGGTGCTATTCTCCTTCCTACATTGACACTCAGGGCCTCTCTTGATTCAGGCCCTACGATTCACAGCACCCCGTGATGTTGTTCTCATTCCTACTAGTGAATGGCCTGTTAGAAACCCTTACAATGCACACGATCCCGTGATGTTTTTCAGAAACCTATCCTACATTGTAACTGCCTGATTCCTGACCTCACCATGCTGACCACGCTGTGGGGCTTTCTCCAAGCTGCATTGTCACTCAGTGCCTATCCTAATTCAAGCCCTCCGATTCACACCATCCCATGAAGTTTTCCTCACTCCTACTAGTGTATGGCCTGTTAGATACCCTTACAATGCGAACCACCACGCTATGTTTTTCAGAAACCTATCCTACATTGCCACTGCTTGTTTTCTGCCCTCCCCATGCTGACCACCCATGGTGCTTTTCTCCATCCTACATTACCACTTACTGTCTATCCTGATTTCGCCCCTCTGATTCACACCACACCGTGAGGTTTTTCTCGCTCCTACTAGGGAATGGCCTGTTAGAAACCCTTACAATTTGCACCACTGCGTGATGTTTTTCAAAAAACTATCCTACATTGCCACTGCATGTTTCCTGACCTCCCCATGCTGACCTTCCCTGGTGCTTTTCTCCATCCTACATTGCCACTGCTTGCCTATTCTAATTCAGGCCCTCCGATTCACACCACAACTGATGATTTTCTTACTCCTACAAGTGAATGTCCTGTAAGAAACACTTAAAATTCGCACCAACCTGCTATTTTTTTCTGAAACCTATCCTACATTGCCACAGCATGTTTCCTGAACTCCCCATGCCGAGCACCCTATGGTGCTTTTCTCCTTCCTACATTTACACTCAGGGCCTATTTTGATTGAGGCCCTCTGATTCACAGCACCCCGTGATATTGTTCTCACTCCTACTGGTGAAGGGCCTTTAAGAAACCCTTACAATGCTCACCACCCCACGATGCTTTTCAGAAACCTATCCTACATTGCCACTGCGTGTTTCCTGCCCTCCCCATGCTGACAACCCCTGGTGCTTTGCTCCATCCTACATTGCCACTCAGTGCCTATACTGATTCAGGCCCTTCAATTCACATCACACCGTGATGTTTTGCTCACTCCTATTAGTGAACTGCCTGTTAGAAACCCTTAAAATGCGCACCATCCCGCGATGTTTTTTAGAAACCTATCCTACATTGCCACTGTATGTTTCCTGACTTCCCCATGCTGACCTACCCTTGGGGCTTTTCTCCATCCTACATTGTCATTCACTGCCTATCCTAATTCAGGCACTCCAATTCACACCACCCCTGATGATTTCTCACTCCTACTAGTGAAGGGCCTTTAAGAAACCTTACAATGCGCAACACTCCAGGATGTTTCTCAGAAACCTATCCTACATTGCCACTGCATGTTTCCTGCCCTCTCCATTCTGACCACCCCGTGGTGCTTTTCTCCATCATACATTGCCACTTACTGCCTATCATGATTCAGCCCCTGTGATTCACACCACACCGTGATGTTTTTCTAGCTCCTACTTGTTAATGGCCTGTTAGAAACCCTTACAATGCGCACCACCCCACGATGTTTTTCAGAAAAATATCTTAAATTGCCAATGCATGTTTCCTGACCTCCCCATGCTGACCAACCCGTGGTGCTTTTTTCCATGCTACATTGGCAATCACTGCCTATCCTAATTAGGCCCTCTGATTCACACCACCCCATAATGTTTTTCTCACCCCTACCAGTGAATGGCCTGTTAGAAACCCTTACAATGCGCACCACCCCGGAATGTTTTTCAGAAACCTATGCTACATTGCCACTGCATGTTTCCTGACCTCCCCATGCTGACCACCCCTGGTGCTTTTCTCCATCCTACATTGCCACTCACTGCCTATTCTGATTCAGCCACTCCGAGTCAAACCACCCTGTGATGGTTTTCTCACTCCTACTACTGAATTGCCTATTAGAAACCCTTACCATGCGCACCACACCACGATGTTTTTCAGAAACCTATTTACATTGCCACTGCATGTTTCCTGACCTCCCCATGCTGACCACGCTGTGGGGCTTTCTCCATGCTGCATTGTCACTCAGTGGCTATTCTAATTCAGGCCCTCCGATTCACAACATCCCATGATGTTTTCCTCACTCCTACTAGTGTATGGCGTGTTAGTACCCTTACAATGCGCACCACCCCGCGATGTTTTTCAGAAACCTATCCTACATTGCCACTGCATGTTTCCTGCCCTCCCCATGCTGACCACCCCTTGTGCTTTTCTCCATCCTACATTGCCACTTACTGTCTATCCTGATTTCGCCCCTCCGATTCACACCACACCGTGATGTTTTTCTCGCCCCTACTAGCGAATGGCCTGTTAGAAACCCTTACAATTTGCACCACCACGCGATGTTTTTCAAAAAACTATCCTACATTGCCACTGCATGTTTCCTGACCTCCCCATGCTGACCACCCCATGGTGCCTTTCTCCATCCTACATTGCCAATGCTTGCCTATTCTAATTCAGCCCCTCACATTCACACTACACAGTGATGTTTTTCTCACTCCTACTAGTGAATGGCCTGTAAGAAACACTTAAAATTCGCACCAACCCTCTATTTTTTTCTGAAACCTATCCTACATTGCCATTGCATGATTCCTGACCTCAACATGCTGACCACTCCGTGGTGCTTTTCTCAATCCTACAGTGCCACTCACTGCCTATCCTGATTCGTGCCATCCGATTCACACCACCCCGTGATGTTTTTCACACTCCTACTAGTGAATGGCCTGTTAGAAACCCTTACAAAGCGCACCACCCCGCGATGTATTTCAGAAACCTATCCTACATTGCCACTGCATGTTTACTGACTTCCCCATGCAGACCTACACGTGGGGCTTTTCTCCATCCTACATTGTAATTCACTGCCTATCCTAATTCAGGCCCTCCAATTCACACCACCCCTGATGTTTTTCTCACTCCTACTAGTGAAGGGCCTTTAGGAAACCCTTACAATGCGCAACACCCCACGATGTTTTTCAGAAACCTATCCTACATTGCCACTGCATATTTCCTGCCCTCACCATGCGGACCACCCCGTGGTGCTATTCTCCTCCCTGCATTGGCACTCACTGCCTATCCTGATTCAGGCCCTGCGACTCACACAACGCCGTGTTGTTTTTCACTCCTACTAGTGAATGGCCTGTTAGAAACCCTTACAATGCGCACCACCCGAGATGATTTTCAGAATCCTATCCTACATTGCTAATGCATGTTTCCTGACCTCCCCATGCTGACCAACCCGTGATGCTTTTTTCCATCCTACATTGCCAATCACTGCCTATCCTAATTAGGCCCTCCGATTCACACAACACCGTGATGGTTTTCTCGTTCCTAGTAGGGAATGGCCTCTTAGAAACCCATAAAATTTGCACCACCCTGCGATGTTTTTCAAAAAACTCTCCTACATTGCCACTGAAAATTTCCTGACGTCCCCATGCTGACCACCCCGTGGTGCTTTTCTCAATCCTACATTGCCACTCCCTGCCTATCCTAATTCAGGCCGTCCGATTCACACCACAACTGATGTTTTTCTCACTCCTACTAGTGAATGGCCTGTAAGAAACCTTAAAATTTGCACCAACCCGCTATGTTTTTTCAGAAACTTATCCTGCATTGCCACTGCATGTATCCTGACCTCCATATGCCGACCACCCTGTGGTGCTATTCTCCTTCCTACATTGACACTCAGGGCCTCTTTTGATTCAGGCCCTCTGATTCACAGCACCCCGTGATGTTGTTCTCATTCCTACTAGTGAATGGCCTGTTAGAAACCCTTACAATGCGCACCACCCCGCGATGTTTTTCAGAAACCTATCCTACATTGCCACTGCCTGATTCCTGACCTCCACATGCTGACCACCCCGTGGTGCTTTTCTCCATTCTACATTGCCACTCACTGCCTATCCTGATTCAGGCCCTCAGATTAACAGCACCCCGTGCTGTTTTTCTCACTCCTACAAGTGAATGGCCTTTTAGAATCCCTTACAATGCGCCTCACACCGCGATGATTTTCAGAAACGTATCTTAATTGCCACTGCATGTTTCTTGACCTCCCCATGCTGAATACCCCTGGAGCTTTTCTCCATCCTTGATTGCCACTCAATGCCTATCCTAATTCAGGTCCTCCAATTCACACCACACCGTGATGTTTTTCTCACTCCTACTAGTAAATGGCCTGTAAGAAACCCTTAAAATTCGCACGAACACGCTATTTTTTTCAGAAACCTATCCTACATTGCCACTGCATGTTTCCTGACCTCCCCATGCAGATCACCCCGTGGTGCTTTTCTCCTTCCTACATTGACACTCAGTACCTATTTTGATTCAGGCCCTCTGTTTCACAGCACCCAGTGATGTTGTTCTCACTCCTACTAGTGAATGGCCTGTTAGAAACCCTTACAATGTGCACCACCCAGCGATGTTTTCAGACACCTATCCTACATTGCCACTGCATGTTTTCTTATCTCCCCATGCACCAACCCGTGGTGCTTTTCTCCAACCAAATTATCACTCACTGCCTATCCTAATTCAGGCCCTCCAATTCAAACAACCCCTGATGTTTTTTTCACTCCTACTAGTGAACGGCCTTTAAGTGACCTTTACAATGCGCACCACCCCACGATGTTTTTCAGAAACCTATCCTACATTGCCACTGCATGTTTCCTGACCTCCACATGCTGACCAACCCTGGAGTTTTTCTCCATCCTCCATTGCCACACACTGCCTATACTGATTCAGGCCCTCCGATTCACACCACTTCGTGATGTTTTTAACACTACTACTAGTGAATGGCTTGTTAGAAACCCTTACAACGCGCACCACCCCGCGATGTTTTTCAGAAACCTATCCTACATTGCCACTGCATGTTTCCTGACCTCCCCATGCTGACCAACCCGTGGTACTTTTCTACATAATATATTGCCACTCACTGCCTATCTTAATGCTGGGCCCTAATCAAACCACCCCGTGATGTTTTTCACACTTCTACTAGAGAATGGCCTGTTAGAAACCCATACAATGCGCACCACCCCGCGATGTTTTTCAGAAACCTAACCTACATTGCCACTGCATGTTTCCTGACGTCCCCATGTTGACCACACTGTGGTGTTACTCCATGCTTCATTGCCATTCACTGCCTCTCCTAATTCAGGCCCTCCGATTCACACCACCCCTAATATTTTTTTCACTCCTACTAGTGAATGGCCTGTTAGAAACCCTTACGATGCGCACCACTTCGCGAATTTTAGAGAAACCTACCCTACATTGCCACTGCAGGTTTCCTGCCCTCTCCATGCTGACCACCCCTGGTGCTTTTCTCCATCCTACGTTGTCACTTACTGCCTATCCTGATTCCGCCCCTCTGATAATCACCACACCATGATGTTTTTCTCGCCCCTACTAGTGAATGGATTGTTAGAAACCCTTACAATGCACACCACCCCACGATGTTTTTCAGAAACCTATCCTGCCTTGCCACTGCATGTTTCTTGACCTCCCCAAGCTGACCAACCCGTGGTGCTGTTCTCCATACTACATTGCCACTCACTGCCTATTCTAATTAAGGCCCTCCAATTCACACCACCCCGTGATGTTTTTCTCAATCCTACTAGTGAATGGACCGTTAGAAACCCTTACAATGCGCACCACCCTGCAATGTTTTTCAGAAACCTATCCTACATTGCCACTGTAAGTTTCCGAACCTCCCCATGTTGACCAACCCATGTGGTTTTCTCCATCCTACATTGCCACTCACTGCCTATCCTAATTCAGGCCATGCAATTCACACCACACCGTGATGTTTTTCTCACTCCTACTAGTGAAGGACCTGTAAGAAACCCTTACAATGCGCACCAAACTGCTATTTTTTTCAGAAACCTATCCTGCATTGCCACTGCATGGTTCTTGACCTCCCAATGCCGACCAACCCGTGGTGCTTTTCTCCTTCCTACATTGTCATTCAGTGCCTATTTTGACTCACGCCCTCTGATTCACAGCACCCCGTGATGTTGTTCTCACTCCTACTAGTAAATGGCCTGTTAGAAACCCTTACAATGCGCAGCATCCCGCGATGTTTTTCAGAAACCTATCCTACATTGCCACTGCATGATTCCTGATTTCCACATGCTGACCACCCCGTGGTGCTTTTCCCCATTCTACATTGCCACTCACTGCCTATCCTGATTCAGGCCCTCCGATTAACACCACACTGTGATGTTTTTCTCACTCGTACTAGTGAATGGCCTGTTACAAAACCTTACAATGTGCATCACCCCGCAATGATTTTCCGAAACACATCCTACTTTGCCACTGCATGTCTCCTGACCTCCCCATGCTGACCAATCCGTGGTGCTTTTCTCCATCCTTCATTGCCACTCACTTCCTATTCAGATTCAGGCCCACCGATTCACACCACCCTGTGATGTTTTTCTCACTTCTACCAGTGAATGGCCTTTTAGAAACCCTTACAATGCGCATCACCCCGCGATGTTTTTCAGAAACCTATCCTATTTGACACTGCATGTTTCCTGACCTCCCCATGCTGACCACCCCTGGAGCTTTTCTCCTTCCTTCATTGCCACTCAGTGCCTTTCCTAATTCAGGCCCTCCGATTCACACCACCCCTGATGATTTTCTCACTCCTACTAGTGAATGGCGTGTTAGAAACCCTAATAATGCACACCACCCCTCAATGTTTTTCAGAAACCTATCCTACATTGCCACTGCATGATTCCTGACCTCCACATGCTGACCAGCCCGTGGTGCTTTTCTCCATCCTACATTGCCACTCACTGCCTGTCCTTATTCATGCCCTCGAATTCTCACCACCCCTTGATGTTTTTCTGACTCCTACTAGTGAATGGCCTTTTAGAATCCCTTACAATGCGCAACACCCCGCAATGTTTTTCGGAAATCTATCCTACATTGCCACTGCATGATTCCTGACCTCCTCATGCTGACCAGCCCGTGGTGCTTTTCTCCATCCTACATTGCCACTCACTGCCTTTCCTGATTCAGGCCCTCCGATTCACACCACCCCTTGATGTTTTTCTGACTCATACTAGTAAATTTCCTTTTAGAAACCCTTACAATGCGCATAACCCAGTGATATTTTTCAGAAACTTATCCTATTTTCCACTGCATATTTCCTGACCTCCCCATGATGACCACTCCTGGAGCTTTTCTCAATCCTACATTGCCACTCACTGCCTAAACTGATTCAGGACCTCCGATTCACACCACACCGTGAGGTTTTTCTCACTCCTACTAGTGAATGGCCTGTTAGAAACCCTTACAATGCGCACCACTCCGCGATGTTTTACAGAAACCTATCCTACAGTGCCACTGCAAGATTCATGACCTCCCCATGCTGACCACCCCGTGGTGATTGTCTCCAACCTACATTGCCACTCACAGCCTATCCTGAGCCAGACCATCCGATTCACACCACCTCGTGACATTTTTCTCAATCCTACTACTGAATGGCCTTTTAGAAACCCTTACAATGCGCATCACCCCGCGATGTTTTTCAGAAACCTAACCTATTTGACACTGCATGTTTCCTGACCTCCCCATGCTGACCACCCCTGGAGCTTTTCTCCTTCCTTCATTGCCACTCAGTGCCTTTCCTAATTCAGGCCCTCCGATTCACACCACCCCTGATGATTTTCTCACTCCTACTAGTGAATGGTGTGTTAGAAACCCTAATAATGCACACCACCCCTCAATGTTTTTCAGAAACCCATCCTACATTGCCACTGCATGATTCCTGACCTCCCCATGCTGACCACTCCTGGAGCTTTTCTCCATCCTACATTGCCACTCACTGCCTAAACTGATTCAGGCCCTCCGATTCACACCACACCGTGAGGTTTTTCTCACTCCTACTACTGAATGGCCTGTTAGAAACCCTTACAATGCGCACCACCCCGCGATGTTTAACAGAAACCTATCCTACAGTGCCACTGCATGATTCATGACCTCCCCATGCTGACCACCCCGTGGTGATTGTCTCCAACCTACATTGCCACTCACAGCCTATCCTGAGCCAGACCATCCGATTCACACCACCTCGTGACAATTTTCTCAATCCTACTACTGAATGGCCTTTTAGAAACCCTTACAATGCGCATCACCCTGCGATGTTTTTCAGAAACCTATCCTATTTGACACCGCTTGTTTCCTGACCTCCCCATGCTGACCACCCCTGGAGCTTTTCTCCTTCCTTCATTGCCACTCAGTGCCTTTCCTAATTCAGGCCCTCCGATTCACACCACCCCTGATGATTTTCTCACTCCTACTAGTGAATGGCGTGTTAGAAACCCTAATAATGCACACCACCCCTCAATGTTTTTCAGAAACCTATCCTACATTGCCACTGCATGATTCCTGACCTCCCCATGCTGACCAGCCCATGGTGCTTTTCTCCATCCTACATTGCCACTCACTGCCTATCCTTATTCATGCCCTCGAATTCTAACCACCCCTTGATGTTTTTCTGACTCCTACTAGTGAATGGCCTTTTAGAATCCCTTACAATGCGCAACACCCAGCAATGTTTTTCGGAAACCTATCCTACATTGCCACTGCATTATTCCTGACCTCCTCATGCTGACCAGCCCATGGTGCTTTTCTCCATCCTACATTGCCACTCACTGCCTTTCCTGATTAAGGCCCTCCGATTCACACCACCCCTTGATGTTTTTCTGACTCATACTAGTAAATGGCCTTTTAGAAACCCTTACAATGTGCATCACCCAGTGATATTTTTCAGAAACTTATCCTATTTTCCACTGCATATTTCCTGACCTCCCCATGCTGACCACTCCTGGAGCTTTTCTCAATCCTACATTGCCACTCACTGCCTAAACTGATTCAGGCCCTCCGATTCACACCACACCGTGAGGTTTTTCTCACTCCTACTAGTGAATGGCCTGTTAGAAACCCTTACAATGCGCACCACCCCGCGATGTTTTACAGAAACCTATCCTATAGTGCCACTGCATGATTCATGACCTCCCCATGCTGACCACCCCGTGGTGATTGTCTCCAACCTACATTGCCACTCACAGCCTATCCTGAGCCAGACCATCCGATTCACACCACCTCGTGACATTTTTCTCAATCATACTACTGAATGGCCTTTTAGAAACCCTTACAATGCGCATCACCCCGCGATAGTTTTCAGAAACATATCCTATTTGCCACTGCATGTTTTCTGACCTCCCCATGCTGACAACCCCTGGAGATTTTCTCCATCCTTCATTGCCACTCAGTGCCTATCCTAATTCAGGCCCTCCGATTCACACCACCCCTGATGTTTTTCTCACTCCTACTAGTGGATGGCATGTTAGAACCCCTTGAAATGCACACCACCCGCGAATGTTTTTCAGAAATCTATCGTACATTGCCACTGTATGTTTCCTGATCTCCCCATGCTGAACAACCCGTGGTACTTTTCCCCATCCTACATTGCCACACACTGCCTATCCTTACTCAGGCCCTCCGATTAACACCACCACTGATGTTTTTCTCACTCCTACTAGTGAAGGGCCTTTGAGAAACCCTTACAATGCGCACCACCCCACGAAGTTTTTCAGAAACTATCCTACGTTGCCACTGCATCTTTCCTGACCTCCACATGCTGACCAACCCGTGGTGCTATTCTCCTCCCTACATTGCCACTCACTGCCTATCCTGATTCAGGCCCTGCGACTCACACAACGCCCTGTTGTTTTTCACTCCTACTAGTGAATGGCCGGTTAGAAACCCTTACAATGCGCACCACCCAGCGATGTTTTCCAGAAACCTATCATACATTGCCACTGCATCTTTCCTGACCTCCCCTTGCTGACCACCCCGTGGTGCTTTTCTCCATCCTACTTTGCCACTCACTGCCTATCCTAATTCAGGCCCTCCGATTCACAGCACCCCTGATGTTTTTCTCACTCCTATCACTGAACGGCCTGTTAGAAACCCTTACAATGCGCACCACCCCGTCATGTTTTTCAGAAACCTATCCTACTTTGCCACTGCATGTTTCCTGCCCTCCCCATGCTGACCACTCGTGATGCTTTTCTCAATCCTATATTCCCACTTACTGTCTATCCTGATTTCGCCCCTCTGATTCACACCACACCGTGATGTTTTTCTCGCCCCTACTAGTGAATGGCCTGTTAGAAACCCTTACAAAGCACACCATCCCGCGATGTTTTTCAGAAACCTTTACTACACTGCCAATGCATGTTTCCTGACCTCCCCATGCTGAACACCCCGCGGTGCTTTTCTCCATCCTACATTGCCACTCACTGCCTTTCCTGATTCAGGCCCTCCGATTCACACCACCCCTTGATGTTTTTCTGACTCATACTAGTAAATTTCCTTTTAGAAACCCTTACAATGCGCATCACCCAGTGATATTTTTCAGAAACTTATCCTATTTTCCACTGCATATTTCCTGACCTCCCCATGATGACCACTCCTGGAGCTTTTCTCAATCCTACATTGCCACTCACTGCCTAAACTGATTCAGGACCTCCGATTCACACCACACCGTGAGGTTTTTCTCACTCCTACTAGTGAATGGCCTGTTAGAAACCCTTACAATGCGCACCACTCCGCGATGTTTTACAGAAACCTATCCTACAGTGCCACTGCATGATTCATGACCTCCCCATGCTGACCACCCCGTGGTGATTGTCTCCAACCTACATTGCCACTCACAGCCTATCCTGAGCCAGACCATCCGATTCACACCACCTCGTGACATTTTTCTCAATCCTACTACTGAATGGCCTTTTAGAAACCCTTACAATGCGCATCACCCCGCGATGTTTTTCAGAAACCTAACCTATTTGACACTGCATGTTTCCTGACCTCCCCATGCTGACCACCCCTGGAGCTTTTCTCCTTCCTTCATTGCCACTCAGTGCCTTTCCTAATTCAGGCCCTCCGATTCACACCACCCCTGATGATTTTCTCACTCCTACTAGTGAATGGTGTGTTAGAAACCCTAATAATGCACACCACCCCTCAATGTTTTTCAGAAACCCATCCTACATTGCCACTGCATGATTCCTGACCTCCCCATGCTGACCACTCCTGGAGCTTTTCTCCATCCTACATTGCCACTCACTGCCTAAACTGATTCAGGCCCTCTGATTCACACCACACCGTGAGGTTTTTCTCACTCCTACTACTGAATGGCCTGTTAGAAACCCTTACAATGCGCACCACCCCGCGATGTTTAACAGAAACCTATCCTACAGTGCCACTGCATGATTCATGACCTCCCCATGCTGACCACCCCGTGGTGATTGTCTCCAACCTACATTGCCACTCACAGCCTATCCTGAGCCAGACCATCCGATTCACACCACCTCGTGACAATTTTCTCAATCCTACTACTGAATGGCCTTTTAGAAACCCTTACAATGCGCATCACCCTGCGATGTTTTTCAGAAACCTATGCTATTTGACACCGCTTGTTTCCTGACCTCCCCATGCTGACCACCCCTGGAGCTTTTCTCCTTCCTTCATTGCCACTCAGTGCCTTTCCTAATTCAGGCCCTCCGATTCACACCACCCCTGATGATTTTCTCACTCCTACTAGTGAATGGCGTGTTAGAAACCCTAATAATGCACACCACCCCTCAATGTTTTTCAGAAACCTATCCTACATTGCCACTGCATGATTCCTGACCTCCCCATGCTGACCAGCCCATGGTGCTTTTCTCCATCCTACATTGCCACTCACTGCCTATCCTTATTCATGCCCTCGAATTCTAACCACCCCTTGATGTTTTTCTGACTCCTACTAGTGAATGGCCTTTTAGAATCCCTTACAATGCGCAACACCCAGCAATGTTTTTCGGAAACCTATCCTACATTGCCACTGCATTATTCCTGACCTCTTCATGCTGACCAGCCCATGGTGCTTTTCTCCATCCTACATTGCCACTCACTGCCTTTCCTGATTAAGGCCCTCCGATTCACACCACCCCTTGATGTTTTTCTGACTCATACTAGTAAATGGCCTTTTAGAAACCCTTACAATGTGCATCACCCAGTGATATTTTTCAGAAACTTATCCTATTTTCCACTGCATATTTCCTGACCTCCCCATGCTGACCACTCCTGGAGCTTTTCTCAATCCTACATTGCCACTCACTGCCTAAACTGATTCAGGCCCTCCGATTCACACCACACCGTGAGGTTTTTCTCACTCCTACTAGTGAATGGCCTGTTAGAAACCCTTACAATGCGCACCACCCCGCGATGTTTTACAGAAACCTATCCTATAGTGCCACTGCATGATTCATGACCTCCCCATGCTGACCACCCCGTGGTGATTGTCTCCAACCTACATTGCCACTCACAGCCTATCCTGAGCCAGACCATCCGATTCACACCACCTCGTGACATTTTTCTCAATCATACTACTGAATGGCCTTTTAGAAACCCTTACAATGCGCATCACCCCGCGATAGTTTTCAGAAACATATCCTATTTGCCACTGCATGTTTTCTGACCTCCCCATGCTGACAACCCCTGGAGATTTTCTCCATCCTTCATTGCCACTCAGTGCCTATCCTAATTCAGGCCCTCCGATTCACACCACCCCTGATGTTTTTCTCACTCCTACTAGTGGATGGCATGTTAGAACCCCTTGAAATGCACACCACCCGCGAATGTTTTTCAGAAATCTATCGTACATTGCCACTGTATGTTTCCTGATCTCCCCATGCTGAACAACCCGTGGTACTTTTCCCCATCCTACATTGCCACACACTGCCTATCCTTACTCAGGCCCTCCGATTAACACCACCACTGATGTTTTTCTCACTCCTACTAGTGAAGGGCCTTTGAGAAACCCTTACAATGCGCACCACCCCACGAAGTTTTTCAGAAACTATCCTACGTTGCCACTGCATCTTTCCTGACCTCCACATGCTGACCAACCCGTGGTGCTATTCTCCTCCCTACATTGCCACTCACTGCCTATCCTGATTCAGGCCCTGCGACTCACACAACGCCCTGTTGTTTTTCACTCCTACTAGTGAATGGCCGGTTAGAAACCCTTACAATGCGCACCACCCAGCGATGTTTTCCAGAAACCTATCATACATTGCCACTGCATCTTTCCTGACCTCCCCTTGCTGACCACCCCGTGGTGCTTTTCTCCATCCTACTTTGCCACTCACTGCCTATCCTAATTCAGGCCCTCCGATTCACAGCACCCCTGATGTTTTTCTCACTCCTATCACTGAACGGCCTGTTAGAAACCCTTACAATGCGCACCACCCCGTCATGTTTTTCAGAAACCTATCCTACTTTGCCACTGCATGTTTCCTGCCCTCCCCATGCTGACCACTCGTGATGCTTTTCTCAATCCTATATTCCCACTTACTGTCTATCCTGATTTCGCCCCTCTGATTCACACCACACCGTGATGTTTTTCTCGCCCCTACTAGTGAATGGCCTGTTAGAAACCCTTACAAAGCACACCATCCCGCGATGTTTTTCAGAAACCTTTACTACACTGCCAATGCATGTTTCCTGACCTCCCCATGCTGACCAACCCCTGGTGCTTTTTTCCATCCTACATTGCATATCACTGCCTATCCTAATTCAGGCCCTCCGATTCACACCACCCCGTGATGTTTTTCTCAACCCTACTAGTGAATGGCCTGTTAGAAACCCTTACAATGCACACCATCCCCCGAAGTTTTTCAGAAACTTATCCTACAGTGCCAATGCATTTTTCCTGACCTCCCCAATCTGACCAACCCGTGGTGCTTTTCTACATCCTAAATTGCCCCTCACTGCCTATCCTAATTCAGGCCCTCCGATTCACAGAACCCCTGATATTTTTCTCACTGCTATCACTGAATGGCCTGTTAGAAAACTTTAAAATGCGCACCACCCCGTGATGTTTTTCAGAAACGTATCCTACATTGCCACTGCATGTTTCCTGCCCTCCCCATGCTGACCACCCCTGGTGTTTTTCTCCATCCTTCATTGCCACTTACTCTCTATCCTGATTTCGCCCCTCTGATTCACACCTCACCGTGATGTTTTTCTCGCCCCTACTAGTGAATGGCCAGTTAGAAACCCTTACAATTTGCACCACCCCGCGATATTTTTGAAAGAATTTTCCTATATTGCCACTGCATCTTTCCTGACCTCCCCATGTTGACCACCCCGTGGTGCTTTTCTCCATCCTACATTGCCACTGCCTGCCTATTCTAATTCAGGCCCTCCGATTCACACCACACCGTGATGTTTTTCTCACTCCTACTAGTGAATGGCCTGTAAGAAACGCTTAAAATTCGCACCAACCCGCTATTTTTTTCAGAAACCTATCCTACATTGCCACTGCATGTTTCCTGACCTCCTCAGGCAGACCACCCTATGGTGATTTTCTCCTTCCTACATTGACACTCAGGGCCTATTTTGATTCAGGCCCTCTGATTCACAGCACCCCGTGATGTTGTTCTCACTCCTACTAGTGAATGCTCTGTTAGAAACCATTACAATGCGCACCACCCCGCGATGTTTTTCAAAAACCTATCCTACATTGACACTAGATGTGTCCTGACTTCCCCATGCTGACCTACCCATGGGGCTTTTCTCATTCCTACATTGTCATTCACTGCCTATCCGAATTCAGGCCCTTCGATTCACACCACCCTGATGTTTTACTCACTCCTACTAGTGAAGGGCCTTTAAGAGAGCCTTACAATGCACACCACCCCATGTTGTTTTTCAGAAACCTATCCTACATTTCCACTGCATGATTCTGGCCCTCCCCATGCTGACCAACCCTGGTGCTTTACTCCAACCTACATTGCCACTTACTGGCTATCCTGATTCAGCCCCTCCGATTCACACCACCCCGTCATGTTTTTCTCGCTCCTACTAGTGAATGGCCTTTTAGAAACCCTTACAATGGGCACAACCCCGCGATGTTTTTTAGAAACCTATCCTACATTGCCACTGCATGTTTCATGACCTCCCCATGCTGACCACCCCTGGTGCTTTTTCCATCCTACATTGCCACTCAGTGCCTATATTGATTCAGGCCCTCCAATTCACACCACACCATGATGTTTTTCTCACTCCTACTAGTGAATGGCCTGTTAGAAACCCTTACAATGTGCACCACCCTGCAATGTTTTTGAGGAACCTATCCTACATTGCCATTGCATGATTCCTGACCTCCACAGGCTGACCACCCCGTTCGGCTTTTCTCAATCCTAAATTGCCACTCACTTCCTATCCTGATTCAGGCCCTCCTATTCACACCACCCCGTGATGTTTTTCACACTTGTACTAGTGAATGGCCTGTTAGAAACCCTTACAATGCGCACCACCCCGCGATCTTTTTCAGAAACCTATCCTACATTGCCAATGCATGTTTCCTGACCTCCCCATGCTGACCAACCCGTGGAGCTTTTTAGCATCCTACATTGCCAATCACTGATTATCCTAATTAAGGCCCTCCGATTCACACCATCCCGCGATGTTTTTCAGAAACCTGTCCTACATTGCCAATGCATGTTTCCTGACCTCCCCATGCTGACCAACCCGTGTTTCTTTTTTCCATCCTACATTGCATATCACTGCCTATCATAATTCAGGCCCTCCGATTCACAACACACCGTGATGTTTTTCTCACTCCTACTAGTGAATGGCCTGTAAGAAACGCTTAAAATTCGCACCAACCCGCTATTTTTTTCAGAAACCTATCCTACATTGCCACTGCATGTTTCCTGACCTCCGCAGGCCGACCAACCTATGGTGATTTTCTCCTTCCTACATTAACACTCAGGGCCTATTTTGATTCAGGCCCTCTGATTCACAGCACCCCGTGATGTTGTTCTCACTCCTACTAGTGAATGGCCTGTTAGAAACCATTACAATGCGCACCACCCCGTGATGTTTTTCAAAAACTTATCCTACATTGCCACTGCTTGTGTCCTGACTTCCCCATGCTGACCTACCCATGTGGCTTTTCTCATTCCTACATTGTCATTCACTGCCTATCCGAATTCAGACCCTTCGATTCACACCACCCTGATGTTTTACTCACTCCTACTAGTGAAGGGCCTTTAAGAAACCCTTACAATGCACACCACACCATGATGTTTTACAGAAACCTATCCTACATTGCCACTGCATGATTCCTGCACTCCCCATGCTGACCAACCCTGGTGCTTTACTCCATCCTACATTGCCACTTACTGGCTATACTGATTCAGCCCCTTCGATTCACAACACACCGTCATGTTTTTCTCGCTCCTACTAGTGAATGGCCTTTTAGAAACCCTTACAATGGGCACAACCCCGCGATGTTTTTTAGAAACCTATCCTACATTGCCACTGCATGTTTCATGACCTCCACATGCTGACCACCCCTGGTGCTTTTTTCCATCCTACATTGCCACTCAGTGGCTATACTGATTCAGGCCCTCCAATTCACACCACACCATGATGTTTTTCTCACTCCTACTAGTGAATGGCCTGTTAGAAACCCTTACAATGTGCACCACCCTGCAATGTTTTTGAGGAACCTATCCTACATTGCCATTGCATGATTCCTGACCTCCACAGGCTGACCACCCCGTTCGGCTTTTCTCAATCCTAAATTGCCACTCACTTCCTATCCTGATTCAGGCCCTCCTATTCACACCACCCCGTGATGTTTTTCACACTCGTACTAGTGAATGGCCTGTTAGAAACCCTTACAATGCGGACCACCCCGCGATCTTTTTCAGAAACCTATCCTACATTGCCACTGCATGTTTCCTGACTTCCCCATGCTGACATACACGTGGGGCTTTTATACATCCTACATTGTCATTCACTGCCTATCCTAATTCAGGCCCTCCGATTCACGCCACCGCTGATGTTTTTCTCACTCCTAATAGTGAAGGGCCTTTAGGAAACCCTTACAATGCGCACCACCCCACGATGTTTTTCAGAAACCTATCCTACATTGCCACTGCATGTTTCCTGCCCTCCACATGATGACCTCCCCTGGTGCTTTGCTCCATCCTACATTGCCACTTACTGCCTATCCTGATTCAGCCCCTCCGATTCACACCACACACTCATGTTTTTCTCGCTCCTACTAGTGAATGGCCTGTTAGAAACCCTTACAATGCGCACCACCCCGCGATGTTTTTCAGAAACCTATCCTACATTGCCAATGCATGTTTCCTGACCTCCTCATGCTGACCAACCCGTGGTGCTTTTTTCCATCCTACATTGCATATCACTGCCTATCCTAATTGAGTCCCTCCGATTCACACCACCCCGTGATGTTTTTCTCACCCCTACTAGTGAATGGCCTGTTAGAAACCCTTACAATGCACACCATCCCCCGATGTTTTTCAGAAACCTATCCTACATTGCCACTGCATTTTTCCTGACCTCCCCAATCTGACCAACCCGTGGTGCTTTTCTACATCCTACATTGCCCCTTACTGCCTATCCTAATTCAGGCCCTCCGATTCACAGCACCTCTAATGTTTTTCTCACTGCTATCACTCAATGGCCTGTTAGAAAACCTTAAAATGCGCACCACACCGTGATGTTTTTCAGAAACGTATCCTACATTGCCACTGCATGTTTCCTACCCTCCCCATGCTGACCACCCCTGGTGTTTTTCGCCATCCTTCATTGCCACTTACTCTCTATTCTGATTTCGCCCCTCTGATTCACACTACACCGTGATGTTTTTCTCGCCCCTACTAGTGAATGGCCTGTTAGAAACCCTTACAATTTGCACCACCCCGTGATTTTTTTTCACACTCCTACTAAAGAATGGCCTCTTAGAAACCCATACAATGCACACCACACCGCGATGTTTTCCGGAAACCTATCCTACATTGCCACTGCAATTTTCCTGAGCTCCCCATGCTGACAACCCCGTGGTGCTTTTCTAAATCCTACATTGCCACTCACTGCCTATCCTAATTCAGGCCCTGCGATTCACACCACCCCGTGATGTTTTTCTTATCCTACTAGTGAATGGCCTGTTAGAAAGCCTTACAATGCGCACCACGCCGCGATGTTTTTCAGAAACCTATCCTACATTGCCACTGCATGTTTCCTAACCTCCCGTTGCTGACCACCCCGTGGTGCTTTTTTCCATCCTACATTGCCACTCACTGTCTATCCTAATTCAGGCCCTCTGATTCCGACCACCCCGTGATTTTTTTCTCATTCCTACTAGTGAATGGCCTGTTAGAAACCCTTACAATGCGCACCACCACACGATATTTTTCAGAAACCTATCCTACATTGCCACTGCATGTTTCTTGACCTCAAATGCTGACCACCCCGTCGTTTTTTTCTCCATCCTACATTGCCACTCACTGCCTATCCTGATTCAGGCCCTCCGATTCTCACCACCCCTTGATGTTTTTCTGACTCCTACTAATGAATGGCCTTTAGAAACCCTTACAATGCGCATCACCCCGCAATGTTTTTCAGAAACCTATCCTATTTGCCACTGCATGTTTCCTGACCTCCCCATGCTGACCACCCCTGGAGCTTTCCTTCATCCTACATTGCCACTCACTGCCTATCCTGATTCAGGCCCTCTGATTCACACCACACCGTGAAGATTTTCTCACTCTTACTAGTGAATGGCTTATTGGAAACGCTTACATTTTGCGCCAAACTGCGCTGTTTTTCAGAAACCTATCCTACATTGCCATTGCATGATTCCTGACCTCCCCATGCTGACCACCCTGTGTTGATTTTCTCCATCCTACTTTGCCACTCATTGCCTATCCTAATTCAGGCACCCTGATTCAAACCACCCCGTGATGTTTTTCACACTCCTACTGGAGAATGGCCTGTTAGAAACCCTTACAAAGCGCACCACCACGCGATGTTTTTCAGAAACCTATGCTACATTGCCACTGCATGTTTCCTGACGTCCCCATGCTGAGCACCCCTGCTGCTTTTCTCCAACTTACTTTGCCACTCACTGCCTATCCTAATTCAGGCCCTTCGATTCACACCACCCCGTGATGTTTTTCACACCCCTACTAGTGAATGGCCTCTTAGAAACCCTTACAATGCACACCACCCCTCAATGTTTTTCAGAAACCTATCCTACATTGCCACTGCATGTTTCCTGACCTCCCCAAGCTGACCAACCTGTGGTGCTTTTCTCCATCCTACATTGCCACTCACTGCCTATCTTAATTCTTAATTCTTTGCCTTACGATTCACACCACTCCGTGATGTATTTTTCACACCTAGTAGTGAATGGCCTGTTAGAAACACTTACAATGCGCACCACCCTGCGATGTTTTTCAGAAACCTATCCTACATTGACACTGCATGTTTCCTGATCTCACTATGCTGACCACCCCGTGGTGCTTTTCTCCATTCTACATTGTCACTCACTGCCTATCCTAATTCAGGCCCTCCGATTCGCACACCCCCTGATGTTTTTCTCACTCATACTAGTGAAGGGCCTTTAAGAAACCCTTACAATGCGCACCAACCCATGACGTTTTTCAGAAATCTATCCTACATTGCCACTGCATGTTTCCTGCAATCCCCATGCAGACCATCCCTGGTGCTTTTCTCCATCCTACATTGCCCCTTACTGCCTATCGTGATTCATCCCCTCCGATTCACACCACACCGTGATGTTGTTCTCGCTCCTACTAGTCAATGGCCTGTTAGAAACCCTTACAACTCTCACCACCCCACGATGTTTTACATAAACCTATCCTACATTGCCACTGCACGTTTCCTGACCTCCCCATGCGGACCAAACCGTGGTGTTATTTTCCTCGCTACATTGCCACTCACTGCCTATCCTGATTAAGTCCCTGTGATTCACACAACCCCGTGATGTTTTTCTCACTTCTACTAGTGAATGGCCTGTTAGAAACCCTTACAATGCGCACCACCCTGCGATGTTTTTCAGAAAGCTATCCTATTTGCCACTGCATGTTTGCTGACCTCCCCATGCTGACCACCCGTGGAGCTTTTCTCCATCCTTCATTGCCACTCAGTGCCTATCCTGTTTCCGGCCCTCTTATTCACACCACCCCTGACGTTTTTCTCACTCCTACTATTGAATGGCGTGTTAGAAACCCTTACAATGCGCACCCCCCGAGATGTTTTTCAGAAAGCTATCCTACATTTCCACTGCATGTTTTCTGACATCCTCATGCTGACCACCCCTGGTTCTTTTATCCATCCTACATTGCCACTCACTGCCTATCGTAATTCAGGCCCTCAGATTCACACCTCCCCGTGATGTTTTTCACACTCCTACTAGTGAATGGCCTGTTAGAAACCCTTACAATGCGCACCACAATGCGATGTTTTTCATAAACCTATCCTACATTGACAATGCATGTTTCCTGACCTACCCTTGCTGACCACCCGTGGTGCTTTTCTCCATCCTATATTGCCACTCACTGCCTATACTTATTCAGGCCCTCCGATTCACACCACACCTTGAAGATTTTCTCACTCCTACTAGTGAATGGCTTGTTGGAAACCCTTACATTTCGCACCACCCCGCAATGTTTTTCAGAAACCTATCCTACATTGCCACTGCATGATTTCTGACCTCCTCATGCTGACCACGCCGTGGTGCTTTTCTCCACTTTACATTTCCACTCAATGCCTATCCTGATTCAAACACTCCGATTCACAACACCCCGTGATGTTTTTCTCACTCTTACTAGTCAGTGACCTGTTAGAACCCATTACAATGTGCACCACCCCGCGATGTTTTTCAGAAACCTATCGTACAGTGCCACTGCATGATTCCTGACCTCCCCATGCTGACAACCCATGGTGATTTTCTGCATCCTACATTGCCACTCACTGGCTATACTTATTCAGGCCCTCCGATTCACACCATCCCTTGATGTTTTTCTCACTCCTATTAGTGAATGGCCTTTTAAAAACCCTTAAAATTCGCATCACCCCGCGATGTTTTTCAGAAACCTATCCTATTTGCCACTGTATGATTCCTGACCTCCCGATACTGACCACCCCTAGAGCTTTTCTCCATCCCAAATTGCCACTCATTGCCTATCTTAATTCAGGTCCCCGATTCACACCACTCCGTTATGTTTTTCACACTCCAACTAGAGAATGGCCTGTTATAAACCCTTACAACGCGCACCACCACGCGATGTTTTTCAGAAACCTATCCTACATTGCCACTGCATGTTTCCTGACGTCCCCATGTTGACCACCCGGTGGTGCTATTCTCCATTCTTCATTGCCACTCAGTGCCTATCCTAATTCAGGCCCTCCGATTCACACCACACCTGATGTTTTTCTCACTCCTCCAAGTGAATGGCGTGTTAGAAACCCTTACAATGCGCACCACTCCGCGATGTTTTTCTGAAAGCTATCCTACATTGCCACTGCATGTTTCCTGACGTCCCCATGCTGACAGCCTATGGTGCCTTTCTCGAACCTACATTGCCAATCACTGCCTATCCTAATTCAGGTCCCCCGATTCACACCACCCCGTGATGTTTTTCACACTCCTACTAGAGAATGGCCTGTAAGAAACCCTTACAAAGCTCACCACCACACAATGTTTTTAAGAAACATATCCTACCTTGCCACTGCATGTTTCCTGACCTCTACATGCTCACCAACCCGTGGTGCTTCACTACATCATATAATGCCACTCACTGCCTATCTTAATTCATGCCCTCTATTCACACTACCCCGTGATGTTTTTCACACCCCTACTAGAGAATGGCCTCTTAGAAACTCATACAATATGCACCACCCTGCGATGTTTTTCAGAAACTTATCCCACATTGCCAATGCATGTTTCCTGACCTCCCCATGGTGACCAACCCGTGGTGCTTTTCTCCATCCTACATTGCCAATCACTGCCTATCCTAATTCAGGCCCTCCAATTCACACCACACCATGATGTTTTTCTTGCCCCTACTAGTGAATGGCCTGTTAGAAACCCTTACAATGTGCACCACCCCGTGATGTTTTTCAGAAACCTATCCTACATTGCCACTGCAAGTTTCCTGACCTCCCCATGTTGACCGCCCCATGGTGCTTTTCTCCATCCTACATTGCCACTCACTGCCTATCCTGGTTAAGGCCCTCCGATTAACACCACACTGTGATGATTTTCTCACTCGTACTAGTGAATGTCCTGTTACAAAATCTTACCATGCGCATCACCCCGCGATGTTTTCCAGAAACCTATCCTATTTGCCACTACATGTTTCCTGACCTCCCCATGCTGACCATCCGTGGAGCTTTTCTCCATCCTTCATTGCCACTCAGTGCCTATCCTAATTCAGGCCCTCTGATTCACACCACCCCTGACATTTTTCTCACTCCTACTAGTGAATTGCATGTTAGAAACCCTTACAATGAGCACCACCCCGCGATGTTTTTCAGAAACCTATCCTACATTGCCACTGCATGTTTCCTGACGTCCCCATGCTGACCACCCCTGGTTGTTTTATCCATCCTACATTGCCACTCACTGCCTATCCTAATTCAGGCGCTGCGATTCACACCACCCCGTGATGTTTTTCACACTCCTACTAGTGAATTGCCTATTAGAAAGCCTTACAATGCGCACCACCCAGGCATGTTTTTCAGAAACCTATCCTACATTGCCACTGCATGATTCCTGACGTCAAATGCTGACCACCCCGTGGTTCTTTTCTCCATCTTACATTGCCAATCACTGCCTATCCTGATTCAGGCCCTCTGATTCACACCACCCCTCGATGTTTTTCTGACTCCTACTAGTGAATGGCCTTTTAGAAACCATTACACTGCGCATCACCCCGCGATGTTTTTCAGAAACCTATCCTACATTGCCACTGCATGATTCCTGACCTCCCCATGCTCACCACCCCTGGAGCTTTTCTATGTCCTACATTGCCTCTCACTGCCTATCCTGATTCAGGCCCTCCGATTCACACCACACCGTGAAGATTTTCTCACTCCTACTAGTGAATGGCTTGTTGGAAACCCTTACATTTCGCGCTTCCCCGCGATGTTTTTCAGAAACCTATCCTACATTGCCACTGCATGATTCCTGACCTCCCCATGCTGACCACCCCGTGGTGCTTTTCTCCACCTTACATTGCCACTCAATGCCTATCCTGATTCAAGCCCTCCGATTCACAACACCCGGTGATGTTTTTGTCACTCTTACTAGTCAGTTGCCTGTTAGAAACCCTTACAATGTGCACCACCCCGCAATGTTTTTCAGAAACCTATCCTAAAGTGCCACTGCATGATTCCTGACCTCCCAATGCTGACCACCCCGTGGTGATTTTCTCCATTCTACATTGCCACTCACTGCCTATACTTATTCAGGCCCTCCGATTCACTCCACCCCGTGATGTTTTTCTCACTCCTATTAGTGAATTGCCTTTAGAAACAATTAAAATTCGCATCACCCCGCGATGTTTTTCAGAAACCTATCCTATTTGCCACTGCATGATTCATTACATCCAGATTCTGACCACCCCTGGAGCTTTTCTCCATCCTACATTTCCACTCACTGCCTATCTTAATTCAGGCCCCCGATTCACACCACTCCGTGATGTTTTTAACACTCCTACTAGAGAATGGCCTGTTAGAAACCCTTACAAAGCGCACCACCACGCTATATATTTCAGAAACCTATCCTACAATGCCACTGCATGTTTCCTGACGTCCCCATGTTGACCACCCAGTGGTGCTTTTCTCCATCCTTCATTGCCACTCACTGCCTATCCTAATACAGGCCCTTCGATTCACACCACACCTGATGTTTTTCTAACTCCTCCTAGTGAATGGCGTGTTAGAAACCCTTAAAATGCGCTCCACTCCACGATGTTTTTCAGAAAGCTATCCTACATTGCCACTGCATGTTTCCTGACGTCCCATGCTGAGAGACTATGGTGTTTTCTCCATCCTACATTGCCACTTATTGCCTATCCTAATTCAGGCCCCCCGATTCAAACCACCCCGTGATGTTTTTCACACTCCAACTAGAGAATGGCCTGTTAGAAACCCTTAAAAAGCGCACCACCACGCAATGTTTTACAGAAACCTATGCTACATTGCCACTGCATGTTTCCTGACCTCTCCATGCTGACCAACCCGTGGTGCTTTACTAAATCATATATTGCCACTCACTGCCTATCTTAATTCAGGCCCCCTATTCACACCACCCCGTGATGTTTTTCACACTCCTACTAAAGAATGGCCTCTTAGAAACCCATACAATGCACACCACACCGCGATGTTTTCCAGAAACCTATCCTATATTGCCACTGCAATTTTCCTGAGCTCCCCATGCTGACAACCCCGTGGTGCTTTTCTAAATCCTACATTGCCACTCACTGCCTATCCTAATTCAGGCCCTGCGATTCACACCACCCCGTGATGTTTTTCTTATCCTACTAGTGAATGGCCTGTTAGAAAGCCTTACAATGCGCACCACGCCGCGATGTTTTTCAGAAACCTATCCTACATTGCCACTGCATGTTTCCTAACTTCCCGTTGCTGACCACCCCGTGGTGCTTTTTTCCATCCTACATTGCCACTCACTGTCTATCCTAATTCCGGCCCTCTGATTCCGACCACCCCGTGATTTTTTTCTCATTCCTACTAGTCAATGGCCTGTTAGAAACCCTTACAATGCGCACCACCACACGATATTTTTCAGAAACCTATCCTACATTGCCACTGCATGTTTCTTGACCTCAAATGCTGACCACCCCGTCGTTTTATTCTCCATCCTACATTGCCACTCACTGCCTATCCTGATTCAAGCCCTCCGATTCTCACCACCCCTTGATGTTTTTCTGACTCCTACTAATGAATGGCCTTTAGAAACCCTTACAATGCGCATCACCCCGCGATGTTTTTCAGAAACCTATCCTATTTGCCACTGCATGTTTCCTGACCTCCCCATGCTGACCACCCCTGGAGCTTTCCTTCATCCTACATTGCCACTCACTGCCTATCCTGATTCAGGCCCTCTGATTCACACCACACCGTGAAGATTTTCTCACTCTTACTAGTGAATGGCTTATTGGAAACCCTTACATTTTGCGCCAAACTGCGCTGTTTTTCAGAAACCTATCCTACATTGCCATTGCATGATTCCTGACCTCCCCATGCTGACCACCCTGTGTTGATTTTCTCCATCCTACTTTGCCACTCATTGCCTATCCTAATTCAGGCCCCCTGATTCAAACCACCCCATGATGTTTTTCACACTCCTACTGGAGAATGGCCTGTTAGAAACCCTTACAAAGCGCACCACCACGCGATGTTTTTCAGAAACCTATGCTACATTGCCACTGCATGTTTCCTGACGTCCACATGCTGACCACCCCTGCTGCTTTTCTCCAACTTACATTGCCACTCACTGCCTATCCTAATTCAGGCCCTTCGATTCACACCACCCCGTGATGTTTTTCACACTCCTACTAGTGAATGGCCTGTTAGAAACCCTTACAATGCACACCACCCCGCAATGTTTTTCAGAAACCTATCCTACATTGCCACTGCATGTTTCCTGACCTCCCCAAGCTGACCAACCTGTGGTGCTTTTCTCCATCCTACATTGCCCCTCACTGCCTATCTTAATTCTTAATTCATTGCCCTACGATTCACACCACTCCATGATGTATTTTTAACACCTAGTAGTGAATGGCCTGTTAGTAACACTTACAATGCGCACCACCCTGCGATGTTTTTCAGAAACCTATCCTACATTGACACTGCATGTTTCCTGATCCCACTATGCTGACCACCCCGTGGTGCTTTTCTCCATTCTACATTGTCACTCACTGCCTATCCTAATTCAGGCCCTCCGATTCGCACCCCCCCTGATGTTTTTCTCACTCATACTAGTGAAGGGCCTTTAAGAAACCCTTACAATGCGCACCAACCCACGACGTTTTTCAGAAACCTATCCTACATTGCCACTGCATGTTTCCTGCAATCCCCATGCTGACCATCCCTGGTGCTTTTTTCCATCCTACTTTGCCCCTTACTGCCTATCGTGATTCATCCCCTCCGATTCACACCACACCGTGATGTTGTTCTCGCTCCTACTAGTCAATGGCCTGTTAGAAACCCTTATAACTCTCACCACCCCACGATGTTTTACATAAACCTATCCTACATTGCCACTGCACGTTTCCTGACCTCCCCATGCTGACCAAACCGTGGTGTTATTTTCCTCGCTACATTGCCACTCACTGCCTATCCTGATTAAGTCCCTGTGATTCACACAACCCCGTGATGTTTTTCTCACTTCTACTAGTGAATGGCCTGTTAGAAACCCTTACAATGCGCACCATCCTGCGATGTTTTTCATAAACCTATCCTACATTGACACTGCATGTTTCCTGATCTCACCATGCTGACCAACCCGTGATGCTTTTTCCATCCTGCATTGTCACTCACTGCCTATCCTAATTCAGGCCCTCCGATTCGCACCACACCTGATGTTTTGCTCACTACTACTAGTGAAGGGCCTTTAAGAAACCCTTACAATGCGTACCACCCCACGATGTTTTTCAGAAACCTATCCTTCATTGCGAGTGCATGTTTCCTGCCCTCCCCATGCTAACCACCCTTGGTGCTTTTCTGCATCCTACATTGCCACTAACTGCCTATCCTGATTCAGCCCCTCTGATTCACACCACACCGTGATGTTTTTCTCGCTCCTCCTGGTCAATGGCCTGTTAGAAATCCTTACAATGCGCACCACCCCGCGATGTTTTTCAGAAACCTATCCTACATTGCCAATGCATGTTTCCTGACCTCAGCAGGCTGACCAACCCGTGGTGCTTTTCTCCATCCACATTGCCACTCACTGACTATCCTTATTCAGCCACTCCGATTCACACCACCCTGTGATGTTTTTCTCACTCCTACTAGTGAATTGCCTTTTAGAAAATCTTACAATTCTCACAACCCCACGATGTTTTTCAGAAACGTATCCTACATTGCCACTGCGTTTTTCCTGACATCCCCATGCTGACAACACCGTGGTGCTTTTCTCCATCCTACATTGCCTCTCAATGTCTATCCTAATTCAGGCCCTCTGATTCACACCAACCCGTGATGTTTTTCTCACTCCTACTAGTGAAGGGCCTGTTTGAAACCGTTACAATGCGCACCAACACGCTATGATTTTCAAAAACCTGTCCTACATTGCCAATGCATGTTTCATGACCTCCCCATGCTGACCACCCCTGGTGATTTTCTCCATCCTACATTGCCACTCACTGCCTATACTGATTCAGGCCCTCCGATTCACAACACACCGTGATGTTTTTCTCACTCCTACTAGTGAATGGCCTGTTAGAAAACCTTACAATGCGCACCACCACGCAATTTTTTTCAGAAACCTATCCTACATTGCCACGGCATGTTTCCTGACGTCCCCATGTTGACCACCCAGTGGTGCTTTTCTCCATCCTACATTTCCACTCACTGCCTATCCTAATTCAGGCCCTTCGATTCACACCACACCTGATGTTTTTCTCACTCCTCCTAGTGAATGGCGTGTTAGAAACCCTTACAATGCGCTGCACTCCGCAATGTTTTACAGAAAGCTATCCTATATTGCCACTGCATGTTTTCTAACGTCCCATGCTGAGAGACTATGGTGTTTTCTCCATCCTACATTGCCACTTATTGCCTATCCTAATTCAGGCCCTCCGATTCAAACCACCCCGTGATGTTTTTCACACTCCAACTAGAGAATGGCCTGTTAGAAACCCTTACAAAGCGCACCACCACGCGATGATTTTCAGAAACCTATGCTACATTGCCACTGCATGTTTCCTGACCTCTCCATGCTGACCAACCCGTGGTGCTTTACTACATCATATATTGCCACTCACTGCCTATCTTAATTCAGGCCCCCTATTCACACCACCCCGTGATGTTTTTCACACTCCTACTAAAGAATGGCCTCTTAGAAACCCATACAATGCACACCACCCCGCGACGTTTTCCAGAAACCTATCCTACATTGCCACTGCAATTTTCCTGAGCTCCCCATGCTGACAACCCCGTGGTGCTTTTCTAAATCCTACAATGCTACTCACTGTCTATACTAATTCAGGCACTGCGATTCACACCACCCTGTGATGTTTTTCTTATTCTACTAGTGAATGGCCTGTTAGATAGCCTTACAATGCGCACCACGCCGCGATGTTTATCAGAAACATATCCTACATTGCCACTGCATGTTTCCTAACCTCCCGTTGCTGACCACCCCGTGGTGCTTTTTTCCATCCTATATTGCCACCACGTTCTATCCTAATTCAGGCCCTCCGATTCCGAACACCCCGTGATTTTTTTCTCATTCCTACTAGTGTATGGCCTGTTAGAAACCCTTACAATGCGCACAACCCAACTATGTTTTTCAGAAACCTATCCTACATTACCACTGCATGTTTCCTGACCTCAAATGCTGACCACCCCGTCGTTCTTTTCTCCATCCTACATTGCCACTCACTGCCTATCCTGATTCAGGCCCTCCGATTCTCACCACCCCTTGATGTTTTTCTGACTCCTACTAATGAATGGCCTTTAGAAACCCTTACAATGCGCATCACCCCGCGATGTTTTTCAGAAACCTATCCTATTTACCACTGCATGTTTCCTGACCTCCCCATGCTGATCACCCCTGGAGCTTTATTTCATCCTACATTGCCACTCACTGCCTATCCTGATTCAGGCCCTCCGATTCACACCACACCATGAAGTTTTTCTCACTCTTACTAGTGAATGGTTTGTTGGAAACACTTACATTTTGGGCCACCCCGTGCTGTTTTTCAGAAACCTCTCCTACATTGCCATTGCATGATTCCTGACTTCCCCATGCTGACCACCCTGTGGTGCTTTTCTCCATCCTACTTTGCCACTCATTGCCTATCCTAATTCAGGCCCCCCGATTCAAACCACCCCGTGATGTTTTTCACACTCCTACTGGAGAATGGCCTGTTAGAAACCCTTACAAAGCGCACCACCACGCGATGTTTTTCAGAAACCTATCCTACATTGCCACTGCATGTTTCCTGACGTCCCCATGCTGAACACCCCTGGTGCTTTTCTCCAACTTACATTGCCACTCCCTGCCTATCCTAATTCAGGCCCTTCGATTCACACCACCCCGTGATGTTTTTCACACCCCTACTAGTGAATGGCCTCTTAGAAACCCTTACAATGCCCACCACCCCGCAATGTTTTTCAGAAACCTATCCTACATTGCCACTGCATGTTTCCTGACCTCCCCAAGCTGACCAACCTGTGGTGCTTTTCTCCATCCTACATTGCCACTCACTGCCTATCTTAATTCATTGCCCTACGATTCACACCACTCCGTGATGTATTTTTCACACCTAGTAGTGAATGGCCTGTTAGTAACACTTACAATGCGCACCACCCTGCGATGTTTTTCAGAAACCTATCCTACATTGACACTGCATGTTTCCTGATCTCACTATGCTGACCACTCCGTGGTGCTTTTCTCCATTCTACATTGTCACTCACTGCCTATCCTAATTCAGGCCCTCCGATTCGCACCCCCCCCTGATGTTTTTCTCACTCATACTAGTGAAGGGCCTTTAAGAAACCCTTACAATGCGCACCAACCCACGACGTTTTTCAGAAACCTATCCTACATTGCCACTGCATGTTTCCTCTAATCCCCATGCTGACCATCCCTGGTGCTTTTCGGCATCCTACATTGCCACTTACTGCCTATGGTGATTCATTCCCTCCGATTCACACCACACCGTGATGTTGTTCTCGCTCTTACTAGTCAATGGCCTGTTAGAAACCCTTACAACTCTCACCACACCACGATGTTTTACATAAACCTAACCTACATTGCCACTGCACGTTTCCTGAGCTCCCCATGCTGACCAAACCGTGGTGTTATTTTCCTCGCTACATTGCCACTCACTGCCTATCCTGATTAAGTCCCTGTGATTCACACAACCCCGTGATGTTTTTCTCACTTCTACTAGTGAATGGCCTGTTAGAAACCCTTACAATGCGCACCACCCTGCGATGTTTTTCATAAACTTATCCTACATTGACACTGCATGTTTCCTGATTTCACCATGCTGACCAACCCGTGATGCTTTTCTCCATCCTGCATTGTCACTCACTGCCTATCCTAATTCAGGCCCTCCGATTCGCACCACCCCTGATGTTTTGCTCACTCCTAGTAGTGAAGGGCCTTTAAGAAACCCTAACAATGCGTACCACCCCACGATGTTTTTCAGAAACCTATCCTACATTGCCAGTGCATGTTTCCTGCCCTCCCCATGCTAACCACCCCTGGTGCTTTTCTGCATCTGACATTGCCACTAACTGCCTATCCTGATTCAGCCCCTCTGATTCACACCACACCGTGATGTTTTTCTCGCTCCTCCTGGTCAATGGCCTGTTAGAAATGCTTACAATGCGCACCACCCCGCGATGTTTTTCAGAAACCTATCCTACATTGCCAATGCATGTTTCCTGACCTCAGCAGGCTGACCAACCTGTGGTGCTTTTCTCCATCCACATTGCCACTCACTGACTATACTAATTCAGCCACTCCGATTCACACCACCCCGTGATGTTTTTCTCACTCCTACTAGTGAATTGCCTGTTAGAAAGCCTTACAATTCTCACAACCCCAAGATGTTTTTCAGAAACGTATCCTACATTGCCACTGCATGTTTCCTGACCTCCCCATGCTGACAACACCGTGGTGCTTTTCTCCATCCTACATTGCCTCTCACTGTCTATCCTAATTCAGGCCCTCTGATTCACACCAACCCGTGATGTTTTTCTCACTCCTACTAGTGAAGGGCCTGTTTGAAACCGTTACAATGCGCACCAACACGCTATGATTTTCAAAAATCTGTCCTACATTGCCAATGCATGTTTCATGACCTCCCCATGCTGACCACCCCTAGTGATTTTCTCCATCCTACATTGCCACTCACTGCCTATACTGATTCAGGCCCTCTGATTCACAACACACCGTGATGTTTTTCTCACTCCTACTAGTGAATGGCCTGTTAGAAAACCTTACAATGCGCACCACCCCGCAATGTTTTTCAGAAACCTATCCTACATTGCCACGGAATGATTCCTGACGTCCCCATGCTGACCACCCCGTGGGGCTTCTCTCCATTCTACATTGCCACTCACTGCCTATCCTGATTCAGGCCCTCTGATGGACACCACACCATGAAGTATTTCTCACTCCTACTAGTGAATGGCCTGTTAGAAACCCTTACATTTCGCACGACCCCACGATGTTTTTCAGAAACCTATCCTACATTGCCACTGCATGTTTCCTGACCTCCCCATGCTGACCACCCCGTGGTGCTTTTCTCCACCTTACATTGCCACTCAATGCCTATCCTTATTCAAACCCTCCGATTCACAACATCCCGTGATGTTTTTTTCACAGTTACTAGTCAGTGACCTGTCAGAAACCCTGACAATGCAAACCACCCCGCGATGATTTTCAGAAACCTATCCTACAGCGCCACTGCATGATTCCTGACCTCCCATGCTGACCACCCCGTGGTGATTTTATCCATCCTACACTGCCACTCACTGCCTATCTTAATTCAGGCCCCCGATTTACACCACTCCGTGATGTTTTTAACACTCCTACTAGAGAATGGCCTGTTAGAAACCCTTACAAAGTGCACCACCACGCGATGTTTTTCAGAAACCTATTCTACATTGCCACTGCATGTTTCCTGACGTCCCCATGCTGACCACCCCGTGGTGCTTTTCTCCACCTTACATTGCCACTCAACGCCTATCCTGATTCAAGCCGTCCGATTCACACCACCCCGTGATGTTTTTCTTGCTCTTACTATTCAGTGGCCTGATAGAAACCCTTACAATTCGCACCACACCGCGATGTTTTTCAGAAATCTATCCTACAGTGCAAATGCATGATTCCAAACCTCCCCATGCCGACCACCCCTGGTGATTTTCTCCATCCTACATTGCCACTCACTGCCTATCCAGATTCAGGCCCTCCGATTCACACCACCCCGTCATGTTTTTCTCACTCCTATTGATGAATGGCCTTTTAGAAACCCTTAAAATTCGCATCACCCCCGATGTTTTTCAGAAACGTATCCTATTTGCAACTGCATGTTTCCTGACCTCACGATGCTGTCCACCCTGGAGCTTTTCTCCATCCTACATTGCCACTCACAGCCTAACTTAATTCACGCCCCCGATTCACACCACCCCGTGATGTTTTTAAAACTCCTACTAGAGAATGGCCTGTTAGAAACCCTTACAATGCGCACCGCCCCACCATGTTTTTCAGAAAGCTATCCTACATTGCCACTGCAGGTTTCCTGATGTCCCCATGCTGACAGCCTATGGTGCTTTTCTCCATCCTACATTGCCAGTCACTGCCTATCCTAATTCAGGCCCTCCGATTCCCACCACACCGTGATGTTTTTCACACTCCTAGTAGTGAATGGCCTGTTAGAAACCCTTACAATGCGCACCACCCCGCGATGTTTTTCAGTAACCTATCCTACATTGCCACAGCGTGTTTCCTGACCTCCCCATGCTGACCAACCTGTGGTGCTTTTCTACATCATATATTGCCACTCACTGCCTATCTTAATTCAGGCCCCCGATTCACACCACCCCGTGATGTTTTTCACACTCGTACTAGAAAATGGGCTGTTAGAAACCCATACAATGCGCACCACCCCGCGATGTTATACAGAAATATAACTTACATTGCCACTGCATGTTTCCTGGCATCCCCATGTTGACCACCCGGTGGTGCTTACTCCATCCTTCATTGCCACTCACTGCCTATCCTAATTCAGGCCCTACGATTCATACCACCCCTGATGTTTTTCTCACTCCTACTAGTGAATGGCCTGTTACAAACCCTTACAATGCGCACCACCCCGCGATGTTTTTCTGAATCCTATCTTACATTGCCACTGCATGTTTCCTGACATCCCCATGTTGACCACCCCTGGTGCTTTTCTCCAACCTACATTGCCACTCACTGCCTATATTGATTCAGGCACTCTGATTCACACCACCCCTGATGTTTTTGTCACTTCTACTAGTGAAGGGGTTTTAAGAAACCCTTACAATTCGCACCACCCCACGATGTTTTTCAGAAACCTATTCTACATTGCCACTGCATGTTTCCTGACCACCCCATGCTGACCACCCCTGATGCTTTTCTCCATTTTACATAGCCACTCACTGCCTATATTAATTCAGGCCTTACGATTCACACCACCCCTTGATGTTTTTCTCACTCCTACAATTGAATTGCCTGTTAGAAACACTTACAATGTGCACCACCCCATGATGTTTTTCAGAGCCCTGCCCTACATTGCCTCTGTATGTTTCCTGACCTCCCCATGCTGACCACGCCATGGTGCTTTTCTCCATGCTACATTGCTACTCACTGTCTATCTTAATTCAGTGCCCTCCGATTCAAACCACTCCGTGATGTTTTTCTCACTCCTACTAGTCAATGGCGTGTTAGACACCCTTACAAAGCGCACCACCCTGGGTTGTTTTTCAGGAACATATCCTACATTGGGGCTGCATGTTTCCTGACCTCCACATGCTGACCACCCCATGGTGCTTTTCTCCATCGTACATTGTAACTCACTGCCTATCCTAATTCAGGCCCTCCGATTAATATCACCCCTGACGTTTTTCTCACTCCTACTAGTGAAGGGCCTGTTAGAAACCCTTACAATGCGCACCACCCCACGATGTTTTTCAGAAATTATCCTACATTGCCACTACATGTTTCCTGATCTCCCCATGCTGACCAACCCATGGTGCTTTTCTCCATTTTATATTACCACTCACTGCCTGTCCTGATTCAGGCCCTCCGACTCACACCACACCATGATGTATTTCTCACTCCTATTAGTTAATGGCCGGTAAGAAACCCTTACAATGCGAACCGCCCCGCGATGTTTTTCAGAAACCTATCCTACATTGCCACTGTATGTTTCCTGAACTCCCCATCCTGACCACCCTGTGGTGCTTTTCCCCATCCTTTATTGCCACTTACTGCCTATCCTGATCCAGGCCCTCCGATTCACACCACCCCGTGATGTTTTTCTCACTCGTACTAGTGAATGGCCTGTTAGAAACCCTTACAATGTGCACCACCCCGTGATGTTTTTCAGAAACCTATCCTACATTGCCACTGCAAGTTTCCTGACCTCCCCATGTTGACCGCCCCATGGTGCTTTTCTCCATCCTACATTGCCACTCACTGCCTATTCTGATTAAGACCCTCCGATTAACACCACACTGTGAAGATTTTCTCACTCGTACTAGTGAATGTCCTGTTACAAAATCTTACCATGCGCATCACCCCGCGATGTTTTTCTGAAACCTATTATACTTTGCCAATGCATGTAACCTGACCTCCCCATGCTGACCACTCCGTGGTGCTTTTCTCCACCCTACATGGCCATTCACTGCCTATTCAGATTCAGGCCCTCTGATTCACAGGACCCCGTGAAGTTTTTCTCACTTCTACAACTGAATGGCCTTTTAGAAACCCTTACAATGCGCATCACCCCGCGATGTTTTCCAGAAACCTATCCTATTTGCCACTACATGTTTTCTGACCTCCCCATGCTGACCATCCATGGAGCTTTTCTCCATCCTTCATTGCCACTCAGTGCCAATCCTAATTCAGGCACTCTGATTCACACCACCCCTGACGTTTTTCTCACTCCTCCTAGTGAATTGCATGTTAGAAACCCTTATAATGCCCACCACCCCGCGATGTTTTTCAGAAACCTATCCTACATTGCCACTTCAAGTTTCCTGACCTCCCCATGTTGACCGCCCCATGGTTCTTTTCTCCATCCTACATTGCCACTCACTGCCTATCCTGATTCAGGCCCTCTGATTCACACCACCCCTTGATGTTTTTCTGACTCCTACTAGTGAATGGCCTTTTAGAAACCATTACATTGCGCACCACCCCACGATGTTTTTCAGAAACCTATCCTATTTGCCACTGCATGTTTCCTGACCTCCCCATGCTGACCACCCCTGGAGCTTTTCTATATCCTACATTGCCTCTCACTGCCTATCCTGATTCAGGCCCTCCGATTCACACCACACCGGGAAGTTTTTCTCACTCCTACTAGTGAATGGCTTGTTGGAAACCCTTAGATTTCGCGCTACCACGCGATGTTTTTCAGAAACCTATCCTACATTGCCACTGCATGATTCCTGACCTCCCCATGCTGACCACCCCGTGGTGCTTTTCTCCACCTTACATTGCCACTCAATGCCTATCCTGATTCAAGCCCTCCGATTCACAACACCCGGTGATGTTTTTGTCACTCTTACTAGTCAGTTGCCTGTTAGAAACCCTTACAATGCGTACCACCCCGCAATGTTTTTCAGAAACCTATCCTAAAGTGCCACTGCATGATTCCTGACCTCCCAATGCTGACCACCCCGTGGTGATTTTCTCCATTCTACATTGCCACTCACTGCCTATACTTATTCAGGCCCTCCGATTCACTCCACCCCGTGATGTTTTTCTCACTCCTATTAGTGAATTGCCTTTAGAAACAATTAAAATTCGCATCACCCCGCGATGTTTTTCAGAAACCTATCCTATTTGCCACTGCATGATTCATTACATCCAGATTCTGACCACCCCTGGAGCTTTTCTCCATCCTACATTTCCACTCACTGCCTATCTTAATTCAGGCCCCCGATTCACACCACTCCGTGATGTTTTTAACACTCCTACTAGAGAATGGCCTGTTAGAAACCCTTACAAAGCGCACCACCACGCTATGTATTTCAGAAACCTATCCTACATTGCCACTGCATGTTTCCTGACGTCCCCATGTTGACCACCCAGTGGTGCTTTTCTCCATCCTTCATTGCCACTCACTGCCTATCCTAATTCAGGCCCTTCGATTCACACCACACCTGATGTTTTTCTAACTCCTCCTAGTGAATGGCGTGTTAGAAACCCTTAAAATGCGCTCCACTCCACGATGTTTTTCAGAAAGCTATCCTACATTGCCACTGCATGTTTCCTGACGTCCCATGCTGAGAGACTATGGTGTTTTCTCCATCCTACATTGCCACTTATTGCCTATCCTAATTCAGGCCCCCCGATTCAAACCACCCCGTGATGTTTTTCACACTCCAACTAGAGAATGGCCTGTTAGAATCCCTTACAAAGCGCACCACCACGCGATGTTTTTCAGAAACCTATGCTACATTGCCACTGCATGTTTCCTGACCTCTCCATGCTGACCAACCCGTGGTGCTTTACTAAATCATATATTGCCACTCACTGCCTATCTTAATTCAGGCCCCCTATTCACACCACCCCGTGATGTTTTTCACACTCCTACTAAAGAATGGCCTCTTAGAAACCCATACAATGCAAACCACACCGCGATGTTTTCCAGAAACTTATCCTACGTTGCCACTGCAATTTTCCTGAGCTCCGCATGCTGACAACCTCGTGGTGCTTTTCTAAATCCTACATTGCCACTCACTGCCTATCCTAATTCAGGCCCTGCGATTCACACCACCCCGTGATGTTTTTCTTATCCTACTAGTGAATGGCCTGTTAGAAAGCCTTACAATGCGCACCACGCCGCGATGTTTTTCAGAAACCTATCCTACATTGCCACTGCATGTTTCCAAACCTCCCGTTGCTGACCACCCCGTGGTGCTTTTTTCCATCCTACATTGCCACTCACTGTCTATCCTAATTCAGGCCCTCTGATTCCGACCACCCCGTGAATTTTTTCTCATTCCTACTAGTGAATGGCCTGTTAGAAACCCTTACAATGCGCACCACCACACGATATTTTTCAGAAACCTATCCTACATTGCCACTGCATGTTTCTTGACCTCAAATGCTGACCACCCCGTCGTTTTTTTCTCCATCCTACATTGCCACTCACTGCCTATCCTGATTCAGGCCCTCCGATTCTCACCAACCCTTGATGTTTTTCTGACTCCTACTAATGAATGGCCTTTAGAAACCCATACAATGCAAACCACACCGCGATGTTTTCCAGAAACTTATCATACGTTGCCACTGCAATTTTCCTGAGCTCCGCATGCTGACAACCTCGTGGTGCTTTTCTAAATCCTACATTGCCACTCACTGCCTATCCTAATTCAGGCCCTGCGATTCACACCACCCCGTGATGTTTTTCTTATCCTACTAGTGAATGGCCTGTTAGAAAGCCTTACAATGCGCACCACGCCGCGATGTTTTTCAGAAACCTATCCTACATTGCCACTGCATGTTTCCAAACCTCCCGTTGCTGACCACCCCGTGGTGCTTTTTTCCATCCTACATTGCCACTCACTGTCTATCCTAATTCACGCCCTCTGATTCCGACCACCCCATGATTTTTTTCTCATTCCTACTAGTGAATGGCCTGTTAGAAACCCTTACAATGCGCACCACCACACGATATTTTTCAGAAACCTATCCTACATTGCCACTGCATGTTTCTTGACCTCAAATGCTGACCACCCCGTCGTTTTTTTCTCCATCCTACATTGCCACTCACTGCCTATCCTGATTCAGGCCCTCCGATTCTCACCAACCCTTGATGTTTTTCTGACTCCTACTAATGAATGGCCTTTAGAAACCCTTACAATGTGCATCACCCCGCGATGTTTTTCAGAAACCTATCCTATTTGCCACTGCATGTTTCCTGACCTCCCCATGCTGACCACCCCTGGAGCTTTCCTTCATCCTACATTGCCACTCACTGCCTATCCTGATTCAGGCCCTCTGATTCACTCCACACCGTGAAGATTTTTCTCACTCTTACTAGTGAATGGCTTATTGGAAACCCTTACATTTTGCGCCAAACCGCGCTGTTTTTCAGAAACCTATCCTACATTGCCATTGCATGATTCCTGACCTCCCCATGCTGACCACCCTGTGTTGCTTTTCTCCATCCTACTTTGCCACTCATTGCCTATCCTAATTCAGGCCCCCTGATTCAAACCACCCCGTGATGTTTTTCACACTCCTACTGGAGAATGGCCTGTTAGAAACCCTTACAAAGCGCCCCACCACGCGATGTTTTTCAGAAACCTATGCTACATTGCCACTGCATGTTTCCTGACGTCCACATGCTGACCACCCCTGCTGCTTTTCTCCAACTTACATTGCCACTCACTGCCTATCCTAATTCAGCCCCTTCGAATCACACCACCCCGTGATGTTTTTCACACCCCTACTAGTGAATGGCCTCTTAGAAACCCTTACAATGCACACCACCTCGCAATGTTTTTCAGAAACCTATCCTACATTGCCACTGCATGTTTCCTGACCTCCCCAAGCTGACCAACCTGTGGTGCTTTTCTCCATCCTACATTGCCACTCACTGCCTATCTTAATTCTTAATTCATTGCCCTACGATTCACACCACTACGTGATGTGTTTTTCACACCTAGTAGTGAAAGGCCTGTTAGAAACACTTACAATGCGCACCACCCTGCGATGTTTTTCAGAAACCTATCCTACATTGACAGTGCATGTTTCCTGATCCCACTATGCTGACCACCCCGTGGTCCTTTTCTCCATTCTACATTGTCACTCACTGCCTATCCTAATTCAGGCCCTCCGATTCGCACCGCCCGCTGATGTTTTTCTCACTCATACTAGTGAAGGGCCTTTAAGAAACCCTTACAATGCGCACCAACCCACGACGTTTTTCAGAAACCTATCCTACATTGCCACTGCATGTTTCCTGCAATCCCCATGCTGACCATCCCTGGTGCTTTTCTCCATCCTACATTGCCCCTTACTGCCTATCGTGATTCATCCCCTCCGATTCACACCACACCGTGATGTTGTTCTCGCTCCTACTAGTCAACGGCCTGTTAGAAAACCTTACAACTCTCACCACCCCACGATGTTTTACATAAACCTATCCTACATTGCCACTGCACGTTTCCTGACCTCCCCATGCTGACCAAACCGTGGTGTTATTTTCCTCGCTACATTGCCACTCCCTGCCTATCCTGATTAAGTCCCTGTGATTCACACAACCCCGTGATGTTTTTCTCACTTCTACTAGTGAATGGCCTGTTAGAAACCCTTACAATGTGCACCATCCTGCGATGTTTTTCATAAACCTATCCTACATTGACACTGCATGTTTCCTGATCTCACCATGCTGACCAACCCGTGATGCTTTTTCCATCCTGAATTGTCACTTACTGCCTATCCTAATTCAGGCCCTCCGATTCGCACCACCCCTGATGTTTTGCTCACTACTACTAGTGAAGGGCCTTTAAGAAACCCTTACAATGCGTACCACCCCACGATGTTTTTCAGAAACCTATCCTTCATTGCGAGTGCATGTTTCCTGCCCTCCCCATGCTAACCACCCCTGGTGCTTTTCTGCATCCTACATTGCCACTAACTGCCTATCCTGATTCAGCCCCTCTGATTCACACCACACCGTGATGTTTTTCTCGCTCCTACTAGTGAATTGCCTTTTAGAAAATCTTACAATTCTCACAACCCCACGATGTTTTTCAGAAACGTATCCTACATTGCCACTGCGTTTTTCCTGACCTCCCCATGCTGACAACACCGTGGTGCTTTTCTCCATCCTACATTGCCTCTCACTGTCTATCCTAATTCAGGCCCTCTGATTCACACGAACCCGTGATGTTTTTCTCACTCCTACTAGTGAAGGGCCTGTTTGAAAACGTTATAATGCGCACCAACACGCTATGATTTTCAAAAACCTGTCCTACATTGCCAATGCATGTTTCGTGACCTCCCCATGCTGACCACCCCTGGTGATTTTCTCCATCCTACATTGCCACTCACTGCCTATACTGATTCAGGCCCTCCGATTCACAACACACCGTGATGTTTTTCTCACTCCTACTAGTGAATGGCCTGTTAGAAAACCTTACAATGCGCACCACCCCGCAATTTTTTTCAGAAACCTATCCTACATTGCCATCGCATGATTCCTGACCTCCCCATGCTGACCACCCCGTGGGGCTTTTCTCCATTCTACATTGCCACTCACTGCCTATCCTGATTCAGGCCCTCTGATTCACACCACACCGTGAAGTATTTCTCACTCCTACTAGGGAATGGCCTGTTAGAAACCCTTACATTTCGCACGACCCCGCGATGTTTTTCAGAAACCTATCCTACATTGCCACTGCATGTTTCCTCACCTCCCCATGCTGACCACCACGTGGTACTTTTCTCCACCTTACATTGCCACTCAATGCCTATCCTTATTCAAACCCTCCGATTCACAACATCCCGTGATGTTTTTTTCACAGTTACTAGTCAGTGACCTGTTAGAAACCCTGACAATGCAAACCACCCCGCGATGATTTTCAGAAACCTATCCTACAGTGCCACTGCATGATCCCTGACCTCCCATGCTGACCACCCCGTGGTGATTTTATCCATCCTACACTGCCACTCACTGCCTATCTTAATTCAGGCCCCCGATTTACACCACTCCGTGATGATTTTAACACTCCTACTAGAGAATGGCCTGTTAGAAACCCTTACAAAGTGCACCACCACGCGATGTTTTTCAGAAACCTATCCTACATTGCCACTGCATGTTTCCTGACGTCCCCATGCTGACCACCCCGTGGTGCTTTTCTCCACCTTACCTTGCCACTCAATGCCTATCCTGATTCAAGCCGTCCGATTCACAAAACCCCGTGATGTTTTTCTTGCTCTTACTATTCAGTGGCCTGATAGAAACCCTTACAATGCGCACCACACCGCGATGTTTTTCAGAAATCTATCCTACAGTGCCAATGCATGATTCCAAACCTCCCCATGCCGACCACCCCTGGTGATTTTCTCCATCCTACATTGCCACTCACTGCCTATCCAGATTCAGGCCCTCCGATTCACACCACCCCGTCATGTTTTTCTCACTCCTATTAGTGAATGGCCTGTTACAAACCCTTACAATGCGCACCACCCCGCGATGTTTTTCTGAAACTTATCTTATATTGCCACTGCATGTTTCCTGACATCCCCATGTTGACCACCCCTTGTGCTTTTCTCCAACCTACATTGCCACTCACTGCCTATATTAATTCAGGCACTCTGATTCACACCACCCCTGATGTTTTTCTCCCTCCTACTAGTGAAGGGGCTTTAAGAAACCCTTACAATTCGCACCACCCCACGATGTTTTTCAGAAACCTATTCTACATTGCCACTGCATGTTTCCTGACCTCCCCATGCTGACCACCCCTGATGCTTTTCTCCATTCTACATAGCCACTCACTGCCTATATTAATTCAGGCCTTACGATTCACTCCACCCCGTGATGTTTTTTTCACTCCTACTTGTGAATGCCTTGTTAGAAACACTTACAATGTGCACCACCTTGCGATGTTTTTCAGAAACCTATCCTACATTGGCACTGTATGTTTCCTGACCTCCCCATGCTGACCAACCCGTGGTTTTTTTTTCTCCATCCTACATTGTCATTCACTGCCTATCCTAATTCAGGCCCTCCAATTCACACAACCCCTGATGTTTTTCTCACTCCTACTAGTGAATGGCCTTTAAGAATCCCTTACAATGCGCACCACCCCACGATTATTTTCAGACACCTATCCTACATTGCCACTGCATGTTTACTGCCCTCCCCATGCTCACCACCCCTGGTGCTTTTCACCATCCTACATTGCCACTTACTGCCTATCCTGTTTCAGCCCCCCAATTCCCACCGCACCGTGATGTTTTTCTCGCTCCTACCAGTGAATGGCCTTTAAGAAACCCTTACAATGTGCACCACCCCACGAGGTTTTTCAGAAACCTATCCTACGTTGCCAATGCGCGTGTCCTGACCTCCCATGCCTACCAACCCGTGGTGCTCTTCTCCATCCTACATTGCCACTCACTGCCTATCCTAATTCAGGCCCTCTGATTCACACCACCCCGTGATGTTTTTCTCACTCCTACAATTGAATAGCCTGTTAGAAACACTTACAATGTGCACCACCCCGCGATGTTTTTCAGAGCCCTACCCTACATTGCCTCTGTATGTTTCCTGACCTCCCCATGCTGACCACGCCGTGGTGCTTATCTCCATGCTACATTGCTATTCACTGTCTATCTTAATTCAGTGCCCTCCAATTCAAACCACTCCGTGATGTTTTTCTCACTCCTACTAGGCAATGGCGTGTTAGAAACCCTTACAAAGCGCACCACCCTGGGTTGTTTTCCAGGAACATATCCTACATTGGGGCTGCATGTTTCCTGACCTCCACATGCTGACCAACCCGTGGTGCATTTCTCCATCGTACATTGTAACTCACTGCCTATCCTAATTCAGGCCCTCCGATTAACATCACCCCTGACGTTTTTCTCACTCCTACTAGTCACGGGACTGTTAGAAACCCTTACAATGCGCACCACCCCACGATGTTTTTCAGAAATTATCCTACATTGCCACTGCATGTTTCCTGATCTCCCCATGCTGACCAACCCATGGTGCTTTTCTCCATTTTACATTACCACTCACTGCCTGTCCTGATTCAGGCCCTCCGACTCACACCACACCATGATGTATTTCTCACTCCTACTAGTTAATGGCCTGTAAGAAACCCTTACAATGCGAACCACCCGGCGATGTTTTTCAGAAACCTATCCTACATTGCCACTGTATGTTTCCTGACCTCCCCATCCTGACCACCCTGTAGTGCTTTTCTCCATCCTATATTGCCACTCACTGCCTATCCTGATGCAGGCCCTCCGATTCACACCACCCAGTGATGCTTTTCTCACTCCTACTAGTGAATGGCCTGTTAGAAACCCTTACAATGTGCACCACCCCGTGATGTTTTTCAGAAACCTATCCTACATTGCCACTGCAAGTTTCTTGACCTCCCCATTTTGACCGCCCCATGGTGCTTTTCTCCATCCTACTTTGCCACTCACTGCCTATTCTGATTAAGACCCTCCGATTAACACCACACTGTGATGATTTTCTCACTCGTACTAGTGAATGTCCTGTTACAAAATCTTACCATGCGCATCACCCCGCGATGTTTTTCTGAAACCTATCCTACTTTGCCAATGCATGTAACCTGACCTCCCCATGCTGACCACCCCGTGGTGCTTTTCTCCATCCTACATTGCCACTCACTGCCTATTCAGATTCAGGCCTTCTGATTCACATGACCCCGTGATGTTTTTCTCACTCCTACTACTGAATGGCCTTTTAGAAACCCTTACAATGCGCATCACCCCGCGATGTTTTCCAGAAACCTATCCTATTTGCCACTACATGTTTCCTGACCTCCCCATGCTGACCAACCGTGGAGCTTTTCTCCATCCTTCATTGCCACTCAGTGCCTATCCTAATTCAGGCGCTCTGATTCACACCACCCCTGACGTTTTTCTCACTCCTACTAGTGAATTGCATGTTAGAAACCCTTACAATGCGCACCACCCCGCGATGTTTTTCAGAAACCTATCCTACATTGCCACTGCATGTTTCCTGACGTCCCCATGCTGACCACCCCTGGTTGTTTTATCCATCCTACATTGCCACTCACTGCCTATCCTAATTCAGGCCCTGCGATTCACACCACACCGTGATGTTTTTCACACTCCTACTAGTGAATGGCCTATTAGAAAGCCTTACAATGCGCACCACACCGCGATGTTTTTCAGAAACATATCCTACATTGCCACTATGATTCCTGACGTCCACATGCTGACCACCCCTGCTGCTTTTCACCAACTTACATTGCCACTCATTGCCTATCCTAATTCAGGTCCTTCGATTCACACCACCCCGTGATGTTTTTCACACCCCTACTAGTGAATGGCCTCTTAGAAACCCTTACAATGCGCACCACCCCGCAGTGTTTTTCAGAAACCTATCCTACATTGCCACTGCATGTTTCCTGACCTCCCCAAGCTGACCAACCTGTGGTGCTTTTCTCCATCCTACATTGCCACTCACTGCCTATCTTAATTCATTGCCCTACGATTCACACCACTCCGTGATGTATTTTTCACACCTAGTAGTGAATGGCCTGTTAGAAACACTTACAATGCGCACCACCCTGCGATGTTTTTCAGAAACCTATCCTACATTGACACTGCATGTTTCCTGATCTCACTATGCTGACCACCCCGTGGTGCTTTTCTCCATTCTACATTGTCACTCACTGCCTATCCTAATTCAGGCCCTCCGATTCGCACCCCCCCCCTGATGTTTTTCTCACTCATACTAGTGAAGGGCCTTTAAGAAACCCTTACAATGCGCACCACCCCGCGATGTTTTTCAGAAACCTATCCTACATTGCCACTGCATGTTTCCTGCAATCCCCATGCTGACCATCCCTGGTGCTTTTCTCCATCCTACATTGCCGCTTACTGCCTATCGTGATTCATCCCCTCCGATTCACACCACACCGTGATGTTTTTCTCGCTCCTACTAGTCAATGGCCTGTTAGAAACCCTTACAACTCTCACCACCCCACGATGTTTTACATAAATCTATCCTACATTGCCACTGCACGTTTCCTGACCTCCCCATGCTGACCAAACCGTGGTGTTATTTTCCTCGCTACATTGCCACTCACTGCCTATCCTGATTAAGTCCCTGTGATTCACACAACCCCGTGATGTTTTTCTCACTTCTACTAGTGAATGGCCTGTTAGAAACCCTTACAATGCGCACCATCCTGCGATGTTTTTCATAAACCTATCCTACATTGACACTGCATGTTTCCTGATCTCACCATGCTGACCAACCCGTGATGCTTTTTCCATCCTGCATTGTCACTCACTGACTATCCTAATTCAGCCACTCCAATTCACACCACCCTGTGATGTTTTTCTCACTCCTACTAGTGAATTGCCTGTTAGAAACCCTTACAATTCTCACAACCCCACGATGTTTTTCAGAAACGTATCCTACATTGCCACTGCGTTTTTCCTGAACTCCCCATGCTGACCACCCCGTGGTGCTTTTCTCCATCCTACATTGCCACTCACTGCCTATTCAGATTCAGGCCCTCTGATTCACACGACCCCGTGATGTTTTTCTCAGTCGTACTACTGAATGGCCTTTTAGAAACCCTTACAATGCACATCACCCCGCGATGATTTCCAGAAAGTTATCCTATTTGCCACTACATGTTTCCTGACCTCCCCATGCTGACCATCCGTGGAGCTTTTCTCCATCCTTCTTTGCCACTCAGTTCCTACCCTAATTCAGGCGCTCTGATTCACACCACCCCTGACGTTTTTCTCACTCCTACTAGTGAATTGCATGTTACAAACCCTTACAATGCGCACCACCCCGCGATGTTTTTCAGAAACCTATCCTACATTGCCACTGCATGTTTCCTGACGTCCCCATGCTGACCACCCCTGGTTGTTTTATCCATCCTACATTGCCACTCACTGCCTATCCTAATTCAGGCCCTGCGATTCACACCACCCCGTGATGTTTTTCACACTCCTACTAGTGAATGGCCTATTAGAAAGCCTTACAATGCGCACCACCCCGCGATGTTTTTCAGAAACCTATCCTACATTGCCACTGCATGTTTCCTGACTTCCCCTTGCTGTCCAGCCCGTGGTGCTTTTTTCCATCCTACATTGCCACTCACTGTCTATCCTAATTCAGGCCCTCCGATTCCGAGCACCAAGTGATTTTTTTCTCATTCCTACTAGTGAATGGCCTGTTAGAAACCCTTACAATGCGCACCACCCAGCCATGTTTTTCAGAAACCTATCCTACATTGCTACTGCATGATTCCTGACCTCAAATGCTGACAACCCCGTGGTTCTTTTCTCCATCCTACATTGCCACTCACTGCCTATCCTGATTCAGGCCCTCTGATTCACACCACCCCTTGATGTTTTTCTGACTCCTACTAGTGAATGGCCTTTTAGAATCCATTACAATGCGCATCACCCTGCGATGTTTTTCAGAAACCTATCCTATTTGCCACTGCATGATTCCTGACCTCCCCATGCTCACCACCCCTGGAGCTTTTCTATATCCTACATTGCCTCTCACTGCCTATCCTGATTCAGGCCCTCCGATTCACACCACACCGGGAAGTTTTTCTCACTCCTACTAGTGAATGGCTTGTTGGAAACCCTTAGATTTCGCGCTAAACCGCGATGTTTTTCAGAAACCTATCCTACATTGCCACTGCATGATTCCTGACCTCCCCATGCTGACCACCCCGTGGTGCTTTTCTCCACCTTACATTGCCACTCAATGCCTATCCTGATTCAAGCCCTCCGATTCACAACACCCGGTGATGTTTTTGTCACTCTTACCAGTCAGTTGCCTGTTAGAAACCCTTACAATGCGCATCACCCCGCAATGTTTTTCAGAAACCTATCCTAAAGTGCCACTGCATGATTCCTGACCTCCCAATGCTGACCACCCCGCGGTGATTTTCTCCATTCTACATTGCCACTCACTGCCTATACTTATTCAGGCCCTCCGATTCACTCCACCCCGTGATGTTTTTCTCACTCCTATTAGTGAATTGCCTTTAGAAACAATTAAAATTCGCATCACCCCGCGATGTTTTTCAGAAACCTATCCTATTTGCCACTGCATGATTCATGACATCCAGATTCTGACCACCCCTGGAGCTTTTCTCCATCCTACATTTCCACTCACTGCCTATCTTAATTCAGGCCCCCGATTCACACCACTCCGTGATTTTTTAACACTCCTACTAGAGAATGGCCTGTTAGAAACCCTTACAAAGCGCACCACCACGCTATGTATTTCAGAAACCTATCCTACATTGCCACTGCATGTTTCCTGACGTCCCCATGTTGACCACCCAGTGGTGCTTTTCTCCATCCTTCATTGCCACTCACTGCCTATCCTAATTCAGGCCCTTCGATTCACACCACACCTGATGTTTTTCTAACTCCTCCTAGTGAATGGCGTGTTAGAAACCCATAAAATGTGCTCCACTCCGCGATGTTTTTCAGAAAGCTATCCTACATTGCCACTGCATGTTTCCTGACGTCCCATGCTAAGAGACTACGGTGTTTTCTCCATCCTACATTGCCACTTATTGCCTATCCTAATTCAGGCCCCCGATTCAAACCACCCCGTGATGTTTTTCACACTCCAACTAGAGAATGGCCTGTTAGAAACCCTTACAAAGCGCACCACCACGCGATGTTTTTCAGAAACCTATGCTAAATTGCCACTGCATGTTTCCTGACTTGTCCATCCTGACCAACCCGTGGTGCTTTACTAAATCATATATTGCCACTCACTGCCTATCTTAATTCAGGGCCCCTATTCACACCACCCCGTGATGTTTTTCTTATCCTACTAGTGAATGGCCTGTTAGAAAGCCTTACAATGTGCACCACGCCGCTATGTTTTTCAGAAACCTATCCTACATTGCCACTGCATGTTTCTTGACCTCAAATGCTGACCACCTTGTCGTTCTTTTCTCCATCCTACATTGCCACTCACTGCCTATCCTGATTCAGGCCCTCCGATTCTCACCACCCCTTGATGTTTTTCTGACTCCTACTAATAAATGGCCTTTAGAAACCCTTACAATGCGCATCACCCCGCGATGTTTTTCAGAAACCTATCCTATTTGCCACTGCATGTTTCCTGGCCTCCCCATGCTGACCACCCCTGGAGCTTTCCTTCATCCTACATTGCCACTCACTGCCTATCCTGATTCAGGCCTTCTGATTCACACCACACCGTGAAGATTTTCTCACTCTTACTAGTGAATGGCTTATTGGAAACCCTTACATTTTGCGCCACCCCGCACTTTTTTTCAGAAACCTATCCTACATTGCCATTGCATGATTTCTGACCTCCCCATTCTGACCACCCTGTGGTGCTTTTCTCCATCCTACTTTGCCACTCATTGCCTATCCTAATTCAGGCCCCCTGATTCAAACCACCCCGTGATGTTTTTCACACTCCTACTGGAGAATGGCCTGTTAGAAACCCTTACAAAGTGCACCACCACGCGATGTTTTTCAGAAACCTATGCTACATTGCCACTGCATGTTTCCTGACGTCCCCATGCTGACCACCCCTGCTGGTTTTCTCCAACTTACATTGCCACTCACTGCCTATCCTAATTCAGGCCCTTCGATTCACAACACCCCGTGATGTTTTTCACACGCCTACTAGTGAATGGCCTCTTAGAAACCCTTACAATGCGCACCACCCCGCAATGTTTTTCAGAAACCTATCCTACATTGCCACTGCATGTTTCCTGACCTCCCCAAGCTGACCAACCTGTGGTGCTTTTCTCCATCCTACATTGCCACTCACTGCCTATCTTAATTCATTGCCCTACGATTCACACCACTCCGTGATGTATTTTTCACACCTAGTAGTGAATGGCCTGTTAGAAACACTTACAATGCGCACCACCCTGGGATGTTTTTCAGAAACCTATCCAACATTGACACTGCATGTTTCCGGATCTCACTATGCTGACCACCCCGTGGTGCTTTTCTCCATTCTACATTGTCACTCACTGCCTATCCTAATTCAGGCCCTCCGATTCGCACCCCCCCTGATGTTTTTCTCACTCATACTAGTGAAGGGCCTTTAAGAAACCCTTACAATGCGCACCAACCCACGACGTTTTTCAGAAACCTATCCTACATTGCCACTGCATGTTTCCTGCAATCCCCATGCTGACCATCCCTGGTGCTTTTCTCCATCTTACATTGCCACTTACTGCCTATCGTGATTCATCCCCTCCGATTCACACCACACCGTGATGTTGTTCTCGCTCCTACTAGTCAATGGCCTGTTAGAAACCCTTACAACTCGCACCACCCCACGATGTTTTACATAAACCTATCCTACATTGCCACTGCACGTTTCCTGACCTCCCCATGCTGACCAAACCGTGGTGTTATTTTCCTCGCTACATTGCCACTCACTGCCTATCCTGATTAAGTCCCTGTGTTTCACACAACCCCGTGATGTTTTTCTCACTTCTACTAGTGAATGGCCTGTTAGAAACCCTTACAATGCGCACCATCCTGCGATGTTTTTCATAAACCTATCCTACATTGACACTGCATGTTTCCTGATCTCACCATGCTGACCAACCTGTGATGCTTTTTCCATTCTGCATTGTCACTCACTGCCTATCCTAATTCAGGCCCTCCGATTCGCACCAACCCTGATGTTTTGCTCACTCCTACTAGTGAAGGGCCTTTAAGAAACCCTTACAATGCGTACCACCCCACGATGTTTTTCAGAAACCTATCCTTCATTGCGAGTGCATGTTTCCTGCCCTCCCCATGCGAACCACCCCTGGTACTTTTCTGCATCCTACATTGCCACTAACTGCCTATCCTGATTCAGCCCCTCTGATTCACACCACACCGTGATGTTTTTCTCGCTCCTCTTGGTCAATGGCCTGTTAGAAATCCTTACAATGCGCACCACCCCACGATGTTTTTCAGAAACCTATCCTACATTGCCAATGCATGTTTCCTGACCTCAGCAGGCTGACCAACCCGTGGTGCTTTTCTCCATCCACATTGCCACTCACTGACTATCCTAATTCAGCCACTCCGATTCACACCACCCTGTGATGTTTTTCTCACTCCTACTAGTGAATTGCCTGTTAGAAACCCTTACAATTCTCACAACCCCACGATGTTTTTCAGAAACGTATCCTACATTGCCACTGCGTTTTTCCTGACCTCCCCATGCTGACAACACCGTGGTGCTTTTTTCCATCCTACATTGCCTCTCACTGTCTATCCTAATTCAGGCCCTCTGATTCACACCAACCCGTGATGTTTTTCTCACTTCTACTAGTGAAGGGCCTGTTTGAAAGCGTTACAATGCGCACCAACACGCTATGATTTTCAAAAACCTGTCCTACATTGCCAATGCATGTTTCATGACCTCCCCATGCTGACCAACCCTGGTGATTTTCTCCATCCTACATTGCCACTCACTGCCTATACTGATTCAGGCCCTCTGATTCACAACATCCAGTGATGTTTTTTTCACAGTTACTAGTCAGTGACCTGTTAGAAACACTGACAATGCCCACCACCCCGCGATGTTTTTCAGAAACCTCTCCTACAGTGCCACTGCATGATTCCTGACCTCCCATGCTGACCACCCCGTGGTGATTTTATCCATCTTACACTGCCACTCACTGCCTATCTAAATTCAGTCCCCGATTTACACCACTCCGTGATGTTTTTAACACTCCTACTAGAGAATGGCCTGTTAGAAACCCTTACAAATTGCACCACCACGCGATGTTTTTCAGAAACCTATCCTACATTGCCACTGCATGTTTCCTGACGTCCCCATGCTGACCACCCCGTGGTGCTTTTCTCCACCTTACATTGCCACTCAATGCATACGCTGATTCAAGCCCTCCGATTCACACCACCCCGTGATGTTTTTCTTGCTCTTACTATTCAGTTGCCTGATAGAAATCCTTACAATGCGCACCACACCGCAATGTTTTTCAGAAGTCTATCATACAGTGCCAATGCATGATTCCAAACCTCCCCATGCCGACCACCCCTGGTGATTTTCTCCATACTACATTGCCACTCACTGCCTATCCAGATTCAGGCCCTCCGATTCACACCACCCCGTGATGTTTTTCTCACTCCTATTAGTGAAAGGCCTTTTAGAAACCCTTAAAATTCGTATCACGCCGCGATGTTTTTCAGAAACATATCCTATTTGCCACTGCATGTTTCCTGACCTCCCGATGCTGTCCACCCTGGAGCTTTTCTCCATCCTACATTGCCACTCACAGCCTAACTTAATTCAGGCCCCCGATTCACACCACCCCGTGATGTTTTTAACACTCCTACTAGAGAATTAACTGTTACAAACACTTACAATGCGCACCGCCCCACCATGTTTTTCAGAAACCTATCCTACATTGCCACTGCACGTTTCCTGATGTCCCCATGCTGACAGCCTATGGTGCTTTTCTCCATCCTACATTGCCAGTCACTGCCTATCCTAATTCAGGCCCTCCGATTCCCACCAAACTGTGATGTTTTTCACACTCCTACTAGTGAATGGCCTGTTAGAAACCCTTACAATGCGCACCACCCCGCGATGTTTTTCAGTAACCTATCCTACATTGCCACTGCATGTTTCCTGACCTCCCCATGCTGACCAACCCGTGGTGCTTTTCTACATCATATATTGCCACTCACTGCCTATCTTAATTCAGGCCCCCGATTCACACCACCCCGTGATGTTTTTCACACTCGTACTAGAAAATGGCCTTTTAGAACCCCATACAATGCACACCACCCCGCGATGTTATTCAGAAATATAACTTACATTCCCACTGCATGTTTCCTGGTGTCCCCATGTTGACCACCCGGTGGTGCTTACTCCATCCTTCATTGCCACTCACTGCGTAACCTAATTCAGGCCCTCCGATTCATACCACCCCCGATGTTTTTCTCACTCCTACTAGTGAATGGCCTGTTACAAACCCTTACAATGCGCACCACCACGCGATGTTTTTCTGAAACCTATCTCACATTGCCACTGCATGTTTCCTGACATCCCCATGCCGACCACCCTTGGTGCTTTTCTCCAATCTACATTGCCACTCACTGCGTATCCTAATTCAGGCACTCTGATTCACACCACCCCGGATGTTTTTCTCACTCCTACTAGTGAAGGGGCTTAAAAAACCCTTACAATTCGCACCACCACATGATGTTTTTCAGAAACCTATTCTACATTGCCACTGCAGGTTTCCTGATGTCCCCATGCTGACAGCCTATGGTGCTTTTCTCCATCCTACATAGCCACTCACTGCCTATATAAATTCAGGCCTTACGATTCACACCACGCTGTGATGTTTTTTTCACTCCTACTTGTGAATGCCTTGTTAGAAACCCTTACAATGCACACCACCTTGCGATGTTTTTCAGAAACCTATCCTACATTGGCACTGTATGTTTCCTGTCCTCCCCATGCTGACCAACCCGTGATCTTTTTTCTCCATCCTACATTGTCATTCACTGCCTATCCTAATTCAGGTCCTCCAATTCACACCGCCCCTGATGTTTTTCTCGCTCCTACCAGTGAATGGACTTTAAGAAACCCTTACAATGCGCACCACCACACTATGTTTTTCAGAAACCTCTCCTTCATTGCCAATGCACGTTTCCTGACCTCCCATGCCTACCAACCCGTGGTGTTCTTCACCATCCTACATTGCCACTCACTGCCTATCCTAATTCAGGCCCTCCGATTCACACCACCCCGTGATGTTTTTCTCACTCCTACAATTGAATTGCCTGTTAGAAACACTTACAATGTGCACCACCCCGCAATGTTTTTCAGAGACCTACCCTACATTGCCTCTGTATGTTTCCTGACCTCCCCATGCTGACCACGCCGTGGTGCTTTTCTCCATGCTACATTGCTATTCACTGTCTATCTTAATTCAGTGCCCTCCGATTCAAACCACTCCGTGATGTTTTTTTCACTCCTACTAGTCAATGGCGTGTTAGAAACCCTTACAAAGCGCACCACCCTGGGTTGTTTTTCAGGAACATATCCTACATTGGGGCTGCATGTTTCCTGACATCCACATGCTGACCAACCCGTGGTGCTTTTCTCCATCGTACATTGTAACTCACTGCCTATCCTAATTCAGGCCCTCCGATTAACATCACCCCTGACGTTTTTCTCACTCCTACTAGTGAAGGGCCTGTTAGAAACCCTTACAATGCGCACCACCCCACGATGTTTGTCAGAAATTAACCTACATTGCCACTGCATGTTTCCTGATCTCCCTATGCTGACCAACCCATGGTGCTTTTCTCCATTTTACATTACCACTCACTGCCTGTCCTGATTCAGGCCCTCAGACTCACACCACACCATGATGTATTTCTCACTCCTACTAGTTAATGGCCTGTGAGAAACCCTTACAATGCGATCCACCCCGCGATGTTTTTCAGGAACCTATCCTACATTGCCACTGTATGTTTCCTGACCTCCCCATCCTGACCACCCTGTGGTGCTTTTCGCCATCCTATATTGCCACTCACTGCCTATCCTGATCCAGGCCCTCCGATTCACACCACCCCGTGATGTTTTTCTCACTCGTACTAGTGAATGGCCTGTTAGAAACCCTTACAATGTGCACCACCCCGTGATGTTTTTCAGAAACCTATCCTACATTGCCACTGCAAGTTTCCTGACCTCCCCATGTTGACCGCCCCATGGTGCTTTTCTCCATCCTACATTGCCACTCACTGCCTATCCTGATTAAGGCCCTCCGATTAACACCACACTGTGATGATTTTCTCACTCGTACTAGTGAATGTCCTGTTACAAAATCTTACCATGCGCATCACCCCGCGATGTTTTTCTGAAACATTTCCTACTTTGCCAATGCATGTAACCTGACCTCCCCATGCTGATCACCCCGTCGTGCTTTTCTCCATCCTACATTGACACTCACTGTCTATCCTAATTCAGGCCCTCCGATTCCGACCACCAAGTGATTTTTTTCTCATTCCTACTACTGAATGGCCTGTTAGAAACCCTTACAATGCGCACCACCCAGCCATGTTTTTCAGAAACCTATCCTACATTGCCACTGCATGATTCCTGACCTCAAATGCTGACCACCCCATGGTTCTTTTCTCCATCCTACATTGCCACTCACTGCCTATCCTGATGCAGGCCTTCCAATTCACACCCCCCCGTGATATATTTCTCACTCCTAGTAGTGAATGGCCTCTTAGAAAGCCTTACAATGCAGAGCACCCAGCGATGTTTTTCAGAAACCTATCCTACTTTGCCAATGCGTGTTTCCTGACCTCCCCATGCTGACCAACCCGTGGTGCTTTTCTACGTCTTTTATTGCCACTCACTGCCTATCTTAATTCAGGCCCCCGATTCACACCACCCCGTGATGTTTTTCACACTCGTACTAGAAAATGGCCTGTTAGAAACCCATACAATGCGCACCACACCGCAATGTTATTCAGAAATATAACTTACATTGCCACTGCATGTTTACTGGCGTCCCCATGTTGACCATCCGGTGGTGCTTACTCCATCCTTCATTGCCACTCACTGCCTATATAAATTCAGGCCTTACGATTCACACTACGCCGTGATGTTTTTTTCACTCTTACTTGTGAATGCCTTGTTAGAAACCCTTACAATGTGCACCACCTCGCGATGTTTTTCAGAAACCTATCCTACATTGGCACTGTATGTTTCCTGACTTCCCCATGCTGAACAACCCGTGATCTTTTTTCTCCATCCTACATTGTCATTCACTGCCTATCCTAATTCAGGCCCTCCAATTCACACCACCCCTGATGTTTTTTCTCACTCCTAGTAGTGAATGGCCTTTAAGAAACCCTTACAATGCGCACCACCCCACGATGTTTTTCAGAAACCTCTCCTACATTGCCACTGCATGTTTCCTGTCCTCCCCATGCTGACCACCCCTGGTGCTTTTCACCATCCTACATTGCAACTTACTGCCTATCCTGTTTCAGCCCCCCAATCCCACCGCACCGTGATGTTTTTCTCGCTCCTACCAGTGAATGGCCTTTAAGAAACCCTTACAATGCGCACCACCACACGATATTTTTCAGAAACCTATCCTACATTGCCAATGCACGTTTCCTGACCTCCCATGCCTACCAACCCGTGGTGTTCTTCTCCATCCTACATTGCCACTCACTGCCTATCCTAATTCAGGCCCTCTGATTCACACCACCCCGTGATGTTTTTCTCACTCCTACAATTGAATTGCCTGTTAGAAACACTTACAATGTGCACCACCCAGCAATGTTTTTCAGAGACCTACCCTACATTGCCTCTGTATGTTTCCTGACCTCCCCATGCTGACCACGCCGTGGTGCTTTTCTCCATGCTACATTGCTACTCACTGTCTATCTTAATTCAGTGCCCTCCGATTCAAACCACTCCGTGATATTTTTCTAACTCCTACTAGTCAATGGCGTGTTAGAAACCCTTACAAAGCGCACCACACTGGGTTGTTTTTCAGGAACATATCCTACATTGGGGCTGCATGTTTCCTGACCTCCACATGCTGACCAACCCGTGGTGCTTTTCTCCATCGTACATTGTAACTCACTGCCTATCCTAATTCAGGCCCTCCGATTAACATCACCCCTGACGTTTTTCTCACTCCTACTAGTGAAGGGCCTGTTAGAAACCCTTACAATGCGCACCACCCCACGATGTTTTTCAGAAATTAACCTACATTGCCACTGCATGTTTCCTGATCTCCCCATGCTGACCAACCCATGGTGCTTTTCTCCATTTTACATTACCACTCACTGCCTGTCCTGATTCAGGCCCTCCGACTCACACCACACCATGATGTATTTCTCACTCCTACTAGTTAATGGCCTGTGAGAAACCTTACAATGCGAACCACCCCGCGATGTTTTTCAGAAACCTATCCTACATTGAAACTGCAAGTTTCCTGACCTCCCCATGTTGACCGCCCCATGGTGCTTTTCTCCATCCTACATTGCCACTCACTGCCTATCCTGATTAAGACCATCCGATTAACACCACACTGTGATGATTTTCTAACTCGTACTAGTGAGTGTCCTGTTACAAAATCTTACCATGCGCATCACCACGCGATGTTTTTCTGAAACTTATCCTACTATGCCAATGCATGTAACCTGACCTCCCCATGCTGACCACCCCGTGGTGCTTTTCTCCATCCTACATTGCCACTCACTGCCTATTCAGATTCAGGCCCTCTGATTCACACGACACCGTGATGATTTTCTCACTCCTACTACTGAATGGCCTTTTAGAAACACTTACAATGCGCATCACCCCGCAATGTATTCCAGAAACCTATCCTATTTGCCACTACATGTTTCCTGACCTCACCATGCTGACCATCCGTGGAGCTTTTCTCCATCCTTCATTGCCACTCAGTGCCTATCCTAAATCAGGCCCTCTGATTCACACAACCCCTGACGTTTTTCTCACTCCTACTAGTGAATTGCATGTTAGAAAGCCTTACAATGCGCACCACCCCGCGATGTTTTTCAGAAACCTATCCTACATTGCCACTGCATGTTTCCTGACTTCCCCTTGCTGACCAGCCCGTGGTGCTTTTTTCCATCCTACATTGCCACTCACTGTCTATCCTAATTCAGGCCCTCCGATTCCGACCACCAAGTGATTTTTTTCTCATTCCTACTACTGAATGGCCTGTTAGAAACCCTTACAATGCGCACCACGCAGCCATGTTTTTCAGAAACCTATCCTACATTGCCACTGCATGATTCCTGACCTCAAATGCTGACCACCCCGTGGTGCTTTTCTCCATCCTACATTGCCACTCACTGCCTATCCTGATTCAGGCCTTCCAATTCACACCCCCCCCATGATATATTTCTCACTCCTAGTTGTGAATGGCCTCTTAGAAAGCCTTACAATGCAGAGCACCCAGCGATGTTTTTCAGAAACCTATCCTACTTTGCCAGTGCGTGTTTCCTGACCTCCCCATGCTGACCACCCGGTCGTGCTTGTCTCATTCCTACGTGGCCATTCACTGCCTATCCTAATTCAGAACATCCAATTCACACCACCCCATGATATTTTTCTTTCTACTACTAGAGAATGGCCTGTTAGAAACCCTTACAATTCGCACCACCCCGCGATGTTTTTCAGAAACCTATCCTACATAACCACTGCATGTTTCCTGAGCTTCCCATTTGACCATCCCGTGGTGCTTCTCTCCATCTTACATTGCCACTCACTGCCTATCCTGATTCAGGCCTTCCAATTCACACCCCCCCGTGATATATTTCTCACTCCTATTAGTGAATGGCCTGTTAGAAAGCCTTACAATGCACACCACCCAGCGATGTTTTTCAGAAACCTTTCCTACATTGCCAATGCGTGTTTCCTGACCTCCCCATGCTGACCACCCCGTGGTGCTTGTCTCCTTGCTACGTTGCCATTCACTGCCTATCCTAATTCAGAACATCCAATTCACACCACCCCGTGATATTTTTCTCACTCCTACTAGTGAATGGCCTGTTACAAACCCTTACAATGCGCACCACCCCGCGATGTTTTTCAGAAACCGATCCTACATTGCCACTGCATGTTTCATGACCTCCCCATCCTGACCACCCCATGTTGCTTTTCTCCATGGTACATTGCCAATCACTGTCGATCCTGATTCAGGCCCTCCGATTCACACCACCACGTGATGTATTTCTCACTCCTACTAGTGAATGGCCTGTTAGAATCCCTTACAATGCGCACCACCCCGCGATGTTTTTCAGAAATGTATCCTACATTGCCAATGCATGTTTCCGGACCTTCCCATGCTCACCGTGCCGTGGGGCTTTTCTCCATCCTACATTGCCACTCACTGCCTATCCTGATTCAGGCCCTCTGATTCACACCACCCGGGGTTGTTTTTCAAACTTCTACTACTGAATGGCCTTTTAGAAAACCTTACAATGAGCACCACCCCTCGATGTTTTTCAGAAACCTATCCTACATTTCCACTGCATGTTTCCAGACCTCCCCATGCTGACCACCCCTTGGTGCTTTTCACCATCCTACATTGCCACTCACTGGCTATCCTGATTAAGGCCCCCCCTATTCACACCACCCTGGGATGTTTTCTCACTCCTACAAGTGAATGGCCTGTTAGAAAGCCTAACAGTGTGCACCACCCGGGGATGTTTTTCAGAAACCTATACTAGATTGCCAATGCATGTTTCCTGACCTCCCCATGATGACCAGCCCATGGTGCTTTTCTCCATCCTACATTGCCACTCACTCCTTATCATAATTTAGGCCCTCCGATTCACACCACCCCGTGATGTTTTTCTCACTCCTACTAGTGAAAGGCCTGTTAGACACACTTACAATTCGCCCCACCCCACAATGTTTTTCAGAAACCTATACTACATTGCCACTGCATGACTCCTGACATCCCCATCCTGACAACCCTGTGGTGGTTTTCTCCATCCTACATTGCCACTCACTGCCTATCCTGATTCAGGCCCTCCGATTCACACCACCCCGTGATGTTTTTCAAACTTCTACTAGTCAAGGGCCTATTAGAAACCCTTACAATGCGCACCAACCTGCGATGTTTTTCAGAAACCTATCCTACATTTCCACTGCATGTTTCTGGACCTCCCCATGATGTCCACCCCGTGGTGCTTTTCAACATCCAACATTGCCACTCACTGCCTATCATAATTCAGGCCCTCCGATTCACACCACCCCGTGATGTTTTTCAAACTTCTACTAGTCAATGGCCTATTAGAAACCCTTACAATGCGCACCAACCCGCGATGTTTTTCAGAAACCTATCCTACATTTCCACTGCATGTTTCCAGACCTCCACATGCTGTCCACTCCATGGTGCTTTTCACCATCCTACATTGCCACTCACTGGGTATCCTGATTAAGTCCCACCTATTCACACCACGCTGTGATGTTTTTCTCACTCCTACTAGTGCATGGCCTGTTAGAAACCCTTACAATTCTCACCACTGTGATGTTTTTCCCAAAGCTATCCTACATTGCCACTGCATGTTTCCTGATCTCCCCATGCTCACCATGCCGTGGTGCTTTTCTCCGTCCTACATTGCCACTCAATGCCTATCCTAATTCAGGCCCTCCGATTCACACCACCCTGTGATGTTGTTCTCACTCCTACTAGTGAATGGCCTTTTAGAAACACTGACAATGCGCACCACACTGCGATGTTTATCAGAAACCTATTCTACATTGCCACTGAATGTTTCCTTGCCTCACCATGCTGACAAACCCGTGGTGCTTTTCTCCCTCCTACGTTGCGAATCACAACCTATGCTTATTGAGGCCCTCTGATTCACACAACCCTGTGATGTTTTTTCACTGCTACTTGTGAATGGCTTGTTAGAAATTCTTATAATGCGCACCACACCGCGATGTTTTTCAGAAACCTATCCTACATTTCCACTGCATGTTTCCTGACCTGCCCATGGCGACCACCCCTTGGTGCTTTTCTCCATCCTACATTGCCACTCACTGCCTATCTTAATTCAGGCCCTCCGATTCATACCACCCCGTGATGTTTTTCTCACTCCTACTAGTGAATGGCCTGTTAGAAACCCTTACAATTCTCACCACCGCGATGTTTTTCCCAAAGCTATCCTACATTGCCACTGCATGTTTCCTGTTCTCCCCATGCTCACCATGCCGTGGTGCTTCTCTCCATCTTACATTGCCACTCACTGCCTATCCTGATTCAGGACTTCCAATTCACACCGCCCCGTGATGTATTTCTCACTCCTAGTAGTGAATGGCCTGTTAGAAACCCTTACAATGAGCACCACAACGCGATGATTTTCATAAACCTATACTACATTGCCACTGCATGTTTCCTGACCTCCCCATGCTCACCATGAGGTGGTGCATTTGTCCATCCTACATTGCCACTCACTGCCTATCCTGATTCAGGCCTTCCAATTCACACCCCCCCGTGATATATTTCTCACTCCTATTAGTGAATGGCCTGTTAGAAAGCCTTACAATGCACACCACCCAGCGACGTTTTTCAGAAACCTATCCTACATTGCCAATGCGTGTTTCCTGACCTGCCCATGCTGACCACCCTGTGGTGCTTGTCTCCTTGCTACGTTGCCATTCAATGCCTATCCTAATTCAGAACATCCAATTCACACCACCCCGTGATATTTTTCTCACTCCTACTAGTGAATGGCCTGTTAGAAACCCTTACAATGCGCACCACCCCGCAATGTTTTTCAGAAACCGATCCTACATTGCCACTGCATGTTTCATGACCTCCCCATCTTGACCACCCCATGTTGCTTTTCTCCATGGTACATTGCCAATCACTGTCGATCCTGATTCAGGTGCTCCGATTCACACCACACCATGATGTATTTTTCACTCTTACTAGTGAATGGCCTGGTAGAAACCCTTACAATGGGAACCACCCCGTGATGTTTTCCAGAAAACTATCCTACATTGCCACTGCTTGTTTCCTGACCTCCCCATGCTGACCGCACCGTGGTGCTTTTCTCCACCTTACATTGCCACTCACTGCCTATCCTAATTCAGGCCCTCCGATTCACACCACCACGTGATGTATTTCTCACTCCTACTAGTGAATGGCCTGTTAGAATCCCTTACAATGCGCACCACCCCGCGATGTTTTTCAGAAATGTATCCTACATTGCCAATGCATGTTTCCGGACCTTCCCATGCTCACCGTGCCGTGGGGCTTTTCTCCATCCTACATTGCCACTCACTGCCTTTCCTGATTCAGGCCCTCTGATTCACACCACCCGGCGTTGTTTTTCAAACTTCTACTACTGAATGGCCTTTTAGAAATCCTTACAATGAGCACCACCCCTCGATGTTTTTCAGAAACCTATCCTACATTTCCACTGCATGTTTCCAGACCTCCCCATGCTGACCACCCCATGGTGCTTTTCACCATCCTACATTGCCACTCACTGACTATCCTGATTAAGGCCCCCCTATTCACACCACCCTGTGATGTTTTCTCACTCCTACAAGTGAATGGCCTGTTAGAAAGCCTAACAGTGTGCACCACCCGGGGATGTTTTTCAGAAACCTATCCTAGATTGCCAATGCATGTTTCCTGACCTCCCCATGATGACCAGCCCGTGGTGCTTTTCTCCATCCTACATTGCCATTCACTCCCTAACATAATTTAGGCCCTCCGATTCACACCACCCCGTGATGTTTTTCTCACTCCTACTAGTGAAAGGCCTGTTAGACACACTTACAATTCGCCCCACCCCACAATGTTTTTCAGAAACCTATACTACATTGCCACTGCATGTCTCCTGACCTCCCCATCCTGACAACCCTGTGGTGGTTTTCTCCATCCTACATTGCCACTCACTGCCTATCCTGATTCAGCCCCTCCGATTCACACCACCCCGTGATGTTTTTCAAACTTCTACTAGTCAATGGCCTATTAGAAACCCTTACAATGCGCAACAACCCGCGATGTTTTTCAGAAACCTATCCTACATTTCCACTGCATGTTTCTGGACCTCCCCATGATGTCCACCCCGGGGTGCTTTTCAACATCCAACATTGCCACTCACTGCCTATCATAATTCAGGCCCTCCGATTCACACAAGCCCGTGATGATTTTCTCACTCCTACTAGTTAATGGCCTGTTAGAAACACTTACAATGCGCACCACCCTGCGATGTTTTTCAGAAACCTATGCCAAATTGCCACTACATGTTGCCTGACCTCCCCATCCTGACCACCTCGTGGTGCTTTTCTCCATGCTACATTGCCACTCACTGCCTATGCTAATTCAGGCCCTCCTATTCACACCAGCCCGTGATGTTTTTCACACTGCTACTAGTGAATGGCCTGTTAGAAACCCTTACAATGCGTACCACTCCATGATGTTTTTCAGAAAAATATCGTACATTGCCACTGCATGTTTTCTGACCTCCCAATGCTGACCACCCCTGGTGCTTTTCTCCATGCTACATAGCCACTCACTGTCTCTACTGATTCAGGCCCTCTGATTCACACCACACCATGATGTATTTCTCACTCCTACTAGTGAATGGCCTGATGGAAAACTTTACAATGCGTATCGCCCCGCGATGTTTTTCAAAGACCTACCCTACATTGTCACAGCATGTTTCCTGACCTCCCCATCCTGACCTCCCCGTGGTGCTTTTCTCCATTCTTCATTGCCCTCAATGCCTATCGTAATTCAGGCCCTCCGATTCACACCACTCTGTGATGGTTTTCTCACTCCTACTAGTGAATGGACTGCTACAAACCCTTACAATGCGAACGACCCCGCGATGATTTTCAGAAACTTATCCTACATTGCCATTGCATGTTTCCTGACCAGCCCTTGCTCACCAACCTGTGGTGCTTTTCTCCATCCTACATTGCCACTCACTGTCTATCTTGATTCAGGCCCTCCGATTCACACCACACCATGATGTATTTCTCACTCCTACTAGTGAATGGCCTGTTAGAATCCCTTACAAGGTGCACTACCCCGAGATGTTTTTCAGAAACCTAACCTACATTGCCACTGCATGTTTCCTGACCTCCCCATGCTGACCACACCATGGTGCTTTTCTCCATCCTACATTGCCACTCACTACCTATCCTGATTCAGGCCCTCCGATTCACACCACCCAGTGATGTTTTTATCACTCCTACTAGTGAATGGCCTGTTAGAAACCCTTACCATTCTCACCACCGCGATGTTTTTCAGAAACCTATCCTACATTGCCACTGCATGTTTCCTGACCTCCTGATCCGGACCACCCCATGGTGCTTTTCTCCATCCTACATTGCCACTCACTCCCTATTATAATTCAGGCCCTCCGATTTACACCAACCCGTGATGTTTTTCTCACTCCTACTAGTGAATGGCCTGTTAGAAACCCTTACAATTCTCACCACCGCGATGTTTTTCAGAAAGCTATCCTACATTGCCACTGCATGTTTCCTGACATCCACATGCTCACCATGCCGTGGTGCTTTTCTCCATTATACATTGCCACTCACTGCCTATCCTGATTCAGGCCTTCCAATTCACACCACTTCGTGATGTATTTCTCACTCCTACTAGTGAATGGCCTTTTAGAAACCCTTACAATGCGCACCACCCCGCAATGTTTTTCAGAAACCTATCCTACATTGCCAATGCATGTTTCCTGACTTCCCCATGATGACCAGCCCGTGGTGCTTTTCTCCAACCTACATTGCCACTCCCTCCATATCATAATTCAGGCCCTCCGATTCACACCACCCCCTGATGGTTTTCACACTCCTACTAGTGAATAGCCTGTTAGAAACCCTTACAATGCGCCCCACCCCACAATGTTTTTCCGAAACCTATACTACATTGCCACTGCATGTTTCCTGCCCACACCTTGCTGACCACGCCGTGGTGATTTTCTCCTTCCTTCGTTGCCATTTACTGCCTATCCTAATTCAGAACATCCAGTTCACACCACCCCGTGATATTTTTCTCACTCCTACTAGTGAATGGCCTGTTAGAAACCCTTACAATGCGTACCACCCCTCGATGTTTTTCAGAAACCTATCCTAAATTTCCACTGCATGTTTCCAGACCTCCACATGCTGTCCACTCCATGGTGCTTTTCACCATTCTACATTGCCACTCACTGGGTATCCTGATTCAGGCCCTCCGATTCCGACCACCAAGTGATTTTTTTCTCATTCCTACTACTGATTGGCCTGTTAGAAACCCTTACAATGCGCACCACGCAGCCATGTTTTTCAGAAACCTATCCTACATTGCCACTGCATGATTCCTGACCTCAAATGCTGACCACCCCGTGGTGCTTTTCTCCATCCTACATTGCCACTCACTGCCTATCCTGATTCAGGCCTTCCAATTCACACAACCCCCATGATATATTTCTCACTCCTAGTAGTGAATGGCCTCTTAGAAATCCTTACAATGCAGAGCACCCAGCGATGTTTTTCAGAAACCTATCCTACTTTGCCAGTGCGTGTTTCCTGACCTCCCCATGCTGACCACCCGGTGGTGCTTGTCTCATTCCTACGTTGCCATTCTCTGCCTATTCTAATTCAGAACATCCAATTCACCCCACAACGTGATATTTTTCTTTCTACTACTAGAGAATGGCCTATTAGAAACCCTTACAATTCGCACCACCCCGCGATGTTTTTCAGAAACCTATCCTACATTACCACTGCATGTTTCCTGAGCTTCCCATGTTGACCATCCCGTGGTGCTTTGCTCCATGCTACATAGCCACTCACACTGCCTATCCAGATTCAGGGCTTCCGATTCACACCACCCTATGATGTTTTTCTCACCCCTACTAATTAATGGCCTTTTAGAGACCCTTACAATGCGCACCTCCCCACGATGTTTTTCAGAAACCGATCCTACATTGCCACTGCATGTTTCACGACCTCCCCATCCTGACCACCCCGTGTTGCTTTTCTCCATGGTACATTGCCACTCACTGTCGATCCTGATTCAGGCACTCCGATTCACACCACCCCATGATGTATTTTTCACTCTTACCAGTGAATGGCGTGGTAGAAACCCTTACAATGGGAACCACCCCGTGATGTTTTCCAGAAAACTATCCTACATTGCCCCTGCATGTTTCCTGACTTCCCCATGCTGACCACTCCGTGGTGCTTTTCTCCAATTTACATTGCCACTCACTACCTATCCTAATTCAGGCCCTCCGATTCACACCACCCCGTGATGTATTTCTCACTCCTACTAGTGAATGACCTGTTAGAAACCCTTACAATGCGCACCACCCCGCGATGTTTTTCAGAAACCTATCCTACATTGCCATTGCATGTTTCCTGACCTTCCCATGCTCACCGTGCCGTGGTGCTTTTCTCCATCCTACATTGCCACTCACTGCCTATCCTGATTGAGGCCCTCTGATTCACACCACCCGGGGTTGTTTTTCAAACTTCTACTAGTGAATGGCCTTTTAGAAACCCTTACAATGCGCACCACCCCTCGATGTTTTTCAGAAACCTATCCTAAATTTCCACTGCATGTTTCCAGACCTCCACATGCTGTCCACTCCATGGTGCTTTTCACCATCCTACATTGCCACTCCCTGGGTATCCTGATTAAGTCCCACCTATTCACACCACGCTGTGATGTTTTTCTCACTCCTACTAGTGCATGGCCTGTTAGAAACCCTTACAATTCTCACCACTGCGATGTTTTTCCCAAAGCTATCCTACATTGCCACTGCATGTTTCCTGATCTCCCCATGCTCACCATGCCGTGGTGCTTTTCTCCGTCCTACATTGCCACTCAATGCCTATCCTAATTCAGGCCCTCCGATTCACACCACCCTGTGATGTTGTTCTCACTCCTACTAGTGAATGGCCTTTTAGAAACACTGACAATGCGCACCACACTGCGATGTTTATCAGAAACCTATTCTACATTGCCACTGAATGTTTCCTTGCCTCACCATGCTGACAAACCCGTGGTGCTTTTCTCCCTCCTACGTTGCGACTCACAGCCTATGCTTATTGAGGCCCTCTGATTCACACAACCCTGTGATGTTTTTTCATTGCTACTTGTGAATGGCTTGTTAGAAATTCTTATAATGCGCACCACCCCGCGATGTTTTTCAGAAACCTATCCTACATTTCCACTGCATGTTTCCTGACCTGCCCATGGTGACCACCCCGTGGTGCTTTTCTCCATCCTACATTGCCACTCACTGCCTATCTTAATTCAGGCCCTCCGATTCATACCACCCCGTGATGTTTTTCTCACTCCTACTAGTGAATGGCCTGTTAGAAACCCTTACAATTCTCACCACCGCAATGTTTTTCCCAAAGCTATCCTACACTGTCACTGCATGTTTCCTGTTCTCCCCATGCTCACCATGCCGTGGTGCTTCTCTCCATCTTACATTGCCACTCACTGCCTATCCTGATTCAGGACTTCCAATTCACACCACCCCGTGATGTATTTCTCACTCCTAGTAGTGAATGGCCTGTTAGAAACCCTTACAATGAGCACCACAATGCGATGATTTTCATAAACCTATACTACATTCCCACTGCATGTTTCCTGACCTCCCCATGCTCACCATGACGTGGTGCATTTCTCCATCCTACATTGCCACTCACTGCCTATCCTGATTCAGGCCTTCCAATTCACACCCCCCCGTGATATATTTCTCACTCCTATTAGTGAATGGCCTGTTAGAAAGCCTTACAATGCACACCACCCAGCGATGTTTTTCAGAAACCTTTCCTACATTGCCAATGCGTGTTTCCTGACCTCCCCATGCTGACCACCCCGTGGTGCTTGTCTCCTTGCTACGTTGCCATTCACTGCCTATCCTAATTCAGAACATCCAATTCACACCACCCCGTGATATTTTTCTCACTCCTACTAGTGAATGGCCTGTTACAAACCCTTACAATGCGCACCACCCCGCGATGTTTTTCAGAAACCAATCCTACATTGCCACTGCATGTTTCATGACCTCCCCATCCTGACCACCCCATGTTGCTTTTCTCCATGGTACATTGCCAATCACTGTCGATCCTGATTCAGGCCCTCCGATTCACACCACCACGTGATGTATTTCTCACTCCTACTAGTGAATGGCCTGTTAGAATCCCTTACAATGCGCACCACCCCGCGATGTTTTTCAGAAATGTATCCTACATTGCCAATGCATGTTTCCGGACCTTCCCATGCTCACCGTGCCGTGGTGCTTTTCTCCATCCTACATTGCCACTCACTGCCTATCCTGATTCAGGCCCTCTGATTCACACCACCCGGGGTTGTTTTTCAAACTTCTACTACTGAATGGCCTTTTAGAAAACCTTACAATGAGCACCACCCCTCGATGTTTTTCAGAAACCTATCCTACATTTCCACTGCATGTTTCCAGACCTCCCCATGCTGACCACCCCTTGGTGCTTTTCACCATCCTACATTGCCACTCACTGGCTATCCTGATTAAGGCCCCCCTATTCACACCACCTTGTGATGTTTTCTCACTCCTACAAGTGAATGGCCTGTTAGAAAGCCTAACAGTGTGCACTACCCGGGGATGTTTTTCAGAAACCTATCCTAGATTGCCAATGCATGTTTCCTGACCTCCCCTTGATGACCAGCCCGTTGTGCTTTTCTCCATCCTACATTGCCACTCACTGCCTATCATAATTTAGGCCCTCCGATTCACACCATCCCGTGATGTTTTTCTCACTCCTACTAGTGAAAGGCCTGTTAGACACACTTACAATTCGCCCCACACCACAATGTTTTTCAGAAACCTATACTACATTGCCACTGCATGACTCCTGACCTCCCCATCCTGACAACCCTGTGGTGGTTTTCTCCATCCTACATTGCCACTCACTGCCTATCCTGATTCAGGCCCTCCGATTCACACCACCCCGTGATGTTTTTCAAACTTCTACTAGTCAATGGCCTATTAGAAACCCTTACAATGCGCACCAACCCGCGATGTTTTTCAGAAACCTATCCTACATTTCCACTGCATGTTTCTGGACCTCCCCATGATGTCCACCCCGGGGTGCTTTTCAACATCCAACATTGCCACTCACTGCCTATCATAATTCAGGCCCTCCGATTCACACAAGCCCGTGATGATTTTCTCACTCCTACTAGTTAATGGCCTGTTAGAAACACTTACAATGCGCACCACCCTGCGATGTTTTTCAGAAACCTATGCCAAATTGCCACTACATGTTGCCTGACCTCCCCATCCTGACCACCTCGTGGTGCTTTTCTCCATGCTACATTGCCACTCACTGCCTATGCTAATTCAGGCCCTCCTATTCACACCAGCCCGTGATGTTTTTCACACTGCTACTAGTGAATGGCCTGTTAGAAACCCTTACAATGCGTACCACTCCATGATGTTTTTCAGAAAAATATCGTACATTGCCACTGCATGTTTTCTGACCTCCCAATGCTGACCACCCCTGGTGCTTTTCTCCATGCTACATAGCCACTCACTGTCTCTACTGATTCAGGCCCTCTGATTCACACCACAACATGATGTATTTCTCACTCCTACTAGTGAATGGCCTGTTGGAAAACTTTACAATGCGCATCGCCCCGCGATGTTTTTCAAATACCTACCTACATTGTCACAGCATGTTTCCTGACCTCCCCATCCTGACCTCCCCGTGGTGCTTTTCTCCATTCTTCATTGCCCTCAATGCCTATCGTAATTCAGGCCCTCCGATTCACACCACTCTGTGATGGTTTTCTCACTCCTACTAGTGAATGGACTGCTACAAACCCTTACAATGCGAACGACCCCGCGATGATTTTCAGAAACTTATCCTACATTGCCATTGCATGTTTCCTGACCAGCCCTTGCTCACCAACCTGTGGTGCTTTTCTCCATCCTACATTGCCACTCACTGTCTATCTTGATTCAGGCCCTCCGATTCACACCACACCATGATGTATTTCTCACTCCTACTAGTGAATGGCCTGTTAGAATCCCTTACAAGGTGCACTACCCCGAGATGTTTTTCAGAAACCTATCCTACATTGCCACTGCATGTTTCCTGACCTCCCGATCCGGACCACCCCATGGTGCTTTTCTCCATCCTACATTGCCACTCACTGCCTATTATAATTCAGGCCCTCCGATTTACACCAACCCGTGATGTTTTTCTCACTCCTACTAGTGAATGGCCTGTTAGAAACCCTTACAATTCTCACCACCGCGATGTTTTTCAGAAAGCTATCCTACATTGCCACTGCATGTTTCCTGACATCCACATGCTCACCATGCCGTGGTGCTTTTCTCCATTATACATTGCCACTCACTGCCTATCCTGATTCAGGCCTTCCAATTCACACCTCTTCGTGATGTATTTCTCACTCCTACTAGTGAATGGCCTGTTAGAAACCCTTACAATGCGCACCACCCCGCAATGTTTTTCAGAAACCTATCCTACATTGCCAATGCATGTTTCCTGACTTCCCCATGATGACCAGCCCGTGGTGCTTTTCTCCAACCTACATTGCCACTCCCTCCATATCATAATTCAGGCCCTCCGATTCACACCACCCCCTGATGTTTTTCACACTCCTACTAGTGAATAGCCTGTTAGAAACCCTTACAATGCGCCCCACCCCACAATGTTTTTCAGAAACCTATACTACATTGCCACTGCATGTTCCCTGCCCTCACCATGCTGACCACGCCGTGGTGATTTTCTCCTTACTTCGTTGCCATTTACTGCCTATCCTAATTCAGAAAATCCAGTTCACACCACCTGGTGATATTTTTCTCACTCCTACTAGTGAATGGCCTGTTAGAAACCCTTACATTTCGAAACACCACGCGATGTTTTTCAGAAACCTATCCTACATTACCACTGAATGTTTCCTGAGCTTCCCATGTTGACCATCCCGTGGTGCTTTTCTCCATGCTACATTGCCACTCACACTGCCTATCCTGATTCAGGCGCTCCGATTCACACCACACCATGATGTATTTTTCACTCTTACTAGTGAATGGCCTGGTAGAAACCCTTACAATGGGCACCACCCCGTGATGTTTTCCAGAAAACTATCCTACATTGCCACTGCTTGTTTCCTGACCTCCCCATGCTGACCACACCGTGGTGCTTTTCTCCAATTTACATTGCCACTCACTGCCTATCCTAATTCCGGCCCTCCGATTCACACCACCCCGTGATGTATTTCTCACTCCTAGTAGTGAATGGCCTGTTAGAAACCCTTACAATGCGCACCACCACACGATGTTTTTCAGAAACGTATCCTACATTGTCATTGCATGTTTTCTGACCTTCCCATGCTCACCGTGCCGTGGTGCTTTTCTCGATCCTACATTGCCCCTCACTGCCTATCCTGATTGAGGCCCTCTGATTCACACCACCCGGGGTTGTTTTTCAAACTTCTACTACTGAATGGCCTTTTAGAAACCCTTACAATGCGCACCACCCTCGATGTTTTTCAGAAACCTATCCTAAATTTCCACTGCATGTTTCCAGACCTCCACATGCTGTCCACTCCATGGTGCTTTTCACCATCCTACATTGCCACTCACTGGGTATCCTGATTAAGTCCCAAATATTCACACCACGCTGTGATGTTTTTCTCACTCCTACTAGTGCATGGCCTGTTAGAAACCCTTACAATTCTCACCACTGCGATGTTTTTCCCAAAGCTATCCTACATTGCCACTGCATGTTTCCTGATCTCCCCATGCTCACCATGCCGTGGTGCTTTTCTCCGTCCTACATTGCCACTCAATGCTTATCCTAATTCAGGCCCTCCGATTCACACCACCCTGTGATGTTGTTCTCACTCCTACTAGTGAATGGCCTTTTAGAAACACTGACAATGCGCACCGCACTGCGATGTTTATCAGAAACCTATTCTACATTGCCACTGCATGTTTCCTTGCCTCACCATGCTGACAAACCTGTGGTGCTTTTCTCCCTCCTACATTGCGACTCACAGCCTATGCTTATTGAGGCCCTCTGATTCACACAACCCTGTGATGTTTTTTCACTGCTACTTGTGAATGGCTTGTTAGAAATTCTTATAATGCGCACCACCCCGCGATGTTTTTCAGAAACCTATCCTACATTTCCACTGCATGTTTCCTGACCTGCCCATGGTGACCACCCCGTGGTGCTTTTCTCCACCCTACATTGCCAATCACTGCCTATCTTAATTCAGGCCCTCCGATTCATACCACCCCGTGATGTTTTTCTCACTCCTACTAGTGAATGGCCTGTTAGAAACCCTTACAATTCGAAACACCCCGCGATGTTTTTCAGAAACCTATCCTACATTTCCACTGCATGTTTCCTGACCTGCCCATGGTGACCACCCCGTGGTGCTTGTCTCCTTGCTACGTTGCCTTTCACTGCCTATCCTAATTCAGAACATCCAATTCACACCACCCCATGATATTTTTCTCACTCCTACTAGTGAATGGCCTGTTAGAAACCCTTACAATGCGCACCACACCGTGATGTTTTTCAGAAACCGATACTACATTACCACTGCATGTTTCCTGAGCTTCCCATGTTGACCATCCCGTGGTGCTTTTCTCCATGTTACATTGCCACTCACTGTCGATCCTGATTCAGGCGCTCCGATTCACACCACACCATGATGTATTTTTCACTCTTACTAGTGAATGGCCTGGTAGAAACCCTTACAATGGGCACCACCCCGTGATGTTTTCCAGAAAGCTATCCTACATTGCCACTGCTTGTTTCCTGACCTCCCCATGCTGACCACAGCGTGGTGCTTTTCTCCACTTTACATTGCCACTCACTGCCTATCCTAATTCAGGCCCTCCGAATCACACAAACCCGTGATGTATTTCTCACTCCTACGAGTGAATGGCCTGTTAGAAACCCTTACAATGCACACCACCCCGCGATGTTTTTCAGAAACGTATCCTACATTGTCACTGCATGTTTCCGGACCTTCCCATGCTCACCGTGCCGTGGTGCTTTTCTCCATCCTAGATTGGCCCTCACTGCCTATCCTGATTCAGGCCCTCTGATTCACACCACCCGGGGTTGTTTTTCAAACTTCTACTTGTGAATGGCCTGTTAGAAACCCTTACAATGCGCACCACCCCTCGATGTTCTTCAGAAACCTATCCTACATTTCCAATGCATGTTTCCAGACCTCCCCATGCTGACCACGCCATGGTGCTTTTCACCATCCTATATAGCCACTCACACTGCCTAACCTGATTCAGGGCTTCCGATTCACACCACCCCATGACGTTTTTCTCACTCCTACTAGTGAATGGCCTGTTAGAAACCCTAACAATGCGCACCACCCCGCGATGTTTTTCAGAAACCTATACTACATTGCCACTGCATGTTTCCAGACCTCCCCATGATGTCCACCCCGTGGTGCTTTTCAACATCCTACATTGCCACTCACTGCCTATCATAATTCAGGCACTCCGATTCACACCACCCCGTGATGTTTTTCTCACTCCTATTAGTGAATGGCCTGTTAGAAACCCTTACAATTCTCACCACCGCAATGTTTTTCCCAAAGCTATCCTACATTGCCACTGCATGTTTCCTGATCTCCCCATGCTCACCATGCCATGGTGCTTCTCTCCATCTTACATTGCCACTCACTGCCTATCCTGATTCAGGACTTCCAATTCACACCACCCCGTGATGTATTTCTCACTCCTAGTAGTGAATGGTCTGTTAGAATCCCTTACAATGAGCACCACAACGCGATGATTTTCATAAACCTATACTACATTCCCACTGCATGTTTCCTGACCTCCCCATGCTCACCATGACGTGGTGCATTTCTCCATGCTACATTGCCACTCACTGCCTATCCTGATTCAGGCCTTCCAATTAACACCCCCCCGTGATATATTTCTCACTCCTATTATTGAATGGCCTGCTAGAAAGCCTTACAAAGCACACCACCCAGCGATGTTTTTCAGAAACCTATTCTACATTGCCAATGCTTGTTTCCTGACCTCCCCATGCTGACCACCCTGTGGTGCTTGTCTCCTTCCAACGTTGCCATTCACTGCCTATCCTAATTCAGAACATCCAATTCACACCACCCCGGGATATTTTTCTCAAACCTACTAGTGAATGGCCTGTTAGAAACCCTTACAATTCGCACCACCCCGCGATGCTTTTCAGAAACCTATCCTACATTACCACTGCATGTTTCCTGAGCTTCCCATGTTGACCATCCCATGGTGCATTTCTCCATGCTACATGGCCACTCACACTGCCTATCCTGATTCAGGGTTTCCAATTCACACCACCCTATGATGTTTTTCTCACTCCTACTAGTGAATGGCCTGTTAGAAACCCTTACAATGCGCACCACCCCGCGATGTTTTTCAGAAACCTATCCTACATTGCCACTGCATGTTTCTTGACCTCCCCATCCTGACCACCCCATGTTGCTTTTCTCCATGGTACATTGCCAATCACTGTCGATCCTGATTCAGGTGCTCCGATTCACACCACACCATGAGGTATTTTTCACTCTTACTAGTGAATGGCCTGGTAGAAACCCTTACAATGGGCACCACCCCGTGATGTTTTCCAGAAAACTATCCTACATTGCCACTGCTTGTTTCCTGACCTCCCCATGCTGACCGCACCGTGGTGCTTTTCTCCACTTTACATTGCCACTCACTGCCTATCCTAATTCAGGCCCTCCGATTCACACCACCACGTGATGTATTTCTAACTCCTACTAGTGAATGGCCTTTTAGAAAACCTTACAATGCGCACCACCCCGCGATGTTTTTCAGAAATGTATCCTACAATGCCAATGCATGTTTCCGGACCTTCCCATGCTCACCGTGCCGTGGGTCTTTTCTCCATCCTACATTGCCACTCACTGCCTATCCTGATTCAGGCCCTCTGATTCACACCACCCGGGGTTGTTTTTCAAACTTTTACTACTGAATGGCCTTTTAGAAAACTTTACAATGTGAACCACCCCTCGATGTTTTTCAGAAACCTATCCTACATTTCCACTGCATGTTTCCAGACCTCCCCATGCTGACCACCCCATGGTGCTTTTCACCATTATACATTGCCACTCACTGACTATTCTGATTAAGGCCCCCCTATTCACACCACCCTGTGATGTTTTCTCACTCCTACAAGTGAATGGCCTGTTAGAAAGCATAACAGTGTGCACCACCCGGGGATGTTTTTCAGAAACCTATCCTACATTGCCAATGCATGTTTCCTGACCTCCCCATGATGACCAGCCCGTGGTGCTTTTCTCCATCCTACATTGCCACTCACTCCCTATCATAATTTAGGCCCTCCGATTCACACCACCCCGTGATGTTTTTCTCACTCCTACTAGTGAAGGGCCTGTTAGACACACTTACAATGCGCCCCACCCCACAATGTTTTTCAGAAACCTATACTACATTGCCACTGCATGTCTCCTGACCTCCCCATCCTGACAACCCTGTGGTGCTTTTCTCCATCCTACATTGCCACTCACTGCCTATCCTGATTCAGGCCTTCCGATTCACACCACACCGTGATGTTTTTCAAACTTCTACTAGTTAATGGCCTGTTAGAAACACTTACAATGCGCACCACCCTGCGATGTTTTTCAGAAACCTATACCAAATTGCCACTGCATGTTTCCTGACCTCCCCATCCTGACCACCTCGTGGTGCTTTTCTCCATGCTACATTGCCACTCACTGCCTATGCTAATTCAAGCCCTCCCATTCACACCAGCCCGTGATGTTTTTCCCACTGCTACTAGTGAATGGCCTGTTAGAAACCCTTACAATGCGTACCACCACGTGATGTTTTTCAGAAAAATATCCTACATTGCCACTGCATGTTTTCTGACCTCCCAATGCTGACCACCCCTGGTGCTTTTCTCCATGCTACATAGCCACTCACTGTCTCTACTGATTCAGGCCTTCTGATTCACACCACACCATGGTGTATTTCTCACTCCTATTAGTGAATGGCCTGTTGGAAAACTTTACAATGCGCATCGCCCCCCAATGTTTTTCAAATACCTACCCTACATTGTCACAGCATGTTTCCTGACCTCCCCATCCTGACCTCCCCGTGGTGCTTTTCTCCATTCTTCATTGCCCTCAATGCCTATCATAATTCAGGCCCTCCAATTCACACCACTCTGTGATGGTTTTCTCACTCCTACTAGTGAATGGACTGCTACAAACCCTTACAATGCGAACGACCCCGCAATGATTTTCAGAAACTTATCCTACATTGCCATTGCATGTTTCCTGACCAGCCCTTGCTCACCAACCTGTGGTGCTTTTCTCCATCCTACATTGCCACTCACTGTCTATCTTGATTCATGCCCTCTGATTCACACCACACCATGATGTATTTCTCACTCCTACTAGTGAATGGCCTGTTAGAATCCCTTACAAGGTGCACTACCCCGAGATGTTTTTTCAGAAACCTAACCTACATTGCCACTGCATGTTTCCTGACCTCCCCATGCTGACCACACCATGGTGCTTTTCTCCATCCTACATTGCCACTCACTGCCTATCCTGATTCAGGCCCTCCGATTCACACCACCCAGGGATGTTTTTCTCACTTCTGCTAGTGAATAGCCGGTTAGAAACCCTTACAATGCGCACCACCCTGCGATGTTTTTCAGAAATCTATCCTACATTGCCACTGCATGTTTCCTGACCTCCCGATGCGGACCAACCCATGGTGCTTTTCTCCATTCTACATTGCCACTCACTGCCTATTATAATTCAGGCCCTCTGATTTACACCAACCCGTGATGTTTTTATCACTCCTACTAGTAAATGGCCTGTTAGAAACCCTTACAATTCTCACCATCGCGATGTTTTTCAGAAACCTATCCTACAATGACAATGCGTGTTTCCTGACCTCCCCATGCTGACCACCCCGTGGTGCTTGTCTCCTTCCTACATTGCCATTCACTGCCTATCCTAATTCAGAACATCCAATTCACACCACCCCGTGATATTTTTCTCAAACCTACTAGTGAACGGCCTGTTAGAAACCCTTACAATTCGCACACCCCGCGATGTTTTTCAGAAACCTATCCTACATTACCACTGCATGTTTCCTGAGCTTCCCATGTTGACCATCCCGTGGTGCATTTCTCAATGCTACATGGCCACTCACACTGCCTATCCTGATTCAGGGCTTCCGATTCACACCACCCTATGATGTTTTTCTCACTCCTACTAGTGAATGGCCTGTTAGAAACCCTTACAATGCGCACCACCCCGCGATGTTTTTCAGAAACCGATCCTACATTGCCACTGCATGTTTCATGACCTCCCCATCCTGACCACCCCATGTTGCTTTTCTCCATGGTACATTGCCAATCACTGTCGATCCTGATTCAGGTGCTCCGATTCACACCACACCATGAGGTATTTTTCACTCTTACTAGTGAATGGCCTGGTAGAAACCCTTACAATGGGCACCACCCCGTGATGTTTTCCAGAAAACTATCCTACATTGCCACTGCTTGTTTCCTGACCTCCCCATGCTGACCGCACCGTGGTGCTTTTCTCCACTTTACATTGCCACTCACTGCCTATCCTAATTCAGGCTCTCTGATTCACACCACCACGTGATGTATTTCTAACTCCTACTAGTGAATGGCCTGTTAGAATCCCTTACAATGCGCACCACCCCGCGATGTTTTTCAGAAATGTATCCTACATTGCCAATGCATGTTTCCGGACCTTCCAATGCTCACCGTGCCGTGGAGCTTTTCTCCATCCTACATTGCCACTCACTGCCTATCCTGATTCAGGCCCTCTGATTCACACCACCCGGGGTTGTTTTTCAAACTTCTACTACTGAATGGCCTTTTAGAAAACCTTACAATGTGCACCACCCCTCGATGTTTTTCAGAAACCTATCCTACATTTCCACTGCATGTTTCCAGACCTCCCCATGCTGACCACCCCATGGTGCTTTTCACCATCCTACATTGCCACTCACTGGCTATCCTGATTAAGGCCCCCCTATTCACACCTCCCTGTGATGTTTTCTCACTCCTATAAGTGAATGGCCTGTTAGAAAGCCTAACAGTGTGCACCACCCGGGGATGTTTTTCAGAAACCTATCCTACATTGCCAATGCATGTTTCCTGACCTCCCCATGATGACCAGCCCGTGGTGCTTTTCTCCATCCTACATTGCCACTCACTCCTTATCATAATTTAGGCCCTCCGTTTCACACCACCCCGTGATGTTTTTCTCACTCCTACTAGTGAAGGGCCTGTTAGACACACTTACAATGCGTCCCACCCCACAATGTTTTTCAGAAACCTATACTACATTGCCACTGCATGTCTCCTGACCTCCCCATCCTGACAACCCTGTGGTGCTTTTCTCCATCCTACATTGCCACTCACTGCCTATCCTGATTCAGGCCCTCCGATTCACACCACACCGTGATGTTTTTCAAACTTCTACTAGTTAATGGCCTGTTAGAAACACTTACAATGTGCACCACCCTGCGATGTTTTTCAGAAACCTATACCAAATTGCCACTGCATGTTTCCTGACCTCCCCATCCTGACCACCTCGTGGTGCTTTTCTCCATGCTACATTGCCACTCACTGCCTATGCTAATTCAGGCCCTCCTATTCACACCAGCCCGTGATGTTTTTCCCACTGCTACTAGTGAATGGCCTGTTAGAAACCCTTACAATGCGTACCACCACGTGATGTTTTTCAGAAAAATATCCTACATTGCCACTGCATGTTTTCTGACCTCCCAATGCTGACCACCCCTGGTGCTTTTCTCCATGCTACATAGCCACTCACTGTCTCTACTGATTCAGGCCCTCTGATTCACACCACACCATGGTGTATTTCTCACTCCTACTAGTGAATGGCCTGTTGGAAAACTTTACAATGCGCATCGCCACCCGATGTTTTTCAAATACCTACCCTACATTGTCACAGCATGTTTCCTGACCTCCCCATCCTGACCTCCCCGTGGTGCTTTTCTCCATTCTTCATTGCCCTCAATGCCTATTGTAATTCAGGCCCTCCGATTCACACCACTCTGTGATGGTTTTCTCACTCCTACTAGTGAATGGACTGCTACAAACCCTTACAATGCGAACGACCCCGCGATGATTTTCAGAAACTTATCCTACATTGCAATTGCATGTTTCCTGACCAGCCCTTGCTCACCAACCTGTGGTGCTTTTCTCCATCCTACATTGCCACTCACTGTCTATCTTGATTCAGGCCCTCTGATTCACACCACACCATGATGTATTTCTCACTCCTACTAGTGAATGGCCTGTTAGACTCCCTTACAAGGTGCACTACCTCGAGATGTTTTACAGAAACCTAACCTACATTGCCACTGCATGTTTCCTGACCTCCCCATGCTGACCACACCATGGTGCTTTTCTCCATCCTACATTGCCACTCACTGCCTATCCTGATTCAGGCCCTCCGATTCACACCACCCAGTGATGTTTTTCTCACTTCTGCTAGTGAATAGCCGGTTAGAAACCCTTACAATGCGCACCACCCTGCGATGTTTTTCAGAAATCTATCCTACATTGCCACTGCATGTTTCCTGACCTCCCGATGCGGACCAACCCATGGTGCTTTTCTCCATCCTACATTGCCACTCACTGCCTATTATAATTCAGGCCCTCCAATTTACACCAACCCGTGATGTTTTTATCACTCCTAGTAGTGAATGGCCTGTTAGAAACCCTTACAATTCTCACCATCGCGATGTTTTTCAGAAACCTATCCTACATTGCCACTGCATGTTTCCTGACCTCCCGATCCGGACCACCCCATGGTGCTTTTCTCCATCCTACATTGCCACTCACTGCCTATTATAATTCAGGCCCTCCGATTTACACAAACCCGTGATGGTTTTATCACTCCTACTAGTGAATGGCCTGTTAGAAACCCTTACAATTCTCACCACCGCGATGTTTTTCAGAAACCTATCCTACATTGCCACTGCATGTTTCCTGACATCCCCATGCTCACCATGCCGTGGAGCTTTTCTCCATCATACATTGCCACTCACTGCCTATCCTGATTGAGGCCTTCCAGTTCTCACCACTTCGTGATGTATTTCTCACTCCTACTAGTGAATGGCCTGTTAGAAACCCTTACAATGCGCACCACCCCGCGATGTTTTTCAGAAACCGATCCTACATTGCCACTGCATGTTTCATGACCTCCCCATCCTGACCACCCCATGTTGCTTTTCTCCATGGTACATTGCCAATCACTGTCGATCCTGATTCAGGTGCTCCGATTCACACCACACCATGAGGTATTTTTCACTCTTACTAGTGAATGGCCTGGTAGAAACCCTTACAATGGGCACCACATCGTGATGTTTTCCAGAAAACTATCCTACATTGCCACTGCTTGTTTCCTGACCTCCCCATGCTGACTGCACCGTGGTGCTTTTCTCCACTTTACATTGCCACTCACTGCCTATCCTAATTCAGGCCCTCCGATTCACACCACCACGTGATGTATTTCTCACTCCTACTAGTGAATGGCCTGTTAGAATCCCTTACAATGTGCACCACCCCGCGATGTTTTTCAGAAATGTATCCTACATTGCCAATGCATGTTTCCGGACCTTCCCATGCTCACCGTGCCGTGGGGCTTTTCTCCATCCTACATTGCCACTCACTGCCTATCCTGATTTTGGCCCTCTGATTCACACCACCCGGGGTTGTTTTTCAAACTTCTACTACTGAATGGCCTTTTAGAAAACCTTACAATGTGCACCACCCCTCGATGTTTTTCAGAAACCTATCCTACATTTCCACTGCATGTTTCCAGACCTCCCCATGCTGACCACCCCATGGTGCTTTTCACCATCCTACATTGCCACTCACTGGCTATCCTGATTAAGGCCCCCCAATTCACACCACCCTGTGATGTTTTCTCACTCCTACAAGTGAATGGCCTGTTAGAAAGCATAACAGTGTGCACCACCCGGGGATGTTTTTCAGAAACCTATCCTACATTGCCAATGCATGTTTCCTGACCTCCCCATGATGACCAGCCCGTGGTGCTTTTCTCCATCCTACATTGCCAACCACTCCCTATCATAATTTAGGCCCTCCGTTTCACACCACCCCGTGATGTTTTTCTCACTCCTACTAGTGAAGGGCCTGTTAGATACACTTACAATGCGCCCCACCCCACAATGTTTTTCAGAAACCTATACTACATTGCCACTGCATGTCTCCTGACCTCCCCATCCTGACAACCCTGTGGTGCTTTTCTCCATCCTACATTGCCACTCACTGCCTATCCTGATTCAGGCCCTCCGATTCACACCACCCAGTGATGTTTTTCTCACTTCTGCTAGTGAATAGCCGGTTAGAAACCCTTACAATGCGCACCACCCTGCGATGTTTTTCAGAAATCTATCCTACATTGCCACTGCATGTTTCCTGACCTCCCGATGCGGACCAACCCATGGTGCTTTTCTCCATCCTACATTGCCACTCACTGCCTATTATAATTCAGGCCCTCCAATTTACACCAACCCGTGATGTTTTTATCACTCCTAGTAGTGAATGGCCTGTTAGAAACCCTTACAATTCTCACCATCGCGATGTTTTTCAGAAACCTATCCTACATTGCCACTGCATGTTTCCTGACCTCCCGATCCGGACCACCCCATGGTGCTTTTCTCCATCCTACATTGCCACTCACTGCCTATTATAATTCAGGCCCTCCGATTTACACAAACCCGTGATGGTTTTATCACTCCTACTAGTGAATGGCCTGTTAGAAACCCTTACAATTCTCACCACCGCGATGTTTTTCAGAAACCTATCCTACATTGCCACTGCATGTTTCCTGACATCCCCATGCTCACCATGCCGTGGAGCTTTTCTCCATCATACATTGCCACTCACTGCCTATCCTGATTGAGGCCTTCCAGTTCTCACCACTTCGTGATGTATTTCTCACTCCTACTAGTGAATGGCCTGTTAGAAACCCTTACAATGCGCACCACCCCGCGATGTTTTTCAGAAACCGATCCTACATTGCCACTGCATGTTTCATGACCTCCCCATCCTGACCACCCCATGTTGCTTTTCTCCATGGTACATTGCCAATCACTGTCGATCCTGATTCAGGTGCTCCGATTCACACCACACCATGAGGTATTTTTCACTCTTACTAGTGAATGGCCTGGTAGAAACCCTTACAATGGGCACCACATCGTGATGTTTTCCAGAAAACTATCCTACATTGCCACTGCTTGTTTCCTGACCTCCCCATGCTGACTGCACCGTGGTGCTTTTCTCCACTTTACATTGCCACTCACTGCCTATCCTAATTCAGGCCCTCCGATTCACACCACCACGTGATGTATTTCTCACTCCTACTAGTGAATGGCCTGTTAGAATCCCTTACAATGTGCACCACCCCGCGATGTTTTTCAGAAATGTATCCTACATTGCCAATGCATGTTTCCGGACCTTCCCATGCTCACCGTGCCGTGGGGCTTTTCTCCATCCTACATTGCCACTCACTGCCTATCCTGATTTTGGCCCTCTGATTCACACCACCCGGGGTTGTTTTTCAAACTTCTACTACTGAATGGCCTTTTAGAAAACCTTACAATGTGCACCACCCCTCGATGTTTTTCAGAAACCTATCCTACATTTCCACTGCATGTTTCCAGACCTCCCCATGCTGACCACCCCATGGTGCTTTTCACCATCCTACATTGCCACTCACTGGCTATCCTGATTAAGGCCCCCCAATTCACACCACCCTGTGATGTTTTCTCACTCCTACAAGTGAATGGCCTGTTAGAAAGCATAACAGTGTGCACCACCCGGGGATGTTTTTCAGAAACCTATCCTACATTGCCAATGCATGTTTCCTGACCTCCCCATGATGACCAGCCCGTGGTGCTTTTCTCCATCCTACATTGCCAACCACTCCCTATCATAATTTAGGCCCTCCGTTTCACACCACCCCGTGATGTTTTTCTCACTCCTACTAGTGAAGGGCCTGTTAGATACACTTACAATGCGCCCCACCCCACAATGTTTTTCAGAAACCTATACTACATTGCCACTGCATGTCTCCTGACCTCCCCATCCTGACAACCCTGTGGTGCTTTTCTCCATCCTACATTGCCACTCACTGCCTATCCTGATTCAGGCCCTCCGATTCACACCACACCGTGATGTTTTTCAAACTTCTACTAGCTAATGGTCTGTTAGAAACACTTACAATGCGCACCACCCTGCGATGTTTTTCAGAAACCTATACCAAATTGCCACTGCATGTTTCCTGACCTCCCCATCCTGACCACCTCGTGGTGCTTTTCTCCATGCTACATTGCCACTCACTGCCTATGCTAATTCAGGCCCTCCTATTCACACCAGCACGTGATGTTTTTCCCACTGCTACTAGTGAATGGCCTGTTAGAAACCCTTACAATGCGTACCACCACGTGATGTTTTTCAGAAAAATATCCTACATTGCCACTGCATGTTTTCTGACCTCCCAATGCTGACCACCCCTGGTGCTTTTCTCCATGCTACATAGCCACTCACTGTCTCTACTGATTCAGGCCCTCTGATTCACACCACACCATGGTGTATTTCTCACTCCTACTAGTGAATGGCCTGTTGGAAAACTTTACAATGCGCATCGCCACCCGATGTTTTTCAAATACCTACCCTACATTGTCACAGCATGTTTCCTGACCTCCCCATCCTGACCTCCCCGTGGTGCTTTTCTCCATTCTTCATTGCCCTCAATGCCTATCGTAATTCAGGCCCTCCGATTCACACCACTCTGTGATGGTTTTCTCACTCCTACTAGTGAATGGACTGCTACAAACCCTTACAATGCGAACGACCCCGCGATGATTTTCAGAAACTTATCCTACATTGCAATTGCATGTTTCCTGACCAGCCCTTGCTCACCAACCTGTGGTGCTTTTCTCCATCCTACATTGCCACTCACTGTCTATCTTGATTCAGGCCCTCTGATTCACACCACACCATGATGTATTTCTCACTCCTACTAGTGAATGGCCTGTTAGACTCCCTTACAAGGTGCACTACCTCGAGATGTTTTTTAGAAACCTAACCTACATTGCCACTGCATGTTTCCTGACCTCCCCATGCTGACCACACCATGGTGCTTTTCTCCATCCTACATTGCCACTCACTGCCTATCCTGATTCAGGCCCTCCGATTCACACCACCCAGTGATGTTTTTCTCACTTCTGCTAGTGAATAGCCGGTTAGAAACCCTTACAATGCGCACCACCCTGCGATGTTTTTCAGAAATCTATCCTACATTGCCACTGCATGTTTCCTGACCTCCCGATGCGGACCACCCCATGGTGCTTTTCTCCATCCTACATTGCCACTCACTGCCTATTATAATTCAGGCCCTCCGATTTACACCAACCGTGATGTTTTTATCACTCCTTCTAGTGAATGGCCTGTTAGAAACCCTTACAATTCTCAACACCGCGATGTTTTTCAGAAACCTATCCTACATTGCCACTGCATGTTTCCTGACATCCCCATGCTCACCATGCCATGGTGCTTTTCTCCATCCTACATTGCCACTCACTGTCTATCTTGATTCAGGCCCTCTGATTCACACCACACCATGATGTATTTCTCACTCCTAGTAGTGAATGGCCTCTTAGAATCCCTTACAAGGTGCACTACCCCGAGATGTTTTTCAGAAACCTAACCTACATTGCCACTGCATGTTTCCTGATCTCCCCATGCTGACCACACCACGGTGCTTTTCTCAATCCTACATTGCCACTCACTGCCTATCCTGATTCAGGCCCTCCGATTCACACCACCCAGTGATGTTTTTCTCACTTCTGCTAGTGAATAGCCGGTTAGAAACCCTTACAATGCGCACCACCCTGCGATGTTTTTCAGAAACCTATCCTACATTGCCACTGCATGTTTCCTGACATCCCCATGCTCACCATGCCGTGGTGCTTTTCTCCATCATACATTGCCACTCACTGCCTATCCTGATTCAGGCCTTGCAATTCACACCACTTCGTGATGTATTTCTCACTCCTACTAGTGAATGGCCTGTTAGAAACCCTTACAATGCGCACCACCCCGCAATGTTTTTCAGAAACCTATCCTACATTGCCAATGCATGTTTCCTGACTTCCCCATGATGACCAGCCCGTGGTGCTTTTCTCCAACCTACATTGCCACTCCCTCCATATCATAATTCAGGCCCTCCGATTCACACCACCCCGTGATGTTTTTCACACTCCTACTAGTGAATAGCCTGTTAGAAACCCTTACAATGCGCCCCACCCCACAATGTTTTTCAGAAACCTATACTACATTGCCACTGCATGTTTCCTGCACTCCCCATGCTGACCACGCCGTGGTGATTTTCTCCTTCCTTCGTTGCCATTCACTGCCTATCCTAATTCAGAACATCCAGTTCACACCACCCCGTGATATTTTTCTCACTCCTACTAGTGAATGGCCTGTTAGAAACCCTTACAATTCGAACCACCCCGCGATGTTTTTCAGACACCTATCCTACATTACCTCTGCATGTTTCCTGAGCTTCCCATGTTGACCATCCCGTGGTGATTTTCTCCATGCTACATTGCCACTCACACTGCCTGTCCTGATTCAGGGCTTCCGATTCACACCACCCTATGATGCTTTTCTCACTCCTACTAGTGAATGGCCTGTTAGAAACCCTTACAATGCGCACCACCCCGCGATGTTTTTCAGAAACCGATCCTACATTGCCACTGCATGTTTCATGACCTCCCCATCCTGACCATCCCATGTTGCTTTTCTCCATGGTACATTGCCACTCACTGTCGATCCTGATTCAGGCGCTCCGATTCACACTACACCATGATGTATTTTTCACTCTTACAATGAATGGCCTGGTAGAAACCCTTACAATGGGCACCACCCCGTGATGTTTTCCAGAAAACTATCCTACATTGCCACTGCTTGTTTCCAGACCTCCCCATGTTGACCACACCGTGGTGCTTTTCTCCACTTTACATTGGCACTCACTGCCTATCCTAATTCAGGCCCTCCGAATCACACCACCCCGTGATGTATTTCTCACTCCTACGAGTGAATGGCCTGTTAGAAACCCTTACAATGCGCACCACCCCGCGATGTTTTTCAGAAACCTATACTACATTGCCACTCCATGTTTCCTGACCTCCCCATGTTGACCACCCTGTGGTGCGTTTCTCCATTCTTCATTGCCACTCACTGCCTATCCTGATTCAGGCCCTCTGATTCACACCACCCGGGGTTGTTTTTCAAACTTCTACTACTGAATGGCCTTTTAGAAAACCTTACAATGTGCACCACCCCTCGATGTTTTTCAGAAACCTATCCTACATTTCCACTGCATGTTTCCAGACCTCCCCATGCTGACCACCCCATGGTGCTTTTCACCATCCTACATTGCCACTCACTGGCTATGCTGATTAAGGCCCCCCTATTCACACCACCCTGTGATGTTTTCTCACTCCTACAAGTGAATGGCCTGTTAGAAAGCCTAACAGTGTGCACCACCCGGGGATGTTTTTCAGAAACCTATCCTACATTGCCAATGCATGTTTCCTGACTTCCCCATGATGACCAGCCCGTGGTGCTTTTCTCCATCCTACATTGCCACTCACTCCCTATCATAATTTAGGCCCTCCGTTTCACACCACCCCGTGATGTTTTTCTCACTCCTACTAGTGAAGGGCCTGTTAGACACACTTACAATGCGTCCCACCCCACAATGTTTTTCAGAAACCTATACTACATTGCCACTGCATGTCTCCTGACCTCCCCATCCTGACAACCCTGTGGTGCTTTTCTCCATCCTACATTGCCACTCACTGCCTATCCTGATTCAGGCCCTCCGATTCACACCACACCGTGATGTTTTTCAAACTTCTACTAGTTAATGGCCTGTTAGAAACACTTACAATGTGCACCACCCTGCGATGTTTTTCAGAAACCTATACCAAATTGCCACTGCATGTTTCCTGACCTCCCCATCCTGACCACCTCGTGGTGCTTTTCTCCATGCTACATTGCCACTCACTGCCTATGCTAATTCAGGCCCTCCTATTCACACCAGCCCGTGATGTTTTTCCCACTGCTACTAGTGAATGGCCTGTTAGAAACCCTTACAATGCGTACCACCACGAGATGTTTTTCAGAAAAATATCCTACATTGCCACTGCATGTTTTCTGACCTCCCAATGCTGACCACCCCTGGTGCTTTTCTCCATGCTACATAGCCACTCACTGTCTCTACTGATTCAGGCCCTCTGATTCACACCACACCATGGTGTATTTCTCACTCCTACTAGTGAATGGCCTGTTGGAAAACTTTACAATGCACATCGCCACCCGATGTTTTTCAAATACCTACCCTACATTGTCACAGCATGTTTCCTGACCTCCCCATCCTGACCTCCCCGTGGTGCTTTTCTCCATTCTTCATTGCCCTCAATGCCTATCGTAATTCAGGCCCTCCGATTCACACCACTCTGTGATGGTTTTCTCACTCCTACTAGTGAATGGACTGCTACAAACCCTTACAATGCGAACGACCCCGCGATGATTTTCAGAAACTTATCCTACATTGCAATTGCATGTTTCCTGACCAGCCCTTGCTCACCAACCTGTGGTGCTTTTCTCCATCCTACATTGCCACTCACTGTCTATCTTGATTCAGGCCCTCTGATTCACACCACACCATGATGTATTTCTCACTCCTACTAGTGAATGGCCTGTTAGACTCCCTTACAAGGTGCACTACCTCGAGATGTTTTTCAGAAACCTAACCTACATTGCCACTGCATGTTTCCTGACCTCCCCATGCTGACCACACCATGGTGCTTTTCTCCATCCTACATTGCCACTCACTGCCTATCCTGATTCAGGCCCTCCGATTCACACCACCCAGTGATGTTTTTCTCACTTCTGCTAGTGAATAGCCGGTTAGAAACCCTTACAATGCGCACCACCCTGCGATGTTTTTCAGAAATCTATCCTACATTGCCACTGCATGTTTCCTGACCTCCCGATGCGGACCAACCCATGGTGCTTTTCTCCATCCTACATTGCCACTCACTGCCTATTATAATTCAGGCCCTCCGATTTACACCAACCCGTGATGTTTTTATCACTCCTAGTAGTGAATGGCCTGTTAGAAACCCTTACAATTCTCACCATCGCGATGTTTTTCAGAAACCTATCCTACATTGCCACTGCATGTTTCCTGACCTCCCGATCCGGACCACCCCATGGTGCTTTTCTCCATCCTACATTGCCACTCACTGCCTATTATAATTCAGGCCCTCCGATTTACACAAACCCGTGATGGTTTTATCACTCCTACTAGTGAATGGCCTGTTAGAAACCCTTACAATTCTCACCACCGCGATGTTTTTCAGAAACCTATCCTACATTGCCACTGCATGTTTCCTGACATCCCCATGTTCACCATGCCGTGGTGCTTTTCTCCATCATACATTGCCACTCACTGCCTATCCTGATTGAGGCCTTCCAGTTCACACCACTTCGTGATGTATTTCTCACTCCTACTAGTGAATGGCCTGTTAGAAACCCTTACAATGCGCACCACCCCGCGATGTTTTTCAGAAACCGATCCTACATTGCCACTGCATGTTTCATGACCTCCCAATCCTGACCACCCCATGTTGCTTTTCTCCATGGTACATTGCCAATCACTGTCGATCCTGATTCAGGTGCTCCGATTCACACCACACCATGAGGTATTTTTCACTCTTACTAGTGAATGGCCTGGTAGAAACCCTTACAATGGGCACCACATCGTGATGTTTTCCAGAAAACTATCCTACATTGCCACTGCTTGTTTCCTGACCTCCCCATGCTGACTGCACCGTGGTGCTTTTCTCCACTTTACATTGCCACTCACTGCCTATCCTAATTCAGGCCCTCTGATTCACACCAAGACGTGATGTATTTCTCACTCCTACTAGTGAATGGCCTGTTAGAATCCCTTACAATGCGCACCACCCCGCGATGTTTTTCAGAAATGTATCCTACATTGCCAATGCATGTTTCCGGACCTTCCCATGCTCACCGTGCCGTGGGGCTTTTCTCCATCCTACATTGCCACTCACTGCCTATCCTGATTTTGGCCCTCTGATTCACACCACCCGGGGTTGTTTTTCAAACTTCTACTACTGAATGGCCTTTTCGAAAACCTTACAATGTGCACCACCCCTCGATGTTTTTCAGAAACCTATCCTACATTTCCACTGCATGTTTCCAGACCTCCCCATGCTGACCACCCCATGGTGCTTTTCACCATCCTACATTGCCACTCACTGGCTATCCTGATTAAGGCCCCCCTATTCACACCACCCTGTGATGTTTTCTCACTCCTACAAGTGAATGGCCTGTTAGAAAGCATAACAGTGTGCACCACCCGGGGATGTTTTTCAGAAACCTATCCTATATTGCCAATGCATGTTTCCTGACCTCCCCATGATGACCAGCCCGTGGTGCTTTTCTCCATCCTACATTGCCACCCACTCCCTATCATAATTTAGGCCCTCCGTTTCACACCACCCCGTGATGTTTTTCTCACTCCTACTAGTGAAGGGCCTGTTAGACACACTTACAATGCGCCCCAACCCACAATGTTTTTCAGAAACCTATACTACATTGCCACTGCATGTCTCCTGACCTCCCCATCCTGACAACCCTGTGGTGCTTTTCTCCATCCTACATTGCCACTCACTGCCTATCCTGATTCAGGCCCTCCGATTCACACCACACCGTGATGTTTTTCAAACTTCTACTAGCTAATGGTCTCTTAGAAACACTTACAATGCGCACCACCCTGCGATGTTTTTCAGAAACCTATACCAAATTGCCACTGCATGTTTCCTGACCTCCCCATCCTGACCACCTCGTGGTGCTTTTCTCCACGCTACATTGCCACTCACTGCCTATGCTAATTCAGGCCCTCCTATTCACACCAGCCCGTGATGTTTTTCCCACTGCTACTAGTGAATGGCCTGTTAGAAACCCTTAAAATGCGTACCACCACGTGATGTTTTTCAGAAAAATATCCTACATTGCCACTGCATGTTTTCTGACCTCCCAATGCTGACCACCCCTGTTGCTTTTCTCCATGCTACATAGCCACTCACTGTCTCTACTGATTCAGGCCCTCTGATTCACACCACACCATGGTGTATTTCTCACTCCTACTAGTGAATGGCCTGTTGGAAAACTTTACAATGCGCATCGCCCCGCGATGTTTTTCAAATACCTACCCTACATTGTCACAGCATGTTTCCTGACCTCCCCATCCTGACCTCCCCGTGGTGCTTTTCTCCATTCTTCATTGCCCTCAATGCCTATCGTAATTCAGGCCCTCCAATTCACACCACTCTGTGATGGTTTTCTCACTCCTACTAGTGAATGGACTGCTACAAACCCTTACAATGCGAACGACCCCGCGATGATTTTCAGAAACTTATCCTACATTGCCATTGCATGTTTCCTGACCAGCCCTGGCTCACCAACCTGTTGTGCTTTTCTCCATCCTACATTGCCACTCACTGTCTATCTTGATTCAGGCCCTCTGATTCACACCACACCATGATGTATTTCTCACTCCTACCAGTGAATGGCCTCTTAGAATCCCTTACAAGCTGCACTACCCCGAGATGTTTTTCAGAAACCTAACCTACATTGCCACTGCATGTTTCCAGACCTCCCCATGCTGACCACACCACGTTGCTTTTCTCAATCCTACATTGCCACTCACTGCCTATCCTGATTCAGGCCCTCCGATTCACACCACCCAGTGATGTTTTTCTCACTTCTGCTAGTGAATAGCCGGTTAGAAACCCTTACAATGCGCACCACCCTGCGATGTTTTTCAGAAATCTATCCTACATTGCCACTGCATGTTTCCTGACCTCCCGATGCGGACCACCCCATGGTGCTTTTCTCCATCCTACATTGCCACTCACTGCCTATTATAATTCAGGCCCTCCGATTTACACCAACCGTGATGTTTTTATCACTCCTACTAGTGAATGGCCTGTTAGAAACCCTTACAATTCTCAACACCGCGATGTTTTTCAGAAACCTATCCTACATTGCCACTGCATGTTTCCTGACATCCCCATGCTCACCATGCCGTGGTGCTTTTCTCCATCATACATTGCCACTCACTGCCTATCCTGATTCAGGCCTTGCAATTCACACCACTTCGTGATGTATTTCTCACTCCTACTAGTGAATGGCCTGTTAGAAACCCTTACAATGCGCACCACCCCGCAATGTTTTTCAGAAACCTATCCTACATTGCCAATGCATGTTTCCTGACTTCCCCATGATGACCAGCCCGTGGTGCTTTTCTCCAACCTACATTGCCACTCCCTCCATATCATAATTCAGGCCCTCCGATTCACACCACCCCGTGATGTTTTTCACACTCCTACTAGTGAATAGCCTGTTAGAAACCCTTACAATGCGCCCCACCCCACAATGTTTTTCAGAAACCTATACTCCATTGCCACTGCATGTTTCCTGCACTCCCCATGCTGACCACGCCGTGGTGATTTTCTCCTTCCTTCGTTGCCATTCACTGCCTATCCTAATTCAGAACATCCAGTTCACACCACCCCGTGATATTTTTCTCACTCCTACTAGTGAATGGCCTGTTAGAAACCCTTACAATTCGAACCACCCCGCGATGTTTTTCAGACACCTATCCTACATTACCTCTGCATGTTTCCTGAGCTTCCCATGTTGACCATCCCGTGGTGATTTTCTCCATGCTACATTGCCACTCACACTGCCTGTCCTGATTCAGGGCTTCCGATTCACACCACCCTATGATGCTTTTCTCACTCCTACTAGTGAATGGCCTGTTAGAAACCCTTACAATGCGCACCACCCCGCGATGTTTTTCAGAAACCTATACTACATTGCCACTCCATGTTTCCTGACCTCCCCATGTTGACCACCCTGTGGTGCGTTTCTCCATTCTTCATTGCCACTCACTGCCTATCCTGATTCAGGCCCTCCGATTCACACCACACCGTGATGTTTTTCAAACTTCTACTAGTTAATGGCCTGTTAGAAACACTTACAATGTGCACCACCCTGCGATGTTTTTCAGAAACCTATACCAAATTGCCACTGCATTTTTCCTGACCTCCCCATCCTGACCACCTCGTGGTGCTTTTCTCCATGCTACATTGCCACTCACTGCCTATGCTAATTCAGGCCCTCCTATTCACACCAGCCCGTGATGTTTTTCCCACTGCTACTAGTGAATGGCCTGTTAGAAACCCTTACAATGCGTACCACCACGTGATGTTTTTCAGAAAAATATCGTACATTGCCACTGCATGTTTTCTGACCTCCCAATGCTGACCACCCCTGGTGCTTTTCTCCATGCTACATAGCCACTCACTGTCTCTACTGATTCAGGCCCTCTGATTCACACCACACCATGGTGTATTTCTCACTCCTACTAGTGAATGGCCTGTTGGAAAACTTTACAATGCGCATCGCCACCCGATGTTTTTCAAATACCTACCCTACATTGTCACAGCATGTTTCCTGACCTCCCCATCCTGACCTCCCCGTGGTGCTTTTCTCCATTCTTCATTGCCCTCAATGCCTATCGTAATTCAGGCCCTCCGATTCACACCACTCTGTGATGGTTTTCTCACTCCTACTAGTGAATGGACTGCTACAAACCCTTACAATGCGAACGACCCCGCGATGATTTTCAGAAACTTATCCTACATTGCAATTGCATGTTTCCTGACCAGCTCTTGCTCACCAACCTGTGGTGCTTTTCTCCATCCTACATTGCCACTCACTGTCTATCTTGATTCAGGCCCTCTGATTCACACCACACCATGATGTATTTCTCACTCCTACTAGTGAATGGCCTGTTAGACTCCCTTACAAGGTGCACTACCTCGAGATGTTTTTCAGAAACCTAACCTACATTGCCACTGCATGTTTCCTGACCTCCCCATGCTGACCACACCATGGTGCTTTTCTCCATCCTACATTGCCACTCACTGCCTATCCTGATTCAGGCCCTCCGATTCACACCACCCAGTGATGTTTTTCTCACTTCTGCTAGTGAATAGCCGGTTAGAAACCCTTACAATGCGCACCACCCTGCGATGTTTTTCAGAAATCTATCCTACATTGCCACTGCATGTTTCCTGACCTCCCGATGCGGACCAACCCATGGTGCTTTTCTCCATCCTACATTGCCACTCACTGCCTATTATAATTCAGGCCCTCCGATTTACACCAACCCGTGATGTTTTTATCACTCCTAGTAGGGAATGGCCTGTTAGAAACCCTTACAATTCTCACCATCGCGATGTTTTTCAGAAAACTATCCTACATTGCCACTGCATGTTTCCTGACCTCCCGATCCGGACCACCCCATGGTGCTTTTCTCCATCCTACATTGCCACTCACTGCCTATTATAATTCAGGCCCTCCGATTTACACAAACCCGTGATGGTTTTATCACTCCTACTAGTGAATGGCCTGTTAGAAACCCTTACAATTCTCACCACCGCGATGTTTTTCAGAAACCTTTCCTACATTGCCACTGCATGTTTCCTGACATCCCCATGCTCACCATGCCGTGGTGCTTTTCTCCATCATACATTGCCACTCACTGCCTATCCTGATTGAGGCCTTCCAATTCACACCACTTCGTGATGTATTTCTCACTCCTACTAGTGAATGGCCTGTTAGAAACCCTTACAATGCGCACCACCCCGCGATGTTTTTCAGAAACCGATCCTACATTGCCACTGCATGTTTCATGACCTCCCCATCCTGACCACCCCATGTTGCTTTTCTCCATGGTACATTGTCAATCACTGTCGATCCTGATTCAGGTGCTCCGATTCACACCACACCATGAGGTATTTTTCACTCTTACTAGTGAATGGCCTGGTAGAAACCCTTACAATGGGCACCACATCGTGATGTTTTCCAGAAAACTATCCTACATTGCCACTGCTTGTTTCCTGACCTCCCCATGCTGACTGCACCGTGGTGCTTTTCTCCACTTTACATTGCCACTCACTGCCTATCCTAATTCAGGCCCTCCGATTCACACCAAGACGTGATGTATTTCTCACTCCTACTAGTGAATGGCCTGTTAGAATCCCTTACAATGCGCACCACCCCGCGATGTTTTTCAGAAATGTATCCTACATTGCCAATGCATGTTTCCGGACCTTCCCATGCTCACCGTGCCGTGGGGCTTTTCTCCATCCTACATTGCCACTCACTGCCTATCCTGATTTTGGCCCTCTGATTCACACCACCCGGGGTTGTTTTTCAAACTTCTACTACTGAATGGCCTTTTCGAAAACCTTACAATGTGCACCACCCCTCGATGTTTTTCAGAAACCTATCCTACATTTCCACTGCATGTTTCCAGACCTCCCCATGCTGACCACCCCATGGTGCTTTTCACCATCCTACATTGCCACTCACTGGCTATCCTGATTAAGGCCCCCCTATTCACACCACCCTGTGATGTTTTCTCACTCCTACAAGTGAATGGCCTGTTAGAAAGCATAACAGTGTGCACCACCCAGGGATGTTTTTCAGAAACCTATCCTACATTGCCAATGCATGTTTCCTGACCTCCCCATGATGACCAGCCCGTGGTGCTTTTCTCCATCCTACATTGCCACCCACTCCCTATCATAATTTAGGCCCTCCGTTTCACACCACCCCGTGATGTTTTTCTCACTCCTACTAGTGAAGGGCCTGTTAGACACACTTACAATGCGCCCCAACCCACAATGTTTTTCAGAAACCTATACTACATTGCCACTGCATGTCTCCTGACCTCCCCATCCTGACAACCCTGTGGTGCTTTTCTCCATCCTACATTGCCACTCACTGCCTATCCTGATTCAGGCCCTCCGATTCACACCACACCGTGATGTTTTTCAAACTTCTACTAGCTAATGGTCTGTTAGAAACACTTACAATGCGCACCACCCTGCGATGTTTTTCAGAAACCTATACCAAATTGCCACTGCATGTTTCCTGACCTCCCCATCCTGACCACCTCGTGGTGCTTTTCTCCACGCTACATTGCCACTCACTGCCTATGCTAATTCAGGCCCTCCTATTCACACCAGCCCGTGATGTTTTTCCCACTGCTACTAGTGAATGGCCTGTTAGAAACCCTTAAAATGCGTACCACCACGTGATGTTTTTCAGAAAAATATCCTACATTGCCACTGCATGTTTTCTGACCTCCCAATGCTGACCACCCCTGTTGCTTTTCTCCATGCTACATAGCCACTCACTGTCTCTACTGATTCAGGCCCTCTGATTCACACCACACCATGGTGTATTTCTCACTCCTACTAGTGAATGGCCTGTTGGAAAACTTTACAATGCGCATCGCCCCGCGATGTTTTTCAAATACCTACCCTACATTGTCACAGCATGTTTCCTGACCTCCCCATCCTGACCTCCCCGTGGTGCTTTTCTCCATTCTTCATTGCCCTCAATGCCTATCGTAATTCAGGCCCTCCAATTCACACCACTCTGTGATGGTTTTCTCACTCCTACTAGTGAATGGACTGCTACAAACCCTTACAATGCGAACGACCCCGCGATGATTTTCAGAAACTTATCCTACATTGCCATTGCATGTTTCCTGACCAGCCCTGGCTCACCAACCTGTTGTGCTTTTCTCCATCCTACATTGCCACTCACTGTCTATCTTGATTCAGGCCCTCTGATTCACACCACACCATGATGTATTTCTCACTCCTACTAGTGAATGGCCTGTTAGACTCCCTTACAAGGTGCACTACCTCGAGATGTTTTTCAGAAACCTAACCTACATTGCCACTGCATGTTTCCTGACCTCCCCATGCTGACCACACCATGGTGCTTTTCTCCATCCTACATTGCCACTCACTGCCTATCCTGATTCAGGCCCTCCGATTCACACCACCCAGTGATGTTTTTCTCACTTCTGCTAGTGAATAGCCGGTTAGAAACCCTTACAATGCGCACCACCCTGCGATGTTTTTCAGAAATCTATCCTACATTGCCACTGCATGTTTCCTGACCTCCCGATGCGGACCAACCCATGGTGCTTTTCTCCATCCTACATTGCCACTCACTGCCTATTATAATTCAGGCCCTCCGATTTACACCAACCCGTGATGTTTTTATCACTCCTAGTAGTGAATGGCCTGTTAGAAACCCTTACAATTCTCACCATCGCGATGTTTTTCAGAAACCTATCCTACATTGCCACTGCATGTTTCCTGACCTCCCGATCCGGACCACCCCATGGTGCTTTTCTCCATCCTACATTGCCACTCACTGCCTATTATAATTCAGGCCCTCCGATTTACACAAACCCGTGATGGTTTTATCACTCCTACTAGTGAATGGCCTGTTAGAAACCCTTACAATTCTCACCACCGCGATGTTTTCCAGAAAACTATCCTACATTGCCACTGCTTGTTTCCAGACCTCCCCATGTTGACCACACCGTGGTGCTTTTCTCCACTTTACATTGGCACTCACTGCCTATCCTAATTCAGGCCCTCCGAATCACACCACCCCGTGATGTATTTCTCACTCCTACGAGTGAATGGCCTGTTAGAAACCCTTACAATGCGCACCACCCCGCGATGTTTTTCAGAAACCTATACTACATTGCCACTCCATGTTTCCTGACCTCCCCATGTTGACCACCCTGTGGTGCGTTTCTCCATTCTTCATTGACCCTCACTGCCTATCCTGATTTAGGCCCTCCGATTCACACCACCCCGTGATGTTTTTCAAACTTCTACTAGTGAATGGCCTGGTAGAAACCCTTACAATGCGCACCACCCCGCGATGTTTTTCAGAAACCGATCCTACATTGCCACTGCATGTTTCATGACCTCCCCATCCTGACCACCCCATGTTGCTTTTCTCCATGGTACATTGCCAATCACTGTCGATCCTGATTCAGGTGCTCCGATTCACACCACACCATGAGGTATTTTTCACTCTTACTAGTGAATGGCCTGGTAGAAACCCTTACAATGGGCACCACCCCGTGATGTTTTCCAGAAAACTATCCTACATTGCCACTGCTTGTTTCCTGACCTCCCCATGCTGACCGCACCGTGGTGCTTTTCTCCACTTTACATTGCCACTCACTGCCTATCCTAATTCAGGCCCTCCGATTCACACCACCACGTGATGTATTTCTAACTCCTACTAGTGAATGGCCTGTTAGAATCCCTTACAATGCGCACCACCCCGCGATGTTTTTCAGAAATGTATCCTACATTGCCAATGCATGTTTCCGGACCTTCCCATGCTCACCGTGCCATGGAGCTTTTCTCCATCCTACATTGCCACTCACTGCCTATCCTGATTCAGGCCCTCTGATTCACACCACCCGGGGTTGTTTTTCAAACTTCTACTACTGAATGGCCTTTTAGAAAACCTTACAATGTGCACCACCCCTCGATGTTTTTCAGAAACCTATCCTGCATTTCCACTGCATGTTTCCAGACCTCCCCATGCTGACCACCCCATGGTGCTTTTCACCATCCTACATTGCCACTCACTGGCTATCCTGATTAAGGCCCCCCTATTCACACCACCCTGTGATGTTTTCTCACTCCTACAAGTGAATGGCCTGTTAGAAAGCCTAACAGTGTGCACCACCCGGGGATGTTTTTCAGAAACCTATCCTACATTGCCAATGCATGTTTCCTGACCTCCCCATGATGACCAGCCCGTGGTGCTTTTCTCCATCCTACATTGCCACTCACTCCCTATCATAATTTAGGCCCTCTGATTCACACCACCCCGTGATGTTTTTCTCACTCCTACTAGTGAAGGGCTTGTTAGACACACTTACAATGCGCCCCACCCCACAATGTTTTTCAGAAACCTATACTACATTGCCACTGCATGTCTCCTGACCTCCCCATCCTGACAACCCTGTGGTGCTTTTCTCCATCCTACATTGCCACTCACTGCCTATCCTGATTCAGGCCCTCCGATTCACACCACACCGTGATGTTTTTCAAACTTCTACTAGTTAATGGCCTGTTAGAAACACTTACAATGTGCACCACCCTGCGATGTTTTTCAGAAACCTATACCAAATTGCCACTGCATGTTTCCTGACCTCCCCATCCTGACCACCTCGTGGTGCTTTTCTCCATGCTACATTGCCACTCACTGCCTATGCTAATTCAGGCCCTCCTATTCACACCAGCCCGTGATGTTTTTCCCACTGCTACTAGTGAATGGCCTGTTAGAAACCCTTACAATGCGTACCACCACGTGATGTTTTTCAGAAAAATATCCTACATTGCCACTGCATCTTTTCTGACCTCCCAATGCTGACCACCCCTGGTGCTTTTCTCCATGCTACATAGCCACTCACTGTCTCTACTGATTCAGGCCCTCTGATTCACACCACACCATGGTGTATTTCTCACTCCTACTAGTGAATGGCCTGTTGGAAAACTTTACAATGCGCATCGCCACCCGATGTTTTTCAAATACCTACCCTACATTGTCACAGCATGTTTCCTGACCTCCCCATCCTGACCTCCCCGTGGTGCTTTTCTCCATTCTTCATTGCCCTCAATGCCTATCGTAATTCAGGCCCTCCGATTCACACCACTCTGTGATGGTTTTCTCACTCCTACTAGTGAATGGACTGCTACAAACCCTTACAATGCGAACGACCCCGCGATGATTTTCAGAAACTTATCCTACATTGCAATTGCATGTTTCCTGACCAGCCCTTGCTCACCAACCTGTGGTGCTTTTCTCCATCCTACATTGCCACTCACTGTCTATCTTGATTCAGGCCCTCTGATTCACACCACACCATGATGTATTTCTCACTCCTACTAGTGAATGGCCTGTTAGACTCCCTTACAAGGTGCACTACCTCGAGATGTTTTTCAGAATTCTATCCTACATTGCCACTGCATGTTTCCTGACCTCCCCATGCTGACCACACCATGGTGCTTTTCTCCATCCTACATTGCCACTCACTGCCTATCCTGATTCAGGCCCTCCGATTCACACCACCCAGTGATGTTTTTCTCACTTCTGCTAGTGAATAGCCGGTTAGAAACCCTTACAATGCGCACCACCCTGCGATGTTTTTCAGAAATCTATCCTACATTGCCACTGCATGTTTCCTGACCTCCCGATGCGGACCAACCCATGGTGCTTTTCTCCATCCTACATTGCCACTCACTGCCTATTATAATTCAGGCCCTCCGATTTACACCAACCCGTGATGTTTTTATCACTCCTAGTAGTGAATGGCCTGTTAGAAACCCTTACAATTCTCACCATCGCGATGTTTTTCAGAAACCTATCCTACATTGCCACTGCATGTTTCCTGACCTCCCGATCCGGACCACCCCATGGTGCTTTTCTCCATCCTACATTGCCACTCACTGCCTATTATAATTCAGGCCCTCCGATTTACACAAACCCGTGATGGTTTTATCACTCCTACTAGTGAATGGCCTGTTAGAAACCCTTACAATTCTCACCACCGCGATGTTTTTCAGAAACCTATCCTACATTGCCACTGCATGTTTCCTGACATCCCCATGCTCACCATGCCGTGGTGCTTTTCTCCATCATACATTGCCACTCACTGCCTATCCTGATTGAGGCCTTCCAATTCACACCACTTCGTGATGTATTTCTCACTCTTACTAGTGAATGGCCTGTTAGAAACCCTTACAATGCGCACCACCCCGCGATGTTTTTCAGAAACCGATCCTACATTGCCACTGCATGTTTCATGACCTCCCCATCCTGACCACCCCATGTTGCTTTTCTCCATGGTACATTGCCAATCACTGTCGATCCTGATTCAGGTGCTCCGATTCACACCACACCATGAGGTATTTTTCACTCTTACTAGTGAATGGCCTGGTAGAAACCCTTACAATGGGCACCACATCGTGATGTTTTCCAGAAAACTATCCTACATTGCCACTGCTTGTTTCCTGACCTCCCCATGCTGACTGCACCGTGGTGCTTTTCTCCACTTTACATTGCCACTCACTGCCTATCCTAATTCAGGCCCTCCGATTCACACCAAGACGTGATGTATTTCTCACTCCTACTAGTGAATGGCCTGTTAGAAACCCTTACAATGCGCACCACCCCGCGATGTTTTTCAGAAATGTATCCTACATTGCCAATGCATGTTTCCGGACCTTCCCATGCTCACCGTGCCGTGGGGCTTTTCTCCATCCTACATTGCCACTCACTGCCTATCCTGATTTTGGCCCTCTGATTCACACCACCCGGGGTTGTTTTTCAAACTTCTACTACTGAATGGCTTTTTGGAAAACCTTACAATGTGCACCACCCCTCGATGTTTTTCAGAAACCTATCCTACATTTCCACTGCATGTTTCCAGACCTCCCCATGCTGACCACCCCATGGTGCTTTTCACCATCCTACATTGCCACTCACTGGCTATCCTGATTAAGGCCCCCCTATTCACACCACCCTGTGATGTTTTCTCACTCCTACAAGTGAATGGCCTGTTAGAAAGCATAACAGTGTGCACCACCCGGGGATGTTTTTCAGAAACCTATCCTACATTGCCAATGCATGTTTCCTGACCTCCCCATGATGACCAGCCCGTGGTGCTTTTCTCCATCCTACATTGCCACCCACTCCCTATCATAATTTAGGCCCTCCGTTTCACACCACCCCGTGATGTTTTTCTCACTCCTACTAGTGAAGGGCCTGTTAGACACACTTACAATGCGCCCCAACCCACAATGTTTTTCAGAAACCTATACTACATTGCCACTGCATGTCTCCTGACCTCCCCATCCTGACAACCCTGTGGTGCTTTTCTCCATCCTACATTGCCACTCACTGCCTATCCTGATTCAGGCCCTCCGATTCACACCACACCGTGATGTTTTTCAAACTTCTACTAGCTAATGGTCTCTTAGAAACACTTACAATGCGCACCACCCTGCGATGTTTTTCAGAAACCTATACCAAATTGCCACTGCATGTTTCCTGACCTCCCCATCCTGACCACCTCGTGGTGCTTTTCTCCACGCTACATTGCCACTCACTGCCTATGCTAATTCAGGCCCTCCTATTCACACCAGCCCGTGATGTTTTTCCCACTGCTACTAGTGAATGGCCTGTTAGAAACCCTTAAAATGCGTACCACCACGTGATGTTTTTCAGAAAAATATCCTACATTGCCACTGCATCTTTTCTGACCTCCCAATGCTGACCACCCCTGTTGCTTTTCTCCATGCTACATAGCCACTCACTGTCTCTACTGATTCAGGCCCTCTGATTCACACCACACCATGGTGTATTTCTCACTCCTACTAGTGAATGGCCTGTTGGAAAACTTTACAATGCGCATCGCCCCGCGATGTTTTTCAAATACCTACCCTACATTGTCACAGCATGTTTCCTGACCTCCCCATCCTGACCTCCCCGTGGTGCTTTTCTCCATTCTTCATTGCCCTCAATGCCTATCGTAATTCAGGCCCTCCAATTCACACCACTCTGTGATGGTTTTCTCACTCCTACTAGTGAATGGACTGCTACAAACCCTTACAATGCGAACGACCCCGCGATGATTTTCAGAAACTTATCCTACATTGCCATTGCATGTTTCCTGACCAGCCCTGGCTCACCAACCTGTTGTGCTTTTCTCCATCCTACATTGCCACTCACTGTCTATCTTGATTCAGGCCCTCTGATTCACACCACACCATGATGTATTTCTCACTCCTACTAGTGAATGGCCTCTTAGAATCCCTTACAAGGTGCACTACCCCGAGACGTTTTTCAGAAACCTAACCTACATTGCCACTGCATGTTTCCTGACCTCCCCATGCTGACCACACCACGGTGCTTTTCTCAATCCTACATTGCCACTCACTGCCTATCCTGATTCAGGCCCTCCGATTCACACCACCCAGTGATGTTTTTCTCACTTCTGCTAGTGAATAGCCGGTTAGAAACCCTTACAATGCGCACCACCCTGCGATGTTTTTCAGAAATCTATCCTACATTGCCACTGCATGTTTCCTGACCTCCCGATGCGGACCACCCCATGGTGCTTTTCTCCATCCTACATTGCCACTCACTGCCTATTATAATTCAGGCCCTCCGATTTACACCAACCGTGATGTTTTTATCACTCCTACTAGTGAATGGCCTGTTAGAAACCCTTACAATTCTCAACACCGCGATGTTTTTCAGAAACCTATCCTACATTGCCACTGCATGTTTCCTGACATCCCCATGCTCACCATGCCGTGGTGCTTTTCTCCATCATACATTGCCACTCACTGCCTATCCTGATTCAGGCCTTGCAATTCACACCACTTCGTGATGTAATTCTCACTCCTACTAGTGAATGGCCTGTTAGAAACCCTTACAATGCGCACCACCCCGCAATGTTTTTCAGAAACCTATCCTACATTCCCAATGCATGTTTCCTGACTTCCCCATGATGACCAGCCCGTGGTGCTTTTCTCCAACCTACATTGCCACTCCCTCCATATCATAATTCAGGCCCTCCGATTCACACCACCCCGTGATGTTTTTCACACTCCTACTAGTGAATAGCCTGTTAGAAACCCTTACAATGCGCCCCACCCCACAATGTTTTTCAGAAACCTATACTACATTGCCACTGCATGTTTCCTGCACTCCCCATGCTGACCACGCCGTGGTGATTTTCTCCTTCCTTCGTTGCCATTCACTGCCTATCCTAATTCAGAACATCCAGTTCACACCACCCCGTGATATTTTTCTCACTCCTACTAGTGAATGGCCTGTTAGAAACCCTTACAATTCGAACCACCCCGCGATGTTTTTCAGACACCTATCCTACATTACCTCTGCATGTTTCCTGAGCTTCCCATGTAGACCATCCCGTGGTGATTTTCTCCATGCTACATTGCCACTCACACTGCCTGTCCTGATTCAGGGCTTCCGATTCACACCACCCTATGATGCTTTTCTCACTCCTACTAGTGAATGGCCTGTTAGAAACCCTTACAATGCGCACCACCCCGCGATGTTTTTCAGAAACCGATCCTACATTGCCACTGCATGTTTCATGACCTCCCCATCCTGACCATCCCATGTTGCTTTCTCCATGGTACATTGCCACTCACTGTCGATCCTGATTCAGGCGCTCCGATTCACACCACACCATGATGTATTTTTCACTCTTACAATGAATGGCCTGGTAGAAACCCTTACAATGGGCACCACCCCGTGATGTTTTCCAGAAAACTATCCTACATTGCCACTGCTTGTTTCCAGACCTCCCCATGTTGACCACACCGTGGTGATTTTCTCCACTTTACATTGGCACTAACTGCCTATCCTAATTCAGGCCCTCCGAATCACACCACCCCGTGATGTATTTCTCACTCCTACGAGTGAATGGCCTGTTAGAAACCCTTACAATGCGCACCACCCCGCGATGTTTTTCAGAAACCTATACTACATTGCCACTCCATGTTTCCTGACCTCCCCATGTTGACCACCCTGTGGTGCGTTTCTCCATTCTTCATTGCCCCTCACTGCCTATCCTGATTCAGGCCCTCCGATTCACACCACCCCGTGATGTTTTTCAAACTTCTACTAGTGAATGGCCTGTTAGAAACCCTTACAATGCGCACCAACCCGCGATGTTTTTCAGAAACCTATCCAACATTTCCACTGCATGTTTCCTGACCTCCCCATGATGTCCACCCCGTGGTGCTTTTCAACATCCTACATTGCCACTCACTGCCTATCATAATTCAGGCCCTCCGATTCACACCAGCCCGTGATGTTTTTCTCACTCCTACTAATGAATGGCCTGTTAGAAACCCTTACAATGCGCACCACCCCGCGATGTTTTTCAGAAACCTATACTACATTGCCACTCCATGTTTCCTGACCTCCCCATGTTGACCACCCTGTGGTGCGTTTCTCCATTCTTCATTGACCCTCACTGCCTATCCTGATTTAGGCCCTCCGATTCACACCACGCCGTGATGTTTTTCAAACTTCTACTAGTGAATGGCCTGGTAGAAACCCTTACAATGCGCACCACCCCGCGATGTTTTTCAGAAACCGATCCTACATTGCCACTGTATGTTTCATGACCTCCCCATCCTGACCACCCCATGTTGCTTTTCTCCATGGTACATTGCCAATCACTGTCGATCCTGATTCAGGTGCTCCGATTCACACCACACCATGAGGTATTTTTCACTCTTACTAGTGAATGGCCTGGTAGAAACCCTTACAATGGGCACCACCCCGTGATGTTTTCCAGAAAACTATCCTACATTGCCACTGCTTGTTTCCTGACCTCCCCATGCTGACCGCACCGTGGTGCTTTTCTCCACTTTACATTGCCACTCACTGCCTATCCTAATTCAGGCCCTCTGATTCACACCACCACGTGATGTATTTCTAACTCCTACTAGTGAATGGCCTGTTAGAATCCCTTACAATGCGCACCACCCCGCGATGTTTTTCAGAAATGTATCCTACATTGCCAATGCATGTTTCCGGACCTTCCCATGCTCACCGTGCCATGGAGCTTTTCTCCATCCTACATTGCCACTCACTGCCTATCCTGATTCAGGCCCTCTGATTCACACCACCCGGGGTTGTTTTTCAAACTTCTACTACTGAATGGCCTTTTAGAAAACCTTACAATGTGCACCACCCCTCGATGTTTTTCAGAAACCTATCCTGCATTTCCACTGCATTTTCCAGACCTCCCTATGCTGACCACCCCATGGTGCTTTCCACCATCCTACATTGCCACTCACTGGCTATCCTGATTAAGGCCCCCCTATTCACACCACCCTGTGATGTTTTCTCACTCCTACAAGTGAATGGCCTGTTAGAAAGCCTAACAGTGTGCACCACCCGGGGATGTTTTTCAGAAACCTATCCTACATTGCCAATGCATGTTTCCTGACCTCCCCATGATGACCAGCCCGTGGTGCTTTTCTCCATCCTACATTGCCACTCACTCCCTATCATAATTTAGGCCCTCCGTTTCACACCACCCCGTGATGTTTTTCTCACTCGTACTAGTGAAGGGCCTGTTAGACACACTTACAATGCGTCCCACCCCAAAATGTTTTTCAGAAACCTATACTACATTGCCACTGCATGTCTCCTGACCTCCCCATCCTGACAACCCTGTGGTGCTTTTCTCCATCCTACATTGCCACTCACTGCCTATCCTGATTCAGGCCCTCCGATTCACACCACACCGTGATGTTTTTCAAACTTCTACTAGTTAATGGCCTGTTAGAAACACTTACAATGTGCACCACACTGCGATGTTTTTCAGAAACCTATACCAAATTGCCACTGCATGTTTCCTGACCTCCCCATCCTGACCACCTCGTGGTGCTTTTCTCCATGCTACATTGCCACTCACTGCCTATGCTAATTCAGGCCCTCCTATTCACACCAGCCCGTGATGTTTTTCCCACTGCTACTAGTGAATGGCCTGTTAGAAACCCTTACAATGCGTACCACCACGTGATGTTTTTCAGAAAAATATCCTACATTGCCACTGCATGTTTTCTGACCTCCCAATGCTGACCACCCCTGGTGCTTTTCTCCATGCTACATAGCCACTCACTGTCTCTACTGATTCAGGCCCTCTGATTCACACCACACCATGGTGTATTTCTCACTCCTACTAGTGAATGGCCTGTTGGAAAACTTTACAATGCGCATCGCCACCCGATGTTTTTCAAATACCTACCCTACATTGTCACAGCATGTTTCCTGACCTCCCCATCCTGACCTCCCCGTGGTGCTTTTCTCCATTCTTCATTGCCCTCAATGCCTATCGTAATTCAGGCCCTCCGATTCACACCACTCTGTGATGGTTTTCTCACTCCTACTAGTGAATGGACTGCTACAAACCCTTACAATGCGAACGACCCCGCGATGATTTTCAGAAACTTATCCTACATTGCCATTGCATGTTTCCTGACCAGCCCTTGCTCACCAACCTGTGGTGCTTTTCTCCATCCTACATTGCCACTCACTGTCTATCTTGATTCAGGCCCTCTGATTCACACCACACCATGATGTATTTCTCACTCCTACTAGTGAATGGCCTGTTAGACTCCCTTACAAGGTGCACTACCTCGAGATGTTTTTCAGAAACCTATCCTACATTGCCACTGCATGTTTCCTGACCTCCCCATGCTGACCACACCATGGTGCTTTTCTCCATCCTACATTGCCACTCACTGCCTATCCTGATTCAGGCCCTCCGATTCACACCACCCAGTGATGTTTTTCTCACTTCTGCTAGTGAATAGCCGGTTAGAAACCCTTACAATGCGCACCACCCTGCGATGTTTTTCAGAAATCTATCCTACATTGCCACTGCATGTTTCCTGACCTCCCGATGCGGACCAACCCATGGTGCTTTTCTCCATCCTACATTGCCACTCACTGCCTATTATAATTCAGGCCCTCCGATTTACACCAACCCGTGATGTTTTTATCACTCCTAGTAGTGAATGGCCTGTTAGAAACCCTTACAATTCTCACCATCGCGATGTTTTTCAGAAACCTATCCTACATTGCCACTGCATGTTTCCTGACCTCCCGATCCGGACCACCCCATGGTGCTTTTCTCCATCCTACATTGCCACTCACTGCCTATTATAATTCAGGCCCTCCGATTTACACAAACCCGTGATGGTTTTATCACTCCTACTAGTGAATGGCCTGTTAGAAACCCTTACAATTCTCACCACCGCGATGTTTTTCAGAAACCTATCCTACATTGCCACTGCATGTTTCCTGACATCCCCATGCTCACCATGCCGTGGTGCTTTTCTCCATCATACATCGCCACTCACTGCCTATCCTGATTGAGGCCTTCCAATTCACACCACTTCGTGATGTATTTCTCACTCTTACTAGTGAATGGCCTGTTAGAAACCCTTACAATGCGCACCACCCCGCGATGTTTTTCAGAAACCGATCCTACATTGCCACTGCATGTTTCATGACCTCCCCATCCTGACCACCCCATGTTGCTTTTCTCCATGGTACATTGCCAATCACTGTCGATCCTGATTCAGGTGCTCCGATTCACACCACACCATGAGGTATTTTTCACTCTTACTAGTGAATGGCCTGGTAGAAACCCTTACAATGGGCACCACATCGTGATGTTTTCCAGAAAACTATCCTACATTGCCACTGCTTGTTTCCTGACCTCCCCATGCTGACTGCACCGTGGTGCTTTTCTCCACTTTACATTGCCACTCACTGCCTATCCTAATTCAGGCCCTCCGATTCACACCAAGACGTGATGTATTTCTCACTCCTACTAGTGAATGGCCTGTTAGAAACCCTTACAATGCGCACCACCCCGCGATGTTTTTCAGAAATGTATCCTACATTGCCAATGCATGTTTCCGGACCTTCCCATGCTCACCGTGCCGTGGGGCTTTTCTCCATCCTACATTGCCACTCACTGCCTATCCTGATTTTGGCCCTCTGATTCACACCACCCGGGGTTGTTTTTCAAACTTCTACTACTGAATGGCTTTTTGGAAAACCTTACAATGTGCACCACCCCTCGATGTTTTTCAGAAACCTATCCTACATTTCCACTGCATGTTTCCAGACCTCCCCATGCTGACCACCCCATGGTGCTTTTCACCATCCTACATTGCCACTCACTGGCTATCCTGATTAAGGCCGCCCTATTCAAACCACCCTGTGATGTTTTCTCACTCCTACAAGTGAATGGCCTGTTAGAAAGCATAACAGTGTGCACCACCCGGGGATGTTTTTCAGAAACCTATCCTACATTGCCAATGCATGTTTCCTGACCTCCCCATGATGACAAGCCCGTGGTGCTTTTCTCCATCCTACATTGCCACCCACTCCCTATCATAATTTAGGCCCTCCGTTTCACACCACCCCGTGATGTTTTTCTCACTCCTACTAGTGAAGGGCCTGTTAGACACACTTACAATGCGCCCCAACCCACAATGTTTTTCAGAAACCTATACTACATTGCCACTGCATGTCTCCTGACCTCCCCATCCTGACAACCCTGTGGTGCTTTTCTCCATCCTACATTGCCACTCACTGCCTATCCTGATTCAGGCCCTCCGATTCACACCACACCGTGATGTTTTTCAAACTTCTACTAGCTAATGGTCTCTTAGAAACACTTACAATGCTCACCACCCTGCGATGTTTTTCAGAAACCTATACCAAATTGCCACTGCATGTTTCCTGACCTCCCCATCCTGACCACCTCGTGGTGCTTTTCTCCACGCTACATTGCCACTCACTGCCTATGCTAATTCAGGCCCTCCTATTCACACCAGCCCGTGATGTTTTTCCCACTGCTACTAGTGAATGGCCTGTTAGAAACCCTTAAAATGCGTACCACCACGTGATGTTTTTCAGAAAAATATCCTACATTGCCACTGCATGTTTTCTGACCTCCCAATGCTGACCACCCCTGTTGCTTTTCTCCATGCTACATAGCCACTCACTGTCTCTACTGATTCAGGCCCTCTGATTCACACCACACCATGGTGTATTTCTCACTCCTACTAGTGAATGGCCTGTTGGAAAACTTTACAATGCGCATCGCCCCGCGATGTTTTTCAAATACCTACCCTACATTGTCACAGCATGTTTCCTGACCTCCCCATCCTGACCTCCCCGTGGTGCTTTTCTCCATTCTTCATTGCCCTCAATGCCTATCGTAATTCAGGCCCTCCAATTCACACCACTCTGTGATGGTTTTCTCACTCCTACTAGTGAATGGACTGCTACAAACCCTTACAATGCGAACGACCCCGCGATGATTTTCAGAAACTTATCCTACATTGCCATTGCATGTTTCCTGACCAGCCCTGGCTCACCAACCTGTTGTGCTTTTCTCCATCCTACATTGCCACTCACTGTCTATCTTGATTCAGGCCCTCTGATTCACACCACACCATGATGTATTTCTCACTCCTACTAGTGAATGGCCTCTTAGAATCCCTTACAAGGTGCACTACCCCGAGATGTTTTTCAGAAACCTAACCTACATTGCCACTGCATGTTTCCTGACCTCCCCATGCTGACCACACCACGGTGCTTTTCTCAATCCTACATTGCCACTCACTGCCTATCCTGATTCAGGCCCTCCGATTCACACCACCCAGTGATGTTTTTCTCCCTTCTGCTAGTGAATAGCCGGTTAGAAACCCTTACAATGCGCACCACCCTGCGATGTTTTTCAGAAATCTATCCTACATTGCCACTGCATGTTTCCTGACCTCCCGATGCGGACCACCCCATGGTGCTTTTCTCCATCCTACATTGCCACTCACTGCCTATTATAATTCAGGCCCTCCGATTTACACCAACCGTGATGTTTTTATCACTCCTACTAGTGAATGGCCTGTTAGAAACCCTTACAATTCTCAACACCGCGATGTTTTTCAGAAACCTATCCTACATTGCCACTGCATGTTTCCTGACATCCCCATGCTCACCATGCCGTGGTGCTTTTCTCTATCATACATTGCCACTCACTGCCTATCCTGATTCAGGCCTTGCAATTCACACCACTTCGTGATGTAATTCTCACTCCTACTAGTGAATGGCCTGTTAGAAACCCTTACAATGCGCACCACCCCGCAATGTTTTTCAGAAACCTATCCTACATTCCCAATGCATGTTTCCTGACTTCCCCATGATGACCAGCCCGTGGTGCTTTTCTCCAACCTACATTGCCACTCCCTCCATATCATAATTCAGGCCCTCCGATTCACACCACCCCGTGATGTTTTTCACACTCCTACTAGTGAATAGCCTGTTAGAAACCCTTACAATGCGCCCCACCCCACAATGTTTTTCAGAAACCTATACTACATTGCCACTGCATGTTTCCTGCACTCCCCATGCTGACCACGCCGTGGTGATTTTCTCCTTCCTTCGTTGCCATTCACTGCCTATCCTAATTCAGAACATCCAGTTCACACCACCCCGTGATATTTTTCTCACTCCTACTAGTGAATGGCCTGTTAGAAAACCTTACAATTCGAACCACCCCGCGATGTTTTTCAGACACCTATCCTACATTACCTCTGCATGTTTCCTGAGCTTCCCATGTTGACCATCCCGTGGTGATTTTCTCCATGCTACATTGCCACTCACACTGCCTGTCCTGATTCAGGGCTTCCGATTCACACAACCCTATGATGCTTTTCTCACTCCTACTAGTGAATGGCCTGTTAGAAACCCTTACAATGCGCACCACCCCGCGATGTTTTTCAGAAACCGATCCTACATTGCCACTGCATGTTTCATGACCTCCCCATCCTGACCATCCCATGTTGCTTTTCTCCATGGTACATTGCCACTCACTGTCGATCCTGATTCAGGCGCTCCGATTCACACCACACCATGATGTATTTTTCACTCTTAAAATGAATGGCCTGGTAGAAACCCTTACAATGGGCACTACCCCGTGATGTTTTCCAGAAAACTATCCTACATTGCCACTGCTTGTTTCCAGACCTCCCCATGTTGACCACACCGTGGTGCTTTTCTCCACTTTACATTGGCACTCACTGCCTATCCTAATTCAGGCCCTCCGAATCACACCACCCCGTGATGTATTTCTCACTCCTACGAGTGAATGGCCTGTTAGAAACCCTTATAATGCGCACCACCCCGCGATGTTTTTCAGAAACCTATACTACATTGCCACTCCATGTTTCCTGACCTCCCCATGTTGACCACCCTGTGGTGCGTTTCTCCATTCTTCATTGCCCCTCACTGCCTATCCTGATTCAGGCCCTCCGATTCACACCACCCCGTGATGTTTTTCAAACTTCTACTAGTGAATGGCCTGTTAGAAACCCTTACAATGCGCACCAACCCGCGATGTTTTTCAGAAACCTATCCAACATTTCCACTGCATGTTTCCTGACCTCCCCATGATGTCCACCCCGTGGTGCTTTTCAACATCCTACATTGCCACTCACTGCCTATCATAATTCAGGCCCTCCGATTCACACCAGCCCGTGATGTTTTTCTCACTCCTACTAATGAATGGCCTGTTAGAAACACTTACAATGCGCACCACCCTGCGATGTTTTTCAGAAACCTATACCAAATTGCCACTGCATGTTTCCTGACCTCCCCATCCTGACCACCTCATGGTGCTTTTCTCCATGCTACCTTGCCACTCACTGCCTATACTTATTCAGGCCCTCCGATTCACACCAGCCCGTGATATTTTTCTTACTGCTACTAGTGAATGGCCTATTAGAAACCCTTACAATGCCCACCGCCCCGTGATGTTTTTCATAAAAATATCCTACATTGCCACTGCATGTTTTCTGACCTCCCCATGCTGACCACCCCTGGTGCTTTTCTCCATGCTACATAGCCACTCACTGTCTCTACTGATTCAGGCCGTCTGATTCACACCACACCATGATGTATTTCTCACTCCTACTAGTGAATGGCCTGTTGGAAATCTTTACAATGCGCATCGCCACCCGATGTTTTTCAAATACCTACCCTACATTGTCACAGCATGTTTCCTGACCTCCCCATCCTGACCTCCCCGTGGTGCTTTTCTCCATTCTTCATTGCCCTCACTGCCTATCCTAATTCAGGCCCTCTGATTCACACCGCTCTGTGATGGTTTTCTCTCGCCTACTAGTGAATGGCCTGCTACAAACCGTTACAAGGCGAACGACCCCGTGATGATTTTCAGAAACTTATCCTACTTTGCCATTGCATGTTTCCTGACCTCCCCATGCTCACCAACCTGTAGTGCTTTTCTCCATCCTACATTGCCACTCACTGTCTATCTTGATTCAGGCCCTCCAATTCACACCACACCATGATGTATGTCTCACTCCTACTAGTGAATGGCCTGTTAGAAATCCTTACACTGCGCACCACCCCGCGATGTTTTTCAGAACCCTATCCTACATTGCCACTGCATGTTTCCTGACCTCCCCATGCTGACCACACCATGGTGCTTTTCTCCATCCTACATTGCCACTCACGGCCTTCCTGATTCAGGCCCTCCGATTCACACCACCCTGTGATGTTTTTCTCACTTCTACTAGTGAATGGCCGGTTAGAATACCTTACAATGCGCACCACCCTGCGATGTTTTTCAGAAACCTATCCTACATTGCCACTGCATGTTTCCTGACCTACCCATGCTCACCATGCCGTGGTGCTTTTCTCCATCCTACATTGCCACTCACTGCCTATCCTGATTGAGGCCTTCCAATTCACACCACCCCGTGATGTATTTCTCACTCCTACTAGTGAATGGCCTGTTAGAAACCCTTACAATGTGCACCAAACCGCGATATTTTTCAGACACCTATACTAAATTTCCACTGCATGTTTCCTGACCTCCCCATGCTCACCAGGACACGGTGCTTTTCTCCATCCTACATTGCCACTCACTGCCTATCCTGATTCAGGCCTTCCAATTCACACCACACCGTGATATATTTCTCACTCCTACTAGTGAATGGCCTGTTAGAAAGCCTTACAATGCGCAACACACGGCGATGTTTTTCAGAAACCTATCCTACTTTGCCAATGCGTGTTTTCCTGAACTCCCCATGCTGACCACGCCTTGGTGCTTTTCTCCTTCCTTTGTTGCCATTCACTGCCTATACTAATTCAGAACATCCAATTCACACCACCCCTTGATATTTTTCTCACTCCTACTAGTGAATGCCCTGTTAGACACCCTTACAATTTGCACCACTCCGCGATGTTTTTCAGAAACCTATCCTGCATTACCACTGCATGTTTCCTGAGCTCCCCATGTTGACCATCCTGTGGTGCTTTCTCCATGCTACATTGCCACTCACACTGCCTATCCTGATTCAGGGATTCCGATTCACACCACCCCATGATGTTTTTCTCACTCCTACCAGTGAATGGCCTGTTAGAAACCCTTACAATGCGCACCATCCCGCGATGTTTTTCAGAAACCTATCCTACATTGCCAATGCATGTTTCCTGACCTCCCCATCCTGACCACCCCATGTTGCTTTTCTCCATGGTACATTGCAACTCACTGTGGATCTTGATTCAGGCCCTCCGATTCACACCACACCATGATGTATTTCTCACTCTTACTAGTGAATGGCCTTGTATAATCCTTTACAATGCGCACCACCCCGTGATGTTTTCAGAAAACTATCCTACAATGCCACTGCATGTTTCCTGACCTCCCCATGCTCACCACACCATGGTGCTTTTCTCCACTTTACATTGCCACTCACTGCCTATCCTAATTTAGGCCCTCCGATTCACACACCCCATGATGTATTTCTCACTCCTACTAGTGAATGGCCTGTTAGAAACCCTTACAATGCACACCACCACGCGATGTTTTTCAGAAACGTATCCTACAATGCCACTGCATGTTTCCTGACCTTCCCATGCTCACCGTGCCATGGTGATTTTCTCGATCCTACATTGCCACTCACTGCCTATCCTGATTGAGGCCCTCCGATTCACACCACCCGGTGTTGTTTTTCAAACTTCTACTAGTGAATGGCCTTTTAGAAACCCTTACAATGCGCACCACCCACGATGTTTTTCAGAAACCTATCCTACATTTCCACTACGTGTTTCCTGACCTCCCCATGCTGACCACCCCATGCTGCTTTTCACCATCCTACATTGCCACTCACTGCGTATCCTGATTCAGGCCCCACTATTCACACCACCCCGTGATGTTTTTCTCACTCCTACTAGTGAATGAACTGTTAGAAAGCCTAAGAATGCGCCCCACCCGGGGATGTTTTTCAGAAACCTATCCTACATTGCCAATGCATGTTTCCTGACCTCCCCATGGTGACCAGCACGTGGTGCTTTTCTCCATCCTACATTGCCACTCACTTCCTATTCTAATTCGGGCACTCCAATTCACAACACCCTGTGATGTTTTTCTCACTCTTACTAGTGAATGGCCTTTTTGAAACCCTTACAATGCGCACCACTCCGCTTTTTTTTTGAGAAACCTATCCCGCATTAGCACTGCATGTTTCCTCACCTCCTCATACCTACCCCCATGTGGTGCTTTTTCCATCCTACATTGCCACTCAATGCCTATCCTAATTCAGACCCTCTAATTCACACCACCCCGTGAAAATTTTTTCACTCCCACTAGTGAATGTCCTGTTAGAAACCATTACAATGCGCTCCACCCCGCTTTTTTTTTCAGAAACCTATCCTAAATAGCCACTGCAGGTTTCACGACTTCCGGATACTGACCACCCCGTGGTGCTTTTCTCCATCCTACATTGCCACTCACTCCCTATCATAATTCAGGCCCGCGGATTCACACCACCCCGTGAGGTTTTTCTCACTCCTACTAGTGAATGGCCTGCTGGAAACCCTTACAATGCGCCCAACCCCACGATGTTTTTCAGAAACCTATACTACATTGCCACTGCATTTTTCCTGACCTCCCCATCCTGACAACCCTGTGGTGCGTTTCTCGTTCCTACATTGCAGCTCACTGCCTATCCTAACTCAGGCCCTCCGATTCACACAACCCCTGATGATTTTCTCACTCCTACTAGTGAATGGCCTGTTAGAACGCCTTAAAATGCTCACCACCCAGCAATGTTTTTCAGAAAACTATCCTTCATTGCCACTGCATGTTTCCTGACCTCCACATGCTGACAACCCCTGGTGCTTTTCTCCATGCTACATTGCCACTCACTGTCTATCCTGATTCAGGCCCTCTGATTCACAACACACCATGATGTATTTCTGACTCCTACTAGTGAATGGCCTGTTGGAAACGCATACAATGCGCATCTTCCCGCGATGTTTTTCAGAAACCTACCCTATATTGTCACAGCATGTTTCCTGACCTCCCAATCCTGACCTCCCTGTGGTGCTTTTCTCGATCCCACATTTCCACTCACTGCCTATACTGATTCAGGCACTCTGATTCACTCCATCCCGTGATGTTTTTCTCACTCCTACTAGTGAATGGCCTGTTAGAAACCCTTACAATGTGCACCACCCGCGTTGTTTTTCATAAACCAATCCTACATTGCCACTGCACGTTTCCTGACCTCCCCATGCTGACCACCCTGTAGTGCTTTTCTCCATCCTACATTGCATTCACTGCCTATTCAGATTCAGGCCCTCTGATTCACACGACCCCGTGATGTTTTTCTCACTCATACTATTGAATGGCCTTTTAGAAACCCTTACAATGCGCATCACCCCACGATGTTTTCCAGAAACCTATCCTATTTGCCACTACATGTTTCCTGACCACCCCATGCTGACCATCCATGGAGCTTTTCTCCATCCTTCATTGCCACTCAGTGCCTATCCTAATTCAGGCCCTCTGATTCACACCACCCCTGACGTTTTTCTCACTCCTACTAGTGAATTGCATGTTAGAAAGCCTTACAATGCGCACCACCCCCCGATGTTTTTCAGAAACCTATCCTAAATTACCACTGCATGTTTCCAGACCTCCACATGCTGTCCACTCCATGGTGCTTTTCACCATCCTACATTGCCACTCATTGTGTATCCTGATTAAGTCCCACCTATTCATACCACACTGTGATATTTTTCTCACTCCTACTAGTGAATGGCCTGTTAGAAACCCTTACAATTCTCACCACCGTGATGTTTTTCCCAAAGCTATCCTACATTGCCACTGCATGTTTCCTGATCTCCCCATGCTCACCATGCCGTGGTGCTTTTCTCCGTCCTACATTGCCACTCAATGCCTATCCTAATTCAGGCCTTCCGATTCACACCACCCTGTGATGTTGTTCTCACTCCTACTAGTGAATGGCCTTTTAGAAACACTGACAATGCGCACCACCCTGCGATGTTTATCAGAAACCTATTCTACATTGCCACTGCATGTTTCCTTGCCTCACCATGCTGACAAACCCGTGGTGCTTTTCTCCCTCCTACGTTGCGACTCACAGCCTATGCTAATTGAGGCCCTCTGATTCACACAACCCCGTGATGTTTTTTCACTCCTACTTGTGAATGGCTTGTTAGAAATTCTTATAATGCGCACCACCCCGCGATGTTTTTCAGAAACCTATCCTACATTTCCACTGCATGTTTCCCGACCTGCCCATGGTGACCACCCCGTGGTGCTTTTCTCCATCCTACATTGCCACTCACTGCCTATCTTAATTCAGGCCCTCCGATTCACACCACCCTGTGATGTTTTTCTCACTCCTACTTGTGAATGGCCTGTTAGAAACCCTTACAATTCTCACCACTGCGATGTTTTTCCCAAAGCTATCCTACATTGCCACTGCATGTTTCCTGATCTCCCCATGCTCACCATTCCGTGGTGCTTTTCTCCACCTTCCATTACCACTCACTGCCTATCCTGATTCAGGACTTCCAATTCACACCACCCCATGATGTATTTCTCACTCCTAGTAGTGTATGGCCTGTTAGAAACCCTTACAATGAGCACCACAACACGATGATTTTCATAAACCTATACTACATTGCCACTGCATGTTTCCTGACCTCCCCATGCTCACCATGACGTGGTGCATTTCTCCATCCTACATTGCCACTCACTGCCTAACCTGATTCAGGCCTTCCAATTCACACCACCCCGTGATATATTTCTCACTCCTATTAGTGAATGGCCTGTTAGAAAGCCTTACAATGCACACCACCCAGCGATGTTTTTCAGAACCTATCCTACATTGCCAATGCGTGTTTCCTGACCTCCCCATGCTGACCACCCCGTGGTGCTTGTCTCCTTCCTACGTTGTCATTCACTGCGTATCCTAATTCACAACATCCAATTCACACCACCCCGTGATATTTTTCTCACTCCTACTAGAGAATGGCCTGTTAGAAACCCTTACAATTCTCACCACCGTGATGTTTTTCCCAAAGCTATCCTACATTGCCACTGCATGTTTCCTGATCTCCCCATGCTCACCATGCCATGGTGCTTTTCTCCGTCCTACATTGCCACTCAATGCCTATCCTAATTCAGGCCCTCCGATTCACACCACCCTGTGATTTTGTTCTCACTCCTACTAGTGAATGCCATTTTAGAAACACTGACAATGCGCACCACACTGCGATGTTTATCAGAAACCTATTCTACATTGCCACTGCACGTTTCCTTGCCTCACCATGCTGACAAACCCGTGGTGCTTTTCTCCCTCCTACGTTGCGACTCACAGCCTATGTTTATTGAGGCCCTCTGATTCACACAACCACGTGATGTTTTTTCACTCCTACTTGTGAATGGCTTATTAGAAATTCTTATAATGCGCACCACCCCGCGATGTTTGTCAGAAACCTATCCTACATTTCCACTGCATGTTTCCCGACCTGCCCTTGGTGACCACCCCGTGGTGCTTTTCTCCATCCTACATTGCCACTCACTGCCTATCTTAATTCAGGCCCTCCGATTCACACCACCCCGTGATGTTTTTCTCACTCCTACTAGTGAATGGCCTGTTAGAAACCCTTACAATTCTCACCACCGCGATGTTTTTCCCAAAGCTATCCTACATTGCCACTGCATGTTTCCTGATCTCCCCATGCTCACCATGCCGTGGTGCTTTTCTCCACCTTACATTGCCACTCACTGCCTATCCTGATTCAGGACTTCCAATTCACACCACCCCATGATGTATTTCTCACTCCTAGTAGTGAATGGCCTGTTAGAAACCCTTACAATGAGCACCACAACGCGATGATTTTCATAAACCTATACTACATTGCCACTGCATGTTTCCTGACCTCCCCATGCTCACCATGACGTGGTGCATTTGTCCATCCTACATTGCCACTCACTGCCTATCCTGATTCAGGCCTTCCAATTCACACCACCCCGTGATATATTTCTCACTCCTATTAGTGAAAGGCCTGTTAGAAAGCCTTACAATGCACACCACCCAGCGATGTTTTTCAGAACCTATCCTACATTGCCAATGCGTGTTTCCTGACCTCCCCATGCTGACCACCCCGTGGTGCTTGTCTCCTTCCTACGTTGTCATTCACTGCCTATCCTAATTCAGAACATCCAATTCACACCACCCCGTGATATTTTTCTCACTCCTACTAGAGAATTGCCTGTTAGAAACCCTTACAATTCGCACCACCCCGCGATGTTTTTCAGAAACCTATCCTACATTACACTGCATGTTTCCTTAGCTTCCCATGTTGACCACCCCGTGGTGCTTTTCTCCATGCTACATGGCCACTCACACTGCCTATCCTGATTCAGGGCTTCCGATTCACACCACCCTATGATGTTTTTCTCACTCCTACTAGTGAATGGCCTGTTAGAATCCCTTACAATGCGCACCACCCCGCGATGTTTTTCAGAAACGTATCCTACATTGCCAATGCATGTTTCCGGACCTTCCCATGCTCACCGTGCCATGGGGCTTTTCTCCATCCTACATTGCCACTCACTGCCTATCCTGATTCAGGCCCTCTGATTCACACCACCCGGGGTTGTTTTTCAAACTTCTACTACTGAATGGCCTTTTAGAAAACCTTACAATGTGCACCACCCCTCGATGTTTTTCAGAAACCTATCCTACATTTCCACTGCATGTTTCCAGACCTCCCCATGCTGACCACCCCATGGTGCTTTTCACCATCCTACATTGCCACTCACTGGCTATCCTGATTAAGGCCCCCCTATTCACACTACCCTGTGATGTTTTCTCACTCCTACAAGTGAATGGCCTGTTAGAAAGCCTAACAGTGTGCAACACCCGGGGATGTTTTTCAGAAACCTATCCTACATTGCCAATGCATGTTTCCTGACCTCCCCATGATGACCAGCCCATGGTGCTTTTCTCCATTCTACATTGCCACTCACTCCCTATCATAATTTAGGCTCTCCGATTCACACCACCCCGTGATGTTTTTCTCACTCCTACTACTGAAGGGCCTGTTAGACACACTTACAATGCGCCCCACCCCACAATGTTTTTCAGAAACCTATACTACATTGCCACTGCAAGTCTCCTGACCTCCCCATCCTGACAACCCTGTGGTGCTTTTCTCCATCCTACATTGCCACTCACTGCCTATCCTGATTCAGGCCCTCCGATTCACACCACCCCGTGATGTTTTTCAAACTTCTACTAGTCAATGGCCTATTAGAAACCCTTACAATGCGCACCAAACCGCGATGTTTTTCAGAAACCTATCGTACATTTCCACTGCATTTTTCCGGACCTCCCCGTGATGTCCACCCCGTGGTGCTTTTCAACATCCTACATTGCCACTCACTGCCTATCATAATTCAGGCCCTCCGATTCACACCACACCGTGATGTTTTTCTCACTCCTACTAGTTAATGGCCTTTTAGAAACACTTACAATGCGGACCAACCTGCGATTTTTTTCAGAAACCTATACCAAATTGCCACTGCATGTTTCCTGACCTCCCCATCCTGACCACCTCGTGGTGCTTTTCTCCATGCTACATTGCCACTCACTGCCTATGCTAATTCAGGCCCTCCTATTCACACCAGCCCGTGATGTTTTTCCCACTGCTACTAGTGAATGGCCTGTTAGAAACCCTTACAATGCGTACCACCCCGTGATGTTTTTCAGAAAAATATCCTACATTGCCACTGCATGTTTTCTGACCTCCCAATGCTGACCACCCCTGGTGCTTTACTCCATGCTACATAGCCACTCACTGTCTCTACTGATTCAGACCCTCTGATTCACACCACACCATGATGTATTTCTCACTCCTACGAGTGAATGGCCTGTTGGAAAACCTTACAATGCGCATCGCCCCGCGATGTTTTTCAAATACCTACCCTACATTGTCACAGCATGTTTCCTGACCTCCCCATCCTGACCTCCCCGTGGTGCTTTTCTCCATTCTTCATTGCCCTCAATGCCTATCGTAATTCAGGCCCTCCGATTCACACCACTCTGTGATGGTTTTCTCACTCCTACTAGTGAATGGACTGCTACAAACCCTTACAATGCGAAAGACACCGCGATGATTTTCAGAAACTTATCGTACATTGACATTGCATGTTTCCTCACCACCCCTTGCTCACCAACCTGTGGTGCTTTTCTCCATCCTACATTGCCACTCACTGTCTATCTTGATTCAGGCGCTCCGATTCACACCACACCATGATGTATTTCTCACTCCTACTAGTGAATGGCCTGTTAGAATCCCTTACAAGGTGCACTACCACGAGATGTTTTTCAGAAACCTAACCTACATTGACACTGCATGTTTCCTGACATCCCCATGCTGACCACACCATGGTGCTTTTCTCCATCCTACATTGCCACTCACTGCCTATCCTGATTCAGGCCCTCCGATTCACACCACCCAGTGATGTTTTTCTCACTTCTGCTAGTGAATAGGCGGTTAGAAACCCTTATAATGCGCACCACCCTGAGATGTTTTTCAGAAATCTATCCTACATTGCCACTGCATGTTTCCTGACCTCCCGATCCGGACCACCCCATGGTGCTTTTCTCCACCCTACATTGCCACTCACTGCCTATTATAATTCAGGCCCTCCGATTTACACCAACCCGTGATGTTTTTATCACTACTACTAGTGAATGGCCTGTTAGAAACCCTTACAATTCTCACCACCGCGATGTTTTTCAGAAACCTATCCTACATTGCCACTGCATGTTTCCTGACATCCCCATGCTCAACATGCCGTGGTGCTTTTCTCAATTATACATTGCCACTCACTGCCTATCCTGATTCAGGCCTTCCAATTCACACCACTTCGTGATGTATTTCTCACTCCTACTAGTGAATGGCCTGTTAGAAACCCTTACAATGTGCACCACCCCGCAATGTTTTTCAGAAACCTATCCTATATTGCCAATGCATGTTTCCTGACCTCCCCATGCTGACCACGCCGTGGTGATTTTCTCCTTCCTTCGTTGCCATTCACTGCCTATCCTAATTCAGAACATCCAGTTCACACCACCCCGTGATATTTTTCTCACTCCTACTAGTGAATGGCCTGTTAGAAACCCTTACAATTCGAACCACCCCGCGTTGTTTTTCAGATACCTATCCTACATTACCCCTGCATGTTTCCTGAGCTTCCCATGTTGACCATCCCGTGGTGCGTTTCTCCATGCTACATTGCCACTCACACTGCCTAACCTGATTCAGGGCTTCCGATTTACACCACCCTTTGATGCTTTTCTCACTCCTACTAGTGAATGGCCTGTTAGAAACCCTTACAATGCGCACCACCCCGTGATGTTTTTCAGAAACCTATCCAACATTTCCACTGCATGTTTCCTGACCTTCCCATGCTGACCACACCGTGGTGCTTTTCTCCTCTTTACATTGCCACTCAGTGCCTATCCTAATTCAGGCCCTCCGATTCACACCACCCCATGATGTATTTCTCACTCCTACTAGTGAATGGCCTGTTAGAAACCCTTACAATGTACACCACCACGCGATGTTTTTCAGAAACCTATCCTAAATTGCCACTGCATGTTTCCAGACCTTCCCATGCTCACCGTGCCGTGGTGCTTTTCTCGATCCTACATTGCCACTCACTGCCTATCCTTGTTGAGGCCCTCCGATTCACACCATCTGGGGTTGTTTTTCAAACTTCTACTAGTGAATGGCGTTTTAGAAACCCTTATAATGCGCACCACCCCGCGATGTTTTTCAGAAACTTATCCTACATTTCCACTGCATGTTTCCAGACCTCCCCATGCTGACCACCCCATGGTGCTTTTCACCATCCTACATTGCCACTCACTGCCTATACTGATTCAGGCCCCCCTATTCACATCACCCTTTGATGTTTTTCTCACTCCTACTAGTGAATGGCCTGTTAGAAACCCTTACAATGCACACCACCCCGCTTTTTTTTTTCAGAAACGTATCCTACATTGCCACTGCATGTTTCCTCACCTCCCCATGCTGACCACCCTGTGGTGCTTTTTCCATCCTACATTGCCACTAAATGCCTATCCTAATTTAGGCTCTCCGATTCACACCACCCCGTGATATTTTTCTCACTCCCACTAGTGAATGGCCTGTTAGAAACCCTTACAATGCGCTCCACCCCGCTTTTTTTTTCAGAAACCAATCCTACATTGCCATGCATGTTTCATGACCTCCCCATCCTGACCACCCCGTGTTGCTTTTCTCCATGGTACATTGCCACTCACTGCCTATCCTGATTCAGGCCCTTTGATTCACACCACAACGTGATGTTTTTCTCACTCTTACAAGTGAATTTCCAGGTAGAATCCATTACAATGCGCACCACCCCGTGATGTTTTTCAGAAAACTATCCTACATTGCCTCTGCATGTTTCCTGACCTTCCCATGCTGACCACACCGTGGTGCTTTTCTCCTCTTTACATTGCCACTCACTGCCTATCCTAATTCAGGCCCTCCGATTCACACCACCCCATGATGTATTTCTCACTCCTACTAGTGAATGGCCTGTTAGAAACCCTTACAATGCACACCACCACGCGATGTTTTTCAGAAACCTATCCTACATTGACACTGCATGTTTCCTGACCTTCCCATGCTCACCGTGCCGTGGTGCTTTTCTTGATCCTACATTGCCACTCACTGCCTATCCTGATTCAGGCCCTCCGATTCACACCACCTGGGGTTGTTTTTCAAACTTATACTAGTGAATGGCCTTTTAGAAACCCTTTTAATGCGCACCACCCCGCGATGTTTTTCAGAAACTTATCCTACATTTCCACTGCATGTTTCCAGACCTCCCCATGCTGACCACCCCATGGTGCTTTTCACCATCCTACATTGCCACTCACTGCCTATACTGATTCAGGCCCCTCTCTTCACATCACCCTTTGATGTTTTTCTCACTCCTACTAGTGAATGGCCTGTTAGAAACCCTTAAAATGCACACCACCCCGCTTTTATTTTTCAGAAACGTATCCTACATTGCCACTGCATGTTTCCTTACCTCCCCATGCTGACCACCCTGTGGTGCTTTTTCCATCCTACATTGCCACTCAATGCCTATCCTAATTCAGGCTCTCCGATTCACACCACCCCGTGATATTTTTCTCACTCCCACTAGTGAATGGCCTGTTAGAAACCCTTACAATGCGCTCCACCCCGCTTTTTTTTTTCAGAAACCAATTCTACATTGCCATGCATGTTTCATGACTTCTGGATCCTGACCACCCCGTGGTGCTTTTCTCCATCTTACATTGCCTCTCACTCCCTAACATAATTCAGGCCCTCTGATTCACACCACCACGTGATGTTTTTCTCACTCCGACTATTGAATGGCCTGCTGGAAACCCTTACAATGCGCCCCACCCCACGATGTTTTTCAGAAACCTATACTACATTGCCACTGCGTTTTTCCTGACCTCCCCATCCTGACAACCCTGTGGTGCTTTTCTCCTTCCTACATTGCAGCTCACTGCCTATCCTGATTCAGGCCCTCCGATTCACACAACCCCGTGATGTTTTTCTCACTCCGACTAGTGAATGGCTTGTTAGAAAATCTTACAATGCGCACCACCCCGCGATGTTGTTCAGAAACCTATGCTACATTTCCACTGCATGTTTCCTGACATCCCCATGCTGTCCACCCCGTGGTGCTTTTCACCATCCTACATTGCCACTCACTGCCTATCCTAATTCAGGCCCTCCGATTCACACCAGCCCGTGATGTTTTTCTCATTGCTACTAGTGGATGGCCTGTTAGAAACTCTTAAATGCGCACCACCCCGTGATGTTTTTCAGAAAAATATCCTACATTGCCACTGCATGTTTCCTGACCTCCCCATGGGGACCACCCCTGGTGCTTTTCTCCATGCTACATAGCCAATAACTGTCTATCCTGATTCAGGCCCTCTGATTTACACCACCCCGTGATGTTTTTCTCACTCCTACTAGTGAATGGCCTGTTAGAAACCCTGACAATTAGCACCACCATTCTTTTCTTTTCAGAAACCTATCCTACATTGCCACTGCATGTTTCCTCACCTCCCAATGCTGACCAACCTGTGGTGCTTTTCTCCATCCTACATTGTAACTCAATGCCTATCCTAATTTAGTCCCTCCGATTCAGACCACCCCGTGACGTTTTTTTTACTCCTACTAGTGAATGGCCTGCTGCAAACGCTTACAATACGTACCACCAAGCGATGTTTTTCAGAAAAACTATCCTACATTGCCATTGCATGTTTCCTGGCCTCCCCATGCTCACCAACCCGCGGTGCTTTTCTCCATCCCACATTGCCACTCACTTTCTATCTTGATTCAGGCCTTCCAATTCACACCACCCCGTGATGTTTTTCTCATTCCTACTAGTGAATGGCCTTTTAGAAACCCTTACAATGCGCACCACCCCGCGATCATTTTCAGAACCGTATCCCACATTTCCACTGCATGTTTCCTGTCCTCCCCGTGCTGACCACCCCATGGTGCTTTTCTCCATCCTACATTGCCACTCCCTGTCTATCATATTACAGGCCCTCCGATTCACACCACCCCGTAATGTTTTTCTCATTCCTACTAGTGAATGGCCTGTTAGAAACCCTTACAGTGCTCACCACACGGTGATGTTTTTCAGAAAACTATCCTACATTGCCACTGCATGTTGCCTGACCTCCCCATGCTGTCCACCCCGTCGTGTTTTTCTCCATCCTACATTGCCACTCACTGTCTATCTTGATTCAGTCCCTCTGATTCACACCACACCTTGATGTATTTCTCACTCCTACTAGTAAATGGCTTGTTAGAAAGCCTCACAATGCGCACCACACCGCGATATTTTGCAGAAACCTGTCCTATATTGCCACTGCATGTTTCCTGACTTCCCCATGTTGACCAACCCGTGGTGCTTTTCTCCATTCTTCATTGCCACTCAATGCCTATCCTAATTCAGGCACTCTGATTCACACCACCCCGTGATGTTTTTCTCACTCCTACTAGTGAATGGCCTGTTAGAAACCCTTACAATGCGCACCACCCCGTGTTGTTTTTCTGAAAACTATCCTACATTGCCACTGCATGTTTCCTGACCTCCCCATGCTGACAACCCCGTCGTGCTTTTCTCCATCCTGCATTGCCACTCACTGCCTATCCTAATTCAGGCCCTCCGATTCACACCGCCCCGTGATGTTTTTCTCACTCCTACTAGTGAATGGCTTGTTAGAAACCCTTACAATGTGCACCACCCTGCTTTTGTTTTCGGAAACCTATCCTACATTGCTACTGCATGTTTCCTCAAATCCCTATGCTGACCAACCTGTGGTGCTTTTCTCCATCCTACATTGCCACTCAATGCCTATCCTAATTCACGTCCTCCGATTCAAACCACCCCGTGATATTTTTCTCATTCCTACTAGTGAATGGATTGTTAGAAACCCTTAAAATGCGCACCACCCAGCGATGTTTATCAGAAACCTATTCTTCTTTGCCACTGCATGTTTCCTTGCATCCCCATGCTGACAAACCCGTGGATTTTTCTACATCCTACATTACCACTCACAGCCTATCCTACTAAGCCCCTACGATTCACACCACAACGTGATGTTTTTTTCACTCCTACTTGTGAATGGCTTGTTAGAAATCCTTAAAATGTGCACCACCCCGCGATGTTTTTCCGAAAATTATCCTACATTGCCACTGCATGTTTCTGACCTCCCCATGCTGACCAACCTGTGGTGCTTTTCTCGATCCTGCATTGCAACTCAATGCCTATCCTAATTAAGGCCCTCCGAATCACACCACCCGAGACGTTTTTTTCACTCCTACTTCTGAACGGCCTGTTAGAAAGCCTTACAATGCGCACCACCGCGTGATGTTTTTCAGAAACCTATCCTACATTTCCACTGCATGTTTCCTGACCTCCCCATGTTGACCACCCCGTGGTGCTTTTCTGCATTTTTCATTGGCACTCCCTGCCTATCCTAATTCAGGCCCTCCAATTCACACCACCCCGGGATGTTTTTCTCACTCCTACTAGTGAATGGCCTGTTAGAAACCCTGACAATTAGCACCACCCCTCTTTTCTTTTCAGAAACCAATCCTACATTGCCACTGCATGTTTCCTCACCTCCCCATGCTGACCAACCTGTGGTGCTTTTCTCCATCCTACGTTGCCACACAATGCCTATCCTAATTCAGGCCCTCCAATTCACACCACCCCATGATATTGTTCTCACTCCTACTAGTGAATGGCCTTTTAGAAACCCTTACAATGCGCACCACCCAGCGATGTTTATCAGAAACCTATTCTACATTGCCACTGCATGTTTCCTTGCCTCCCCATGCTGAAAAACCTGTTGTGCTTTTCTCCATCCTACATTGCCACACACAGCCTATCCTACTTCAGGCCGTCTGATTCACACCACCCCGTGATGTTTTTTTCACGCCTAGTTGTGAATGGCCTGTTAGAAACCCTTACAATGCGCACCACCCTGCTTTTATTTTCGGAAACCTATCCTACATTGCCACTGCATGTTACCACACCTCCCTATGCTGACCACCCTGTGGTTCTTTTCTCCATCCTACATTGCCACTCCCTGCCTATCCAAATTCACGCCCTCCGATTCACACCACCCCGTGATATTTTTCTCATTCCTACTAGTGAATGGATTGTTAGAAACCCTTAAAATGCGCACCACCCAGCAATGTTTATCAGAAACCTATTCTACTTTGCCACTGCATGTTTCCTTGCATCCCCATGCTGACAAACCCGTGGTTTTTTTTCCCATCCTACATTGCCACTCACAGCCTATCCTAATTCAGCCCTTACGATTCACACCACACCGTGATGTTTTTTTCACTCCTACTTGTCAATGGCTTGTTAGAAATCCTTAAAATGTGCACCACCCCGCGATGTTTTTCACAAAACTCTCCTACCTTGCCACTGCATGTTTCCAGACCTCCCCATGCTGACCACCCTGTGGTGCTTTTCTCCATCCTGCATTGCAACTCAATTCCTATCCTAATTATGGCCCTCCGATTCACACCACCCTGTGACGTTTTTTTCTCTCCTACTTCTGAATAGCTTGTTAGAAAGCCTTACAATGCGCCCCAACTCACGTTGTTTTTCAGAAACCTATCCTACATTGCCACTGCATGTTTCCTGACCTCTCCTGTTGACCACCCCGTGGTGCTTTTCTCCATTCTTCATTGCCACTCACTGCTTATCCTAATTCAGGCCCTCCGATTAACACCACCCCGTGATGTTTTTCTCACTCCTACTAGTGAATGGCCTGCTACAAACGCTTACAATGCGCAGCACCCCGCGATGTTTTTCAGAAAGTCTATCCTACATTGCCATTGCATGTTTCCTGACCTCCCCATGCTCACCAACCCATGGTCCTTTTCTCCTTCCTATATTGCCACTCACTGTCTATCGTAATTCAGGCCCTCCGATTCACACCACCCCGTGATGTTTTTCTCACTCCTACTAGTGAATGGCTTGTTAGAAACCCTTACAATGCGCACAACCCGGTGATGTTTTTCAGAAACCTATCCTACATTGCCAATGCATGTTTCCTGACCTCCCCATGCTGACCACCCCATGGTGCTTTTCTCCATCCTACATTGCCACTCAATGCCTCTCCTGACAGGCCCTCCGATTCACACCACCCCGTTTTATTTTTTTCACTCCTACTAGTGAATTGCCTGTTAGAAACCCTTACAATGCGCACCACCTCGCGAAGTTTTTCAGAAACCTATCCTACATGCCACTGCATGTTTCTTGACTTCCCCATGCTGACCACACCATGGTACATTTCTCCATTTTTCGTTGCCACTCACTGCCTATACTTATTCAGGCCCTCCGATTCCCCCCACCCCGTGATGTTTTTCTCATTCCGACTTGAGAATGGCTTGTTAGAAAGCCTTACACGGCGCAACACCCGTCGATGTTTTTCAAAAACCTATCCTACATTGCCAATGCATGTTCCCTGACTCCCCATGCTGACCTCCCCGTGGTGCTTTTCTCCATCCTACATAGCCACTCACTGCCTATCTTATTCAGGCTCTATGATTCAGACCACCCCGTGATGTTGTTTTCACTCCTACTTGTGAATGGCTTGTTAGAAATCCTTACAATGCGCACTACCCTGTGATGTTTTTCAGAAAACCTTCCTACGTTGCCAATGCATGTTTCCTGACATCCCCATGATGACCAACCCGTGGTGCTTTTCTCCATCCTACATTGCCACTCACTGCCTATCCTAATTCAGGCCCTCCGATTCACACCACCCCGTGATGTTTTTCTCACTCCTACTAGTGAGTGGCCTGTTAGAAATACTTACAATGCGCACCACGCCGCGATGTTTTTCAGAAACCTATTCTACATTGCCAGTGCATGTTTCCATGCCTCCCCATGCTGACAAACCCGTGGTGCTTTTCTGCATCCTACATTGCCACTCACAGCCTATCATAATTCAGGCCCTCCGATTCACACCACCCCGTGGTGTTTTTTTCACTTCTACTTGTGAATGCCTTGTTAGAAATTCTTATAATGTGCACCACTGCGCGATGTTTTTCAGAAACCTATCCTGCATTGCCACTGCATGTTTCCTGACCTCCCGATGTTGACCACCCCGTGGTGCTTTTCTCCAATCTTCATTGCCACACACTGCCTATCCTAATTCAGGCCTTCCGATTCACACCACCCCCTCGATGTTTTTCTCACTCCTACTAGTGCATGGCCTGCTACAAACCCTTACAATGCGCACCAAGCCGCGATGTTTTTCAGAAAAACTATCCTACATTGCCATTCCATGTTTCCTGACCTCCACATGCTCACCAACCCGTGGTGCTTTTCTCCATCCTACATTGCCACTCACTGTCTATCTTGATTCAGGCCTTCCAATTCACACCACCCCGTGATGTTTTTCTCACGCCTACTAGTGAGTGGCCTGCTACAAACCCTTACAATGCATACCACCAAGCATTGTTTTTCAGAAACCTATCCTACATTACCATTGCATGTTTCCTGACCTCCCCATGGTCAGCAATCCGGTGTGCTTTTCTCCATCCTACATGGCCACTCACTGCCTAAATTAATTCAGGCCCTCTGATTCAAAACACACCATGATGTATTTCTAACTCCTACTAGTGAAATGCCTGTTAGAAAGCCTTAAAATGCGCACCACCCCGCTATGTTTTTCAGAAACCTGTCCTACATTGCCATTGCATGTTTCCTGACCTCCCCATGCTCACCAACCCGTGGTGCTTTTTCCATCCTACATTGCCACTCAATGTCTATCTTGATTCAGGCCCTCCGATTCACACCACACCATGATGTATTTCTCACTCCTAATAGTGAATGGCCTGTTAGAAACCCTTACAATATGCACCACCGCGCGATGTTTTTCAGAAACCTATCCTTCATTGCCATTGCATGTTTCCTGACCTCCCCATGCTCACCAACGCATGGTGCTTTTCTATATCATACATTGTCACTAACTGTCTATCTTGATTCAGGCCTTCCAATTCACACCACTCCGTGATATTTTTGTCACTTCTACTAGTGAATGTCCTGTTAGAAACCCTTACAATGCGCACCACCCCGCGATGTTTTTTAGAAACCTATTCTACATTGCCAGTGCATGTTTCCTTGCCTCCCCATGCGGACAAACCCGTGGTGCTTTTCTGCATCCTACATTGTCACTCACAGCCTATCATAATTCAGATCCGCCAATTCACACCACCCCGTGATGTTTTTTTCACTTCTAATTGTGAATGCCTTGTTAGAAATTCTTATAATGCGCACCACTCCGCGATGTTTTTCAGAAACCTATCCTACATTGCCACTGCATTTTTCCTGACCTCCCGATGTTGACCACCCGGTGGTGCTTTACTCCAATCTTCATTGCCACGCACTGCCTATCCTAATTCAGGCCCTCTGATTCACACCACCCCTTGATGTTTTTCTCACTCCTACTAGTGAATGGCCTGCTACAAACCCTTACAATGCATACCACCCCGCATTGTTTTTCAGAAACCTATCCTACATTGCCATTGCATGTTTCTGACCTCCTCATGGTCACCAACCCGTGATGATTTTCTCCATCCTACATTGCCACTCACTGTCTATCTTGATTCAGGCCCTCTGATTCACAGCACACCATGATGTATTTCTCACTCCTACTAGTGAATGGCCTGTTAGAAACCCTTACAATGCGCACCACCCCGCGATGTTTTTCAGAAACCTATTCTACATTGCCAGTGCATGTTTCCATGCCTCCCCATGCTGACAAACCCGTGGTGCTTTTCTGCATCCTACATTGCCACTCACAGCCTATCATAATTCAGGCCCTCCGATTCACACCACCCCGTGATGTTTTTTTCACTTCTACTTGGGAATGCCTTGTTAGAAATTCTTATAATGTGCACCACTCCGCGATGTTTTACAGAAACCTATCCTACATTGACACTGCATGTTTCCTGACCTCCCGATGTTGACTACCCCTTGGTGCTTTTCTCCAATATTCATTGCCACACACTGCCTATCCTAATTCAGGCCCTCCGATTAACACCACCCCCGCGATGTTTTTCTCACTCCTACTAGTGAATGGCCTGCTACAAACCCTTACAATGCGCACCACCCAGCGATGTTTTTCAGAAAAACTATCCTACATTGCCATTGCATGTTTCCTGACCTCCCCATGGTCAGCAATCCAGTGTGCTTTTCTCCATCCTACATTGCCACTCACTGCCTAAATTAATTCAGGCCCTCCGATTCACAGCACACCATGATGTATTTCTCACTCCTACTAGTGAAATGCCTGTTAGAAAGCCTTAAAATGCGCACCACCCCACGATGTTTTTCAGAAACCTGTCCTACATTGCCATTGCATGTTTTCTGACTTCCCCATGCTCACCAACCCGTGGTGCTTTTTTCCATCCTATTTTGCCACTCAATGTCTATCTTGATTCAGGCCCTCCGATTCACACCACACCATGATGTATTTCTCACTCCTACTAGGGAATGGCCTTTTGAAAACCCTTACAATACGCACCACCCTGCGATGTTTTTGAGAAACCTATCCTTCATTGCCAATGCATGTTTCCTGACCACCCCATGCTGACTACAACTTCGTGCTTTTCTCCATCCTGTATTGCCAATCAATGCCTCTCTTGATTCAGGCCCTCTGAATCACACCACCCCGTTTTATTTTTTTCTCACTCCTACTAGTGAATGGCCTGTTAGAAACCGTTACAATGCGCACCACCCCGCGATATTTTTCATAAACCTGTCCTACATTGCCATTGCATGTTTCCTGACCTCCCCATGCTCACCAACGCATGGTGCTTTACTCCATCCTACATTGCCACTAACTGTCTATCTTGATTCAGGCCTTCCAATTCACACCACTCCGTGATGTTTTTCTCACTTCTACTAGTGAATGGCCTGTTAGAAACCCTTAAAATGCGCACCACCCCACGAAGTTTTTCAGAAACCTATTCTACATTTCCACTGCATTTTTCCTGACATGCCCATGGTGACCACCCCGTGGTGCTTGTCTCCTTGCTACATTGCCTTTCACTGCCTATTCTAATTCAGGCCCTCTGATTCACACCACCCCGTGATGTTTTTCTCACTCCTACTAGTGAATGGCCTGCTACAAACCCTTACAATGCAAACCACCCCGCATTGTTTTTCAGAAACCTATCCTACATTGCCATTGCATGTTTCCTGACCTCCGCATGGTCACCAACCCGTGGTGATTTTCTCCATCCTACATTGCCACTCACTGTCTATTTTGATTCAGGCCCTCTGATTCACAGCACACCATGATGTATTTCTCACTCTGACTAGTGAATGGCTTGTTAGAAAGCCTCACAATGCGCACCACCCCGCGATGTTTTTCAGAAACCTGTCCTATATTGCCACTGCATGTTTCCTGACCTCCCCATGATGATCAACCCGTGGCGCTTTTCTCCATTCTTCATTGCCACTCAATGCCTATCCTAATTCAGGCCCTCTGATTCACAGCACACCATGATGTATTTCTCACTCCGACTAGTGAATGGCTTGTTAGAAAGCCTCACAATGCGCACCACCCCGTGATGTTTTTCCGAAAACTATCCTACATTGCCACTGCATGTTTCCTGACCTCTCCATGCTGACAACCCCGTCGTGCTTTTCTCCATCCTGCATTGCCACTCACTGCCTATCCTAATTCAGGCCCTCCGATTCACACCGCCCTGTGATGTTTTTCTCACTCCTACTAGTGAATGGCCTGTTAGAAACCCTTACAATGCGCACCACCCTGCTTTTATTTTCGAAAACCTATCCTACATTGCTACTGCATGTTTCCTCACCTCCCTATGCTGAACAACCTGTGGTGCTTTTCTCCATGCTACATTGCTACTCAATGCCTATTCTAATTCACGTCCTCCGATTCACACCACCCCGTGATATTTTTCTCATTCCTACTAGTGAATGGATTGTTAGAAACCCTTAAAATGCGCACCACCCAGCGATGTTTATCTGAAACCTATTCTACTTTGCCACTGCATGTTTCCTTGCATCCCCATGCTGACAAACCCGTGGTTTTTTTCTCCATCCTACATTGCCACTCACAGCCTATCCTAATTCAACCCCTACGATTCACACCACACCGTGATGTTTTTTTCACTCCTGCTTGTCAATGGTTTGTTACAAATCCTTAAAATGTGCACCACCCCGCGATGTTTTTCAGAAAATTACCCTACATTGCCACTGCATGTTTCCTGACCTCCCCATGCTGACCACCTGTGGTGCTTTACTCGATCCTGCATTGCAACTGAATGCCTATCCTAATTAAGGCCCTCCGATTCACACCACCCGTGACGTTTTTTCACTCCTACTTCTGAATAGTTGTTAGAAAGCCTTACAATACGCACCAACGCATGATGTTTTTCAGAAACCTATCCTACATTGCCACTGCATGTTTCCTGACCTCCCCATGTCGACTACCCCGTGGTGCTTTTCTCCATCCTACATTGCCACTCACTGTCTATCTTGATTCAGACCTTCCAAATCACACCACCCCGTCATGTTTTTCTCACTCCTACTAGTGAATGGCCTGCTACAAACCCTTACAATGCATACCACCCCACATTGTTTTTCAGAAACCTATCCTACATTGCCATTGCATGTTTCCTGACCTCCCCATGGTCACCAATCCGTGGTGCTTTTCTCAATCCTACATAGCCACTCATTGCCAATATTAATTCAGGCCCTCCGATTCAAACCACACCATGATGTATTTCTCACTCCTACTAGTGAATGACCTGTTAGAAAGCCTTAAAATGCGCACCACTCCGCGATGTTTATTAGAAACCTGTCCTACATTGCCATTGCATGTTTCCGGACCTCCCCATGCTCACCTACCCGTGATGCTTTTTTCCATCCTACATTGCCACTCAATGTCTATCTTGATTCAGGCCCTCCGATTCACACCACACCATGATGTATTTCTCACTCCTACTAGTGAATGGCCATTTAGAAACCCTTACAATGCGCACGACCCCGTGATGTTTTTCAGAAACCTATCCTACATTTCAACTGCATGTTTCCTGACCTGCCCATGGTGACCACCCCGTGGTCCTTTTCTCCATCCTACATTGCCACTCACTGCCTATCATAATTCAGGCCCTCTGATTCACACAACCCCCTTATGTTTTTCTCACTACTACTAGTGAATGGCCTGTTAGAAACCCTTAAAATGCACACCACCCTTCATTGTTTTTCAGAAACCTATCCTTCATTGCCAATGCATGTTTCCTTGCCTCCCCATGCTGACAAACCTGTGGTGCTTTTCTCCCTCATACGTTGCCACTCACCGCCTATGCTAATTCAGGCCCTCCGATTCACACCACCACGTGATGTTTTTTTAACTCCTACTTGTGAATGGCTTGTTAGAAATTCTTATAATGCGCAACACCCAGCGATGTTGTTCAGAAACCTATCCTACATTGCCACTGCATGTTTCCTGACCTCACCATTTTGACCATCCCGTGGTGCTTTTCTCCAATCTTCATTGACATGCACTGTCTATCCTAATTCAGGCCCTCCGATTCACACCACCCCGTGATGTTTTTCTCGCTCCTACTAGTGAATGGCCTGTTAGAAAACCTTACTATGCGCACCAACAGGCGATATTTTTCAGAAACCTATCCTACATTGCCAATGCATGTTTCCTGACTCCCCATGCTGACCACCCCGTGGTGCTTTTCTCCATCCTACATAGCCACTCACTGCCTAAATTAATTCAGGCCCTACGATTCACACCACCCCATGATGGTTTTTTCAATCCTACTAGTGAATGGCCTGTTAGAAATCCTTACAATGCGCACCACCCCGTGATGTTTTTCAGAAAACTATCCAACATTGCCAATGCATGTTTCCTGATCTCCCCATGAGGACCACCCCGTGGTGCTTTTCTCCATCCCACATTGCCACTCACTGCCTATCCTAATTCAGGCCCTCTGATTCACACCACCCCATGATGTTTTTGTCACTCCTACTAGTGAATGGCCTGTTATAAACCCTTAAAATGCGCACCAACCCGCTTTTTTTTTTTTCAGAAACCTATCCTACATTGCCACTGGATGTTTCCTCACCTCCCAATGCTGAACACCTTGTGGTGCTTTTCTCCGTCCTACATTGCCACTCAATGCCTATCCTAATTCAGGCCCTCCGATTCACACCACCCTGTGATGTTGTTCTCACTCCTACTAGTGAATGGCCTGTTAGAAATCCTTACAATGCGCACCACCCCGTGATGTTTTTCAGAAACCTATCTTACATTGCCAATGCATGTTTCCTGACCACCCCATACTGACCACACCATGGTGCTTTTCTCCAGTTTACGTTGCCACTCACTGACTTTCCTAATTCAAGCCCTCCAATTCACACCACCCCGTGATGTTTTTCTCATTCCTACTAGTGAATGGCCTGTTAGAAACCCTTACAATGTGCCCCACCCCGCGATGTTTTTCAGAAACCTATCCTACATTGCCACTGCATGTTTCCTGACATCCCCTTCCTAACCACCCTGTGGAGCTTTTCTCCATCCTACATTACCACTCACTGCCTGTTCTGATTCAGGCCCTCCGATTCACACCACCCCGTGAAGTTTTTCTCACTTCTACTAGTGAATGGCTTGTTAGAAACCCTTACAATGCGTACCACCCCGCGATGTTTTTTCGAAACCTATCCTACATTGCCACTGCATGTTTTCTGACCTCCCCATGATGACCACACCGTGGTGCTTTTCTCCATTTTACGTTGCCACTCACTGCCTATCCTAATTCAGGCCCTCCGATACACACCACCCCGTGATGTTTTTCTCACTCCTACTAGTGAATGACCTGTTAGAATGCCTGAGAATGCGCACCACCCGGCGATGTTTTTCAGAAACCTATCCTACTTTGCCAATACATTTTTCCTGACATCCCCATGCTGACCACCTCGTGGTGCTTTTCTCCAACCTACATTGCCACTCAATGCCTATCCTAATTCAGAACATCTGATTCAAACCACTCCATGATGTTTTTCTCATTCCTACTAGTGAATGGCCTGTTAGAAACCCTTACATAGAGCACCACCCCGTGATGTTTTTTTGAAAAATATCCTACATTGCCACTGCATGTTTCCTGACCTCCCCATGCTGACCACCCTGTGGTGCTTTTCTCCATCCTACATTGTAATTCAATGCCTATCCTAATTCCGGCCCACCGATTCACACCACCCAGTGACGTTTTTCTTCACTCCTACTTCTGAATGGCTTGTTAGAAAGCCTTACAATGCGCACCAACCCACGATGTTTTTCAGAAACCTATCCTACATTGCCACTGCATGTTTCCTGACCTCCCCATGTTGACTACGCCGTGGTGCTTTTCTCCATTCTTCATTGCCACTCACTGCCTATCCTAATTCAGGCCCTCCGATTCACACCACCCTGCGATGTTTTTCTCACTCCTACTAAGGAATGGCCTGCTACAAACCCTTACATTGCGCACCACCCCGCGATGTTTTTCAGAAAAACTATCCTACATTGCCATTGCATGTTTCCTGACCTCCCCATGCTCACCAACGCGTGGTGCTCTTCTCCATCCTACATTGCCTCTAACTGTCTATCTTGATTCAGGCCTTCCAATTCACACCACCCCGTGATGTTTTTCTCACTTTTACTAGTAAATGGCCTGTTAGAAACCATTACAATGCTCACCCCCCCGCGATGTTTTTCAGAAACCTATCCTACATTTCCACTGCATGTTTCCTGACCTGCCCATGGTGACCAGCCCGTGGTCCTTTTCTCCATCCTACATTGCCACTCACTGCCTATCATAATTCAGGCCCTCCCATTCACACCACCCCGTTATATTTTTCTAACTCCTACTTGTGACTAGCCTCTTAGAAACCCTTACAATGCACACCAACCGACATTGTTTTTCAGAAACCTACCCTACATTGCCAATGCATGTTTCCTGACCTCCCATGATGACCACCCCGTGGTGCTTTTCTGCATCATACATTGCCCCTCAATGCCTCTCCTGATTCAGGCCCTCCGATTCACACCACCCCGTGATGTTTTTCTCACTCATACTAGTGAATGGCTTCTTAAAAACCCTTACAATGCGCACCAACACACGATGTTTTTCAGTAACCTATCCTGCATTGCCACTGCATATTTCCTGACCTCCCCATGTTGACTACACCGTGGTGCTTGTCTCTATTCTTTATTGCCACTCACTGCCTATCCTAATTCAGGTCCTTCTATTCACACCACCCCGCGACGTTTTTCTAACTCCTACTAGTGAATGGCCTGCTACAAACCCTTAAAACGCGCACCACCCCGCGATGTTTTTCAGAAAAACTATCCTACATTGCCATTGCGTGTTTCCTGACCTGCCCATGCTCACCAACCCCTTGTGCTTTTCTCCATCCTACATTGCCACTAACTGTCCATCTTGATTCAGGCCTTCCAATTCACATCACCCCGTGATGTTTTTCTCACTTCTACTAGTGAATGGCCTGTTAGAAACCCTTACAATGTGCACCACCCCGCGATGTTTTTCAGAAACCTATCCTACATTTCCACTGCCTTTTTCCTGAGCTGCCCATGGTGACCACCCCGTGGTGCTTTTGTCCATCCTACATTGCCACTCACTGCCTATCATAATTCAGACCCTCCCAATCACACCACCCCGTTATATTTTTCTCAGTCCTACTAGTGAATGACCTGTTAGAAACCCTTACAATGCACACCAACCGACATTGTTTTTCAGAAACCTATCCTACATTGCCAATGCATGTTTCCTGACCTCCCCATCCTGACCACCCCGTGGTGCTTTTCTCCATTGTACATTGCCACTCAATGCCTCTCCTGATTCAGGCCCTCCGATTCACACCACCCTGTGATGTTTTTCTCACTCCTACTAGTGAATGGCTGTTAGAAACCCTTACAATGGGCACCACCCTGCGATATTTTTAAGAAACCTACCCTACATTGCCACTGCATGTTTCCTGACCTCCCCATGCTGACCACACCGTGGTGCTTTTCTCCATTTTACGTTGCCACTCACTGCCTATCCTAATTCAGGCCCTCCGATTAACATCACCCCTGACGTTTTTCTCACTCCTACTAGTGAAGGGCCTGTTAGAAACCCTTACAATGCGCACCACCCTGCGATGTTTTTCAGAAACCTATTCTACATTGCCACTGCATGTTTCCTTGCCTCCCCATGCTGACAAACCTGTGGTGCTTTTCTCCCTCATACGTTGCCACTCACCGCCTATGCTAATTCAGGCCCTCCGATTCACACCACCACGTGATGTTTTTTTCACTCCTACTTGTGAATGGCTTGTTAGAAATTCTTATAATGCACAACACCCCGCGATGTTGTTCAGAAACCTATCCTACATTGCCACTGCATGTTTCCTGACCTCACCATTTTGACCACCCCGTGGTGCTGTTCTCCAATCTTCATTGATATGCACTGCCTATCCTAATTCAGGCCCTCCGATTCACACCACCCCGTGATGTTTTTCTCGCTCCTACTAGTGAATGGCATGCTACAAACCCATACAATGCGTACCACCACGCGTTGTTTTTCAGAAACCTATCCTACATTGCCATTGCATGTTTCCTGACCTCCCCATGCTCATCAACCCGTGGTGCTTTTTTCCATCCTACATTGCCACTCTATGTCTATCTTGATTCAGGCCCTCGGATTCACGACACACCCTGATGTATTTCTCACTCCTACTAGTGAATGGCCTGTTAGAAAGCTTTACAATGCACACCGCCCCGCGATGTTTTTCAGAAACCTGTCCTACATTGCCACTGCATGTTTCCTGACCTCCCCATGTTGACCAATCCGTCGTGCTTTTCTCCATCCTACATTGCCACTCACTGCCTATCCTAATTCAGGCCCTCCGATTCACACCACCCCGTGATGTTTTTTTCACTCCTACTAGTGCATGGCCTGTTAGAAACCCTTACAATGCGTACCATCCTGCTTTTATTTTCAGAAAGCTATCCTATATTGCCATTGCATGCTTCCTCACCTCCCTATGCTGACCACCCTGTTGTGCTTTACTCCATGCTACATTGCCACTCAATGCCTATCCTAATTTAGGCCCTCCGATTCACACCACCCCGTGATGTTGTTCTCACTCCTACTAGTGAATGGATTGTTAGAAACCCTTACAATGCGCACCACCCAGCGATGTTTATCAGAAACCTATTCTACATTGCCACTGCATGTTTCCTTGCCTCCACATGCTGACAAACCCGTGGTTTTTTTCTCCATCCTACATTGCCACTCACAGCCTATCCGAATTCAGACTCTACGATTCACAGCACACTGTGATGATTTTTTCACTCCTACTTGTGAATGGCTTGTTAGAAACCCTTACAATGCGCACCACCCCGCGATGTTTTTCAGAAACCTATCCTACATTTCCACTTTATGTTTCCTGACTTCCCCATGCTGACCACCCCGTGTTGCTTTTCTCCATCCTATATTGCCACTCACTGCCTATCATAATTCAGGCAATCTGATTCACACCACCCCGTTATATTTTCCTCACACCTACTAGTGAATGGCCTGCAGAAACCCTTACAATGCGCACCACCATGCGATGTTTTTCAGAAACCTATCCTACACTGCCACTGCATGTTTTCTGACCTCCCCATGATGACCACACCGTGGTGCTTTTCTCCATTTTACGTTGCCACTCACTGCCTTTCCTAATTCAGGCCCTCCGATTCACACAACTCCGTGATGTTTTTTTCACTGCTACTAGTGAATGGCCTGTTAGAATGCCTTACAATTCGCACCACCCGGCGATGTTTTTCAGAAACCTATCCTACTTTGCCAATGCATTTTTCCTGACCTCCCCATGCTGACCACCCCGTGGTGCTTTTCTCCAAACTACATTGCCACTCACTGCCTATCCTAATTCAGAACATGTGATTCACACCAACCTGTGATGTTTTTCCCATTCCTACTAGTGAATGACCTGTTAGAAACCCTTACAATGCGCACCACCCCGCGATGTTTATCAGAAACCTATTCTACATTGCCACTGCATGTTTCCTTGCCTCCTCATGCTGACAAACCCGTGGTATTTTTCTCCATCCTACATTGCCACTCACAGCCTATCCGAATTCAGGCCCTCCGATTCACACCACCCCGTGATGTTTTTCTCACTCCTACTAGTGAATGGCCTGTTATAAACCCTTACAATGCGCACTACCCCGCTTTTTTTTCCAGAAACCTATCCTACATTGACACTGGATGTTTCCTGACCTCCCCATGCTGACCACCCTGTGGTGCTTTTCTCCATCCTACATTGCAACTCAATGCCTATCCTAATTCCGGCCCACAGATTCACACCACCCAGTGACGTTTTTCTTCACTCCTACTTCTGAATGGATTGTTAGAAAGCCTTACAATACGCACCAACCCATGATGTTTTTCAGAAACCTATCCTACATTGCCACTGCATGTTTCCTGACCTCCCTATGTTGACTAACCCGTGGTGCTTTTCTCCATCCTACATAGCCACTCACTGCCTAAAATAATTCAGGCCCTACGATTCACACCACCCCATGATGTTTTTTTCATTCCCACTAGTGAATGCCCTGTTAGAAATCCTTACAATGCGCACCACCCCGTGATGTTTTTCAGAAAACTATCCTACATTTCCAATGCATGTTTCCTGACCTCCCCATGATGACCACCCCGTGGTGCTTTTCTCCATCCCACATTGCCACTCACTGCCTAACCTAATTCAGGCCCTCTGATTCACACCACCCCATGATGTTTTTGTCACTCCTACTAGTGAATGGCCTGTTATAAACCCTTACAATGCGAACCACCCCCTTTTTTTTTCAGAAACCTATCCTACATTGCCACTGGATGTTTCCTCACCTCCCAATGCTGAACACCTTGTGGTGCTTTTCTCCGTCCTACATTGCCACTCAATGCCTATCCTAATTCAGGCCCCCCGAGGCACACCACCCCGTGATGTTTTTCTCATTCCTAGTAGTGAATGGCCTGTTAGAAAGCCTTACTATGCGCACCACCAGGCGATGTTTTTCAGAAACCTATCCTACATTGCCAATGCATGTTTCCCCACTCCACATGCTGACCACCCCGTGGTGCTTTTCTCCATCCTACATAGCCACGCACTGCCTAAATTAATTAAGGCCCTACGATTCACAACACCCTATGATGTTATTTTCACCTACAAGTGAATGGTCTGTTAGAATCCTGACAATGCATACCACCCCGTGATGTTTTTCAGAAAACTATCCTACATTGCCAATGCATGTTTCCTGACCTCCCCATGAGGACCACCCCGTGGTGCTTTTCTCCATCCCACATTGCCACTCACTGCCTATCCTAATTTAGGCCCTCTGATTCACACAACTTCATGAGGTTTTTGTCACTCCTACTAGTGAATGGCCTGTTATAAACCCTTACAATGCGCACCACCCCACTTTTTTTTTCAGAAACCTATCCTACATTGCCACTGGATGTTTCCTCTGCTCCCAATGCTGAACACCTTGTGGTGCTTTTCTCCGTCCTACATTGCCACTCAATGCCTATCCTAATTCAGGTCCCACGATGCACACCACCCCGTGATGTTTTTCTCATTCCTAGTAGTGAATGGCCCGTTAGAAAGCCTTACTATGTGCACCAACAGGCGAGGTTTTTCAGAAACCTATCCTACATTGCCAATGCATGTTTCCTGACTCCCCATGCTGACCACCCCGTGGTGCTTTTCTCCATCCTACATAGCCACTCACTGCCTAAATTAACTCAGGCCCTACGATTCACACCACCCCATGATGTTTTTTTCACTCCCACTAGTGAATGGCCTGTTAGAAATCCTTACAATGCGCACCACCCCGTGATGTTTTTCAGAAAACTATCCAACATTGCCAATGCATGTTTCCTGATCTCCCCATGAGGACCACCCCGTGGTGCTTTTCTCCATCCCACATTGCCACTCACTGCCTATACTAATTCAGGCCCTCTGATTCACACCACCCCATGATGTTTTTCTCATTCCTACTAGTGAATGGCCTGTTAGAAACCCTTACATAGAGCACCACCCCGTGATGTTTTTTTGAAAAATATCCTACATTGCCACTGCATGTTTCCTGACCTCCCCATGCTGACCACCCTGTGGTGCTTTTCTCCATCCTACATTGCAATTCAATGCCTATCCTAATTCCGGCCCACCGATTCACACCACCCAGTGACGTTTTTCTTCACTCCTACTTCTGAATGGCTTGTTAGAAAGCCTTACAATGCGCACCAACCCACGATGTTTTTCAGAAACCTATCCTACATTGCCACTGCATGTTTCCTGACCTCCCCATGTTGACTACGCCGTGGTGCTTTTCTCCATTCTTCATTGCCACTCACTGCCTATCCTAATTCAGGCCCTCCGATTCACACCACCCTGCGATGTTTTTCTCACTCCTACTAGGGAATGGGCTGCTACAAACCCTTACATTGCGCACCACCCCGCGATGTTTTTCAGAAAAACTATCCTACATTGCCATTGCATGTTTCCTGACCTCCCCATGCTCACCAACGCATGGTGCTCTTCTCCATCCTACATTGCCTCTAACTGTCTATCTTGATTCAGGCCTTCCAATTCACACCACCCCGTGATGTTTTTCTCACTTTTACTAGTGAATGGCCTGTTAGAAACCCTTACAATGCTCACCCCCCCGCGATGTTTTTCAGAAACCTATCCTACATTTCCACTGCATGTTTCCTGACCTGTTGGGAGCCGCAGCCCCGAGCCCGGTCGCCTTACTTGGCGGACGTGAGGCCTGTAGGAAAGAGCAAAGCCTGAGCTAGATTACCCCTCCCATCGAGTGTGCTAAGATGGCGCTTATCTCCTGCTTGGTAAACAACCCGCCCTGTAAGATCTCCTGCTTCACAACCTGCCCTGTAAGATAGTCTGCCTAGCAACAACTGATGTTAGCCAATCAGCCCGCATCGCGCGCTTTGAACTGATTGGCCACTGTAACCCTATAAAAGTGAGTGCCTCTCCCGCCACGAAAGAAGAAGCAGAAGAAGCACGCAAGGAGCCGCGGAGAGCGGACCGGTAGAGGCTTCGGGACAGACTGTAGGGAGAAGCACGCAAGGAGCCGCGGAGAGCGGACCGGTAGAGGCTTCGGGACAGACTGTAGGGAGAAGCACGCAAGGAGCCGCGGGGAGTGGACCAACAGAGGCTTCGGCCGGGAGGATTCCTGGGGCAGGCTGTACGGAGAAGGAAAATAAAAGAAAAGGTTGTCCACTGCCAGACTTTGTTGTGTGTCCTTCCTGCCGGCCAGGAGTGACATCGACATTTGGTGGCCCGCACGGGGAACAGCTGATCACCCCCGAGACGTGGCAGTGGACAACGCTCCAACTCAGAGCTGCAAGACAGGTGAGTAGAGGATAAACCTGGGCCCTGGGTGGCGCGCACCTACAGGGTTTGTAGACTCCTCTCAGGCTCACGCGTAAGTGGCGGATTCCTTGGGCCTCACGCGGTGAGTAACATATTAAAAAATGGGAAACATGCTAGGTAGCGGCACTAAGAGTGAGGGTGGTTGCGGGGAAAGCTCTCAAGAGCTTACAAAAGTGTGTAGGGCATTCGAACAGGCCCAGTCAGGGAGCTCCCAGGAGGGGTCCGTCAAAGGAGACAAAGATATAAAGGAGGAAGACGGGGCTCAGGCCTCGGAGTCGTCTGACTCCGAGAACGAGGAAGGCTTAGACAACGATGAGACCAAGGAGCCTAGATGCCAAGAGGATAGGCCGCTCGATAAGGAGTCGCAGGGTTCTTTCCCAGCGTTGCGCCGCGAATTGCGCTCCGCTCAACTTGGTCTGCGGAGGAGTAGAGAGCTCCTGAGCGCCCCCTGGCGCGAGAGGGAGGCGAAGCCTTCCGCCCCACCTTGGGGGCTGTTCCCGGAAGCGATCCCTCGCCACGAGGCGGCCGCGTGGGAGCTCCCTCCCCTTTCGCCAGAACAGGAAGTGATGCACGGGCCCCCATTTTCCGCCCAATCACGGCCGCCGTCTTATGCTCCGCCGCCGGCGGGTCGGTATTTTTACAGGCGGCTTTGGCAGGGGGGACGTTTGTCTCATGAGGTACATCCACCACCTGGGATAGATAGTGGCCCCTACGGGATATTTCCTGTACAAGTAGCTATGGGCCAGGGACGTAATGCATGGGAGCCTTTTGAGATAAAGCAGATTAGAGAACTTAAAAATACAGTTACAACCTTTGGGCCGACTGCGCCTTACACCATTGCCATGCTGGAGAACCTGTCTTCTGGGCCCCTCACCCCCGCGGACTGGATTCAGCTGGCAAAGGCGTGTCTGCCCTCGGGTAGTTACCTGGATTGGCGAGCCTGGTACACAGAGTTCTCTGCCGAGCAGGCTGAGAAAAACGCCGGTCGAGGAAATGGGGGCTGGAGATTTAGCTCAGCGGCATAAGCGCCTGCCTTGTAAGCAGGCAATCGCCAGTTCGATCCCTGGTACCAATTAAAAAAAAAAAAAAAAAAAGATAAAAATAAAAAATAAAAAACAAAAAGGGGGAGTAAGCCAAGGCCTGCCTCCAAAGGCGCGGTTATCTATGGCATGACAATGGATGGGCCCGGATCCGGTAATCAGCTGGAACCGAGGCGCGGTTTGTGTTTTTCTGCAGGAATCGGGACGAGAACCACTGTGGGTACCGGAGAGACTGACACGGGCAACAAAGCCCTCGACTGAAGATCAGACCTGCCCTACCGGAGATCCATCACAGACCAACCAACAAGATGAATAGAAATAGCGGTAGCCCAAAATGGACAAAAAGATCCTCAGGCATATGCATGGCTCGCTCGCCTAGCCTACGACCGAGTCTAGGGGCGGTGAGCTTCCCACACTCCTCCTCTAAAAAATTATGACATAGCTGGGTAGGAGAGTCAATGACGGGTAAGAGCGTACTCCCCCGGTGCGACTCAACCTAAGCCAGGCCCTACCCCATCCTGCACGTAAGCCGCTGGACTGTTAGATGCTGCCCAGGTCTAAATTTCTCTCCGAGGGGATTTCTTTACGGAGAGGAAATGAGTGCAAGCTTGTGTGCATCCAGGTTCCGTCCAGTTTGTGCCTGGCCCTAGAAAAAGGACGAGGGCCTCAGGGCCTTGGCAGACCATGGCACGGCCGACCAGGGTCTAAGCCAAGGACCTACGGTGGGCCTACGCATAGGGCATAAGCCTCTGCACCCAGTCCAGGAAGGGCTACGATGCGCACATTCATAAAAAATAAAAAAGGGGGAGATGTTGGGAGCCGCAGCCCCGAGCCCGGTCGCCTTACTTGGCGGACGTGAGGCCTGTAGGAAAGAGCAAAGCCTGAGCTAGATTACCCCTCCCATCGAGTGTGCTAAGATGGCGCTTATCTCCTTCTTGGTAAACAACCCGCCCTGTAAGATCTCCTGCTTCACAACCTGCCCTGTAAGATAGTCTGCCTAGCAACAACTGATGTTAGCCAATCAGCCCGCATCGCGCGCTTTGAACTGATTGGCCACTGTAACCCTATAAAAGTGAGTGCCTCTCCCGCCACGAAAGAAGAAGCAGAAGAAGCACGCAAGGAGCCGCGGAGAGCGGACCAGTAGAGGCTTCGGGACAGACTGTAGGGAGAAGCACGCAAGGAGCCGCGGAGAGCGGACCGGTAGAGGCTTCGGGACAGACTGTAGGGAGAAGCACGCAAGGAGCCGCGGGGAGTGGACCAACAGAGGCTTCGGCCGGGAGGATTCCCGGGGCAGGCTGTACGGAGAAGGAAAATAAAAGAAAAGGTTGTCCACTGCCAGACTTTGTTGTGTGTCCTTCCTGCCGGCCGGGAGTGACATCGACACTGACCTGCCCATGGTGACCAGCCCGTGGTCCTTTTCTCCATCCTACATTGCCACTCACTGCCTATCATAATTCAGGCCCTCCCATTCACACCACCCCGTTATATTTTTCTAACTCCTACTTGTGACTAGCCTCTTAGAAACCCTTACAATGCACACCAACCGACATTGTTTTTCAGAAACCTACCCTACATTGCCAATGCATGTTTCCTGACCTCCCATGATGACCACCCCGTGGTGCTTTTCTGCATCGTACATTGCCCCTCAATGCCTCTCCTGATTCAGGCCCTCCGATTCACACCACCCCGTGATGTTTTTCTCACTCATACTAGTGAATGGCTTCTTAAAAACCCTTACAATGCGCACCAACCCACGATGTTTTTCAGTAACCTATCCTGCATTGCCACTGCATATTTCCTGACCTCCCCATGTTGACTACACCGTGGTGCTTGTCTCCATTCTTTATTGCCACTCACTGCCTATCCTAATTCAGGTCCTTCTATTCACACCACCCCGCGACGTTTTTCTAACTCCTACTAGTGAATGGCCTGCTACAAACCCTTAAAACGCGCACCACCCCGCGATGTTTTTCGGAAAAACTATCCTATATTGCCATTGCGTGTTTCCTGACCTGCCCATGCTCACCAACCCCTTGTGCTTTTCTCCATCCTACATTGCCACTAACTGTCCATCTTGATTCAGGCCTTCCAATTCACATCACCCCGTGATGTTTTTCTCACTTCTACTAGTGAATGGCCTGTTAGAAACCCTTACAATGTGCACCACCCCGCGATGTTTTTCAGAAACCTATCCTACATTTCCACTGCCTTTTTCCTGAGCTGCCCATGGTGACCACCCCGTGGTGCTTTTGTCCATCCTACATTGCCACTCACTGCCTATCATAATTCAGGCCCTCCCAATCACACCACCCCGTTATATTTTTCTCAGTCCTACTAGTGAATGGCCTGTTAGAAACCCTTACAATGCACACCAACCGACATTGTTTTTCAGAAACCTATCCTACATTGCCAATGCATGTTTCCTGACCTCCCCATCGTGACCACCCCGTGGTGCTTTTCTCCATCGTACATTGCCACTCAATGCCTCTCCTGATTCAGGCCCTCCGATTCACACCACCCCATGATGTTTTTCTCACTCCTACTAGTGAATGGCTGTTAGAAACCCTTACAATGGGCACCACCCTGCGATATTTTTAAGAAACCTACCCTACATTGCCACTGCATGTTTCCTGACCTCCCCATGCTGACCACACCGTGGTGCTTTTCTCCATTTTACGTTGCCACTCACTGCCTATCCTAATTCAGGCCCTCCGATTAACATCACCCCTGACGTTTTTCTCACTCCTACTAGTGAAGGGCCTGTTAGAAACCCTTACAATGCGCACCACCCTGCGATGTTTTTCAGAAACCTATTCTACATTGCCACTGCATGTTTCCTTGCCTCCCCATGCTGACAAGCCTGTGGTGCTTTTCTCCCTCATACGTTGCCACTCACCGCCGATGCTAATTCAGGCCCTCCGATTCACACCACCACGTGATGTTTTTTTCACTCCTACTTGTGAATGGCTTGTTAGAAATTCTTATAATGCGCAACACCCCGCGATGTTGTTCAGAAACCTATCCTACATTGCCACTGCATGTTTCCTGACCTCACCATTTTGACCACCCCGTAGTGCTGTTCTCCAATCTTCATTGATATGCACTGCCTATCCTAATTCAGGCCCTCCGATTCACACCACCCCGTGATGTTTTTCTCGCTCCTACTAGTGAATGGCATGCTACAAACCCATACAATGCGTACCACCACGCGTTGTTTTTCAGAAACCTATCCTACATTGCCATTGCATGTTTCCTGACCTCCCCATGCTCATCAACCCGTGGTGCTTTTTTCCATCCTACATTGCCACTCTATGTCTATCTTGATTCAGGCCCTCGGATTCACGACACACCATGATGTATTTCTCACTCCTACTAGTGAATGGCCTGTTAGAAAGCTTTACAATGCACACCGCCCCGCGATGTTTTTCAGAAACCTGTCCTACATTGCCACTGCATGTTTCCTGACCTCCCCATGTTGACCAATCCGTCGTGCTTTTCTCCATCCTACATTGAAACTCACTGCCTATCCTAATTCAGGCCCTCCGATTCACACCACCCCGTGATGTTTTTTTCACTCCTACTAGTGCATGGCCTGTTAGAAACCCTTACGATGCGCACCATCCTGCTTTTATTTTCAGAAAGCTATCCTATATTGCCATTGCATGCTTCCTCCCCTCCCTATGCTGACCACCCTGTTGTGCTTTACTCCATGCTACATTGCCACTCAATGCCTATCCTAATTTAGGCCCTCCGATTCACACCGCCCCGTGATGTTGTTCCAACTCCTACTAGTGAATGGATTGTTAGAAACCCTTACAATGCGCACCACCCAGCGATGTTTATCAGAAACCTATTCTACATTGCCACTGCATGTTTCCTTGCCTCCACATGCTGACAAACCCGTGGTTTTTTTCTCCATCCTACATTGCCACTCACAGCCTATCCGAATTCAGCCCCTATGATTCACAGCACACTGTGATGATTTTTTCACTCCTACTTGTGAATGGCTTGTTAGAAACCCTTACAATGCGCACCACCCCGCGATGTTTTTCAGAAACCTATCCTACATTTCCACTTTATGTTTCCTGACTTCCCCATGCTGACCACCCCGTGTTGCTTTTCTCCATCCTATATTGCCACTCACTGCCTATCATAATTCAGGCAATCTGATTCACACCACCCCGTTATATTTTCCTCACACCTACTAGTGAATGGCCTGCAGAAACCCTTACAATGCGCACCACCATGCGATATTTTTCAGAAACCTATCCTACACTGCCACTGCATGTTTTCTGACCTCCCCATGATGACCACACCGTGGTGCTTTTCTCCATTTTACGTTGCCACTCACTGCCTTTCCTAATTCAGGCCCTCCGATTCACACAACTCCGTGATGTTTTTTTCACTGCTACTAGTGAATGGCCTGTTAGAATGCCTTACAATTCGCACCACCCGGCGATGTTTTTCAGAAACCTATCCTACTTTGCCAATGCATTTTTCCTGACCTCCCCATGCTGACCACCCCGTGGTGCTTTTCTCCAAACTACATTGCCACTCACTGCCTATCCTAATTCAGAACATGTGATTCACACCAACCTGTGATGTTTTTCCCATTCCTACTAGTGAATGACCGGTTAGAAACTCTTACAATGCGCACCACCGGGCGATGTTTATCAGAAACCTATTCTACATTGCCACTGCATGTTTCCTTGCCTCCTCATGCTGACAAACCCGTGGTATTTTTCTCCATCCTACATTGCCACTCACAGCCTATCCGAATTCAGGCCCTCCGATTCACACCACCCCGTGATGTTTTTCTCACTCCTACTAGTGAATGGCCTGTTATAAACCCTTACAATGCGCACTACCCCGCTTTTTTTTCCAGAAACCTATCCTACATTGACACTGGATGTTTCCTGACCTCCCCATGCTGACCACCCCGTGGTGCTTTTCTCCAAACTACATTGCCACTCACTGCCTATCCTAATTCAGAACATGTGATTCACACCAACCTGTGATGTTTTTCCCATTCCTACTAGTGAATGACCGGTTAGAAACTCTTACAATGCGCACCACCGGGCGATGTTTATCAGAAACCTATTCTACATTGCCACTGCATGTTTCCTTGCCTCCTCATGCTGACAAACCCGTGGTATTTTTCTCCATCCTACATTGCCACTCACAGCCTATCCGAATTCAGGCCCTACGATTCACACCACCCCGTGATGTTTTTCTCACTCCTACTAGTGAATGGCCTGTTATAAACCCTTACAATGCGCACTACCCCGCTTTTTTTTCCAGAAACCTATCCTACATTGACACTGGATGTTTCCTGACCTCCCCATGCTGACCACCCTGTGGTGCTTTTCTCCATCCTACATTGCAACTCAATGCCTATCCTAATTCCGGCCCACAGATTCACACCACCCAGTGACGTTTTTCTTCACTCCTACTTCTGAATGGCTTGTTAGAAAGCCTTACATTACGCACCAACCCATGATGTTTTTCAGAAACCTATCCTACATTGCCACTGCATGTTTCCTGACCTCCCCATGTTGACTAACCCGTGGTGCTTTTCTCCATCCTACATAGCCACTCACTGCCTAAAATAATTCAGGCGCTCCGATTCACACCACCCCGTGATGTTTTTTTCACTCCTACTTGTGAATGGCTTGTTATAAATTCTTATAATGCGCACCACCCCGCGATGTTGTTCAGAAACCTATCCTACATTGCCACTGCATGTTTCCTGACCTCCCCATTTTGACCACCCCGTGGTGCTTTTCTCCAATCTTCATTGACATGCACTGCCTGTCCTAATTCAGGCCTTGCGATTCACACCACCCCGTGATTTTTTTCTCACTCCTACTAGTGAATGGCCTGATACAAACCCATACAATGCGTACCACCACGCATTGTTTTTCAGAAACCTATCCTACTTTGCCATTGCATGTTTCTTGACCTCCCCATGCTCACCAACCCGTGGTGATTTTTTCCATCCTACATTACCACTCAATGTCTATCTTGATTCAGGCCCTCGGATTCACACCACACCATGAGGTATTTCTCACTCCTACTAGTGAATGGCCTGTTAGAAAGCCTTACAGTGCGCACCACCCCGCGATGCTTTTCAGAAACCTGTCCTACATTGCCACTGCATGTTTCCTGACCTCCCCATGTTGAAAAATGCGTCGTGGTTTTCTCCATCCTACATTGCCACTCACTGCCTATCCTAATTGAGGCCCTCCGATTCACACAACCCCGTGATGTTTTTCTCACTCCTACTAGTGCATGGCCTGTTAGAAACCCTTACAATGCGCACCACCCTGCTTTTATTTTCAGAAAGCTATCCTATATTGCCACTGCATGTTTCCTAACCTCCCCATGCTGACCACACCGTGGTGCTTTTCTTCATTTTACGTTGCCACTCACTGCCTATCCTAATTCAGGCCCCCCGATGCACACCACCCCGTGATGTTTTTCTCATTCCTACTAGTGAATGGCCTGTTAGAATGCCTTACTATGTGCACCAACAGGCGATGTTTTTCAGAAACCTATCCTACATTGCCAATGCATGTTTCCTGACTCCACATGCTGACCACCCCGTGGTGCTTTTCTCCATCCTACATAGCCACTCACTGCCTAAATTAATTCAGGCCCTACGATTCACACCACCCCATGATGTTTTTTTCACTCCCACTAGTGAATGGCCTGTTAGAAATCCTTACAATGCGCACCACCAAGCGATGTTTTTCAGAAAACTATCTTACATTGACAATGCATGTTTCCTGAACTCCCCATGATGACCACCCCGTGGTGCTTATCTCCATCCCACATTGCCACTCCCTGCCTATCCTAATTCAGGCCCTCTGATTCACACCACCCCATGATGTTTTTGTCACTCCTACTAGTGAATGGCCTTTTATAAACCCTTACAATGCGCACCACCCCACTTTTATTTTCAGAAACCTATCCTACATTGCCACTGGATGTTAACTCAACTCCCAATGCTGAACACCTTGTGGTGCTTTTCTCCGACCTACATTGCCACTCAATGCCTATCCTAATTCAGGCCCCCGATGCACACCACCCCGTGATGTTTTTCTCATTCCTACTAGTGAATGGGCTGTTAGAAAGCCTTACTATGCGCACCAACAGGCGATGTTTTTCAGAAACCTATCCAACATTGCCAATGCATGTTTCCTGACTCCCCATGCTGACCACCCCGTGGTGCTTTTCTCCATCCTACATAGCCACTCACTGCCTAAATTAATTCAGGCCCTACGATTCACACCACCCCATGATGTTTTTTTCACTCCTACTAGTGAATGGCCTGTTAGAAATCCTTACAATGCGCACCACCCCGTGATGTTTTTCAGAAAACTATCCAACATTGCCAATGCATGTTTCCTGACCTCCCCATGAGGACCACCCCATGGTGCTTTTCTCCATCCCACATTGCCACTCACTGCCTATCCTAATTCAGGCCCTCTGATTCACACCACCCCATGATGTTTTTGTCACTCCTACTAGTGAATGGCCTGTTATAAACCCTTACAATGCGCACCAACCCGCTTTTTTTTTTCCGACACCTATCCTACATTGCCACTGGACGTTTCCTCACCTCCCAATGCTGAACACCTTGTGGTGCTTTTCTCCGTCCTACATTGCCACTCAATGCCTATCCTAATTCAGGCCCTCCGATTCACACCACCCTGTGATGTTGTTCTCACTCCTACTAGTGAATGGCCAGTTAGAAACACATACAATGCGCACCTCCCTGCGATGTTTATCAGAAACCTATTCTACATTGCCACTGCATGTTTCCTTGCCTCCCGATGCTGACAAACCCGTGGTGCTTTTCTCCATCCTACGTTGCCACTCACAGCCTATGCTAATACAGGCCCTCTGATTCACCCCACCCCGTGATGTTTTTTTCACTCCTACTTTTGAATGGCTTGTTAGAAACCCTTACAATGCACACCAACCGACATTGTTTTTCAGAAACCTATCCTACATTGAGACTGCATGTTTCCTGACCTCCCAATGTTGACCACCCCGTGGTGCTTTTCTCCATTCTTCATTGCCACTCACTGCCTATCCTAATTCAGTTCCTCCGATTCACACCACCCCGTGATGTTTTTCTCACTCCTACTCTTGAATGGCCTGCTACAAACCTTACAATGCCCAACACCCCGCGATGTTTTTCAGAAAAACTATCCTACATTGCCATTGCATGTTTCCTGACCTCCACATGCTCACCATCCCGTGGTGCTTTTCTCCATTCTACATTGCCACACACTGTCTATCTTGATTCAGGCCTTCCAATTCACACCACCCCGTGATGTTTTTCTCACTTCTACTAGTGAATGGCCTGTTAGAAACCCTTACAATGCGCACCACTCCGCGATGTTTTTCAGAAAAACTATCCTACATTGCCATTGCATGTTTCCTGACTTTCCATGCTGACTACCCCTTGGTGCTTTTCTCAATCCTACATTTCCACTCAATGTCTCTCCTAATTCAGGCCTTCTGATTCAAACCGCCCCGTTTTATTTTTCTCACTCCTACTAGTGAATGGCCTGTTAGAAACCCTTACAATGCGCACCACCCTGCGATGTTTTTCAGAAACCTATCCTACTTTGCCACTGCACGTTTCCTGACCTCCCCATACTGACCACACCGTGGTGCTTTTCTCCATTTTACATTGCTACTCACTGCCTTTCCTAATTCAGGCCCTCTGATTCACCACCCCGTGATGTTTTTCTCATTCCTACTAGTGAATGGATTGTTAGAAACCCTTACAATGCGCACCACCCAGCGATGTTTCTCAGAAACCTATTCTACATTGCCACTGCATGTTTCCTTGCCTCGCCATGCTGACAAACCCGTGGTTTTTTTCTCCATCCTACATGCCACTCACAGCCTATCCGAATTCAGCCCCTACGATTCACACCACACCGTGATGTTTTTTTTCACTCCTACTTGTGAATGGCTTGTTAGAAATCCTTAAAATGCGCACCACCCCTCGATGTTTATCAGAAAACTATCCTACATTGCCACTGCATGTTTCCTCACCTCCCCATGCTGACCACCCTGTGGTGCTTTTCTCCATCCTACATTGCAATTCAATGCCTATCCTAATTCCGGCCCACCGATTCACACCACCCAGTGACGTTTTTCTTCACTCCTACTTCTGAATGGCTTGTTAGAAAGCCTTACAATGCGCACCAACCCACGATGTTTTTCAGAAACCTATCCTACATTGCCACTGCATGTTTCCTGACCTCCCCATGTTGACTACGCCGTGGTGCTTTTCTCCATTCTTCATTGCCACTCACTGCCTATCCTAATTCAGGCCCTCCGATTCACACCACCCTGCGATGTTTTTCTCACTCCTACTAGGGAATGGGCTGCTACAAACCCTTACATTGCGCACCACCCCGCGATGTTTTTCAGAAAAACTATCCTACATTGCCATTGCATGTTTCCTGACCTCCCCATGCTCACCAACGCATGGTGCTCTTCTCCATCCTACATTGCCTCTAACTGTCTATCTTGATTCAGGCCTTCCAATTCACACCACCCCGTGATGTTTTTCTCACTTTTACTAGTGAATGGCCTGTTAGAAACCCTTACAATGCTCACCCCCCCGCGATGTTTTTCAGAAACCTATCCTACATTTCCACTGCATGTTTCCTGACCTGCCCATGGTGACCAGCCCGTGGTCCTTTTCTCCATCCTACATTGCCACTCACTGCCTATCATAATTCAGGCCCTCCCATTCACACCACCCCGTTATATTTTTCTAACTCCTACTTGTGACTAGCCTCTTAGAAACCCTTACAATGCACACCAACCGACATTGTTTTTCAGAAACCTACCCTACATTGCCAATGCATGTTTCCTGACCTCCCATGATGACCACCCCGTGGTGCTTTTCTGCATCGTACATTGCCCCTCAATGCCTCTCCTGATTCAGGCCCTCCGATTCACACCACCCCGTGATGTTTTTCTCACTCATACTAGTGAATGGCTTCTTAAAAACCCTTACAATGCGCACCAACCCACGATGTTTTTCAGTAACCTATCCTGCATTGCCACTGCATATTTCCTGACCTCCCCATGTTGACTACACCGTGGTGCTTGTCTCCATTCTTTATTGTCACTCACTGCCTATCCTAATTCAGGTCCTTCTATTCACACCACCCCGCGACGTTTTTCTAACTCCTACTAGTGAATGGCCTGCTACAAACCCTTAAAACGCGCACCACCCCGCGATGTTTTTCAGAAAACTATCCTACATTGCCATTGCGTGTTTCCTGACCTGCCCATGCTCACCAACCCCTTGTGCTTTTCTCCATCCTACATTGCCACTAACTGTCCATCTTGATTCAGGCCTTCCAATTCACATCACCCCGTGATGTTTTTCTCACTTCTACTAGTGAATGGCCTGTTAGAAACCCTTACAATGTGCACCACCCCGCGATGTTTTTCAGAAACCTATCCTACATTTCCACTGCCTTTTTCCTGAGCTGCCCATGGTGACCACCCCGTGGTGCTTTTGTCCATCCTACATTGCCACTCACTGCCTATCATAATTCAGGCCCTCCCAATCACACCACCCCGTTATATTTTTCTCAGTCCTACTAGTGAATGGCCTGTTAGAAACCCTTACAATGCACACCAACCGACATTGTTTTTCAGAAACCTATCCTACATTGCCAATGCATGTTTCCTGACATCCCCATCGTGACCACCCCGTGGTGCTTTTCTCCATCGTACATTGCCACTCAATGCCTCTCCTGATTCAGGCCCTCCGATTCACACCACCCCGTGATGTTTTTCTCACTCCTACTAGTGAATGGCTGTTAGAAACCCTTACAATGGGCACCACCCTGCGATATTTTTAAGAAACCTACCCTACATTGCCACTGCATGTTTCCTGACCTCCCCATGCTGACCACACCGTGGTGCTTTTCTCCATTTTACGTTGCCACTCACTGCCTATCCTAATTCAGGCCCTCCGATTAACATCACCCCTGACGTTTTTCTCACTCCTACTAGTGAAGGGCCTGTTAGAAACCCTTACAATGCGCACCACCCTGCGATGTTTTTCAGAAACATATTCTACATTGCCACTGCATGTTTCCTTGCCTCCCCATGCTGACAAGCCTGTGGTGCTTTTTCCCTCATACGTTGCCACTCACCGCCGATGCTAATTCAGGCCCTCCGATTCACACCACCACGTGATGTTTTTTTCACTCCTACTTGTGAATGGCTTGTTAGAAATTCTTATAATGCGCAACACCCCGCGATGTTGTTCAGAAACCTATCCTACATTGCCACTGCATGTTTCCTGACCTCACCATTTTGACCACCCCGTGGTGCTGTTCTCCAATCTTCATTGATATGCACTGCCTATCCTAATTCAGGCCCTCCGATTCACACCACCCCGTGATGTTTTTCTCGCTCCTACTAGTGAATGGCATGCTACAAACCCATACAATGCGTACCACCACGCGTTGTTTTTCAGAAACCTATCCTACATTGCCATTGCATGTTTCCTGACCTCCCCATGCTCATCAACCCGTGGTGCTTTTTTCCATCCTACATTGCCACTCTATGTCTATCTTGATTCAGGCCCTCGGATTCACGACACACCATGATGTATTTCTCACTCCTACTAGTGAATGGCCTGTTAGAAAGCTTTACAATGCACACCGCCCCGCGATGTTTTTCAGAAACCTGTCCTACATTGCCACTGCATGTTTCCTGACCTCCCCATGTTGACCAATCCGTCGTGCTTTTCTCCATCCTACATTGCCACTCACTGCCTATCCTAATTCAGGCCCTCCGATTCACACCACCCCGTGATGTTTTTTTCACTCCTACTAGTGCATGGCCTGTTAGAAACCCTTACGATGCGCACCATCCTGCTTTTATTTTCAGAAAGCTATCCTATATTGCCATTGCATGCTTCCTCCCCTCCCTATGCTGACCACCCTGTTGTGCTTTACTCCATGCTACATTGCCACTCAATGCCTATCCTAATTTAGGCCCTCCGATTCACACCGCCCCGTGATGTTGTTCCAACTCCTACTAGTGAATGGATTGTTAGAAACCCTTACAATGCGCACCACCCAGCGATGTTTATCAGAAACCTATTCTACATTGCCACTGCATGTTTCCTTGCCTCCACATGCTGACAAACCCGTGGTTTTTTTCTCCATCCTACATTGCCACTCACAGCCTATCCGAATTCAGCCCCTATGATTCACTGCACACTGTGATGATTTTTTCACTCCTACTTGTGAATGGCTTGTTAGAAACCCTTACAATGCGCACCACCCCGCGATGTTTTTCAGAAACCTATCCTACATTTCCACTTTATGTTTCCTGACTTCCCCATGCTGACCACCCCGTGTTGCTTTTCTCCATCCTATATTGCCACTCACTGCCTATCATAATTCAGGCAATCTGATTCACACCACCCCGTTATATTTTCCTCACACCTACTAGTGAATGGCCTGCAGAAACCCTTACAATGCGCACCACCATGCGATATTTTTCAGAAACCTATCCTACACTGCCACTGCATGTTTTCTGACCTCCCCATGATGACCACACCGTGGTGCTTTTCTCCATTTTACGTTGCCACTCACTGCCTTTCCTAATTCAGGCCCTCCGATTCACACAACTCCGTGATGTTTTTTTCACTGCTACTAGTGAATGGCCTGTTAGAATGCCTTACAATTCGCACCACCCGGCGATGTTTTTCAGAAACCTATCCTACTTTGCCAATGCATTTTTCCTGACCTCCCCATGCTGACCACCCCGTGGTGCTTTTCTCCAAACTACATTGCCTCTCACTGCCTATTCTAATTCAGAACATGTGATTCACACCAACCTGTGATGTTTTTCCCATTCCTACTAGTGAATGACCTGTTAGAAACCCTTACAATGCGCACCACCCCGCGATGTTTATCAGAAACCTATTCTACATTGCCACTGCATGTTTCCTTGCCTCCTCATGCTGACAAACCCGTGGTATTTTTCTCCATCCTACATTGCCACTCACAGCCTATCCGAATTCAGGCCCTCCGATTCACACCACCCCGTGATGTTTTTCTCACTCCTACTAGTGAATGGCCTGTTATAAACCCTTACAATGCGCACTACCCCGCTTTTTTTTCCAGAAACCTATCCTACATTGACACTGGATGTTTCCTGAACTCCCCATGCTGACCACCCTGTGGTGCTTTTCTCCATCCGACATTGCAACTCAATGCCTATCCTAATTCCGGCCCACAGATTCACACCACCCAGTGACGTTTTTCTTCACTCCTACTTCTGAATGGCTTGTTAGAAAGCCTTACATTACGCACCAACCCATGATGTTTTTCAGAAACCTATCCTACATTGCCACTGCATGTTTCCTGACCTCCCCATGTTGACTAACCCGTGGTGCTTTTCTCCATCCTACATAGCCACTCACTGCCTAAAATAATTCAGGCGCTCCGATTCACACCACCCCGTGATGTTTTTTTCACTCCTACTTGTGAATGGCTTGTTAGAAATTCTTATAATGCGCACCACCCCGCGATGTTGTTCAGAAACCTATCCTACATTGCCACTGCATGTTTCTTGACCTCCCCATTTTGACCACCCCGTGGTGCTTTTCTCCAATCTTCATTGACATGCACTGCCTGTCCTAATTCAGGCCTTGCGATTCACACCACCCCGTGATGTTTTTCTCACTCCTACTAGTGAATGGCCTGATACAAACCCATACAATGCGTACCACCACGCATTGTTTTTCAGAAACCTATCCTACTTTGCCATTGCATGTTTCTTGACCTCCCCATGCTCACCAACCCGTGGTGATTTTTTCCATCCTACATTACCACTCAATGTCTATCTTGATTCAGGCCCTCGGATTCACACCACACCATGAGGTATTTCTCACTCCTACTAGTGAATGGCCTGTTAGAAAGCCTTACAGTGCGCACCACCCCGCGATGCTTTTCAGAAACCTGTCCTACATTGCCACTGCATGTTTTCTGACCTCCCCATGTTGAAAAATGCGTCGTGGTTTTCTCCATCCTACATTGCCACTCACTGCCTATCCTAATTGAGGCCCTCCGATTCACACAACCCCGTGATGTTTTTCTCACTCCTAGTAGTGCATGGCCTGTTAGAAACCCTTACAATGCGCACCACCCTGCTTTTATTTTCAGAAAGCTATCCTATATTGCCACTGCATGTTTCCTAACCTCCCCATGCTGACCACACCGTGGTTCTTTTCTTCATTTTACGTTGCCACTCACTGCCTATCCTAATTCAGGCCCCCCGATGCACACCACCCCGTGATGTTTTTCTCATTCCTACTAGTGAATGGCCTGTTAGAATGCCTTACTATGTGCACCAACAGGCGATGTTTTTCAGAAACCTATCCTACATTGCCAATGCATGTTTCCTGACTCCACATGCTGACCACCCCATGGTGCTTTTCTCCATCCTACATAGCCACTCACTGCCTAAATTAATTCAGGCCCTACGATTCACACCACCCCATGATGTTTTTTTCACTCCCACTAGTGAATGGCCTGTTAGAAATCCTTACAATGCGCACCACCAAGCGATGTTTTTCAGAAAACTATCTTACATTGACAATGCATGTTTCCTGAACTCCCCATGATGACCACCCCGTGGTGCTTATCTCCATCCCACATTGCCACTCACTGCCTATCCTAATTCAGGCCCTCTGATTCACACCACCCCATGATGTTTTTGTCACTCCTACTAGTGAATGGCCTTTTATAAACCCTTACAATGCGCACCACCCCACTTTTATTTTCAGAAACCTATCCTACATTGCCACTGGATGTTAACTCAACTCCCAATGCTGAACACCTTGTGGTGCTTTTCTCCGACCTACATTGCCAGTCAATGCCTATCCTAATTCAGGCCCCCGATGCACACCACCCCGTGATGTTTTTCTCATTCCTACTAGTGAATGGGCTGTTAGAAAGCCTTACTATGCGCACCAACAGGCGATGTTTTTCAGAAACCTATCCTACATTGCCAATGCATGTTTCCTGACTCCCCATGCTGACCACCCCGTGGTGCTTTTCTCCATCCTACATAGCCACTCACTGCCTAAATTAATTCAGGCCCTACGATTCACACCACCCCATGATGTTTTTTTCACTCCTACTAGTGAATGGCCTGTTAGAAATCCTTACAATGCGCACCACCCCGTGATGTTTTTCAGAAAACTATCCAACATTGCCAATGCATGTTTCCTGACCTCCCCATGAGGACCACCCCATGGTGCTTTTCTCCATCCCACATTGCCACTCACTGCCTATCCTAATTCAGGCCCTCTGATTCACACCACCCCATGATGTTTTTGTCACTCCTACTAGTGAATGGCCTGTTATAAACCCTTACAATGCGCACCAACCCGCTTTTTTTTTCCGACACCTATCCTACATTGCCACTGGATGTTTCCTCACCTCCCAATGCTGAACACCTTGTGGTGCTTTTCTCCGTCCTACATTGCCACTCAATGCCTATCCTAATTCAGGCCCTCCGATTCACACCACCCTGTGATGTTGTTCTCACTCCTACTAGTGAATGGCCAGTTAGAAACACATACAATGCGCACCTCCCTGCGATGTTTATCAGAAACCTATTCTACATTGCCACTGCATGTTTCCTTGCCTCCCGATGCTGACAAACCCGTGGTGCTTTTCTCCATCCTACGTTGCCACTCACAGCCTATGCTAATACAGGCCCTCTGATTCACCCCACCCCGTGATGTTTTTTTCACTCCTACTTTTGAATGGCTTGTTAGAAACCCTTACAATGCACACCAACCGACATTGTTTTTCAGAAACCTATCCTACATTGAGACTGCATGTTTCCTGACCTCCCAATGTTGACCACCCCGTGGTGCTTTTCTCCATTCTTCATTGCCACTCACTGCCTATCCTAATTCAGTTCCTCCGATTCACACCACCCCGTGATGTTTTTCTCACTCCTACTCTTGAATGGCCTGCTACAAACCTTACAATGCCCAACACCCCGCGATGTTTTTCAGAAAAACTATCCTACATTGCCATTGCATGTTTCCTGACCTCCACATGCTCACCATCCCGTGGTGCTTTTCTCCATTCTACATTGCCACACACTGTCTATCTTGATTCAGGCCTTCCAATTCACACCACCCCGTGATGTTTTTCTCACTTCTACTAGTGAATGGCCTGTTAGAAACCCTTACAATGCGCACCACTCCGCGATGTTTTTCAGAAAAACTATCCTACATTGCCATTGCATGTTTCCTGACTTTCCATGCTGACTACCCCTTGGTGCTTTTCTCAATCCTACATTTCCACTCAATGTCTCTCCTAATTCAGGCCTTCTGATTCAAACCGCCCCGTTTTATTTTTCTCACTCCTACTAGTGAATGGCCTGTTAGAAACCCTTACAATGCGCACCACCCTGCGATGTTTTTCAGAAACCTATCCTACTTTGCCACTGCACGTTTCCTGACCTCCCCATACTGACCACACCGTGGTGCTTTTCTCCATTTTACATTGCTACTCACTGCCTTTCCTAATTCAGGCCCTCTGATTCACCACCCCGTGATGTTTTTCTCATTCCTACTAGTGAATGGATTGTTAGAAACCCTTACAATGCGCACCACCCAGCGATGTTTCTCAGAAACCTATTCTACATTGCCACTGCATGTTTCCTTGCCTCGCCATGCTGACAAACCCGTGGTTTTTTTCTCCATCCTACATGCCACTCACAGCCTATCCGAATTCAGCCCCTACGATTCACACCACACCGTGATGTTTTTTTTCACTCCTACTTGTGAATGGCTTGTTAGAAATCCTTAAAATGCGCACCACCCCTCGATGTTTATCAGAAAACTATCCTACATTGCCACTGCATGTTTCCTGACCTCCCCATGCTGACCACCCTGTGGTGCTTTTCTCCATCCTACATTGCAATTCAATGCCTATCCTAATTCCGGCCCACCGATTCACACCACCCAGTGACGTTTTTCTTCACTCCTACTTCTGAATGGCTTGTTAGAAAGCCTTACAATGCGCACCAACCCACGATGTTTTTCAGAAACCTATCCTACATTGCCACTGCATGTTTCCTGACCTCCCCATGTTGACTACGCCGTGGTGCTTTTCTCCATTCTTCATTGCCACTCACTGCCTATCCTAATTCAGGCCCTCCGATTCACACCACCCTGCGATGTTTTTCTCACTCCTACTAGGGAATGGGCTGCTACAAACCCTTACATTGCGCACCACCCCGCGATGTTTTTCAGAAAAACTATCCTACATTGCCATTGCATGTTTCCTGACCTCCCCATGCTCACCAACGCATGGTGCTCTTCTCCATCCTACATTGCCTCTAACTGTCTATCTTGATTCAGGCCTTCCAATTCACACCACCCCGTGATGTTTTTCTCACTTTTACTAGTGAATGGCCTGTTAGAAACCCTTACAATGCTCACCCCCCCCCCGCGATGTTTTTCAGAAACCTATCCTACATTTCCACTGCATGTTTCCTGACCTGCCCATGGTGACCAGCCCGTGGTCCTTTTCTCCATCCTACATTGCCACTCACTGCCTATCATAATTCAGGCCCTCCCATTCACACCACCCCGTTATATTTTTCTAACTCCTACTTGTGACTAGCCTCTTAGAAACCCTTACAATGCACACCAACCGACATTGTTTTTCAGAAACCTACCCTACATTGCCAATGCATGTTTCCTGACCTCCCATGATGACCACCCCGTGGTGCTTTTCTGCATCGTACATTGCCCCTCAATGCCTCTCCTGATTCAGGCCCTCCGATTCACACCACCCCGTGATGTTTTTCTCACTCATACTAGTGAATGGCTTCTTAAAAACCCTTACAATGCGCACCAACCCACGATGTTTTTCAGTAACCTATCCTGCATTGCCACTGCATATTTCCTGACCTCCCCATGTTGACTACACCGTGGTGCTTGTCTCCATTCTTTATTGCCACTCACTGCCTATCCTAATTCAGGTCCTTCTATTCACACCACCCCGCGACGTTTTTCTAACTCCTACTAGTGAATGGCCTGCTACAAACCCTTAAAACGCGCACCACCCCGCGATGTTTTTCAGAAAAACTATCCTACATTGCCATTGCGTGTTTCCTGACCTGCCCATGCTCACCAACCCCTTGTGCTTTTCTCCATCCTACATTGCCACTAACTGTCCATCTTGATTCAGGCCTTCCAATACACATCACCCTGTGATGTTTTTCTCACTTCTACTAGTGAATGGCCTGTTAGAAACCCTTACAATGCGCACCAACCCACGATGTTTTTCAGTAACCTATCCTGCATTGCCACTGCATATTTCCTGACCTCCCCATGTTGACTACACCGTGGTGCTTGTCTCCATTCTTTATTGCCACTCACTGCCTATCCTAATTCAGGTCCTTCTATTCACACCACCCCGCGACGTTTTTCTAACTCCTACTAGTGAATGGCCTGCTACAAACCCTTAAAACGCGCACCACCCCGCGATGTTTTTCAGAAAAACTATCCTATATTGCCATTGCGTGTTTCCTGACCTGCCCATGCTCACCAACCCCTTGTGCTTTTCTCCATCCTACATTGCCACTAACTGTCCATCTTGATTCAGGCCTTCCAATTCACATCACCCCGTGATGTTTTTCTCACTTCTACTAGTGAATGGCCTGTTAGAAACCCTTACAATGTGCACCACCCCGCGATGTTTTTCAGAAACCTATCCTACATTTCCACTGCCTTTTTCCTGAGCTGCCCATGGTGACCACCCCGTGGTGCTTTTGTCCATCCTACATTGCCACTCACTGCCTATCATAATTCAGGCCCTCCCAATCACACCACCCCGTTATATTTTTCTCAGTCCTACTAGTGAATGGCCTGTTAGAAACCCTTACAATGCACACCAACCGACATTGTTTTTCAGAAACCTATCCTACATTGCCAATGCATGTTTCCTGACCTCCCCATCGTGACCACCCCGTGGTGCTTTTCTCCATCGTACATTGCCACTCAATGCCTCTCCTGATTCAGGCCCTCCGATTCACACCACCCCGTGATGTTTTTCTCACTCCTACTAGTGAATGGCTGTTAGAAACCCTTACAATGGGCACCACCCTGCGATATTTTTAAGAAACCTACCCTACATTGCCACTGCATGTTTCCTGACCTCCCCATGCTGACCACACCGTGGTGCTTTTCTCCATTTTACGTTGCCACTCACTGCCTATCCTAATTCAGGCCCTCCGATTAACATCACCCCTGACGTTTTTCTCACTCCTACTAGTGAAGGGCCTGTTAGAAACCCTTACAATGCGCACCACCCTGCGATGTTTTTCAGAAACCTATTCTACATTGCCACTGCATGTTTCCTTGCCTCCCCATGCTGACAAGCCTGTGGTGCTTTTCTCCCTCATACGTTGCCACTCACCGCCGATGCTAATTCAGGCCCTCCGATTCACACCACCACGTGATGTTTTTTTCACTCCTACTTGTGAATGGCTTGTTAGAAATTCTTATAATGCGCAACACCCCGCGATGTTGTTCAGAAACCTATCCTACATTGCCACTGCATGTTTCCTGACCTCACCATTTTGACCACCCCGTGGTGCTGTTCTCCAATCTTCATTGATATGCACTGCCTATCCTAATTCAGGCCCTCCGATTCACACCACCCCGTGATGTTTTTCTCCCTCCTACTAGTGAATGGCATGCTACAAACCCATACAATGCGTACCACCACGCGTTGTTTTTCAGAAACCTATCCTACATTGCCATTGCATGTTTCCTGACCTCCCCATGCTCATCAACCCGTGGTGCTTTTTTCCATCCTACATTGCCACTCATTGTCTATCTTGATTCAGGCCCTCGGATTCACGACACACCATGATGTATTTCTCACTCCTACTATTGAATGGCCTGTTAGAAAGCTTTACAATGCACACCGCCCCGCGATGTTTTTCAGAAACCTGTCCTACATTGCCACTGCATGTTTCCTGACCTCCCCATGTTGACCAATCCGTCGTGCTTTTCTCCATCCTACATTGCCACTCACTGCCTATCCTAATTCAGGCCCTCCGATTCACACCACCCCGTGATGTTTTTTCCCTCCTACTAGTGCATGGCCTGTTAGAAACCCTTACAATGCGCACCATCCTGCTTTTATTTTCAGAAAGCTATCCTATATTGCCATTGCATGCTTCCTCCCCTCCCTATGCTGACCACCCTGTTGTGCTTTACTCCATGCTACATTGCCACTCAATGCCTATCCTAATTTAGGCCCTCCGATTCACACCGCCCCGTGATGTTGTTCCAACTCCTACTAGTGAATGGATTGTTAGAAACCCTTACAATGCGCACCACCCAGCGATGTTTATCAGAAACCTATTCTACATTGCCACTGCATGTTTCCTTGCCTCCACATGCTGACAAACCCGTGGTTTTTTTCTCCATCCTACATTGCCACTCACAGCCTATCCGAATTCAGCCCCTATGATTCACAGCACACTGTGATGGTTTTTTCACTCCTACTTGTGAATGGCTTGTTAGAAACCCTTACAATGCGCACCACCCCGCGATGTTTTTCAGAAACCTATCCTACATTTCCACTTTATGTTTCCTGACTTCCCCATGCTGACCACCCCGTGTTGCTTTTCTCCATCCTATATTGCCACTCACTGCCTATCATAATTCAGGCAATCTGATTCACACCACCCCGTTATATTTTCCTCACACCTACTAGTGAATGGCCTGCAGAAACCCTTACAATGCGCACCACCATGCGATGTTTTTCAGAAACCTATCCTACACTGCCACTGCATGTTTTCTGACCTCCCCATGATGACCACACCGTGGTGCTTTTCTCCATTTTACGTTGCCACTCAAAGCCTTTCCTAATTCAGGCCCTCCGATTCACACAACTCCGTGATGTTTTTTTCACTGCTACTAGTGAATGGCCTGTTAGAATGCCTTACAATTCGCACCACCCGGCGATGTTTTTCAGAAACCTATCCTACTTTGCCAATGCATTTTTCCTGACCTCCACATGCTGACCACCCCGTGGTGCTTTTCTCCAAACTACATTGCCACTCACTGCCTATCCTAATTCAGAACATGTGATTCACACCAACCTGTGATGTTTTTCCCATTCCTACTAGTGAATGACCTGTTAGAAACCCTTACAATGCGCACCACCCCGCGATGTTTATCAGAAACCTATTCTACATTGCCACTGCATGTTTCCTTGCCTCCTCATGCTGACAAACCCGTGGTATTTTTCTCCATCCTACATTGCCACTCACAGCCTATCCGAATTCAGGCCCTCCGATTCACACCACCCCGTGATGTTTTTCTCACTCCTACTAGTGAATGGCCTGTTATAAACCCTTACAATGCGCACTACCCCGCTTTTTTTTCCAGAAACCTATCCTACATTGACACTGGATGTTTCCTGACCTCCCCATGCTGACCACCCTGTGGTGCTTTTCTCCATCCTACATTGCAACTCAATGCCTATCCTAATTCCGGCCCACAGATTCACACCACCCAGTGACGTTTTTCTTCACTCCTACATCTGAATGGCTTGTTAGAAAGCCTTACATTACGCACCAACCCATGATGTTTTTCAGAAACCTATCCTACATTGCCACTGCATGTTTCCTGACCTCCCCATGTTGACTAACCCGTGGTGCTTTTCTCCATCCTACATAGCCACTCACTGCCTAAAATAATTCAGGCGCTCCGATTCACACATCCCCGTGATGTTTTTTTCACTCCTACTTGTGAATGGCTTGTTAGAAATTCTTATAATGCGCACCACCCCGCGATGTTGTTCAGAAACCTATCCTACATTGCCACTGCATGTTTCCTGACCTCCCCATTTTGACCACCCCGTGGTGCTTTTCTCCAATCTTCATTGACATGCACTGCCTGTCCTAATTCAGGCCTTGCGATTCACACCACCCCGTGATGTTTTTCTCACTCCTACTAGTGAATGGCCTGATACAAACCCATACAATGCGTACCACCACGCATTGTTTTTCAGAAACCTATCCTACTTTGCCATTGCATGTTTCTTGACCTCCCCATGCTCACCAACCCGTGGTGATTTTTTCCATCCTACATTACCACTCAATGTCTAACTTGATTCAGGCCCTCGGATTCACACCACACCATGAGGTATTTCTCACTCCTACTAGTGAATGGCCTGTTAGAAAGCCTTACAGTGCGCACCACCCCGCGATGCTTTTCAGAAACCTGTCCTACATTGCCACTGCATGTTTCCTGACCTCCCCATGTTGAAAAATGCGTCGTGGTTTTCTCCATCCTACATTGCCACTCACTGCCTATCCTAATTGAGGCCCTCCGATTCACACAACCCCGTGATGTTTTTCTCACTCCTACTAGTGCATGGCCTGTTAGAAACCCTTACAATGCGCACCACCCTGCTTTTATTATCAGAAAGCTATCCTATATTGCCACTGCATGTTTCCTAACCTCCCCATGCTGACCACACCGTGGTGCTTTTCTTCATTTTACGTTGCCACTCACTGCCTATCCTAATTCAGGCCCCCCGATGCACACCACCCCGTGATGTTTTTCTCATTCCTACTAGTGAATGGCCTGTTAGAATGCCTTACTATGTGCACCAACAGGCGATGTTTTTCAGAAACCTATCCTACATTGCCAATGCATGTTTCCTGACTCCACATGCTGACCACCCCGTGGTGCTTTTCTCCATCCTACATAGCCACTCACTGCCTAAATTAATTCAGGCCCTACGATTCACACCACCCCATGATGTTTTTTTCACTCCCACTAGTGAATGGCCTGTTAGAAATCCTTACAATGCGCACCACCAAGCGATGTTTTTCAGAAAACTATCTTACATTGACAATGCATGTTTCCTGAACTCCCCATGATGACCACCCCGTGGTGCTTATCTCCATCCCACATTGCCACTCACTGCCTATCCTAATTCAGGCCCTCTGATTCACACCACCCCATGATGTTTTTGTCACTCCTACTAGTGAATGGCCTTTTATAAACCCTTACAATGCGCACCACCCCACTTTTATTTTCAGAAACCTATCCTACATTGCCACTGGATGTTAACTCAACTCCCAATGCTGAACACCTTGTGGTGCTTTTCTCCGACCTACATTGCCACTCAATGCCTATCCTAATTCAGGCCCCCGATGCACACCACCCCGTGATGTTTTTCTCATTCCTACTAGTGAATGGGCTGTTAGAAAGCCTTACTATGCGCACCAACAGGCGATGTTTTTCAGAAACCTATCCTACATTGCCAATGCATGTTTCCTGACTCCCCATGCTGACCACCCCGTGGTGCTTTTCTCCATCCTACATAGCCACTCACTGCCTAAATTAATTCAGGCCCTACGATTCACACCACCCCATGATGTTTTTTTCACTCCTAGTAGTGAATGGCCTGTTAGAAATCCTTACAATGCGCACCACCCCGTGATGTTTTTCAGAAAACTATCCAACATTGCCAATGCATGTTTCCTGACCTCCCCATGAGGACCACCCCATGGTGCTTTTCTCCATCCCACATTGCCACTCACTGCCTATCCTAATTCAGGCCCTCTGATTCACACCACCCCATGATGTTTTTGTCACTCCTACTAGTGAATGGCCTGTTATAAACCCTTACAATGCGCACCAACCCGCTTTTTTTTTTCCGACACCTATCCTACATTGCCACTGGATGTTTCCTCACCTCCCAATGCTGAACACCTTGTGGTGCTTTTCTCCGTCCTACATTGCCACTCAATGCCTATCCTAATTCAGGCCCTCCGATTCACACCACCCTGTGATGTTGTTCTCACTCCTACTAGTGAATGGCCAGTTAGAAACACATACAATGCGCACCTCCCTGCGATGTTTATCAGAAACCTATTCTACATTGCCACTGCATGTTTCCTTGCCTCCCGATGCTGACAAACCCGTGGTGCTTTTCTCCATCCTACGTTGCCACTCACAGCCTATGCTAATTCAGGCCCTCTGATTCACCCCACCCCGTGATGTTTTTTTCACTCCTACTTTTGAATGGCTTGTTAGAAACCCTTACAATGCACACCAACCGACATTGTTTTTCAGAAACCTATCCTACATTGAGACTGCATGTTTCCTGACCTCCCAATGTTGACCACCCCGTGGTGCTTTTCTCCATTCTTCATTGCCACTCACTGCCTATCCTAATTCAGTTCCTCCGATTCACACCACCCCGTGATGTTTTTCTCACTCCTACTCTTGAATGGCCTGCTACAAACCTTACAATGCCCAACACCCCGCGATGTTTTTCAGAAAAACTATCCTACATTGCCATTGCATGTTTCCTGACCTCCACATGCTCACCATCCCGTGGTGCTTTTCTCCATTCTACATTGCCACACACTGTCTATCTTGATTCAGGCCTTCCAATTCACACCACCCCGTGATGTTTTTCTCACTTCTACTAGTGAATGGCCTGTTAGAAACCCTTACAATGCGCACCACTCCGCGATGTTTTTCAGAAAAACTATCCTACATTGCCATTGCATGTTTCCTGACTTTCCATGCTGACTACCCCTTGGTGCTTTTCTCAATCCTACATTTCCACTCAATGTCTCTCCTAATTCAGGCCTTCTGATTCAAACCGCCCCGTTTTATTTTTCTCACTCCTACTAGTGAATGGCCTGTTAGAAACCCTTACAATGCGCACCACCCTGCGATGTTTTTCAGAAACCTATCCTACTTTGCCACTGCACGTTTCCTGACCTCCCCATACTGACCACACCGTGGTGCTTTTCTCCATTTTACATTGCTACTCACTGCCTTTCCTAATTCAGGCCCTCTGATTCACCACCCCGTGATGTTTTTCTCATTCCTACTAGTGAATGGATTGTTAGAAACCCTTACAATGCGCACCACCCAGCGATGTTTCTCAGAAACCTATTCTACATTGCCACTGCATGTTTCCTTGCCTCGCCATGCTGACAAACCCGTGGTTTTTTTCTCCATCCTACATGCCACTCACAGCCTATCCGAATTCAGCCCCTACGATTCACACCACACCGTGATGTTTTTTTTCACTCCTACTTGTGAATGGCTTGTTAGAAATCCTTAAAATGCGCACCACCCCTCGATGTTTATCAGAAAACTATCCTACATTGCCACTGCATGTTTCCTGACCTCCCCATGCTGACCACCCTGTGGTGCTTTTCTCCATCCTACATTGCAATTCAATGCCTATCCTAATTCCGGCCCACCGATTCACACCACCCAGTGACGTTTTTCTTCACTCCTACTTCTGAATGGCTTGTTAGAAAGCCTTACAATGCGCACCAACCCACGATGTTTTTCAGAAACCTATCCTACATTGCCACTGCATGTTTCCTGACCTCCCCATGTTGACTACGCCGTGGTGCTTTTCTCCATTCTTCATTGCCACTCACTGCCTATCCTAATTCAGGCCCTCCGATTCACACCACCCTGCGATGTTTTTCTCACTCCTACTAGGGAATGGGCTGCTACAAACCCTTACATTGCGCACCACCCCGCGATGTTTTTCAGAAAAACTATCCTACATTGCCATTGCATGTTTCCTGACCTCCCCATGCTCACCAACGCATGGTGCTCTTCTCCATCCTACATTGCCTCTAACTGTCTATCTTGATTCAGGCCTTCCAATTCACACCACCCCGTGATGTTTTTCTCACTTTTACTAGTGAATGGCCTGTTAGAAACCCTTACAATGCTCACCCCCCCCGCGATGTTTTTCAGAAACCTATCCTACATTTCCACTGCATGTTTCCTGACCTGCCCATGGTGACCAGCCCGTGGTCCTTTTCTCCATCCTACATTGCCACTCACTGCCTATCATAATTCAGGCCCTCCCATTCACACCACCCCGTTATATTTTTCTAACTCCTACTTGTGACTAGCCTCTTAGAAACCCTTACAATGCACACCAACCGACATTGTTTTTCAGAAACCTACCCTACATTGCCAATGCATGTTTCCTGACCTCCCATGATGACCACCCCGTGGTGCTTTTCTGCATCGTACATTGCCCCTCAATGCCTCTCCTGATTCAGGCCCTCCGATTCACACCACCCCGTGATGTTTTTCTCACTCATACTAGTGAATGGCTTCTTAAAAACCCTTACAATGCGCACCAACCCACGATGTTTTTCAGTAACCTATCCTGCATTGCCACTGCATATTTCCTGACCTCCCCATGTTGACTACACCGTGGTGCTTGTCTCCATTCTTTATTGCCACTCACTGCCTATCCTAATTCAGGTCCTTCTATTCACACCACCCCGCGACGTTTTTCTAACTCCTACTAGTGAATGGCCTGCTACAAACCCTTAAAACGCGCACCACCCCGCGATGTTTTTCAGAAAAACTATCCTACATTGCCATTGCGTGTTTCCTGACCTGCCCATGCTCACCAACCCGTTGTGCTTTTCTCCATCCTACATTGCCACTAACTGTCCATCTTGATTCAGGCCTTCCAATACACATCACCCCGTGATGTTTTTCTCACTTCTACTAGTGAATGGCCTGTTAGAAACCCTTACAATGCGCACCAACCCACGATGTTTTTCAGTAACCTATCCTGCATTGCCACTGCATATTTCCTGACCTCCCCATGTTGACTACACCGTGGTGCTTGTCTCCATTCTTTATTGCCACTCACTGCCTATCCTAATTCAGGTCCTTCTATTCACACCACCCCGCGACGTTTTTCTAACTCCTACTAGTGAATGGCCTGCTACAAACCCTTAAAACGCGCACCACCCCGCGATGTTTTTCAGAAAAACTATCCTATATTGCCATTGCGTGTTTCCTGACCTGCCCATGCTCACCAACCCCTTGTGCTTTTCTCCATCCTACATTGCCACTAACTGTCCATCTTGATTCAGGCCTTCCAATTCACATCACCCCGTGATGTTTTTCTCACTTCTACTAGTGAATGGCCTGTTAGAAACCCTTACAATGTGCACCACCCCGCGATGTTTTTCAGAAACCTATCCTACATTTCCACTGCCTTTTTCCTGAGCTGCCCATGGTGACCACCCCGTGGTGCTTTTGTCCATCCTACATTGCCACTCACTGCCTATCATAATTCAGGCCCTCCCAATCACACCACCCCGTTATATTTTTCTCAGTCCTACTAGTGAATGGCCTGTTAGAAACCCTTACAATGCACACCAACCGACATTGTTTTTCAGAAACCTATCCTACATTGCCAATGCATGTTTCCTGACCTCCCCATCGTGACCACCCCGTGGTGCTTTTCTCCATCGTACATTGCCACTCAATGCCTCTCCTGATTCAGGCCCTCCGATTCACACCACCCCGTGATGTTTTTCTCACTCCTACTAGTGAATGGCTGTTAGAAACCCTTACAATGGGCACCACCCTGCGATATTTTTAAGAAACCTACCCTACATTGCCACTGCATGTTTCCTGACCTCCCCATGCTGACCACACCGTGGTGCTTTTCTCCATTTTACGTTGCCACTCACTGCCTATCCTAATTCAGGCCCTCCGATTAACATCACCCCTGACGTTTTTCTCACTCCTACTAGTGAAGGGCCTGTTAGAAACCCTTACAATGCGCACCACCCTGCGATGTTTTTCAGAAACCTATTCTACATTGCCACTGCATGTTTCCTTGCCTCCCCATGCTGACAAGCCTGTGGTGCTTTTCTCCCTCATACGTTGCCACTCACCGCCGATGCTAATTCAGGCCCTCCGATTCACACCACCACGTGATGTTTTTTTCACTCCTACTTGTGAATGGCTTGTTAGAAATTCTTATAATGCGCAACACCCCGCGATGTTGTTCAGAAACCTATCCTACATTGCCACTGCATGTTTCCTGACCTCACCATTTTGACCACCCCGTGGTGCTGTTCTCCAATCTTCATTGATATGCACTGCCTATCCTAATTCAGGCCCTCCGATTCACACCACCCCGTGATGTTTTTCTCCCTCCTACTAGTGAATGGCATGCTACAAACCCATACAATGCGTACCACCACGCGTTGTTTTTCAGAAACCTATCCTACATTGCCATTGCATGTTTCCTGACCTCCCCATGCTCATCAACCCGTGGTGCTTTTTTCCATCCTACATTGCCACTCATTGTCTATCTTGATTCAGGCCCTCGGATTCACGACACACCATGATGTATTTCTCACTCCTACTATTGAATGGCCTGTTAGAAAGCTTTACAATGCACACCGCCCCGCGATGTTTTTCAGAAACCTGTCCTACATTGCCACTGCATGTTTCCTGACCTCCCCATGTTGACCAATCCGTCGTGCTTTTCTCCATCCTACATTGCCACTCACTGCCTATCCTAATTCAGGCCCTCCGATTCACACCACCCCGTGATGTTTTTTCCCTCCTACTAGTGCATGGCCTGTTAGAAACCCTTACAATGCGCACCATCCTGCTTTTATTTTCAGAAAGCTATCCTATATTGCCATTGCATGCTTCCTCCCCTCCCTATGCTGACCACCCTGTTGTGCTTTACTCCATGCTACATTGCCACTCAATGCCTATCCTAATTTAGGCCCTCCGATTCACACCGCCCCGTGATGTTGTTCCAACTCCTACTAGTGAATGGATTGTTAGAAACCCTTACAATGCGCACCACCCAGCGATGTTTATCAGAAACCTATTCTACATTGCCACTGCATGTTTCCTTGCCTCCACATGCTGACAAACCCGTGGTTTTTTTCTCCATCCTACATTGCCACTCACAGCCTATCCGAATTCAGCCCCTATGATTCACAGCACACTGTGATGGTTTTTTCACTCCTACTTGTGAATGGCTTGTTAGAAACCCTTACAATGCGCACCACCATGCGATGTTTTTCAGAAACCTATCCTACACTGCCACTGCATGTTTTCTGACCTCCCCATGATGACCACACCGTGGTGCTTTTCTCCATTTTACGTTGCCACTCACAGCCTTTCCTAATTCAGGCCCTCCGATTCACACAACTCCGTGATGTTTTTTTCACTGCTACTAGTGAATGGCCTGTTAGAATGCCTTACAATTCGCACCACCCGGCGATGTTTTTCAGAAACCTATCCTACTTTGCCAATGCATTTTTCCTGACCTCCCCATGCTGACCACCCCGTGGTGCTTTTCTCCAAACTACATTGCCACTCACTGCCTATCCTAATTCAGAACATGTGATTCACACCAACCTGTGATGTTTTTCCCATTCCTACTAGTGAATGACCTGTTAGAAACCCTTACAATGCGCACCACCCCGCGATGTTTATCAGAAACCTATTCTACATTGCCACTGCATGTTTCCTTGCCTCCTCATGCTGACAAACCCGTGGTATTTTTCTCCATCCTACATTGCCACTCACAGCCTATCCGAATTCAGGCCCTCCGATTCACACCACCCCGTGATGTTTTTCTCACTCCTACTAGTGAATGGCCTGTTATAAACCCTTACAATGCGCACTACCCCGCTTTTTTTTCCAGAAACCTATCCTACATTGACACTGGATGTTTCCTGACCTCCCCATGCTGACCACCCTGTGGTGCTTTTCTCCATCCTACATTGCAACTCAATGCCTATCCTAATTCCGGCCCACAGATTCACACCACCCAGTGACGTTTTTCTTCACTCCTACATCTGAATGGCTTGTTAGAAAGCCTTACATTACGCACCAACCCATGATGTTTTTCAGAAACCTATCCTACATTGCCACTGCATGTTTCCTGACCTCCCCATGTTGACTAACCCGTGGTGCTTTTCTCCATCCTACATAGCCACTCACTGCCTAAAATAATTCAGGCGCTCCGATTCACACATCCCCGTGATGTTTTTTTCACTCCTACTTGTGAATGGCTTGTTAGAAATTCTTATAATGCGCACCACCCCGCGATGTTGTTCAGAAACCTATCCTACATTGCCACTGCATGTTTCCTGACCTCCCCATTTTGACCACCCTGTGGTGCTTTTCTCCAATCTTCATTGACATGCACTGCCTGTCCTAATTCAGGCCTTGCGATTCACACCACCCCGTGATGTTTTTCTCACTCCTACTAGTGAATGGCCTGATACAAACCCATACAATGCGTACCACCACGCATTGTTTTTCAGAAACCTATCCTACTTTGCCATTGCATGTTTCTTGACCTCCCCATGCTCACCAACCCGTGGTGATTTTTTCCATCCTACATTACCACTCAATGTCTATCTTGATTCAGGCCCTCGGATTCACACCACACCATGAGGTATTTCTCACTCCTACTAGTGAATGGCCTGTTAGAAAGCCTTACAGTGCGCACCACCCCGCGATGCTTTTCAGAAACCTGTCCTACATTGCCACTGCATGTTTCCTGACCTCCCCATGTTGAAAAATGCGTCGTGGTTTTCTCCATCCTACATTGCCACTCACTGCCTATACTAATTGAGCCCCTCCGATTCACACAACCCCGTGATGTTTTTCTCACTCCTACTAGTGCATGGCGTGTTAGAAACCCTTACAATGCGCACCACCCTGCTTTTATTTTCAGAAAGCTATCCTATATTGCCACTGCATGTTTCCTAACCTCCCCATGCTGACCACACCGTGGTGCTTTTCTTCATTTTACGTTGCCACTCACTGCCTATCCTAATTCAGACCCCCTGATGCACACCACCCCGTGATGCTTTTCTCATTCCTACTAGTGAATGGCCTGTTAAAAATCCTTACTATGCACACCACCAGGCGATATTTTTCAGAAACCTATCCTACATTGCCAATGCATGTTTCCTGACTCCACATGCTGACCACCCCGTGGTGCTTTTCTCCATCCTACATAGCCACTCACTGCCTAAATTAATTCAGGCCCTACGATTCACACCAACCCATGATGTTTTTTTCACTCCCACTAGTGAATGGCCTGTAAGAAATCCTTACAATGCGCACCACCCCGTAATGTTTTTCAGAAAACTATCCTACATTGCCAATGCATGTTTCCTGACCTCCCCATGATGACCACCCCGTGGTGCTTATCTCCATCCCACATTGCCACTCACTGCCTATCCTAATTCAGGCCCTCTGATTCACACCACCCCATGATGTTTTTGTCACTCCTACTAGTGAATGGCCTTTTATAAACCCTTACAATGCGCACCACCCCACTTTTATTTTCAGAAACCTATCCTACATTGCCACTGGATGTTAACTCAACTCCCAATGCTGAACACCTTGTGGTGCTTTTCTCCGACCTACATTGCCACTCAATGCCTATCCTAATTCAGGCCCCCGATGCACACCACCCCGTGATGTTTTTCTCATTCCTACTAGTGAATGGGCTGTTAGAAAGCCTTACTATGCGCACCAACAGGCGATGTTTTTCAGAAACCTATCCTACATTGCCAATGCATGTTTCCTGACTCCCCATGCTGACCACCCCGTGGTGCTTTTCTCCATCCTACATAGCCACTCACTGCCTAAATTAATTCAGGCCCTACGATTCACACCACCCCATGATGTTTTTTTCACTCCTACTAGTGAATGGCCTGTTAGAAATCCTTACAATGCGCACCACCCCGTGATGTTTTTCAGAAAACTATCCAACATTGCCAATGCATGTTTCCTGACCTCCCCATGAGGACCACCCCGTGGTGCTTTTCTCCATCCCACATTGCCACTCACTGCCTATCCTAATTCAGGCCCTCTGATTCACACCACCCCATGATGTTTTTGTCACTCCTACTAGTGAATGGCCTGTTATAAACCCTTACAATGCGCACCAACCCGCTTTTTTTTTTCCGACACCTATCCTACATTGCCACTGGATGTTTCCTCACCTCCCAATGCTGAACACCTTGTGGTGCTTTTCTCCGTCCTACATTGCCACTCAATGCCTATCCTAATTCAGGCCTTCCGATTCACACCACCCTGTGATGTTGTTCTCACTCCTACTAGTGAATGGCCAGTTAGAAACACATACAATGCGCACCTCCCTGCGATGTTTATCAGAAACCTATTCTACATTGCCACTGCATGTTTCCTTGCCTCCACATGCTGACAAACCCGTGGTTTTTTTCTCCATCCTACATTGCCACTCACAGCCTATCCGAATTCAGCCCCTATGATTCACTGCACACTGTGATGATTTTTTTCACTCCTACTTGTGAATGGCTTGTTAGAAACCCTTACAATGCGCACCACCCCGCGATGTTTTTCAGAAACCTATCCTACATTTCCACTTTATGTTTCCTGACTTCCCCATGCTGACCACCCCGTGTTGCTTTTCTCCATCCTATATTGCCACTCACTGCCTATCATAATTCAGGCAATCTGATTCACACCACCCCGTTATATTTTCCTCACACCTACTAGTGAATGGCCTGCAGAAACCCTTACAATGCGCACCACCATGCGATATTTTTCAGAAACCTATCCTACACTGCCACTGCATGTTTTCTGACCTCCCCATGATGACCACACCGTGGTGCTTTTCTCCATTTTACGTTGCCACTCACTGCCTTTCCTAATTCAGGCCCTCCGATTCACACAACTCCGTGATGTTTTTTTCACTGCTACTAGTGAATGGCCTGTTAGAATGCCTTACAATTCGCACCACCCGGCGATGTTTTTCAGAAACCTATCCTACTTTGCCAATGCATTTTTCCTGACCTCCCCATGCTGACCACCCCGTGGTGCTTTTCTCCAAACTACATTGCCACTCACTGCCTATTCTAATTCAGAACATGTGATTCACACCAACCTGTGATGTTTTTCCCATTCCTACTAGTGAATGACCTGTTAGAAACCCTTACAATGCGCACCACCCCGCGATGTTTATCAGAAACCTATTCTACATTGCCACTGCATGTTTCCTTGCCTCCTCATGCTGACAAACCCGTGGTATTTTTCTCCATCCTACATTGCCACTCACAGCCTATCCGAATTCAGGCCCTCCGATTCACACCACCCCGTGATGTTTTTCTCACTCCTACTAGTGAATGGCCTGTTATAAACCCTTACAATGCGCACTACCCCGCTTTTTTTTCCAGAAACCTATCCTACATTGACACTGGATGTTTCCTGAACTCCCCATGCTGACCACCCTGTGGTGCTTTTCTCCATCCGACATTGCAACTCAATGCCTATCCTAATTCCGGCCCACAGATTCACACCACCCAGTGACGTTTTTCTTCACTCCTACTTCTGAATGGCTTGTTCGAAAGCCTTACATTACGCACCAACCCATGATGTTTTTCAGAAACCTATCCTACATTGCCACTGCATGTTTCCTGACCTCCCCATGTTGACTAACCCGTGGTGCTTTTCTCCATCCTACATAGCCACTCACTGCCTAAAATAATTCAGGCGCTCCGATTCACACCACCCCGTGATGGTTTTTTCACTCCTACTTGTGAATGGCTTGTTAGAAATTCTTATAATGCGCACCACCCCGCGATGTTGTTCAGAAACCTATCCTACATTGCCACTGCATGTTTCCTGACCTCCCCATTTTGACCACCCCGTGGTGCTTTTCTCCAATCTTCATTGACATGCACTGCCTGTCCTAATTCAGGCCTTGCGATTCACACCACCCCGTGATGTTTTTCTCACTCCTACTAGTGAATGGCCTGATACAAACCCATACAATGCGTACCACCACGCATTGTTTTTCAGAAACCTATCCTACTTTGCCATTGCATGTTTCTTGACCTCCCCATGCTCACCAACCCGTGGTGATTTTTTCCATCCTACATTACCACTCAATGTCTATCTTGATTCAGGCCCTCGGATTCACACCACACCATGAGGTATTTCTCACTCCTACTAGTGAATGGCCTGTTAGAAAGCCTTACAGTGCGCACCACCCCGCGATGCTTTTCAGAAACCTGTCCTACATTGCCACTGCATGTTTTCTGACCTCCCCATGTTGAAAAATGCGTCGTGGTTTTCTCCATCCTACATTGCCACTCACTGCCTATCCTAATTGAGGCCCTCCGATTCACACAACCCCGTGATGTTTTTCTCACTCCTAGTAGTGCATGGCCTGTTAGAAACCCTTACAATGCGCACCACCCTGCTTTTATTTTCAGAAAGCTATCCTATATTGCCACTGCATGTTTCCTAACCTCCCCATGCTGACCACACCGTGGTTCTTTTCTTCATTTTACGTTGCCACTCACTGCCTATCCTAATTCAGGCCCCCCGATGCACACCACCCCGTGATGTTTTTCTCATTCCTACTAGTGAATGGCCTGTTAGAATGCCTTACTATGTGCACCAACAGGCGATGTTTTTCAGAAACCTATCCTATATTGCCAATGCATGTTTCCTGACTCCACATGCTGACCACCCCGTGGTGCTTTTCTCCATCCTACATAGCCACTCACTGCCTAAATTAATTCAGGCCCTACGATTCACACCACCCCATGATGTTTTTTTCACTCCCACTAGTGAATGGCCTGTTAGAAATCCTTACAATGCGCACCACCAAGCGATGTTTTTCAGAAAACTATCTTACATTGACAATGCATGTTTCCTGAACTCCCCATGATGACCACCCCGTGGTGCTTATCTCCATCCCACATTGCCACTCACTGCCTATCCTAATTCAGGCCCTCTGATTCACACCACCCCATGATGTTTTTGTCACTCCTACTAGTGAATGGCCTTTTATAAACCCTTACAATGCGCACCACCCCACTTTTATTTTCAGAAACCTATCCTACATTGCCACTGGATGTTAACTCAACTCCCAATGCTGAACACCTTGTGGTGCTTTTCTCCGACCTACATTGCCACTCAATGCCTATCCTAATTCAGGCCCCCGATGCACACCACCCCGTGATGTTTTTCTCATTCCTACTAGTGAATGGGCTGTTAGAAAGCCTTACTATGCGCACCAACAGGCGATGTTTTTCAGAAACCTATCCTACATTGCCAATGCATGTTTCCTGACTCCCCATGCTGACCACCCCGTGGTGCTTTTCTCCATCCTACATAGCCACTCACTGCCTAAATTAATTCAGGCCCTACGATTCACACCACCCCATGATGTTTTTTTCACTCCTACTAGTGAATGGCCTGTTAGAAATCCTTACAATGCGCACCACCCCGTGATGTTTTTCAGAAAACTATCCAACATTGCCAATGCATGTTTCCTGACCTCCCCATGAGGACCACCCCATGGTGCTTTTCTCCATCCCACATTGCCACTCACTGCCTATCCTAATTCAGGCCCTCTGATTCACACCACCTCATGATGTTTTTGTCACTCCTACTAGTGAATGGCCTGTTATAAACCCTTACAATGCGCACCAACCCGCTTTTTTTTTCCGACACCTATCCTACATTGCCACTGGATGTTTCCTCACCTCCCAATGCTGAACACCTTGTGGTGCTTTTCTCCGTCCTACATTGCCACTCAATGCCTATCCTAATTCAGGCCCTCCGATTCACACCACCCTGTGATGTTGTTCTCACTCCTACTAGTGAATGGCCAGTTAGAAACACATACAATGCGCACCTCCCTGCGATGTTTATCAGAAACCTATTCTACATTGCCACTGCATGTTTCCTTGCCTCCCGATGCTGACAAACCCGTGGTGCTTTTCTCCATCCTACGTTGCCACTCACAGCCTATGCTAATTCAGGCCCTCTGATTCACCCCACCCCGTGATGTTTTTTTCACTCCTACTTTTGAATGGCTTGTTAGAAACCCTTACAATGCACACCAACCGACATTGTTTTTCAGAAACCTATCCTACATTGAGACTGCATGTTTCCTGACCTCCCAATGTTGACCACCCCGTGGTGCTTTTCTCCATTCTTCATTGCCACTCACTGCCTATCCTAATTCAGTTCCTCCGATTCACACCACCCCGTGATGTTTTTCTCACTCCTACTCTTGAATGGCCTGCTACAAACCTTACAATGCCCAACACCCCGCGATGTTTTTCAGAAAAACTATCCTACATTGCCATTGCATGTTTCCTGACCTCCACATGCTCACCATCCCGTGGTGCTTTTCTCCATTCTACATTGCCACACACTGTCTATCTTGATTCAGGCCTTCCAATTCACACCACCCCGTGATGTTTTTCTCACTTCTACTAGTGAATGGCCTGTTAGAAACCCTTACAATGCGCACCACTCCGCGATGTTTTTCAGAAAAACTATCCTACATTGCCATTGCATGTTTCCTGACTTTCCATGCTGACTACCCCTTGGTGCTTTTCTCAATCCTACATTTCCACTCAATGTCTCTCCTAATTCAGGCCTTCTGATTCAAACCGCCCCGTTTTATTTTTCTCACTCCTACTAGTGAATGGCCTGTTAGAAACCCTTACAATGCGCACCACCCTGCGATGTTTTTCAGAAACCTATCCTACTTTGCCACTGCACGTTTCCTGACCTCCCCATACTGACCACACCGTGGTGCTTTTCTCCATTTTACATTGCTACTCACTGCCTTTCCTAATTCAGGCCCTCTGATTCACCACCCCGTGATGTTTTTCTCATTCCTACTAGTGAATGGATTGTTAGAAACCCTTACAATGCGCACCACCCAGCGATGTTTCTCAGAAACCTATTCTACATTGCCACTGCATGTTTCCTTGCCTCGCCATGCTGACAAACCCGTGGTTTTTTTCTCCATCCTACATGCCACTCACAGCCTATCCGAATTCAGCCCCTACGATTCACACCACACCGTGATGTTTTTTTTCACTCCTACTTGTGAATGGCTTGTTAGAAATCCTTAAAATGCGCACCACCCCTCGATGTTTATCAGAAAACTATCCTACATTGCCACTGCATGTTTCCTGACCTCCCCATGCTGACCACCCTGTGGTGCTTTTCTCCATCCTACATTGCAATTCAATGCCTATCCTAATTCCGGCCCACCGATTCACACCACCCAGTGACGTTTTTCTTCACTCCTACTTCTGAATGGCTTGTTAGAAAGCCTTACAATGCGCACCAACCCACGATGTTTTTCAGAAACCTATCCTACATTGCCACTGCATGTTTCCTGACCTCCCCATGTTGACTACGCCGTGGTGCTTTTCTCCATTCTTCATTGCCACTCACTGCCTATCCTAATTCAGGCCCTCCGATTCACACCACCCTGCGATGTTTTTCTCACTCCTACTAGGGAATGGGCTGCTACAAACCCTTACATTGCGCACCACCCCGCGATGTTTTTCAGAAAAACTATCCTACATTGCCATTGCATGTTTCCTGACCTCCCCATGCTCACCAACGCATGGTGCTCTTCTCCATCCTACATTGCCTCTAACTGTCTATCTTGATTCAGGCCTTCCAATTCACACCACCCCGTGATGTTTTTCTCACTTTTACTAGTGAATGGCCTGTTAGAAACCCTTACAATGCTCACCCCCCCCGCGATGTTTTTCAGAAACCTATCCTACATTTCCACTGCATGTTTCCTGACCTGCCCATGGTGACCAGCCCGTGGTCCTTTTCTCCATCCTACATTGCCACTCACTGCCTATCATAATTCAGGCCCTCCCATTCACACCACCCCGTTATATTTTTCTAACTCCTACTTGTGACTAGCCTCTTAGAAACCCTTACAATGCACACCAACCGACATTGTTTTTCAGAAACCTACCCTACATTGCCAATGCATGTTTCCTGACCTCCCATGATGACCACCCCGTGGTGCTTTTCTGCATCGTACATTGCCCCTCAATGCCTCTCCTGATTCAGGCCCTCCGATTCACACCACCCCGTGATGTTTTTCTCACTCATACTAGTGAATGGCTTCTTAAAAACCCTTACAATGCGCACCAACCCACGATGTTTTTCAGTAACCTATCCTGCATTGCCACTGCATATTTCCTGACCTCCCCATGTTGACTACACCGTGGTGCTTGTCTCCATTCTTTATTGCCACTCACTGCCTATCCTAATTCAGGTCCTTCTATTCACACCACCCCGCGACGTTTTTCTAACTCCTACTAGTGAATGGCCTGCTACAAACCCTTAAAACGCGCACCACCCCGCGATGTTTTTCAGAAAAACTATCCTACATTGCCATTGCGTGTTTCCTGACCTGCCCATGCTCACCAACCCCTTGTGCTTTTCTCCATCCTACATTGCCACTAACTGTCCATCTTGATTCAGGCCTTCCAATACACATCACCCTGTGATGTTTTTCTCACTTCTACTAGTGAATGGCCTGTTAGAAACCCTTACAATGCGCACCAACCCACGATGTTTTTCAGTAACCTATCCTGCATTGCCACTGCATATTTCCTGACCTCCCCATGTTGACTACACCGTGGTGCTTGTCTCCATTCTTTATTGCCACTCACTGCCTATCCTAATTCAGGTCCTTCTATTCACACCACCCCGCGACGTTTTTCTAACTCCTACTAGTGAATGGCCTGCTACAAACCCTTAAAACGCGCACCACCCCGCGATGTTTTTCAGAAAAACTATCCTATATTGCCATTGCGTGTTTCCTGACCTGCCCATGCTCACCAACCCCTTGTGCTTTTCTCCATCCTACATTGCCACTAACTGTCCATCTTGATTCAGGCCTTCCAATTCACATCACCCCGTGATGTTTTTCTCACTTCTACTAGTGAATGGCCTGTTAGAAACCCTTACAATGTGCACCACCCCGCGATGTTTTTCAGAAACCTATCCTACATTTCCACTGCCTTTTTCCTGAGCTGCCCATGGTGACCACCCCGTGGTGCTTTTGTCCATCCTACATTGCCACTCACTGCCTATCATAATTCAGGCCCTCCCAATCACACCACCCCGTTATATTTTTCTCAGTCCTACTAGTGAATGGCCTGTTAGAAACCCTTACAATGCACACCAACCGACATTGTTTTTCAGAAACCTATCCTACATTGCCAATGCATGTTTCCTGACCTCCCCATCGTGACCACCCCGTGGTGCTTTTCTCCATCGTACATTGCCACTCAATGCCTCTCCTGATTCAGGCCCTCCGATTCACACCACCCCGTGATGTTTTTCTCACTCCTACTAGTGAATGGCTGTTAGAAACCCTTACAATGGGCACCACCCTGCGATATTTTTAAGAAACCTACCCTACATTGCCACTGCATGTTTCCTGACCTCCCCATGCTGACCACACCGTGGTGCTTTTCTCCATTTTACGTTGCCACTCACTGCCTATCCTAATTCAGGCCCTCCGATTAACATCACCCCTGACGTTTTTCTCACTCCTACTAGTGAAGGGCCTGTTAGAAACCCTTACAATGCGCACCACCCTGCGATGTTTTTCAGAAACCTATTCTACATTGCCACTGCATGTTTCCTTGCCTCCCCATGCTGACAAGCCTGTGGTGCTTTTCTCCCTCATACGTTGCCACTCACCGCCGATGCTAATTCAGGCCCTCCGATTCACACCACCACGTGATGTTTTTTTCACTCCTACTTGTGAATGGCTTGTTAGAAATTCTTATAATGCGCAACACCCCGCGATGTTGTTCAGAAACCTATCCTACATTGCCACTGCATGTTTCCTGACCTCACCATTTTGACCACCCCGTGGTGCTGTTCTCCAATCTTCATTGATATGCACTGCCTATCCTAATTCAGGCCCTCCGATTCACACCACCCCGTGATGTTTTTCTCCCTCCTACTAGTGAATGGCATGCTACAAACCCATACAATGCGTACCACCACGCGTTGTTTTTCAGAAACCTATCCTACATTGCCATTGCATGTTTCCTGACCTCCCCATGCTCATCAACCCGTGGTGCTTTTTTCCATCCTACATTGCCACTCATTGTCTATCTTGATTCAGGCCCTCGGATTCACGACACACCATGATGTATTTCTCACTCCTACTATTGAATGGCCTGTTAGAAAGCTTTACAATGCACACCGCCCCGCGATGTTTTTCAGAAACCTGTCCTACATTGCCACTGCATGTTTCCTGACCTCCCCATGTTGACCAATCCGTCGTGCTTTTCTCCATCCTACATTGCCACTCACTGCCTATCCTAATTCAGGCCCTCCGATTCACACCACCCCGTGATGTTTTTTCCCTCCTACTAGTGCATGGCCTGTTAGAAACCCTTACAATGCGCACCATCCTGCTTTTATTTTCAGAAAGCTATCCTATATTGCCATTGCATGCTTCCTCCCCTCCCTATGCTGACCACCCTGTTGTGCTTTACTCCATGCTACATTGCCACTCAATGCCTATCCTAATTTAGGCCCTCCGATTCACACCGCCCCGTGATGTTGTTCCAACTCCTACTAGTGAATGGATTGTTAGAAACCCTTACAATGCGCACCACCCAGCGATGTTTATCAGAAACCTATTCTACATTGCCACTGCATGTTTCCTTGCCTCCACATGCTGACAAACCCGTGGTTTTTTTCTCCATCCTACATTGCCACTCACAGCCTATCCGAATTCAGCCCCTATGATTCACAGCACACTGTGATGGTTTTTTCACTCCTACTTGTGAATGGCTTGTTAGAAACCCTTACAATGCGCACCACCCCGCGATGTTTTTCAGAAACCTATCCTACATTTCCACTTTATGTTTCCTGACTTCCCCATGCTGACCACCCCGTGTTGCTTTTCTCCATCCTATATTGCCACTCACTGCCTATCATAATTCAGGCAATCTGATTCACACCACCCCGTTATATTTTCCTCACACCTACTAGTGAATGGCCTGCAGAAACCCTTACAATGCGCACCACCATGCGATGTTTTTCAGAAACCTATCCTACACTGCCACTGCATGTTTTCTGACCTCCCCATGATGACCACACCGTGGTGCTTTTCTCCATTTTACGTTGCCACTCAAAGCCTTTCCTAATTCAGGCCCTCCGATTCACACAACTCCGTGATGTTTTTTTCACTGCTACTAGTGAATGGCCTGTTAGAATGCCTTACAATTCGCACCACCCGGCGATGTTTTTCAGAAACCTATCCTACTTTGCCAATGCATTTTTCCTGACCTCCACATGCTGACCACCCCGTGGTGCTTTTCTCCAAACTACATTGCCACTCACTGCCTATCCTAATTCAGAACATGTGATTCACACCAACCTGTGATGTTTTTCCCATTCCTACTAGTGAATGACCTGTTAGAAACCCTTACAATGCGCACCACCCCGCGATGTTTATCAGAAACCTATTCTACATTGCCACTGCATGTTTCCTTGCCTCCTCATGCTGACAAACCCGTGGTATTTTTCTCCATCCTACATTGCCACTCACAGCCTATCCGAATTCAGGCCCTCCGATTCACACCACCCCGTGATGTTTTTCTCACTCCTACTAGTGAATGGCCTGTTATAAACCCTTACAATGCGCACTACCCCGCTTTTTTTTCCAGAAACCTATCCTACATTGACACTGGATGTTTCCTGACCTCCCCATGCTGACCACCCTGTGGTGCTTTTCTCCATCCTACATTGCAACTCAATGCCTATCCTAATTCCGGCCCACAGATTCACACCACCCAGTGACGTTTTTCTTCACTCCTACATCTGAATGGCTTGTTAGAAAGCCTTACATTATGCACCAACCCATGATGTTTTTCAGAAACCTATCCTACATTGCCACTGCATGTTTCCTGACCTCCCCATGTTGACTAACCCGTGGTGCTTTTCTCCATCCTACATAGCCACTCACTGCCTAAAATAATTCAGGCGCTCCGATTCACACATCCCCGTGATGTTTTTTTCACTCCTACTTGTGAATGGCTTGTTAGAAATTCTTATAATGCGCACCACCCCGCGATGTTGTTCAGAAACCTATCCTACATTGCCACTGCATGTTTCCTGACCTCCCCATTTTGACCACCCCGTGGTGCTTTTCTCCAATCTTCATTGACATGCACTGCCTGTCCTAATTCAGGCCTTGCGATTCACACCACCCCGTGATGTTTTTCTCACTCCTACTAGTGAATGGCCTGATACAAACCCATACAATGCGTACCACCACGCATTGTTTTTCAGAAACCTATCCTACTTTGCCATTGCATGTTTCTTGACCTCCCCATGCTCACCAACCCGTGGTGATTTTTTCCATCCTACATTACCACTCAATGTCTAACTTGATTCAGGCCCTCGGATTCACACCACACCATGAGGTATTTCTCACTCCTACTAGTGAATGGCCTGTTAGAAAGCCTTACAGTGCGCACCACCCCGCGATGCTTTTCAGAAACCTGTCCTACATTGCCACTGCATGTTTCCTGACCTCCCCATGTTGAAAAATGCGTCGTGGTTTTCTCCATCCTACATTGCCACTCACTGCCTATCCTAATTGAGGCCCTCCGATTCACACAACCCCGTGATGTTTTTCTCACTCCTACTAGTGCATGGCCTGTTAGAAACCCTTACAATGCGCACCACCCTGCTTTTATTATCAGAAAGCTATCCTATATTGCCACTGCATGTTTCCTAACCTCCCCATGCTGACCACACCGTGGTGCTTTTCTTCATTTTACGTTGCCACTCACTGCCTATCCTAATTCAGGCCCCCCGATGCACACCACCCCGTGATGTTTTTCTCATTCCTACTAGTGAATGGCCTGTTAGAATGCCTTACTATGTGCACCAACAGGCGATGTTTTTCAGAAACCTATCCTACATTGCCAATGCATGTTTCCTGACTCCACATGCTGACCACCCCGTGGTGCTTTTCTCCATCCTACATAGCCACTCACTGCCTAAATTAATTCAGGCCCTACGATTCACACCACCCCATGATGTTTTTTTCACTCCCACTAGTGAATGGCCTGTTAGAAATCCTTACAATGCGCACCACCAAGCGATGTTTTTCAGAAAACTATCTTACATTGACAATGCATGTTTCCTGAACTCCCCATGATGACCACCCCGTGGTGCTTATCTCCATCCCACATTGCCACTCACTGCCTATCCTAATTCAGGCCCTCTGATTCACACCACCCCATGATGTTTTTGTCACTCCTACTAGTGAATGGCCTTTTATAAACCCTTACAATGCGCACCACCCCACTTTTATTTTCAGAAACCTATCCTACATTGCCACTGGATGTTAACTCAACTCCCAATGCTGAACACCTTGTGGTGCTTTTCTCCGACCTACATTGCCACTCAATGCCTATCCTAATTCAGGCCCCCGATGCACACCACCCCGTGATGTTTTTCTCATTCCTACTAGTGAATGGGCTGTTAGAAAGCCTTACTATGCGCACCAACAGGCGATGTTTTTCAGAAACCTATCCTACATTGCCAATGCATGTTTCCTGACTCCCCATGCTGACCACCCCGTGGTGCTTTTCTCCATCCTACATAGCCACTCACTGCCTAAATTAATTCAGGCCCTACGATTCACACCACCCCATGATGTTTTTTTCACTCCTAGTAGTGAATGGCCTGTTAGAAATCCTTACAATGCGCACCACCCCGTGATGTTTTTCAGAAAACTATCCAACATTGCCAATGCATGTTTCCTGACCTCCCCATGAGGACCACCCCATGGTGCTTTTCTCCATCCCACATTGCCACTCACTGCCTATCCTAATTCAGGCCCTCTGATTCACACCACCCCATGATGTTTTTGTCACTCCTACTAGTGAATGGCCTGTTATAAACCCTTACAATGCGCACCAACCCGCTTTTTTTTTTCCGACACCTATCCTACATTGCCACTGGATGTTTCCTCACCTCCCAATGCTGAACACCTTGTGGTGCTTTTCTCCGTCCTACATTGCCACTCAATGCCTATCCTAATTCAGGCCCTCCGATTCACACCACCCTGTGATGTTGTTCTCACTCCTACTAGTGAATGGCCAGTTAGAAACACATACAATGCGCACCTCCCTGCGATGTTTATCAGAAACCTATTCTACATTGCCACTGCATGTTTCCTTGCCTCCCGATGCTGACAAACCCGTGGTGCTTTTCTCCATCCTACGTTGCCACTCACAGCCTATGCTAATTCAGGCCCTCTGATTCACCCCACCCCGTGATGTTTTTTTCACTCCTACTTTTGAATGGCTTGTTAGAAACCCTTACAATGCACACCAACCGACATTGTTTTTCAGAAACCTATCCTACATTGAGACTGCATGTTTCCTGACCTCCCAATGTTGACCACCCCGTGGTGCTTTTCTCCATTCTTCATTGCCACTCACTGCCTATCCTAATTCAGTTCCTCCGATTCACACCACCCCGTGATGTTTTTCTCACTCCTACTCTTGAATGGCCTGCTACAAACCTTACAATGCCCAACACCCCGCGATGTTTTTCAGAAAAACTATCCTACATTGCCATTGCATGTTTCCTGACCTCCACATGCTCACCATCCCGTGGTGCTTTTCTCCATTCTACATTGCCACACACTGTCTATCTTGATTCAGGCCTTCCAATTCACACCACCCCGTGATGTTTTTCTCACTTCTACTAGTGAATGGCCTGTTAGAAACCCTTACAATGCGCACCACTCCGCGATGTTTTTCAGAAAAACTATCCTACATTGCCATTGCATGTTTCCTGACTTTCCATGCTGACTACCCCTTGGTGCTTTTCTCAATCCTACATTTCCACTCAATGTCTCTCCTAATTCAGGCCTTCTGATTCAAACCGCCCCGTTTTATTTTTCTCACTCCTACTAGTGAATGGCCTGTTAGAAACCCTTACAATGCGCACCACCCTGCGATGTTTTTCAGAAACCTATCCTACTTTGCCACTGCACGTTTCCTGACCTCCCCATACTGACCACACCGTGGTGCTTTTCTCCATTTTACATTGCTACTCACTGCCTTTCCTAATTCAGGCCCTCTGATTCACCACCCCGTGATGTTTTTCTCATTCCTACTAGTGAATGGATTGTTAGAAACCCTTACAATGCGCACCACCCAGCGATGTTTCTCAGAAACCTATTCTACATTGCCACTGCATGTTTCCTTGCCTCGCCATGCTGACAAACCCGTGGTTTTTTTCTCCATCCTACATGCCACTCACAGCCTATCCGAATTCAGCCCCTACGATTCACACCACACCGTGATGTTTTTTTTCACTCCTACTTGTGAATGGCTTGTTAGAAATCCTTAAAATGCGCACCACCCCTCGATGTTTATCAGAAAACTATCCTACATTGCCACTGCATGTTTCCTGACCTCCCCATGCTGACCACCCTGTGGTGCTTTTCTCCATCCTACATTGCAATTCAATGCCTATCCTAATTCCGGCCCACCGATTCACACCACCCAGTGACGTTTTTCTTCACTCCTACTTCTGAATGGCTTGTTAGAAAGCCTTACAATGCGCACCAACCCACGATGTTTTTCAGAAACCTATCCTACATTGCCACTGCATGTTTCCTGACCTCCCCATGTTGACTACGCCGTGGTGCTTTTCTCCATTCTTCATTGCCACTCACTGCCTATCCTAATTCAGGCCCTCCGATTCACACCACCCTGCGATGTTTTTCTCACTCCTACTAGGGAATGGGCTGCTACAAACCCTTACATTGCGCACCACCCCGCGATGTTTTTCAGAAAAACTATCCTACATTGCCATTGCATGTTTCCTGACCTCCCCATGCTCACCAACGCATGGTGCTCTTCTCCATCCTACATTGCCTCTAACTGTCTATCTTGATTCAGGCCTTCCAATTCACACCACCCCGTGATGTTTTTCTCACTTTTACTAGTGAATGGCCTGTTAGAAACCCTTACAATGCTCACCCCCCCCGCGATGTTTTTCAGAAACCTATCCTACATTTCCACTGCATGTTTCCTGACCTGCCCATGGTGACCAGCCCGTGGTCCTTTTCTCCATCCTACATTGCCACTCACTGCCTATCATAATTCAGGCCCTCCCATTCACACCACCCCATTATATTTTTCTAACTCCTACTTGTGACTAGCCTCTTAGAAACCCTTACAATGCACACCAACCGACATTGTTTTTCAGAAACCTACCCTACATTGCCAATGCATGTTTCCTGACCTCCCATGATGACCACCCCGTGGTGCTTTTCTGCATCGTACATTGCCCCTCAATGCCTCTCCTGATTCAGGCCCTCCGATTCACACCACCCCGTGATGTTTTTCTCACTCATACTAGTGAATGGCTTCTTAAAAACCCTTACAATGCGCACCAACCCACGATGTTTTTCAGTAACCTATCCTGCATTGCCACTGCATATTTCCTGACCTCCCCATGTTGACTACACCGTGGTGCTTGTCTCCATTCTTTATTGCCACTCACTGCCTATCCTAATTCAGGTCCTTCTATTCACACCACCCCGCGACGTTTTTCTAACTCCTACTAGTGAATGGCCTGCTACAAACCCTTAAAACGCGCACCACCCCGCGATGTTTTTCAGAAAAACTATCCTACATTGCCATTGCGTGTTTCCTGACCTGCCCATGCTCACCAACCCGTTGTGCTTTTCTCCATCCTACATTGCCACTAACTGTCCATCTTGATTCAGGCCTTCCAATACACATCACCCCGTGATGTTTTTCTCACTTCTACTAGTGAATGGCCTGTTAGAAACCCTTACAATGCGCACCAACCCACGATGTTTTTCAGTAACCTATCCTGCATTGCCACTGCATATTTCCTGACCTCCCCATGTTGACTACACCGTGGTGCTTGTCTCCATTCTTTATTGCCACTCACTGCCTATCCTAATTCAGGTCCTTCTATTCACACCACCCCGCGACGTTTTTCTAACTCCTACTAGTGAATGGCCTGCTACAAACCCTTAAAACGCGCACCACCCCGCGATGTTTTTCAGAAAAACTATCCTATATTGCCATTGCGTGTTTCCTGACCTGCCCATGCTCACCAACCCCTTGTGCTTTTCTCCATCCTACATTGCCACTAACTGTCCATCTTGATTCAGGCCTTCCAATTCACATCACCCCGTGATGTTTTTCTCACTTCTACTAGTGAATGGCCTGTTAGAAACCCTTACAATGTGCACCACCCCGCGATGTTTTTCAGAAACCTATCCTACATTTCCACTGCCTTTTTCCTGAGCTGCCCATGGTGACCACCCCGTGGTGCTTTTGTCCATCCTACATTGCCACTCACTGCCTATCATAATTCAGGCCCTCCCAATCACACCACCCCGTTATATTTTTCTCAGTCCTACTAGTGAATGGCCTGTTAGAAACCCTTACAATGCACACCAACCGACATTGTTTTTCAGAAACCTATCCTACATTGCCAATGCATGTTTCCTGACCTCCCCATCGTGACCACCCCGTGGTGCTTTTCTCCATCGTACATTGCCACTCAATGCCTCTCCTGATTCAGGCCCTCCGATTCACACCACCCCGTGATGTTTTTCTCACTCCTACTAGTGAATGGCTGTTAGAAACCCTTACAATGGGCACCACCCTGCGATATTTTTAAGAAACCTACCCTACATTGCCACTGCATGTTTCCTGACCTCCCCATGCTGACCACACCGTGGTGCTTTTCTCCATTTTACGTTGCCACTCACTGCCTATCCTAATTCAGGCCCTCCGATTAACATCACCCCTGACGTTTTTCTCACTCCTACTAGTGAAGGGCCTGTTAGAAACCCTTACAATGCGCACCACCCTGCGATGTTTTTCAGAAACCTATTCTACATTGCCACTGCATGTTTCCTTGCCTCCCCATGCTGACAAGCCTGTGGTGCTTTTCTCCCTCATACGTTGCCACTCACCGCCGATGCTAATTCAGGCCCTCCGATTCACACCACCACGTGATGTTTTTTTCACTCCTACTTGTGAATGGCTTGTTAGAAATTCTTATAATGCGCAACACCCCGCGATGTTGTTCAGAAACCTATCCTACATTGCCACTGCATGTTTCCTGACCTCACCATTTTGACCACCCCGTGGTGCTGTTCTCCAATCTTCATTGATATGCACTGCCTATCCTAATTCAGGCCCTCCGATTCACACCACCCCGTGATGTTTTTCTCCCTCCTACTAGTGAATGGCATGCTACAAACCCATACAATGCGTACCACCACGCGTTGTTTTTCAGAAACCTATCCTACATTGCCATTGCATGTTTCCTGACCTCCCCATGCTCATCAACCCGTGGTGCTTTTTTCCATCCTACATTGCCACTCATTGTCTATCTTGATTCAGGCCCTCGGATTCACGACACACCATGATGTATTTCTCACTCCTACTATTGAATGGCCTGTTAGAAAGCTTTACAATGCACACCGCCCCGCGATGTTTTTCAGAAACCTGTCCTACATTGCCACTGCATGTTTCCTGACCTCCCCATGTTGACCAATCCGTCGTGCTTTTCTCCATCCTACATTGCCACTCACTGCCTATCCTAATTCAGGCCCTCCGATTCACACCACCCCGTGATGTTTTTTCCCTCCTACTAGTGCATGGCCTGTTAGAAACCCTTACAATGCGCACCATCCTGCTTTTATTTTCAGAAAGCTATCCTATATTGCCATTGCATGCTTCCTCCCCTCCCTATGCTGACCACCCTGTTGTGCTTTACTCCATGCTACATTGCCACTCAATGCCTATCCTAATTTAGGCCCTCCGATTCACACCGCCCCGTGATGTTGTTCCAACTCCTACTAGTGAATGGATTGTTAGAAACCCTTACAATGCGCACCACCCAGCGATGTTTATCAGAAACCTATTCTACATTGCCACTGCATGTTTCCTTGCCTCCACATGCTGACAAACCCGTGGTTTTTTTCTCCATCCTACATTGCCACTCACAGCCTATCCGAATTCAGCCCCTATGATTCACAGCACACTGTGATGGTTTTTTCACTCCTACTTGTGAATGGCTTGTTAGAAACCCTTACAATGCGCACCACCCCGCGATGTTTTTCAGAAACCTATCCTACATTTCCACTTTATGTTTCCTGACTTCCCCATGCTGACCACCCCGTGTTGCTTTTCTCCATCCTATATTGCCACTCACTGCCTATCATAATTCAGGCAATCTGATTCACACCACCCCGTTATATTTTCCTCACACCTACTAGTGAATGGCCTGCAGAAACCCTTACAATGCGCACCACCATGCGATGTTTTTCAGAAACCTATCCTACACTGCCACTGCATGTTTTCTGACCTCCCCATGATGACCACACCGTGGTGCTTTTCTCCATTTTACGTTGCCACTCAAAGCCTTTCCTAATTCAGGCCCTCCGATTCACACAACTCCGTGATGTTTTTTTCACTGCTACTAGTGAATGGCCTGTTAGAATGCCTTACAATTCGCACCACCCGGCGATGTTTTTCAGAAACCTATCCTACTTTGCCAATGCATTTTTCCTGACCTCCACATGCTGACCACCCCGTGGTGCTTTTCTCCAAACTACATTGCCACTCACTGCCTATCCTAATTCAGAACATGTGATTCACACCAACCTGTGATGTTTTTCCCATTCCTACTAGTGAATGACCTGTTAGAAACCCTTACAATGCGCACCACCCCGCGATGTTTATCAGAAACCTATTCTACATTGCCACTGCATGTTTCCTTGCCTCCTCATGCTGACAAACCCGTGGTATTTTTCTCCATCCTACATTGCCACTCACAGCCTATCCGAATTCAGGCCCTCCGATTCACACCACCCCGTGATGTTTTTCTCACTCCTACTAGTGAATGGCCTGTTATAAACCCTTACAATGCGCACTACCCCGCTTTTTTTTCCAGAAACCTATCCTACATTGACACTGGATGTTTCCTGACCTCCCCATGCTGACCACCCTGTGGTGCTTTTCTCCATCCTACATTGCAACTCAATGCCTATCCTAATTCCGGCCCACAGATTCACACCACCCAGTGACGTTTTTCTTCACTCCTACATCTGAATGGCTTGTTAGAAAGCCTTACATTATGCACCAACCCATGATGTTTTTCAGAAACCTATCCTACATTGCCACTGCATGTTTCCTGACCTCCCCATGTTGACTAACCCGTGGTGCTTTTCTCCATCCTACATAGCCACTCACTGCCTAAAATAATTCAGGCGCTCCGATTCACACATCCCCGTGATGTTTTTTTCACTCCTACTTGTGAATGGCTTGTTAGAAATTCTTATAATGCGCACCACCCCGCGATGTTGTTCAGAAACCTATCCTACATTGCCACTGCATGTTTCCTGACCTCCCCATTTTGACCACCCCGTGGTGCTTTTCTCCAATCTTCATTGACATGCACTGCCTGTCCTAATTCAGGCCTTGCGATTCACACCACCCCGTGATGTTTTTCTCACTCCTACTAGTGAATGGCCTGATACAAACCCATACAATGCGTACCACCACGCATTGTTTTTCAGAAACCTATCCTACTTTGCCATTGCATGTTTCTTGACCTCCCCATGCTCACCAACCCGTGGTGATTTTTTCCATCCTACATTACCACTCAATGTCTAACTTGATTCAGGCCCTCGGATTCACACCACACCATGAGGTATTTCTCACTCCTACTAGTGAATGGCCTGTTAGAAAGCCTTACAGTGCGCACCACCCCGCGATGCTTTTCAGAAACCTGTCCTACATTGCCACTGCATGTTTCCTGACCTCCCCATGTTGAAAAATGCGTCGTGGTTTTCTCCATCCTACATTGCCACTCACTGCCTATCCTAATTGAGGCCCTCCGATTCACACAACCCCGTGATGTTTTTCTCACTCCTACTAGTGCATGGCCTGTTAGAAACCCTTACAATGCGCACCACCCTGCTTTTATTATCAGAAAGCTATCCTATATTGCCACTGCATGTTTCCTAACCTCCCCATGCTGACCACACCGTGGTGCTTTTCTTCATTTTACGTTGCCACTCACTGCCTATCCTAATTCAGGCCCCCCGATGCACACCACCCCGTGATGTTTTTCTCATTCCTACTAGTGAATGGCCTGTTAGAATGCCTTACTATGTGCACCAACAGGCGATGTTTTTCAGAAACCTATCCTACATTGCCAATGCATGTTTCCTGACTCCACATGCTGACCACCCCGTGGTGCTTTTCTCCATCCTACATAGCCACTCACTGCCTAAATTAATTCAGGCCCTACGATTCACACCACCCCATGATGTTTTTTTCACTCCCACTAGTGAATGGCCTGTTAGAAATCCTTACAATGCGCACCACCAAGCGATGTTTTTCAGAAAACTATCTTACATTGACAATGCATGTTTCCTGAACTCCCCATGATGACCACCCCGTGGTGCTTATCTCCATCCCACATTGCCACTCACTGCCTATCCTAATTCAGGCCCTCTGATTCACACCACCCCATGATGTTTTTGTCACTCCTACTAGTGAATGGCCTTTTATAAACCCTTACAATGCGCACCACCCCACTTTTATTTTCAGAAACCTATCCTACATTGCCACTGGATGTTAACTCAACTCCCAATGCTGAACACCTTGTGGTGCTTTTCTCCGACCTACATTGCCACTCAATGCCTATCCTAATTCAGGCCCCCGATGCACACCACCCCGTGATGTTTTTCTCATTCCTACTAGTGAATGGGCTGTTAGAAAGCCTTACTATGCGCACCAACAGGCGATGTTTTTCAGAAACCTATCCTACATTGCCAATGCATGTTTCCTGACTCCCCATGCTGACCACCCCGTGGTGCTTTTCTCCATCCTACATAGCCACTCACTGCCTAAATTAATTCAGGCCCTACGATTCACACCACCCCATGATGTTTTTTTCACTCCTAGTAGTGAATGGCCTGTTAGAAATCCTTACAATGCGCACCACCCCGTGATGTTTTTCAGAAAACTATCCAACATTGCCAATGCATGTTTCCTGACCTCCCCATGAGGACCACCCCATGGTGCTTTTCTCCATCCCACATTGCCACTCACTGCCTATCCTAATTCAGGCCCTCTGATTCACACCACCCCATGATGTTTTTGTCACTCCTACTAGTGAATGGCCTGTTATAAACCCTTACAATGCGCACCAACCCGCTTTTTTTTTTCCGACACCTATCCTACATTGCCACTGGATGTTTCCTCACCTCCCAATGCTGAACACCTTGTGGTGCTTTTCTCCGTCCTACATTGCCACTCAATGCCTATCCTAATTCAGGCCCTCCGATTCACACCACCCTGTGATGTTGTTCTCACTCCTACTAGTGAATGGCCAGTTAGAAACACATACAATGCGCACCTCCCTGCGATGTTTATCAGAAACCTATTCTACATTGCCACTGCATGTTTCCTTGCCTCCCGATGCTGACAAACCCGTGGTGCTTTTCTCCATCCTACGTTGCCACTCACAGCCTATGCTAATTCAGGCCCTCTGATTCACCCCACCCCGTGATGTTTTTTTCACTCCTACTTTTGAATGGCTTGTTAGAAACCCTTACAATGCACACCAACCGACATTGTTTTTCAGAAACCTATCCTACATTGAGACTGCATGTTTCCTGACCTCCCAATGTTGACCACCCCGTGGTGCTTTTCTCCATTCTTCATTGCCACTCACTGCCTATCCTAATTCAGTTCCTCCGATTCACACCACCCCGTGATGTTTTTCTCACTCCTACTCTTGAATGGCCTGCTACAAACCTTACAATGCCCAACACCCCGCGATGTTTTTCAGAAAAACTATCCTACATTGCCATTGCATGTTTCCTGACCTCCACATGCTCACCATCCCGTGGTGCTTTTCTCCATTCTACATTGCCACACACTGTCTATCTTGATTCAGGCCTTCCAATTCACACCACCCCGTGATGTTTTTCTCACTTCTACTAGTGAATGGCCTGTTAGAAACCCTTACAATGCGCACCACTCCGCGATGTTTTTCAGAAAAACTATCCTACATTGCCATTGCATGTTTCCTGACTTTCCATGCTGACTACCCCTTGGTGCTTTTCTCAATCCTACATTTCCACTCAATGTCTCTCCTAATTCAGGCCTTCTGATTCAAACCGCCCCGTTTTATTTTTCTCACTCCTACTAGTGAATGGCCTGTTAGAAACCCTTACAATGCGCACCACCCTGCGATGTTTTTCAGAAACCTATCCTACTTTGCCACTGCACGTTTCCTGACCTCCCCATACTGACCACACCGTGGTGCTTTTCTCCATTTTACATTGCTACTCACTGCCTTTCCTAATTCAGGCCCTCTGATTCACCACCCCGTGATGTTTTTCTCATTCCTACTAGTGAATGGATTGTTAGAAACCCTTACAATGCGCACCACCCAGCGATGTTTCTCAGAAACCTATTCTACATTGCCACTGCATGTTTCCTTGCCTCGCCATGCTGACAAACCCGTGGTTTTTTTCTCCATCCTACATGCCACTCACAGCCTATCCGAATTCAGCCCCTACGATTCACACCACACCGTGATGTTTTTTTTCACTCCTACTTGTGAATGGCTTGTTAGAAATCCTTAAAATGCGCACCACCCCTCGATGTTTATCAGAAAACTATCCTACATTGCCACTGCATGTTTCCTGACCTCCCCATGCTGACCACCCTGTGGTGCTTTTCTCCATCCTACATTGCAATTCAATGCCTATCCTAATTCCGGCCCACCGATTCACACCACCCAGTGACGTTTTTCTTCACTCCTACTTCTGAATGGCTTGTTAGAAAGCCTTACAATGCGCACCAACCCACGATGTTTTTCAGAAACCTATCCTACATTGCCACTGCATGTTTCCTGACCTCCCCATGTTGACTACGCCGTGGTGCTTTTCTCCATTCTTCATTGCCACTCACTGCCTATCCTAATTCAGGCCCTCCGATTCACACCACCCTGCGATGTTTTTCTCACTCCTACTAGGGAATGGGCTGCTACAAACCCTTACATTGCGCACCACCCCGCGATGTTTTTCAGAAAAACTATCCTACATTGCCATTGCATGTTTCCTGACCTCCCCATGCTCACCAACGCATGGTGCTCTTCTCCATCCTACATTGCCTCTAACTGTCTATCTTGATTCAGGCCTTCCAATTCACACCACCCCGTGATGTTTTTCTCACTTTTACTAGTGAATGGCCTGTTAGAAACCCTTACAATGCTCACCCCCCCCGCGATGTTTTTCAGAAACCTATCCTACATTTCCACTGCATGTTTCCTGACCTGCCCATGGTGACCAGCCCGTGGTCCTTTTCTCCATCCTACATTGCCACTCACTGCCTATCATAATTCAGGCCCTCCCATTCACACCACCCCATTATATTTTTCTAACTCCTACTTGTGACTAGCCTCTTAGAAACCCTTACAATGCACACCAACCGACATTGTTTTTCAGAAACCTACCCTACATTGCCAATGCATGTTTCCTGACCTCCCATGATGACCACCCCGTGGTGCTTTTCTGCATCGTACATTGCCCCTCAATGCCTCTCCTGATTCAGGCCCTCCGATTCACACCACCCCGTGATGTTTTTCTCACTCATACTAGTGAATGGCTTCTTAAAAACCCTTACAATGCGCACCAACCCACGATGTTTTTCAGTAACCTATCCTGCATTGCCACTGCATATTTCCTGACCTCCCCATGTTGACTACACCGTGGTGCTTGTCTCCATTCTTTATTGCCACTCACTGCCTATCCTAATTCAGGTCCTTCTATTCACACCACCCCGCGACGTTTTTCTAACTCCTACTAGTGAATGGCCTGCTACAAACCCTTAAAACGCGCACCACCCCGCGATGTTTTTCAGAAAAACTATCCTACATTGCCATTGCGTGTTTCCTGACCTGCCCATGCTCACCAACCCGTTGTGCTTTTCTCCATCCTACATTGCCACTAACTGTCCATCTTGATTCAGGCCTTCCAATACACATCACCCCGTGATGTTTTTCTCACTTCTACTAGTGAATGGCCTGTTAGAAACCCTTACAATGCGCACCAACCCACGATGTTTTTCAGTAACCTATCCTGCATTGCCACTGCATATTTCCTGACCTCCCCATGTTGACTACACCGTGGTGCTTGTCTCCATTCTTTATTGCCACTCACTGCCTATCCTAATTCAGGTCCTTCTATTCACACCACCCCGCGACGTTTTTCTAACTCCTACTAGTGAATGGCCTGCTACAAACCCTTAAAACGCGCACCACCCCGCGATGTTTTTCAGAAAAACTATCCTATATTGCCATTGCGTGTTTCCTGACCTGCCCATGCTCACCAACCCCTTGTGCTTTTCTCCATCCTACATTGCCACTAACTGTCCATCTTGATTCAGGCCTTCCAATTCACATCACCCCGTGATGTTTTTCTCACTTCTACTAGTGAATGGCCTGTTAGAAACCCTTACAATGTGCACCACCCCGCGATGTTTTTCAGAAACCTATCCTACATTTCCACTGCCTTTTTCCTGAGCTGCCCATGGTGACCACCCCGTGGTGCTTTTGTCCATCCTACATTGCCACTCACTGCCTATCATAATTCAGGCCCTCCCAATCACACCACCCCGTTATATTTTTCTCAGTCCTACTAGTGAATGGCCTGTTAGAAACCCTTACAATGCACACCAACCGACATTGTTTTTCAGAAACCTATCCTACATTGCCAATGCATGTTTCCTGACCTCCCCATCGTGACCACCCCGTGGTGCTTTTCTCCATCGTACATTGCCACTCAATGCCTCTCCTGATTCAGGCCCTCCGATTCACACCACCCCGTGATGTTTTTCTCACTCCTACTAGTGAATGGCTGTTAGAAACCCTTACAATGGGCACCACCCTGCGATATTTTTAAGAAACCTACCCTACATTGCCACTGCATGTTTCCTGACCTCCCCATGCTGACCACACCGTGGTGCTTTTCTCCATTTTACGTTGCCACTCACTGCCTATCCTAATTCAGGCCCTCCGATTAACATCACCCCTGACGTTTTTCTCACTCCTACTAGTGAAGGGCCTGTTAGAAACCCTTACAATGCGCACCACCCTGCGATGTTTTTCAGAAACCTATTCTACATTGCCACTGCATGTTTCCTTGCCTCCCCATGCTGACAAGCCTGTGGTGCTTTTCTCCCTCATACGTTGCCACTCACCGCCGATGCTAATTCAGGCCCTCCGATTCACACCACCACGTGATGTTTTTTTCACTCCTACTTGTGAATGGCTTGTTAGAAATTCTTATAATGCGCAACACCCCGCGATGTTGTTCAGAAACCTATCCTACATTGCCACTGCATGTTTCCTGACCTCACCATTTTGACCACCCCGTGGTGCTGTTCTCCAATCTTCATTGATATGCACTGCCTATCCTAATTCAGGCCCTCCGATTCACACCACCCCGTGATGTTTTTCTCCCTCCTACTAGTGAATGGCATGCTACAAACCCATACAATGCGTACCACCACGCGTTGTTTTTCAGAAACCTATCCTACATTGCCATTGCATGTTTCCTGACCTCCCCATGCTCATCAACCCGTGGTGCTTTTTTCCATCCTACATTGCCACTCATTGTCTATCTTGATTCAGGCCCTCGGATTCACGACACACCATGATGTATTTCTCACTCCTACTATTGAATGGCCTGTTAGAAAGCTTTACAATGCACACCGCCCCGCGATGTTTTTCAGAAACCTGTCCTACATTGCCACTGCATGTTTCCTGACCTCCCCATGTTGACCAATCCGTCGTGCTTTTCTCCATCCTACATTGCCACTCACTGCCTATCCTAATTCAGGCCCTCCGATTCACACCACCCCGTGATGTTTTTTCCCTCCTACTAGTGCATGGCCTGTTAGAAACCCTTACAATGCGCACCATCCTGCTTTTATTTTCAGAAAGCTATCCTATATTGCCATTGCATGCTTCCTCCCCTCCCTATGCTGACCACCCTGTTGTGCTTTACTCCATGCTACATTGCCACTCAATGCCTATCCTAATTTAGGCCCTCCGATTCACACCGCCCCGTGATGTTGTTCCAACTCCTACTAGTGAATGGATTGTTAGAAACCCTTACAATGCGCACCACCCAGCGATGTTTATCAGAAACCTATTCTACATTGCCACTGCATGTTTCCTTGCCTCCACATGCTGACAAACCCGTGGTTTTTTTCTCCATCCTACATTGCCACTCACAGCCTATCCGAATTCAGCCCCTATGATTCACAGCACACTGTGATGGTTTTTTCACTCCTACTTGTGAATGGCTTGTTAGAAACCCTTACAATGCGCACCACCCCGCGATGTTTTTCAGAAACCTATCCTACATTTCCACTTTATGTTTCCTGACTTCCCCATGCTGACAACCCCGTGTTGCTTTTCTCCATCCTATATTGCCACTCACTGCCTATCATAATTCAGGCAATCTGATTCACACCACCCCGTTATATTTTCCTCACACCTACTAGTGAATGGCCTGCAGAAACCCTTACAATGCGCACCACCATGCGATGTTTTTCAGAAACCTATCCTACACTGCCACTGCATGTTTTCTGACCTCCCCATGATGACCACACCGTGGTGCTTTTCTCCATTTTACGTTGCCACTCACAGCCTTTCCTAATTCAGGCCCTCCGATTCACACAACTCCGTGATGTTTTTTTCACTGCTACTAGTGAATGGCCTGTTAGAATGCCTTACAATTCGCACCACCCGGCGATGTTTTTCAGAAACCTATCCTACTTTGCCAATGCATTTTTCCTGACCTCCCCATGCTGACCACCCCGTGGTGCTTTTCTCCAAACTACATTGCCACTCACTGCCTATCCTAATTCAGAACATGTGATTCACACCAACCTGTGATGTTTTTCCCATTCCTAATAGTGAATGACCTGTTAGAAACCCTTACAATGCGCACCACCCCGCGATGTTTATCAGAAACCTATTCTACATTGCCACTGCATGTTTCCTTGCCTCCTCATGCTGACAAACCCGTGGTATTTTTCTCCATCCTACATTGCCACTCACAGCCTATCCGAATTCAGGCCCTCCGATTCACACCACCCCGTGATGTTTTTCTCACTCCTACTAGTGAATGGCCTGTTATAAACCCTTACAATGCGCACTACCCCGCTTTTTTTTCCAGAAACCTATCCTACATTGACACTGGATGTTTCCTGACCTCCCCATGCTGACCACCCTGTGGTGCTTTTCTCCATCCTACATTGCAACTCAATGCCTATCCTAATTCCGGCCCACAGATTCACACCACCCAGTGACGTTTTTCTTCACTCCTACATCTGAATGGCTTGTTAGAAAGCCTTACATTACGCACCAACCCATGATGTTTTTCAGAAACCTATCCTACATTGCCACTGCATGTTTCCTGACCTCCCCATGTTGACTAACCCGTGGTGCTTTTCTCCATCCTACATAGCCACTCACTGCCTAAAATAATTCAGGCGCTCCGATTCACACATCCCCGTGATGTTTTTTTCACTCCTACTTGTGAATGGCTTGTTAGAAATTCTTATAATGCGCACCACCCCGCGATGTTGTTCAGAAACCTATCCTACATTGCCACTGCATGTTTCCTGACCTCCCCATTTTGACCACCCTGTGGTGCTTTTCTCCAATCTTCATTGACATGCACTGCCTGTCCTAATTCAGGCCTTGCGATTCACACCACCCCGTGATGTTTTTCTCACTCCTACTAGTGAATGGCCTGATACAAACCCATACAATGCGTACCACCACGCATTGTTTTTCAGAAACCTATCCTACTTTGCCATTGCATGTTTCTTGACCTCCCCATGCTCACCAACCCGTGGTGATTTTTTCCATCCTACATTACCACTCAATGTCTATCTTGATTCAGGCCCTCGGATTCACACCACACCATGAGGTATTTCTCACTCCTACTAGTGAATGGCCTGTTAGAAAGCCTTACAGTGCGCACCACCCCGCGATGCTTTTCAGAAACCTGTCCTACATTGCCACTGCATGTTTCCTGACCTCCCCATGTTGACCAATGCGTCGTGGTTTTCTCCATCCTACATTGCCACTCACTGCCTATACTAATTGAGCCCCTCCGATTCACACAACCCCGTGATGTTTTTCTCACTCCTACTAGTGCATGGCGTGTTAGAAACCCTTACAATGCGCACCACCCTGCTTTTATTTTCAGAAAGCTATCCTATATTGCCACTGCATGTTTCCTAACCTCCCCATGCTGACCACACCGTGGTGCTTTTCTTCATTTTACGTTGCCACTCACTGCCTATCCTAATTCAGACCCCCTGATGCACACCACCCCGTGATGCTTTTCTCATTCCTACTAGTGAATGGCCTGTTAAAAATCCTTACTATGCACACCACCAGGCGATATTTTTCAGAAACCTATCCTACATTGCCAATGCATGTTTCCTGACTCCACATGCTGACCACCCCGTGGTGCTTTTCTCCATCCTACATAGCCACTCACTGCCTAAATTAATTCAGGCCCTACGATTCACACCAACCCATGATGTTTTTTTCACTCCCACTAGTGAATGGCCTGTAAGAAATCCTTACAATGCGCACCACCCCGTAATGTTTTTCAGAAAACTATCCTACATTGCCAATGCATGTTTCCTGACCTCCCCATGATGACCACCCCGTGGTGCTTATCTCCATCCCACATTGCCACTCACTGCCTATCCTAATTCAGGCCCTCTGATTCACACCACCCCATGATGTTTTTGTCACTCCTACTAGTGAATGGCCTTTTATAAACCCTTACAATGCGCACCACCCCACTTTTATTTTCAGAAACCTATCCTACATTGCCACTGGATGTTAACTCAACTCCCAATGCTGAACACCTTGTGGTGCTTTTCTCCGACCTACATTGCCACTCAATGCCTATCCTAATTCAGGCCCCCGATGCACACCACCCCGTGATGTTTTTCTCATTCCTACTAGTGAATGGGCTGTTAGAAAGCCTTACTATGCGCACCAACAGGCGATGTTTTTCAGAAACCTATCCTACATTGCCAATGCATGTTTCCTGACTCCCCATGCTGACCACCCCGTGGTGCTTTTCTCCATCCTACATAGCCACTCACTGCCTAAATTAATTCAGGCCCTACGATTCACACCACCCCATGATGTTTTTTTCACTCCTACTAGTGAATGGCCTGTTAGAAATCCTTACAATGCGCACCACCCCGTGATGTTTTTCAGAAAACTATCCAACATTGCCAATGCATGTTTCCTGACCTCCCCATGAGGACCACCCCGTGGTGCTTTTCTCCATCCCACATTGCCACTCACTGCCTATCCTAATTCAGGCCCTCTGATTCACACCACCCCATGATGTTTTTGTCACTCCTACTAGTGAATGGCCTGTTATAAACCCTTACAATGCGCACCAACCCGCTTTTTTTTTTCCGACACCTATCCTACATTGCCACTGGATGTTTCCTCACCTCCCAATGCTGAACACCTTGTGGTGCTTTTCTCCGTCCTACATTGCCACTCAATGCCTATCCTAATTCAGGCCTTCCGATTCACACCACCCTGTGATGTTGTTCTCACTCCTACTAGTGAATGGCCAGTTAGAAACACATACAATGCGCACCTCCCTGCGATGTTTATCAGAAACCTATTCTACATTGCCACTGCATGTTTCCTTGCCTCCCCATGCTGACAAACCCGTGGTGCTTTTCTCCATCCTACGTTGCCACTCACAGCCTATGCTAATTCAGGCCCTCTGATTCACCCCACCCCGTGATGTTTTTTTCACTCCTACTTTTGAATGGCTTGTTAGAAATCCTTACAAAGCGCACCAAACCACGATGTTTTTCAGAATCCTATCCTACATTGAGACTGCATGTTTCCTGACCTCCCAATGTTGACCACCCCGTGGTGCTTTTCTCCATTCTTCATTGCCACTCACTGCCTATCCTAATTCAGTTCCTCCGATTCACACCCCCCACGTGATGTTTTTCTCACTCCTACTCTTGAATGGCCTGCTACAAACCTTACAATGCCCAACACCCCGCGATGTTTTTCAGAAAAACTATCCTACATTGCCATTGCATGTTTCCTGACCTCCACATGCTCACCATCCCGTGGTGCTTTTCTCCATTCTACATTGCCACACACTGTCTATCTTGATTCAGGCCTTCCAATTCACACCACCCCGTGATGTTTTTCTCACTTCTACTAGTGAATGGCCTGTTAGAAACCCTTACAATGCGCACCACCCCGCGATGTTTTTCAGAAAAACTATCCTACATTGCCATTGCATGTTTCCTGACCTTCCCATGCTGACTACCCCTTGGTGCTTTTCTCCATCCTACATTTCCACTCAATGTCTCTCCTAATTCAGGCCTTCTGATTCAAACCGCCCCGTTTTATTTTTCTCACTCCTACTAGTGAATGGCCTGTTAGAAACCCTTACAATGCGCACCACCCTGCGATGTTTTTCAGAAACCTATCCTACTTTGCCACTGCACGTTTCCTGACCTCCCCATACTGACCACACCGTGGTGCTTTTCTCCATTTTACATTGCTACTCACTGCCTTTCCTAATTCAGGCCCTCTGATTCACCACCCCGTGATGTTTTTCTCATTCCTACTAGTGAATGGATTGTTAGAAACCCTTACAATGCGCACCACCCAGCGATGTTTCTCAGAAACCTATTCTACATTGCCACTGCATGTTTCCTTGCCTCGCCATGCTGACAAACCCGTGGTTTTTTTCTCCATCCTACATGCCACTCACAGCCTATCCGAATTCAGCCCCTACGATTCACACCACACCGTGATGTTTTTTTTCACTCCTACTTGTGAATGGCTTGTTAGAAATCCTTAAAATGCGCACCACCCCTCGATGTTTATCAGAAAACTATCCTACATTGCCACTGCATGTTTCCTGACCTCCCCATGCTGACTACCCCGTGGTGCTTTTCTCCATCCTGCATTGCAACTCAATGCCTCTCCTAATTTAGGGCCTCCGATTCACACCACCCCGTGATGTTTTTCTAACTCCTACTAGTGAATGGCCTGCTACAAACCCTTACAATGCGCACCACCCCGCAATGTTTTTCAGAAAAACTATCCTACATTGCCATTGCATGTTTCCTGACTTCCCCATGCTCACCAACCCGTGGTGCTTTTCTCCATCCTACATTGCCACTAACTGTCTATCTTGATTTAGCCCTTCTAATTCACACCACCAAGTGATGTTTTTCTCACTTCTACTGGTGAATGGTCTGTTAGAAACCCTTACAATGCGCACCACCCCGCGATGTTTTTCAGAAACCTATCCTACATTTCCACTGCATGTTTACTGACCTGCCCATGGTGACCACCCCTTGGTGCTTTTATCCAACCTACATTGCCACTCACTGCGTATCTTAATTCAGGCCCTCCGATTCACACCACCCCGTTATATTTTTCTCACTCCTACTAGTGAATGGCCTGTTAGAAACCCTTACAATGCACACCAACCGACATTGTTTTTCAGAAACCTATCCTACATTGCCAATGCATGTTTCCTGACCTCCCCATTCTGACGACCTCCTGGTGCTTTTCCCCATTGTACATTGCCACTCAATGCCTCTCATGATTCAGGCCGTCCGATTCACAGCACCGCGTGATATATTTCTCATTCCTACTAGTGAATGGCCTGCTAGAAACCCTTACAATGCGCACCACCCCACGATGTTTATCAGAAACCTATTCTACATTGCCACTGCATGTTTCCTTGCCTCCCCATGCTGACAAACCCGTGGTTTTTTGCTCCATCCTACATTGCCACTCACAGCCTATCCGAATTCAGGCCCTCCGATTCACACCACCCCGTGATGTTTTTCTCACTCCTACTAGTGAATGGCCTGTTATAAACCCTTAAAAAGCGCACTACCCCGCTTTTTTTTTTCCAGAAACATTTCCCACTTTGCCACTGGATGTTTCCTGACCTCCCAATGCTGAACACCTTGTGGTGCTTTTCTCCGTCCTGCATTGCCACTCAATGCCTATCCTAATTCAGGCCCTCCGATTCACAACACCCTGTGATGTTGTTCTCACTCCTACTAGTGAATGGCCTGTTAGAAACACTTACAATGCGCACCACACTGCGATGTTTATCAGAAACCTATTCTACATTGCCACTGCGTGTTTCCTTGCCTCTCCATGCTGACAAACCCGTGGTGCTTTTCTCCCTCCTACGTTGCCACTCACAGCCTATGCTAATTCAGGCCCTCCGATTCACACCACCCCGTGATGTTTTTTTCACTCCTACAAGTGAATGGCTTGTTAGAAATTCTTATAATGCGGACCACCCCCGATGTTGTTCAGAAACCTATCCTACATTGCCACTGCATGTTTCCTGACCTCCCCATTTTGACCACCCCGTGGTGCTTTTCTCCAATCTTCATTGACATACACTGCCTATCCTAATTCAGGCCCTCCAATTCACACCACTCCGTGATGTTTTTCTCACTCCTACTAGTGAATGGCCTGCTACAAACCCATACAATGCGTACCACCACGCGTTGTTTTTCAGAAACCTATCTTACATTGCCATTGCATGTTTCTTGACCTCCCCATGCTCACTAACCCGTGGCGCTTTTTTCCATCCTACATTGCCACTCAATGCCTATCCTAATTCAGGCCCTCCGATTCACAACACCATGTGATGTTTTTCTCACTCCTACTAGTGAATGGCCTGTTAGTAACACTTACAATGCGCACCACACTGCGATGTTTATCAGAAACCTATTCTACATTGCCACTGCATGTTTCCTTTCCTCCCCATCCGGACAAACCCGTGGTGCTTTTCTCCCTCCTACGTTGCCACTCACAGCCTATGCTAATTCAGGCCCTCCGATTCAAACCACCCCGTGATGTTTTTTTCACTCCTACTTGTGAATGGCTTGTTAGAAATTCTTATAATGCGCACCACCCCGCGATGTTGTTCAGAAACCTATCCTACATTGCCACTGCATGTTTCCTGACCTCCCCATTTTGACCACCCCATGGTGCTTTTCTCCAATCTTCATTGACATGCACTGCCTGTCCTAATTCAGGCCTTGCGATTCACACCACCCCGTGATGTTTTTCTCACTCCTACTAGTGAATGGCCTGATACAAACCCATACAATGCGTACCACCACGCATTGTTTTTCAGAAACCTATCCTACTTTGCCATTGCATGTTTCTTGACCTCCCCATGCTCACCAACCCGTGGTGATTTTTTCCATCCTACATTACCACTCAATGTCTATCTTGATTCAGGCCCTCGGATTCACACCACACCATGAGGTATTTCTCACTCCTACTAGTGAATGGCCTGTTAGAAAGCCTTACAGTGCGCACCACCCCGCGATGCTTTTCAGAAACCTGTCCTACATTGCCACTGCATGTTTCCTGACCTCCCCATGTTGACCAATGCGTCGTGGTTTTCTCCATCCTACATTGCCACTCACTGCCTATACTAATTGAGCCCCTCCGATTCACACAACCCCGTGATGTTTTTCTCACTCCTACTAGTGCATGGCGTGTTAGAAACCCTTACAATGCGCACCACCCTGCTTTTATTTTCAGAAAGCTATCCTATATTGCCACTGCATGTTTCCTAACCTCCCCATGCTGACCACACCGTGGTGCTTTTCTTCATTTTACGTTGCCACTCACTGCCTATCCTAATTCAGACCCCCTGATGCACACCACCCCGTGATGCTTTTCTCATTCCTACTAGTGAATGGCCTGTTAAAAATCCTTACTATGCACACCACCAGGCGATATTTTTCAGAAACCTATCCTACATTGCCAATGCATGTTTCCTGACTCCACATGCTGACCACCCCGTGGTGCTTTTCTCCATCCTACATAGCCACTCACTGCCTAAATTAATTCAGGCCCTACGATTCACACCAACCCATGATGTTTTTTTCACTCCCACTAGTGAATGGCCTGTAAGAAATCCTTACAATGCGCACCACCCCGTAATGTTTTTCAGAAAACTATACTACATTGCCAATGCATGTTTCCTGACCTCCCCATGATGACCACCCCGTGGTGCTTATCTCCATCCCACATTGCCACTCACTGCCTATCCTAATTCAGGCCCTCTGATTCACACCACCCCATGATGTTTTTGTCACTCCTACTAGTGAATGGCCTTTTATAAACCCTTACAATGCGCACCACCCCACTTTTATTTTCAGAAACCTATCCTACATTGCCACTGGATGTTAACTCAACTCCCAATGCTGAACACCTTGTGGTGCTTTTCTCCGACCTACATTGCCACTCAATGCCTATCCTAATTCAGGCCCCCGATGCACACCACCCCGTGATGTTTTTCTAATTCCTACTAGTGAATGGGCTGTTAGAAAGCCTTACTATGCGCACCAACAGGCGATGTTTTTCAGAAACCTATCCTACATTGCCAATGCATGTTTCCTGACTCCCCATGCTGACCACCCCGTGGTGCTTTTCTCCATCCTACATAGCCACTCACTGCCTAAATTAATTCAGGCCCTACGATTCACACCACCCCATGATGTTTTTTTCACTCCTACTAGTGAATGGCCTGTTAGAAATCCTTACAATGCGCACCACCCCGTGATGTTTTTCAGAAAACTATCCAACATTGCCAATGCATGTTTCCTGACCTCCCCATGAGGACCACCCCGTGGTGCTTTTCTCCATCCCACATTGCCACTCACTGCCTATCCTAATTCAGGCCCTCTGATTCACACCACCCCATGATGTTTTTGTCACTCCTACTAGTGAATGGCCTGTTATAAACCCTTACAATGCGCACCAACCCGCTTTTTTTTTTCCGACACCTATCCTACATTGCCACTGGATGTTTCCTCACCTCCCAATGCTGAACACCTTGTGGTGCTTTTCTCCGTCCTACATTGCCACTCAATGCCTATCCTAATTCAGGCCTTCCGATTCACACCACCCTGTGATGTTGTTCTCACTCCTACTAGTGAATGGCCAGTTAGAAACACATACAATGCGCACCTCCCTGCGATGTTTATCAGAAACCTATTCTACATTGCCACTGCATGTTTCCTTGCCTCCCCATGCTGACAAACCCGTGGTGCTTTTCTCCATCCTACGTTGCCACTCACAGCCTATGCTAATTCAGGCCCTCTGATTCACCCCACCCCGTGATGTTTTTTTCACTCCTACTTTTGAATGGCTTGTTAGAAATCCTTACAAAGCGCACCAAACCACGATGTTTTTCAGAATCCTATCCTACATTGAGACTGCATGTTTCCTGACCTCCCAATGTTGACCACCCCGTGGTGCTTTTCTCCATTCTTCATTGCCACTCACTGCCTATCCTAATTCAGTTCCTCCGATTCACACCCCCCACGTGATGTTTTTCTCACTCCTACTCTTGAATGGCCTGCTACAAACCTTACAATGCCCAACACCCCGCGATGTTTTTCAGAAAAACTATCCTACATTGCCATTGCATGTTTCCTGACCTCCACATGCTCACCATCCCGTGGTGCTTTTCTCCATTCTACATTGCCACACACTGTCTATCTTGATTCAGGCCTTCCAATTCACACCACCCCGTGATGTTTTTCTCACTTCTACTAGTGAATGGCCTGTTAGAAACCCTTACAATGCGCACCACCCCGCGATGTTTTTCAGAAAAACTATCCTACATTGCCATTGCATGTTTCCTGACCTTCCCATGCTGACTACCCCTTGGTGCTTTTCTCCATCCTACATTTCCACTCAATGTCTCTCCTAATTCAGGCCTTCTGATTCAAACCGCCCCGTTTTATTTTTCTCACTCCTACTAGTGAATGGCCTGTTAGAAACCCTTACAATGCGCACCACCCTGCGATGTTTTTCAGAAACCTATCCTACTTTGCCACTGCACGTTTCCTGACCTCCCCATACTGACCACACCGTGGTGCTTTTCTCCATTTTACATTGCTACTCACTGCCTTTCCTAATTCAGGCCCTCTGATTCACCACCCCGTGATGTTTTTCTCATTCCTACTAGTGAATGGATTGTTAGAAACCCTTACAATGCGCACCACCCAGCGATGTTTCTCAGAAACCTATTCTACATTGCCACTGCATGTTTCCTTGCCTCGCCATGCTGACAAACCCGTGGTTTTTTTCTCCATCCTACATGCCACTCACAGCCTATCCGAATTCAGCCCCTACGATTCACACCACACCGTGATGTTTTTTTTCACTCCTACTTGTGAATGGCTTGTTAGAAATCCTTAAAATGCGCACCACCCCTCGATGTTTATCAGAAAACTATCCTACATTGCCACTGCATGTTTCCTGACCTCCCCATGCTGACTACCCCGTGGTGCTTTTCTCCATCCTGCATTGCAACTCAATGCCTCTCCTAATTTAGGGCCTCCGATTCACACCACCCCGTGATGTTTTTCTAACTCCTACTAGTGAATGGCCTGCTACAAACCCTTACAATGCGCACCACCCCGCAATGTTTTTCAGAAAAACTATCCTACATTGCCATTGCATGTTTCCTGACTTCCCCATGCTCACCAACCCGTGGTGCTTTTCTCCATCCTACATTGCCACTAACTGTCTATCTTGATTTAGCCCTTCTAATTCACACCACCAAGTGATGTTTTTCTCACTTCTACTGGTGAATGGTCTGTTAGAAACCCTTACAATGCGCACCACCCCGCGATGTTTTTCAGAAACCTATCCTACATTTCCACTGCATGTTTACTGACCTGCCCATGGTGACCACCCCTTGGTGCTTTTATCCAACCTACATTGCCACTCACTGCGTATCTTAATTCAGGCCCTCCGATTCACACCACCCCGTTATATTTTTCTCACTCCTACTAGTGAATGGCCTGTTAGAAACCCTTACAATGCACACCAACCGACATTGTTTTTCAGAAACCTATCCTACATTGCCAATGCATGTTTCCTGACCTCCCCATTCTGACGACCTCCTGGTGCTTTTCCCCATTGTACATTGCCACTCAATGCCTCTCATGATTCAGGCCGTCCGATTCACAGCACCGCGTGATATATTTCTCATTCCTACTAGTGAATGGCCTGCTAGAAACCCTTACAATGCGCACCACCCCACGATGTTTATCAGAAACCTATTCTACATTGCCACTGCATGTTTCCTTGCCTCCCCATGCTGACAAACCCGTGGTTTTTTGCTCCATCCTACATTGCCACTCACAGCCTATCCGAATTCAGGCCCTCCGATTCACACCACCCCGTGATGTTTTTCTCACTCCTACTAGTGAATGGCCTGTTATAAACCCTTAAAAAGCGCACTACCCCGCTTTTTTTTTTCCAGAAACATTTCCCACTTTGCCACTGGATGTTTCCTGACCTCCCAATGCTGAACACCTTGTGGTGCTTTTCTCCGTCCTGCATTGCCACTCAATGCCTATCCTAATTCAGGCCCTCCGATTCACAACACCCTGTGATGTTGTTCTCACTCCTACTAGTGAATGGCCTGTTAGAAACACTTACAATGCGCACCACACTGCGATGTTTATCAGAAACCTATTCTACATTGCCACTGCGTGTTTCCTTGCCTCTCCATGCTGACAAACCCGTGGTGCTTTTCTCCCTCCTACGTTGCCACTCACAGCCTATGCTAATTCAGGCCCTCCGATTCACACCACCCCGTGATGTTTTTTTCACTCCTACAAGTGAATGGCTTGTTAGAAATTCTTATAATGCGGACCACCCCCGATGTTGTTCAGAAACCTATCCTACATTGCCACTGCATGTTTCCTGACCTCCCCATTTTGACCACCCCGTGGTGCTTTTCTCCAATCTTCATTGACATACACTGCCTATCCTAATTCAGGCCCTCCAATTCACACCACTCCGTGATGTTTTTCTCACTCCTACTAGTGAATGGCCTGCTACAAACCCATACAATGCGTACCACCACGCGTTGTTTTTCAGAAACCTATCTTACATTGCCATTGCATGTTTCTTGACCTCCCCATGCTCACTAACCCGTGGCGCTTTTTTCCATCCTACATTGCCACTCAATGCCTATCCTAATTCAGGCCCTCCGATTCACAACACCATGTGATGTTTTTCTCACTCCTACTAGTGAATGGCCTGTTAGTAACACTTACAATGCGCACCACACTGCGATGTTTATCAGAAACCTATTCTACATTGCCACTGCATGTTTCCTTTCCTCCCCATCCGGACAAACCCGTGGTGCTTTTCTCCCTCCTACGTTGCCACTCACAGCCTATGCTAATTCAGGCCCTCCGATTCAAACCACCCCGTGATGTTTTTTTCACTCCTACTTGTGAATGGCTTGTTAGAAATTCTTATAATGCGCACCACCCCGCGATGTTGTTCAGAAACCTATCCTACATTGCCACTGCATGTTTCCTGACCTCCCCATTTTGACCACCCCGTGGTGCTTTTCTCCAATCTTCATTGACATGCACTGCCTGTCCTAATTCAGGCCTTGCGATTCACACCACCCCGTGATGTTTTTCTCACTCCTACTAGTGAATGGCCTGATACAAACCCATACAATGCGTACCACCACGCATTGTTTTTCAGAAACCTATCCTACTTTGCCATTGCATGTTTCTTGACCTCCCCATGCTCACCAACCCGTGGTGATTTTTTCCATCCTACATTACCACTCAATGTCTATCTTGATTCAGGCCCTCGGATTCACACCACACCATGAGGTATTTCTCACTCCTACTAGTGAATGGCCTGTTAGAAAGCCTTACAGTGCGCACCACCCCGCGATGCTTTTCAGAAACCTGTCCTACATTGCCACTGCATGTTTCCTGACCTCCCCATGTTGACCAATGCGTCGTGGTTTTCTCCATCCTACATTGCCACTCACTGCCTATACTAATTGAGCCCCTCCGATTCACACAACCCCGTGATGTTTTTCTCACTCCTACTAGTGCATGGCGTGTTAGAAACCCTTACAATGCGCACCACCCTGCTTTTATTTTCAGAAAGCTATCCTATATTGCCACTGCATGTTTCCTAACCTCCCCATGCTGACCACACCGTGGTGCTTTTCTTCATTTTACGTTGCCACTCACTGCCTATCCTAATTCAGACCCCCTGATGCACACCACCCCGTGATGCTTTTCTCATTCCTACTAGTGAATGGCCTGTTAAAAATCCTTACTATGCACACCACCAGGCGATATTTTTCAGAAACCTATCCTACATTGCCAATGCATGTTTCCTGACTCCACATGCTGACCACCCCGTGGTGCTTTTCTCCATCCTACATAGCCACTCACTGCCTAAATTAATTCAGGCCCTACGATTCACACCAACCCATGATGTTTTTTTCACTCCCACTAGTGAATGGCCTGTAAGAAATCCTTACAATGCGCACCACCCCGTAATGTTTTTCAGAAAACTATCCTACATTGCCAATGCATGTTTCCTGACCTCCCCATGATGACCACCCCGTGGTGCTTATCTCCATCCCACATTGCCACTCACTGCCTATCCTAATTCAGGCCCTCTGATTCACACCACCCCATGATGTTTTTGTCACTCCTACTAGTGAATGGCCTTTTATAAACCCTTACAATGCGCACCACCCCACTTTTATTTTCAGAAACCTATCCTACATTGCCACTGGATGTTAACTCAACTCCCAATGCTGAACACCTTGTGGTGCTTTTCTCCGACCTACATTGCCACTCAATGCCTATCCTAATTCAGGCCCCCGATGCACACCACCCCGTGATGTTTTTCTAATTCCTACTAGTGAATGGGCTGTTAGAAAGCCTTACTATGCGCACCAACAGGCGATGTTTTTCAGAAACCTATCCTACATTGCCAATGCATGTTTCCTGACTCCCCATGCTGACCACCCCGTGGTGCTTTTCTCCATCCTACATAGCCACTCACTGCCTAAATTAATTCAGGCCCTACGATTCACACCACCCCATGATGTTTTTTTCACTCCTACTAGTGAATGGCCTGTTAGAAATCCTTACAATGCGCACCACCCCGTGATGTTTTTCAGAAAACTATCCAACATTGCCAATGCATGTTTCCTGACCTCCCCATGAGGACCACCCCGTGGTGCTTTTCTCCATCCCACATTGCCACTCACTGCCTATCCTAATTCAGGCCGTCTGATTCACACCACCCCATGATGTTTTTGTCACTCCTACTAGTGAATGGCCTGTTATAAACCCTTACAATGCGCACCAACCCGCTTTTTTTTTTCCGACACCTATCCTACATTGCCACTGGATGTTTCCTCACCTCCCAATGCTGAACACCTTGTGGTGCTTTTCTCCGTCCTACATTGCCACTCAATGCCTATCCTAATTCAGGCCTTCCGATTCACACCACCCTGTGATGTTGTTCTCACTCCTACTAGTGAATGGCCAGTTAGAAACACATACAATGCGCACCTCCCTGCGATGTTTATCAGAAACCTATTCTACATTGCCACTGCATGTTTCCTTGCCTCCCCATGCTGACAAACCCGTGGTGCTTTTCTCCATCCTACGTTGCCACTCACAGCCTATGCTAATTCAGGCCCTCTGATTCACCCCACCCCGTGATGTTTTTTTCACTCCTACTTTTGAATGGCTTGTTAGAAATCCTTACAAAGCGCACCAAACCACGATGTTTTTCAGAATCCTATCCTACATTGAGACTGCATGTTTCCTGACCTCCCAATGTTGACCACCCCGTGGTGCTTTTCTCCATTCTTCATTGCCACTCACTGCCTATCCTAATTCAGTTCCTCCGATTCACACCCCCCACGTGATGTTTTTCTCACTCCTACTCTTGAATGGCCTGCTACAAACCTTACAATGCCCAACACCCCGCGATGTTTTTCAGAAAAACTATCCTACATTGCCATTGCATGTTTCCTGACCTCCACATGCTCACCATCCCGTGGTGCTTTTCTCCATTCTACATTGCCACACACTGTCTATCTTGATTCAGGCCTTCCAATTCACACCACCCCGTGATGTTTTTCTCACTTCTACTAGTGAATGGCCTGTTAGAAACCCTTACAATGCGCACCACCCCGCGATGTTTTTCAGAAAAACTATCCTACATTGCCATTGCATGTTTCCTGACCTTCCCATGCTGACTACCCCTTGGTGCTTTTCTCCATCCTACATTTCCACTCAATGTCTCTCCTAATTCAGGCCTTCTGATTCAAACCGCCCCGTTTTATTTTTCTCACTCCTACTAGTGAATGGCCTGTTAGAAACCCTTACAATGCGCACCACCCTGCGATGTTTTTCAGAAACCTATCCTACTTTGCCACTGCACGTTTCCTGACCTCCCCATACTGACCACACCGTGGTGCTTTTCTCCATTTTACATTGCTACTCACTGCCTTTCCTAATTCAGGCCCTCTGATTCACCACCCTGTGATGTTTTTCTCATTCCTACTAGTGAATGGATTGTTAGAAACCCTTACAATGCGCACCACCCAGCGATGTTTCTCAGAAACCTATTCTACATTGCCACTGCATGTTTCCTTGCCTCGCCATGCTGACAAACCCGTGGTTTTTTTCTCCATCCTACATGCCACTCACAGCCTATCCGAATTCAGCCCCTACGATTCACACCACACCGTGATGTTTTTTTTCACTCCTACTTGTGAATGGCTTGTTAGAAATCCTTAAAATGCGCACCACCCCTCGATGTTTATCAGAAAACTATCCTACATTGCCACTGCATGTTTCCTGACCTCCCCATGCTGACTACCCCGTGGTGCTTTTCTCCATCCTGCATTGCAACTCAATGCCTCTCCTAATTTAGGGCCTCCGATTCACACCACCCCGTGATGTTTTTCTAACTCCTACTAGTGAATGGCCTGCTACAAACCCTTACAATGCGCACCACCCCGCAATGTTTTTCAGAAAAACTATCCTACATTGCCATTGCATGTTTCCTGACTTCCCCATGCTCACCAACCCGTGGTGCTTTTCTCCATCCTACATTGCCACTAACTGTCTATCTTGATTTAGCCCTTCTAATTCACACCACCAAGTGATGTTTTTCTCACTTCTACTGGTGAATGGTCTGTTAGAAACCCTTACAATGCGCACCACCCCGCGATGTTTTTCAGAAACCTATCCTACATTTCCACTGCATGTTTACTGACCTGCCCATGGTGACCACCCCTTGGTGCTTTTATCCAACCTACATTGCCACTCACTGCGTATCTTAATTCAGGCCCTCCGATTCACACCACCCCGTTATATTTTTCTCACTCCTACTAGTGAATGGCCTGTTAGAAACCCTTACAATGCACACCAACCGACATTGTTTTTCAGAAACCTATCCTACATTGCCAATGCATGTTTCCTGACCTCCCCATTCTGACGACCTCCTGGTGCTTTTCCCCATTGTACATTGCCACTCAATGCCTCTCATGATTCAGGCCGTCCGATTCACAGCACCGCGTGATATATTTCTCATTCCTACTAGTGAATGGCCTGCTAGAAACCCTTACAATGCGCACCACCCCACGATGTTTATCAGAAACCTATTCTACATTGCCACTGCATGTTTCCTTGCCTCCCCATGCTGACAAACCCGTGGTTTTTTGCTCCATCCTACATTGCCACTCACAGCCTATCCGAATTCAGGCCCTCCGATTCACACCACCCCGTGATGTTTTTCTCACTCCTACTAGTGAATGGCCTGTTATAAACCCTTAAAAAGCGCACTACCCCGCTTTTTTTTTTCCAGAAACATTTCCCACTTTGCCACTGGATGTTTCCTGACCTCCCAATGCTGAACACCTTGTGGTGCTTTTCTCCGTCCTGCATTGCCACTCAATGCCTATCCTAATTCAGGCCCTCCGATTCACAACACCCTGTGATGTTGTTCTCACTCCTACTAGTGAATGGCCTGTTAGAAACACTTACAATGCGCACCACACTGCGATGTTTATCAGAAACCTATTCTACATTGCCACTGCGTGTTTCCTTGCCTCTCCATGCTGACAAACCCGTGGTGCTTTTCTCCCTCCTACGTTGCCACTCACAGCCTATGCTAATTCAGGCCCTCCGATTCACACCACCCCGTGATGTTTTTTTCACTCCTACAAGTGAATGGCTTGTTAGAAATTCTTATAATGCGGACCACCCCCGATGTTGTTCAGAAACCTATCCTACATTGCCAATGCATGTTTCCTGACCTCCCCATTTTGACCACCCCGTGGTGCTTTTCTCCAATCTTCATTGACATACACTGCCTATCCTAATTCAGGCCCTCCAATTCACACCACTCCGTGATGTTTTTCTCACTCCTACTAGTGAATGGCCTGCTACAAACCCATACAATGCGTACCACCACGCGTTGTTTTTCAGAAACCTATCTTACATTGCCATTGCATGTTTCTTGACCTCCCCATGCTCACTAACCCGTGGCGCTTTTTTCCATCCTACATTGCCACTCAATGCCTATCCTAATTCAGGCCCTCCGATTCACAACACCATGTGATGTTTTTCTCACTCCTACTAGTGAATGGCCTGTTAGTATCACTTACAATGCGCACCACACTGCGATGTTTATCAGAAACCTATTCTACATTGCCACTGCATGTTTCCTTTCCTCCCCATGCGGACAAACCCGTGGTGCTTTTCTCCCTCCTACGTTGCCACTCACAGCCTATGCTAATTCAGGCCCTCCGATTCAAACCACCCCGTGATGTTTTTTTCACTCCTACTTGTGAATGGCTTGTTAGAAATTCTTATAATGCGCACCACCCCGCGATGTTGTTCAGAAACCTATCCTACATTGCCACTGCATGTTTCCTGACCTCCCCATTTTGACCACCCCGTGGTGCTTTTCTCCAATCTTCATTGACATGCACTGCCTGTCCTAATTCAGGCCTTGCGATTCACACCACCCCGTGATGTTTTTCTCGCTCCTACTAGTGAATGGCCTGATACAAACCCATACAATGCGTACCACCACGCATTGTTTTTCAGAAACCTATCCTACTTTGCCATTGCATGTTTCTTGACCTCCCCATGCTCACCAACCCGTGGTGATTTTTTCCATCCTACATTACCACTCAATGTCTATCTTGATTCAGGCCCTCGGATTCACACCACACCATGAGGTATTTCTCACTCCTACTAGTGAATGGCCTGTTAGAAAGCCTTACAGTGCGCACCACCCCGCGATGCTTTTCAGAAACCTGTCCTACATTGCCACTGCATGTTTCCTGACCTCCCCATGTTGACCAATGCGTCGTGGTTTTCTCCATCCTACATTGCCACTCACTGCCTATACTAATTGAGCCCCTCCGATTCACACAACCCCGTGATGTTTTTCTCACTCCTACTAGTGCATGGCGTGTTAGAAACCCTTACAATGCGCACCACCCTGCTTTTATTTTCAGAAAGCTATCCTATATTGCCACTGCATGTTTCCTAACCTCCCCATGCTGACCACACCGTGGTGCTTTTCTTCATTTTACGTTGCCACTCACTGCCTATCCTAATTCAGACCCCCTGATGCACACCACCCCGTGATGCTTTTCTCATTCCTACTAGTGAATGGCCTGTTAAAAATCCTTACTATGCACACCACCAGGCGATATTTTTCAGAAACCTATCCTACATTGCCAATGCATGTTTCCTGACTCCACATGCTGACCACCCCGTGGTGCTTTTCTCCATCCTACATAGCCACTCACTGCCTAAATTAATTCAGGCCCTACGATTCACACCAACCCATGATGTTTTTTTCACTCCCACTAGTGAATGGCCTGTAAGAAATCCTTACAATGCGCACCACCCCGTAATGTTTTTCAGAAAACTATCCTACATTGCCAATGCATGTTTCCTGACCTCCCCATGATGACCACCCCGTGGTGCTTATCTCCATCCCACATTGCCACTCACTGCCTATCCTAATTCAGGCCCTCTGATTCACACCACCCCATGATGTTTTTGTCACTCCTACTAGTGAATGGCCTTTTATAAACCCTTACAATGCGCACCACCCCACTTTTATTTTCAGAAACCTATCCTACATTGCCACTGGATGTTAACTCAACTCCCAATGCTGAACACCTTGTGGTGCTTTTCTCCGACCTACATTGCCACTCAATGCCTATCCTAATTCAGGCCCCCGATGCACACCACCCCGTGATGTTTTTCTCATTCCTACTAGTGAATGGGCTGTTAGAAAGCCTTACTATGCGCACCAACAGGCGATGTTTTTCAGAAACCTATCCTACATTGCCAATGCATGTTTCCTGACTCCCCATGCTGACCACCCCGTGGTGCTTTTCTCCATCCTACATAGCCACTCACTGCCTAAATTAATTCAGGCCCTACGATTCACACCACCCCATGATGTTTTTTTCACTCCTACTAGTGAATGGCCTGTTAGAAATCCTTACAATGCGCACCACCCCGTGATGTTTTTCAGAAAACTATCCAACATTGCCAATGCATGTTTCCTGACCTCCCCATGAGGACCACCCCGTGGTGCTTTTCTCCATCCCACATTGCCACTCACTGCCTATCCTAATTCAGGCCCTCTGATTCACACCACCCCATGATGTTTTTGTCACTCCTACTAGTGAATGGCCTGTTATAAACCCTTACAATGCGCACCAACCCGCTTTTTTTTTTCCGACACCTATCCTACATTGCCACTGGATGTTTCCTCACCTCCCAATGCTGAACACCTTGTGGTGCTTTTCTCCGTCCTACATTGCCACTCAATGCCTATCCTAATTCAGGCCTTCCGATTCACACCACCCTGTGATGTTGTTCTCACTCCTACTAGTGAATGGCCAGTTAGAAACACATACAATGCGCACCTCCCTGCGATGTTTATCAGAAACCTATTCTACATTGCCACTGCATGTTTCCTTGCCTCCCCATGCTGACAAACCCGTGGTGCTTTTCTCCATCCTACGTTGCCACTCACAGCCTATGCTAATTCAGGCCCTCTGATTCACCCCACCCCGTGATGTTTTTTTCACTCCTACTTTTGAATGGCTTGTTAGAAATCCTTACAAAGCGCACCAAACCACGATGTTTTTCAGAATCCTATCCTACATTGAGACTGCATGTTTCCTGACCTCCCAATATTGACCACCCCGTGGTGCTTTTCTCCATTCTTCATTGCCACTCACTGCCTATCCTAATTCAGTTCCTCCGATTCACACCCCCCACGTGATGTTTTTCTCACTCCTACTCTTGAATGGCCTGCTACAAACCTTACAATGCCCAACACCCCGCGATGTTTTTCAGAAAAACTATCCTACATTGCCATTGCATGTTTCCTGACCTCCACATGCTCACCATCCCGTGGTGCTTTTCTCCATTCTACATTGCCACACACTGTCTATCTTGATTCAGGCCTTCCAATTCACACCACCCCGTGATGTTTTTCTCACTTCTACTAGTGAATGGCCTGTTAGAAACCCTTACAATGCGCACCACCCCGCGATGTTTTTCAGAAAAACTATCCTACATTGCCATTGCATGTTTCCTGACCTTCCCATGCTGACTACCCCTTGGTGCTTTTCTCCATCCTACATTTCCACTCAATGTCTCTCCTAATTCAGGCCTTCTGATTCAAACCGCCCCGTTTTATTTTTCTCACTCCTACTAGTGAATGGCCTGTTAGAAACCCTTACAATGCGCACCACCCTGCGATGTTTTTCAGAAACCTATCCTACTTTGCCACTGCACGTTTCCTGACCTCCCCATACTGACCACACCGTGGTGCTTTTCTCCATTTTACATTGCTACTCACTTGCCTTTCCTAATTCAGGCCCTCTGATTCACCACCCCGTGATGTTTTTCTCATTCCTACTAGTGAATGGATTGTTAGAAACCCTTACAATGCGCACCACCCAGCGATGTTTCTCAGAAACCTATTCTACATTGCCACTGCATGTTTCCTTGCCTCGCCATGCTGACAAACCCGTGGTTTTTTTCTCCATCCTACATGCCACTCACAGCCTATCCGAATTCAGCCCCTACGATTCACACCACACCGTGATGTTTTTTTTCACTCCTACTTGTGAATGGCTTGTTAGAAATCCTTAAAATGCGCACCACCCCTCGATGTTTATCAGAAAACTATCCTACATTGCCACTGCATGTTTCCTGACCTCCCCATGCTGACTACCCCGTGGTGCTTTTCTCCATCCTGCATTGCAACTCAATGCCTCTCCTAATTTAGGGCCTCCGATTCACACCACCCCGTGATGTTTTTCTAACTCCTACTAGTGAATGGCCTGCTACAAACCCTTACAATGCGCACCACCCCGCAATGTTTTTCAGAAAAACTATCCTACATTGCCATTGCATGTTTCCTGACTTCCCCATGCTCACCAACCCGTGGTGCTTTTCTCCATCCTACATTGCCACTAACTGTCTATCTTGATTTAGCCCTTCTAATTCACACCACCAAGTGATGTTTTTCTCACTTCTACTGGTGAATGGTCTGTTAGAAACCCTTACAATGCGCACCACCCCGCGATGTTTTTCAGAAACCTATCCTACATTTCCACTGCATGTTTACTGACCTGCCCATGGTGACCACCCCTTGGTGCTTTTATCCAACCTACATTGCCACTCACTGCGTATCTTAATTCAGGCCCTCCGATTCACACCACCCCGTTATATTTTTCTCACTCCTACTAGTGAATGGCCTGTTAGAAACCCTTACAATGCACACCAACCGACATTGTTTTTCAGAAACCTATCCTACATTGCCAATGCATGTTTCCTGACCTCCCCATTCTGACGACCTCCTGGTGCTTTTCCCCATTGTACATTGCCACTCAATGCCTCTCATGATTCAGGCCGTCCGATTCACAGCACCGCGTGATATATTTCTCATTCCTACTAGTGAATGGCCTGCTAGAAACCCTTACAATGCGCACCACCCCACGATGTTTATCAGAAACCTATTCTACATTGCCACTGCATGTTTCCTTGCCTCCCCATGCTGACAAACCCGTGGTTTTTTGCTCCATCCTACATTGCCACTCACAGCCTATCCGAATTCAGGCCCTCCGATTCACACCACCCCGTGATGTTTTTCTCACTCCTACTAGTGAATGGCCTGTTATAAACCCTTAAAAAGCGCACTACCCCGCTTTTTTTTTTCCAGAAACATTTCCCACTTTGCCACTGGATGTTTCCTGACCTCCCAATGCTGAACACCTTGTGGTGCTTTTCTCCGTCCTGCATTGCCACTCAATGCCTATCCTAATTCAGGCCCTCCGATTCACAACACCCTGTGATGTTGTTCTCACTCCTACTAGTGAATGGCCTGTTAGAAACACTTACAATGCGCACCACACTGCGATGTTTATCAGAAACCTATTCTACATTGCCACTGCGTGTTTCCTTGCCTCTCCATGCTGACAAACCCGTGGTGCTTTTCTCCCTCCTACGTTGCCACTCACAGCCTATGCTAATTCAGGCCCTCCGATTCACACCACCCCGTGATGTTTTTTTCACTCCTACAAGTGAATGGCTTGTTAGAAATTCTTATAATGCGGACCACCCCCGATGTTGTTCAGAAACCTATCCTACATTGCCACTGCATGTTTCCTGACCTCCCCATTTTGACCACCCCGTGGTGCTTTTCTCCAATCTTCATTGACATACACTGCCTATCCTAATTCAGGCCCTCCAATTCACACCACTCCGTGATGTTTTTCTCACTCCTACTAGTGAATGGCCTGCTACAAACCCATACAATGCGTACCACCACGCGTTGTTTTTCAGAAACCTATCTTACATTGCCATTGCATGTTTCTTGACCTCCCCATGCTCACTAACCCGTGGCGCTTTTTTCCATCCTACATTGCCACTCAATGCCTATCCTAATTCAGGCCCTCCGATTCACAACACCATGTGATGTTTTTCTCACTCCTACTAGTGAATGGCCTGTTAGTAACACTTACAATGCGCACCACACTGCGATGTTTATCAGAAACCTATTCTACATTGCCACTGCATGTTTCCTTTCCTCCCCATCCGGACAAACCCGTGGTGCTTTTCTCCCTCCTACGTTGCCACTCACAGCCTATGCTAATTCAGGCCCTCCGATTCAAACCACCCCGTGATGTTTTTTTCACTCCTACTTGTGAATGGCTTGTTAGAAATTCTTATAATGCGCACCACCCCGCGATGTTGTTCAGAAACCTATCCTACATTGCCACTGCATGTTTCCTGACCTCCCCATTTTGACCACCCCGTGGTGCTTTTCTCCAATCTTCATTGACATGCACTGCCTGTCCTAATTCAGGCCTTGCGATTCACACCACCCCGTGATGTTTTTCTCACTCCTACTAGTGAATGGCCTGATACAAACCCATACAATGCGTACCACCACGCATTGTTTTTCAGAAACCTATCCTACTTTGCCATTGCATGTTTCTTGACCTCCCCATGCTCACCAACCCGTGGTGATTTTTTCCATCCTACATTACCACTCAATGTCTATCTTGATTCAGGCCCTCGGATTCACACCACACCATGAGGTATTTCTCACTCCTACTAGTGAATGGCCTGTTAGAAAGCCTTACAGTGCGCACCACCCCGCGATGCTTTTCAGAAACCTGTCCTACATTGCCACTGCATGTTTCCTGACCTCCCCATGTTGACCAATGCGTCGTGGTTTTCTCCATCCTACATTGCCACTCACTGCCTATACTAATTGAGCCCCTCCGATTCACACAACCCCGTGATGTTTTTCTCACTCCTACTAGTGCATGGCGTGTTAGAAACCCTTACAATGCGCACCACCCTGCTTTTATTTTCAGAAAGCTATCCTATATTGCCACTGCATGTTTCCTAACCTCCCCATGCTGACCACACCGTGGTGCTTTTCTTCATTTTACGTTGCCACTCACTGCCTATCCTAATTCAGACCCCCTGATGCACACCACCCCGTGATGCTTTTCTCATTCCTACTAGTGAATGGCCTGTTAAAAATCCTTACTATGCACACCACCAGGCGATATTTTTCAGAAACCTATCCTACATTGCCAATGCATGTTTCCTGACTCCACATGCTGACCACCCCGTGGTGCTTTTCTCCATCCTACATAGCCACTCACTGCCTAAATTAATTCAGGCCCTACGATTCACACCAACCCATGATGTTTTTTTCACTCCCACTAGTGAATGGCCTGTAAGAAATCCTTACAATGCGCACCACCCCGTAATGTTTTTCAGAAAACTATCCTACATTGCCAATGCATGTTTCCTGACCTCCCCATGATGACCACCCCGTGGTGCTTATCTCCATCCCACATTGCCACTCACTGCCTATCCTAATTCAGGCCCTCTGATTCACACCACCCCATGATGTTTTTGTCACTCCTACTAGTGAATGGCCTTTTATAAACCCTTACAATGCGCACCACCCCACTTTTATTTTCAGAAACCTATCCTACATTGCCACTGGATGTTAACTCAACTCCCAATGCTGAACACCTTGTGGTGCTTTTCTCCGACCTACATTGCCACTCAATGCCTATCCTAATTCAGGCCCCCGATGCACACCACCCCGTGATGTTTTTCTAATTCCTACTAGTGAATGGGCTGTTAGAAAGCCTTACTATGCGCACCAACAGGCGATGTTTTTCAGAAACCTATCCTACATTGCCAATGCATGTTTCCTGACTCCCCATGCTGACCACCCCGTGGTGCTTTTCTCCATCCTACATAGCCACTCACTGCCTAAATTAATTCAGGCCCTACGATTCACACCACCCCATGATGTTTTTTTCACTCCTACTAGTGAATGGCCTGTTAGAAATCCTTACAATGCGCACCACCCCGTGATGTTTTTCAGAAAACTATCCAACATTGCCAATGCATGTTTCCTGACCTCCCCATGAGGACCACCCCGTGGTGCTTTTCTCCATCCCACATTGCCACTCACTGCCTATCCTAATTCAGGCCGTCTGATTCACACCACCCCATGATGTTTTTGTCACTCCTACTAGTGAATGGCCTGTTATAAACCCTTACAATGCGCACCAACCCGCTTTTTTTTTCCGACACCTATCCTACATTGCCACTGGATGTTTCCTCACCTCCCAATGCTGAACACCTTGTGGTGCTTTTCTCCGTCCTACATTGCCACTCAATGCCTATCCTAATTCAGGCCTTCCGATTCACACCACCCTGTGATGTTGTTCTCACTCCTACTAGTGAATGGCCAGTTAGAAACACATACAATGCGCACCTCCCTGCGATGTTTATCAGAAACCTATTCTACATTGCCACTGCATGTTTCCTTGCCTCCCCATGCTGACAAACCCGTGGTGCTTTTCTCCATCCTACGTTGCCACTCACAGCCTATGCTAATTCAGGCCCTCTGATTCACCCCACCCCGTGATGTTTTTTTCACTCCTACTTTTGAATGGCTTGTTAGAAATCCTTACAAAGCGCACCAAACCACGATGTTTTTCAGAATCCTATCCTACATTGAGACTGCATGTTTCCTGACCTCCCAATGTTGACCACCCCGTGGTGCTTTTCTCCATTCTTCATTGCCACTCACTGCCTATCCTAATTCAGTTCCTCCGATTCACACCCCCCACGTGATGTTTTTCTCACTCCTACTCTTGAATGGCCTGCTACAAACCTTACAATGCCCAACACCCCGCGATGTTTTTCAGAAAAACTATCCTACATTGCCATTGCATGTTTCCTGACCTCCACATGCTCACCATCCCGTGGTGCTTTTCTCCATTCTACATTGCCACACACTGTCTATCTTGATTCAGGCCTTCCAATTCACACCACCCCGTGATGTTTTTCTCACTTCTACTAGTGAATGGCCTGTTAGAAACCCTTACAATGCGCACCACCCCGCGATGTTTTTCAGAAAAACTATCCTACATTGCCATTGCATGTTTCCTGACCTTCCCATGCTGACTACCCCTTGGTGCTTTTCTCCATCCTACATTTCCACTCAATGTCTCTCCTAATTCAGGCCTTCTGATTCAAACCGCCCCGTTTTATTTTTCTCACTCCTACTAGTGAATGGCCTGTTAGAAACCCTTACAATGCGCACCACCCTGCGATGTTTTTCAGAAACCTATCCTACTTTGCCACTGCACGTTTCCTGACCTCCCCATACTGACCACACCGTGGTGCTTTTCTCCATTTTACATTGCTACTCACTGCCTTTCCTAATTCAGGCCCTCTGATTCACCACCCTGTGATGTTTTTCTCATTCCTACTAGTGAATGGATTGTTAGAAACCCTTACAATGCGCACCACCCAGCGATGTTTCTCAGAAACCTATTCTACATTGCCACTGCATGTTTCCTTGCCTCGCCATGCTGACAAACCCGTGGTTTTTTTCTCCATCCTACATGCCACTCACAGCCTATCCGAATTCAGCCCCTACGATTCACACCACACCGTGATGTTTTTTTTCACTCCTACTTGTGAATGGCTTGTTAGAAATCCTTAAAATGCGCACCACCCCTCGATGTTTATCAGAAAACTATCCTACATTGCCACTGCATGTTTCCTGACCTCCCCATGCTGACTACCCCGTGGTGCTTTTCTCCATCCTGCATTGCAACTCAATGCCTCTCCTAATTTAGGGCCTCCGATTCACACCACCCCGTGATGTTTTTCTAACTCCTACTAGTGAATGGCCTGCTACAAACCCTTACAATGCGCACCACCCCGCAATGTTTTTCAGAAAAACTATCCTACATTGCCATTGCATGTTTCCTGACTTCCCCATGCTCACCAACCCGTGGTGCTTTTCTCCATCCTACATTGCCACTAACTGTCTATCTTGATTTAGCCCTTCTAATTCACACCACCAAGTGATGTTTTTCTCACTTCTACTGGTGAATGGTCTGTTAGAAACCCTTACAATGCGCACCACCCCGCGATGTTTTTCAGAAACCTATCCTACATTTCCACTGCATGTTTACTGACCTGCCCATGGTGACCACCCCTTGGTGCTTTTATCCAACCTACATTGCCACTCACTGCGTATCTTAATTCAGGCCCTCCGATTCACACCACCCCGTTATATTTTTCTCACTCCTACTAGTGAATGGCCTGTTAGAAACCCTTACAATGCACACCAACCGACATTGTTTTTCAGAAACCTATCCTACATTGCCAATGCATGTTTCCTGACCTCCCCATTCTGACGACCTCCTGGTGCTTTTCCCCATTGTACATTGCCACTCAATGCCTCTCATGATTCAGGCCGTCCGATTCACAGCACCGCGTGATATATTTCTCATTCCTACTAGTGAATGGCCTGCTAGAAACCCTTACAATGCGCACCACCCCACGATGTTTATCAGAAACCTATTCTACATTGCCACTGCATGTTTCCTTGCCTCCCCATGCTGACAAACCCGTGGTTTTTTGCTCCATCCTACATTGCCACTCACAGCCTATCCGAATTCAGGCCCTCCGATTCACACCACCCCGTGATGTTTTTCTCACTCCTACTAGTGAATGGCCTGTTATAAACCCTTAAAAAGCGCACTACCCCGCTTTTTTTTTTCCAGAAACATTTCCCACTTTGCCACTGGATGTTTCCTGACCTCCCAATGCTGAACACCTTGTGGTGCTTTTCTCCGTCCTGCATTGCCACTCAATGCCTATCCTAATTCAGGCCCTCCGATTCACAACACCCTGTGATGTTGTTCTCACTCCTACTAGTGAATGGCCTGTTAGAAACACTTACAATGCGCACCACACTGCGATGTTTATCAGAAACCTATTCTACATTGCCACTGCGTGTTTCCTTGCCTCTCCATGCTGACAAACCCGTGGTGCTTTTCTCCCTCCTACGTTGCCACTCACAGCCTATGCTAATTCAGGCCCTCCGATTCACACCACCCCGTGATGTTTTTTTCACTCCTACAAGTGAATGGCTTGTTAGAAATTCTTATAATGCGGACCACCCCCGATGTTGTTCAGAAACCTATCCTACATTGCCACTGCATGTTTCCTGACCTCCCCATTTTGACCACCCCGTGGTGCTTTTCTCCAATCTTCATTGACATACACTGCCTATCCTAATTCAGGCCCTCCAATTCACACCACTCCGTGATGTTTTTCTCACTCCTACTAGTGAATGGCCTGCTACAAACCCATACAATGCGTACCACCACGCGTTGTTTTTCAGAAACCTATCTTACATTGCCATTGCATGTTTCTTGACCTCCCCATGCTCACTAACCCGTGGCGCTTTTTTCCATCCTACATTGCCACTCAATGCCTATCCTAATTCAGGCCCTCCGATTCACAACACCATGTGATGTTTTTCTCACTCCTACTAGTGAATGGCCTGTTAGTAACACTTACAATGCGCACCACACTGCGATGTTTATCAGAAACCTATTCTACATTGCCACTGCATGTTTCCTTTCCTCCCCATCCGGACAAACCCGTGGTGCTTTTCTCCCTCCTACGTTGCCACTCACAGCCTATGCTAATTCAGGCCCTCCGATTCAAACCACCCCGTGATGTTTTTTTCACTCCTACTTGTGAATGGCTTGTTAGAAATTCTTATAATGCGCACCACCCCGCGATGTTGTTCAGAAACCTATCCTACATTGCCACTGCATGTTTCCTGACCTCCCCATTTTGACCACCCCGTGGTGCTTTTCTCCAATCTTCATTGACATGCACTGCCTGTCCTAATTCAGGCCTTGCGATTCACACCACCCCGTGATGTTTTTCTCACTCCTACTAGTGAATGGCCTGATAGAAACCCATACAATGCGTACCACCACGCATTGTTTTTCAGAAACCTATCCTACTTTGCCATTGCATGTTTCTTGACCTCCCCATGCTCACCAACCCGTGGTGATTTTTTCCATCCTACATTACCACTCAATGTCTATCTTGATTCAGGCCCTCGGATTCACACCACACCATGAGGTATTTCTCACTCCTACTAGTGAATGGCCTGTTAGAAAGCCTTACAGTGCGCACCACCCCGCGATGCTTTTCAGAAACCTGTCCTACATTGCCACTGCATGTTTCCTGACCTCCCCATGTTGACCAATGCGTCGTGGTTTTCTCCATCCTACATTGCCACTCACTGCCTATACTAATTGAGCCCCTCCGATTCACACAACCCCGTGATGTTTTTCTCACTCCTACTAGTGCATGGCGTGTTAGAAACCCTTACAATGCGCACCACCCTGCTTTTATTTTCAGAAAGCTATCCTATATTGCCACTGCATGTTTCCTAACCTCCCCATGCTGACCACACCGTGGTGCTTTTCTTCATTTTACGTTGCCACTCACTGCCTATCCTAATTCAGACCCCCTGATGCAACACCACCCCGTGATGCTTTTCTCATTCCTACTAGTGAATGGCCTGTTAAAAATCCTTACTATGCACACCACCAGGCGATATTTTTCAGAAACCTATCCTACATTGCCAATGCATGTTTCCTGACTCCACATGCTGACCACCCCGTGGTGCTTTTCTCCATCCTACATAGCCACTCACTGCCTAAATTAATTCAGGCCCTACGATTCACACCAACCCATGATGTTTTTTTCACTCCCACTAGTGAATGGCCTGTAAGAAATCCTTACAATGCGCACCACCCCGTAATGTTTTTCAGAAAACTATCCTACATTGCCAATGCATGTTTCCTGACCTCCCCATGATGACCACCCCGTGGTGCTTATCTCCATCCCACATTGCCACTCACTGCCTATCCTAATTCAGGCCCTCTGATTCACACCACCCCATGATGTTTTTGTCACTCCTACTAGTGAATGGCCTTTTATAAACCCTTACAATGCGCACCACCCCACTTTTATTTTCAGAAACCTATCCTACATTGCCACTGGATGTTAACTCAACTCCCAATGCTGAACACCTTGTGGTGCTTTTCTCCGACCTACATTGCCACTCAATGCCTATCCTAATTCAGGCCCCCGATGCACACCACCCCGTGATGTTTTTCTCATTCCTACTAGTGAATGGGCTGTTAGAAAGCCTTACTATGCGCACCAACAGGCGATGTTTTTCAGAAACCTATCCTACATTGCCAATGCATGTTTCCTGACTCCCCATGCTGACCACCCCGTGGTGCTTTTCTCCATCCTACATAGCCACTCACTGCCTAAATTAATTCAGGCCCTACGATTCACACCACCCCATGATGTTTTTTTCACTCCCACTAGTGAATGGCCTGTTAGAAATCCTTACAATGCGCACCACCAAGCGATGTTTTTCAGAAAACTATCTTACATTGACAATGCATGTTTCCTGAACTCCCCATGATGACCACCCCGTGGTGCTTATCTCCATCCCACATTGCCACTCACTGCCTATCCTAATTCAGGCCCTCTGATTCACACCACCCCATGATGTTTTTGTCACTCCTACTAGTGAATGGCCTGTTATAAACCCTTACAATGCGCACCAACCCGCTTTTTTTTTCAGACACCTATCCTACATTGCCACTGGATGTTTCCTCACCTCCCAATGCTGAACACCTTGTGGTGCTTTTCTCCGTCCTACATTGCCACTCAATGCCTATCCTAATTCAGGCCTTCCGATTCACACCACCCTGTGATGTTGTTCTCACTCCTACTAGTGAATGGCCAGTTAGAAACACATACAATGCGCACCTCCCTGCGATGTTTATCAGAAACCTATTCTACATTGCCACTGCATGTTTCCTTGCCTCCCCATGCTGACAAACCCGTGGTGCTTTTCTCCATCCTACGTTGCCACTCACAGCCTATGCTAATTCAGGCCCTCTGATTCACCCCACCCCGTGATGTTTTTTTCACTCCTACTTTTGAATGGCTTGTTAGAAATCCTTACAAAGCGCACCAAACCACGATGTTTTTCAGAATCCTATCCTACATTGAGACTGCATGTTTCCTGACCTCCCAATGTTGACCACCCCGTGGTGCTTTTCTCCATTCTTCATTGCCACTCACTGCCTATCCTAATTCAGTTCCTCCGATTCACACCCCCCACGTGATGTTTTTCTCACTCCTACTCTTGAATGGCCTGCTACAAACCTTACAATGCCCAACACCCCGCGATGTTTTTCAGAAAAACTATCCTACATTGCCATTGCATGTTTCCTGACCTCCACATGCTCACCATCCCGTGGTGCTTTTCTCCATTCTACATTGCCACACACTGTCTATCTTGATTCAGGCCTTCCAATTCACACCACCCCGTGATGTTTTTCTCACTTCTACTAGTGAATGGCCTGTTAGAAACCCTTACAATGCGCACCACCCCGCGATGTTTTTCAGAAAAACTATCCTACATTGCCATTGCATGTTTCCTGACCTTCCCATGCTGACTACCCCTTGGTGCTTTTCTCCATCCTACATTTCCACTCAATGTCTCTCCTAATTCAGGCCTTCTGATTCAAACCGCCCCGTTTTATTTTTCTCACTCCTACTAGTGAATGGCCTGTTAGAAACCCTTACAATGCGCACCACCCTGCGATGTTTTTCAGAAACCTATCCTACTTTGCCACTGCACGTTTCCTGACCTCCCCATACTGACCACACCGTGGTGCTTTTCTCCATTTTACATTGCTACTCACTGCCTTTCCTAATTCAGGACCTCTGATTCACCACCCCGTGATGTTTTTCTCATTCCTACTAGTGAATGGATTGTTAGAAACCCTTACAATGCGCACCACCCAGCGATGTTTCTCAGAAACCTATTCTACATTGCCACTGCATGTTTCGTTGCCTCGCCATGCTGACAAAACCGTGGTTTTTTTCTCCATCCTACATGCCACTCACAGCCTATCCGAATTCAGCCCCTACGATTCACACCACACCGTGATTTTTTTTTCACTCCTACTTGTGAATGGCTTGTTAGAAATCCTTAAAATGCGCACCACCCCTCGATGTTTATCAGAAAACTATCCTACATTGCCACTGCATGTTTCCTGACCTCCCCATGCTGACTACCCCGTGGTGCTTTTCTCCATCCTGCATTGCAACTCAATGCCTCTCCTAATTTAGGGCCTCCGATTCACACCACCCCGTGATGTTTTTCTAACTCCTACTAGTGAATGGCCTGCTACAAACCCTTACAATGCGCACCACCCCGCAATGTTTTTCAGAAAAACTATCCTACATTGCCATTGCATGTTTCCTGACTTCCCCATGCTCACCAACCCGTGGTGCTTTTCTCCATCCTACATTGCCACTAACTGTCTATCTTGATTTAGCCCTTCTAATTCACACCACCAAGTGATGTTTTTCTCACTTCTACTGGTGAATGGTCTGTTAGAAACCCTTACAATGCGCACCACCCCGCGATGTTTTTCAGAAACCTATCCTACATTTCCACTGCATGTTTACTGACCTGCCCATGGTGACCACCCCTTGGTGCTTTTATCCAACCTACATTGCCACTCACTGCGTATCTTAATTCAGGCCCTCCGATTCACACCACCCCATTATATTTTTCTCACTCCTACTAGTGAATGGCCTGTTAGAAACCCTTACAATGCACACCAACCGACATTGTTTTTCAGAAACCTATCCTACATTGCCAATGCATGTTTCCTGACCTCCCCATTCTGACGACCTCGTGGTGCTTTTCCCCATTGTACATTGCCACTCAATGCCTCTCATGATTCAGGCCGTCCGATTCACAGCACCGCGTGATATATTTCTCATTCCTACTAGTGAATGGCCTGCTAGAAACCCTTACAATGCGCACCACCCCACGATGTTTATCAGAAACCTATTCTACATTGCCACTGCATGTTTCCTTGCCTCCCCATGCTGACAAACCCGTGGTTTTTTGCTCCATCCTACATTGCCACTCACAGCCTATCCGAATTCAGGCCCTCCGTTTCACACCACCCCGTGATGTTTTTCTCACTCCTACTAGTGAATGGCCTGTTATAAACCCTTAAAAAGCGCACTACCCCGCTTTTTTTTTTCCAGAAACCTTTCCCACATTTCCACTGGATGTTTCCTGACCTCCCAATGCTGAACACCTTGTGGTGCTTTTCTCCGTCCTGCATTGCCACTCAATGCCTATCCTAATTCAGGCCCTCCGATTCACAACACCCTGTGATGTTGTTCTCACTCCTACTAGTGAATGGCCTGTTAGAAACACTTACAATGCGCACCACACTGCGATGTTTATCAGAAACCTATTCTACATTGCCACTGCGTGTTTCCTTGCCTCTCCATGCTGACAAACCCGTGGTGCTTTTCTCCCTCCTACGTTGCCACTCACAGCCTATGCTAATTCAGGCCCTCCGATTCACACCACCCCGTGATGTTTTTTTCACTCCTACAAGTGAATGGCTTGTTAGAAATTCTTATAATGCGGACCACCCCCGATGTTGTTCAGAAACCTATCCTACATTGCCACTGCATGTTTCCTGACCTCCCCATTTTGACCACCCCGTGGTGCTTTTCTCCAATCTTCATTGACATACACTGCCTATCCTAATTCAGGCCCTCCAATTCACACCACTCCGTGATGTTTTTCTCACTCCTACTAGTGAATGGCCTGCTACAAACCCATACAATGCGTACCACCACGCGTTGTTTTTCAGAAACCTATCTTACATTGCCATTGCATGTTTCTTGACCTCCCCATGCTCACTAACCCGTGGCGCTTTTTTCCATCCTACATTGCCACTCAATGCCTATCCTAATTCAGGCCCTCCGATTCACAACACCATGTGATGTTTTTCTCACTCCTACTAGTGAATGGCCTGTTAGTAACACTTACAATGCGCACCACACTGCGATGTTTATCAGAAACCTATTCTACATTGCCACTGCATGTTTCCTTTCCTCCCCATCCGGACAAACCCGTGGTGCTTTTCTCCCTCCTACGTTGCCACTCACAGCCTATGCTAATTCAGGCCCTCCGATTCAAACCACCCCGTGATGTTTTTTTCACTCCTACTTGTGAATGGCTTGTTAGAAATTCTTATAATGCGCACCACCCCGCGATGTTGTTCAGAAACCTATCCTACATTGCCACTGCATGTTTCCTGACCTCCCCATTTTGACCACCCCGTGATGCTTTTCTCCAATCTTCATTGACATGCACTGCCTGTCCTAATTCAGGCCTTGCGATTCACACCACCCCGTGATGTTTTTCTCACTCCTACTAGTGAATGGCCTGATACAAACCCATACAATGCGTACCACCACGCATTGTTTTTCAGAAACCTATCCTACTTTGCCATTGCATGTTTCTTGACCTCCCCATGCTCACCAACCCGTAGTGATTTTTTCCATCCTACATTACCACTCAATGTCTATCTTGATTCAGGCCCTCGGATTCACACCACACCATGAGGTATTTCTCACTCCTACTAGTGAATGGCCTGTTAGAAAGCCTTACAGTGCGCACCACCCCGCGATGCTTTTCAGAAACCTGTCCTACATTGACACTGCATGTTTCCTGACCTCCCCATGTTGACCAATGCGTCGTGGTTTTCTCCATCCTACATTGCCACTCACTGCCTATACTAATTGAGCCCCTCCGATTCACACAACCCCGTGATGTTTTTCTCACTCCTACTAGTGCATGGCCTGTTAGAAACCCTTACAATGCGCACCACCCTGCTTTTATTTTCAGAAAGCTATCCTATATTGCCACTGCATGTTTCCTAACCTCCCCATGCTGACCACACCGTGGTGCTTTTCTTCATTTTACGTTGCCACTCACTGCCTATCCTAATTCAGACCCCCTGATGCACACCACCCCGTGATGCTTTTCTCATTCCTACTAGTGAATGGCCTGTTAAAAATCCTTACTATGCACACCACCAGGCGATATTTTTCAGAAACCTATCCTACATTGCCAATGCATGTTTCCTGACTCCACATGCTGACCACCCCGTGGTGCTTTTCTCCATCCTACATAGCCACTCACTGCCTAAATTAATTCAGGCCCTACGATTCACACCAACCCATGATGTTTTTTTCACTCCCACTAGTGAATGGCCTGTAAGAAATCCTTACAATGCGCACCACCCCGTAATGTTTTTCAGAAAACTATCCTACATTGCCAATGCATGTTTCCTGACCTCCCCATGATGACCACCCCGTGGTGCTTATCTCCATCCCACATTGCCACTCACTGCCTATCCTAATTCAGGCCCTCTGATTCACACCACCCCATGATGTTTTTGTCACTCCTACTAGTGAATGGCCTTTTATAAACCCTTACAATGCGCACCACCCCACTTTTATTTTCAGAAACCTATCCTACATTGCCACTGGATGTTAACTCAACTCCCAATGCTGAACACCTTGTGGTGCTTTTCTCCGACCTACATTGCCACTCAATGCCTATCCTAATTCAGGCCCCCGATGCACACCACCCCGTGATGTTTTTCTAATTCCTACTAGTGAATGGGCTGTTAGAATGCCTTACTATGCGCACCAACAGGCGATGTTTTTCAGAAACCTATCCTACATTGCCAATGCATGTTTCCTGACTCCCCATGCTGACCACCCCGTGGTGCTTTTCTCCATCCTACATAGCCACTCACTGCCTAAATTAATTCAGGCCCTACGATTCACACCACCCCATGATGTTTTTTTCACTCCTACTAGTGAATGGCCTGTTAGAAATCCTTACAATGCGCACCACCCCGTGATGTTTTTCAGAAAACTATCCAACATTGCCAATGCATGTTTCGTGACCTCCCCATGAGGACCACCCCGTGGTGCTTTTCTCCATCCCACATTGCCACTCACTGCCTATCCTAATTCAGGCCGTCTGATTCACACCACCCCATGATGTTTTTGTCACTCCTACTAGTGAATGGCCTGTTATAAACCCTTACAATGCGCACCAACCCGCTTTTTTTTTTCCGACACCTATCCTACATTGCCACTGGATGTTTCCTCACCTCCCAATGCTGAACACCTTGTGGTGCTTTTCTCCGTCCTACATTGCCACTCAATGCCTATCCTAATTCAGGCCTTCCGATTCACACCACCCTGTGATGTTGTTCTCACTCCTACTAGTGAATGGCCAGTTAGAAACACATACAATGCGCACCTCCCTGCGATGTTTATCAGAAACCTATTCTACATTGCCACTGCATGTTTCCTTGCCTCCCCATGCTGACAAACCCGTGGTGCTTTTCTCCATCCTACGTTGCCACTCACAGCCTATGCTAATTCAGGCCCTCTGATTCACCCCACCCCGTGATGTTTTTTTCACTCCTACTTTTGAATGGCTTGTTAGAAATCCTTACAAAGCGCACCAAACCACGATGTTTTTCAGAATCCTATCCTACATTGAGACTGCATGTTTCCTGACCTCCCAATGTTGACCACCCCGTGGTGCTTTTCTCCATTCTTCATTGCCACTCACTGCCTATCCTAATTCAGTTCCTCCGATTCACACCCCCCACGTGATGTTTTTCTCACTCCTACTCTTGAATGGCCTGCTACAAACCTTACAATGCCCAACACCCCGCGATGTTTTTCAGAAAAACTATCCTACATTGCCATTGCATGTTTCCTGACCTCCACATGCTCACCATCCCGTGGTGCTTTTCTCCATTCTACATTGCCACACACTGTCTATCTTGATTCAGGCCTTCCAATTCACACCACCCCGTGATGTTTTTCTCACTTCTACTAGTGAATGGCCTGTTAGAAACCCTTACAATGCGCACCACCCCGCGATGTTTTTCAGAAAAACTATCCTACATTGCCATTGCATGTTTCCTGACCTTCCCATGCTGACTACCCCTTGGTGCTTTTCTCCATCCTACATTTCCACTCAATGTCTCTCCTAATTCAGGCCTTCTGATTCAAACCGCCCCGTTTTATTTTTCTCACTCCTACTAGTGAATGGCCTGTTAGAAACCCTTACAATGCGCACCACCCTGCGATGTTTTTCAGAAACCTATCCTACTTTGCCACTGCACGTTTCCTGACCTCCCCATACTGACCACACCGTGGTGCTTTTCTCCATTTTACATTGCTACTCACTGCCTTTCCTAATTCAGGCCCTCTGATTCACCACCCTGTGATGTTTTTCTCATTCCTACTAGTGAATGGATTGTTAGAAACCCTTACAATGCGCACCACCCAGCGATGTTTCTCAGAAACCTATTCTACATTGCCACTGCATGTTTCCTTGCCTCGCCATGCTGACAAACCCGTGGTTTTTTTCTCCATCCTACATGCCACTCACAGCCTATCCGAATTCAGCCCCTACGATTCACACCACACCGTGATGTTTTTTTTCACTCCTACTTGTGAATGGCTTGTTAGAAATCCTTAAAATGCGCACCACCCCTCGATGTTTATCAGAAAACTATCCTACATTGCCACTGCATGTTTCCTGACCTCCCCATGCTGACTACCCCGTGGTGCTTTTCTCCATCCTGCATTGCAACTCAATGCCTCTCCTAATTTAGGGCCTCCGATTCACACCACCCCGTGATGTTTTTCTAACTCCTACTAGTGAATGGCCTGCTACAAACCCTTACAATGCGCACCACCCCGCAATGTTTTTCAGAAAAACTATCCTACATTGCCATTGCATGTTTCCTGACTTCCCCATGCTCACCAACCCGTGGTGCTTTTCTCCATCCTACATTGCCACTAACTGTCTATCTTGATTTAGCCCTTCTAATTCACACCACCAAGTGATGTTTTTCTCACTTCTACTGGTGAATGGTCTGTTAGAAACCCTTACAATGCGCACCACCCCGCGATGTTTTTCAGAAACCTATCCTACATTTCCACTGCATGTTTACTGACCTGCCCATGGTGACCACCCCTTGGTGCTTTTATCCAACCTACATTGCCACTCACTGCGTATCTTAATTCAGGCCCTCCGATTCACACCACCCCATTATATTTTTCTCACTCCTACTAGTGAATGGCCTGTTAGAAACCCTTACAATGCACACCAACCGACATTGTTTTTCAGAAACCTATCCTACATTGCCAATGCATGTTTCCTGACCTCCCCATTCTGACGACCTCCTGGTGCTTTTCCCCATTGTACATTGCCACTCAATGCCTCTCATGATTCAGGCCGTCCGATTCACAGCACCGCGTGATATATTTCTCATTCCTACTAGTGAATGGCCTGCTAGAAACCCTTACAATGCGCACCACCCCACGATGTTTATCAGAAACCTATTCTACATTGCCACTGCATGTTTCCTTGCCTCCCCATGCTGACAAACCCGTGGTTTTTTGCTCCATCCTACATTGCCACTCACAGCCTATCCGAATTCAGGCCCTCCGATTCACACCACCCCGTGATGTTTTTCTCACTCCTACTAGTGAATGGCCTGTTATAAACCCTTAAAAAGCGCACTACCCCGCTTTTTTTTTTCCAGAAACATTTCCCACTTTGCCACTGGATGTTTCCTGACCTCCCAATGCTGAACACCTTGTGGTGCTTTTCTCCGTCCTGCATTGCCACTCAATGCCTATCCTAATTCAGGCCCTCCGATTCACAACACCCTGTGATGTTGTTCTCACTCCTACTAGTGAATGGCCTGTTAGAAACACTTACAATGCGCACCACACTGCGATGTTTATCAGAAACCTATTCTACATTGCCACTGCGTGTTTCCTTGCCTCTCCATGCTGACAAACCCGTGGTGCTTTTCTCCCTCCTACGTTGCCACTCACAGCCTATGCTAATTCAGGCCCTCCGATTCACACCACCCCATGATGTTTTTTTCACTCCTACAAGTGAATGGCTTGTTAGAAATTCTTATAATGCGGACCACCCCCGATGTTGTTCAGAAACCTATCCTACATTGCCACTGCATGTTTCCTGACCTCCCCATTTTGACCACCCCGTGGTGCTTTTCTCCAATCTTCATTGACATACACTGCCTATCCTAATTCAGGCCCTCCAATTCACACCACTCCGTGATGTTTTTCTCACTCCTACTAGTGAATGGCCTGCTACAAACCCATACAATGCGTACCACCACGCGTTGTTTTTCAGAAACCTATCTTACATTGCCATTGCATGTTTCTTGACCTCCCCATGCTCACTAACCCGTGGCGCTTTTTTCCATCCTACATTGCCACTCAATGCCTATCCTAATTCAGGCCCTCCGATTCACAACACCATGTGATGTTTTTCTCACTCCTACTAGTGAATGGCCTGTTAGTAACACTTACAATGCGCACCACACTGCGATGTTTATCAGAAACCTATTCTACATTGCCACTGCATGTTTCCTTTCCTCCCCATCCGGACAAACCCGTGGTGCTTTTCTCCCTCCTACGTTGCCACTCACAGCCTATGCTAATTCAGGCCCTCCGATTCAAACCACCCCGTGATGTTTTTTTCACTCCTACTTGTGAATGGCTTGTTAGAAATTCTTATAATGCGCACCACCCCGCGATGTTGTTCAGAAACCTATCCTACATTGCCACTGCATGTTTCCTGACCTCCCCATTTTGACCACCCCGTGGTGCTTTTCTCCAATCTTCATTGACATGCACTGCCTGTCCTAATTCAGGCCTTGCGATTCACACCACCCCGTGATGTTTTTCTCACTCCTACTAGTGAATGGCCTGATAGAAACCCATACAATGCGTACCACCACGCATTGTTTTTCAGAAACCTATCCTACTTTGCCATTGCATGTTTCTTGACCTCCCCATGCTCACCAACCCGTGGTGATTTTTTCCATCCTACATTACCACTCAATGTCTATCTTGATTCAGGCCCTCGGATTCACACCACACCATGAGGTATTTCTCACTCCTACTAGTGAATGGCCTGTTAGAAAGCCTTACAGTGCGCACCACCCCGCGATGCTTTTCAGAAACCTGTCCTACATTGCCACTGCATGTTTCCTGACCTCCCCATGTTGACCAATGCGTCGTGGTTTTCTCCATCCTACATTGCCACTCACTGCCTATACTAATTGAGCCCCTCCGATTCACACAACCCCGTGATGTTTTTCTCACTCCTACTAGTGCATGGCGTGTTAGAAACCCTTACAATGCGCACCACCCTGCTTTTATTTTCAGAAAGCTATCCTATATTGCCACTGCATGTTTCCTAACCTCCCCATGCTGACCACACCGTGGTGCTTTTCTTCATTTTACGTTGCCACTCACTGCCTATCCTAATTCAGACCCCCTGATGCAACACCACCCCGTGATGCTTTTCTCATTCCTACTAGTGAATGGCCTGTTAAAAATCCTTACTATGCACACCACCAGGCGATATTTTTCAGAAACCTATCCTACATTGCCAATGCATGTTTCCTGACTCCACATGCTGACCACCCCGTGGTGCTTTTCTCCATCCTACATAGCCACTCACTGCCTAAATTAATTCAGGCCCTACGATTCACACCAACCCATGATGTTTTTTTCACTCCCACTAGTGAATGGCCTGTAAGAAATCCTTACAATGCGCACCACCCCGTAATGTTTTTCAGAAAACTATCCTACATTGCCAATGCATGTTTCCTGACCTCCCCATGATGACCACCCCGTGGTGCTTATCTCCATCCCACATTGCCACTCACTGCCTATCCTAATTCAGGCCCTCTGATTCACACCACCCCATGATGTTTTTGTCACTCCTACTAGTGAATGGCCTTTTATAAACCCTTACAATGCGCACCACCCCACTTTTATTTTCAGAAACCTATCCTACATTGCCACTGGATGTTAACTCAACTCCCAATGCTGAACACATTGTGGTGCTTTTCTCCGTCCTACATTGCCACTCAATGCCTATCCTAATTCAGGCCCCCGATGCACACCACCCCGTGATGTTTTTCTCATTCCTACTAGTGAATGGGCTGTTAGAAAGCCTTACTATGCGCACCAACAGGCGATGTTTTTCAGAAACCTATCCTACATTGCCAATGCATGTTTCCTGACTCCCCATGCTGACCACCCCGTGGTGCTTTTCTCCATCCTACATAGCCACTCACTGCCTAAATTAATTCAGGCCCTACGATTCACACCACCCCATGATGTTTTTTTCACTCCTACGAGTGAATGGCCTGTTAGTAATCCTTACAATGCGCACCACCCCGTGATGTTTTTCAGAAAACTATCCAACATTGCCAATGCATGTTTCCTGACCTCCCCATGAGGACCACCCCGTGGTGCTTTTCTCCATTCCACATTGCCACTCACTGCCTATCCTAATTCAGACCCTCTGATTCAAACCACCCCATGATGTTTTTGTCACTCCTACTAGTGAATGGCCTGTTATAAACCCTTACAATGCGCACCAACCCGCTTTTTTTTTCAGACACCTATCCTACATTGCCACTGGATGTTTCCTCACCTCCCAATGCTGAACACCTTGTGGTGCTTTTCTCCGTCCTACATTGCCACTCAATGCCTATCCTAATTCAGGCCCTCCGATTCATACCACCCTGTGATGTTGTTCTCACTCCTACTAGTGAATGGCCAGTTAGAAACACATACAATGCGCACCTCCCTGCGATGTTTATCAGAAACCTATTCTACATTGCCACTGCATGTTTCCTTGCCTCCCCATGCTGACAAACCCGTGGTGCTTTTCTCCATCCTACGTTGCCACTCACAGCCTATGCTAATTCAGGCCCTCTGATTCACCCCACCCTGTGATGTTTTTTTCACTCCTACTTTTGAATGGCTTGTTAGAAATCCTTACAAAGCGCACCAAACCACGGTGTTTTTCAGAATCCTATCCTACATTGAGACTGCATGTTTCCTGACCTCCCAATGTTGACCACCCCGTGGTGCTTTTCTCCATTCTTCATTGCCACTCACTGCCTATCCTAATTCAGTTCCTCCGATTCACACCACCCCGTGATGTTTTTCTCACTCCTACTCTTGAATGGCCTGCTACAAACCTTACAATGCCCAACACCCCGCGATGTTTTTCAGAAAAACTATCCTACATTGCCATTGCATGTTTCCTGACCTCCACATGCTCACCATCCCGTGGTGCTTTTCTCCATTCTACATTGCCACACACTGTCTATCTTGATTCAGGCCTTCCAATTCACACCACCCCGTGATGTTTTTCTCACTTCTAGTAGTGAATGGCCTGTTAGAAACCCTTACAATGCGCACCACCCCGCGATGTTTTTCAGAAAAACTATCCTACATTGCCATTGCATGTTTCCTGACCTTCCCATGCTGACTACCCCTTGGTGCTTTTCTCCATCCTACATTTCCACTCAATGTCTCTCCTAATTCAGGCCTTCTGATTCAAACCGCCCCGTTTTATTTTTCTCACTCCTACTAGTGAATGGCCTGTTAGAAACCCTTACAATGCGCACCACCCTGCGATGTTTTTCAGAAACCTATCCTACTTTGCCACTGCACGTTTCCTGACCTCCCCATACTGACCACACCGTGGTGCTTTTCTCCATTTTACATTGCTACTCACTGCCTTTCCTAATTCAGGCCCTCTGATTCACCACCCCGTGTTGTTTTTCTCATTCCTACTAGTGAATGGATTGTTAGAAACCCTTACAATGCACACCAAACAGCGATGTTTCTCAGAAACCTATTCTACATTGCCACTGCATGTTTCCTTGCCTCGCCATGCTGACAAACCCGTGGTTTTTTTCTCCATCCTACATGCCACTCACAGCCTATCCGAATTCAGCCCCTACGATTCACACCACACCGTGATGTTTTTTTTCACTCCTACTAGTGAATGGCTTGTTAGAAATCCTTAAAATGCGCACCACCCCGCGATGTTTATCAGAAAACTATCCTACATTGCCACTGCATGTTTCCTGACCTCCCCATGCTGACTACCCCGTGGTGCTTTTCTCCATCCTGCATTGCAACTCAATGCCTCTCCTAATTAAGGGCCTCCGATTCACACCACCCCGTGATGTTTTTCTCACTCCTACTAGTGAATGGCCTGCTACAAACCCTTACAATGCGCACCACCCCTCAATGTTTTTCACAAAAACTATCCTACATTGCCATTGCATGTTTCCTGACCTCCCCATGCTCACCAACCCGTGGTGCTTTTCTCCATCCTACATTGCCACTAACTGTCTATCTTGATTCAGCCCTTCTAATTCACACCACCAAGTGATGTTTTTCTCACTTCTACTGGTGAATGGTCTGTTAGAAACCCTTACAATGCGCACCACCCCGCGATGTTTTTCAGAAACCTATCCTACATTTCCACTGCATGTTTCCTGACCTGCCCATGGTGACCACCCCGTGGTGCTTTTATCCAACCTACATTGCCACTCACTGCGTATCTTAATTCAGGCCCTCCGATTCACACCACCCCGTTATATTTTTCTCACTCCTACTAGTGAATGGCCTGTTAGAAACCCTTACAATGCACACCAACCGACATTGTTTTTCAGAAACCTATCCTACATTGCCAATGCATGTTTCCTGACCTCCCCATTCTGACGACCCCGTGGTGCTTTTCTCCATTGTACATTGCCACTCAATGCCTCTCATAATTCAGGCCGTCCGATTCACAGCACCGTGTGATATATTTCTCATTCCTACTAGTGAATGGCCTGCTAGAAACCCTTACAATGCGCACCACCCCACGATGTTTATCAGAAACCTATTCTACATTGCCACTGCATGTTTCCTTGCCTCCCCATGCTGACAAACCCGTGGTTTTTTGCTCCATCCTACATTGCCACTCACAGCCTATCCGAATTCAGGCCCTCCGTTTCACACCACCCCGTGATGTTTTTCTCACTCCTACTAGTGAATGGCCTGTTATAAACCCTTAAAAAGCGCACTACCCCGCTTTTTTTTTTCCAGAAACCTTTCCCACATTTCCACTGGATGTTTCCTGACCTCCCAATGCTGAACACCTTGTGGTGCTTTTCTCCGTCCTGCATTGCCACTCAATGCCTATCCTAATTCAGGCCCTCCGATTCACAACACCCTGTGATGTTGTTCTCACTCCTACTAGTGAATGGCCTGTTAGAAACACTTACAATGCGCACCACACTGCGATGTTTATCAGAAACCTATTCTACATTGCCACTGCGTGTTTCCTTGCCTCTCCATGCTGACAAACCCGTGGTGCTTTTCTCCCTCCTACGTTGCCACTCACAGCCTATGCTAATTCAGGCCCTCCGATTCACACCACCCCGTGATGTTTTTTTCACTCCTACAAGTGAATGGCTTGTTAGAAATTCTTATAATGCGGACCACCCCCGATGTTGTTCAGAAACCTATCCTACATTGCCACTGCATGTTTCCTGACCTCCCCATTTTGACCACCCCGTGGTGCTTTTCTCCAATCTTCATTGACATACACTGCCTATCCTAATTCAGGCCCTCCAATTCACACCACTCCGTGATGTTTTTCTCACTCCTACTAGTGAATGGCCTGCTACAAACCCATACAATGCGTACCACCACGCGTTGTTTTTCAGAAACCTATCTTACATTGCCATTGCATGTTTCTTGACCTCCCCATGCTCACTAACCCGTGGCGCTTTTTTCCATCCTACATTGCCACTCAATGCCTATCCTAATTCAGGCCCTCCGATTCACAACACCATGTGATGTTTTTCTCACTCCTACTAGTGAATGGCCTGTTAGTAACACTTACAATGCGCACCACACTGCGATGTTTATCAGAAACCTATTCTACATTGCCACTGCATGTTTCCTTTCCTCCCCATCCGGACAAACCCGTGGTGCTTTTCTCCCTCCTACGTTGCCACTCACAGCCTATGCTAATTCAGGCCCTCCGATTCAAACCACCCCGTGATGTTTTTTTCACTCCTACTTGTGAATGGCTTGTTAGAAATTCTTATAATGCGCACCACCCCGCGATGTTGTTCAGAAACCTATCCTACATTGCCACTGCATGTTTCCTGACCTCCCCATTTTGACCACCCCGTGATGCTTTTCTCCAATCTTCATTGACATGCACTGCCTGTCCTAATTCAGGCCTTGCGATTCACACCACCCCGTGATGTTTTTCTCACTCCTACTAGTGAATGGCCTGATACAAACCCATACAATGCGTACCACCACGCATTGTTTTTCAGAAACCTATCCTACTTTGCCATTGCATGTTTCTTGACCTCCCCATGCTCACCAACCCGTAGTGATTTTTTCCATCCTACATTACCACTCAATGTCTATCTTGATTCAGGCCCTCGGATTCACACCACACCATGAGGTATTTCTCACTCCTACTAGTGAATGGCCTGTTAGAAAGCCTTACAGTGCGCACCACCCCGCGATGCTTTTCAGAAACCTGTCCTACATTGACACTGCATGTTTCCTGACCTCCCCATGTTGACCAATGCGTCGTGGTTTTCTCCATCCTACATTGCCACTCACTGCCTATACTAATTGAGCCCCTCCGATTCACACAACCCCGTGATGTTTTTCTCACTCCTACTAGTGCATGGCCTGTTAGAAACCCTTACAATGCGCACCACCCTGCTTTTATTTTCAGAAAGCTATCCTATATTGCCACTGCATGTTTCCTAACCTCCCCATGCTGACCACACCGTGGTGCTTTTCTTCATTTTACGTTGCCACTCACTGCCTATCCTAATTCAGACCCCCTGATGCACACCACCCCGTGATGCTTTTCTCATTCCTACTAGTGAATGGCCTGTTAAAAATCCTTACTATGCACACCACCAGGCGATATTTTTCAGAAACCTATCCTACATTGCCAATGCATGTTTCCTGACTCCACATGCTGACCACCCCGTGGTGCTTTTCTCCATCCTACATAGCCACTCACTGCCTAAATTAATTCAGGCCCTACGATTCACACCAACCCATGATGTTTTTTTCACTCCCACTAGTGAATGGCCTGTAAGAAATCCTTACAATGCGCACCACCCCGTAATGTTTTTCAGAAAACTATCCTACATTGCCAATGCATGTTTCCTGACCTCCCCATGATGACCACCCCGTGGTGCTTATCTCCATCCCACATTGCCACTCACTGCCTATCCTAATTCAGGCCCTCTGATTCACACCACCCCATGATGTTTTTGTCACTCCTACTAGTGAATGGCCTTTTATAAACCCTTACAATGCGCACCACCCCACTTTTATTTTCAGAAACCTATCCTACATTGCCACTGGATGTTAACTCAACTCCCAATGCTGAACACCTTGTGGTGCTTTTCTCCGACCTACATTGCCACTCAATGCCTATCCTAATTCAGGCCCCCGATGCACACCACCCCGTGATGTTTTTCTAATTCCTACTAGTGAATGGGCTGTTAGAAAGCCTTACTATGCGCACCAACAGGCGATGTTTTTCAGAAACCTATCCTACATTGCCAATGCATGTTTCCTGACTCCCCATGCTGACCACCCCGTGGTGCTTTTCTCCATCCTACATAGCCACTCACTGCCTAAATTAATTCAGGCCCTACGATTCACACCACCCCATGATGTTTTTTTCACTCCTACTAGTGAATGGCCTGTTAGAAATCCTTACAATGCGCACCACCCCGTGATGTTTTTCAGAAAACTATCCAACATTGCCAATGCATGTTTCGTGACCTCCCCATGAGGACCACCCCGTGGTGCTTTTCTCCATCCCACATTGCCACTCACTGCCTATCCTAATTCAGGCCGTCTGATTCACACCACCCCATGATGTTTTTGTCACTCCTACTAGTGAATGGCCTGTTATAAACCCTTACAATGCGCACCAACCCGCTTTTTTTTTCAGACACCTATCCTACATTGCCACTGGATGTTTCCTCACCTCCCAATGCTGAACACCTTGTGGTGCTTTTCTCCGTCCTACATTGCCACTCAATGCCTATCCTAATTCAGGCCCTCCGATTCATACCACCCTGTGATGTTGTTCTCACTCCTACTAGTGAATGGCCAGTTAGAAACACATACAATGCGCACCTCCCTGCGATGTTTATCAGAAACCTATTCTACATTGCCACTGCATGTTTCCTTGCCTCCCCATGCTGACAAACCCGTGGTGCTTTTCTCCATCCTACGTTGCCACTCACAGCCTATGCTAATTCAGGCCCTCTGATTCACCCCACCCTGTGATGTTTTTTTCACTCCTACTTTTGAATGGCTTGTTAGAAATCCTTACAAAGCGCACCAAACCACGGTGTTTTTCAGAATCCTATCCTACATTGAGACTGCATGTTTCCTGACCTCCCAATGTTGACCACCCCGTGGTGCTTTTCTCCATTCTTCATTGCCACTCACTGCCTATCCTAATTCAGTTCCTCCGATTCACACCACCCCGTGATGTTTTTCTCACTCCTACTCTTGAATGGCCTGCTACAAACCTTACAATGCCCAACACCCCGCGATGTTTTTCAGAAAAACTATCCTACATTGCCATTGCATGTTTCCTGACCTCCACATGCTCACCATCCCGTGGTGCTTTTCTCCATTCTACATTGCCACACACTGTCTATCTTGATTCAGGCCTTCCAATTCACACCACCCCGTGATGTTTTTCTCACTTCTAGTAGTGAATGGCCTGTTAGAAACCCTTACAATGCGCACCACCCCGCGATGTTTTTCAGAAAAACTATCCTACATTGCCATTGCATGTTTCCTGACCTTCCCATGCTGACTACCCCTTGGTGCTTTTCTCCATCCTACATTTCCACTCAATGTCTCTCCTAATTCAGGCCTTCTGATTCAAACCGCCCCGTT